>NC_133459.1:91740000-93102500 GCF_048565385.1 Saimiri boliviensis
CACCATCTACCCAGTTTTTCTAGGCAGAACTTCAGGATTCATCCTTGATGACTCTTTTGCTCACCTTCCACATTCAGTCACTAACAGGTTCAGTACAATCTACATATTTGAATGCACCCACTTCTCCCTGTCCCCACTGTCCCCACTGGCCTCAGTGATCACCATCTACGTGGCGATTTGTGCATCTCTTTGCAAGGTTCCCGCCCCTAGGTTTTTTCCCCGTCGGATCATTTTTCACTGGCCGCTAGATGATGATTTACATAAACGCAGTTCTTTGAATTCACTACCTGTGTTTAAAATCCTTTAGTAGCTACTCAGTATACTCAGGATGGAGTCCAAACTTCTTATCATGGTTCATAAGCCTCTCATGATCAGTAACCTGCCATCAGTCTGAATTCCACTCAAAACACCTCCAGGGTTTCAACACACCCTGCTTCCTCTTGCCTCTAGGCGTTCACAGATGTTGTTTCCTCTGCTCAGAGCATTCTACAGTAGGGCCTATAACACGTCTAGACTAAATTCTAGCCTCAAACTACCATTTGTCTTATTCCTGAATCAGAACTGAACTTGAATACTTAATTTTTAAAATTAATTACTGAATTAAAACCAGGATTTATTTTATCCCATATATTTCTTTGAAAAATGCAGACAAGGATATTTTCTAATGAAAATGTATTTGAACTAATTCACTCAGAGTTCCATTTTTCTAAAATCATAGTTGAATGTAAACTAGAACATATTTTTTTCATGGTACTGGAATGTTTTCTTGGTTGTTAATCATCATGACATTCTAGCTTTGGAATTTTTCATTTTCAGCTGACTTCTAGCAGTCTCCTGTCTTACCTCTCAACCCCTTATCCTCTGGTTGCCCTGTACCTGCCCCTAGATGGATGCAGTTTGCATGCAGTGGTAGCTGTTGTGAGGCTGCGGTTAAATAGAGCTGCTCAGGCTGCAACAGGAAAGCACTGAATCGAAAGCAAAGGGGAGGAAGCACAAACCGATACCCACCACAAAGCTCCTGAGTGCCCAGCATGAGCCAAGCCGCACCCTCTGATGAGGAGTCTTGAGGAGGAGTAAGAAGCCACAGACTTTAATAAATCATCAGAGGACAGCCTGTCCTCTACTGCTCCGCTCCAGCCTTCCCAGCTCACCATGAGTCTCACCAGGTACTGACCTAAGAAGCTGGGTCATGACAGAAAAGTGACCAGAAATGTAGAAGCCAGAAATGAATGGCTGTGGACCATTTTATCTCAAACTCTCTATCCAGTTCAGCGTGGTGAGCACGAAATCCTGGGGGATGAGAATGTTTCTGAGGAGCTCCCTGCTTGGGGTGATACCCGGGTGAAGACTCCTGAAAATGTTCCCTAAAAATGTCTTTGCTACCTGCCTGAAAGGCTGCTTCTAGAAGTGACCAAAACAACTTTTTAAAAATTTTTATAACTAAAAATAAAGGCCCTGTGAGATGGAGAACTTGAAATTTACATTAAGGTATGATGAGTATTTTTAGATTCTTTCCTGACTTCAGTGGAAGGAGGAGAAAGGAAGTAGATGGGAGCAGCCAAGACATATGTTATGTACTTGATGATTCCACACATGGCTTACCCTGTTTACATTTGCCCCCTTTGCTCTCAAAGGAGACACTAAGAAATGACAGGAAAGGGAATGGAAAGTGTGGGAATATATACAGGAAGTTAGTGTCGATTTCAACCCCGGTAAGGTGGGGAACTCCTTGGAACTCTAGAGCTTCACCTCTTCAGTTTCACTACCTCAGAATTTGAGAAGGTGAGATTTGGGCCCTACTTTTGCAGCTGGCAGGTCAGAACATGAACAACAGAGGTGACCTTCTCAGTCTGGAGGAAAGGCTGCTTGGCGTGGCTGGAAGTGGCACTTGTGTCATCTTAGAGTGCCAACCTCACACTTCAGGTCACAGAACAGGAAATACTGTTAGTATATGCCCTCTGGGAGGGCAGAGGACTGACTGTGTATCCAAGACCATTAAGTTATTTACTCACCTCTTTGCGTGGTACTTTCTATCCTACGAGGGACCAGACCTGGCTGTGGGGAGCACTGGGAAGTAGACGAAGCGGGCCATCGAGCCGGTCTGTGTTTCTTGCAGCCTTCTTTCCCCTCCTATCACATTCAGCTTCTTCAATCTGCTCAGTCAGAAAGTCTTCCAAGAGCGACATCATTACCGAAGTTTAAATGGAGGAATCTCGGGCACTGTGATGGGAGACGGGAGTAACAATTCTGGAAGAGAGGGACCATCTCTCACAAGGCCTCTTTACAAGTGGGAAACATTTGTGCTTTATTTCAGCAACCACAACAACATTGAATTGGAAAGGATCTAATAAAGGAAACAGAACAGAATTTGTAGTCAGACGACTTTGTTTTGAAATTGTTCTTCCTTTCTCCCTTCCTTCCTTCCTTCTTTCCTTCCTTCCCTTCAGAAAGGAAAGGACAGGAAGGATAGCCATAGAATGGAAAGCTCCGTAGACCTCAGAGGAATGCTGCCGGCTTCCCAAGTCTGAGTGCCTGCCCAGAGTTTGCTTACTTTCTTCAGTAGTCAAGGACATGCCTCAAGCTGTGTTTAATACCTCTGCGTGATCCAAACTGCAGTAGGTGGATGACTGTATTCCCCAGGTGCAATCTTTCAGAATGTGACCTGATGTAGTGTATCACTTTCCTTAGACAAGGAAACGTTAGCAACATGAGTGCAAAGAGAGGGAGGCAGCTTGCGTAAGCTACTCTGGAAAACTTAGCTGTGAAAGAAGAGAGAAAGGTTGGCTAGAGAGGTTCAGGAATGCTGATATACTTGAGGACAAAGCATAGCAAAAGATCTCAGCAAGTGACCTCATTCTTAAGCTTTTATACCCCTGTCTGATGTGAGGAGGAGGAGAGGAATTTCTATAAAAATGAAAATTAAATTAAAATTGTAGTGCAGTGGTGGCTTATATGATGGAAAGCCTTTTGCACATGTTAATTATTATAACTATTACCATCTAGTGACTGTACGGATGAGTAAGCCCTGGTCACAGCTATTCTGTCCTTTCTACTCTATATGACAGGGCTTTGAGGAGGAGACAGGCTTTTGGGTAGGCAGGGCTAAGACACATAAGGAAGAGGCTAATACTGGGGTGAATTGTATCTTGACATGCTTTGAGCTTTTGGGGATGGTATGTGTATGTGTGTGACTCACTAGATGCCATGAGTTACCATTATATAATTTATTTTAACTTACCCTACATTTTTATTTTTAAAATCTTACTTCCAACATGGACACATGTCAGATATAGCATGTCTCTAAAAAGATCTAATGTTTGGGGAAAAATTTAGAAATATTCACAGACTGTGCAACTGATAAAGGTCTATTCAGAATGTATAAGGAACTTAAACAATTCAACAACCAAAGAATAACCCCATTAAAAAGTGGGCAGGCCGGGCACAGTGGCTCACGCCTGTAATCCCAACACTTGAGGAGGCTGAGGCAGGCAGATCACTTGAGGTCAGGAGTTTGAACCAGCCTGGCCAACATGGTGAAACCTCCCCTACTAAAAATCCAGAATTTAGCCAGGCATGGTGGCACACGCTTATCATCCCAGCTACTTGGGAGGTTGAGACAGGAGAATCACTGAACTCAGGAGTTAGAGGCTACAGTGAGCCCGGATAGCACCACTGCTTTTCAGCCTGGGTGACAGAATGAGACTCTGTCTCAAAAATAAATAAATTAATTAATTAAATAAAATTTTTAAAGTGGGCAAAAGACATGAACAGATACTTTTCAAAAGAAGTCATACAGCAGACAACAAACATGGGAAAACGCTCAATAACACTAATCATTAGAGACATGCAAATCAAAACCATAATGAGATATCATCTCACACCAATCAGAATGGCTATTTTTTTTTTTTTGAGACGGAGTTTTGCTCTTGTTACCCAGGCTGGAGTGCAATGGCGCGATCTTGGCTCACCACAACCTCCGCCTCCTGGGTTCAGGCAATTCTCCTGCCTCAGCCTCCTGAGTAGCTGGGATTATAGGCGCGCACCACCATGCCAACCTGATTTTTTTGTATTTTTAGTGGAGACGGGGTTTCACCGTGTTGACCAGGATGGTCTTGATCTATTGACCTCGTGATCCACCCGCCTCGGCCTCCCAAAGTGCTGGGATTACAGGCTTCAGCCACTGCACCCGGCCACAATAGCTATTATTAAAAAGGCTGGGCTCATTGCCTCACGCCTGTAATCCCAGCACTTTGGGAGGCCGAGGAGTGTGGATCACCTAAGGAGAGCAGCCTGGCCAACGTGGTGGAACCCCATCTCTACCAAAACTACAAAAATTACCCAGGTGTGGTCGCACATGCCTGTAATCCCAGCTCCTCAGGTGGCTGAGGCAGGAGAATCACTTGAACCCAGGTGGTGGAGGTTGCATTGAGCCAAGATCGCACCACTGCACTCCAGCCTGGGTAACAAAGCAAGACTGTCCCTCAAAAAAAAAAAAAAAAAAAAAAAGTCAAAAAGCCACATATGCTGGTGAGGCTGACAATAAAACTGTTGGTGTGAATGTAAATTAGTCCAGCCACCGTGGAAAGTAGTTTGGTGATTTCCTCCTTAAAACAAAACTACCGTTCAACCTAGCAATCTTCATTACTGAGTATATATCCAAAGGCAAATAAATCATTCTATAAAGAAACATGCACTCATATGTTCATCATAGCACTATTCTCAATAACAAAGACAAGGAATCAATCTAGGTATCCATCAACAGTGGATTGGATTTTTTTAAATGTGGTATATACACAGTATAGAATAATACACAGCCACAAAAAAGAAAGAAATCACATCCTTTGCAGCAACATGGATGTAGCTAGAGGTCATTATCCTGGGTGAATTAAGGCAGAAACAGAAAATCAAATGTGTTAGCACGTTCTCACAAGTGGGAGTTAAGCATTGGGTACTCACGGACATAAAGATAAGAACAATAGGCACTGGGGGCTACTAGAGGCAGGAAGGAGGAAGGGGGACAAGGGTTGAAATATTACCTATTGGTCACTATGCTCACTACCTAGGTGAGGATCATTCACTCCAAACCTCAGTGTTACGCAATATACACATGTAACAAACCTGCACATATACCCCCGAGTCTAAAATAAAAGTTAAAATCAATAAAAAAAAAAAAAATAGGCCAAGCATGGTGGCTCAAGCCTATAATCCCAGCACTCTGAGAGGCCAAGGTGAGTGGATCACCATGAGATTAGGAGTTTGAGAGCAGCCTGACCAACATGGTAAAACTCAGCTCTACTAAAAAAAAAAAAAAAAAAAAAAAAAAATAGCCAGGCATGGTGGTGTGCTCCTGTAATCCCAGCTACTTGGGAGGCTGAGGCAGGAGGATTGCTTGAACCCAGGAAGTGGAGGTTACAGTGAGCCGAGATCGCACCAAAAACATAAATAAATAAATAAATAAATAAATAAATAAATAAATAAATAAATAAACAAATTTAAAAGTTACTATGTTGAAAAACACTAAAACATCTTGAGATTCAAGAATCTGTACAAATAAGAGTATATACGTGAACTTTGGCTTACATAAAGGACCAGTTTCTTAGAAAGTTACCTAATGTTAATGCACGACTTTGTTTGTAGGGGGTGGTGGTTAACTTTTGCTTTTCTTTCTGGCTGTTTGCAGGATCATATCAAAATTTTGTCTTGATACAAATTTGGCAACAGCAATCATCATTCTTCCAACTGACTACCGTGCTTGCATACTTCTAACCAATAATCCCGGTGAGTTGTACAAGGCCTTATATATTCAACAAATTAGTGAAATTTTTCTCTTCTTCATAGTTGCTTTGCTTTGAACCACCTCAGCCCTAGTTCTGTACAGTTGGAATAAAGTTTTCTGCAAATTCCAATCCCCGATTTCCTTTCCATTTTGCCCTTGGTTTTCCAACATGAGATGATGGTGCCTTCATTTCTGGGTGCATCCCTTCACCTATTCCTTATTTCCTTTCTCCATCCCTTACCCCTTCCTCCTCTTTCCCAGGCCTTCTCTACCTCTAGATTTTATTACTGGCAACTCCTTAGGCTGATCTCATAGCATGCTCCTTCATGCATTACCTGAACACATTTTTGAGGGCACTGAACCAAACAATCAGGTGTCTTTTTTCAAGAGTAAACAAGAAGCCACTTTTTAAAAACAGCTTTATTGAGATGTAATTTGGATCCCATACAATTTGCATTTGAAGTGTACAAGTCAATGGTTTTTAGTATATTTATTTAGCTGTGTACCCATCACCATAATTAATTTTATAATATTTTCATCACCTCCAAAAGAAACCTTGTGTTCATTAGCAGTCCCTCATCAATTCCATCCCCCCATGCCCCACCCCTCCATCTCCCCTAGTCCTAGGCAAATACTAATCTTTCTGTGTTTCTGCGGATTTGCCTATTCTGGACATTTAATATAAATGGGATCATATAATATGTGGTCTTTTGTGACTGGCTTCCTTCACTTAGCATAATGTTTTTGAGGTTCATCTGTATTGTAGCATCTATATGTACTTCACTCCTATTTATTGACAAATAACATTTCATCATACAGATATATCACATTTTGCTTATCTGTTCATCAGTTGATGACATGTGAATTGTTTCCACTTTTTGGCTATTACGAACAAAGTTTCTGTGAACATTTGTGCACAAGTTTTTGTATGGAAATACGTTTTCATTGCTTTTGGGTAGATTCCCAAGATAAAAGAATTGCTGGGACATATGGTAACTCTATTTTTAGCATTTAGAGGGACTGTCAAACTTTTCCAAAGTGGCTGCACCATTTTCTGAGCCACTAGCAGTGTATGAGCTTTCCAATTTCCCCACATCCTTACCAACGATTATTATTTTCTGCCTCTGTTATTATAGCCATTCTGCTGGGTGAGAAGCGATTATCTCATTGTGCCTTTGATTTATGTTTTCATGTGCTTATTTGTATGTTTTCTCTTGAAAAATATCTTGTAATCCTTTGTCCATTTCTAAATTAGATCAGTTTGTCACTTTTTTATTGATTTGTGTTTTTATATTCTAGACCCTTATCAGATATATAATTTGCAAATATGTTCTCCTATTCTGTGGGGGTGTTATTTCACTTGTTGTGTCCTTTGAAGCACAAAGTTTTTTATTTTGATTAAGTTTAACTTATCAAGTGTTTTTTTCTCTTTTATTATTTGTGTTCTTGATGTCGCATCTAGGAAATTACTGCCTAACTCAAGTTCACAAAGATTTACTGCTTAACACAAGTCAAAGGAGTTAGTCTTCTTCTAAAGTTTTATACTTTTAGCTCCTACATTTAGGCTTATGATTAACTTGAAATTAATTATTGTGTACGATCTTAGGGGTCCAAATTAATTCTTTTGCATGTGGAGATCCAGTTTTCCCAGCATCACTTGTTGAAAAGACCTTTTTTTCTCCATTGAATTGTCTTGGCTCTTTTGTTGAAAATCAATTGATTGTAACTGTTAAGAGTTTATTTGTGATTTTCAATTCTGTTCCATTGATCTGTATGTTTGTCCTTATGCCAGTAACACATTGTCTTGATTACTGTAGTTTTGTGCTAAATTTTGAAATTGGGAAGTGTGAATTCACCACCTTTGTTCTTCATTGTTTTGAGTTTTATGAGTCTCGTGCATTCCCATATACATTTTAGGAGTAGTAGAAGTTGACAAGTTGATTCTAAAATTGTTAAAAGATCCTCATTTCTAAGAAACAATTAAAACATTTTTTTTCCCACCTAGGATGAAATTGGATAAGGAAGACTGAGCAGGTACACTTCTGGGTTGTGGAGATGGGGGATGAGTCATTTGAAAGGGGGACCAACCCGATGAAGGAGGGGAATAAAGGAACCGAAAAGTTTGGTAAACTTCCCACCCTGGTGAGAGGAATGTTTGTTCAGAGGAGGCAGTTTGTTCTAACACCAGGGGATATTATGAAAGATAAATGAAATTGTAAAGTCCATTGATCTCCCCAGAAGACAAAAAGGTCTCTAAGTAAGCAGTGTTGTTAGCTTGCTGATTCTTACAGAAGAAGATTTTTATCCCGCTAAGGGAAGCAGCTGGGCCTTTCTCAGGGCTGTAAGGAAAAAAAAAAAAAATGAAGAAATTCTTTTCTGTCTTTTCTTACCTCTGTCTGTGCCAGCCCTAACTTTTGTCCATCTTTGTTACCCTTCCCTTTTATAAGCTCCCCAGAAAGACAGAGAGGAGGGAAAGAAAAAGAAAACCATTGTAGGAGAGAGGGTTAGACATGCCAGGAGGCAGGAATTCTGCAGCATTTCAAATCAAGGATCCCTGAGGTATTTCGGGTGGAACTTACTAAGTAATATGACAACTTGTAGCAAGAGTCATAAGGATGATCGCATCTTCAACTCAGTAATGCAACTCCTGGGAATTTATGTAAGGAAATAAGACATGCAAAAAGTGTGAGTGGGAATGTTAGTGAAAATATTATCTATAATAGTGCAAGTAGGAACAACATAAATCACCAAAATCGAAGCATGTTTTATGACATCATGGCATGTAAAGGTGGCAGATTGTCATACAAACATGATTGTCAAAATATACTCTGAATTGCATCACTTTTTCACTGCATTCTGTATTACTGCAGATTAAGTTACCATTATCCCTTACCTGAATTATTGCAATGGCCTCCTGACTGGCATTTCTGCTTTCACCCTTGTTCCCTACCCCCTAGTCTACTCTCAACACAGCACCCTTAGCAATCCTTTAAAAACTTAAATGTAAAATTCACATGGAATCAAAAAAGAGCCTAAATAGCCAAAGCAATCCTAAGCCAAAAGAACAAATCTGGAGGCATCACATTCCTTGACTTCAAATTATACTACAAGTCTATAATAACCAAAACAGCATGGCACTGATATAACAGTAGATACATAGACCAGTGGAACAGAATAGAGACCCTGGAAATAAAGCGAGATACTTAGAACCAACTGATCTTCAACAAAGCATGCAAAAACATAAATGAGGGAAAGGACACCCTATTCAATAAATGGTTCTGTTAAAACTGGATAGAAGAATGAAACTGGATCTATCTCTCTCACCACATATAAAAATCAACTTAAGATGAAATAAAGACTTAAATCTAATACCCAAAACCATAAAAATTCTAGAATAAACCACAGGAAAAATTCTTCTTCACATTGGCCTGGGTTAAAAAATATATATATAAATACACACACACACACACACACACACACACACACACATATATATATATATATGGCTAAGACCCCAAAAGCAAATGCAACAAAAATTAAAATAAATAAATGAAACCTGATTAAACTAAAAGGCTTTTGTGCAGCAAAACATATAATCATCAGAGTAAACAGAAAACCCACAGAATGGGAGAAGATATTTGCAAACTATACATCCAACAAAGGACTAATGTCCAGGATCCACAAGGAGTTAAAAAAAAAAAAAAGCAAGAAACAAACCAAATAATTCCATTAAAAAGTGGGCAAATTACATGAATAGATGCTTCGCAAAACAAGATATACAAATGGCCAATAAACACACAAAAAAGCTCAACATCGCTGATCATCAGGGAAATGCAAATCGAAACCACAGTGAGATACCACTTTACATGAACTAGAATGGCCTTTATTAAAAATCCAAAAAGCAATAGGTGTTGTCATGGATGTGGTGAAAAGGAAACACTGATACACTGCTAGTGGGAATGTAAATTACTACATCTATGGAAAACAGTATGAAGATTTCTAAAGAACTAAAAGTCGCAATCCCACTGTTGAGTATATTTCCAAAGGAAAATAAGTCATTATATCAAAAAGACACCTGCACACAGATGTTTAGCACAGCACAATTGACAATTTCAAAGGTATAGAACCAACTTAAGAGCCCTTCAACCAATGAATGAAGAAAATGTCTATCCACACCATGGAATACTACTCAGCCATAAAAGAAGAATGAAATAGTGATTTTTGCACAACTTGGATGGAGCTGGAGGTCACTATTTTAAGTGAAATAAGTCAGGAATGGAAAACCAAATGCCATATGTTCTCACTTACAATTGGGAGCTAAGCTATGGGTACACAGAGGCTTACAAAGTAGTATAATGGACAATGGCGATTTAGAAGAGGGAAGATTGGGAGGAAGGTGAGGGCTAAAAACTGCACATTGGATACAATGTATACTACTTGGTGACAGGTGTTCTGAAATATCAGACTTCACCACTATACAATTCATTCATGTAACCAAACAGCACTTATACCCCGAGTTATTGAAATAAAAAATATATTTAAAATTTCAAAAAGAAAATCTAAACGTGTCATGCACTACTCGAGTTTCCATGGTTCCCCTTTCATTTAGTATAAAAGCCAATGTCTGATCAGTCCCAGGTCCTACCTCAACTGGCCTCCATCTGTGACCTCACCTGATACCCTATTTTTCCTCCTGTACACTCCGTTCTGAACATATAGGCCTTCTAACTGTTTCTTGAATATACCAGGCCTCCTCCTGCCCCAGTGACTTTTCACTCTTTTGTCTGCCTCAGAGTCTCTTATCCTGGAGAGCCATTAGTTTATTCCTTCACTGCCTTCAGATCTTCATTCAAATGTAGCCAATGATACTTTCTTTTCCTGACCATCCTATTTAAATTCGCTATCTTCCTCCCATCCCTCAGCCTCTAGCACATCCTATTCTTCTTCCTTGCTTTATTCTTCCAACACTTACCATTTATCTGACTTATTTATTTGAGCTGCTGTCTCTTCCTCCTCCTGTAACCTGTGCTCTATGAGAGCAAGTGTTTATGTATTTTGCTCACTACTGTATCCTCAGTGTCTTGACTGTTCCTGGCACAGCGAGGCTGCTTAATAAATATTTACTGAATGAATGAATACGTCCACAAAAGCAGCGATGATAAAAATCAGGTCATAATTTTGAAAAGTGGGACATATGTAACCGTACGCTGTGATGTGCACAGTGGCTGTGACAACGTGGTGCAGCACAGTCTGGGAGCTGCAGATGAGATCTGGATGTGAATCCTGAGTCCACGACTTCCTAGTTACATGAACTTCAGCAAGTGTACCCAACCTCTGTTTCATCATCTACGGAACAGGTATAATAATATCTCCCTCATAGTACGCTGAAAACTAAATCAGAAAATGTGGGAAAACCTGGCACATAATAGGTGTTCTGTAAACATTAACTCCCTCTCTTCTCCTAAAGAATCTATACCCAGTGGATAAGAACTGCAAAATAATTGGGTGTTTCAAAGACAGGGATTATATACTTTTATAAAAATGTTAATACACAAGTCCTCTCTAAGCATGAAGATATATATAATATACACCTTATATATATATACAGAGTAAATATATGATATATATGATATATAAACAGAGAGCATATATATATATACACTCTGTATATATATATAAGATGTATACATACACTGTTTATATAATATATGTTTTATATTGTATGTTATATATTTTATATAATATATATATTTATAATATATAAATAATATACAATATATATACATTATTATAATATACAATAAATATATATATTATATATTGTATATTATTATAATATAAAATAATACACATATATTTATAATATATAATACATATAATTATATAATATTCAATATTATATAATTAAATATTATATATTATAAATATATATATTATTAAATTATATATAAATTATATATAATTTATATGTATAAATTATTAAATTTATAAATAATATATATTTATGTATCATATATTTATATATAATTATATTTATAAATAAAATTATATATATTTTATATATAATAATTATTAAATTATGTATATAAATATTATTAATATATAAATACTATTTAATATTATATTATAATATTAAGTATAATATAATATATTACATAGATTATATATTATACATTATTTAATATATATAATATATTAAGTATATATATATTCAATACACAAGTCCTCTCTAAGAATGGAGAGAGATTTTATATATATATATATATATGCTCTGCATGTGTGTGTGTGTGTGTGTGTGTGTATATATATATATACACACACACAACAGAGTGCCAGACTAGGAGTATGGAGACCTGGCTTCTGGGTTTCCCTCCGATACAGGCTGTGTGACATTAAGCAAATCCTAACCTCTCGGGACTGTTTCTTCATCTGCAAAATGAAGAGGTAGAATGTAGTAACTTTGAGTCCCATCAATGCTTAAAATTCTATAATTTAAAAAGGCAGGCCATTTCACCTGGCTTCATCCCACTTCAGCTCAGCCTTACTCAGACCTGCTGGCCAGAAGTTTCTAATCTTACGAATAAAAGACTCTGTTTTTTGGTATTCAGAAGGCAAAAGAAACTGGACAATTTAGGAAAAGTACTAAGCAGATGAGTTTTCCTTCTGTCTGATTCTTAAACAGCTATACAACTATTATTCAAACTTAAGAAAACAGGAAAAGCAAAGCAAGTACATTTATTTAGGTTTGACTCGACTATGTGAATCTTTAGCCACGAAGAAAAGTGTGTTTTTTGGTGTGTGTTCTATTAATTATTATTATTTGTACAACAACCAGAAAGTAGACGTCAGCAGTTTTCAGCTGTAACTATAACCTTGTACTGTGTGGTGTGGCTGTGAGCCGAAGTACAGGGGGGAGTTGCTGGAAGGGAATCAGGCCAGAGCCTTCCCCTGCTCTGGAAAGCTCATGGCTTTGTTTTTTTCACATTGCTACACCGAGGCGAGGCGAGGCGGAGGAGAGGAGGATGTTTGGGTTTACAGGCCACCAGCCACTGTCAGCAAATTTGTAGCCCTGGCTTCACTTCCCTGAAGGGGGGTGGGGGGTGTAGTTTCAGCTGCCCTGGCCTCCCTCCAGCAACTGAGCCACAGAGGATTCAAATACCCCATCAGTTTCAAGGGCCTGACTACCCAGCTGAAAACTGACGATCTCATCTGGGAAGGGTCAGTTAAAAAATGACAGAACTGCCTAAAGTAAACAAAGGGAACAACCACAACAGAAACTTTCTCTGCAACGTTTCCTTATAATTACTGGCCCATCCCACCAGGGTTCTGGCTGGAGTCCCCATCCACTCTCCCTGTTGCCCCACAGGACCTTGTCTGAGTAAGCCCTAGCTGACCTGAGGATCACCTCCCTATCCACATGCCTCTGTCCCGCCCTCTTTATGGAGGGCAGGGAGACTCCAGACTGCAGGAAGTTTTGAGAATGGAGTTTGAGCGTTATCAGGCAAGAAGACCCTTTAGAGCTCATTCATCAGGACTTCCAATAGATGAGTGAAAAACAGCTTAAATGAAGTGCCTAAGGTTCAGAGCAAGTATGGGAAATAACTGGTTTTCTTCTTGCTAACCGAGTACTCTTTCCAGATAATCACATATTGTTGTAAGTCACTAAATATAAGGCAACTAACATTGAAATTCTCTTTCTCCACCTTTTCATTCTAACCAAATCCTATTTCATTGAACTTTAAAACTTTACAAATAGGCTGGGCACAGTGGCTCACGCCTGTAATCCCAGCACTTTGGGAGGCCGAGGCAGGTGGATCATGAGCCTGGCCAAGATGATGAAATCCCGTCTCTACTAAAAATACAAAAAAAAGTTAGTAGGGCGTGGTGGTGGCCATCCGTAATCTCAGCTATTCAGGAGGCTGAGGCAGAGAATTAACTTGAACCCGGGAGGCAGAGGTTGCACTGAGCCGAGATCGCACCACTGCACTCCATCCAGCCTGGGCAACAGAGAGGTCTCAAAACAAGAAAAAGAAAGAAGCCCTGTAAACTGTATAGATAAACATAGTTTGAATTTAGACTTGAGGACAATGACTAAATCTTACACTCTGTACCTTGTTTGTACTTCAGAGTTCATGAAGTGTGTTCACGGTCGGCAGCCAAGTACAGCGAGTAGGACATTGACTCCAGAGTCCAGCGAGCCTCAGAATCCCATCTCTACACATGCTAGCTGCGTAATCTTGCAAGCAGATGATTTACTCTAAAACTTAGTTTCCGCATTTGCAAAAGGGGAACAATAATAGCTCCACCTGATTGTTTAGTTATGAGGATTTCATGAGATGATACCTGTAATGCACACCAAAAAACAACAAATGTTAGAAATTGTAAATAGTCCTGGAAAGTATTTGTCTTTCCCATTTTACAGATGAGCAAATTAAAGCTCAGAGAGTTTAAGGACTAGAGTCATACAATTGGTTAGTAAGATAGCTAGGATTTAGCTCAGCTTCCCAGCTCCACACCCACAGTACGTGCTACTCCACCAAGGCTCCGAGCTATGGGTCAAACAGGTCTGTCCCTATCACCATGGCATGTCATGTTATTTATTAAGCCCTCACATGCTTGAGGTGTCAGGAAATAGATGCTTCTGGAGTGGGGTAGGTCTTCGTGTGCAGCCTTCATGAGCAGATTCCAGCCAAGCAAAGCACGCCTGGCACTAATCCCTTCCCCATGCCTAGGGATGCTGTGCCTATGGAGTAGGTCAGAAGTCCTTGAATATCCTCAGCCTTCCTTTCCTATGGCAATGCTTCCTGATGCCCTAAGCATATTTTGCTTACCCCGATATTAGAGCCCTCTTCACAATCTCAAGCATTCTAGTATTTTGGGTGTTCATCTGATTCTCTTGTTGGAACAGTAGACTCCAAAGTGAAGTTCCCAAAATGGTACATAGAAGTATGAGAAAAACATATGTGAATGCTTTCTTCCATTTATTTTTAAATCTAAAATATTAACAAAGTTAGGCTTTATCAGTATTAATATGTCACAGCAGAACATATATGATTTATAGTAAACATGCAATTATTAGGCATATATGCTGGTTTTCTGGTTTTCTTTTCTTTCTTTCTTTTTTTTTTCTTTTTTTTTTTTTTTGGTGAAGTGGTATGAAGAAAAGAGACTAGAAGTAACTGTTCTAGAAAGTAAGCTCCTACGGGCAGAAGACGTGTCTTTTTATGAGTGTTCTACCCCTTCCTCATGACCTAGCACTAGATGACATTTCCCTGATTAAATGAATTTGGCATCTATGTCAACTTGTCTTTCTTGTTTATCCCCTCCTTTTGTCATCCATCTGATATAATATTAGGTCTTAGTCAATATTCTCCCAAGACCTGGACAAACAATAAAGCTGTGTTAGTAAAGAGTGAAAATTGCCATAAAAAGACTGAAAAGTACAAGATTCGTAGTCCCCAAGGAGATCATTAATAAGGCATATTATACGCAATAGAAAAGCTAAAAGTAGAACTTCATGGAAGAACTCAGGGACGCAAGGTCAGGCAGGGAACACCAGCACTACACTCTGAGAAATCAAATGTAATCTGAGCATATGTGTGTTTTCAAACTATTACCCTCCCTCTCTTCTGAAAGTTGCAGAAAGCAATGAAACACAATGCAATGAGCCAGGGTCTTGGAAAAAGTAAGAAGTCCCAACTCTGTCACTCTCCCGGATGGGCAATCTTGGACAAGGTCCCTAATCACCCCAATTCCCAGGAAAATAGTTCCTCACCTACAAATGAAGTTGAACGAGATTATTTTGGAGGTTCCTTCGTGTTTTGAAGCATCGCTGATTATAGTTAGTCGTCTTCTTCCTGAGGCAATTTGTTCTTTGAGTGACACCATGAGGCTCACCGAACCAAAAATATCACCTTACCACCAAGCCTTTCATGGTCTGTGACATCCTCTCCTCAGGCACTGTGTCTCCAGGTGGTGTTTCTCAACCTAGCAGTAACTTACTGGTATTGAAGTGTCAGTTATCCATGATGCATACACAGTGGGAAAGCAAGGTCTAAAAGGTTATATATGCAGTATGTGTATGTCTATAAATACAGACAAACATATGTGTATACACATAGAAAAAGAAAGATACTCAGCATACTTTCAATACTGATTATTCCTCAGGAGTAGGAGAGCTAGATAAAGGTAGGAATTTTACCATTTACATTAAATCCTTCTATATATTTGTTTTTTTAAAATAAACTATTTTACTATTAAAAAAAAAAAATTCAGGCCGGGCGCAGTGGCTCACGCCTATAATCCCAGCACTTTGGGAGGCCGAGGCGGGTGGATCACGAGGTCAAGAGATCGAGACCATCCTGGTCAACAAGGTGAAACGCCGTCTCTACTAAAAATACAGAAAATCAGCTGGGCATGGTGGCGCGTGCCTGTAATCCCAGCTACTCAGGAGGCTGAGGCAGGAGAATTGCCTGAACCCAGGAGGCGGAGGTTGCGGTGAGCCGAGATCGCGCCATTGCACTCCAGCCTGGGTAACAAGAGCGAAACTCCGTCTCAAATAAAATAAAATAAAGTAAAATAAAAATAAAAATAAAAATTCAAAAAATTAAAGTCCTATACAAATGTTTACTATTTGTGATAAGTAGCACCAGTTTCTTCAAGAAGAAGCCCTACCAGAAGCAAATCTGCATCTTGATACTGCGTTAGAGTATGAAGTATTAGGCTGAAGTCCTAATAATACCTGAACATTCTATGGAGGATTAGACCCCGGACTGGGAGACCCTAATCACATAATCGGAAACTCTCATTGAGTAATCCTGGTCACTTGAGTTTTCCCAGACTTTACTTGAGTTTGTTTTCACCACTAGAAAACAATGCTTTTTTGATGTGAAACTCCTTCTTCCTTCTTTATTTTCCTCTCTCTCTCTCTCTCTCTCTCTCTCTCTCTTTCTCTCTCTCCACCTCTGTTATCTAAATGCTCCATATTTTGAAGCATTCATCACATTATAGGTTCTGATGGGATATACAGAGAACAACCTTTTACTTTAGAAGCTGAAAATGTCAGATACTTACTTTCCCGCTTCCCTTACAGGTATGCATAGGCATAAGGATCTGGATCGGTGTTTGACTCAGGAACTAGTGACTTCAAACAGCAAAAGCTGCCAAATCTGTTCTGCAGCAGACAATGGTGTTAGTTGTAATAAGAACATTCCTTTTCCAGATGCTACAGTGGTGGTGGTCCTGGCGGTTCTAGCAGCAGGGACCAGCATCCAGGCTTGGGGCATTCACTGAGCCATGATTTCCACGCAGCGGAGGCATTGATGACTTCATGATATTGTTCTGAAGTACAATTTTAGGTGTTGCTTCTGGCTATGTAGCCTCCAGACCTGGGTTTCTATTCCTCCTGGAGAGCAGTGAACTACCTAATATTTTAAAATAAATTCATTTACTGCTTAAATTAACTACAGGTTGTTTCTGTTGCTTGCGACCAAAAAAACGTTAACTAATGGGCTTATTATTTTTGAAAATCATGCACTTGGAGATTATATATAGACACACACACATATGTTTTTAAGGGGAAAAAAACTCTCCTTCCCTTTGTTGATCCCTCATTTTCCCAGTTTTCTTCTCTAGAGGTAGTCATACTGATTTGTTTCTTACGTACACAAGCACATCTATGTATTTAAGAAAATTTACTTAAAAATCACTCAAATAGAATCACTCCATATACACTCTTCCATAGTTTTCTTGTAAATTTAACACTACACATTAGAGATAATTCTATAAGTATAAAGCTGCCTCATTCTTTTTATTCTTTTTATTTTTAGAGACAGGGTCTTGCTCTGTCTCCCAGGCTGGAGTGCAGTGGTGTGATTATAGCTCACCGCAACCTCTAACTTCTGAGTTCAGGGGATCCTCCTGCCTCAGCCTCCCAAGTAGCTGGGACAACAGGTGTGTGCCACCGCTCTCTGCTAATTTTTTATTCTTTTGTAGAGTCAGGCCTTGCCATATTGCCCAGGCTGGTCTCAAACTCTTGGCCTCAACTGATCCTCCCATCCCGACCTCCCAAAGTCCTGGGATTCCAGGTATAAGTGACTGTACCTGGCTGCTTAGTAGCCCTCTAAATGAATACACTATAATTTATGCAGCCAGTGTCTTATTATAAGCAGGGTTGGGTTGCTTACAGTTTTGGTGACTACAAATAATACTGCAAGAAATATCAGTGTAAATATGTATTTTTAAAAAATATGGGGCCGGGCACGGTGGCTCAAGCCTGTAATCCCAGCACTTTGGGAGGTCAAGGTGGATGGATCACGAGGTCAAGAGATCGAGACCATTCTGGTCAACATGGTGAAACCCCGTGTCTACTAAAAATACAAAAAAAAAAAAAAAAATTAGCTGGGCATGGTGGCATGTGCCTGTAATCCCAGCTACTCAGGAGGCTGAGGCAGGAGAATTGCCTGAACCCAGGAGGCGGAGGTTGCGGTGAGCCGAGATCGCGCCATTGCACTCCAGCCTGGGTAACAAGAGCGAAACTCCATCTCAAAAAAAAAAAAAAAAAGTATATATATATATATATACATATATATATATGGAATGCTTCATTCATGTCATCCTTGTGCAGAGGCCATGACAATCTTCTCTGTATCCTTCCAATTTTATCATATGTGCAGCCAGAGTGAGCAAGTAAATATGTCTTCATGTTCAGTTCAAGCAGATTCACAGAAACATGTCTGATAATGAAGTTGCAGCGTCAAAAGGTAAATATAACTTTCAAATTTTGACAGCACCAAAATGCACTGCAAATTTAGTAACAATTTTTAATCCTACTAAAAATATTTGAGACTCCCATCTCACCAAATCTTTACCTCACCAATGTATATGATCAGATTTTATAATTTTGCTATTCTGACAGGTGAAAACTGATTTTCTCATTGTTCTGATAGTGAGGCTGAACACTGTTCCTATATTAAAAGCCATTTGTATTTATTTACCTGTATAGTGTATTCAAGTCCTTTACCTGTTTTGTTTTGTTTTGTTTTGTTTTGTTTTTAAATACAGAGTCTCACTCTGACACCAGGCCAGAGGGTATTGGGCTATCTCAGCTCCCTGCAACCTTCACCTCCCTGGTTCAAGTGATTCTCCTGCTTCAGCCTCCTGAGTAGCTGGGACTACAGGCACGCACCACCAATCCCGGCTAACTTTTATATTTTTAGTAGAGATGGGGTTTCACCATATTGGCCGGGCTGGTCTCAAACTCCTGACCTCAGGTGATTGGCCTGCCTCAGCCTCTCAAAGTGCTGGGATTACAGGCATAAGCCACCACTGTTGTTTTCTACTGGATTTTCATCTGTGTTTAATTGCTTTGTAAAAACTCCATTTTTTTTTTTTAATAGGCTCTTGCTTTGTCACCCAGACTCCTGGAGATCTGGCATTCTCCTGCCTCAGCAACCCCCAACAACTTTTTTTTTTTTTTTTTTTTTTTTGAGATGGAGTCTCACTTTGTGTCCCAGGCTGGAGCAAAGTGGTGCAATCTCAGCTTACTGCAACCTCCACCTCCCAGGTTTGAGCAATTCTCCTGCCTCAGTTCCTGAGTAGCTGGGATTACAGGCATGTGCCACCATTCCTGGCAAATTGTTTTTTATTTTCAATAGACACGGGGTTTCACCATGTTGGCCAGGCTGGTCTTGAACACCTGACCTCAAGTGATCCACCCACCTGGGCCTCCCAAAGTGCTAGGATTCCAGGCGTGAGCCACAGCACACGGTCCTGCCTGAGCCTTTTAAAGTGTTAGGATTACAAGTGTGAGCCACCACACCTGGTCAAAATTCCATATTTTAAAGTAAAGTAGCCTTTTGTCACGCTTGCTGCAAATATTGTTTCCCAATTTGTTTTTGGTCTTCTGCCCTTTTTTTATTTGAGTTTTGGTTTTTGCTTTGCATAAATCGTTAATTTTCACAAAGCCAAATTTGTCTATATTTTTGCTTATGGCTCTGGATTTGTTTGGAATGGCTTTTGGCTGGGTAGCTTCTCATGGTTTCAACATTGAAGCTGCTAATTTAGAAAAACAACACTTGAGACTTGGTTAAAGACAGCACATTAAACACATGCTCCACTCCCTCCTAGATGTCAACCAAAACTTAATGTTTTGATCAAGTGATACATAGATTTACATGGATTTAAAACCAGAAAAATACAAAGAGGTACAACCTGAAAAGTTTCCCTCATGTATGTCTCCCATCAACTCAGTTCCCACTTTCTCCCTGTCCAGAAATAAGGACTGTTACTCGTGTCTTATGCATGTTTTGTTTCCAGAGTTTCTTTATGCGTAGGCAAGTAAGAATTTTGGTAAATATTTTTTAAGGATAAACCTACCAGGACAAAAAAATATAAAAAGGACAAGAGTGAGATGATTTTAAAAGCCAGAACATAAGGCGAGGCACGATGGCTCATGCCTGTAATTCTAGCACTTTGGGAGGCTGAGGCAGGCGGATCATTTGAGGTCAGGAGTTCAAGACCAGCCTGGCCAACACGGTAAAAACTTACCTCTACTAAAAATACAAAAATTAGCCAGGCACGGTGGCAAGTGCCTGTAGTCCCAGCTACGTGGGAGCCTGAGGCAGAAGAATCACTTGAACCAGGAGGGGAAGGTTGCAGTGAGCCGAGATCAAGCCACCGTACTCCAGCCTGGGTGAGAGACTGCACCTCCAATAAAATAAATAAACAAATAAAAGCTAGAATATAGATGAATGAGTGGTAATCGAATCAAGAGACCTAAAAAAGCTGAATCCAAAACCTGCATATGAGAAAGCTAAAGCAACTCACTTGACATTTCAGAATCTCTCAAATGCTCAGCAGTTGGTGGCACCAGGTACTTTTGGAAGTAAGGGTGAAGCTGTGGCTAAAAACAGTAGGTTGAATTGAAAATCAGCTCAGGAAACAATGGAAGCCCCAGGCCCCCTCTCCCTCTTGCTGTTAGATGGATTGCCCCTTCCCCATGATGTCCAAGAACGGAGGTTTTTCTGGTGGAAGAGAAAGACGGAGAAGGGGCAAGGCACTATTGTGTGAAAGGACAGCATGCTGGGAAGAAACAGGAGATTATCAATAAATTGCCTTATGCTGTCTTCCATTACTTAGGGAACCCTGACAGCCAGCTTGAATATTGGGAAAGGACAGCCTTTTCTGAAACCCTGACATGCTGGAGAGAAATGCCCTAAAGATAATTCAGAAACAACAGCATCACTGAAAGAAACCAAACAAACAAAAAATATTATTAATAGTATCTCCAGAGAAATAAGAGACATGGTGCATATATAAAAGAAGAACAGAATGCTATTTTTTAAAAGGAACATTTAGAGAACAAAAAAGTTAGAATTTAAATATGATAGCAAAAATATAAAAAAGCTTAGTAGATTTGGAAAGTAAAAAGTAAAGCAAAAAGAGACGGAAAATAAAAAATATAAGAGCAAAATTAGTGTACTGGGGAGATGATCCCAGGTAACATCTGTAGAGGAGTAAAGAAACGAGAAAAGGGTCGTACAGAAGTTAATTTATCTAGCAAGTTACTGTGAAGTGGAACTTGACTCCACTGGGGAACTCTGGGAGGCCTGTATAGAAAGCATGCTTCAGGGTTAAACCCCTCATGGTTGAGTGAGCTGGGATCTTTATCTACTAACTCTCATCAGTCATTGGTTAAGGGTCTGTCCCAGGGAAAAGGGGGTTAATTCTCCAACACTTCCTGAGCCAACTTTCAGTAGCTAGACAACGCTCTCAGGCAAAGAGACATATGTGCCAGCAGTTTCGAAGGCCCGGATGTCAAAGCGCTAAGAGAATCTGGGCAGGGCACTGAAGGCAAATGTTACATCTTCCCTGCACTCTCTCTTAGGCAACTACTGAAGAATGTGCTCCACCAAAACAGTGTTGTGAGTCAAGAAAGGGGAAGAAGTGGAATTCAGGAACCAGAGCACTCAACACAGAGGTGAAGAGAGTCCCCAGGATGTGGGTGGAGGGAAGTCCCAGGATGACAGATGTACAGCAGGCCTAGAGGTCAATCAGCCCAGACAGGAGCACATCAGTAGGCTCTGGAAGAGCTCTCTTCCAGATGAAATTGATGAAATACCAAGTTCGTTTGGACATATTGAGAGGAGACTTACTAGAGAAGAGTATGGATTAAATGAGTGACGTGTGCATAGGAAAACTAGGCAAATGAACAATGAGACAATTATTTTACCCCAGAGAAAGCAAAACGTTTTTGAAGAAAGTGATCATAATTTATTACACAACACTTCTCCCTTTTCCATACAGCAAAGGAAAAAAGATTACTGAGTTTGTGTGAGGTGTGAATAGCATTTATTTGATAGTAATATAAACACTGAGTGTCAGTTTAATAATGACATAGAAATATAAGCCTAGAAAATACATGTGCACGTTATAGGAAGAGGTGAAAACTGAATCCCCGTCTTCGACAGCAGAAAGTCAATACAGAAAATTAAGAAGTAGCTATTTAGGTATACAATGATTACCATCGTCCCTCCTTCCCCCCAGAAATTTAAAGCATTGAAAGTAATTTCTTCTGAGGAGTGGGAAATGAAGAGGTGGAGTAGGGGAATGTTATTTCTTGTAATTAGTAATTTAGAACGATTTGATTCTTTGAACTATATGCATATTTAACTTTGATGTTTAAGAAAACTAAATAAAAGTTAGTGATCTTTTTTCCTTTGCTGTATAAAAAAAGGAGGAGGTGAGATGGAAAATGTGCATCATTCCTAGCTGATAAGGAAACTGGGCAGGCAAAAGGAAACTTTCTTTTTCCATGAGTCCATCAACCCAGCAGGGTCAATGCCTTCTCAGTCTTCCTGAGGCATAAGAAAAGCTTTGAGCAACTGGGAAATTAAAACTGAAATATCTTTAAAAGAGCCATTGACGTCAAACTGACCTGAAATCTGGAGCTCCCCTAAGAGGGTTTTGGCCCAAATAAATGGTCCAAGAAAAGGACAAAGAAAGGATTCTATCAAAGGCAAAAATGAAACCAGATTATATTAAGGAAACTAGTTACAACATTTGAGTTAAACCGGATTATATTAAGGAAGCTAGTTACAATATTCTTAATAGTGTCTAATATGAATTTCTTGAAATTTTCTTCAAATGCCAGTTGTTTTAAAATACAGAAATTAAAAATACGACTATTTCGATTTATAGTTGGAATTTTAAAAACCATGGAGTTTATATAGTCTTTTAATTAACCATCTCTATGATTAAAATTGCACATTGTTTAGGTCTCTGGTCCGATCATGATACCGGAATCTGTCACTTTCTAATTGCAGGCAAAATACCTATGGGAATGAGGCCTCCTGAAGGCAGAAGTTCTTTCTCTTCCTGCCTTCAATCTTTACCTACTAGATCCTTCTCCTCAGCCTAGAACAATGCTCAAAAAGTTCCAATCCAAAATGAAAATAAAGAAGAAATTCTCACTTTAGCTATCACCCAAACTTTCTCTTTTCCTTCATCATCATACTTCTAAAAATAGATATGCGAACTTCCTTCTCTCCCTTTACTTCCTCACCACATACTACTTGTTAACCCCTTGTAATCTAGCTTTCACTTTGACCATGGCACTGAACCTGCTGTCTCAGAGGTCTCAATGGACTTCTGACTTGCTCAATCTCTTGGTCCTGCTCAGTCCTCATCCTCCTCCACTTCTCTGTTTCTGACCTTTCAAATGTCTCACTGCGCTTCTCTCTGTTGCTGTTTCTCCCTCTTCTCTCTGTCTCTCTCACCCAGCCACCCTCTATCCCCCTTATTCTGTGTTATTTCCCTTATTATTCTTCCTTTGGCTCTTCTGTCCCCCTCATTCTCTTAAGAACAGGCATCCAATGAGATCCCATGACTCCCTGCATGATCTGGGATCTGCTGATGTCTCCAACCTCATGTGCACCCTGTTCCCCCTTGCTGACTCCACTCCAGTTACATTGATGTTTCGGTTCCTCTAATGGGCCAATGAGCTCTCTATTACCTTAGGACCCGCTCTCTCTACTTGGGATACTTTCCCCCACCTCTCCCCATGCCTACAGCACTTCATCTGGCTATTTTCAAATCTCAGCTTTATATTTTCAGGTCTCAGCTTTATACTGCTTCCTCAGACTGGCTCTCCCTAAGTGCTTCCCCTCTCCCCTCCTCCACATCAAATCAGATTTATAGAAATCAGAAGTTCTGATTTCTATAGTATAGAAAATATGCTCTGTGATATATAACAGTGTAGAAAATACTCTGTGATATATATCAGTGCATACGTGTTCACACATTTGTCCAAACCAATGGAATGTGTGACAGGAAGAGTAAACCCTAATTTACACTATGGACTTGGATGATGATGATGATGTGTTGATGTAGGTTCATCAGTTGTATCAAACGTGCCACTCTGTGTGGGGATGTTGATCACGGAGAAGAGCTGTGCTTATGTGGGGACGGGGAGTATATGAGAAACTTCTATTCTTTCTGCTCAATTTTGCTGTGAACCTAAAACTGCCCTAAGTTTCACTCTTGTCACCCAGGCTGGAGTGCAATGGCGTGATCTCTGCTCACCGCAACTTCCACCTCCTGGGTTCAGGCAATTCTCCTGCCTCAGCCTCCCGAGTAGCTGGGATTACAGGCACGCGCCACCATGCCCAGCTAATTTTTGTATTTTTAGTAGAGACGGGGTTTCACCATGTTGACCAGGATGGTCTCGATCTCTTGACCTCGTGATCCACCCGCCTCAGCCTCCCAAAGTGCTGGGATTACAGGTGTGAGCCACTGCGCCCGGCCAAAAAAATTTTTTTAAATTAGTCAGAGGTAGGATTTGAAAACATTTGTTTGACTGTATGTAGGGCTTAATTATAATATTACGCTGCTTCCTCATTGACAAATCTAATCCAGTCACCTTCCCAAACTTCTCTCACACTTACTTCCTGCTGTCTGTTTCTATGGTTTCTCTTGAGTTCTCCTTCCAGGATCTATTCCACACCAGATAATACCACAAACCATGTGGGTGGGAAACTGGCCATGGAGGAGACTGGGCGGACCTGGCAGCTTTTCTTTTCTGACACATTTTTCTGAGGAGCCCTCAGGAAGCCTGAGAAGCAGGAAAACCACGGTGATGGTCAGTGCTCTGACAGCTCCCCGGCCCCTGGCTCCATGTTTGGGGCTGTGGGTGCTTCCCACTGTGCTGCTCTGCTCAGGCCTTCTCTCCCTGCCCACATGTGCGTGTGCTGGTCCTTTCCTCTGACAAAAATGTTCACGTAGAATGGTAAGCAGAAAAAAAAAAAAAAAAAGATGCAACACTGTACAAGTAGTTGTCATGGGTTGATTTGTGTCCTCCCAAAATTGATACGTTGAAGTCCTGAGCCCCATTACCTCAGAAGGCGATCTTATTTAGAAATAAGATTGTTGTAGATACAATCAATTAAGTTAAGATGACGTCATCATGAAGTAGAATGGATCCTTATTCTAAATGACTAGTATCCCTATAAAAAGAATGTCACGACCAGGTGCCGTGGCTCACGCCTGTAATCCCAGCACTTTGGGATTCTGAGGCGGGCGGATCACGAGGTCAAGAGATCGAGACCATCCTGGTCAACATGGTGAAACCCCGTCTCTACTAAAAATATAAAACGTTAGCTGGGCATGGTGGCACATGCCTGTAATCCCGGCTACTCGGGAGGCTGAGGCAGGAGAATTGCCTGAACCCAGGAGGCAGAGGTCACGGTGAGCCGAGATCGCGCCATTGCACTCCAGCCTGGGTAACAAGAGCAAAACTCCGTCTGAAAATAAATAAATAAAATTAAATTAAATTTAAAAAGAATGCCACGTGGAGAGACAGATATGCACCCAGGATACTGCCACGTGAGAGGGAGGCAGGGATCGGGGTGATGTGGCAGAAGCTGGGAAACACCGGAGACTTCCAGCAAAACACCAGAAGACAGGAGAGAGGCCTGGGACATATTCTGCCTCACAGTCCTCATAAGGAACCAATTTAGCATCACCTCGATCTCAGACTTCCAGCTGCCAGAACTGCGAGACGGGAAATTGGTGTTGTTTAAGCCACTCCATTGTGGTACCTTATTATGGAAGTACTAGCAAACACATAGACATAAGAGAATCCTAATCTTGTAAAGCAAAATAAACTCATGTATTACGAGTTATCATCTTACATACACACATACACATCTACATAGATGAACACATAGGTACAATTAGAGGCAACGTATTTTAAAAGTTATCAATCCTTCTTTGGGACTAATGGATGCGGAGGAATTTTGCTTTGTACTTTTCTCTGCACCTTTGGGTATTTTCTCAGTTCTCTTGTCTCTCTACAATATTACGCATTATTACATACCAGTGGTCCTCAACCTTTTTGGTACCAGAGGCCTGTTTTGTGGAAGACAGTTTTTCCACAGATGGGGCAGCAGTGGGGATGGTTTGGGAATGAAACTGTTCCATTGCAGATCATCAGGCATTTGATTCTCATAATGAGCATGCAACCTACATCCCTCCCACGCACAGTTCACAATAGGGTTTGCACTCCTCTGAGAATCTAATGCTTCTGCTGATCTGACCAGGAGGTGGAGTTCAGGGGGTGTGCAGCCTTGTTCTTAACAGGCCGTGGACTGGTATCTGTCCATGGCCCAGGGGTTGGGGACCTGTGACACAGACAGATCCCCAGACCTCAGTTTCCTCATCTGTAATTTGAGAATAGCCATACCAATCTTCCAGCACTGTTAGGATTAAAGCACTTGACACAAATAATAGGTCAGTGGGTCTTCCTAGAACAGGGAGAGCAGCTCCAGAGAAGTAAAGCTGGACAGACCTCTGTACCTCTACTCATCATCAGCCTTCGCTGTTGCTGCTAAGGCGATGCAGATGCTGCTCAGCACTGGCCTCTGTGTGTGGTAAGGGGGGATGTGCAGAGATGGGATGGCACAGGAAAGTTGGCTGGTATCTTGGGTTTGGGAAGGTCAGCAAAGAAAGGCAGGGAGGGCAAAAGTTTGATTGAAGGAAGGTTGGCTAGGTAAGAACAACTTAACCCATTTGGGGTAACATTTCTTAGTTTAGGGAGGGCTAAAACGGGGTAATTGAATGAAAAAGGGAACGGGAGAGTGGAAAACATATCCAGGAAGCCCAACAATCCCCTCCCACAGGAAGAATGTTTGGCCTCCTCTCTTCTTCTCTGAAACCCCTCTGGAAGTGGGAGTGACCAATATAACTTACTTATTAACGTTTTCCACAGCCCATGCGAAGATGTTCTTTTCCCAGGGGAGTGTTTCCCAAACATCCCTCCCTCTGGCCATGTCTGTGATAAGTTGTTCTTTCTGAGGACTGTTTAGGTAGCCTTGACTCTGACTTGCTCTGTAGGGAAGGTTCATTGTCTCGAATCTTGAATTTAGCCATTTGTGACTTCATATTAAACTTTGGTCTCCAAAAATATTGGGCTGTTTTGCCTCTTTGTACTCACTGACGTCTTCTTTATCTTAATGCCAAATCCCAGCAACTCAGAGATGAATTGGGTCCCACAAATGATACTCAGAATGTATTGCTTTATAGAGGTCATCGAAGAAGCCCTTTGCCCGTTTACTTTGTTGAAATCTGTATCTCCTTTCATTCCTAATTTTTTTATCTGTAAGATTATATAGCAACATGAGAAATATTTATAATATTAAATAGTAAAAGAAGGGGACACAAGAATTGCACGTAAATTATGATTCTATGTAAAAAAAAAAGACTGAGCAAATAGACAAACAAAAAGACATACACACATGCAAGGAAAATAAAACTGGCAGAAAACAAACAAAAAATTAATAATGGCTATGGCAGACTGCTGGGTTTGTGGATTTTTTAATTCTTCTCTAGTTACCTAAAAATAGTAAGGTAATGAAAAATACTTTAAATATTAAGAAACAGACTTAGTAAGATAAAGTAAGGGGCAGAATGAGTAACAAAGTTTGATAAAATAAATAAAACAGGAAAGCTTGTAGATAAGGTTTTATGGAAGTAAATGTATGTAGCTCCCAGCTTAGTGTGTGTGAGCTGATGGAGAAACATGACCACAGAGCCCTTATGGAAAGCTTTTAACCATTTGTCACTCTTGCCATCTACTCCAAGGGTGACTAAAGGGAAGAACAACACCAGGAAGACTTCCAAACCTGTTGAGGATTTGAGAAGAGGGGCTAGAAGTCCAGGCATGTTGGCGGTCTTGGGGCTGTAGAGAGATAATGTAGAAGTGACTAACTTGGGGGTTTTCTGGGAAGTGCTTCAAGCATGACATTGGGAGGCTGTGATATTGTTTATTTTTAGAAGTCCTGTTGAGAGGAGTATCTTTCACCTCTCACTAAATTAGCTATGCTCCTTGGAACCATGGACATCTTTCTGCTGCAGCAGCAATAGGATCAAAGCACGTGTTTAGAAAGAGAAGTGAAAAACACCAGATGTGAGCGAAACCACAAGGGGAATTTCAGACAGGCAGCATGCACCAGATGACCCAATTTGGAATGCGGCCCAGGCCCCAGGACAGGCAGACCCTGCAAGGACCAGACTGGACAGTCAGGGGTTATTGATCCCGATTTAAGCCAAATGTTGCTAAAACTTGATCTGTGACCTTGCCTAAGCCATTGACCTCCTCTAAACCACTTTCACCATCTGTAAAATGCAAGGACTATGAATTTCCTCTCAGGAATAGCTAATGGAAAGCATGCTCAAAACTAGAGATAAGAATGAAGCATATTCTTGCCATCTCGAAGAATGGTGGTAAGTTGTGTTTGAGTATATAAATACCACAACATATACACACTTACAATGTATATATACACATACTTTATGAGAAGAATGTATATAAAAAACGTAGGATTGGCAGGGCATGGTGGCTCATGCCTGTAATCCCAGCACTTGGGAAGCCAAGGCAGGCGGATCTCTTGAAGCCAGGAGTTCCAGACGAGCCTGGCCAACATGGCGAAACCTTGTCTGTACTGAAAATACAAAAATTATCAGGGCATGGTGGTGCCTGCCTGTAATTCCAGTTGCTTGGGAAGCTGAGGCATGAGAATCACTTGAACCCAGGAGGTGGAGGTTGCAGTGAGCCGAGATTGCACCACTGCACTCCAGCCTGGGTAACAGAGCAAGACTCCATCTCAAAAAAAAAAAAAAAAAAAAAAAAAGATAGAAAGAAAGAAAGTAAAAAGAAAAGAAAAGAAAGAAAAAGCCCACTGACTAAAGATTGTGTTCCATCAATTCACAGAGTAAATAATCTATGTGTTGACAATTGAAGGGATAGAAACATATTTTTCCTCTTGCACATAGCTCTTTAAGACTCCTTGGGTCAGATTCAGCATACTGTTTAGCACAGTTAGTGATGAATGAATGTTAGTATGGAATAGAGTTTATGCTTCCAATTTGAACTCTCTTCACCACTTAGTTGCTATGGGGCTTTGGATAACGCACTCCATCACTTTGTGCCTTGCTTTCCTCATCTGACAAATGGGGATAACAGTACCTACCTCATAGACTTGTGAAGATTAAATCAAATGATAAATCTAAACAGCTTAAGCGAGTGCTGGGTGGCCGATATTAGTTTCTACTGTCTTCTATGTAGACTTTAAAGCTCAATGCGTTTCTTCATTTTGTTTCCATTTTCTCATCTAAATGTTTCCCACATTCTTGCTCCATTCCAGAGCATTTCTTGTTCGTCTTATTCATCTATGTAGGATATTGCTCCCTGTAGACTTTAAACCAGCCTTACTCATTCCCACTCCAAGCCATGACTCTATTCCTATTTACGTCAATTTTGAGTCAGTCTCTAAGTTGACCCCACAACCAGAAATCTATGAAGCATCACTAAATCCTCCATTCTCCCACTCCCGGGCTTCTTATATAACATCTTGTATGTATTCTCTTAACCACAAGGGATGTTTCACTGAAATTAAAATGTGTATTTTTATTTTTATTTTTATTTTTTTGAGACGGAGTTTCGCTCTTGTTACCCAGGCTGGAGTGCAATGGCGCGATCTCGGCTCACTGCGACCTCCGCCTCCTGGGTTCAGGCAATTCTCCTGCCTCAGCCTCCTGAGTAGCTGGGATTACAGGCACGCGCCACCATGCCCAGCTAATTTTTTTGTATTTTTAGTAGAGACGGGGTTTCACCATGTTGACCAGGATGGTCTCGGTCTCTTGACCTCGTGATCCACCCGCCTCGGCCTCCCAAAGTGCTGGGATTACAGGCTTGAGCCACCGCGCCTGGCCTATTTTTTTAATAGAAGAAATCATTGGTTATGACACACAGTATATATAACAGAAAAATCAGCTTGGGATCACTGAGCATGGCTATGTTTAAGAAGATGGGTCAGGGAGAGGAGTCCTGGGTGCGGTGAAAATGCCCCCCACCCTTCGGAGAGACGTTGTCATTGCAGATAAAGAGGGTCCAGGAAGGGAAGATCCTGGAATTCATCCTAGGTCTCATGTACCCAGGCAGTGACTCTGTATGAGAACAGAGGGGAAAATCAACAACTGATCAGCGAGAGCGATGGGATTTTGAACTCGGGCCTGTTAAGGAACGATGAGGACAAAACCGAGAGGAACGTTAGGGAATAACTTTCTTTAAAGCCTCAATATAAATGGACTCTACTTTTCACATTCATGGAAGCAGCAGAAAGAGGCTGTCACAACGCCTGCCTGGACAGCTTCTGATGCAGTTTCACCAGCAACAGCATCGCTCCTTTCCAAGAAGACGCTTGTCTTCCGCTGTTGCCTGGTAGGATTTTGTGATTGTTGATATCGCTCTTATCATTATCACTTTCAAGTCACTTTTCTTTCATCCCTCCACTGTATTATCTTCTAAAATGATTTTACTATAAGATGATTTAATCCCGTGGAACTTTCTGAGTCCTTATTATGAAGGCTAAATCCTAGGGAATACAAAGATGAGTAGAAGAGTCATTGCCCTTAGGGAGCTTATCTCGCGGGAATTAGGCAGGTTTACATTGTTAACCCACATTTAATCCAGGTCTAGATGCTCCTAATTATCTTCCCTATTGGTTTGTCTTGTCCTGCTCATTTATTTAACACATATTCATTGAGCACTTACTATGTGCTATGTGCTGGGCTAGCCTAAGGATGCAACAGCAACTAACATAAGCATCATATTTACCTTTAGAGAGTGTAACTACAGTGGGAAGAACTAGGCTCAACGATATACCTGGTTGACTGCAGAAGAAATATTAAGCATTCCTGTCTCTCCTCCACAGAGTGGGGTATGCTTTAATGCACTCCTCTTCCAGCCATTATGTAGTCAAGTTATAGCTGAGACATATTTATTTATTATGTGAGTCCAACTTCAGAGGCACCTGAGAATAAAAGGACAAATCTCCATTGTAATGGTGGCCTCATGTCCCATATTCTTGTGCAAGCACCTTCTCAGGAACCAAGTACCCTTCATATTATGCCCTGATTCCATGCGGGTTAGACAAACATATCAGATAACTTTGGTTTGCCAATAAACAATCTAAATAATAGAAGGTAAAGTCAATTATTTGAATATTAAGTTTCCAAGGAAGGACAGGGGAAGAGTTCTCAAGAAAAGATTCTTCTTATTGGAAGAAGCATCTAAGATGAACGCAAGCATTACTTTACTTATCTGTTTATGGATTTATTTAAAGGCAGGGTCTGGCTCTGTCACCAAGGCCACAGTGCAGTGGCATCAGCCTCGGCTCACTGCAACCTCAGTCTGCTGGGCTCAAGTGATTCTCCCACCTCAGCCTCCTAAGTAGCTGGGAGTACAGGCATGCACCACCACACCCAGCTAATTTTTTGTAGAGGTGGGGTCTTAGCATATTGCTGAGGATGGTCTTGATCCCCTGGCTCAAGTGATCCTCCTGCTTTGGCCTCGCAAAGTTCTGGGATTACAGGCATTAGCCACCACACCTGGTGCATTACATGTTCACTAATGGCAATAAAACTACTACTTACAATATCAGAGGGTACAACTAATGTATTCGCTGACTAAATAAGGAATGTAGTACATCTACTCAGGGCTTCTGCCTGTATAGAATAAGACCCCAAGGCATGGAAGAATGACTCACTGAAATAACCAAGCCAACTAAATATTGATTAATGGTGCTCACATAACAGCATCGTATTAGAACAGGAAAGAAAATTATAGGTTGTACTAGATAACTCATTTAAGCATAAAATTTAGAATCGGAAGTCCTAGGTTCAAATTCCAACGCAGCTTCCTGTTTACCACCTCCGTGGTCTTGGGCAACTTGGCCTCTCTGCTCTTGCATTTTAAAAATTCGCACAATACAGGTCTATATTCCTATCTGGTAGAGTTATTTCTCTTAAGGATTAAATAAAGTAACATAATTGAAGTCACACGGTGCACAGTGAGCACTTCATAAATACTCGAGTCTTCTTTTCACTTAACAGAAAAGGAACAAATGCCTAGAGGACTGATCTCATTTTCCTGAAGGCAGTTAACCAGTGTCAGACCCAGATGAAAGCCTCTGGCTTCCTGACTACTGATCCAGCTGGCTGTCTTTGATTTCCAAAATAGGGCTGTGCCAAAGACAACTGAAAATGCATTTACCTCTGGTGTTTTAAAGCTGGAGAGAACGAAGTAAAAGGAGAGGAGGAGGCCGATGTGGGGTGAGAGGTGTAAGAAGCAGGTTTACTTTCCCGGTTTTGCATTACCTTCCCGAGTTTACACTGCCTGAGCACACACCCATTAACGGTGGGGGGATGTGGCAGAGCATAGCCAACATGGGATTAAAAATTGTATCACATCAACCCACAAAGTAAATAATCCACCTGCCCACAGTTGAAGGGGGTGTGACAGGGTATTTCGTTTTCTCTCACGCATAGTTCTTGGAGTCTCCTAATGTTCCAGAAGTTCCTACATACGCCTTTCTACGAGAGTTCTGAGTTTGCTAATGTGTGAATTTGGCTGACAAATGCAAGTTAAAGAAGATATCTATGAAAAACGACTTGTAGCCTAAACGTTATTTCTGTGTGGGACTGCTGCTCCTCATGGATAAAAGCCTTGGGCCAGAGGAAGGATACCTGACTGCTTCCCTGCACTGCTGTTAACACTCGGGAGGACCCAAGAGAGGAGGCTGACTTCTCTAGACATCTATTTTGTCACCTAAACAATACCATCAAGTAGTCATTTGCTATACATTGAATGAAAAACATTTGTCACATTTTATTTTTCCTTATCCTTACAAGAGCTTCATGGGGAAGATACTACTCCCACATTACAAGTAAATAAATAAGGGCTTAGAGATATTGTGACTTGTCCATCGTCACTTAGCTGGTAAGTGGCAGAATCTGACAGAACCTGGATTTGAATCCAGAATCTGCTTTTAACCTCCAGGCAATACTACTTAATATTGTGAGTGAGGGAAAGGATGCTACAGTTCAAAGTGCTTTAAAGAAGTTTAAACAAATGTTCATTACGGTCATTTATTAGGGGTGTAATCCCTAGGAGGTGCATGTACCTAAGTCATTTTCAGCTCATTGACTTTCTCATTCATTGCCTCTCATCTGATCTGTGAGCCTCAAACTGCAGCTATCCTATTTCATTTCCTTTGTTTTTGGTGCCAGTACCACCCCCCCACATTGACTGATTTTGGGGGGAGCCGGCACCACTTCTCTTCAAGTAGGGGAGGGTAAGTGTAGGATGCCACTCACACACACACACATTCATATTCGTTTGTGATACACATATGTGGTTTCAGAAATTGACAATTTAAGAACATGTCATTATTATGGCAGTGCATATATCATGTATAAATAATTTCCCAGCCTTGGGGATGGGTGAAAAAATGCTGTGATAAAGTGATAGAAGGCAAAGAGACATGTACTAAGAAGAACACCAAGAGACTTAGAACCTTCTGGCTTCAGCCCCCCTCTTGAATTTTAATACAAGTTTATGAATTTTTGTCCTGCTCATTCGGTCTCCTGAAAGATCCTTACCCCTTGGTAGGCAATGAGCTTGATACAACCCAGCGTCTCTTCATCAGCTGATACTAAGCTTTAACTCTGTTATCTGTATCTGCATTCCAGGTAGTGGTGGTCATCAGTGTAAACTTTGGAGGCTCAGGGTCATGTCTGTGGAATTCTCTCTTCTGTGTTCTGGTATGGCATACAATCAACAATTTGGTGATGACAACATTTTTCATCCCTGCTATTGCTTTCTGTTTGGTTTATTTAGGAGGCAGACACAAAATATTTTGAGACTCATTTAATTATAGCCCAGAACTATTAACGAATGCAGTTATTTATTAAATAGGTACTTGTGGGACATCGTGGTAATGTGATTACACATCATGTTAATAGTTCATTTTTTGCATTAATCCTTCATGGTTACAAAGTGCATCTGTAATTCGCATCACATCTAGGCTTCCTAAGACTCCTTCAAGCAGGGAGAAAGGGATAAAACCTCATAAGGTTTGTGAGAATCATACAATAAAAGACAAAAGGACTTAGCACTGGAAGCTGACACAGTGTAAACAATCATGAAATATGATTATTAGCAGAGTTATTGGCCCATATTATTTATTTATTTATTTTTTGAGATGGAGTTTCACTCTTGTTACCCAGGCTGGAGTGCAATGGCGCGATCTCGGCTCACTGCAACCTCCGTCTCCTGGGTTCAGGCAATTCTTCTGCCTCAGCCTCCTGAGTAGCTGGGATTACAGGCATGCCCAGCTAATTTTTTGTATTTTTAGTAGAGACGGGGTTTCACCATGTTGACCAGGATGGTCTCGATCTCTTGACCTCGTGATCCACCTGCCTCGGCCTCCCAAAGTGCTGGAATTACAGGCATGAGCCACCGCGCCTGGCCGGCCCATATTATTGATGATAAACCTCAGTTCAGAGAAACTAAGTCAGTTTCTCAAGGTTGCATAGTGAAGTAGTTTCCAGACTCCAAATCTGTCTTAGGGAACTATCCGTTGAGTTGCAGTTATGAAAGGCAAAACAACAGAGCCTTAAAGGAAGAGTAAACATGACAGGTTTTATGGTGGGTGAGTAGGCAGAAGTGTTTAGGGACCTTGCGTGCAATGTCAAGTGCTCAGGGGAGAGGGTGAGGCCCAGGTTATGTAACACAGGCAGCTGTATATTCATTTTTGGTTCCTCAAACGTTCTGTCTTCCCTCAGCATCGTCACATAGAACGTGCTCCTTCTCCCCTGTCTTCTCTGTCTTCACCTCTCTCTCCAACACTTCACCCGAGTAACTGTCATGCTTCCAGGCTCAACCCAAACGTCTCTTCTTCCAGGAAGTTCTCCCTGAGCCCCTGTCTGCAACTACTGACCGGCACTCACAGCACTCTGAACGCCTCCTTTAGAGGATGGTTGTCCAGTATTTGTCTTCCCAGCTAGGAGGTAAGCCCTGAGAAGTCTTCAGCTTTCCCTTCCTTGCCGGCTGGTGTCACCCCGGCACCTCTACAGTGCCTGGCACGTTTGTCAAGTGCAGAGCCACTGCTGGCCACCATAAAGATGGAAGGAAACAAGGCTGAAAAAAAAAGATGGGAAGTCATTAAAACAAATTTTAAATGTTTACTATTTTGCCCTAGAACCACTGGGGTGGTGCTTTTGGGAGGAGCTAGGCAGTGAGAAAACATAAAGAAGCCATGGAAAGAAGCTGAGAAGAAAGGCAAGGACACAAGAAAGGCATGGAGAAGTGACTTGAGGCGAAGAGTAGCAGACACAGGCGTGCGTCTTAACGAAGCCATGGATACCCAGCCTTCCGCGGACCCATGAAGAGTTACTGAGAATTAACCGCTTCTCTTGCTCTCAAACTTCCTCGTTTGTTATGTCTGCTGCCTTTTAGCAGAAAGAAATGCAGAGGCCCTGCTCTCTCCGGGAGACTAACCCCTGGAGCAGTCCAGGGAATCCAGGGATAAACCTGCTGAGGGCAGAGGGAGGGTAGAAGAATTTCCACCGGGACGACATATTTCTGACTCTGCTCTGACAACAAAGGGTGCCGGTGGCGGGACTTTCGGCAGGAAGCACTCACCTTTGGGGGAGTCAGCATCATGCCGGGAGGTTGTCGCCAGGAGGCTGTCACCGGACCCTGGAGTCCTGGTCGTCTCCCACGCGCGGCCCTGGGCAGCGGTACCTGGATGGTCTCCGGGGCGCCTCCTCCGAGGTTAGGGCAGGGCCGAGGGAGGACGCGATGCCGTAGCTACGGCAGGGCCCATTTTGTTTATGTTCCCACTCCCTCGCCCTGGGAAGCCCCAAGTTCCCACACTCACTGAGGCAGGAAGGTCACCACGGACACCTCATCTGTCTGTGCCGCTGACTAACTACAGATAAGCAGCAGCTGCTGCGTCCATGCTGGGGTCACCTCCCAGTCTGCCCACCCTGGAACCAGGGAAGAAGCCCCCACCTCCGCCCGCGTGCACGTGAGGTCTCCGCAGCAACGTCGGCTGCCCCTGAGGTCGGGATGTCGACGTAGGGCCGCAGGAAAACCTGCTTTTGCAGGAGAAGCAAGACATGACCAAGGGGTTGAAAGGCTTAGACATGCCTACCCGACAGCCTAGCCTTGTATTTATTTCTACCTGATGGGTTTGTTGTTGTTGTTGTTGTTGTTGTTGTTGTTGTTGTTGTTGTTTTAATGTAGTTTCGCTCTGTCACCCAGGCTGGAGTGCAGTGGTGCGAACTCTGTTCACTGCAACCTCCGCTTCCCGTGTTCAAACAATTCTCTTGCCTCAGCCTCCTGAGTAGCTGGGACTACAGGCATGCGCCACCAAACCCAGCTAATTTTTGTATTTTCAGTAGAGACAGGGTTTCGCCGTGTTGGCCAGACTCGTCTGGAGCTCCTGACCTCAGGGGATCCACCTGCCTCGGCCTCCCAAAGTGCTGGGATTACAGGCGTGAGTCACCGCACCCGGCCCACCTTAATATTTGTTGAGCACTATTCAATTTTACAGCGCTCTGCTGCCTGCATCTTTTCACATGACTCTGACCACCACCCGTGAAGATCGCAGAGCAGGTGGTTTCTTGTGTCCATTTTGCAGATGAGTAAACAGCCCCAGGATGTTCAAGACGCTTGCCAAATTCACACAACTAGTTAGTGGTAAAAGTCATGTTCACGGGGGCTTTGCACTACCCCATGCAAACACACCAAACTAACTGAACAGTCGCACTTTTTATCCCTAAAAAGAGAGCTCTTTCTCCCGGGTTTAAGCTGTTTTCCACCCAAGCCTGCTGTGTAGTGAGAAACATAGCAGTTTTGGGGTTTGAATCTGATTCCTCTTCCTGCTAACCAAATGATTTAGCAGTTGTGTATTTGGGACTTGATTCCCCTGAGTATTTGCTTCCACGTGTATGAAATACAGACAATGCTGCCTAACTTGAACGGTTGTTGTAAGGGTTAAGAATAAGGACAAACATCTATTGCCTGTTTTCCGTAACCTAAGCTCAGTTCTAAGCGCCGTAATTTCATTGACTCATTACATTCTCACAGCATGCCTATGTGATTTCATGCATGCTATCATTATTTCATTATACAATTGAATGAAGCAACAATGGGAAAGAGACACAGAAACGTACCCCAGGTTACACAGCAAGCAGGTGGCAGGGCCAGGATGCCAACCCAAGTGACAGAGCTGAGTGCTTCATCTCCAGGCTACATTGACTAGGCAAATTGTGTTTACTGTCTACAATAGGCGCTCAATCAATACCTACTACCAAGAATTGGCGAAGGGTTGGTTTGATTTACAAGCAAAGTGATCAGCTAACTACCTGAACTAATTAGATAAATCAAAAGTCCTGTCTACTCAAAATATGTTCTATGTAGTATGTCCTGGCTTCTAATTTCCTCCCACTAGATTCATTGCTTTAGGGCAGGAAGTCACCAGGGGACATTTGGCAATGTCTGGAGACATTTTTGTCTGTCACCATGGGGGTGACAACCTATGGAGTGGCACTGGCATCTAATGGGTCTGGCCAGGGATACTGCTAAACATCCCACACAGAAGAGTTCCTCAAAAAAGAATGATCTGGCCCAAAACGTCAATATGCTGACGTTTAGAAACTACTTCAAAATTGAGTAATTAGAGTTGAGTCAAAATTACTTAAGTTTTGAAATGCCCTGCTGGATCCAAATTTGACACATACGCTGATTTGTTTATTCAAATTGGACACATGTACCAGCAAAGTAATGCCCTGTTTAATATCTAGTGATACATTAACACGGTTCCTTAGATGCAATCATTTGTCATTACTTATTGTTGCTGCTGCTGTTACTGAGCAAAGCAGATGTGTGCCCTAGAAACGGTCAGGCTGATTTGGGGCTTGTGGTAGAGTTAGAAAAATGGAGCTGTTTTCCTGTTAAATTATGTTACCAACCTCCAAATTGCTGACATTTCTTCCAAGATGTTGAAGTAGGTCATAATAAACTCACGGCAATGCCATTTCCCTTCAGCATGCAACTCTATGAATCCCTGGTATCTTTCAGTGCAGTCAGCTTTGTGTGTTACGTACACACCAAACATATTTTTAAAGTTTAATTTTGTTGTCCCCTTTCGAAAACTCTTATAGCTACTGACATTTTCAAAATCGTAACAGTTCTATTTTGTCAAACAGAACTTTGGCCAACAGAACACCCTTGGTACCCGATGCACTTGTGATGCATCTGTGGTGCCTGGCAGCATCCTGAGCTTTCTTTGCTGGACAACACTGTGTGTCACATCATCAAGACTCATTGATTTTCGTATCATCATGTATTAGCTTCAAAGATTCTGTTTATAGTCCTCAAAGGATTTGTATCAGTCAGTTTTAGCTAGGTTGTGATACAGTAATGGATAATCCCCATATCCTAATAACAAAATAGATTTTTATTTGTTCCTGTTATGTGTACATCGTGAATTGGCCACTGATCTATTTCATGTCTTTTGCATTCTTAGTCTAGACTGGTCCTGTTTGGGATATGGTAGCATCATAACAAGGGAAAAGAGAATGTTGAAACCACATGATGGCTCTTACAGTTTCTGCTCAGCACATATCACTTATGTTTGCATTCTATTGGCCAATGCAAGTCCATGGCCAAGTCAGGTGTCAACTTTCTTCCACAGGCCCCATAAGCAGGGGCAGCAAATATTCTAAACAATAAGGTAATCTGCTATAAGAGTCTGTTTTTGCCACCGAAGTCACAAACTTCCTAAGGGCCAGGGACTTGGCCTTGAATCCTTGTTTTTTAAAGATGTTTTTATCAACAAATAATACATACCACCTTGAGTCAGTGAGGTTGACCACTAGCCCCCAATCCACAGGGTTGTATCTCTGGCTGATCCTCTGAAACTCAGCTTCCATAAGGGAAATGAGTTGTGGTCTCATCTGGTAGCTGCTATATCTGTTCTGTAGATGTATATATATATATACACACACACACACACACATATATACACACACATACATATATGTATATATACACATCTATATGTCAGATGTATATATCGCTACTAACATTTTCAAAATGATAAAAGTTCTGGCCGGGCGCGGTGGCTCATGCCTGTAATCCCAGCACTTTGGGAGGCCGAGACGGGCGGATCATGAGGTCAAGAGATAGAGACCATCCTGGAAAACATGGTGAAACCCCGTCTCTACTAAAAATACAAAAAATTAGCTGGGCATGGTGGTGCATGCCTGTAATCCCAGCTACTCAGGAGGCTGAGGCAGGAGAATTGCCTGAACCTAGGAGGCAGAGGTTGCGGTGAGCCGAGATCGCGCCATTGCACTCCAGCCTGGGTAATAAGAGCAAAACTTCGTCTCAAAAAAAAAAGTTCTATTTTGTCAAACAGAACTTTGGCCAACAGAACACCCTTGGTACCCAATGCATGTGTGGTGCATCTGTCGTGCCTGGCAGCATCCTGAGCTTTCTTTGTTGATGTTAGTTGATGTTATTTATACTCATTGATATGAAAATCAATGAGTCTGAATGATGTGACACACAGTGTTTCAAACAAAGAAAGCTCAGTGTATATATATAGTATATATATACATATATAAATACATATAAATATATATAAACTATATATACATATATAAAAATATATATATGGATGGGTATATATACCATCCATATATATATATATATATATATATATATATAGTTGATGTTATTTATACTCAATGATATGAAATCTATATAAATTTACATATATAAATATATATGTGTATATATAAAATATATATGTATATATATACATATATATATATATATATATAATTGATGTTATTTATACTCATTTGGCTGATGAGTTTAAAAGAGGGAAGTTTAAAAGATGACATAATTTAGCCTTGCTCTCACAGCTAGGAAGTTGCAAAAAAGACCCAAGTGTTTCATCTGCCCAACTGACATTTTAACCAGTAACAGTCTCAGTTGGAAGCATGACAGTAAATGAGAACACCCAGGAACCAAAGATAGAAAGAAAAGAGAAGAACAGTGGGCCAAGGGCGGGGCAGGACCCTAAGGAATATGAATACTTAAGGAGCAGGAAGAACGCGGACACTTGAAGACAGAGAAGGAGCAGCTAGGGGGAGACCTGCAGAGTGCAGTCTCAGAAGCCAAGTTGCAGAGTGACAACAAAAGAGAGTGTCTAACAGAGTCAGGGATAACAGAGCAGTTGAAGAGCAGACCTGGGAAATGTTCCTTGGTGTTGAGAGTCAGGTCTGGTCCCTGACAGCACCTCTAACCTCAGGGAAGCACCTGTAACCAACCTATTTCCCACCCACAACCCAGGAATAGTGATAATTAAAAAACACAGGTGGCTAGTCACACACTGACTTTGGAAACATCAACCTGTTACTGGTTCACTCTCTCAACTTTGTTTCTCAAGACTGCCTTGACCTTTGTTACCTCTCTGGGTAGATCTTTTGTTTCTGGATCTTAGCGACCTGGCTTTCAGACTCTACCTGTGTACACTTGTCTGAGGTTCTGGACTGTTCTCTCAGCTTAGGAAACCAAGCCTTACACCACATCCTTGCTTTTGGTTAGTACCCACTCCCACCTTCAGTCAGTGAGTTTGGGCACTGGCCCTTTATCCACAAGGCTGGCTCTCCAGCCGATTCTCCGAAACTCAGCCTCCGTAAGGGAAATGAGCTGTGGTCTCAGCTGGTGGCTGCGGTGTCTGTTCTGTAGATGTAGCAAATGTCTGACAATGGGGCTGCTGCCTTTGAGAGCACATGTCGCTGGTCAGACTTGCCAAGTCTTGCACTGCCTGTTGCCAGAGCAAGCTCCCTGTCTTCAGGTGAGCCTGTCCAAATGCCATGTCATTTTTTGACCGAGAAACAGTAGTTTACGAGATACAAGGCTGCTTTTATTTGGGGGCAAGAAGATACTTATGTAAATGAGACTTCTCAAGTCTTCTGGTCTAGTGGCTTGGCTATAGTCTGAAAGCTCACACTGCGTGGGCACCACTGGGACTTTCTTATAGCCCTGAGTGGTCAGCAAGAGCCCTTGAAATCTATAGAGTAGCCAACTTCTGTGTTAGAGTGGGTATGTATCTGAACCTGCCTCACTCTCAGATAGTTGAACCGAACAAGCCAGTATTATGAGTTCCCTCTGATGTGAGGGCACCAGAATCCTCCAGCATCTCTATTATTTTTGTTTAGTTGGAGGCTGCACGCATCCATCAGACTTCCCTGACCATAACCCTCAGCGAGGGTTATCAGATTTAGAAGATGAAAATACAGGATACCAAGTTAAATTTGCCCTTCAGATAACAAATACATTTTGGTTTAAGTATACATCACACAATATTTGGGATATATTTATATTAAGACGTTGTTCATCATTTATTTGAAATTCAAATTTAACTGGTGTTCTGAATTTTATACGGCCTTCCTATGGCCACCACAACACCCCTAACTTGAACTTGGCAGGAATTCATAGGCCTTGAGATCCACTGGGCCCCACTTCTCTCAAGAAGGCAGTGGGGCATTTTGTGAAGAAGAAAAGCAGATGACTGGGCATCTGCTTGGATTACGGGGATCCTAATACGATCTGGTTCCCTCACATTCCTGGGCCAGCTCAGAAGGACCATGAAATTAGATCTTTGGAGTGTCTGTAACCCTATCTGCCTTCCATCGTTACCTTTGGATAACAAAGAGTTTGCAGAGAACACAATGCCTCTTGACTGATGGCAGCAGCATGATCAGTATCCTGCATGACTTTCTTTCTTTTTCTTTTTTTTTTTTAAGCTGGAGTTTCACCATGTTGGCCAGGCTGGTCTTGAACTCCTGACCTCAGGTGATCCGCCCGCCTTGGCCTCCAAAGTGCTTGGATTACAGGCGTGAGCCACCACGCCCGGCCGACTTTCTTTTTTTTTGAGACAAAGCCTCACTCTGTTGCCCAGGCTTGAGTGCAGTGGCGCGATCTCAGCTCACTGCAACCTCCGCCTCCCGGGTTCAAGAGATTCTTGTCTCCTGGCCTCCCAAGTAGCTATGATTACAGGCACCCGCCACCATGCCCAAATAATTTTTGTATTTTTAGTAGAAACGGGGTTTCACCGTGTTGGCCAGGTTGGTCTCAAACTTCTGACCTCAGGTGATCCACCCACCTTGGCCTCCCAAAGTGCTGGGATTACAGGCATGAGCCACCATGCCCAGCCCCTGCATGACTTTCTAGAGTATTCTTTTTGCTGTTCTTGGAAAACATCTTAATACACCCTGAAACACATCCACATACCACCTTTCCAGCTATGCTTCACACAATACTGTAGCCCCAGCAGTTCTGTGTTACCTGAAACATCAGCACCTTCAAAACAGTACAGAAATGTGTGACATTTCTGAACCAAATTCGGTGTAGCCAGTTATCTGTGGTTCTGGAGTGAGAGACACCCTGGTCAGTGAAAATACCTAGACATTTCAAGAGATGTCTCGCAGCATTTTGTTCTTTTCTGTGCAACTGCCCTAGTTATGACCTCCTAAAATAGAGAAGGAAGTTTGCCTGATGTGCTGAGGTTGACACTATGCTTAGGCAAGTCAAGACTCACTGCACCTCTGCTCCAGTACAGCACACGCAAACACTGATGATGTGCCAGGCACTGTTGAAAGGGCTTGCCTATATTAACTAATTTAATACTCGTAATGACCCTGTAAGGTATATGCTGTTATTATCGCTGTTTTGCAGATGAGGAAACTGAAACATGGAGAGATAAAGGAACTAGTACAAAGCCATACACGTAAAAATTTTACAGAGAAATAAAAACGAATGCAAGCAACTCAGCTGCACAGGGTGTCGTCTGCACCTGCATGCCAGTTCTGCACAGCTGGAACCTCACTTGGGTCAGCCTCACGCTGTTGAGACTGGTGCTGCCAGCACGGTGGAGTGAGCCACTCTGACCCATGAGTTGCTCCGTGTCATACTTTATTATCTCTGCTTGGAAAGGGAAGGGCCTGTGGTCAAGCATGTTTTCAAGCCCTAGAGCAGGCGTCCCCAAACTTTTTACACAGGGGGCCAGTTCACTGTCCCTCAGACCGTTGGAGGGCCGCCACATACTGTGCTCCTCTCACTGACCACCAATGAAAGAGGTACCCTTTCCTGAAGTGCGGCGGGGGGCCGGATAAATGGCCTCAGGGGGCCGCATGCGGCCCATGGGCCGTAGTTTGGGGACGCCTGCCCTAGAGGGTTCAATGTCTGATAGGGACTTCAGTCTGCCATAACCTGGATTCTCAGCTTATGCTATGCAAAGCAGCTCGCCTAACCTATGCTTGGGTGCTCCATCAGCTGCGTGCCCAGCACTCCGAATCACAGACCAGATGCTGTATCCTGAAAGCCTGAGCACAAGAGGCAACAGAGAGACTCTCTCTGGAAGACCATGGCTTGAGTATTTCACAATCATTCTGCTCAAATGATATATTTCAGACATTTACACATGGTGTTAATCCTGATACAGGGCCTCTTGGGGGCAGTTTGGATCCACGTTAAATGTCATGGTGTTTATAGGAGTAGGGTACTGCTCATTCCTGCTAGGAAGGCCAGAATGCAGCCTCAGCACAGTCACCGGCCCTACCTGAGGTGACGTGGTCTGGTACACTACCACAAAAGCACCTGGACCCAAAGCTAAGATAACTCAGCTTCCTCAAGAGCAGCAATGACTCCTGATCCATACTCACATCTGAAACTCCAGTTTGGGGACTTCTATTTGTAGTCTGCTCCCTTCCGGGGTTGATTGGTTGACTGTTTAAGAGATAGGGTCTTGCTATATTGCCCAGGCTGAACTCAAACTCATGGGCTCAGGTGATCCTCCCACCTCAGCCTCCCAAGTCACTGGGAGGTCTGCCCTTCTTGGCCAGCCATGACTGTGACCCCTTCCCTCCCTGTGTTACTCCTCCCTCCACTCCAGGGTGGAGGGCTTCTATTTTCATTCTCTCTAAGCATGCTTTCCAACCACTGCCCTCAGCTATGCCTCAGTCTGGGCCTATCCTATCTATATCCACCTACCCACCACCCCTACACAGGTGACAAAAGCAGTGCTTAAGAAACACGTGTGGGCTGGGTGCGGTGGCTCATGCCTGTAATCCCAGCACTTTGGGAGTCTGAGGCGGGTGGATCACGAGGTCAAGAGATCGAGACCATCCTGGTCAACATGGTGAAACCCCGTCTCTACCAAAAATACAAAAAATTAGCTGGGCATGGTGGCGCGTGCCTGTAATCCCAGCTACTCGGGAGGCTGAGGCAGGAGAATTGCTTGAATCCAGGAGGCGGAGGTTGCGGTGAGCCGAGATCATGCCATTGCACTCCAGCCTGGGTAACAAGAGCGAAACTCCGTCTCAAAAAAAAAAAAAAAAAAAAAGAAACACGTGTGTTCTTTCGCCTCCCCCACACAACTGACTGCTCTGGCTAATGCCACTGCTACACATTTTGCTTTCACTAATTATTATTTCCTGCCCTCCAGAACTGCTTTTTTGCATACAACAGTTTTTATCCTTACTGTTTTTTTTTTTAATACCCCTTCTTGGTATTATTGATACTCCTGCAGCTAGACAGTACCTGGGAAGCTATGCACCAACTAGAAGGAGCTTTAATGAGCCTCCCATGTTATGGCTGGCAGCAGCCTTCAGAGAGGTTTGGGTTTGGATGCCATCTAATTCCCCTCCAGCTCATTCATTCTACCCAACTAATGAGAAAACTAGAGGACTGTTGGTAATAATAGCATCAGCAACACTAGTTACCATTTATCAAGTATTTACTATGGGCCAAGTACTGTGATAAATGCTCTGCATATATTTTCTCACTTAATTCTCAAAAAAATGCAGTGAGGAGAATGTTGTTTTATCACTAGCTCACAGCTGAGAAAACTAACTTGCCAAAAAAGCCACATAATGAGTAAGTGACAGAGCCAAATTTTGAACCCAAGTTAATTTAAAGCCTGGGCATTCGGCCACTCTGCTGCCATGATCATACATCATCTGACTTCCTTCACGTCCCATCTCCCAACTTCTGTTTTTTCCTCTTTTCCTGATTCTCCAGTTACCCACCCTAGCAGTGCAGGGTGATATATATGAACTGTGTGCCAAAGTGGGTGTAGACTCATAATGACATCGTAATGACACCACCTGGACCATGGGAAATGGTGAAGGCAAGAGCAGTTATTTTCACATGGCCCTTTGAAGCAGTAACCCTGCCTCAAGTTACGAGGGATTTGTTTTATGTATTTTCCTGTTTCGTTAACCCATGGATCCCAAACTCCTAGAACTGTGCCTAGCTCATATTAGGAGCCCAATCAACAACAGCATGGAAACCCAGCAAGCTGGGGTAGACCCGATGAAAAGCACAGGAGCCTTAGCAAATCTAGGTGGTCTGAAACTGTCTTTTAGTTGCGCCAGATGTGAGGATGTTAATAACAATGGTGTACCATTTCTCATTTCTTGCTACTCTTTGCAGGTTTGCTTCTTGTTGTCTTATTTCAAATAACAAATTCTGTTTACTTTTCATGTATTTTCTCTACCTCAGAATTGCTGCTTATTCATAAATTCTACCTTCTTATCACATTGATCTGCTTCCTCATAGTTCTGATTTGCTATAACCCTCCATGCCCCCACTCCATTGTATACTACCCTTTCTTCCATGGCTAACTGCTTCTTTCTATCTGTGTTTCCCAATTCAAATCCCAGAAGGAGAGAATCTGATGGATCAAAGTAATCTTTTCCATTCAGTCCCTAGTTTTTGGATAGGCAGCCCCTAATGTCAAGGGCCAATCACTGGTCCAATCAGGTGCCATCCCTAGGTAAAGAACAACCTACCTCTGCTTCTCAAAGCAGGGGGCTGTGGGTGGGGCACTTTCATCTCAAAGAGGAAGTTGGGTGTGGCAGGCACCGTGTTGACATATCCAGTATAGGAGTGCCCTGGGAGCCCATCTCTCATTTCTGAAAGAGATAACACCGTAGGTCTGGACTTTTCATCACATATTCCCAGGAAAGCCCAGCCAAATGCAGCTGGTAAGTTGCTGTGTTCGGAATTCCTCTTGGCCTTCCAGCTCCTTGCACTCTTCCTTCTGGGACTACTTTGGTTTTTCAGCTTATTACATGTTTGGAGTTGGCTTGTTTCTGGACTCTCTCTTCTGCTCAGGTGAGCAGACTTCTAGCTGGAATGCCTGGCTCTGGGACAAGGTGAGTGTTTGGATCCAACTTTGGTTCTGCACCATTCTTTCAATTTGGATGACATGGCCTCACCTCTTGTATCCTTGTCCCTCCCTTCTACTCATTCCACTCTGCTCTGGGTTACTTACCTGAGGGTGCCTTCCTTTCTCAGACACACCAACATACTTCCAAGGGAAGGAACATTTAAAAGCAGCTGGTAGGTTCAGTGAGAGCAGTTTTTAAAGGAATAATAGGGGCAGAAGCTAGATAGAAGCAAGTTGAGGAAGTGGAAATAGTGAGTGTAAGACACTTTTCTGAGAAGTTAGATGAAAAGGAGGGGAAGAAAACAGCTTTGTGTCAAGAGTTTGGTGTGTACATGTTTTGTTTTGCTTTTTTTAAAAAAAAAAAGAATTTGCTTCTTATTACATAACACATGATTTTGTAAAACATTTTGAAAAAACCAAAAATTATAAACAATATATTTACAATTGCCCATTCAACTATTACCTAAATAATTGTGATAGTTACCAATGTTTGAATACCTACTAAACAGAAGAATTATGCTAGGAACTTTGTGAATTATTTTTCTATTTCTTGTGTAATGCAATGTCCTAGATGGGCCAGAATTCAGACAGATATGGCTGTGATGCAAAATAAGACAATGTCTCTCCTTTAAGCAATGATTGGCATCCATTGATTTAAGGGGGCCGAGAAGTTTGCTGGAGGCAAATTGGAAATCTTTGCCTCAGTAGAGTTTTCAGCATTCATGGGCATGTCTGGAGAGAGTTCCAGAGGTAGGTAGATTGCTGGCAGGAATGGCAGGGCCCCTGGAGAGAGCACAGTTGGTTGAGGAAGGAATTTGTAATGGTAAGACAGGGCTTTAGACCTGGAAGGCCATGGCAAGTCTGGCTGTCACAGGGAAGGGCCTAATCCAGCTTCCTTATATGTGTCTTCCCAAAAGAAAACAAAGAAGGGCCTCTGAGTCCTGGAAAGAGCCATGAAACTCTGTAATGCTCTAGGGCCTATCACCCACTAACTGGTAACTCAATGTCATATTAAGGAAGAGAGCTTTTTTTTTCTCACTGTGAAAGAGGATGCTGACAGGCATCACAGGGGCTTTCACAGTCCTCGATTTTCCATAAAACCAGCACCACAGTGCTAGCTGTCATTGCAGAAAAAGGTTTTATCCAAGTTGTATCATGGAAATAGTACTTGATTTCAGTTAATTCAGTAATAACACTTTACCTTGAGCATTAATGCTGAAAGTCAACTCTCTTACTTCCTGTTTTTCAAAAGCATCATTGGCTAGGGTAAATGCGCAGGGCTCCACACTGACACAGTTTGTGGACTTTTAGATCACAGTGGTGCTCTCAGCACCAGCGTCAAATAGCTAACTATAACAATACACACAATGACAGCAGTAGTTTAAGAACACAGGTAAGATCTGCCCGCTAATGACATCCAAATGGCTTTGTACAAAAACACCTTCTCCATGAGGCCCTCTCTGACTGCCCTATGTAAAACTGAACAACTCCTCTGCCTCCCTACTCTCTGCCTATGCTGACTTTCTCTCATAGCGCTTATCACAGTCTCATGTTTTGTAATTTTTATTTCTTTTTCTTCTATTTTTGATCATTGCTTTTGCTATCCTAGAATGCAAATGCCAGGAAAGCAGTGTCCAGGTCTATCTGTTTATTGCTGTGTCCCCAGGGCCCACATCAGTGACTCACACAGAGTGCTCAATGAAAATTCATTGGGTTAATCCATTTTATGAGTTTCTCAGAAATATTTGGGGAAGGATGAGAACTATTACGATATTTAATTAACATAACCGCATTTGGATTTATAGCCCAGGGGAACCAAGGATATTTGCTTACATTTATACCAACCTTACAAGGTGCATACTCCAATATGACCATTTTACAGATTAAAAAACTGAGGATCAGAGTGAAAGCAACCTGCCTCAGCCCCCACAGATAATAAGGACCAGAACCAATATAAACTGGTGTAGTAAGTTCGAAGGCCAAGAAGGAGGTAAAGCAAGAGCTAAGGAAAGCTTTAGTTGATATGGTGGAAATAGGAAAAAAGAGAAAGGGACAGAAAAGGAAGGCTGATTAGAAATATGGAAGGCAGAATTCAATATACTACATATACTACTAGAAGCAGCCCATGAAAATAAAATGAAGAAAGAAGGATTTTTTTCTAAGAGGAGGGTGGCTTCAATTTATTTCAGAAAAGACTGGCTAGCTGAAAACTAAGAAAGAAATTCAAGACTTGTAGCTTCTAGCACATCTACGATAAAGTTATATTAATTAGATTTCATACTTGGATTTTAACCACACGACCGATGAGAGTAAAATGCCTTATGACAAAAAGAGTAAAAATTGAGTCATAATATGGAGAAGATACTATTCTGGCAACAGTATTCAAAGAACGAAACAGGGAGCAGTGCACAGCCTTGGGAAGCAGGGATTGTCAAGATTAGGACTCAAAGTTGTTAGTGATGAGGTTCCTAGGCAATAGAAGAGACCCTTGAAGAAGGCCTTGGCTTAGGGAAAAAGAATTAGAGGGGCTGGGATTACACGCTGCCTGTAATTCCAGCACGTTAGGCAGCCAAGGTGGGTGGGTCACTTAAGGTCAGGAGTTCAAGACCAGCCTGCCCAATGTGGTGAAACCCTGTCTCTACTAAAAACACAAAATTTAGCCGGGTATAGTGGTATGCACCTGTAGTCCCAGCTACTCGAGAGGCTGAGACAGGAGAATCACTTGATCTTGGAAAGCAGAGGTTGCAGTGAGCTGAGATTGTGCCACTGCATTCCAGCCTGGGGCGACAGAGTAAGACTCTGGCTAAAAAAAAAGAAAAAGAAAAAAGAATTACAGGACTCAAGTAAGAGAGTCTGGCTCCCTTGGCATTTCTCACCCCTTGGCCCATTAACTGGTGTTGCAGACTCCACTGTGGCTCTCCATGGGACTGAAAACCAGCGCAGATGACCATCCAGATCAGAAGGGCCAGGCACGATGGTCAACCACACATGTGAAGGGCAGATAGGGAAGCGGAAGCCTCAGGAGGCTAAATCCACCCCAAGTCACACCGAATACTGACTATGTTGAGGCAGGTGGTGGGGGGTCAGCATGGTGACAGCATATTTGTTCATTCAATCAATATTTACTGAATGCTCTTTATATTCTAGGCACTGTGCCAGATATTGGGCTAGGTGCTGGGAATTGAAATGATAAACTATTTCCTGATTTTTCGTCTCCCTTCTGGAAAAAGAACTGGATTGGAACGAGGTATGGATCTCACTGGCATGTGGATTAGGCAAGGCTGTATCTGCGAGAGGCAGACGTTAGTTTGGGCAATGGGGTCAGGTTGGGGACAGCAGGCCCTGGCTGATAAGATACTTATATTTTACCTGAAATTTGTGTCTATTTTCTATTTTGAACCTGGTGTTGTTTATATTTGATAAGCAAATTAATTATTTTATGTTTTAAGTAATTTCTAAATATACAGTTACAACGTTTTGCAGGGGAGGGCTTTTGATTTTTAATGCTTAAAGTATTAGTGTGTCTGTATTCCTGAGCTTGACAATCATCTAAAATTGTGTTTATAAAATTTAAATCATATGTATAAAAGTGTATTTCAAACCACTTAACATGAGTGGCTGTAAATAGGGGAAGGGACATGATCCATTAGTACTTTGGATGACAACTTTATACCGGCAAAGCATAAATCACAGTGGGAAGCCACGATGGAGTGCAAGGATCTTAAATCATGGCAAGAGTGATTTAAGGTCAGTCAGTGCAACAGATAATCTGGAGAGATGATCTCACTCATAACCCTTAAGGCATGACACTTGGTAACCACCTCACTCATAAAGGTGCCCTGGCAGGTAACCTCCACACCTGGTTGGGCTGTGTGCTCCATCTCACTAAGCTCAAGTACGCCTGAAAGACCACTCTGTTCTCTTAGGCAAGAATATCCCTCTTCATTATTGGAAGGGAATTAAAGACAAAGCTGGTCTAATCAATAACCCCAGGCCCTTGTCTTACTGAGAAGAATAAAAATGAATACTCGCCGGGCGCGGTGGCTCAAGCCTGTAATCCCAGCACTTTGGGAGGCCGAAGCAGGCGGATCACGAGGTCAAGAGATCGAGACCATCCTGGTCAACATGGTGAAACCCCGTCTACTAAAAATACAAAACATTAGCTGGGCATGGTGGTGCGTGCCTGTAATCCCAGCTACTCAGGAGGCTGAGGCAGGAGAATTGCCTGAACCCAGGAGGCGGAGGTTGCGGTGAGCCGAGATCACACCATTGCACTCCAGCCTGGGTAACAAGAGCGAAACTCCGTCTTAAAAAAAAAAAAAAAAAATGAATACTCAATTATTTGCCTTTGTGGAATGTGTTTTCCCTAGTAACAATGCTGTACATAATACTAAGATTTCTACATCCTATTTATATTTAATCCAGAATACATACACACACACACACACACACACACACACACACACACACACACAGATATATATATATATATATATATATATATATATATACATACACAGGTGTATATATATAGTTACATATAGTTATATATAGTTACCTCTTGTATGGTATCCAGTCAAGTGTCTTTAGCATAACTAGAAATCAAAATTATACTAATTGAATAAAATGTTACACCAGTAGAAAAGGTTGTGTGGGGGAATAGGAGAATGAAAAAGAGGAGGAGCAAAAATGTAAATTCACTTTTAAACAAATATAATTTTGGCTATGTGGTTACAGGTATAGGTTCTGGCTGAAAATATTTCAGTCTCTGTTTTAATGTAAATTATAAGTATTCCTGAAGACAGATTATTTTATTTTATTTTATTTTTTTGAGAGGGAGTCTCTCTGGCTCCCAGGATGGAGTGAGGTATCATGATCTCTGCTCACTGCAACCTCTGCCTCCCAGGTTCAAGGAATTCTTCTGTTTCAGCTCCCGAGTAGCTGGGACTACAGGCAGTCGCCACCACCTCAGGCTAATTTTTGTATTTTTACTAGAGACGGGGTTTCATCACATCGGTCAGGCTGGTCGAATTCCTGACCTCAGGTGATCCAACTGCCTCAGCCTCCCAAAGTGCTGGGATTACAGGCCACTTTAAAAAGTTTCTGGAACTGTGGTCTGTATTATTTCAGTCTCAGTCTCTCACCCCATGAAAAATTTAGGGCATTTCATTGCTACAAAGAATTTTAAAGCAGAAACAATCCATGTAATTAAATGTTAACATTTATTAAGTGCTTACTGTATGTCAGGTACTTTTATTTTTCTAATCATTGTACATGTATTAATTCATTCAAATCTCACAAAAGTCTATGAAGTAGGTATCATTATTGTTTCCATTTTGCAGATGAGGAAATTGAGGTGCAAATATTGCCCAAGATCTCACAGCTAGTGAATGACAGTAAGATTTACACTCTGTCTGACTCCAGAGGCCACGCTTGTCATTCATGTTAATCTTACTTAACATGCTTCAAGCTAACGACAGACTTAGTTATCTCCGCATACATCTTCCAAGTAAATGGTTTATTACAACAACATTTAGATTCGTTTACATGTTTGACGCATATTTATTGAATGATTACCTAATTTGCACTGAAATTTGTTGTTTGTTTCTAAAAGTGACAAGCTTAGCTTTAAAATCAATTCATTTTCTTCTGCTCTCTTTTTCACAAGAGGTAGTTGTTGGAATAGTAACATTTTGAGAACCAAAATAAGTGACGTAGAGCTACTTTTGTGAGAATAAATAGTGGCGGGTCATTCATACAAGAACTTGTTTTTAACAGGTATCAGTTGCCAGTGTGCAAAAGCAACGAGGTAGACCAATGTAATTAATGTTCAATAAAATCATAAAATGTATTTATATACATTAAAATCTTCCTATATAACAAAAGGCATGTTTTATTTTTATCCGCCATTTTTCTTAAGTCAGTACACAATTCCCTCTTCTTTCTCCCAGGCTTGTTATGAGATTAGCCTTCTCACAACTGATACTCCTAGGGAAAAACCACCAGGCAAAATAAGTGAATGGGAAAATGCTCAGACTTATTATTTATTAATTTGCAATATTTTAGCCTTTCAGGGCCTCTTACCATGCTATTTTCTCCAACTTCCACTAGGTTTTGGATGGGGAAAAATTTATCTGGAGTGACAATATTTCTCCTTTCCATTATTATTTCTTGAATAAGATATTAAAAAAATTTTTTTTGGCATCATTCTCACTTTGAAGATAAAGAAAGCAACAGTAAATAGCCTTCATATTGGGAATTTTTCTAGATAATATTATTTAGACTTTCTTCATGAAACAAAAGAGGAGCTAATATTATACTTTGCATTAATTTCAGATAGTGTGTTTGGCTGTGAATTTTAGAACTTTATATTGTGTTAAAATTAACTGGCTAGGAGATTCTTGATTCCTAAGAAATATTAGTCTTACATCCCCAAGTATATTTCTTGTGCACTCTAACAAATAAAAAGTAGACGCTCTAAATAGGTTTTGGGGCTAATGAGTCTATTAGAATACAAGCTTTTTGTACAGTAGTCTCAGAAAGATAGCCCAACCAGGGCCAGTTCCTGCTGTTTCTCAAGCACGGGAAGCTGAGAGTGGAGAAAGGTGCTCTGTAAGAAGGCTGAGCCCCTCCCTGTACATGAAACTGCTACCCTACACGTCTTGTTTGTTTAGATAATATGCTGAGAACCAAATCTACCCTGTCAGCTTACTCTTCAAGAACAAGCCAAGCAACTGAAAACTGAGTCCATGCTCAGCTAAGTCAAAGCCCAGGGGATACTGGCATCACCACCCACCTCACCTGGAGCATGACAGTGCCTGTGAGAGCATGAGATGGGTGGTGTAACCACTATCTTTTTCTGTTCTCCAAATTATAATAATAAATAGTCTCTTTTCCTCCTCTAAATGTTTTTTATAAAGGAGGTTGAACCTTAGTTCAAATTACTGTGGTTGGTTTACAAGCCACTCTGGAAAGTTATGCCCTGGCATAAATTTAGCAGCTATGTTTTACAGTAAAAAGAAACCCAGGGACATAACTTATTAAGAAAATATGGTCAAAGTGAGAATTTTCTTTGGTTTTATGAATAAATATAGGTATTATATTAAAAATTAGATTTATATCTTTGAACTCGATACTAGGCAGTAAATATTATTTATTCAGAAAGATTGAATTTTAAAAGTTGGACACAAAATCTCTAACAAATTAAATTTAAATGTTTCCATTTCAATATAAATGCAGATAGTTCATGGTAGTGAAGTACATTGAGAAAACTTGTTCTTTAAGAAAAATAACCTCTGGGTTAAAGATGGTAATATTATATCAGCAAAAAAAGATTTTTATCAAGAGAGTTGAAGGTTATAGCATCATCAAGATAAAGATCAAATAGCATGGAGGCTAAAATAAACCTTTGCTTTTTAAAAAAAGTGGTCAATAGAAACTGGCTCTGTTGCTGAATATTCCAAATTTTAAATTCTGGCAATTGGACCAGTAATATGCTGATGAAGCAGAAATGTCACAGCATATTCTACTAAGTTGAAGATAGACAAAAATTATGAAAGGGACACGGAGAACCTGGTAGAGCGCTGTGTACTATGCTGAATTAATAAATAAAGAACTAACTTAGGGTGGACAAACCTGCCGGGTGTCTCTCAGGCTCCTAATGTTTTCAAAATGCATTTGAAAACTTAAAGACTTATAATAATAAGAAGAATAGTCCAAGTTCTGTTTGTCTCCTTTAAAAAGGAATAAACATTTGAGGAGACAATTCTGTACTCCCACCACAGGAAAAATGCATCCTTTTACTGTGTGAATAATTTAACCAGAGTCATTGCCCACTCTTCAGAAAATGGCTTATGTAACCTTCGGTTCACCTGTGCTTCACAGGGCTCTTAACTCTTGACACTCACCTCTGTAAACTTTTATTTTTATTACCAAATATTGACTGCAAATAAAAAAAAGAAAAAGAAACCTCCTTTATACAATTACAGAGCATTAGAGCAAAAGAGAACTGAAAGATGATCTTGTGTAGGCGACCATTTTATAGATAAACAAAAGCACAGAGTGACTTGCTGATGCCTTACCAAGCTGGCACATCCTGGCCCAGAGCTCCATTTCCCTGTTTCCCAGACCCACGTTACAGTGCCAGCATCATGGATCCTCTCTCACTCTCTCTTTTGAGACAGAGTCTCACTCTGTCGCCCAGGCTGGAGTGCAGTGGCGCAATCTTGGCTCACTGCAGTCTCTGCCTCCTGGGTTCAAATGATTCTCTTGCCTCAGCCTCCTGAGTAGCTGGGACCACAGGCACACCACCACCAAGACCAGCTAAGTTTTTAGTATTTTCAATAGAGACAAGAGTTCACCATGTTGGCCAGGCTGGAGATCCTCTCTCTTATTACTTGATGAGTACGTGTATTAAGCACTGGAAGGATAGAAATTAAAGAGCCACAAGACTTGGCATCAAGGAGTTCACAATCCAATAAGAAAAGTACATATGTAGACCACCCTCCAGTATTGTATTATACTCTGTACCGTTGCTAGAATGAGCTTTCTGAAAATACATATGGTAAAGTATCCATCCCTGTGTAAAACCCTGCAGTGGCTCCTTATTGCCTATAAGGTAAAGCTTTCCTCTTCTTCTCCAGCCTCTTGTCTAACTGGGTCTATGCTGATACTGAATATCTGGCCATAGAGAACCAATTGCTTGGAGCAGTGAACTGTGCTTGGAGGAGTTGCCTTGGAAGCTGAAGCATGTATACCCAATAGAGGAACATCAAGGCAGGGTAGGGCTTGGTTCATAACTGGTCACCACAGTAAAATGCTCAAAGATACAGGGCCCTGAGAAGTGGCAGAAATTCTGGCAGGTTTGGGAAATTTGAGGATATCTGAGAGGATGGACTACAGGATGTGGTGGTTTGTTGTTACTGCTACTGTTAAATTAGAAGAAGAGGCTACAAGTCAGTCAGGGGCTATGTGTGAGAAGGCCAGGGAATTCATGCTGAGAACAGGGTTTTGACTGTATTACAAAGAGCTACAGAAAGAAGAGTTTTGAAGGTCAGTATCAAGAGTAGGAATGATTGGATGTGCCTGTCAGAGATAAAGGACAGTGCAGTGAGTGGGACTGCAACTCAGAGTCTGGTTGGGACATTGCTGATCTGAGGGTTCAGAGAACAGAGAATGGCCCAGGTAAAAACTGATGAGGGCCTGAGGCAAGGCAGTGGAGATGGGGAAAATGAGAATGGAGAAATAAATACAGCAGTTGTGGCATGGTGAGTGGCAACCAGATGAAGATGGGGAATGAAGGCAAATGAGGAGTCAAAAATGATCCCAAGTGTTTACCTTGAATGTTTAAGCAGATGGTGTTTTCCTGATATGGAATGCAGAATAATAACATTGAGTTGAGTTTGTGATGCTTAGGAGATATTTAAGTGAAAATGTTGAGAAAGCAGTTGAAATTATGTGCTTCATACTCAAGAAAGAGTTGAGGTCATGAGTCTCTCTGGGTAATAACTGATTCCACAGGAGAGGATGAGAGCATCTGAGAGCATGTGAGGGTGAGAGAAGGTGGTCTAGGATGAAGCCCTTGGTTAACGAGGAGACAGAGGAAAATGAGACAACAAAGAAATCCAATGTGGAGTCATGAGAGCCATAGAAAAATAGTTTATTCACAGGGAAGAAAGAATTTGTAGTGTTAAAATCAAAGAAAGTATATGGATTTTTTTTAAAAGTCCTGAAAGAACTGTAATATAAAGCTGCAGACATACTCATTGGGGGCTGGAGGCAGTCCAACATAAGCCAGCCCCAGAGTTGAGCCAGTGAAACAGAGACAAAAGGCTCCTTTTCTTTTTTAGTCCCAGCCAATTCATAAGCCTGAGGTTCAATTGCAAGTATGATTTATGCTAAATAGCTTCATCTAATTAGGGCTGGTAAAATTGAAGTGGTTCCAATAGCTCTGGTGAGAACTTGATAAAAAATTGAGAGTCTTTCACATTAATTTTAATCTTAATCTGCATGAAATGGGATGGGTTAAGGAGAAGTAAAAGAAAAACAAGAAAAGGAGGGGACTATAAGAAGTATTCATTCTTTTTTGGTTTTGTTTTTTTTGAGACGGAGTCTTGTTCTGTTGCCTGGGCTGGAGTGCAGTGGTGCAATCTCAGCTCACTGGAACCTCCGCCTCCCAGGTTCAAGCGATTCTCCTGCCTCAGCCTCCCAGAGTAGCTGGGACTACAGGCATGTGTCACCACGTCCAGCTAATTTTTTCTATTTTTAGTAGAGACGGACTTTCACCGCGTCAGCCAGGATGGTCTCTGTCTCCTGATCTCATGATCCACCCCCTTCCGCCTCCCAAAGTGCTGGGATTAAAGGTGTGAGCCACCACGCCTGGTTGGAAGTATTCATTATTTAAAGGAAGATGGTGTACCAAAGAGTAGTCCCAGAGCTCTTCCATCTCCTGTCTCTACATAGTCTAGAATGGCCAATATAGGTTTCAATGGGCAAGAAAAAAAAAAAAAAAAAAAAAAAAAGAAAGAAAGAAAAAGAAAAAAAGCAATCATGGCAAAAAGGCAAAAATGCCAAAACAATTGCAATAAAAGCAAAAATTGACAAATAGGATCTAATTAACCTAAAGAGCTTCTGCACAGCAAATGAAACTATCATCAGAGTGAACAGACAATTTACAGAAGGGGAGAAATTTTTGCTATCTATTTATCTGACAAAGGTCTAATACCCAGAGTTTACAGGAACTTAAACAAGTTTACAAGAAAAAAAACCCCATTAAAAGATGGGCAAAGGACATAAACAGACACTTCTCAAAAGAACTCATACGTGTGGCCAAAAACATATGATAAAAAGCTCAACATCACTGATCATTAGAGAAATGTAAACCAAAACAACAATGAGATACCATCTCATGCCAGTCAGAATGGCTATTACTAAAAAGTAAAACAAACAAACAGATGCTGGTGAGGTTGTGGACAGAAAGGAATGTTTTTACACTATTGGTGGAAATGTAAATTAGTTCAACCATTGTAGAAGACAGTGTGGCAATTCCTCAAAGAGCTAGAGGCAGAAATAACATTTGACCCAGTAGCCCCATCATTGGTGTGTATACCCAAAGGAAAATAAATAATTATATTATAAAGAAACATGCACATGTATGTTCATTGTAGCACTATTAACAATAGCAAAGACACAAAATTAACCTAAATGCCCATCAGTAACAGACTGGATAAAGAAAATGTATATATACACCATGGAATACTATGCAGCCATAAAAAGGAATGAGATCATTTCTCTTGCAGCGGCACAGATGGAGCTGGAGGCCATTACCCTCAGCAAACTAATGCAGGGACAGAGAACCAAAAACTGCATGCTCTCACTTAAAGTGGGAGATGAATGATGAGACTACATGGACACATTGGGGAACAACACACAATGGGGTCAGTCACGGTGGGGTTTGAGGGGAGGAAGAATATCAGGAAGAATAGCTGATGGATACTGTGCTTAATACCCAGGTGATGGGATTAATTGTACAGCAAACCACTATGGCACACGTTTACCTATGTAACAAACCTCCACATCCTGCACATACACCCCTGAACTTAAAAGTTGAAGGAAAAAAATAAAAACTAAAAAAATGTAATCACAATACCATTAGGCATTTATAAAAAAAAAAAATGTGTTCCAAATACCTGAAAACTGTTTTAGTAAGGGACTTACTAAGTATTCCAATGTGATATATGGATGATGCTAAAATTGAGAGTAAGCATTAAGAAATTTTTAGAGCAAATTGAGAATGCTGTAACATACAAGCACATTGTCAGTAGACTAATGTCAGTGAGCATGGTATGAACTGGTTTGGGTGTCGTGGAATTCTCACAGTGAGTCACAGATGGCATGACCTGTGGACTAGTCATATGCAGGAAGACGCTTAGACCACAAGCTTGGAAATTAAAAAAAAAAAAAAAAAATTTAACCCCACAGATAGTTTGAAAAGCACTGCTTTAGATCACAATTGATTTGTAAGTTAAGAGTCCCTACAGTTTGTTTGGTGGAAGGAAGTTGACAGAGAGCTTGAGCACACACCAGAAAATTTAGACATAGAGAGGAAATTTGAAGTGATTGTAGAAGGTATGAATTGGAGATGGAACAACCCAAAATTACCTTCTATGAGAATCTTCTAGATTAAATGCAAGCTAGCCTATTTTTTTAAATTGTTTTGTTCATTATCATTTGAACAGAGTCTATAACAGAACCTGGAACATGACAGGCACTAAATAAATATTTGATGAATATTCATCTAGTTGTTCTAACTATATGGTGGAGAATAGATTGAGAAGGGGAAAGGCTCGAATCAGAAAAAGTGGCTAGAAAGACTTTAAAGACTGTCTAGACATAGGCTGATGGGTGAATTAGCCTAGTGGATATAGAAATACAGAAAATATGAGTCTAAGAGATATAGGGAGGAACTTCCAGTTTTTCCCATGTCAGTAAACACATGGCCATTCACCGAAGTCCAAATCAGAAACGTGCGGTCATCCTTGACTCTTCCCTTTCTCCTTGCTCCTCATATTTGGTCACTCTGAATCCTAAATATCACTACCCTGACTTCTCCTACTCCTCACACTGCTTTAGTTCAAGCCCCACCACGTCTCTCCAGGACTTTGTAACAGCCTCCTTAACAATCTTCCTGCCCTGAGCTCTTTCCCGTTAAGCTTTTCTTCCAAAATGGAAAAGTCAGTGTTTTTCCTTTTTTGTGTGAAACCATGAAATGGCTCCTGATTTACCTTCTAAGCTTCAGCAATACCTAAGCTCCATGGTAGGGCTGCTCCTTACCAGGCCTTATGTCATTGTGGACTTGCCTTACACACCAGCATATTCTTCTGCTCTGTACCTGGTGGTTCTTAAACCTCAGCAACACTAAACTACTTGTAACCCCTGGCCTGAGAGTATTCCCTTCCATATCATGCCTCTGTGACTGCTTATGCTATTCCTTCTGCCTGGAACGCTCTCGCCCCCAACACCCTGGCTGCTTTCCCATCCGTATTCATTTCCTGTTGCTGTAACAAACTATCACAAACTTACTCTTCTCCAGATCCGAAGTCCGAAACGAGGCTATATCATGGGGCTAAAATTAAGGTGTTGGTAGACCATCATACCTCCTGGAGCTTGAGGAAAGACTGTTCTTTGCCTCTTCCAGCTTCTAACCACAGTTATTGTTTTTGGCTGATGTCCCTGTCACTCTAATCTCTGCTTTTATTGTCACATCTCTTTCTCTGACACTCCCAACTCCTTTTTCTATAAGGAGTCCTGTGATTACATCAGGCTCATCTGAATAATCTAATCTTCCCGTCTTCCCTGAACTTAGTCGTATGTGCAAAGCACTCATTGACATGTAAGGCAACATTTGCAAGTTTGGGGTATGGATATCTTTGGGAAGCAATTATTCTGCTTACTGCATCACCCAACCCCAATTAATCTCTTAAAGCTCAGCTATCACTTTTTCTCTGAAGCATGCTCTGCTCAGAGCGAACGGCTATTTTGTGTTATATACACACTACCATCATTGCATGGGTCAGCTTGTACTGCACATATTAACTTAAAACATATCCTTACCTCTCTATTACATTTTGATTTCCTGAGGGGACAGCTTATTTATCTTTATATCACCAGCATCAAACATGTTATATGGTATATAGTAAGCAGTATGAGCTAAATTTACTTTTTAAAAAATGAATATGCCAGGGCGTGCAGTGATCCATTTGAATGTTAACTAGACATGTAGGTTTAAATGGGGACTACAGCTGCGATGCATTCCTGACTTTCCAGGGTTGATGCCTACCACTCCCCCTGTCCATTCTTGCCTACTTCCCCTCCAGTTACATGGACTTTCTAACCCTTCTTGGTCATGTTGCTCCTGTCCCATCCTCATCTGTCTGTCTGTAATGCTCTTCCTCCAACTTTTCTTTTCATAAATACCTAATTCATTCTCAAAGCACAATTTTCTCCTTCTGCAATGCCTTTATTTTTCTCAAGACAGAATTAATCACTTCCTCTTTTGAGTTCCTAAGACATTTTGTACACATCTTTATTACATATTTCACGTTGTGTTTTGCTCAGTTATATACATATCTGTTCCATCACAAGAATGTGCAAGGGCTGTTCTTGTTTATATCAGTGCTGGGCATATAGCAAGCACTCAACTGTGTTTATGACCTTAAACTGAACATATAAACAGATGAGCATGGAGGGAAACAGAAAGGAACCAAAAGATTAAAAGGGTGCCTTTGATAAAGATAAAGAGGAAGGAAGAGACTGAGAAGACCCTCAAACACAGCATTCAGGAGACTCTCGAGGCAGAGTGCGATGAAGGCTGCAGTGAAAGTGGCTGACCTCTAATTAAAGAGGAGAATGTAGAAGGCAGCACCACATGCAGTGAGCTGCAGGCCTGAGAAAGAGAAAGGCTATTGGATGTGACTATGAGGCCATCCTAATGGTTTCAGGAAGCATAACTTTGAGACTTTCCAGTCAGAACCCTGGGTCTGCGCCTTTTAGATTAGGAGAGGTCAGGTTAATTAGGATCTCCAGAAGATAAATGACTTGAGGAAAAGGAACATCAGACCTCATATCTGATCAACCTGCTTGAATGCTTGAGTCCATGAACACCCCAGTACAGCTCCAAGTCAGTTTGGAAGGCTTAGTTCTTCCATCTGATACCATGACTTCAAAGTACTGGGAGACGTAGGTGGTTCTCAGGGAATATAGGAGCCAACATAATGTGTTTCCCTATAATAATCAGAGATTTCCATCAATAGGCCACAGTCAGCTGGGTAGTTCAGGCTCCTCAGGAACAAAGGCAAAATGTCGAAGTCTGGCTTCAGACCTGAGAATAATATCTCTTCTATGGACCTTTTCTGGATGATGAAATTTCTCTATATAAGGCATTCTCTGACCCAGTGGACAAATATTCTTCACATCTCTGCCTGCCTTGAACCTTGCCCTCCTACCTTCTATCAACACTGCTGTCAGCTGTATTCTCCAACCTGTGTCTTGTTTAGCTAAACTTTATGGCCATCTGTCTGTCTTTACCTTTACTAAGCCTGATCTAGACAAACTCGTACGCCTGACATCTGCATCAGTTTTTGCCCGAATCAATTTTGTCTAGCATCTTATTTCTGTGATCTACTTCTGTTGTATCCTAAATCAGTCCGCTGTGGTCTGATAGGTTGCACAGTCTCACTGGGAGTGAGGATTGTTCTTGGGGGATAAAAAACAACTTAATTTTTTAAATGTACACAGTACAGATATATATATATATATATATATATAATACGTGAACTGATATCACAATATATCTGTGTGTATTCAGGTTCTCTAGAGAAACAGAACTGACAGCATGTATATAGATAAACAGAAATAGATTTATTATGGGAGATTAGCTCATGCAATTATGAAACTGTTTTCATTATCAGCTATCTGCAAGTTGGAAACCCAGGAAAGTCAACGGTATATTATAACTCCAGTCCAAGCCAGAAGGCCTGAGAACCAAGGGAGCCAATCCTGTAAGTCCAGGTCCAAGTATAAAGGCCCAAGAACCAGAAACACTACCAATATCCCAGGGCAGGAGGAGATGGATATCCCAGCTCCAGAAGACAGAGGGAGCTTGTGCTTCCTCCACCTCTCTGTTTTATTCAGGCCTTCAAGGGATTGCATGATGCCCACCCACACAGCCAAGGGTAATCTTTTACTCACTCTACCAATTCAAATGCTAACCTTTTCCAAAAACACCCTCCCAGACACACCCATAAATAATGCTTTACCAGTGATCTCAGCAATCCTTAGTCCAGAAAAGGTGACACATAAAATTCACCATCACACTGTGATACCAAAATGTTATGGAGAAGAGCAATTTTTTAAAATGTCTGAAAAGCCTCCTTAGGAAGGCAAGGATGAAAAGAAAAGGGTTGAGAAGCATTGTGATAGGTGATGAGGCTGCAATTCCTGTAACAGAAGGAACACAGGAGATGGGATGGTGAGGAAATGGAGGTCGCCATGATTGATTATTTGAGAAGTAGACTACAGAGAGGATTCTGATGCAGCAAAGAAATTATGAGTGCTTATTATATGCCATGAACTGTGTGAAGCCCTTTCACATTTGTTAGCAAAGAGCTTCTCCTTTAGTAGTAATGTACATATTCCTTGCAGAAACAACAGCGACATTTTCCATGAGACAGTAGCCCACCTATCTTTCCTCTGCTTCAGCAGCCTTTGTGCTAATTATTCATTTGGAAGGAGCTCCTCATTCACATTTTACAACATAAGATAATAAAAAACACAGCCCAGATTTTGTTTGTAGAAGCTCTTTTCACGGTAGCCTTTCAACAGGTTGGGTAATTTAAAAGACGCAGTTGTAATCATGACTAACTCATTAAGATGCTTAAGGGAAACCTGGACATTTTAAACCCATTTTTGAGAAGAGGCAAGAAACATTTAAGAGTGGGAATAATCCAAGGAAAACAATTTCAAATCTTTGAACAGTAGACCCTAGAACTTCCTTAGTTTGAAACAGGTTAGGACAAGAAAACAGAATGCTGCTTAAAAGAAGCCCAGTGATCATTTGTGTCTACTTGCCCTTCTGGAATATGACCTTTGTTTGTTAGTTGGTTCATTTTTACTTAAAAAAAATATTTTCTTTGTTCTCTCTCAGTACTCAAGAATTTGCTACTGGGTCTTTACATTTTATCTCAGGCTGATCCATACTATGTCTTTGTCGTCTGTATTTGACCCCTGTGCTTTCCTTCTCTTTCCTACTCTTGTCATGAGTGCTGAGGCAGGGATGATGTTGGGGTGGAAAGCTGAAGGGCGAAGATGAATGAGCCACAGTGTCCACTTAGAATCTACAGCCAACTCTTGGCAGCTTATCCCTGGTAAATCTTGCTTTCAGCTTCTTGTTGACTTTATCACCCACTCGATGTGCTTAACCCTTATGATGGATGTTATCACCAGCTCTGTTTATTCACAACGCCAAGAGCACCAGTGGAACAGGGAAACATTCAGGAAAACCCACTTTATGGTGTCAACTTGACCAGAAAACAAAACACAACTCTAGTCATTGTTTTCTTGAATTTGGCATCGTTCTAGACATAAACAATCATTTCTATTTCATCAAACAAAAAGAAGAGAAGAGAAGATTTTAAAAGCACTGCCTTCTGCAGAGGGTCTAAATCAAAAGTAAATGCGTGACTTTTGGTGACAAGAAAGCATCTCTGCTCAGGTGCATCCAACTTTGAGCGGGCACTGACTACAGGAGAGTAGAGACAAGGGACACTCATGGATAATTAGGCCGCCTTTCCAATTCTGGGTCCTTTTCAAACTGTAGTATCAACATATATTTTTAAGTGTCATAAATTCTTGGAACATTAAATATACCCATTCAAACAGCTCTTTCAATATAGTGGATATTTGTAGGCTGCCCTGAAAATCAGAACACCTTGAATTTAATTTCTGCTATGACATTGGCTGACTCTGTAACTTTCAGCTTTTGTAGTTCTCCAAGATGATATAAATAATGGAAAAAATATAGCCTTTAAAATTGTTGCACCATAGGTTCAAATCTGATCCCTACCACTTATTAGCTGGTCAACCTTGGATAAGTTACTTGACTTCTCTGAGCCTAAGCATCTTTAATTGTTAAATGGAGATAAAGGTATCTATCTTTAGATACCTTTTCAACATTGTATGGATCTAATGAGATCATGTATGCAAAGCACCCAGCACATAGGAGTCACTTTATAAATGGCTGTTCTAGCAGCCATTTGCACAGATGGAGAAAGGCCAGGTGACAAAAGCCATGGGTATTCTGAGCTCAATAGTTTATAGATGCTTCCTTAATGTCATGGTTTTACTAGATAATGAGGAGAATACAGTCCAGCCACATAGGAACCCAGGCCTGTTTTATTTCTGCAGGATCTGGTCACCACGACAATCAGAATGTGCAGGGGTAAGACTAAGAATGGAAGAGAGAAGAATGGATGGTAGGTGGGCTCTCTTCTTCCTGGAGGCAGATAACCCCCCAGCATTTCTTCAGCTGCAGAACAGGAATGGAAGGCAAATGGTTGTCTGCTGGTGGTGCATGCACCAAGATAAACTACTAAAGGGTTTCCTGCCCAGTCCCCACAGGTGTTTTTCCTCAGCTTTGGATAAATCCTCCAGCAAGCATTTTGCTGAAAGCAAGGAAGGCAGCTGCGTAACTGCCCAGTCCACAGCGCTGACAAACCACTGTGTCATCAAAGAAAGAGGGAATCATGGGAAATAGCCTGTGGTTCACCCTCTCAGGCAGGGAGTCAGGAGGCTGTGAGGTGGCACATTTGATTCTTGCTCATTAACAAAGTTTCTCTTTGTGTCCTCCTCCTCCTCTTTGCCTGCTTGTCTGTTCCACTGGGCAAGGAGCAACTGCCTACTCAAATCATTATTTACCAAATGTGTACTATGTTCTCAACATTCATTCAATACACCTATATTGAAAGCCTTTTATGAGAATAACAAAAATAATATGATAGATTCAGAGGAAGATTCAGAGACTCAAGCAAGTCCCCATATAGTAATCACATGTTCAACTAGCTGTTAAGTGGTATATATAATATCTAGAAACCAACCAATGGAGAGTCTCAGGAAAAGGAGCCAGAAAAGTGAGGAAGGCTTTGCAGAGGAGATGAGGTTGGAACTAGGCCTTCAGCCAGGATTCCATGGGTATTGGTCCATTTTGCATTGCTATAAAAGAATATCTGAGACTGGGTAATTTAAAAGGAAAAAAGGTTTATTTTGGCCAGGTGTGGTGGCTCACGGCTATTATCCCAGAACTTTGGGAGGCCAAGGCAGGTGGATCACTTAAGGTCAAGAGTTCAAGACCAGCCTGGCCAACTTGGCAAAAGCCTGTCTCTACTGAGAAGATAAAAATCAGCGGGGTGTGGTGGTGCATACCTGTAATCCCAGTTACCTAGGAGGTTGAGGAATGAGAACTGTTTAAACTTGGGAGGCAGAGGTTGCAGTGAGCGGAGCTTGCACCAGGGCACTCCAGACTGGGTGACAGTGTAAGACTCTGTCTCAAAAAAAAAAAAAAAAAAAAAAAGAGGTTATTTGGCTCACAGTTCTGCACCCTGTAGGTGAAGGATAGCGCCAATATCTGCTTCTGGCGAGGGCTTCAGGAAGCTTGCAATCATGGTAGAAGGCAAAGGAGAGCCAGTGTGTCATATGGTAAGAGAGAAAGCAAGAGACAGGGGGGCTGTCAGGCTCTTTTTAAACAACCAGGTCTCTTGTAAACTAACAGAGTGAGAATTTGCTTATCACCAAGGAGATGGCATTAAGCCATCCATAAGGGATCTGCCATCAAGATCCAACACCTCCTACCAGGCCCCACCTCCAATGTTGGGGATCACATTTCAACATGAGATTTGGAGGAGCACACATCCAAACCATATCACTATGGTTCCACTATATTACTATGGGTCCAGGGGAGGATGGGATAGGGAAGGGGAGACAGTAAGGGCATTATAGGCAAAGGAAAGTGCATATAGGGAGCTGAAGAGAACATGAGCCCATAGCACATCTGGGGACTGGCTAGTAGCTTGATGTGCCTGGAATAAAGGCTATGCAATCCTGGGCAGCAACAGGGCAGACGTAAACGTGATCAGCCAATGGATTTTCCATGTCAGTCTGTGCAGTTTGGGCTCTAACTGCAGAGAATGGGGAGCCATTGGTGGGTTTTAAGTATGACGTGATGGGTTTGTACTTGTATTTTAGACAGTCCTGTGGGTTTCAGAGAACTGAATGGATTAAAAGAGAGACTTAAAGCTGGGAGACAGTTAAGAGGTCACTGAAATTGCCAGTGATGTCAAATGCTGCAAACTCATCAAGGAAAATGAAGACTGAGAATGAGTTCATTGGATTTGGCAGTTGGAGATCTTTGGAGACATCTAAAAGTATTTTCACTAGAACAGCTGAAGCAGAAGCTGGATTACTAAGCCAGTGGTTCTCAAAGTGTGGTCTCCAGATCGGCAGCAACAGTATCACTTGGGAACTTGTTATAAATGTAAATTATCTGGCTCACCCCACACTCCTTCCAAAACTTTGGGAATGAAGCCTAGCAGTTTGCATTTTTATAAGTCTTCTGGGTGATTCTAAAGTGCTAAGGTTTGAGAACTACTAGCCTAAATAACTCTTCATCTCTTCCTCAGATGTTCCTTACTAGGAACCCAGCTCTTATCACACCTGAACTACTTGGTATTTCCTAAGTAATCAACATTAATATGATTTCTCAGTTATCTGTATAAGTTGTTCCTGTCAGTCATGTGCGATACATGTACAGTCTCTGCCTGATAATATTGCACTCATTGTTCAAGGCCTAACTCAAATATCACCTCCCTAGGAAGTCTCTCCAATTTCCTCTAGGAAGCCCCCCATAGATAATTTTGCACATATTTATGTGATAAGATTTATTTTATTGTGTTGTGTTGTTTTGATTTACTGTCTTCCCTACTAATTAGAAGCTCTTCGGGAGTAGAGACTGCTTTATTGATCTCTATGTACTTCAACATTGTTTTTACATAGTAAGTGCTCAATAAATGTAATGAGAGGAAGCTGTAATAAATTGCAGAAATAAAAACAGCAAAGGATAAACCACTCTTTTAAGAGGTTTGGAAGTGAAAGGAAAGATGAATTTGAAATGGAAATACAATAGAACGTGTGTGTGTGTGTGTGTGTGTGTGTGTGTGTCTGGAAGAAAATTGTTGGCTAAATTTCTATTGTAAACCAATAGAGAGTGAAAGATGAATGATGAGAGTGGGAATCAGTGGGTAATGAATGCAAAATGGTCCCAGAAAAGGCAGACGGGAATGAAATCATTGGCTAATGCTGAAGAATTAGCACTGAAAGGACAGAGTCTTTTTTTCTGAGCTATAATGGAAAGAAGTAAAGGTGGGTACATAAGAGATAAGTTGCTAGGTTGACAGGGGAGGTAACAGGGAGTCCTTAGATGGCCTGTCAGTGTAGAAATGGTGAGGGCAAGGGAAGGTTTTGCAGGGAAAGTGATATTTGAACTAGGAGACATCTTCAGTGACGTAGGAAGTGAAGCCTTTTGCTAGGAAGAAAATGGGGAACAGAAAGAAGGAAAGAGGCTCTAGGAGAGTGGTGAAGACTTGTAAATGCCAGAGAGGGGACTGGAGAGCAACAACAGGGGATTCTTTTGGGCTCATCCATCTCCCTGATTCAAGATAAAGAGGAGTCTACTTATTCATCCAATCATGACTGGCAATAAAATAAGTATGGAGGAACTGTCCCCAAAGGCTGTCTTTGAAATAAGATGGATAACTTCTGGATACAGATCCCAATACTAATGCAGAAAACATTCTAGCACTATATATTAATTAAGGCTGGAATGTCTTGCAGACAATAACAATGCTATGTATGGCAACTATTCAAACAAAGAAAACATTTATGATACATGAATTACCTAAGAAATCTTGATAAAAACTATATGTATGTCTATTGGGCATGGTGGTTAACACCTGTAATCCCAGCACTTTGGGAGGCTGAGGCGGGCAGATCACCTGAGGTCAGGAGTTTGAGACCAGCCTGGCCAACATGGTGAAACCCCATCTCTTCTAAAAATATAAAAGTTAGCTGGGCATGGAGGTGCACGCGTGTAATGCCAGCTACTTGGGAGGCTGAAGCAGGAGACTTGCTTGAACCTAGGAGGCAGAGGTTGCAGTGAGCCGAGATGGTGCCACTGCACTCCAGCCTGGGTGACAGAGCAAGACTCTGTCTCAAGAAAACAAATAAAAAAGCAAAACCAACAAACAGAAAACCCAACTATACGTATAGTATGTCTTGATTACAACTCTGTAAAAATATACATACGAAGAACAAATGAATAAAACATACCAAGATGCTAATAGAGGTGGTATTATAGGTTATTTTGAATTTTAAATTCATGTTTTAATGTTTATAAATAGTTGGCAGTAGAATTTTTTTCCTTGCTGACTTTGAAACATTTATTAGGAACACTTAGAAGAGAGTATTTCAAAATAAAAAATTGTAAGATGAAACCAATCAATAGGATCGTCTGAACATCTCCCCTGTGAGGGACAGATACCAAGAAAAGAAATCCTTAAATTTAAGCCCCAGAGCTGGAAGCTGACAAGCAAGAGATTGGGTGCCATGATATAGAAGAGCACAAAAGATATATGACCTAGCCCTTGACTCACAATAAACTTGGGAGACTAGGCTTACAATGAATAATTTGAGGATAACTTATTTAGTGGTTAAGTTGGTCATCTAAACAATAGATGAGCCAGGCGCGGTGGCTCAAGCCTGTAATCCCATCACTTTGGGAGGCCAAGGCGAGTGGATCACGAGGTCAAGAGATCGAGACCATCCTGGTCAACATGGTGAAACCCTGTCTCTACTAAAAATACAAAAAATTTGCTGGGCATGGTGGTGTGTGCCTGTAATCCCAGCTACTCAGGAGGCTGAGGCAGGAGAATTGCCTGAACCCAGGAGGCAGAGGTTGCGGTGAGCCGAGATGGCGCCATTGCACTCCAGCCTGGGCAACAAGAGCGAAACTCCGTCTCAAAAAACAAAACAAAACAAAACAAAACAAAACAATAGATGAGATTGTATCACTGAGGCAGCGACCTGTGGGCAGGCGGGACCATGCAGAGGTCAACTATGTGCCATCAGAGTTGGTGAGATGGACCTGGGCTTAAATCCCTGTGCCAATGCTTAGCAGCTGTGTGATCTCAGACAACTTACTCAGGTTTCACTTTTTTGTACTGTGAAGGAGGAATAATAATACCTACCCATAAGCTGTTGGAGCATTACAAACTATAAAGCAGGTAAAGTGCTTAATACAGTGTTTGACACACAAAGTTGCCATTGTCAGCATTAATGCTTTATTGTGTGGTTATCTATGGGTATTTATGATGGAGGAAACTGATTTGGACTGGGGGCACACTGAATTCTTCCGAGGGACTTCAGGGAGGTACCTTAAGGACCATGAGAGAGTCTGAGGGGGCAGTGAGCTCACCCTTGGCCTTCAGGAGGGGAGAGAGATGTGCAAGGAGGAACTCCATGGTGGTTCTTCTTTTGCTAGTGTTCGTGCTACTTCCGCACTTTAAACAGGTGCATAGTGTTCCAAAGCACCCTTTCCCCTTCCTCTCCCACTCTTCTTCTGTTCTGTTGTCCTTCTCTTCAACTCTTCTTACTTCCCTTTTCTCCTCAAAACCAAGTTGTGGATGGGTAAGGAACTATACTGTCTTTTACATATTCTAACTTGTTTTTGTTTTTTTTTTTTTGTAACTTAAAGGTTGTCTTCTAACTTCAGCACTTGGAGTTTACATAAGAAAGTCTGGGTTTACCCTATCTACTTCTTCCCTTATTTTAAAAATATCTATTTCCCCAACCATTGCCTTTAGTAAATACTCTCAAATGAAAGTCATCAGCAGAAAGGATTCCAGGCCATAAGAGTTCGATTAAGGAAGACTTTTTTGAGGTAGCTATATCTTGCAAAAGAAACAGAGGTGTGAATTGTCAGGGCGCTTCTCAGCAATGAGCCGTTCCTTCTGGATTCAGATATAGATCTTAGTGGGGTAAACATCGTAGGTCTTACCACCATCTGTTCTTCTCTTTCTGCTTAGTCTGTTAGTAAGTGTTATAAGAGGAAAGGAGGCAAAGATTTGAAAGAACAATGATTGAATCAGTGATCTGAGAAAGAGGATAAAGTGGTCATGTTACGTTATTCTTAACAGAGATCAGAATGATTAAAAAAAACAAACAAGTTGATATCCAGGATATTCAGGTACAACCACCCCTCACCTGCTGATTCCAATTTCACATTCCATTCCACATTGATGAATAATCATAATGATGTAGTTTTAGCTTTATCAGAAATCTTATTTGCATATGTATAAGGTCATTATGTTCAGCTGTGGCTGATACCTGGTCTGGGTCCAGCAATTACCACCTCTGTCTCTTTGCCCACATTAGCAGACATACACACCACCGATTTGTACTTTCATATAAAATTACTCTTTCCCTTTTTAATTAGAGTGTTTTCAGAAGCAAACCCTATCGTTAAGGCCATGTATGCTTCCATTATAAATACCTGTTGCCAGCCATTAATTATGTCCTGATGAATTACTTACTTAGAAGGAGATTTCTTTTAATGCATGGTTTTATTCATTTTTTTATTTTGAGACAGGGTCTCACTTTGTCACCCAGACTAGAGTGCAGTGATTAGTGTGATCATGGCTCACTGCAGCCTTGACTTCCTGGGCTCAGGTGATTCTCCCACCTCTGAGTAGCTGGGACCATAGGCGTGTGCCACCATGCTCAGCTAATTTTTGTATCATTTTTAGACAGGGTTTCAACATATTGCCCAGGCTAGTCTCAAACTCCTGAGCTCAAGCGATCCTCCTGTCTTGGTCTCCCAAAGTGCTGGGATTACAGGTGTGAATCATTGTGCCTGGCCTGTGCATCCGTTTTAAAATGGAATTTCTCTTCCTTCCTTTTGATGTCCCCACTCTGATACTTAGTTAATCATTTTCAATTATACTTAATAAGAAAAGTTTCCATTTTCTTCTTCTTTGGGGGACTTAGATATGATCTGCACCTAGTTGGTATGAAGATTTTCCATATTTTAAGATAAAAACTTTCTGTGTGCCTGAATCTTGCCATCAAGAACTTCTTGGCTAATCATAAAGGAAGAATATAAGAATGTGAGTAAAAACAACTCAGTTCCTGAGAACAAATGCCAAAATATTAATAAATATTCAGAATTGCATAACCATTTTAGTGACTAAAGCACTGAGACTCATCCAATAATATTGTGGTTTGATAATTACACAGTTGTGAATTTATGATACTCTTAAATTGGAGAGACATCTTGGTGCATACGGGTCAACCATTTCATACATAATCATATACAAAAAAGCACACCTCCTTAGGAATTAAAGTGTAATACCTTCTAGCATAAAATGCTTAAAAGAAGACTTTAAGGTAGTGCTATAGTGAGCATTCCTATATGAATTTTCCTGCTTATCTCATGTATAGCAGAAGATTTTAAATTTCTAGGTAAGGTGTTTTTTTTTTTATTTTTTATTATTATTATTTTTTTTGACAGGGTCTTGCTGATGGAGCAGGACCCAGGCTGGAATACAGCGATGGTAACATGGTTCACTGCAGCCTCAATCTCCTGGGATCAAGTGGTCCTCCTACCTCAGCCTCCTGAGTAGCTAGGACTGCAGACATGCATAACCACTCCCAGGTAATTTTTTCATTTTTTTGTAGAGACAGGGTCTCACTTTGTTGCCTAGGCTGGTCTTGAACTCCTGGGCTCAAGCAATCCTTCTGCCTTGGCCTCCCAAAGTGTTGAGATTACAGGCATGAGTCACTGTGCCTTTCCTTAACATCAATCAGATTGAGATAATCACTTTCATAAAAAGGCAAAAATATGTCAAGAAGCCCATTGTATTAGTCTGTCTTCACAGTGCTCTAATGAACTATCCAAGACTGGGTAATTTATAAAGAAAGAAGTTAATTCCACTCATAGTTTAGCATGGCTGGGGAGGCCTCAGGAAACTTCACGGCAGAAGGCAGAGAAGGAGCAAGGTGCCTTCTTCACAAGGTGGCATGAAGGAGAATGAATGCAGGAGGAGCTGCCCAACACATAAAACCATCAGATCTCCTGAAGTCACTCATTATCATAAGAACAGCATGGGGGAAACCACCACCATGATTCAATTATCTCCACTTGGTCTCTCCCTTGACACATGGAATTACAGGGATTATCATTCAAAATAAGACATTATGTGGGGACACAGTCAAACCATATCACCCATATTACAATTACTTTTATTACTTATTCCCTTAATCAGAGCAGAGGTAATTGATTGGGGCTCAGCTCAGTGGAAAGGTCTTGCTGGTTCTTAATTCTCAGTGCTAGTTTGAATCTTGAGGTTAACTTCTTGCCTTCTAGAACTCATCCTCTGTTTGGCTGAACTCTGTGAACCTTTCAGAAAGTAGGTCTTTATTGAGCACTTACTCTATGCAAGGCAAAGAACCAACTACTGTGGAGTTTACAAACATGAATAAGGGGTAAGAAATAGTTCCTGTTGTCACATGGTTTACAGTCCAGCTGGGTAGGCCACCACAGTTCTTATCTTTCATTCTGGGGACTGGATGAGATAAAAGTGGCCTTAAAATTAATCACAGTACTCTCTACTTTTCCGTATCCCTGTGTTTTATCTATGTTGTAGTTACATTATTTGTATGCTGGCCTCCCTCAATGCTCTGTGCTCTCCAAAGCACAAGGGCTGGGTTTTATTTATTTTTGCATTGCTGCAGAGCCTAGTATGTGTTTTGTAGAGAATAGGCTCTCAAAAAAAATTTTTAATTAAAAGAACATATTCACTTGTTTATATTTCCTAGTTACAGTGGGTCAGCTTGTTCTGTACTAACATGGAAGTGACAAGAAGCTGGTGTCCCCCTATGCAGAGGTCCCCACACTAAATATCATCTTGGATTTGCTTCACCCTGTTGCACAAAGGTGCAGTGGAGTGAGACTGAGTAAGAGGACAGAAACAGTGGGGGTTTTGTCTCAGCTCTGTCATTAATTATTTAGCCTTGGGCAAGATACTTAAAGCTCTATCTCAGTTTCTTTATCTGCAAAATGGGAATAATAATGACTGGCCTGCCTATTTCCCACGATTGCTTTGAGGATCAAATGAGATAATACACTTAAAAGTGTTTTTGGAACGTCTGAAGCACTGCATAAATGCAAGGCATTATTAAAAGAAATATTCCTTTTAATTCCAGCTTCCACAAACATCTCATCACATATCCTTGGGTCCTGGGTTACATGGAGAGATACCTGGCGTAGCACAACCTATGCTTCACAGATCCCCAGAATCTCTTCTTCATCATCTCCAACACACTATGACATTCTTCCAGTTTTGCATTGCTCCCCAGTTTATATCAATATAACGTCATTGAATATAACTTCATATCAAATGCTTCATTCAGCATTTACGTAAAACATATATTATTGAGCACTTATGTGCACTACTGTGATGGAAACTGGGGCAAAATAGAAAAGAGAGAGTCTCTGCCTGTGAGGGTTTTTACAGTTTCTTAGCTCTGAGAGGACAGACATGAGAACAAATAAGTGCGCAATTTTGCATTTATTTTGGAAGACAGTTTTATGTGAGTTTAAATTAGGAAAGATATATATGTATGTTTTTTAGTTTTGATTAAAACTAAAACAATTGGTAGCCCTTATTCATATTTTTCTAACGCTAAAACTTATCTTTAAAATATTCAGTCATATCTTTCCCTTACTTCCATTCATAATACTTTTTACTTCTCTTGTTCTTCTTACCAGAATGTATGCAATAAGTTTAACACTGTAACAAATTCAACAAAACTTATATGTGAACATAATAGCTGCTTTCTTTAAAAGACTTTGAGAAACTGGCCGGGCGCGGTTGCTCAAGCCTGTAATCCCAGCACTTTGGGAGGCTGAGGCGGGTGGATCATGAGGTCAAGAGATCGAGACCATCCTGGTCAACATGGTGAAACCCCATCTCTACTAAAAATACAAAAAATTAGCTGGGCATGGTGGCGCGTGCCTGTAGTCCCAGCTACTCAGGAGGCTGAGGCAGAACAATTGCCTGAACCCAGGAGGCAGAGGTTGTGGTGAGCCGAGATTGCGCCATTGCACTCCAGCCTGGGTAACAAGAGTGAGACTCTGTCTCAAAAAAAAAAAAAAAAAGACTTTGAGAAACTGCACACTTAGTTTTGCTTTTGTTTTTGTTTTTTCGAGACGGAATTTCACTCTTGTTGCCCAGGCTGGAGTGCCGTGGTGTGATCTTGGCTCACTGCAACCTCCGCCTCCCAGGTTCAAGCGATTATCCTGCCTCAGCCTCCTACATGGGATTACAGGTGCCTGCCACCACGCCCAGCTAATTTTTTGTGTTTTTAGTAGAGATAGGGGTTCACCACATTGGCCAGGTTGGTCTTGAACTCCTGACCTCAGGCGATCTGCCCGCCTCAGTCTCCCAAAGTGCTGGGATTACAAGCATGAGCTGCCCTGCCCAGCCTGCACATTTATTTTAATAATGTTGTCAGAGCTACAGTCACTTCTAGAGTTGTTCTTCTGGGATAACTGTCTTATATTCTTCTGAGTATATTTTAATGGTAACAAAACTTATCTTTGCAGATGATTTTAAAAATGTGTATGTAGCCAAGTCACTTTGCACTATTTTTGCTGAGTAAAGAGGGAGATTGAACTGGAACACTGTGGGTGAACAACTGAAAAACAGTGTTATCTTTCTCTGAACATACTTGCAGGAGAGAAATTCCAAAACTGTTTTGCCTATGTTATTTTTGAAAAGGGTTTCTAGTATTCCACTTGCTTACTTAAAGTGCTACGTCCATACTGACTTGCCCTTGCTTAGCATTGTTTTACATTCTAGTTCAACATCTATTATGTGATAGACACTGGGGATGAATAGGCTATGGTCCTTGCCCATGAAGACCTCCTAATGTAGTTGAGAACACAGAAATACAAACAGTCCTGTGTGAAAAATAAATATCGGTGTAAGATAAAGAAGCAGCAGTGGAAGACAGTGGAGGAACCGTCAGCTAGGGGTAGGAATTTATTGCAGTGTTGGCGAAGTTTTCTTAGGACTGAAGAATGAATCATGATTAGAAGTTCATTAAGAGGAGGAGGGAAGGGGACTACAGGAGTCACTCCAAGCCGAAGGAACAGAAGGTACAGAGACCGAAACGCAAAGATATGTTTGGGGGAATCTCAAGTTATTCAATACTGTTATTGTGTGAAGTTCACCACAGGGGCAGGGAGGACAGGAGATGGGGCCCAGTGATGGAAAGGCCTTGTACGTACTATTTTTAGAAGTTTGAATTTTATCCTGTAGAGTCAGGGAGAGGCTCTATGGGTAGGATTTCCCCTCCCAACAGGATTGTAAACCCCCACATCAAATTAGTCACATAGGTTTTGCTTCAATCCCCACCCCCATTTTTTTTTTTTTCCTTCAGGATTGTCTCAGATCCTTTCCTTCTGAAATCTACCTCATTAAGTTCAGGTCTTCTCCAGTGTGTGCCTGGACTGTTTCACCAACACTTGACTGGTCCTGCGGCTCCAGTTCACCTCTCGCTCCCAACAATCACCTCTGTACAGGATTATCAGAGCAACCTTCCTTTCCATGAGTCTTAACTTTGTTAAAAAAGCTTCAGTAGTTTTCTATGACCTGAGAGGTGGCTGCCCCCCGACCCTTTCAGCTTGCCATTCAAGGTTGCATAATTTGGTCCCAATTCCCTTTCCCTCTTTGACTCCTCTCACTGCTAACAGGGCCCAAACTCATTTACTTACTCTTTTGACTGTACCTTTGCTTTTATGAGGGCTCTCTCCTGGAATGATATGTCCATACAACTATTGTTGTTGTTCTTACTTTTAGTTCTTTTCTTAGAAGCCCACTTGTACCCAGGCCTGATCACGCCCCCTACTCACCTGCCCTGGAATTAAGTACTATAGTCTCTTAATATCTATATGTACCCATCCACAGAAAACGTGTAGTATTGTTTTGAAAAAATTCATAAACGGTATACTTTGTCTCCCTCTGCGATTTTTACACTATCATTTAGCTTTTAAGATTTATCCCTATTGACATACATGACTATAGTCTTTTCAATTACTGTGTTGCATTTCACTTTATAAGTATACCATACATTATTCATCCATTCCTCTGAGTGTGGGCATTTACGTTGTTTTCAAGGTTTTGCTATGACAGTGTTAAAACGAGTATCTTGAGCTTAGGCGGTCTCGTCGTCGTATACAAATTTTACTGACCTTTCAAGATTTTACTTTCAAGATTTTACAAATTTTACTGACCTTTCATCTCAGCTGCTCTGTGAAAGCCTTCCCCGGATCCCCCAGCCCACAGCAGCAAAGTCGTGGTCCTCAAAATTGCTTGTGCGTCTTGGCATCATTCCACTGTGCCAAGCACACAGCTTCGCAGGGCAAGGCACTTAAGAAATACTTGCTGCACGGGTGAACAAATGAATGAATGAATGGAGCAGCACCACTCAGTGATGGCTCTGTTCCCTTTTAATGGACTTTGGCGCCTTGGCCCCCTTTCCTTCTTTGACAGCGCTGGTCCTACTCCAGCGCATTCCTCTAGCTAGCAGTGTGTGGATGTGTGGGCGTGGGGGGGCGATACAGACCTCGCTGGCTGAGGGCCGCCTCTCCCTGCAAGTTCACGACCCCGGCAAACGCCAGGGCTGGACGTTCCGAGTCCCACCCCACCCCGCTCGGTCCCCACGCCCCCACGCCCCCTCGGCCCCTCGGCCCCCACGCTCCCCCGGCACGCCTGGGCGCTGCAGCGCTGACCGAGTAAGGCGCGGCGGCCCCCGGGGCTTCTGGCGAAAGATGCGGCCGGCGCCGACGACTCGTAGTAGATCCCTCCGCGCGGAGCTCGGGCCGGCGCTTCTTCCTGCGGGAAACCCCTGGGTGCCCAAGGCGGCGGGGCCGGGGCCGCGGCGACAGGGGGGCGGGGCTTGCGGTGGGAGGAGGCGGCCGAGGCGGAAGGACACATGAGGCTGCTTCGCTGCACAGCCGAGAAAGTTTCAGCCAAACTTCGGGCGGCGGCTGAGGCGGCGGCCGGGGAGCGGCAGACCCGGGGCGGGGGGAGTCCAGACATTTGCGCCGGCGCTTCGGAGCGCGGCGCCTGGGCCTGAGCCTCTGAAGCAGGAGGAGGGGAGGAGAGAGTGGGGCTCCTCTGTCGGGACCCCCTCCCCATGTGGATCTGCCCGGGCGGCGGCGGCGGCGGAGGAGGCGACCGAGAAGATGCCCGCCCTGCGCCCCGCTCCGCTGTGGGCGCTGCTGGCTTTCTGGCTGTGGCGCGCGGCCCCCGCGCGTGGTGAGTATTGGGCTGAGGGGCGCTGTCCGCGGCGCCCGGGGCCGCCACCTGGGCCGACCTTCTCCCCTCGGTCCTCCTCTGTGCGGGAAGGCCGGGCTCGGCCGCCGGCGCGGACCGAGGCCACTCGCTGGGCTACCGCGAGTTTGGACATCGCTGGGGGCCCCTCCCGCGGCGCCCCCGCCAACCCCCGGGGTTCCCCGCCGCTTTCTGCTCCCCGCGCCTCCGGACCCCTCACACGCCTCCTCGGGCGGAGGGAGGCCGGCAGCGAGTCTCAGAAACGCCTTTTTCCTGGCGCCAGGGTGCAGGGAGGTGGGCAGTTTTGCCCTTCAGGTTCCGCGTTTCCTGGGGTCGAGCGAGAGCCGACGGCGGACCGCGGAGGGGCTGAGCGAAGGAATGCCAGATTCCGGCGTGGAGAGAGGGGGCTGGGCCGCTGGGCTGAACGGCCTGCACCTTCGCAGCCAGCCTGGGCTTTGCCAGGGGGCGGCACACGGGCCGGGTGTCCGGGCTTGGTTTGGATGGGGACGGAGTTTGGGGCGCGCCTGAGTTTTGACACTCCGACTCGACCGAAAGTCCGGAGGAGCCGGCTGTGCTGCTAGCGTCTTTGAAAGGTGGAGGCAGCAGAAGTAGGGCAACTGGTGTGGCTGCATGCTGAGGCACATGATTTAAAAATCTCAACTGCTGTTATTCTTTCCGAGGCGCAGAGCTCTGCTGCAGTTTCAGGCTGTGTCCAGACCCAGGAATGTGGTGTGACGATCACCAACTCCTCCAACCTGGCAGCAGGATTTGCTGCTCCTTTGGCATGGCTGGGGGTGGGGCACGGGCGGGTAAGGAAAAGTGGATACGTTAATTCAAAAGGCTTCCTTAGAAAGCCTCTTTATGGTTGGATATTTCTAACACGGTTGGAGCAAGAAGAGGGAATCGAGTCATATCTTCTCCATCCCATCCACTCTTTTAGATTCTAGATTTCTTCAGACTCGTCAGTGGAAATAACTTGGACTTAGGAACCCTGCTCTGTAATCCTGGATTCAAATCCAGCTCTGCGGTATGAACTCACCAATAAAATGGGAATGAAATTACGCAGCTAATAGGATTAATTAAAATAATGTATATTAAAGGGATGGCACTCTAAAGGTGTTCAGAAAGTCCTTTCAGGGCCGAGGCTGTGTTTTATTCTTCCTGAAATTGATGCTTACAGTGGGATGGTGTCTTGTGCATGTTTGTTGAATGAAAAGGAGCCCCTTCTTTTTCTGAGCCTAATCTGAACGAAGATTTTACCTTAACCAAAACCTGGTACATGAACTACATTTTTTTTTTTTTTTCAATGAAAAGGTTAGGAAGATGATGGGCTTCAGAAAAATATGGTCTTTGTTCATTGTTAACAGGCTGTCAACATGTCAATCGCAGGTGTTTAAAAAGAGAACAAGGTTATTTATCACCTGAAAACAGTACTGGGTTGTTCAGCACCAACTGGATTCTTCTTGGAAAGTTCAAATTTCATACACCTCTAGGTCACTAAGAATTTCAGAAGTGGACCAGGAGGCTTTGTAGTGATGAAGCAAAGCTGTTGTTTCTGAAACATTTAATAACGAGCATATGATGGTGTTTTTGTTTTCCTTTTTCTTTGAGTAAAAGCTTTACTTTAAGTGTAGCTTTAGAATAGAGAGGAGTATAATCAATGTGACAGTCTGAGGGTCATAATCCTTGGTCTACCATTAACTTGTTTTGGTAAATAACTTAATCTTCATTATCTGTAGTCTCCTCACCTATGAAACAGGATTGAAAAAAATAACCTGCTTTAGAGAATTGTAGGGAATAATAAATATGATTGTAAAGTGATTTATGAAATTAAGTATTAAATAATCTCATGTCAGAAATAGGATTACTCTGACACACAGGGCTTCTTTTATTCTAGGATCTCAGTGCATAAAACTATGCCCTCCACCTCTGCTCTGCTGAGGTGCTGCAAGTATTAGGTAGCTTTAAGGTAGTCAAGTTGAGTGTTAGTGAAGTTGACTCAAAGGGTAGGATTTAGATATTTTGATTTTTAGGTAGGTATTCTTTAGATGCTAAACTACTGCCATAGCAGAGATTTAGAAGCCTGCTTCTTGGAACAAATCTTAAATCTTCTTAGAGTCTAATGTGAAGGCTTCTTGAATCCTCCTAATTTATTATTGTGTTTTGCTAAGGTACCAATTACAGTGCACCCTTCCAAACTTTTGAGTGTTCTTGTGTTTGGCTTGTGGCCAATTGTTAATTTAAACATCACGGAGTTTCTAAGGCAAGGAGCTGTCAGCCCATATGTCTGATTGTCTGCAGCTATCCAGGACCACCCCCTTGCTCCTTGTTTTCTTTTGCTTTGCAGTGGGAAGTGACTCCCTGATTTTTCTGCCTGCTAATTTCTCAGCTGAATTCTTCTCTTGCTTAAACAAAATCAGAGTAATTTTTTTTCAGATGGAGATGAAATTTACCTGAAAACTTTTTCCTTTCACTTTTTTCTTGTTTGTTTTTTTTTCTACATTATTATTATTCCTTTTTTTTTTTTTTTTTTTTTTTTTTTTGGTGTGGTGGTGGTGGGGGGGAGATTGATTATTCCTTTCTCTCTTATTTTTCTGAAGGTTTAGATTTAAAAAAATATTTACCCGTTACTTCTTGGCATCTCTCTGCTCCATTCCCACTCCACTGCCTCTCCTGTAGGCTTCTGTGGCATAGAGGAGCAACTTTTGGTTCACCTGGATTGTAGTTGCTGACTTCAGGACCTTTAGAGAATGTTTAAATTCAGTGGGATATGCTTGGATGCTTCAGAGCAGCTTTACAATACATTTTAAAAATATCACACCCACAGAAATTCTATTTTGCCCACAAAATTTGCATTGATCTAGTTCCCACTCTGTGATGCCATTCCTAGTGATCCTCCTCCCTACCCCTTCCATTGTGGTAGAAAAAAGCTCTGTGTCCTGGCTACATCAAAATCTATTGGGATGAATCTTGGACTCAGCACCCAGGGCTTCTGATGAGGTAGGTTTGAGAATCCACATTTTTTTCAAGGTTTACAGGTGATTCTGACAAGTAACCTGGTTGCAACCCTCTGATTAAGTACTTTTTTTTTTTTCGCCTTCAGGTGTGTGTGTGAGATCTTTCTAAATTTAAGAAATTTTCATATTGAATGTAACATTAGTCATTCTGGTGTTTAATGCTTCTGACTCAAGGAATTTTAAAATTGCTAACATACGAGCTGTAGAATAGTGTCATTTCTTCTGTAATCCAGGTGCAATGTGTCTGCACTGACTCTTTAGAAGGGCTTCGTATATTTGGACAATACTATCAATTCTCCACTTCTCCTTTTCCCTTTTCTTCTGTTATCTCTTTTTCCTTAAATATCATTCATATATGTCATTTTTTGACCCATTATCTATACATCTGCAATGGTTGTAGAGTAAAAAAACTCTAAGGTGTGATTTGAATAAGAATAAGGAATTTTGCATCATTTTCTTTATATTGTGGTCACACTCTGTAGTTACATGCTTCCTTTCTTGATGTCTCAGTCTGAATGCCTAAATTTGAACTATTAGTTTTCCTTCCACCCTTTCCTGATTTTCCTTTTTTTGTTTTCCCCCCTTTCTCTGCAAATAACTTGAAACCAAAAGGTCTTCTTTTCTTTGTCGGTCTGCCATATGTGTAGTATTTTGGAAAGATCACTGAACTAGGAGCCAGAAGATCAGAATTCGTCTTCAGGTTTGTTATTAATTGGTTTGGTGACCTTGTAGGAGAGCCACTGTTTTGGTTCTCTATTTTCTAATGTACATTGTCCTTGATCACAGAGCCAATTAGAGTTGAGACTAGAATTCCTCTCTTCTGGTGTCCACTGCCTTACTCACTCTCCACACTGCTTCCCTCTTGTGTACAAATGAGCTTATGTACACAGAAACTCTTATAACATCCTCAAGTGCTTATTGTTAATGTGTGCATGAGGAAAGAATTGTGTCTTTTCATTTATGTGTTTATTCTAATGCCCACACCCCTAGTCCTGTACCTGGCATGATGCCTTGGCATCCAGTAGGTACAGAATAAATATTTGTTCAGTTGAACAATCACTTTTTTCTTATTTTGGACAACTGTGATACTCCTAGATTATTTTAAAAATAGTATTTGCAAAAGTCATGTTTACCTTACATTTGGGGAAAATCCAAATTTTTCCCTTCCCCAGATGTTTCATTTAAACTTGTAATTTTAAATTTCTTTTTGTGTGGGGTTTCTTTCTTTCTTTTTCTGATCACTTCGGCAATTTGTAAAGGTCACTTTGACTTTGGAATCTCACTTCAAAGGCGCTGGCATCCACCCCCTGCCTCTCACTCAAATTTGCTTCCACTACTTCCTGTATTACTATATTACTAGGCCAGCAATTTCAATTATTTTGTTCAGAATAGGCACACCTTTTTGTAATTTGGTCATTTTGTGACTAGTCATTTTTGGAATACTATTTTAAAATTAGAGTTAACTAAGTTTATGTTTCTTTTGATTTTTTTTTTTTTTTTGAGATTTTTCATTGAGTTGGATATTACAAACTTGTACTGGACTGAGAGAATATGTACCTTTAGTAAAGTATATTTGCTTTTTTTCCCCCCACCAAGAGAGTTCCCTAAACACCCTACTGACAAAAACTAAATGTAAAATGTGATGAATAAATATTTGAGAGAATCACATGGTGTCGAGGCATCTCTGCCACAAGATTTTGCTCCTTGAGGGCCGGGATGGTGCTACACACATTTATTCTCTGTACTACAGAACTTTTCTGGCATGTGCCCCCAGTTCAGAGTCAACTGAGCAGCAGGTCTTAGTCTCAGCATGTGTGACTCCTGCTCTCCCACCTTTAGAAAATTCTGTAGGAGAGGCTGCTGGTGAGTGAGGTGTGTTTCTATGTTCTTTTTTCCTTAGAAGAGATAGGATCAGTTGAAAGCTGACCCCACCCACAGAGTTTTATGCTATCTCTTTTAATTAATTAAGGAGTGGCTGAAATTTTCCTCTTTATTGACTTATGTATTGGCAGGAACTTTAACATTTATCTAGACTTTTTGTCCATCCCATGCTGGGTCTGATCTTTACAGCATTCTGGTTAAGAGGTAGCATACCTACTCTCTTCTTGAACATCTCTTGTGGTAGACAGCTCTACCACAGCAGTTTATTCCATCTTCGGCCAGCTCTAATTCTTGGAAAGATCTTCTTATATTCAGCTGTAATCTGTCTCCTCATGACTTGTACTCACTGACATCTACTCAGAAATTTGTCTCAGAGTCCTGAGACCTATGCAGGTGATAGGGACCCAAAGAGGTGCTTATATGTATCCTTTACTGAACTGACACGCAGCCCTCCATAAAAGGAGTCAAACCCAATGAGGAGCATGAAGATGACCCTGTCTAGGGTGATTGCCCAGGTAAAGCATCGTAGCCCTACTTGTTTCATACCTTCCTGCGCAGGTGGGCTCTGATGGGAGGATAACATTTATCAAGCAGTGTTTCCCTAACCTCTGTTACGATAAGAATAGCTAGGGTGTTCTCACTGAGATTCTGATTCAGTCGGTCTGGAATGGCATCCGGGAATTTGTATGTTTAAGAAATAGCCAGGTGATTCTTAACATTAGGAAAATTTTTGAATCACTGCAGAGTGAATCTGGGAAATCAAGGTTTTTGTGTGTTTCTTTTTGTTTTTTGAGAGTATTAGAGACAGGTTGCTTTGGCTGGATCCTGTGATCATTTTTCCCCCTTGGAAGTGCCTGCTTCTTGCTGAATGCCTAGCTTACTGCAGAGAAGGAAGCTGCTGTGGTATAAGGTTAGTAAAGCTGTTTTGTCTTAAAAGAAATTTGCTAAATCCAGTGTCTTCAGACTTCTGTTTGTGTTGTGTGACTTTTCTGGAAGCCTCCTTATTCCTCCATTAAAATGTTACCTGAGATGATAGAATGCATAGGAGTTCCACAGCATTTTTGGTATCCACTAAAGAATTCTGTCTTCAGCCCTTGTGAATGGTGCTTCCTTTGAGGATTTCTGCTTTGTTAGCCCATGAACACATATTTGGTGTCAGCAGTTTCCCTCAGATGTGTTAGTGTGAAGAGGCAGATGTAAAGGTCATTCATTTCTGGCAGTTCTGCCTTTGGGGTGTCTGGGCTGCTGCAGCAAATGGAATAAGGAAAGGAAAATAAAGGAGAAATCTAGGGCCTCTGGAGCAGAACAGACAAATCTGCAAGAAGGGGCACAGGCTTGCTCCTCCTTACAAAGACATTTGATGTTACTGTCATTGATAGGAAGAAGGAAGTGGCTTTAGATATGAAAGCACATGCTCATGGGCTTGAGACAGGGCAAACAGCACTGTTCACTGGTAGTAGTAGGAGGTTTGCTGTAGATCTGTTTTTTCTCCTCTCCTCTCCTCTCCTTTTTGAGGGGAATATTATCTGTATGGCAGAACATATGTTGTGGCCTTAAAAAGAAGAATAAATCCAAGAAAGGGGGATGTTAAAGCCATATCTTGGAGTAACAAAAGCAAAGGAATTATTGTATTAATTTGTGTATATAAATATATATGTTTCTATGTAATTCACTGGTACGATCACTAGCCCTCAACTCTTAAGATTTACTGTCTTTGTAGCTCTGCTGTCTTAGTGGTGTATTGGGGGAGCATTGTGACATGTTGTCACACTTAATTTGTATGTTTCCCTTGGCGTCATGTGGTAGCAAGTACAGGATATTCTACTCTTCTAGATGTGTGGGAATCATTGACCATGTAGAAAATATGGCCCTGCCCCCAAAGAGCTGACATCATTCTGAAGACAAGACAGATAAGCACACAATTAGGAATATGAAATAGAGTTATTTCATCATTTATCTGCGCTCTCTGAAAGCAATTTCCTGCAGTCAGGGTGACTCAGAGCTGTAGGGTCTTGGGGAGTAAACTTCAGGTCTTAATACCGCCAGGGCAAGGTGACCTCCAGCTCACCCTTGCTGGGCTTGTCTGCTGTTGTGAGCTGTCTGCCATTTTCCTCTTTCTATGTTGTAATTTAGAAGTATTAGAACTTGGCTTGGGGAAAAGACAAAGACCCCTTTGTCTGGTGAGGGTGTAAATATAAATTTGGCACATGTTGTGGTGTCTATTATATCTGTTAGTGGGTTTGTGGCAAGAGAGAGTGCTGTGTTCTTAGGCCTGGATGCCAAGCCTGATCTAGGACAAGTTATGGTGGAAATACCTCCTTCGGAAGATCCAGTTCTCAGTGGCAGTAGCTGAAGGAACTTGTCATCACAGCCAGGGAGCCATTTAAGTGTGGTGTGGACACACCCAGAGCTGCTGCCTCAGGTGGCATTGATTAATCATACTAATATGTCCCTCACCCTTTTGTACTTGTCTTGGCAAAACCCTGTTCTACTCGCTCCCCAAAAGTTTGGGCTTTACTAGGTATGATTGAACAAGCTCTTGGGGGTTTACCTTATTGTCCCTTGCCCCTCTTGCATTTCTGGCTAGCTATGTCGGTCCAGCAGTGGTACCCTTGGCCTTCTGGCCAGGCAGTGAGGGACTGGGTTTTTCTTTTCATTGGATTGAAGCACTTGAAGCACCTTTCCCTGGAGGATTGCCTAGGGCAGTTTCTGGTCTCCAAGTCAGTTCCTTCTGCAGGATACTGGCAGCCAGCAGAACTCTGGGTTCTTTGAATACATCAGCCAAACATCTTGCTAAAATGGACTCATTGCTGCACAAAGACAGGTTGGATCTATGGTGTTGCAGAACCTGTTTCTGAATTAAGAGTAGCTCTCTCACCCTTACGTATGTTTATTCATAGGATGATTGTATGTGTGTATTTTGCGAAGTAAGGAAAACATGATGATAATGTTGTGGTTGGAGTTAGATATTGTGTCCTAAATATGTTGTCTTTTAACAAATAGCATTCCTTTAAAATACAGTTGTGCTTGCTGAATAAGTTGTACAAGAAGCTGTGGTTACATTCTAAAATAAACTGCCCTGTTCTGAGGCAGGCACATTTTAAAATTGTTGTTGGCTTCTTTTTCATTTCTTTTTGTTCTCATCTTGTGTGTGTATGAGTGTGTGTGTGTGTGTGTGTGTGTGTGTGTATGTGTGTGATTTTGGAAGTTTTTAAGCCTCAGATATTTTCAATAATCTGGTACCTAGCAGGGAGAGGTTGTTCTATTGGTATATTTAACCATCATACAAAGAAGAATAACTGAATACTGTTTACTCACTAATTTATTCTGTTGAGTTTCTAGGTATGGATAATCACAAAATTAGATAATACTAATTATGTTAACTTTTCTAAATGGTAAATGTGGTAAGCTGCAAAGACATTTTATTTTTGTTTAATTCTCTCCTTTCACATGCTTTGGTCCAGACACCACTGTCAAGACACGTTGAAGTTTGGTTATTACTTTTATTATGTCTTTGTTTGCTGTCAATATGGCTTTATTTGCTAGATCGTCTTTAGTTAGAAACATTAAGGGCATTTACTTTATTACAGTTTAAAGAACTTTCTAATCTTCATGAAGATTTTTAGTGAAAAGACTATATCCTGATAATCGTGCAAGTCTTTGGCGTTATGTTACTATTTAAAGTAAGTAACAATATGTAGTGCCTCCTCTGACATATTTTTTTCTAAGAGTTAAGGAAAATGGTTGTAACTAAAAACAAACATTGTAACAGTTTAAGGTAGCTTTACATAGCAGCAGAATTATTCCTTATGTTTACACATAATTAACTCATATTTATACTTGGTTGATTTTCTCTGGCACGTTTACAAGATTTTTTATTTTTGTAATATAAAAAGTAACTATGTTTGAAAAGTAGTTAAGGATGTTTAAAGAATCTAGAAAAGTGTAAGTAAAATGTCTACAATCAAGGCACCATTAATTTTTTGGTATGCATCTTCTGTTTGTTTTTTTACCCTTAGATTGAGAAAAGCTGTTGATTCATTATCTATCTATCTGTCCATCTATTTATAGATCTGTTCATATATAGATAAAGTTTCTGTTCTGCCTTTCTTTAATGATTATAGTTTTTTCGTATTTTCATTTTTCATAAATTTAATTTTAATGACTAAATAAAATTCTGATTAATAACGTTAATCTAATTAATTATAATTAATAGGGTTACTCTGTTTTGACCACTCTTCTTTGGTTGCATATTTGGTTGATTTTAGCTCTTTTCCTCCTATATAAATGATATTATCTTCATGCAGAAATACATTTCTTCCTTTAGGATTCTTTCAGTACACTAGATTTCCGGAAGAAAAATAGTCTCTCAAAGAGTGACGTTTAAAAATCAGCCAATAGAATTTTTAAAAAACAGGAAAACGTAAGAGAAATTCAAGATCTTCAGTAATTCCACCATCTCTAACCAAAACCCATGGTTAACATTTTGATGCATTTCAAACAGTTTTTTCTATTATTAAAATTGGGATTTTTAATGTACCTACAGTTATATTATTTCCTTTTGCCCAACTTAAAATAATATGAACGTTTTCCTACATATGTAAATATTCTTTAAGAATATGATTTTAACGGCTGCATATTGTTCGATATGCAGCCTATTTCATCTAAACTGAAATCTGTTTTTAATTTACAATTTTCATAATTATTAATAATGCTGTAATGAGTATATTTGTTTGTAAATCTTGGTAGGAGTATTTATTTCCTAACATAAACTCCCAGAAGCCAAATTATTGTATCAGAGTATGTACCTCTCTGTGGCTTTATATTGACACTATCAAATTCTTTTTCATATGGTTTGACCAAATTATACTTTCATTAGCAAAATATGAGACCATCAGTGTTTCTAACTATTGTCAATTCATTTGATAAGTGGTAGATATTACTTAATCTTAATTTGCCTCTCTGATTACAGTGATGTTGATTTTTTTTTAAAATATCAGTGGCCTTTGTATTGCCTTTTTTTCTACTTATTTTGGTAAATTATGTCTTTTACTCATTCAGTTATTTTGTTACTGATTTGAAAAAGCTCTTTAAATATTAAGGGTGTTAGTCTTTTGTCTTAAATGTGTCACAATATGTATGGAAATAATTGGCAGTATGTAACATTAAATTGCTACCAATGTTGGTATAAAAATTGTTCATTTTATAAGTTAATTTTTTTAACCCTTTGGTTTCTAATGATACTGGTTAATTGTTAACTGGTATTTTCTGTAGCTACTTTAAAGTTCTAATTTGACTCTGTCATAAATCAACATGCTTTTGGCTTGAATGTGCCCAGAAAATGTACATTTACTTTAATACTTAATTTTAAAAATACATTGGAGGAAAGCAGTGTATTCTGGAGTCAAATACATGATTTTGGGAGGGTGAAGAGTAATCTGTTACTGTCCTCCTTTTCTAGATAGCCAAGATTTTTGAAGCATTTAACATCCCTGAAAGGCAGGACTAATGCTATGTCCACCATACACTGCTAATTCTGACACTTTGACCTAATGGATAAGCCAGTACAGTGGGTCTAGCTAGTCGCCTTGGTCAGAGAACAAGATGACTAAGATTCTCTCCCCCTTTCCTCACCAAATTGATTAGTTGTAGGACAGAACTAACTGAAGCAACCTGTTGTTTTGGCAACCCATGGACACCACCTGTTTCTTCCATTTCTCCGTCCAGCCTCCCGCTGCCCTAGTGCAGTGCTGTGTGCGCAGTGGGTAGGAGATCAATGTTGTTGCTAAAGAATGTTGCAATAAAGAAGAGTAGATTGCTTTTTTTTTTTCCAAGCTTGTGTGTTTTTAAGGCACCCCACTGCTTTTGACATTCGTTGCTCCAGCTGAACTGCTCTATGCTGAAGCCCTGCAGGTCTCAAGTGTTTGGTTCAGAGTAATTTCAGGCCATATAAATGCTTTCTTAAGTATCATTGGAATTTACTGGGCTGGCTATGTGCCAGCTATTACCATATTTAGCATGAAGAGACCTGGGGAATGAGGACATTCTGATCGACCAAGGAAGGAAACCTATTTGAAGGATTGTAACATTTTTTTTTTCTTTTTTAAATGGGGTAGTTAGACTGAGACTCAAATTTGTGACCACAAGTTTGTTGACTCAAATTTGTTTCTGTGTCTCCTCACAAAACTAATTTACGAATGGAAAAAGAGATTTGACAGTGAAGTTCTTTCTCACTCTGAAGTCTAATACTCTTTTTGGGAGGAAGTAAGAGAATTATTATGTTCAGACTGTGCACTGAGAGGCTTAACCAGCAGGTGAAGCTGTTGATTGAAAATGTAGGTTGATGAGTATTCTCATTTTTCTCCTTTGAAGCTTTCAGAAGTTTTCTGCTTTGTCCTGGTCTAAATTTATTTTGGCCCAGCCCTTGTCTCCACCCTACATTTCAAACTACTAGCCTTCCCTCTATGACTTAACATTTCTCTGCCTAAGTTTTTTTCCATTTTAAAGATGAAGATAGTGTTTGGAAGGACCAGTAAATACAATTAATATAAAAATTACTTTTATAGAATCAAACAACCTCCAACATTTATATGGAAACGTATAGTTTATAGAATATTCTGACACAGTGGTCTCCTTTAATCCTCACAAACTTGGTGGAAGTGGAGCCTCAAGATACTGCAGATGGTTAGGTGGCTTGTATATCACTGTTTACTCCTACATAATGAGTGACAGAGCTTGTACTTAAACTTGTGGCTTGATTTTTTTTTTCTTCTCAAGACAGAGCTTCATTCTTCTTGCCCAGACTTGGGTGCAATGGTGTGATCTCGGCTCACTGCAACCTGCACCTCCCAGGTTCAAGCAATTATCCTGCTTTAGCCTCCTGAGTAGCTGGGATTACAGGCATGTGCCACCAGGTCTGGCTGATTTTTTGTAGTTTTAGTAGAGATGGGATTTCTCTATGTTGGTCAGGCTGGTCTTGAACTTCTGACCTCAGGTTATCCACCTGCCTCAGCCTCTCAAAGTGCTGGGATTACAGGCGTGAGCCACCGCGCCTGGCCCTTGTGGCTTGAATTTTTAAACATCAAATTTTTTTTTCTTTTTTTGAAATTCTACTATGTGTCTGTCATTCTGCTAGGGGCTTTGCAAATATTGCTTCATTTAATTAATATGGCTATCCTTTGGGGTAGACAATATTTTTCTACATTATGAATAAGGAATTTGGAATTTAGGTTCACACCTTTGCATGTTGGCATATAGTTAGTGAGGGGTGTAGCCAGGATTCAAACTCCTGTCTGGCTCTAGGGCCGCTGCAGTAAATCATGGTGGTTTATGTACATTCATACACTTAACACTTTGCAACAACCCTAAGAGATAGGGGTAGGTATTTGGGGTAACTGAGGCTTCTAACATGCTCAGGATAGTGCAGTTAGTAAGTGGCTTAGTTGAGATTCAGAGCTGGATCTGTCTCTACAACCCTCACTCATTCCAGGGTACTGCAGATGCCTATTTTTAAATGATATGTATAACTAAAAATTAATTCAAAAAAGGTAAAACTACCTTTTATGACAGGTCAACCAGTTAGGACTCTTTCTTTTGTATTTTCTGAATATGTAAGAAATGGATGGACATTAGTTGACTGATACATTGATGGCTCTTAACCTTCTGTAAGTTGATTTCCATTACCAAGACAAGCAAATATAATTTGGAGGGGAAAGAGGAGTGTTTCCATTAAGGATGAATTTTTAAGCCAAAAAGGGCCACAGTGATGAACTCTTCAGAGGACTGCTCTCAGAAGCAATGGCCCTTCTCCTGTGGACTCTGTTTAGGGACATTCCTGTTTGTATTTGTGGAGACGTCTCTTTGAAAGGCAGATGCCAGCTTTGGTGGGGAGAAGGTTGGAATACATAAAAGCCTGGCTCTAAATTTACTAGCCCTGTGTTCTTTGGGCTAGTTTCTGAAGCACGCTGTGTCTCAATTTTATTATTTTTAAAATAAAGATAGTAGCAGTATATAATTAGAGTTGTTATGAAGATAGTATCAGTTTATGCATGTTAGATTCATTGGACAGTAACAGGCACATAGTGAAAGTGCAGGAAATAGTAGTTATTGCTGGTAGTGGTATTATTTTATGTTGCAGTGTAGACTGGCTTCTTGGTACATTCCCTTTTTTTTAATCGAAAGTAGATGAGTGGTTGGAAACCTTCATGAGGAAATAGGAACATCATCTTTGCAGCATGTGGATTGTTCACTGGTTTCCTGTGATCTAATAAATATTTAAGGGTTTCATATTTGAGTCTACTCCCTTAATGAGATGCACTTTCAATCTGGGGAGATTTTATCTACAGGCATACCTCATTTTATTGTGTGTTCCCTTTTATTGTGCTTCACAGATTTTGTTTTGTTTTGTTTTTTACAAATTGAAGGTTTGTGGTAACCCTACGACGAGCAAGTGCATTGGCACCATTTTTCCAATAGTACATACTCTCTATATGTCCCTATGCAGCATTTTTTAGCAATAAAGTATTTTTTAACTCAGGTGTATACATTATGTTTTAGACATAATGCTGTAGCACACTTAATGGACTACAATATACCGTAAATATGACTTCTGTATGCACTGAGGAACTAAAACATTTCTGACTTGCTTTATCGTACTGTTTGCTTTATTGTGACGATCTGGAGCCGAAGCCCCAATATCACAAAGGTATGCTTGTATCATGCAGATTGCATTGATAGGTGTTAAATCATTTTTCCATTATTTGTTAACTACAAATAATGTGGTTGGGTGTTACATTTAGTGCAGATATTGTGATTTTCTGAGGTACAGCTTTGAGAACATTTTCAAGTCTAACACTCTTGTTCCCAAGTTTCTTATGATATAACAAACATAATCACATGTCATCCAGTGTCACCATGTGGAATACTAATGTGAAGCCAAAATACTTGATGTTTTAATTAGCCTTAAAGTAGTTAATGAACTATCTTTGTTAGACATTTTCTTATTGCAACCTCAGGAGCTCCTGGAGATTTTGGAATCTTGGGCTGGGAACCACCCATCTAATCTATCCTTGTTTTTAAGACATCAAAGTGACTGGCCCAGGTACCTAGAGCTGGGTTGGGATTGGGGCCAGAATACAATCTCCTAACTGGTCAAGTGATTTTTCCACTGTGTTCACTACTTAAATTATGTATCAATGTCGACCCTTGGTTTTTGAGGTCTGAAAAGGGTTAGTGCCAGAGTCAACAACAGTAAAGGAGTAGAAAGGGTGTTGGGAGGGGAGAAGTGTGGCTGTATTTAAAATTTCAATTACAGTAGTGAAAATAATTTGTCTGTGAATGTCTGCCTGTCCCTGTGGACTTCTTTGTAGTAGTTGAGACAACCCAGCAGGTCTGGTGTCATTAGTGATTCGGAATTAGATTAGCCTGGACTGATAGAGTTACTTTCTCAGAAAAGGGCTTTATATTTTAACGTTTGTTTCCCTTGACAGTTTGCTTCTTCTCAAGTTTTGGCAGCCTTGAACAAATGGTTGTCAGGTTTTTATTTTGTTTTGAGAAAAAATTCCAAATTTTATTTTTCAGATTTAATAACTTACCTTCTCCCTACCACTCCCTTCTACTCTCTATAATTATTTTCAAGTCTTTATTTTTCCACTGTGGGAACACTATGGAAGGTTTTTTTGTTTTTTTTTTATACAGTCTGAGATGTTTATAATTATGTGTAAGCACGCAGTTTATAGAAAATATAAGTGGTCCATATTTTAACTGAAATACCTTTAAAATATTTTCCAATAATTTAAATCTTTCCATAAAAGTAGCTGAAGCTGCTTACAGTAAAAGTATACACAAAGGACAGCAGAATTTGGATATAGTTAATATAGATAAATATAAATGTTGCCTTGGAGGAAATGAAAGTATTTGCATAAATACTGACCAAGTCATGCCTCCTTGTTAATAGAGTGAACAAAACAGACAAAGGTTTCTGTTTTCTTGGAGTGTATATGAGTATCAGTAGCTTCCATATTCTGAGGGTTTATTATGTGACAGATGCTTGGGGAGAAAATACTTTACCTGTTTCCTTTAGTCCTTAAAATAGATGTTAGGATTCTTGTTTACAGAAAAGTTAAGGAATGTTCATCCAGATTACCTAGCCAGTCAGTGGTATAGAGCAACCACTGGAACCCCCCTTTCCTGATCCAAAGCCAACATACTTAACCACAATAAATATTGCCATTGTCTGACAGAATCCTGTAGTCCCTTAAATAATGTAATTTTTTATTTAATATAAACATTTGTATACTGAACTGATTTACATTTTACTATTTCAAACAATATTTTAATTCTGAACGAACATTTGCATAATAGAATAATCTTGAAGAGTTGTGGTTCTTTTAAATCTTTCTGTACCTAGGGAGAAAAATGGATTTATGTTTGTTATAATCCAAGGAAAATTGGTTAGCATTCTTTCCTGTTACTTTTTGATCCCCAAAGAAATTCTTTAGTAGATTAAGACCAGGAATGAATGTGTAGATTTTTTTTTTATAAAAAAATTTAGAGATTGAAACTAGCAATTCAGAGTCAGATTTATGTTCAGAAATGTTTGATGCCACCTGTTTTAGTTACAAATACCTTTTTCTTGACTCTAGAGTTATATTCTTATTGTACCATTTTGAAAGTGATGTAAGAGACCATGCAAAATGATTGGAATGCCTCAGCATCTGAACATGGACATAGCCAATTATTAAAATTACCCAGTACTAACCTGTCTTGGCCTGGGAACTGTGGAATTAACTGTGGGTAGCATTTGTACACATACCATTATAGAACAAGTGTAAAGGTAAGTTTGTTTTTTATTTTCTGTGGATGTTTTTCTCTTTTGTTACTAAAAATTGGTGGTCATCTGTATTAATAGATAAGTGTATTTGACACCAATACCTCATCTCAGATTATCCCTGCTATTTTAAAATATAATCTTTCACCTGCATGCTCAGACATGTGGGTTCTTTCAGACATCCCGGACTTCCTCCTTAGGTTTTCGTTATGTTTGTCAACAGATGAATGACAAAGGAGAGGGTGTCAAGGGATGTTAAAGATGGTAAAGGAGATAAGGGAGAGTAAACATTATTTTTAATTATCTCTCAGAATGACTTTTAGATATCCTTCCCTACTACATTTTTATTTTTGCTTTAGCATAGCTGGTGAGTTTTGGAATCAGAGAGACTGGGCTCTGATTTGTACTAGCTAAGAATATTAGACAAGCCACTTAACTTCTTTAAGTTTCAGTTCCCTTATTTATGTAATGGGGATAATAGTAATATCTAACTTGCAGGATTGTTTGTAAAGATTGAAAGCAACATAGTTAGTTGTGCTTGTGTGGTTCTGGGCTCAAAATAGGCACCCAAGTGTAGGGACCCCTGAACTTTCAAGTTCATTACTTTCATGGTAATTCCTCCTTTGGAATATATAGTTTGGGGACATTTGTCTCTGGACCTTCTTGTTTCAATTTCTTTTAATGACTCCCTTTAGGCTCTGCTCCACTGCCAAGGCAAGATTATGGATCACCTAAAGAGCAGACTAAAAGTACTATTGTCTAGTAATTTCAAGTTTGTGGATTAACTGTGGATCAAAAACTTTTAAAAATCTTTTGTGTGGTCATAGTTTGTAGTGTCTTGTACCTCTCATCTCAGAAGCAACTGATTCATAGAAAAAATTATTTAGGATTTCAGATTAAAGCTGAAGAGCTCTTTCAATAAGGAGGAAATTATTTGGTTGGATTATTTGTTTCTGTCTTTCACCCCTGAGTCTTCATGGAAATCAGGTTTGAAATGTTAGAAGCAGTTGGTTTTCAGCATTGGGAAAGCTTATCTAATCAGGCATGCGAAGTGGCCTATGTCAGATTTCTGGGCTAGAGAAGGCTAGGGGAGGTTGAGGAGATTATTGTACTTGTAATTCCTGAGCATGGTTGAGACCCAGGGAGAGGAGTGTGGAAACTGTTTTAAAAAAAACTGTTGAAGTTAATGCATTCCTGAGTGGATTTGCAAAACAGAACAAAACAAAAAGTTGGTGAAGTTAGTTACACTGGTCTAACAACATATACTTATCACCCCCATTTGGGCTGGAGGAATGGATCTAATAATAATATAGGTGTTTGTGATCTAATTTGAATCATGTAATCATTTATAATTTCTGGGTTAGATGACAAGGATTTTCTGTTTCACAGATTTTTAGGCTGGGAATTGTACTACTATAAAATAGTATTTTACATTAAATAATGCTTTCTGGGTTTTAATCACCTTAGTGATTATGGTCTTATTTGAGCCACAAATGAACTCTGCTAAGAATGGAGGGCTGGTTACATCATTTTAGTTTTACAGATGAGAATAATCAGTCTCCAGTAGCTTAAGGAAATTCCTTTAGACCATGTGGTTAGTATATGGAAAAGCCAGAGCTAGAACCCAGGTTCTGATTTCCAGAGCAGTTCTTATTTCATTATACCACATAACTTTATAATGTCCCTAAATTTGAATTTCATTCCTCATAACGTGAAAGGATTCTCATTTCTGTTTGCTTAGCTGCTTTAGAGCATGACAGTAGTAAAGCAGAATTTGAATAGTCTTTCCCCAGATGGGTCATTTAGCTTTTCTTAAAGCTATTCTGTGCTTGCATTGTTAATCAGTTGTCCCTGTTTCCTAGACAGGATGTTGATCCAAAGTGAAATAGGCAGGAATATGTGGCTGACTCAGCTTAACTCATCACAGCTTTCATATGTCGTGCCAGTGGGTCCATAATGTCACCCTCATTTACAGGCATTTTTAATTCTCTGATGTCTATTTCTTAGTATTTTTCCTCAGCAATTTTTAATGTCGCAAGCCATAGTTCTTCCTGAGTGACCTGAAGTGATTTTGCTGCTCTTTAAAGCTTCCTTAAGGTTTCTCAACAGCATACAACATAGGCTATTTCTAAATGTATTTTTATTTCCTAGCTCTTGTCATTTCTCACCTTATCATTAGAACTTAAACAGAATACAAATTGTGTACACAGATGGGTGTGTCAGTATTGCACTGTCACTTATGTAAGTGGAGTTTAGTATTTCTTCTTTCCTTTTAATCAAAATGAGGAAATAGAAAATGTTTTGTTATGGTAGTTTTACACATACACCCACAAGGAAATGTGTATCTAGAGTCTATGGGAACTGTAACTGATACATTTCAGGGAAGAAAATGTATGATGGCTAAAATGTTAAGTCTGTTAAAAGTATTTGGGGAAAGAAAAATTAACAAACTCACACTTTACACTTTATTTTAGCCTAGCCTCTGCCTTGTTTACATCTATATGATAATGAAGCTATACTTGTCTTTCCATGACAGTGTATTTCACAAGTTGTACCTTTTGTTTAAGGGACCCTTCAACAAAATGCCAAGTGGATCATTTTGACTCACAGCAATCCAACTGAATGCCTGACCATGCCCTGTGGTAGTGGAGAGCTTCTTCTCTGAAGGCCACTTTTATCTAGCACATCATGGCTATACACCTCTTTCCCTAGGAATAATTTGGCGGTTTTATGTCGTGAGAGCCGAGATTCACCATTCTCCACCATCCTGAGGAGAGCTTTGATGCAGGGCTGCTCCTGAGGTACATCGATTATCCAAAATACATATAATTTTTTTCATAGAAAATTTTTTATGTATTATAATTTTTGTTCAAGACAGATTGAAATTAATATATTTCTTACATTCACTTCATTAAATGAATATTGATGGTTTTGGTAAAATTTTAACTTTCAAATTCAAAAATTTTACTATCTGAATTAAACATCTCTAATTCAACTCTGTGTATGTGCGTGTGTTGGGAGGAGGAATAGACCTTGGAATTGTTTTTTGAATACTTTTTTTTTTTTTTTTTTTTTGAGATGGAGTTTTGCTCTTGTTACCCAGGCTGGAGTGCAATGGCGCGATCTTGGCTCACCGCAACCTCTGCCTCCTGGGTTCAGGCAATTCTCCTGCCTCAGCCTCCTGAGTAGCTGGGATTACAGGCACGTGCCACAATGCCCAGCTAATTTTTCGTATTTTTAGTAGAGACGGGGTTTCACCATGTTGACCAGGATGGTCTTGATCTCTTGACCTCGTGATCCATCCACCTCGGCCTCCTAAAGTGCTGGGATTACAGGCGTTAGCCACCGCGCCCAGCTGAAAACTTTTTTATAGTAGTGCCTAATCTCAGTTGGCAAGGAATAGCTGTCCAGAATGCTGCATAGGTCTAGTGAAAAGATTTAGGGAAGTTGTAACTAGTTCAGTAACCATCTGTGGAGTGACATAGATTGACACACCCAATTACACAAGACCTGAGTCTGAGAACTGTTGATGTGCAATCATCCCATCAGCATCTGCTCGTCATTATCAACAATAATGGCTCAACTATTTCTTTGAGGCCACATGAAAAGACAGCGTACCCATAGCAAAGGATAAGTCAGACCTGACAAAAACATAGCCCTCTGCATTCCCTTGTTCCCAAACTTCTTTTTCAACATAACCTTTTGTGAAGTTTTGAAAGAATTCATTTTACATTTTCTTTTTATGAATTTTTCTCATTAAATACCATGTCCTTCTGGCTGAAATACTTGCCAAAACCAGGAAGAGCCAGTGTACTGTGGGTTATTTTTCTAGCTCATTTCTTTGTCATTTGAAGCCTTCTGTGGCTTCTTGCTGCTTTATGTGTATATAAATATTCATTATCTTTTCTAGTTTACACTTTTGTCACAACTGCTATTAAGCCACCTATGAACACATTCTAATATAAATTATTTTGGCCACGGTGAGTGGGAGGGAAAGAATCAGTTCACAGGGATAAATTTGCATGTTGAGGAGATAATATATGGTAGTTTGAAAAACACTTCTGTGTATATTGTGTCTTTTATAGAGACAAGTCCATGTTTTTATTTGTAGAGACTGAGACAGAGAACCTGTGAGAGCTAATGCAGAGTCACATGACTCCAAAGCCAGGTCTTCTATCTGCTCCTGTTATAGTTGGATCATTATTCAATTGGCAGAAATAAGGAATCTTCTTATTTTTGAAAGGCACCTCTTTGCCCTTGGAAGGTGTATTTAGAAATCCTTTCCAGAATAGAAAGAAGATAGTTATATTTCCTGCCTTTTGATAAAAATGAATGTTTTTTTTTCTAAATTTTGTTGTGCTTGACTAGAGTCTGATTAAGGTATCTTTTGGGAAATGAAGGTTCTGTAGAAATTACGGGGCTCAAACTAGTGATACAAATATGTGGCGTTTGATTTATCAACACTTTACAAACCTTAACTTTGGAGTTTTAATATCTGGTTATCTTCTTTCTGAAGTGTATGCACACGAAATTGATGCTAAATAAGGTCTTGTTGTTTGGCAAATAGTCAAATGCAAGGTAGTGGTAGATGAATATTGTTATAACTTTGGAGCAAAGTTGCTGCATGCAGATTGGCTGTGGGATCTTGTTCATTTTTTGAGAACTAATGTAGAGTTTGAAAAAGCACCCTGAGCCTGCATTCCAGAAGTTCTGATATGAACAGTGTGAGCCAGGGAATGTGCTTAGATAAAAGATCATTTAACAAGTAGATTTTGCGTTTTTTTAAGGAATCAGGCTTTGTGCTGAATATTAGAGTGGCTGTTTCAGAGAGTCTATATTAGAGTTTATTGGTGCACTAAAGAGAAGCCGAGAGGAGAAGCAATTCTTGGTAACCTCTTTGGAAGTTGCAGCTAACTCTGAAAAGTCTGGGTTAAACTGGGTAAGTGACTGATTCCTAGGATCAATAAACTTTGCAGGAGTCTCTTTGACTGTACATTTATCTCCCTGGAATTGCTATTGGTCCCTAAATCATCACGGTTTGTAATGCTGATTTTCAAACTTGAGTGCACATCAAGTTTTGAAGGACTTTTTAGAACAAAGATTGCTGAGCTCACCCCCTCAGTTTCTGATCTGGTAGGTCTGGAGTGAGACCTGGTAAATCGCATTTCTAAAAAGTGTCCAGGTAATACTACTGCTGTTTTGGGAAGTACACTTTGAGAGCCACTGGCTTATAGCAACTTCAAGGTGTTTGAATTTTTGGGCAGGGGTGCTATGCAGGTGTGGCTGGGATCCCTTCACAGCACCTCCACTGCATAGAGGTGGGCCTCCTGATGTTTTCATTCATTCAGCAAATATATGTACCTATTATGTGCCAAGCACTGCTTAAGTTGCTAGGGAATATTGTGAAGAAAGTACGCAAAACCCCTTTTTTTGGTTGAACTTCAATGAGCATAATCCTGGATTAACCTGACAACAGTCCTACTGGTTATTGATGCTTATAGGCGAGCCTGTTCCTTTTTTTCTAGCTTTCTCCCACTTATTTTACTTTCTTTTGGAATCCTTGAATTTAATAATAATGCTATTGATGTTATTAGTCATCATCATAACTATTGAGTATGTATTTTGTGTCAGACACAGTGTGGCTAAGTGCTTTATATACATTGTCTCATCTAATCCTTAGGAAAAACCTTGGTGTTTTAGTCTTTATTTAAAATATGTGCTTTGGAAACATTGGTAATTTACCCAAGATTATGCAGCTAGTTAAAAGTGTCCTGGGGCTGGGCTTGGGGGCTCACACCTGTAATCCCAGTGCTTTGGGAGTCTGAGGCAGGAGGATTGCTTGAGCACAGGAGTTTAAGACTAGCCTGGGAAGCATAGCAAGACTCCATCCCTACAGAAAAATAAAAAAAATTAGCCAGGCGTGGTGGTGCATACCTGTGGTCCCAGCTACTTGGGAGGCTGAGACAGCAGCAGGATCGCTTGAGCCCCAGAGGTTGATGCTGCACTGAGCCATGATTGTGCCATGGCACATCTATTTAGGTGACAGAACAAGACCCTGTCTTCAAAAAAAAAAAAAAAAAAAAAAAAAGTGTTGGTCTGTCTGATTGCAAAGCCACATTCTTTACTGCATGCTCTAGTCCAGTGTTTTTCGAACTGCAGATTATGACCGCAAGTGGGTCATGAAGCCAATTTGGTGGGTCTCAAACAGCACTTTTGGGGGAAAAAAGGGTAGAATAGTGAGTTCACATAGTATATATAAGCATTGTTTCTTGAAATTTTTGTTTTTGCTATGCACATATATATGTGAATATTCAGGTCTGGTACAAGATATATTTCTCACTGTACATCACAGTAAAACATGTTTGTAAGCTACTGTTTTCTTGGCTATGGGGCCATAGGTCATCTAATCATTTTTTTTTTTTTTCGTGATGGAGTTTTGCTCGTTACCCAGGCTGGAGTGCAATGGCACGATTTCGGCTCACTGCAACCTCCGCCTCCCGGGTTCAGGCAGTTCTCCTGCCTCAGCCTCCTGAGTAGCTGGGACTACAGGCACGCGCCACCATGCCCAGCTAATATTTTTTTGTATTTTTTAGTAGAGATGGGGTTTCACCATGTTGACCAGGATGGTCTCGATCTCTTGACCTCGTGATCCACCCACCTCGGCCTCCCAAAGTGCTGAGATTACAGGCTTGAGCCACCGCGCCCGACCATCTAATCATTTTTTAAAAGCAGATTACAAACTGTAGGCCTTAGAAAGGTCAGAAATCTTTCAGCCAGTTACGGTGGTTCATATCTGTAATCCCAGCCTTGGGAGGCTGAGGTGGGTGGATCATCTGAGGTCAGGAGTTTGAGACCAGCCTGGCCAACATGGTGCTGCGCACCTGTAATCACAGCTACTTGGGAGGCTGAGGCAGGAGAATTGCTTGAACCCAGGAGGCAGAGGTTGCAGTGAGCCAAGATCGCACCACTGCACTCCAGCCTGGGCAAATAGAGACTCTGTCTCAAAAAAAAAAAAAAAGAAGAAGAAAGAAAAGTAATTTTGCAAGAGCACAAAAATAGTGACAGTACAAAGACAAGATGACCTTTTTTTTTTTTTTTTTTTTTTTGAGGCAGGGTCTCATCTGTCACCCAGACTGGAGTGCAATGGCATGATCTTGACTCACCACAACCTCCACCTCCTAGGCTAAAGCAATTCTTCTGCCTTAGCCTCCCAAGAAGCCAGGATTACAGGTGTGTGCCACTACCACCTGGCTAATTTATTTTTGTATTTTTACTAGAGACGTGGTTTCACTGTGTTGGCCAGGCTGGTCTTGAACTGCTGACCTCAAATGATCCACCCGCCTCGGCCTCCCAAAGTGCTGGGATTATAGGTGTCAGCCACTGTGCCAGTCCAGATGTCTGACTTTTTAGCCTTTGGTCCACTGCTTTATCCTTCACACCATAGCACTTCCTTAGAAGTGTGCCTGGGAATGCCTGCAAATTGAATTTTATCTTTCCACTTGATGGCAGATAAGCTATGAAACCTTTCGAGATGTTGGTGAAACCTGAAAAGGGAAGTTGAATCTCAGCCTGCTCTGAGTAGGTGAAAATTCTTCCCTGGAGCCCCCAAAGTCTGCAGATAAAAATGTTACATTTCTTTTGTTAATTCTGCTGTGCTTGAAGGAAAGAAGATAATAATCTTAACAGTGCCAAGCTGTAAACATGTTGCATATATTAACTTGTTTAACTACTAATTATTTTGATAGAGTGGCCATGCCTGGGATGTGACCTCAGCTGTTTTGAGTGAGAAAGAGCATCCTATCAGTGTGACTTATCACTTCTCTATACTCTCCTCAGTTCCTCATTTTGTTCCTGCTGAGTTCAGAGCTATTTTCCTTACAGTCTGGCTTACCTGTGGATGTTCTCAGCTTCATTTTCTTTTACTAGATTAAATATCTTCATTAGGTAGATGATTCTGGTTTCTGTTACTTTTTCCTTAAAAATAATATATTGCTGATGTGGATCAAGGGCTGAGCTGTAGATTGTCAGCATGGTCACAGCATGGTGATGATACATGTTGGTCCCCCATGCAGAATGCTACCCCAAGCCCTTTAGCCAAAGGAGCTCTACAGTCTGTCCAGGAGTGCTGGGGGACACTGGTAATAACCTGAGAACACTTACAGAGTCTTCCAGAAAGTGCCTCTTTCACATTATATAAACAGACCATGCGAAACCGAGGGAATGCAAAGTCAAGGCCTCATCAGAGAGCGGGAAAGGAGGCCGAGATTGGTGGAGAGGAGTGGCTGTTACATTCTCATTAGAATGACTTGTGCAGGGCCGTGAAGCAGCTGGAGATGGGATGAAAGACTGAACTTGTGAATCACAAAATTTGAGTAGGAAGGAGCTGAAAAGGCCTGGAAGAGTCAAGTGATTGGTGCTTGGTCAGATGACTAGATGATAGGGAGCCAGGCATAGAACCCAGAACCCAGGCCATCATTTTGTGACCTCTTTTATCCTAAAGACATGTTAGCCAGAGGTATCTTGCAAAGTACCTGAATATAGAGAAGAATGAATGTCACTTACCCTAGAGTGAGTGAAATAGAGATGCCAGGAAGATATACCAGGTTTATCCAGTTTCTTTGCATTTTTCTGGCGTAGTGTATATGAGGGTATATATATCCTACTTTGTGAAATCTGGAGGTAAAGCAGGACCCTTCAAACCTTTTAAAAATATATGCCCCAAGAAAAACCTTTTTTAAGCATGAACCCTTCCTCCTACAAATAAATATTTATATAAATGTCCAACTATTAAACCATATATGCTTATGTTAACTCTAAGTAAAGCTTAATTATATGTTTTTTAGACCATAAATATGGAGATGTTTTAAAATTTCTTCCAGTGCCCCAGTGGATGGTCTTACACCTCCCCCACCTCTGGGATACACACACCTAATTTTGCAGACCACTGGTCCAGAATGTAAATTGAAGAGTTTAATGTCTAAGCTATTTGTTCTTTTGTTAGTAGATTATCTTTTACTCCCCATGTTTCTAATATCCCTTTGCAAAATAATTTTGAGTTAAAGTTGTCAACTAAAAAACTGTATCTTCAAAGTAGAAAAGATATGGATAGAAGATATATGTGAATTAAGTTGTATCTCTCCTTGAGAAGGGATACAGTTTTTGATCTAAGGAGAATTAACCCTCCCTTTCATTGTCTGGGTTGGTATAAGTAAAAATCCTTGTTTTGAAGTTACTAAGCCTTCCCATCCCACCATGTGGTGATTAGGTTGGTTCATAATCTAGAGTTAGGGCTTGGTAATGTTTACTTTTTTTTTTTTTTTTTAATTCTTTCAGCCTTAACTAGCTAGCAAGCAAGCTAGAAATGACAGAGCAGTAGAATGGGTAACCTACCAGACTGTCATACAGGACCTTGTTGAATGATGCTGGGAACATGCAAGGGTTGTAGATTTGGTGTGGGCCTTCTGTAGTATCACCCAAATTTGAGCAGTTCATGTAACTAAAAGTAAGAAAAAAAAAGTATTCAGTTTATTTAATTTCAGACTTTGGAAGCCCAGGACTGTGGAGATTAGCTAAGACAATGATTCACTGAGCAAATGCAGTGAAAGACTCTTTCGATAATTGGTATAATTTCCATTTTTGCAATAAAATAGGAATAACACTCATCATCATTTGGGGAGAGACTCTAGGGAGGGATAACGCTCTGGCTGCATAGTCAAACCAGACCTACTCAAGGACAAGCATATTAGATATGTAGGTGTTTCCAAATATTTTTTTCAGTTATGGGGATGCAAATCATTTAAATAGCAGAGTAACTCAGTTCATTACTGTTACTGGAAAAACAAGTTTAACCAAGCACATATCCTACTGAGGGTGAGTCAACAGTGTCATTTTAACAGAAGAAGGACAGTACATTAAACGAGTTATTCCAAGTCCTGTGGTTTTCCTACAGCTGAGCAAAGACGGCTGTTCTTTCAGAAGTGGGGCTTAGATGCATTAAAAGAAGTTGCCCATCTCCTTTCTTTCTTGATTATAGCCTTTTAGTTTTATTTTTGTCTGAGACATTTCAAAAATTCATTTCCTCCTTAGATTTCTATCACCAAATACCCTGAATTTTGACAGAGTATTTATAGAATGTATTAGTTATTATAAACCTATTATAATTTAAAACTTTATTTTAATTCATCTCCCACCTCAAGGTCTATGTTTGCTATATGTGTCAGATATTCTTTTAAAAATGTCGAGGAAACACAGGTGTGATCTTTTTTAACATGTCATTATTTTCTATAGTTATTTAGTGGTGTGGACATGGAAGAAGGTGACATTTTCTGAGATGGTATACCAAACTTAGTGATAAAATTTATACTTTCAATTTTGGAGGACAAAGTCTTGTATTCTCAGCCTTGTGGATGAGACAGTGCTGTGAGCCTGTCTGAGGTTTCCTAAATTGGGATTCAACATCATGAAGGGTATGTGTCTGGATAGTTTGTTTCTTGGTTTGGGAAGGTGAGTTTCTGTCTTTTTTTTTTTCCCCCGAGTTGATTTCTTTAGCTGGAGAGAAGCAGACCAGATGAAGAAAATATTATATCTCTTATGGAATTTTTTGTTTGCCACGTTAGTCATTACCTGTCTTCTCTGAGCAACAGGCCATGCTTCTCTTATTCGGTAGTTCAGTTTTCACTAACTTAACTGCAGATATGTCCTTGGCGGGATTTATTTCTCATCAGTTGAATTGTAGGTACTTTGATAAAATAATGATGGGTTACCTACTTTTAATAGGGCCATTGTTTTTAAGAGTAAAATCTTGTTAAGATAAGGTATATCATACTTATGGTCTACTTCCATCTTTAACTCCATAATTTCCTTTGCTTCTGTGATGCTACTCTATTATTGAGAAGAAATGGTGTCTTCTCAGTGTCAATTTTACAAAGAATTCTAAATAATTTCAGTCATTTTTTTTCTTTCTCATAGAGTAATTTTTTTTTTCTGGAAAAATAATGCATAGTTGTATGTCGAAACCCAGAGTTGGCAGGTTTTCAAAAGTGGGATTCTTTTGTAGTGTAGGTAGGGCTGATGCTGATGAATGGGTGTTAGTCATTAGGGCATGTGTATGAATGGTAGTTCTGAGATACAGCTTTGGCAGCCCCTCTTGTCCCAGGAATGGAGTCCTGGTTTTGTTTTTGGCAGCCCCTCTTGTCCCAGGAATTGAGTCCTGGTTTTGTTTTTGGTAAGCAAGTCTTGGTTTTGTTTTAATAAGCAGGTCATTAGCTGATCTTTGGTGTAAATGTTTTTTGATGTGCATAGCTGGTATGTGGGTGAATATCTGCCTGAGAATGTTGTAGTCACAAATGAGTATTATGGAAGTTTGCAGATTTTGGTGGATATCAGGTTTTTCTAACTGCATATCTACAAATGTAGTGAGTGAAAGGAATGTTGGGCCAGTAAGTAGAAGATTTGTGTTCTGGTCCTGGTTCAGACATCTTAATTTCTCTGACTTTGGGTAAGGCCCTTATTTCTTCGAGTTGCAGTTTCTTGAGTAAAATGGTGCCAATACCAATTTGCATGCCTCATAGCATGAGCATGAGATGAGATCCTCTCATGGGATCAAATGAGATCATTTTCTATGAGCAGCCTCCTCGGGAGTGAGAAATTGAGGGTTGTGAGATGACTTTCTGATTTGTTTGGCCGAGGTGTTCACACAAGCCATAGAATGCTTGTAGGGTTGAGTGGGGGAACATAGATGAAAATCAGCTGAAAATCCCTGCCAATTAGAAGCTGAGATGTTAATACTCAATATATTCTGTGGAGTGTAGTCAGATGCCTTGCTTTTCTTCATGATGCCAAGTCAATACCAGCTCCATCTTAAGGTAAAGGAGATGCCTGTTACTCTCATTTTACTTGAAGAAATTGACTAGCCAACTGATTTAGGATATGGCTGGCTAATCTCTGAAATTCACAGTTTTGAAATTGAGGGTGAAGTCTTGTATTTTCTGAAGGTTGCTGCTTTTGGGGCATTTTCTGTGGAGGTGGATGGGCGCATACAGAAACTTTGCTCAAATTTATAAACTTCTTATTCTTAACAATTTTAAAGCCCAGATTACATTGGATGGGGGAGGGGAGAATGCTAGATTTATGTGGTGTTTTTTTAATACAAAACTTTGTATTTGAGACTTTCTGTGGTAACATATATTTAGGCTCATAGCCAAAGTGATTACAATGCATTGGTTTTAATATTTTCAGTGAGGTAATTTGTGCTTTAGTGGGGAGGAGGAGAAATGTTATTTAATCTCCAGCACTACGCTAAGAACCACATTTACTAAATCCTTTGTCCCTTTGCTTGAACTGGACTTTATTTGCTTTTATACTGATTTTCCAAAGGACTTAATCCTGTTAATGTGAGAGGTGATGGTGGGAAGGACATTCCCATGGGACCTGAAGTGGTGTAACTGGTAAAACTCCCTTTTTAAGTCCCTCTTGTTCAATGTGAGTGTCACTCCCATGTCCCTAAAGTGGAATAGATTTTTATTGAGGAGAGAATTTTAAGCATGATAAAGGAGAGGTGGAAATATCTCCTCTGCCAGCTCATTGTGACCTTAAAGACTAGAATAAACTACCATCATGTGGATTTTCTTCTTGTCTTGCAAGAAATTTAGGACTTGGTTATCTTCTTGGAGGGAGATAGAAAACTGCTGGGCCTGCTCCTTAACAGCTTAGCTTGGCTGACATTTTTCAAGCACTTACTATGGCATTATAGCTGGGCTGAAGCTAGGTGGAGCAGACATCACTTAGGTGTTACTCAGCTCCAGAATCTGTCTTCTCCTAGAGTTTCCTTAGGCTTCCAGACAGGAGTGGCAACAAAGCAGGTCACATGGGAGGTAGGACAGGGCATCTGCTTGCCTGCTTGCTTGCTTTTCTTCTCCCCTCCCCCTACCTCCCCTCCCATCCCCTCTCCATCTTCTCCCCTCCCCCTCCCCTCTGTTCCCCTTCCTCTCCCCTCCCCTCCTCTCCCCCTCCTCTCTCCCTCCCTCTCTCTCTCTTCCTCTCTTCCTCCTCCTCCTCCTCCTCCTCCTCCCTTCTTTCTCTCCCTTCCGTGCCATTCCCTCTCTCTCCCTCTAGAAGTTTGTGACTCATTTGTGAAAGTCAGGGAAGCACTGGGCTCAAGAAGGCCAACATCCCTTCTATGGCTTACCTCCCCATTTTAAAATTTAATATATTAGAATTTATATTGTTTCTTTTGATCGAAGATCTTCAGACTGAAGCTGGATAGAAATCTTTTGACCTCTCCAGAACAAAGACAGAACAAAGACCTCTCCTTTATCAATGACAGTGTAACTTTTTGGGTTTGCCAAATTAGGTGTTGCTGCAAATGGAGAAACCCAGAGTTCTCTTCTGGGCTTGAAGACACAAACGTGGAAAGTTTAAGTTCTAATATGGTCACTTAATATGTATAAAATTTTCTGTCTTTGCTGTCTTTGTCATTCCAGCAACAACTGGATGAGCAAATAGAATGACTGTGAGCACTTGCAAACCAGATTCTGACTGTTAGTGTGTTAAGCTACTTTTATTAAAATGACTGCTACAAGTCCTCAGAAATCTGATTAGTCTTGAAGATAAATTCTTGCTGACATTTATAATAAAGAAAGAATATGAGTAATCAAAAGGCTTATGGAGTTGGAGGACTGGTGTTTTTAAGAGGAACTGGTTTGGATATTGAAATTATCAGTTCCTCATCACATATCATTAAGTACACATTGTTATTTTTTTCTGTTGACCAGGAGTCCCAAGTTGTGTTGATGTGGGATGTAGATGTATGTCTGAAGAAACAAAGCAAGGGAGAATAAAATAAATAAAAATTGAAGTTTAGGTCTGTATTTTATGTTTTCTCCCCTTTGTATTTAATGAAGATTTGATATTTTTCTATAATCTGCCTTCCTCTGTTCCAAGGTTTTAGTCTCAGGTGTGTTCTCTGGAAATGGCAATGATAGGCATTTATAGTCTCCAGATTTAGATATTTCCCTCGCAGTGCTGGTTTCTGAGCTTATTTGAAATATCCTGGGTATGAGTTAAGGACTTAGGACCTTTTGAGGCACTTGCATTTGGACAATTCTCAGTGATGTGTATCGGAATTTCGGCTTCCGGTATAGGAATTTGGGTACAGGAATACTATTCACGGTGAACAGAATTTGATTTTGGCTGAAGGCATATTATCTGACCCAGATAATAATATAGAAATAATCCAAATGTTAGGACCTTAGCTTCTGCCAACCCTGACTTGAGAATAGTTAGCCATATATGTAGTTGGAATCTCCTCTCTGTGGTGGTTACACAGTACATTGATTATGGTGTCCTGATGACTTCTGTCCCCAGCCTTGTGAGTAGCCTTCCTTGCCACTACCCAAGGATGTTTTAAAAAGGCTGTGAGGAAGGATGCCTATGGGGAAATCTGAGGGTGTTCTTTGGATTTTCCCTGTTTTGTTTTGGGAAGTATCTTTGATTTTGTATAATAATATGTAGCAATCTTAGATTTTTTCATTTTCATTTTTAACATAATTTTGTTTCTTATTCTTTCCATTTGCGGGTCTACCTCTAAATTAGCAAATACTAGAAATTGTCTACTCCATTTAAAAAGTGTTCTGAACACTTTAAAAGAATGTGTTGTTTCTTTTGGGTATACAGCAAGAAGATTATATATATTTATACATTTTTTTTCCAACAAGGCTACTTAAAAGCATGTACTTAAAATTAAGGGCTTAAAAAAACTAAGCTGTACCTAACAAAGTAGTCTTTAGAAAACTTTAAAAAGGGAGGGTTTACTAAAAGCAAAGGAAATTGGTGACAGGCAAAATTTGTCTTGATAACAGTACAAATAAAGATAGTAGAACAGAACAGATAATACAAGATGTAAGATAAGACAATGGAATAACACTTCATATTCACCTTTTTTCACCACTAAGCAGCACACAAATATGTAGCTCCTTTTGTAGAGAATAATTTAATTTCTAGATATGATACAGCATCTTCCTCTGTTGGGTTTTATTACATTGAGATCCTGAACCTTCTGGACATGTAAACTCTGTGATCATGCTGGTCAGTGTCATTTTACAAAGAATTAAATACTTATATTGAAGTCTTGTTTGGATCACATTGGTGCTTATTGTTCTGTGGATGTGTGTTAGTGAATCTACTCATGGGGAAGATAATACTGTACAATGAAAACAGACTATCTTAGTTTCCCATTCAGTTGGAATTTTTTATTATTCTGTTTTCTACCTTTTTCATTTAGATGTAAATTATTTTGGCTTCCATTCAACCTATTTCAGTCAGTTTTTGCCATAATACACATGGCTTAAGATTTATAGGAGGGTAAGAGTGGAGAGTGTATCTTCATTAATACAAATTGTAAGAAAGAAACTTTCAAAACTGTTTTAGTTTTGCAAAGATTAGAAAAGTACAATTCTACTTCCCCAACTTTTCATCCTTGTTAAAGGCCTGGAAATTTGCAGCATTTTTTTCTTTCTTATATTACTTTTCTAATTTGTTACACAAAATGAAATCGCACACAAACTTACAAGCTGAAGGTTGGGTTTATTAATAGGTTTTGTCTTAATTATATATATTTAGTTTATTGAATATCTTACTGAATATTGTGGACTTGCTGTGGGCCAGGCACCTTCTTAGATCTCAGGTGTACAAAGATGAGCCAATTATCATTACTGTCTCTATGGAATTTGCATGGAGAATTTGCATAGAAGTGGGAGAGAGAGATGAGTGAGGCAGCCCTTATTATAATACTACATCTACCTAGGATAAAATGGGAGCATAGAAGAGGAGGGTCTGTATCAGTGGGTCTCTGAGAGCTTCTTCAGGAAAATAATGCTTTATCTATGATTTGAAATGTAGTAGGAATTTAACAAGATAGAGAAAAAGGGAAAGGAGATAAAATATTTTTCAGGTGAAAGAATGTACATGTGTATAGAGGTGATCAATATTAGCAAATTGGCTACATTCTTGATTTTTAAGTATATGTAGATATTTCATACCTTATATTTCATATAGAAGAGCTAAATGCATTAGTCTCATCTCTGAGACCCAGGAATTGAAATTTAACACATGCATAAATTGAATTTGTTTTTACAGTCTTTAAAATGAGGAAAAAAAAGAGAAAAACCACACAGTGTATAGTAGATTTCAATACAGCACAGCAAACATTGATTAATTTTATTTTTTGCATTAAGTTCAATATTATAAAATAAGACAAAATTGAAATTTCTAAAGTCAAAAATTATTCTAGATTTATCAGCTCACTGGAATGAATTCTTTATAGTATGAAAATTCTGTTAGTAATATAAAATATTCATTCATGAGTTGTTATTGTTGATTATATTTTCTTACTTTAAGGTATATTTTCAGTTTTTGAAAAGCAGTAATATTTTTCTATGACCCTATTGCCCTGTCCTTAATTTCTGGATCTGATATCAGCATCTCTTAGGTAGAAAACACATTTTCTATTAGATAATATCTCTGAAGAACATAGAAATCCTTGGAACACTATTAGGAAAACAAAGTTGGTATCTCTTATGCTTTTTTTTTTTTTTTTTTTTTGCCTTTTAATCAAGGCAAATTTCGAGGAGGAAGACAGATGTTTCTCCACTTCGTTTTTATTTAAATGTACCACTTGGGATTTGAAGCTTCCGCACTTCTTCTGTTTGTTTGGATTTTTTTTTCGTGGCTTGATTCCCAAAAATGGAATAAAAAATTTAGTGAAAGTTTTGTTGTTTGAAATTGCAGGGTGCTACGAGAATTATTGCAAATCCCTGATGTCTCCTTGTCTGACCTCAGTTCTCCTATTTTTGGTAATAATGCAAGTAGTCATTTTAGAAGACTTTGCTTTGTTCATTTTACTGAGCCTCTTCCAGAGGCCATGTGCCAGAATCCACAGCAGCCAACCACAGCCAAGATCCTAGGGCGTAAACTCAGACTTCATCTCTCTCAAATACTGCTACTTGAAATTTGCATAAACGTTGAAGAAAAAGTTAAAAGAGCCTTGTATAACTCCTCTTCATGTATTTTAGGAGCCCTAGACATTCAGGACATTAAAATATTTTCTGAGTGAGCAGTGGCTCTAAGCACAGATACCACACTGCAGACAGGGAGGATATGAAAAAAATGTGAGATAGACAACAGACAGAGGCTTATTTGAAGGGGCTAGAAAGCAACAAGTAATGACAATTTAAAATGATTGCATGTTAATGCAACAGGTAAAACGCATCGAAGGCTGCTCCGATTACAATGGCTGAAGTACAGACTTAATTACTCATGTTAGAGATTCCTAAAACAAAGGGAGGCTTTTAAGCCAGTGATATGTAGCTGGTATGATATTGAAAGCATTGGAAAACCTAGGTAAATGCCTAGAGGAAATTTTAAGGGAGATTTCATCAAGTCTGGATACCTTAGCCTTATCCTTAAATGGATAAATTTCTGAGGCACTGGAACTGGTTAAAATCAATGGCAGCTTATTCTGTTGTTTGCAGTTTTTGTGTACAATTGGGGCTGATAAACCTGAATAAATACTCGAACCTTGTCTGGACTGAGTTACAGTTAGTACTAAAAACATCAAGGGTTCGTGTTGTATTTCTTAAAAGTTCTTTTTGGAGTGATTCTGAGATTGGTATTACGAGAGTAGCTAAGGATATATAATAGCTATTTTTATTATGTTTGTATTTATCTTAGAGTCATTTGGGTAGGTCGCATTCTCTTTGCCCTTACTCCCAACTTCTTCCCCCATTAGATTGTAAGGACCATGAGGACAGAGGTTGTTTGTTTTATTTGTGCTAAATTTTCATGCAATGCCTGGTAGAGGACAATGCTCACAGTAGTTGCTCAACAAATATTAGTGGAACTTCATTAAAATTGACTTTTTGCTCATGCGTATTGTTTATTTTACTGTTAGTGGATCACTTTTCCTTATGCCTTCAGTGCTATACTTTTTAAAAAGAAGGGTGTTAGTCTGTTTTGCATTACCCTAAAGGAATACCTGAGGCTGAATAATTCATAATGAAAAGCAGTTTATTTGGCTCATAGCTCTGCAGATTATATAAGAAGCTTAGAGCCAACATCAGCTTCTAGTGAGGGCTCAGTAAACTTTCACTCATGGTTGAAAGTGAAGAGGGAGGAGAAGTGTGACATGGCAAGAGAGGAGAAAGCAAGAGAGATGTCAGGCTCTTTCAAACAACCAGCTCACATGGTAGTGAGAACTTACTCATTACTATGGGTGGGCACCAAGCTATTCATGCAAGGTCTGCCCCCATAATCTAAATACCTCCCAGTAGGCCCCACCTTCAACATTAGGGAATACATTTCAACATGAGATATGGAAGGGACAAAACAGTCAAATTATATCAAGCAATTAGCTGTTTTTAATTTTTATTTTATAGTTCAGTATTACTTTTATTATTACTAGTGATGGCAACTGGGAAGAAGTCATTCCATTTATTTATACCGCATCCTAAATTGCATAAAGCTCTTCTGTTTTTCCAAATTTCTCAGTTTGTTTAAACTGGGGTTTGATTGACATAACAAGTTTCCCAAAGGTATCATTTATTATGTAAGCAGTTACCAGGAATTTAACCACCTACTATGTAGTTAGCCTTTCTTGAGATTTTACCATGTATCAGACAATGTTTGAGGCTGCTTAAATGTATTAATTTAGTTAATTCTCACCAGGACTGTGAGACAGAATTTTATAGGTGAAGAAACTGAAGCACAAAGAAGATACAGAGATATTCAGTGGTGGAACTAGAATTCAAACCCAGATTCATCTGATTTCTGCATCTGTGCTTTCAACTGCTAAACTGCAATGCTTCAAATATTCAGAAAAGAAGAAATGTTTTCTATTTTCCAGACACTTAAAAGTGAAAAAGCAGAGAACTAGAAGACCATGTAGTGCTGAATTGAGAGTCGTGAGTGTTACAAGAATAGGGGGTGGTGGCCCTGTGAGCACCAGAACCCTCCAGGGGAAGCTTTCTGGGTGAGGCAAGAGATGAACTGAGCCTTGGAGGAATGGGTATAATTTATATAGTAATGAGGAAGGCAGCAATCAGAGGAAGCACAGACCTGCATGGAGGAATGGAACCGAGTTAAATGACGATCTGTTGAGGAAAGAGGGCATAAACTAGGTGGAGAGTGCAGTGGAAGTGGTGGGGAGTGATACTGGGCAGGTAAGGTAAGCTCTGATCTGGAAGGCCAGCTTGGGGCCTAGACTGGATGAAGCAAGAAATGGCTTATCCTTGGAAGAAAAAGTGCCAGACTTGGTACTGTGTGAAGGTACTGCATAGACCTCCCAGCTAGTTCTTAGAAGAACCAAACTGAGGGTAAGTTCTGAGAGCTAAGAAAGAGCTGACAGCCACTGTAGGTTAAAAAGTAGTGGGGCAACATGTTACAAGTAGTGCTTCTGGAGGGTTAGATGCTACTAGAATAAAATCATTGCCATTATGAGGAGCTGGGAAAATGGATATCTTTAGTCTAGTCTAAAAATGGATGACTTGAATAAACTTATATAAGAAAGACAAGAAAAACCTTTTTACTCACTGGAACATTTCATAATCTTGACTTTTTTCAAACATAAATCTATGCCATTTTTCTTTCTTTTTTTTTTTTTTTTTTTTTGAGACAGAGTTTCACTCTTACCCAGGCTGGAGTGCAATGGCGCGATCTTGGCTCACCGCAACCTCTGCCTCCTGGGTTCAGGGAATTCTCCTGCCTCAGCCTCCTGAGTAGCTGGGATTATAGGCAAGTGCCACCATGCCCAGCTAATTTTTTGTATTTTTAGTAGAGACAGGGTTTCACTGTGTTGACCAGGATGGTCTCGATCTCTTGACCTCGTGATCCACCCGCCTCGGCCTCCCAAAGTGCTGGGATTACAGGCTTGAGCCACCGCACCCGGCCTCTATGCCATTTTTGTTATTTAAAACAGCTGAGTAGTTTATTCTCCCACGTAGGGCTGGGATCCTTACATGGCCTTTTGTGATCTAACCCCAGCCTGCCTCCCTGGCCTCTCTTTGCTGAATAACCTCTAGCCATATGAACCTGGAATACGAGTCTCATTCCCACTTCAAGGCCTTTATACTTGTTTCCTCTGCCTGGAGTGCTCTTCCCTTATATCTTCATGACACTTGTTCATTTACATCTTAGCTCAAAGCATACCTCCTCAGGGAGGCCTTTCCCAGACACTATCTGGGGGTACACACCTACACCCCCAGCCTTCATGATTGCTCTGTATCCCATTACTGGGTTTTGTTTCTGATAGAACTTATCACTTATTACTGTCCAAAACGATTTTATTTATTTATGATTTTTTTAACCGCCTTTTTCTTATATAAATAAAGTTCCTGAGGACAGGGAGTTTATTCTGTATACTACAGTATCCCTGACATCAGGGCCGGTGCCTGCCCGTAGTAGATGCTTTCTAAATATGTTCCGAATATAGATAGCTAGTTCCCAAATGCACTGTACTGATAATGTATGAAAATTGGAAATTGGCTTCTATATTTTTATGTTATATTGCCAATTGCCAAGTGATGGGATGATGAAACTGAAATCTACTACTTTTTGCCTTTTTTTTTTTTTTTGGTGGAATAGAGGAAGGCATGCACAAACATCAGACACACACACAGTAAATAAGATTTGTTTCAGCCTGCAAGTATTTATTGAGTGCCTCCTGTTTATGGCTTAACATGAAAATTTGGGGAAAAAGTCACTCTTTGTGAGTGACTAGTTTCTTGGAATCTGTTAAAGAAAGCATCAGTTTAAGCGTCAATTGTCTATGGTATGATTTAATGTTTCTTTTTTTACTTTATAAACATGAGGCTGCCTTCCATTATTGTTAAATTTAAATGTTTTACATTGGAAAAAAGTAAGTTGAATTTTGAAATGAGGTCTTTCCCAGTCTTTTATGGTTTCAGGTTATCAAAGTTTTAATTTCTCTTTGTATGGAAAGTAAGTATAATATTCATTTATAAATTGTTCATAAGTAAAGCCACGAGCTCAAGATTACTTTATTTTTCTTTTTTAAGAATTATAATTGTCAATATATAGTTGTATACATTTATGGAGTACAAAGCGATGTAATAATTTATGAATACAATATAGAACAACTAAAAGCTAGTTAATGTATCCTTTCATCTCAAATATTTGACATTTTTTGAAATTTACTCTTAGCAATTTTGAAATGTACAATTCTCTATTATTAGCTATATTCACCACACTATGCAATAGATCTCAAACATACAAAAAAACATATTTTTCTTGTTTAACTGTAACTTTTTATCCATTGACTGTCATTTCCCCACTCCCCTGGGCCTGTAACTTCTGTAACCACCATTCTCCTCTCTGCTTCTATGATTTTGATGGTTTTCAATTCTATGTGTAAGTGAGAACATGCTATATTTGTCTTTTTGTGCCTTATTTCACTTAGCTTAATGTTCTCCAGTTCTGTCCATGTTGTCTCAAATGACCAAATTTCTTTCTAAAGCCTTAATAGTATTCCATTGTGTATATCTACCACCTTTTATTTATCTTTTCATCTGTTGATGGACACTTCCATAACTTGGCATGGGGGTACAGATATCTTTTCAATAAACTGATTTAAAATCTTTGGGGTAAATACTCAGCAGTGGAATTACTGGATCATGTGGTAATTCTATTTTTAGTTTTTTGAGGAACCTCTGCACTGTTTTCCACAATGTTGTAGTAATTTACATTCCCACTAACAGAGTAGAGGGGTTCCATTTCTCCACATCCTGTTTATTCAGGCAGTATATTATCATCTAAGACTTCAATATTATATAGCTTTTGAGTATTTTTTAAAGTGGACACTCAAGCCTTCATATAGTTGTTAATGTGTGGTTCATGATACCTGTGGTATGACATCACCTGGGAATTTGTTAGGAAAGCAGATTTCCCAGGCCCCCTATGGGCTTAATCAGAAATTGTGGGGGTTGAGTCCAACACTCTTTTTTAAAAAGTCTTCCAAGTGATTCCAATGCTTACTAAGGTTTGAGAACCGTGGCTCAGTAAATGTTAAAGGTTCAAGGTAGCATGATCCCACAAATCAGCCAGATGGCATTAATTATTAGCCTGGTAAGCCCACCTTCTTTTCAGTCACTGAGTGTGATTGGTTCACTAAGGCTAGGCTGTAAAGTTATTTGCTAGATTGATTGCTACATATTGACTTTGGGTTGTTTGTATTTCTCTGAACCTGTCACTATAATGATTTGCCAGGACACTTGATAGGAACAGGCCGTGATTTTTTGCACCCATGGCTTTCTGCGTCATGGGTGGCTGGGTCCTTATTCACTCCTGGATAGGTTTCTTCAGGTACTGGGCATGCCATTCATTAACTTTTAAGGAGGGAGCTGTCACTGGTGGATCACAGGGGACCTTCAGGGACGTTTAGTTCACTCTCAGCTTGGTTTACAGGTAGGGAAATTGAGCACCCATGAGGTTGTGCTTTACCTGCAGTTAGGTGTACAGACAGGATTTCAGGTCTCCTGAGTCCCTCCACTGCATCAGGATTCCTGCAGGGGGACAGAGCTACAGCTTTTTTCATGCCTACAGGACATTCCCTTCTTACTGTGAGGGTTTTATTTATTTATTATTTTATTTAAAGAAAAAAAGTAAATAGAAAAAAGCCCAGAAGTTCTCACTGAAGCTAATAAAAGTGTCTAAAGAGAATGAAAAAAAACAGTTTGAGAACTTTGGTATGGAGGAAATAACCTGACATTAAATGTTTTAATTATAGTTGTTGCATTGGGCTTATCAGTGTGGGAAGAGGGAGCATTTCAGCCTTACAGGGAAGTGGGATATGGACAACAAGATGACCCTCTTCCTGAATTTGCCTGCTTGGGCCTGCAGCCTGGTGACTCTGTGTGATCCCAGCAGCTGTCAAAGAGATGGGTTGGACTTAGTAGAGACCTGGGTCCTAGGCCCAGCACTGCCACCAGCTAGTGGTGCAATGTCCCGTAAAGAGACCTCTTATTCTCCCTGGCCTTCACTACTGGTAAATGGGTATAATAATATCGACCCTGCCAATCCTGAGAAATTTCAGGTAGTGGGAAGCAGTATATCTTGATGGTTAAGAGCTGAGTCTGTGGATTCAAATTCTGGCTTTCTAACTCACTGGTATGACAGAAGGCAGGCCACTTATCCTCCCTGTTTTCTCACCTGAGAATGGTTATAATGAAATTTACTTATGAAGATTGAATTAGTTAGCTAATTTATGTAAAGTACATAGAACAGTGCCTAGTATTTAGTAAGTTCTGTGTTAGTTCCTATTATTATTACCATTACTATTTAAAAATATTATTTTAAGGATAAGATGCATTTTCTATAAACATATTCTCAAATGATTCCACTAATGGATACAGTACTGGGCAAATAAAGGGCTTTTATGCAGTAATTGTTGGTGGAGGAGTTCTGACATCCAGCTTACACCTGGGCTGCTGGTTTTGATGCCAGGGATGGGCAGGCCTAGAGTCTCTGATTTTGCACAATTTATGCATAGAGTGGTGTCGCTAGAGGAAGCTTGGAGGTGGGAACGTCTCAGTTTTGCTTTCAGGTATTTATACATGAACTGTCATAAGAGGTGGACGTCTTAATAACCTTCAAGAAAGAGTTCATGAGCTTCAATTTTGATATCTATTGTTTGACTAGGTTTCTTTCTGTCTTACCTTTCCAGTTGTTAGGATTCTCAGTATGTATCTTGGTGATGAAAATTTCAACTCCAAGAGCTAAGCAATCAAGATATTACAATTATCCAGGAAATGATTGGTGGATTTTGGGTAGACTTCTTCCATTCCTGACTGAAATCAGTGAAAATTTCTACTATTGCTGTTTTGTTCTTTTTTTCTGAAAAGTCTGTTTTGGGGAGGGACTCAGATGGTAAAGTATCTTTTCATTGTCTCTTAAAGGGAATGGGGAAATCACAAGTTTGAGAATTTTTGTTTTATCTGTATGTATAAAATTACCTTCTCCTTTTATTTATTTTGATACCCTCTCTACAATCTCTATTCATGATTGACTCTCCATCTTTTTATAGGTCCCTTAAAGTAGAGATCATGTTTTATTTGCTTATCTATGTCTTACATTACTTCTTTTTACTGGATCCTAATTTAGTGCCTGGAAATACTAGGCTCTCAACTTCAGTTTGTTGAATGACTGTTATTGCTGTTTCTGATTACTTCTCCAAGTGGTCTTTTTTTTTTTTTTTTTTTTTTTAAACCTTCAAAGCTACTGCAGAAGTGGTCTGTTTTAAAACTTCCCCTGAAAGCTAAGTAGTTATTCAGTATCATGGTGATCTATTATTTACCTAGCATTTTCCTAAACATTCATTAATGAATCCTTATAATACTCATCAGAAGTATCTAAATCCCAAGATGATCTGTCATGTCATAGATGGTAGAGCTTTAATTTTTAATTGGGAGATGGAGATACTGAAACACAGGGAACTGAGAGCATCATTCAGGACCACAAAGGTGGTTCTTTTTGGAAGATACTTTTGGGATGGGCTTCTGTGCTAGAAGCCAAAAAAATAAAGAACCGATTAAAACTTTAAAAAGAAACCCAGATTAGGTGGGAAAGAATGTTGATCTGGATTGGATTACATTTCTTTGGTGTCTGAGGGTTATGATTAGTGACTTATTTCTAATGTGCATTTGTTTTTATTTTTAGCATTGCAGTGTCGAGATGGCTATGAACCCTGTGTAAATGAAGGAATATGTGTTACCTACCACAATGGTACAGGATACTGCAAGTAAGTTTTTCTCTTCATATGTTTTCTTTTTAAGATAGAACAACTGGACAAGATTCTGCTCCTCTATTTTTAATGCTTCTGTGGAATGTTACTGGTTCGTGAGCTTTCCTGGTACAGATTTTGGTTGGGGATGAGGATGGAAGGATGTGGATGGCCGATAATTGGTCAATAAGAACTTCTTACTGTCTTACTGTTATCTTTCTCATTATGAAAAATACTTTTCAGTGAGTGGCTGCCTAATATATACCGGGTAGGCTGGATCAATAGTTCATGCCTGTAATCTCAGCACTTTGGGAGGCCGAGGCAGGTGGATCACAAGGTCAGGAGTTCAAGACCAACCTGGCCAACATAGTGAAACTCCAACTCTACTAAAAATACAAAAATTAGCTGGATGTGGTGATGCCTACCTGTAGTTCCAGCTACTCAGGAGGCTGAGACAGGAGAACCACTTGAACCCAGGAGGCAGAGGTTGCAGTGAGCTGAGACCATGCCATTGCACTCCAGCCTGGGCAACAGAGCGAGACTGCATCTCAAAAAAAAAGATCAGTCCATCAATCAGTCAGTTTATCTATCAGATTCCCCTGTGTTTTTCAGTTTAAGGCATACTTAGAGTCTTCCCTTACCATGTTAGCTATGATCTTGTTTTTACGTAAAACCAAATAGATACCAGCTTTAACATTCTGCGCAGTATATGTGAATATTATATTCATATTTTTCTAGTGTAAAAATATGATTCTGAGAGTGAGAGAGGAAGATGTACACATATGTATAGATGGGGCGGGAAACGGGGTGTGAGTGTATATTATTATATGGGGATAAAAGAGTAAGGATGAAGAAAATGTAGGCTAATTCTTGGTTCAAGAGCATTTTTTCCCCCTTTTTCTCTACCATCTACTCTAGCCAAGACATATTGTTTGTTTGAGGAAGGCTGTGAGATAATTTCATAATAGCTTTTCTAGGTTTCCTCCAAACAATTTTTTTTCTCCTACATCATTTGAAAATTTTTGAGAGGAATATGTGTATCCATTCTATTTATTTCAGGGAAGATGTTGGAAAAATAAGATCTGGTAGTATGAAATTTATCTTCTTTTCCTTCACTTTTATGAGGTGTAGTTTTTCTTTGCTTTGGTAGAGGTACTTGCTTAATAAGCATTTTAAGTGAGTTTATCCAACACATTTTATTTTTTACCAGAAATATAATTATGACTTTTTCCCACTGAGATCCATCCTGACACCAGGATTTAAATTTTTTAACGTTATAAAGAAGATTTTTTTTTCAAGTCAGAAACAATTTTCTTCACTAAAGTGAAAATATTTTAAGCTGTGATGACAGTAAAGCTTAACAATAGGTTGTTTGGATTGGAATAAAGACAACATTGGAAATAAAGTTTTTCTGTAGCTGATTATGGGCTGCTCATTTAGTTTTTCTAGCTGGGGAAAAAAAAACGTGGTGCATTCTCCTCTAAGAATGGAGATACAACTGGAGATAATAAGGGAGGGAACTTAATACCTAAGAGTTGGCCACTGAAATCTTGTTTAGTCTCTTTGTGGCATCTGGTCCCTTAGTTGCTTGCTTTATTCTGTTATTCAACTCTTGGATTAGTTAACCCACTGCATTATGGCCATTTGTTGATGTGTTTCTTCTACTAGAATGTGAGGTCTTAGTCTTACGCATTTTTTGCATAGTTAATGCCTAGTACAGTGCCTGGTATAGCTGTTGTTCGACAATCGGTTTTTAAACAAAAAGGTGCTAAGTAGATATCATCACACACTTACTTCTTGTCTATTTACGTTAAATAAGAAGACTCTGGTTTTCTCCTTTAAAATTACAGTGTGGCGATTCTTCAAGGATCTAGAACCAGAAATACTCATTTGGCCTAGCAATCCCATTACTGGGCATATACCCAAAGGATTATAAATCATTCTACTATGAGAACACATACACATGTATATTTATTACAGTACTATTTACGGTAGCAAAGACTTGGAGCTAACCCAAATGCCCAACTATGATAGACTGGATAAAGAAAATGTGGGGTGAGGCATGGTGGCTCACACCTATAATCCCAGCACTTTGGGAGGCTGAGGTGGGTGGATCACCTGAGGTCAGGAATTCAAGACAAGCCTGGCCGACATGGTGAAACCCTGTCTCTACTAAAAATATAAAAATTATCTAGATGTGATGGCAAGAGCTTGTAATCCCAGCTACTCAGGAGGCAGAGGCAGGAGAATTGCCTGAACCCAGGAGGCAGAGGTTGCAGTGAGCTGAGATTGTGCCTCTGCACTCCAACCTGGGCAACAGTAATGAAAGTCCATCTCATTAAAAAAAAAAAAAAAAAAAAAAAAGGCCGGGCGCGGTGGCTCAAGCCTGTAATCCCAGCACTTTGGGAGGCCGAGGCGGGTGGATCACAAGGTCGAGAGATGGAGACCAATCTGGTCAACATGGTGAAACCCCGTGTCTACTAAAAATACAAAAAATTAGCTGGGCATGGTGGTGCGTGCCTGTAATCCCAGCTACTCAGGAGGCTGAAGCAGGAGAATTGCCTGAGCCCAGGAGGCGGAGGTTGCGGTGAGCCGAGATCGGTAACAAGAGCGAAACTCTGTCTCAAAAAAAACAAAACAAAACAAAACAAAAAACTGGAAAATGTGGCACATATATACCATGGAATACTATGCAGCCATAAAAAAGAATGAATTCATGTCCTTTAAAGGGACCTGGATGAAGCTGGTAGACATTATTCTCAGCAAACTAACACAGGAACAGAAAGCCAAACTCTGCACTTTCTCACTCATAAGTGGGAGTTGAACAGTGAGAATACATAGACGTGGGGAGGGGAACATCACACACTGAGTCTTGTCGGGGGTTGGGGAGAAGGGGAGGGAGAGCATTAGGACAAATACCTAATGCATGGAGGTCTTAAAACCTAGAGGATGGGTTGATCGGTGCAGCAGACCACCATGGCACATGTCTACCTATATAGCAAACCTGCACATTCTGCACATGTATCCCAGAACTTGAAGTAAAATTTTTAAAAATTTTATGTACTTCACATAGCATTTAGGATGGTAATACCATAAAGAGAGGCAAGTTAGTTCTATTTGAAGATCATTCAACTTGGTGACTTATATATGGAGAATTTCAAATAGCTTCTAAGTGTTGGCCCATATATTTTTGATTTGACATGGGGAGAGAAGGTTTCTAGGGGAGGCCAATCTCTGAGCACTTACCAAGAGAAGACACCTAAGGGTCAGTGTTGGGAAGAAGTCCAATAGTTCTTTTTTTTAAATTGCATTTTAGGTTTGGGGGTACATGTGAAGAACATGCAAGATTGTTGCACAGGTACACACATGGCAGTGTGATTTGCTGCCTTCCTCCCCATCACCTATATCTGGCATTTCTCCCCATGCTCTGTCTCCCCAACTCCCCACCCTGCCAATAGTTCTTTGCTGGACTGTTGGGTCGCTAGTCTCATACTCTGCGGCCAAGGTTGGAGAGACAAAGTTGCCCTCAGTTCCTGGAAGAAACACTGCTTGAGGGCAGGCAACTGTGGTTTGTGAAAATGGAGCTGCCTGTATTCTGTCCCCAGGTACTTGTTTATTGCTGATAGGATGGAATTCCTATGGATACAGTTTTGGGTATGTCCCTCAGGTATCTCTCCTGTTGTGAGGGAAACAAACTCTTTGAGTAAGAGTAAGAAAAAATTGGGGGGCTGGGCACAGTGGCTCACACCTGTAATCTCAGTACTTTGGGAGGCCAAGGCGGGCGGATCATGAGGTCAAGAGATCGAGACCATCGTGGTTAACATGGTGAAACCCCATCTCTACTAAAAATACAAAAATTAGCTGGGCGTGATGGAGTGTGCTTGTAGTTCCAGCTGCTCAGGAGGCTGAGGCAGGAGCATTGCTTGAACCCGTGAGGCAGAGATTGCGGTGAGCCAAGATAGTGCCATTGCACTCCAGCCTGGGCACAGGAGCAAAACTCCATCTCAATAAATAAATAAATAAATAAAATTTAGTGAGGCCATCCTTTTGGGAGACCAAGATGAACAACAAAACGTGTATAAAGAGTGATTCCCTCCCTACCTCAGCAAAAGTAATATTAGCATCTTTAGGAGTGGCAGGGTCAACATAAGTGGACACAGACAAAGGAAGAACAATATCAAGGCAGCCATGTCAATCATTCTACAGTGCTTTGCCAACCTCCATAGAATTCTATGCAAAATTTTATGCAAAAATAATGTGTACTTAGCAGAGCTTTCAGTATATTTTCACCACCGTTACCTTTTTTCCCTGGAGAAGATGATCTAGCTTATTCAGTAAATACTATTTTTACAAAACAGTAAATAAATATTAAAACACTGAGAAGGTTTATAAAAACATTCTATCAGGCATGCAGGGCATGTGATTATCTTTTTATTCATGAGATTGCTTAGTGGATTAAGAAAAGAAAGTTGAAACTAAATTCCTTTTACAGGGCCCGGGTGGGGGTGAGTGGTGAGTGGTGTGATGGGAACTGGTAGAAAATGTTTTAAAATAGAAGGAATCTGACTATCTGTTTACAAAGAGCATATGCTACTGATTCAGCTAAAATATAATGATTGTTTACAGAAATTATAAAAATCCTTGATAAGATCACATTGACAGATGAAGATAAGTACTTTAGAAGATTAGTTTTTACTCAGCTCAACTGTTTTTTCTCACTGTTAGGAGCCTAAGTACCCTATCAGTCTGTGATTAGATTTTGATGCCAGATGAGGGGAACCTGTGTAATGTTGTATAAAACTCAATTATTGCTGTTAACTACTGTCAAATCTCAATGAAGCCCTCTCACTACAGAGAAATAAGACATCTTATTCTTTCCCTTGTCCTATTGGGAGGTGTAAATAATTAAATTTGATGTCATTAATCACTTTCAAGTTGTTTGCTTTGGGCTTTCAAATATAAACCATTCAGAATCCCAATTTGATTAAAGATGATGGACAACTCAAATTTCCTAGGATCCTGGGGGTAGGTGAGGCTATGATTTGTATAATTGACAAAATCTGCATTTTAAAGACAAATTTATTATAGTTATTTAAAATCTTTGCTAGTTCTTAACATCTGGGTTGTCTGTGGATGTGTTTCTATCAACTGCTCTTTCTTTGGACCATGGGTATGATTTCCCTTTACTTCATTCACATGGCAGTTTTACATTATTTACTGGACATTGTGGGTAATGGATTTTAAAGTTTATTTCCCACTAAAGAATGCTGAGTTTTGTCGAGATTGGCAGATCATCTTTATCGTATGGATGCTAGGTTTTAGGACTCGTTAGGGTGGGCCTACTTCTATTCTGCCCTTAGTCCAATGATACAAATCTTAGTTGTGGCATACGGCTCTTATTTCCAAGATGTGGCCCTTCTGGGGGTTCAGTGGAAAGTGTGAGGGGCCTGCCAAGCCCTGGGGTGTTTATCAAGCCCCTCTAAGGCAAGACTTGTCTTTCTAGCTCCAGAAATCTTCTCAGTCTTTTCAGCTGTCCAGCTCTTGCTTTCTCTTGGGTTTCTGAATCTTACCTTGCTCATGCACAGTCAGGGATTATTTAATGATTTGAGCAGAGTTGTATACATACATTGAAGCTACCCACTCTATGGTTCTGTGTTTTCCAGAATTCTTCCTCCTCACATTCTAGCTGCTGTGACAGCTCCAGATACCTCTGACTCCTCAGTATAGCAGGACTTCCCTTTTCTGCTTGCACACTCTTCCTCTTCTGCTGCATGGACTAGGGTGTACCTTCAGGAGGGTGGAGAGGGGAAGCAAACCAAAAAACTGTAAATTTGGGTTTCAGATAGTTTGCTTTGTTTTTTCCAGGGCTTATATCCCTTCTAGTTTTTGCCTGCTTTTGGTGGCTCTCCAGTGTCTTTAATATTTTGTCCAGAGCAAGAGGGCTAGTCTGGTATAAGTTACTCTGCAATTATTTTTCATGATGAAAACTGGAACTATAAAGGGTCTTTCAGAATTTCCTATATACCACTTGGTAAATATCTAACATAGTGTTTGTGAAACAGCAGAAAGTCACCATGAGTTGTACAGGTTTCTGTAGATAGGTGCTTGCATTTGATGATATCTACTTTTTACCAAAGTACTGACCTAAAAACTACATTTTAAGGTGAATTATTATAAAACGTTATAAAATACAACTTTGTGTCACATTTTCTCTAAAACTTGTCTGGTAGCGGTAATAAACATTAAACATCAACAGCTAACAATTTTCCTTGCCAGGATTAGGGAGTCATGTTGGTGGTCCAGGTCTCCTGAATCCATCCAAGAAAAACTAGAGTCATTGCCTTCTTTGTCTTCTTGGTAAATGTCTGTATAGTAAGTAGGGAGTACAGACACTTCTAATCTCTTAGAACCTAGCTTTTCATGGAGGATGCATTAGCAATGTTTGTGTTGTGGTGCTTCTCCTCCAGAAAGGCATTTTCAGAAGTCATGGCTGACTCAGCATTTTCCCCTTTCCTTCACCTTCTTGTGAGTGCATTCAGGGTGGTACAGGGGCATTGTCAGATCAAAGATATACGCAGGGAAAAATATCAACTGTTGAATCACTTTCTCTTTCTTCTCAGCTGAAACTGGTTCTGCCAGCCTCGTTCCTTCAAATAGAGTGCCTACTTAGCTGAACATTGTGTATATAGTTTTTTGCGCAGATGATAGCAGAAGCTTGGCTACTCTTCCATAGTTTGTTTATCTTTTTAACATAAAACTAAGAATGCTGTTTTTTGGCTCATTAAATATCTTTCATAGATTAATCTTTCTTAAAATGTAGTGTGTTCAGGATTTATTAATTCAAGAGTTACTTATTGCATGCTATTTATGCATACCACATATAACAGATAACTCAAGTCTGTGGTAGTAGTTGTAGTTAATCAATATTGTTATCATATTATTTCACACTTCTTTGGGAAGTCATAAAATAATTACCAGTTTGTTAACCTGGACTTCTTAGAGAGGTTCAGAGTAAAGCCAAGTATGAAATAAACTTACTACAATATGGCCTTCTGTACAGGAACCACCAGTGAATGGCAGGGCTGAGACTATGGTGAGATGAGTAAGGCACTGGCCTCATTTGTGAAATTTAAGGAAGTGCCAAAAACTCAGTAATCAAAATCAATAATACTTTTATGTAGCTGTTCAGAAAAGAAGAATTAATGCAAAATAAGTTGAAAATTATCACAATTTTAAATAAGGAGATCAGTACTACTGATTTTTTCTTTTGCCTCATGACCTAGTATGGTTCAGCCTGGCACTGGTGAGTGGACTAAGGGCCATGGAAGAGCCATGAAGAGGACTTATACCGGATAGACTTGAGTTTGAGTTCTGATTCCTATTAGCAATTGGATCTTTGGCAAGTTAAAGTCTATAATGCTAGCTAACATTTACTAAGCACTTACTGCGAATTAGGGTCTGTTCTCAATTAAGTAGTTTGCATGTATTTATTTTAGTCCTCTTGTGAGAGAGAGTATAGGAAGCTCAGAGAAGTTAAGCAATCTCCTCTAGATCCCATCACTCTTTAGCTGACCTAAGATATACCCTTGGAAAATGTGCTGTCCAGTTTGCCTATAAATAAAATGAGATAGAATTACTTGGTTTAAGATGGTAGTTCAAATGGAACCTTCTGAAAAGGAAATATGGAACATTTGAAAGTATGCAAAATGGGGGCTTTTCAGATCAGGAATATGTTTAAAATGCTGCTTTATATATATATATATATATATTTTTTTTTTCAACCATTACTGATGCTCTTTATTCCTTTTTTTTTTTTTCTTTTTTTTTTATTGCATTTTAGGTTTTGGGGTACATGTGATGAACATGCAAGATTGTTGCATAGGTACACACATGGCAGTGTGCTTTGCTGCCTTCCGTCCCCTCACCTGTATCTGTCATTTCTCCCCATGCTATCTCTTCCCACCTCCCCACCCCCCACCCCTCCCCCATTTCCCTCCAACGGACCCCAGTGTGTAGTGCTCCCCTCCCTGTGTCCATGTGTTCTCATTGTTCAACACCCGCCTATGAGCGAGAATATACGGTGTTTGATTTTCTGCTCTTGTGTCAGTTTGCTGAGAATGATGGTTTCCAGGTTCATCCATGTCCCTACAAAGGACGCGAACTCATCGTTTTTGATGGCTGCGTAATATTCCATGGTGTATATGTACCACATTTTCCCTATCCAGTCTATCATCATTGGGCATTTGGGTTGGTTCCAGGTCTTTGCTATTGTAAACAGTACTGCAATGAACATTCGTGTGCACGTGTCCTTGTAGTAGAATGATTTATAATCCTTTGGACATATACCCAGTAATGGGATTGCTGGGTCAAATGGGATTTCTATTTTTAGGTCCTTGAGGAATCGCCACACTGTCTTCCACAATGGTTGGATTAATTTACATTCCTACCAACAGTGTAAAAGTATTCCTATTTCTCCACATCCTCTCCAGCATCTGTTGTTTCCCGATTTTTTAATGATCGCCATTCTAACTGGTGTGAGATGGTATCTCAATGTGGTTTTGATTTGCATTTCTCTGATGACCAGTGATGATGAGCATTTTTTCATATGTTTGTTGGCCTCCTGTATGTCTTCTTTTGTAAAGTATCTGTTCATATCCTTCGCCCATTTTTGAATGGGCTTGTTTGTTTTTTTCTTGTAGATCTGCTTTAGTTCTTTGTAAATTCTGGATATCAGCCCCTTGTCAGATGGGTAGACTGCAAAAATTTTTTCCCATTCTGTTGGTTGCCGATTCACTCTACTGACTGTTTCTTTTGCCGTGCAGAAGCTGTGGAGTTTGATTAGGTCCCATTTGTCTATTTTGGCTTTTGTTGCCATTGCTTTTGGCGTTTTGGTCATGAAGTCCTTGCCTACACCTATGTCCTGAATGGTTTTGCCTAGATTTTCTTCTAAGGTTTTTATGGTATTAGGTCTGATGTTTAAGTCTTTAGTCCATCTGGAGTTAATTTTGGTGTAAGGTGTCAGGAAGGGGTCCTGTTTCTGCTTTCTGCACATGGCTAGCCAGTTTTCCCAACACCATTTATTAAACAGGGAGTCCTTTCCCCATTGCTTGTTTTTGTCAGGTTTGTCGAAGATCAGATGGTTGTGGGTATGTTGTATTTCCTGTGAGGTCTCTGTTCTGTTCCATTGGTCTATATCTCTGTTTTGGTACCAGTACCATGCTGTTTTGATTACTGTAGCCTTGTAGTATAGTTTGAAGTCCGGTAGTGTGATGCCTCCTGCTTTGTTCTTTTTGCTTAGAATTGACTTGGCTATGCGGGCTCTCTTTTGGTTCCATATGAAATTTAAGGTGTTTTTTTCCAGTTCTGTGAAGAAGGTCATTGGTAGCTTGATGGGAATAGCGTTGAATCTGTAAATTACTTTGGGCAGTATGGCCATTTTCACGATGTTGATTCTTCCTAACCATGAACATGGAATGTTTCTCCATCTGTTTGTATCCTCTCTTATTTCGTTGAGCAATGGCTTGTAGTTCTCCTTGAAGAGGTCCTTTACGTTCCTTGTTAGTTGTATTCCTAGGTACTTTATTCTCTTTGTAGCAATTGTGAATGGCAGTTCGTTCTTGATTTGGCTCTCTTGAAGTCTATTACTGGTGTATAGGAATGCTTGTGATTTTTGCACGTTGATTTTGTATCCTGAGACTTTGCTGAAGTTGTTTATCAGTTTCAGGAGATTTTGGGCTGAGATGATGGGGTCTTCCAGATATACAATCATGTCATCTGCAAATAGAGACAATTTGATTTCCTCCTTTCCAATTTGGATACCCTTTATTTCTTTTTCTTGCCTGATTGCTCTGGCTAGAACTTCCAGTACTATATTGAATAGGAGTGGTGAGAGAGGGCATCCTTGTCTAGTGCCGGATTTCAAAGGGAATGCTTCCAGTTTTTGCCCATTCAGTATGACATTGGCTATTGGTTTGTCGTAAATAGCTTTTATTGTTTTGAGATACATTCCGTCAATACCTAGTTTATTGAGGGTTTTTAGCATAAAGGGTTGTTGAATTTTGTCAAAAGCCTTCTCTGCATCAGTCGAGATAATCATGTGGTTTTTGTCTTTGGTTCTGTTTATGTGGTGAATTACGTTTATGGACTTGCGTATGTTGAACCAGCCTTGCATCCCCGGGATGAATCCTACTTGATCATGGTGGATGAGCTTTTTGATATGCTGTTGCAATCGGTTTGCCAGTATTTTATTGAAGATTTTTGCATCTATGTTCATCATGGATATTGGCCTGAAATTTTCTTTTCTTGTTGAGTCTCTGCCGGGTTTTGGTATCAGGATGATGTTTGTCTCGTAAAATGATTTGGGAAGGATTCCCTCTTTTTGGATTGTCTGGAATAGTTTCAGAAGGAATGCTATCAGCTCCTCCTTGTATGTCTGGTAGAATTCAGCTGTGAACCCATCTGGACCTGGGCTTTTTTTGGGTGGTAGGCTCTTTATTGCTGCCTCGACTTCAGACCATATTATTGGTCTATTCAGGGTTTCGGCTTCTTCCAGGTTTAGGCTTGGGAGGATGCAGGTGTCCAGGAATTTATCCATTTCTTCCAGGTTTACAAGTTTATGTGCATAGAGTTGTTTGTAATAATCTCTGATGATGGTTTTGGATTTCTGTGGAATCTGTGGTGATATCACCTTTATCGTTTTTTATTGCATCAATTTGGTTATTCTCTCTTTTCTTTTTTATTAATCTGGCTAGTGGTCTGTCTATTTTGTTGATCTTTTCAAAAAACCAGCTCCTGGATTTATTGATTTTTTGAAGAATTTTTTGTGTCTCTATTTCCTTCAGTTCTGCTCTGATCTTAGTTATTTCCTGTCTTCTGCTAGGTTTTGAGTTTTTTTGATCTTGCTCCTCTAGCTCTTTCAATTTTGATGATAGGGTGTCAATTTTAGATCTCTCCTTTCTTCTCATGTGGGCACTCATTGCTATATATTTTCCTCTAGAGACTGCTTTAAATGTGTCCCAGAGATTCTGGTATGTTGTGTCTTCGTTCTCATTGGTTTCGAAGAACATCTTTATATCTGCCTTCATTTCATTGTTTATCCAGTCAACATTCAAGAGCAAGTTGTTCAGTTTCCATGAAGCTGTGCAGTTCTGAGTTAGTTTCTGCATTCTGAGTTCTAACTCGATTGCACTGTGGTCTGAGAGACTGTTTGTTATGATTTCTGTTCTTTTGCATTTGCTGAGGAGTGATTTATTGCCAATTATGTGGTCAATTTTAGAGTAGGTGTGATGTGGTGCTGAGAAGAATGTATATTCTGTGGATTTGGGGTGGAGAGTTCTGTAAATGTCTATTAGGTTTGCTTGTTCCAGGTCTGTATTCAGGTCCTGGATATCCTTGTTGATTTTCTGTCTGGTTGATCTGTCTAATATTGACAATAGGGTGTTAAAGTCTCCCACTATTATTGTGTGGGAGTCTAAGTCTCTTTGTAAGTCATTAAGAACTTGCCTTATGTATCTGGGTGCTCCTGTATTGGGTGCGTATATATTTAGGATCGTTAGCTCTTCTTGTTGCAGTGATCCTTTTACCATTATGTAATGTCCTTCTTTGTCTCTTTTGATCTTTGTTGCTTTAAAGTCTATTTTATCAGAGATGAGAATTGCAACTCCTGCCTTTTTTTGCTCTCCATTTGCTTGGTAGATCTTCCTCCATCCCTTTATTTTGAGCCTTTGTGTATCCTTGCATGTAAGATGGGTTTCCTGGATACAGCACACTGATGGGTTTTGGCTTTTTATCCAATTTGCCAGTCTGTGTCTTTTGATTGGGGCATTTAGTCCATTGACATTTAGGGATAGTATTATTATGTGTGAATTTGATGCTGTCATTTTGATGCTACCTGGCTGTTTTGTTGGTTAGTTGATGCAGATTCTTGATTGTGTTGATGCTCTTTTACCATTTGGTGTGTTTTTGGAGTGGCTGGTACTGGTTGTTCCTTTATATGTGTAGAGCCTCTTTCAGGAGTTCTTGTAGAGCAGGTTTGGTGGTGATGAAATCTCTGAGTGCTTGCTTGTTCACAAAGGATTTTATTTTTCCTTCACTTATGAAGCTTAGTTTGGCTGGATAGGAGATTCTGGGTTGAAAGTTCTTTTCTTTAAGGATGTTGAATATTGGCCCCCAATCTCTTCTGGCTTGTAGGGTTTCTGCTGAGAGATCTGCTGTGAGTCTAATGGGCTTCCCTTTGTGGGTAACCCGACCTTTCTCTCTGGCTGCCCTTAGCATTTTCTCTTTCATTTCAACCCTGGTGAATCTGACAATTATGTGCCTTGGGGTTGCTCTTCTTGAGGAATATCTTTGTGGTGTTCTCTGTATTTCCTGGATTTGAATATTGGTCTGCCTTGCTAGGTTGGGGAAGTTTTCCTAGATAATATCCTGAAGAGTATTTTCCAGCTTGGATTCATTCTCTTCATCACATTCAGGTACACCTGTCAGACGTAGATTAGGTCTTTTCACATAGTCCCAAGAAATGTGGAAGATTTTGTTCATTCCTTTTTGTGCTTTTTTCTCTGTTCTTGCCTTCTCTTTTTATTTCATTGAGTTGATCTTCGACCTCTGATATCCTTTCTTCTGCTTGGTCAATTCGGCTGTTGAAGCTTGTGCATGCTTCACGAAGTTCTTGTGTTGTGTTTTTCAGCTCCATCAATTCACTTATACTCTTCTCTATGCTGTCCATTCTCGTCAGCAGTTCGTCCAATCTTTTTTCAAGGTTCCTATTTTCTTTGTGTTGGGTTAGAACATGTTCTTTTAGCTCATTGTAGTTTCTTACTACCCACCTTCTGAAGTCTGATTCTGTCATTTCATCACCCTCCTTCTCCATCCGGTCTGGTTCCCTTGCTGGTGAGGAGTTGTGATCCTTTTTAAGAGGAGAGGTGTTCTGGTTTTGGGAGTTTTCATCCTTTTTGCACTGGTTTCTTCCCATTTTTGTGGGTTTATCCACCTGTTGTCTGTCTCTGTCCCAGGGAGTTGGAGCTTTATCATATATTTTCTGAATTTAAAGACTGTAGCATTAGGTAGACTTGAGTATCTCATGTAATACTATAACACTGAACCTGCGTGTAGTTACATGAGTATATATGCACCAGGTTTGGTGAATACTGCATTTCTGAGAAACGGCCTTTGACTTGTAAGCTCAGTGTAATTACTATGGATGAAATAGAAGAAGAGGGCAGTGAAGGTGGAGATAGAGGATATTGTCTATTAAAGCGTGCTTCGGTAGAGAGAACTAATTTGAAACTTCTCCCTTCTTTTTACTAATGGAACAGGAGCAAGTCCAGACAGATTTATGGAGTTGTGAAATTGAGACAGGTTAAATTCAGTGACTTCTGATAAATGTTGTTGCCAGCACAAAAGTCCCAAATTGTTGAATTTGGTACCTTACATCTGCACAGTGAGTTGCAGATGCATATGAGTATGTCCTGTGAGGCTTGTATTAGGACTTGATATCTGGACCCTTTAGCAGTATCATTCTTAAGTGATTCTTGTTAATACTTACGTCCTATTAAAATCCTTTATCAAATATGATGTGTCCCTAAGGGGTCTTTTGTAAAGGAAATCTTGGTTACTAGCATCTCCCTCTGTGGCCCAGGCTTGAGTTCAGTGGAGCAATCGTGGGTCACTGCAGCCTCCACCTCCTGGGCTCAAGCCATCCTCCTGCCTCAGTCTCCCATTTTTAAACTTTTTATAGACACGGTCTCACATGTTGCCTAGGCTGGCCTTCAGTTCCTGGGCTCAAGTGATCCTCCCACTTCTGCCTCCCAAAGGACTGGAATTACAGGCCTGAACTACCATACCTGGCCAATTACTAGCTTCCTAACACATAGCAATGTAATTCCCATACTCTTTTCAACTGATATTTATTCTTTCAGTGGGGCCTTTATGTATTTCAGTAGTCAGTGAAAAAGTAGGAGAATCTGGTTCTTACATTCTGCCTGTATCCTTTTAACTGTCTTGGGTAAGTGCCAAGAAATTAAATCAACAAATGTTGTCCTGCAACCTGACATTAATAGATGTGAATTTAGGTAGGTTTCTTTCAACAGAGTCTCCAGGTTAATCATAATATTATGTGAAGTTTCTTATTGTTCAGGTTATGTCTTGTTAGCATCTTAATTTCACATAGGATTTTTTTTTCTCCCTTTTTTTTTTTGTGACTAAGCAAAATGCACACTATTTCTCCTTCAGGATCTAGAGAAGCCTAATTAAATTATTCACTTTAATTTTGTCAATATCTGCCCTTATCAAGGATAGCAAAGGAGTGGGGGATAACAGAATATGAAAAAAAGTAATCATCTAAAAATTTCCAAGCTCTTTGAAATTTGTTAAGCTAGCATAAATATGTGGATGTGATAGAGGTTCTCATTAGGCCTCCTCTTAACATTCAGTAGTTAGGAATGAAGTTTAGTGTCTGTCTGGCCTGCTGTCACGTGTATATATGCACACATGTGCACACACGCAACTGTTTTATGTATTTTGCTTTCATATTTCTCTTAATTGGGTTTTTCCTTACACGCCAATGTAAGGTAAATTAACATTTCTCTTGGATTTCTGCACATTTTTAAGATCCTATGTATTCACTGTCAGTGACCTTCACTAGCACTTAGTCCTCTGTGTCCACAAATGTATTGCCAATTCTTAGACTCCATCAGCCTTCCCCTATGAAAAAGTAATGTAGTTAATTTCTGCTTGAAATGCTCTTCTCCTAAACAGTCTTCTACTTGATCTTTACCAAAAGGGTTTTATGAAAGAAAAGTGAAAATAAACACTAAGAAAGACATTGTTTAAGTGACAGGTGATATTATTCAGTGAACACATTCACCTGGAGCATTCTATCCAGTTTTTTGCCTTCACATAAATACAAGGAGAAAAGTAAGTGTAATAAGAAAATAATCTGATTAGGATTTATGTAGAATAGGAGCATTTAGGGTTTTAAATCTGTAGAGATTCAGGTCACTTTCCTGCAGTCACTGTCTATAATCCTGTATGCTGAACATTGAAGGTTAGATCAACTCTGAGACACTATAGAATCCTCACTTTTCAAACAAAAGTTTAATTTTTGTCACGCTAGTATTTATTGAGCAGGTTACTGTAATTGATAACTGTACTGGGTATTGCGAATAGACAGAAAAACCCAAGAGGCTTGAGTTGCCTGAGTTCTTTATTCACAAGTACACATACCCAGAGAGTGTCTGACAATGAATGCAGTTTCTCGTGCGTAAGACACAGTGGCAATCTTCTGAAGTCTTGCTGGGAAGATGAAGCAGGGATGTGTAAAATAAAACAGTCTGTAATATCCCAGTGTAGGGGCACAGATAATAACTATGGAGAATCAGACAAAGGAGCAACTACGTGGGACAAAAGAGTAAAATCAGAGGACTTTGGGTGTACTGCTTAGATGCTAACTCTTTGAATATTAGTGGTACCTTAGAAGATGGATAGATAGGAGAAGGGTAAGAGGAAGGGAGCTGAGGAGACTAGAAGGGATTGTTATTTCCTGTAATAATCATGATCAATTTCTTAATAATTTTTCTTTTTTTAAATTTTTTTGTTATACTTTAAGTTCTGGGGTACATGTGCAGAAAGTGCAGGTTTGTTACATAGGCATACATGTGTCATTGTGGTTTGCTGCATCCACCCCCCTGTCATCTACGTCCAGTATTTCTCCTAATGCTGTCCCTCCCCAATGCCCCCACTCCCTGCTATCCCTCCCCTAGCCCCCCACCTGCCGATGGCCCCAGTGTGTGATGTTTCCCTCCCTGTGTCCATGTTTTCTCATTGTTCAACACCCGCTTATGAGTGAGAACATTTTCTCTTAATGACACAGTTTCAAACGTTTTCTACATCTTGATTGCTCTCTTCTGTCTATACGCCAGTTTGTGTGAGCTTTTACTAAACCAGTATGTGGATTAATCTACTTTTACAGTGACAGGTAAGTAATATAAAAAATCATTCTTTTAGCACGTGTTAACTTGAATGTTTGGAAGTAGAATGTCTACAGTGTGGGTGAAGGAGAGGAAGGGGACAGGAAGAGAGGGCAGCTGGGAGCAATTACCCTCTCTCCCTCAGACCTTTTTGCCCTTGACTCTTGATTCTTGTACTTCTGCCAGACAGAGAGGCAAGTAGGCTTTTGGCCATGTTTTGCAAGGAAAATCAGAATCTTAAGACTCTCTAAGGCAAGAGCAAGATTATGTGTTGGGATAGGAGAAGTGGTAGAAAAACAGAGGAACTAAGAAGAGGGTTGGTTTTCATATACTGCATAGTTCACTCCCTTAGTTGAGAATTCACATATCTCAACCTCAAATATCTTCTGTCCAGCATAATGGCCAGATCTGATTCATTTGAGGGATCCAGAGTAAGCAAGCATCTGTTAGCCAAGTCTTTGGTTACCCCAAATTAGCTCAGGTCCTTTACTGCTTGTTTCCTCTGATTATGTAGTACATATTCAAACCCTCAATTATCCAGAATAAACTAGGGCTGCCTATTCTGTGTGGAAAACATTTGATGGTGGTTAAGATTCTCTTGCCTAGCCCATGGTACTGCCTTAGTTGTTTAACTGCCTGTCACTTTAAGATTTTGAAATACTGGTTCTTGTTGTGTAAGCCAGATACATCTTGAGGAATTATTTTACAGGGCAGCTTGCCCCTTCTGATACCTCAGTCATCCTGAAAAGTAACTCAGTACCTCCTTGACTTTATTTTTTCTGTCTTAATTCTATTTGTATACAGTATTTGTGGTGTCTGATTCTCCGTCTCATATTGCTGAAACTCATGGCCTGGAATTTCTGGATTACTCTTAAAAAAATGGACATAACTTGATTACTAATGAAAAAGTGACTCATTTTCTTCCAGGCAAAGGCAGACACTGACTGTCACAGTTCGTGACAGAAGGAAACTCTTTAATTAGGAGACATCACCTATTCTTCTCTACATTTTACGAGAATTAATGATAGCATCATGAGATGGGAAGTGAGTAAGGTGAGCATTCATGCTTTGTAGAGAGGATGCATAAAAATGAGATCTGGATAAAGTTGTACCTGATTTTACTTAAGTGGTTGATTTCCTGTCAGCTTAAATTTAGTACTTCTCTTTCCCAGACCATCTCACATACACATTTCAGTCAGTATTAGCCTTGTGTAACTAATCAGCAGGTCAGATTCCATAAAGAGACTGAAATACTTACCACCATTCTATACTCAAGAAAACAGGAGTTGTTTGGGAGAAGATAGTTAGGCCTTTCTATCCCTTTTAAATACAAGATTTTTTTTTTCCATTGTCCTTACCTTTTTTAAATACATTGTTCCTTCTCTTTGCTTGTTCTCTGCTTTCTTATGCATCTGTGAGGGGCTAGCTGAAAGTGTGAGTTGTGGAACAATTCATTTACATGAGCGTGTATGGAACCATCTGTGCACCTTGAGGGTGATGGGCACTGTGAGGGATATAAAAAAAGAGACACAGCACAGTTCTTGCCCTAGGATCTCCTGTTTGGAGTGGGACAGTGGTCAAAATATATACAACTACAAATACCCAAACATTTAACATCAGCAAGCATCATTACATCCTTGGGTGGTATTGCCAAGGGACTTCAAAGGCCTAGATTATAGAGTCATCACACTTAGGAGGTCAAAGGGACTTTGGAAAACACCGTTGCCACTCATTTTGTTTTATAAGTGAGGAGCCTGAGGCTTAATACTGCTAAGTGAATTAGCCTTTATTACATAACTCATTAGAATGTAGACTGGGACTAAGAGCTGTTTCTCCAGATCTCATTAGGCAATCTAAAGATTCCCCACTATTGCTTTTCATTTTTGATATTCAAATAGGTACAATTGTTTTTGAACTAGGAAAATCCCTTCAGACCAAAGAGTAAGCTTTTTAAACTATTCTGCTTTTAGATATTTTTTTGGACTTCAGAACTTTGAAGGTGGTCATCCACCAACACTGGGGAATGGAAAGCAGGCTCCAATACTTGCTTTTCCTTCTAGAGGTCTTCTTTAATTTTCAATGCCAGTCACTACAGAATCTAGTGGTTCATGCTATTGAGGCCACTTTGTAGGATTCTTTTCTTTCTTTTTTTTTTACTCAGGGCTCCAGGTCCCTGGTCATTTACATAGTCAGTCTTTTATCAACGACTGATGAGAGACTAATGAAAGTGCAAGAGGGAATGAGGAATGTGTGTGTATGTGTGTGTGCCTGCACATGCACACGTGCCTCAGGCCTCGATATGTGTATTGGTTAACTTCGTATTTGGGGGGTGGGAGGGAAGGTGATTAAAAAAATAATCTACTTTGCATGGAGTTGGCCCAATTTGACTGATTTAGAGGTGAGTGAGGGTTAAGTAGTTATATATCAAGAATCTTAATTAGTTTTGAAAATCCTTTAGGTAAATAGCTCAACCTGGTTGTTCCCAAACTTCAAGTGTATTTATAGGGTCTTTTTAAGGGGTAAAGATCCCACAAAGCCTTCCATTTTGCCCTTTTGCTTCTGCACTGAGTAGTTGAATGCCTTCTATATGCCGGTCATTGTATTAGGCACTGGGAGTATGAGAATTAATAATTTTTAGTCTGTTGACAAATAATCATAATAAAGGCTAATTTGAAGCACAATATGTCAGGAATATAAGAACAGAGGGGGTATCAAGGCTGTTTTTCAAAGGAAGTAACATTTAAGCTGAGACTTAATGAAATTTTAGAGCTTGGCCCTGAGAAGGTTGTGCAAAGCATTTTGGGCTGACTGAAAAGCATGTGAGGTCTGGAGGTGAGAAGTGTATTCTATAGCATTTAATGAAAGACATTTAGCAAGAGTGCGTAAAGGAGAAAGCTTGAGATGAAACAATTTCTCAGTGTGTTGTTTGAATACAGTGTATACTGTCAAAATCTAAGAATTCAAGAATCATTTTAATATATCTTTATATTTTACTAGTCATAACAGCATATACATGTATTTAAATATGGACAAGACACTGTTTAGTAGTTTAGAAAGTGATTTATAAGGATTGCAGATCCCTTGCAATAACTCCACAGCCCATAGCTTAGGAACAACTGAGCTAACTCATTCAGTTTTGTCCATTACATTGAAGGGGCTTTTTGTAAACTCATATGTCTAGAATATATTTGCCATGTTTTAATCACAAGTAGATATTTTCTCAGGTTCCAGTGCAGGGAAGTACAGTAAGATCCTGATTGTGTTCTGGAACATAGGAAAGACTGCCTTCTTCATAGCAACAACACAAGTCTGTTAACACTGTGTGCCGCTCCCCAGTCTTTCAAGTGATGATTGAAGAAACGACGTGCTCCGCTCAGCCTTTGAGTTCTGATAAATGAGCCTAGACTGTAAACTGGAAGATAAGGATGTTTGCAAAGTTCTTGTATAAATAAAGCTTGGTTTCTCATTGCAGTGGTTACTGATTTCATAGTCTCCAGTGAAGATGAATGATGCTGTGTGAATCAGCAGCTTTAAAGTTCGTACCACTTCAGCTTCATTTTGATTGGGTTTATTAAAGTCAGCATACACTTTGCTTTATTCAGATGAGGAGGTGAAAAACATGAACACATGTAAACTAAGTGAGGTGAAGTTTCAGAGGTAATTCCCAGCCTAACAATTCCCCGTGAAGTTCTTTTCCTGTGGGAAACTTTTAATTTGGAAGCATGCAACCTAATGTGGGAACCAAGATTAACATTTTCTGAAATACTTCTACAAGAAAAGCAGAAATGGTCTGTCCAGGAAGCTGAATTTACATAGTAGAAAAATGAGCTGCCCTGCAGTATTTGTTAGTCTTTGTGTGTTAGTTGTGATAAAAGTGTGTGTGTGTGTATGTGTGTGTGTGTGTGTGTGTGAGAGAGAGAGAGAGAGAGAGAAAGAGAGAGAGAGATTGTATACTTGTCTTTGTTTCCTTCATATACAACTAGTAAGGCTCTCTTCTAGGAGATGCTTGAGATGAAGCAATTTCAGTGTGTTGTTTCCCTTGTCTAGGGCCTTAATACACTAGAAAAAGAAAAAAAAACTACACTAGAAAAGTGTGTTTTACCACAAACAGCCCAGTTCTGAACACTAATCTATACACAAATACTTTTTTTTACAAGTTTGTTGTGTTTTTCTTTCTTGCTGAGTAAGCTATAGTATATTCTCTTTTTTTTCCTGTCTTTTTTTTTTTGAGGGAAGGGGAGGGTGAGAGTAGAGTGGGAATGGCAAGAACTAGTCAGTATGGCAGAGCTTCTTCCCTTTTCTCCCCTCTTTTCCAGGAAGTTAACGAGAAGTCTTCATGCATGTTTTTAAAGCAAAGTCGGTAATTAGCATAACCTAGTTAGTTACCTTTACACAGAGTGACAGAATTAAAAAGTTGCTGAGCCCATCAGACATCAGCTTGAAAGGAGGGAGACCAGAGAGGCTAGACCAGTAGGTGGGTTGGGCCTCCTGAATGCCAGCCTAGAAGTTAAGACTTCATTCTATAGGCTCTGGTGTACCTACAAGTTTGTAGTCAGAGCCTTGGGAATTGACTGTTACATAGGAACTTTCACTGGTTACAGCTAGCCTTGGCTGTTAGCAATTATTTTTATCTACTTTAACAGGGAGGACAGAGAAGGGGGGCAGGAAACTAAGCTGGCATTATGGTCACAGGAAAGAACAGACTGATTTGGAGCCTTTCAAACTGCAGACCTTTGTTACTGACCGATGCTTAATTTGGTTTCTGGGTTTTGTTAGTTTTTTCCCCTGCCCTTACCTCATTTACCTTAACGACAGCTCCCCCCTCTAGAGCTCAGCTAGGGCAGGCTGCCACTGCAGATTGGGGGGCCAAGAGGCCCAGTGTAAGAAGAAAGTGGGTTGAAAGCAGAGTTCTGTTTAAAGAATTTTCTGCTGGAAACTCGCCCAGAGGGAGTAAAGAGGAGCTTTAATGAGGAGCAGCTGCAGTGCCGACACAACCCACATGAGACATTTTTTTCCCCTTCGTTCCACATTCTGTATAGTTTTTTAAAAATCATGATTTTGAAATAGCTGTTTTGAAAAGCACGCCTCTCTTTTTTTTCTTGTATGTGGTGGGATTTTGCTTTGTTGTTGTTGTTGTTTTTAATGGCCAAATCCTTGTTTAAAAAAAAAAAAAAAAAAAAAAAAAACTAAAGACAGAGCTGCAGCAAAGCCCTGGATGCAATTTGGACTCACCCTGCTGATACAGAACATTCGGTGGAGAAAACAAGGGGAGAGAACACTGGCTTTTATTTGGAAAAGGGGCTTATTTCCTGCTCAAACTTCAGTCATCTTGGAGCTGACACAAGCTGCTACACTGTTTTAAGCTTTTCTCTAGACGAGTGGCTATTCACTTAGGAAACGTGAAAGAACAAATTTTTTCTGTCCTATATTGCTAGGGAGACTGATCCTGAACTGCAGCCATTGCCAGATAGATTGGAATTGCTATTCAGATCCCAGCTTTGTTGAAATCTGTAAAGTGGCTACATGTAAACTAATCCAGGCTGCTAGTGAGATGTGAGAGTTGGGGTCTGGTTTTCACCTGCTTAAGTGAGAGGGAACTGTAGGGGTATCCTTTCAAATGGAATGTTTTCTGGTTCTATTAGGAGGAATCCCTTGCTTTTTTTCTCTAGTCTTCCTTTGTTTACTTTTCTGCACCCAACCCCATGTGTATGTTTGGACAGTAATAATGAAAATGTGAACCTCTTAATGTCAGAAGTGACCCCCTCTTTTTTTTTTTTTTTTTTTTTTTTGAGATGCAGTCTCACCATGTTGCCTGTATTGCCCAGGCTGGTCTCAAACTTCTGTTCTAGCAATCTGCTCACCTCGGCTTCTCAATGTGAGCCACCATGCCCAGCCGAGACTTTTAAAGAAAAAGTCATAAATATATCTGTCTGAGCCTGATAAGTATTCAGATCAGTTTATGGAGTTTAAAATGGAAAAATGCTCCCCAAATCTTTCTCTGTATTCACAGCCTCATTTGTGAAGCATGTTCTTGCAGAGTTCCAAGCTAAAGAAGAGAGAGTGAATGGAAGGAAGTCACTGAGAGACTTCGAAGAGACAATTATGAAAATAATTGATAAATTCCCTGCAAGAGGGAAGCATTCATGTATAGTTTTGGGGATGAAAGACATCTGTTAGATTTTTGTGGTTAATTTTTAGAATATACACCTTTATTTCAAGTAGTAGACTAGTTTTCATATTGTGTACTGGGTAGCTTCATAGAATTATAGATTCGTGAAGAATGTTGGGTGTTTAGCCATGTTTTTAGCCTCTAACCAAATTCAACTTTATCCATCTCAAGAAGAGAGCTATATAAACCCTTGTTTTCAAGTAGAGGACCTTACTTTACAACAGGACTAACAGGGTATGTGTTGTTCTTATACTGTAGTTGAACAGGGATTTGCAAGTTGAAAGATCTCCTGCCTTAGGAAAGAAGGATCTGTTATTTCTGACTGTCTTGCCTATTACTCCCCTTTCCTCCCATGTCCATAATGCTACTTAGCTTCCTGGGCTATGAAGGATAATTCTGTACCTCAACATGACTGTTAGGTTGATTTGGCTTGTTATTCTAGCAGACAGATCGCAGAGTAGAGTTGAATTTTGTAGAATATTTGAAAGACTGACTTTATTCATCACATGAAATTTGGCCTGCTTTGGAACCAGTGCTTAGTGGAGTTTAGATACTCAGGTATTCAGGCAACCTATGCCAAGGGTTCAAGACAAGCTCTTCCCCACAAAAACTATCTAGATGGGAGTTTGAGAAGGGTACAGCAAAGACATAACAATGGCTTAAATAAAGAAGAATTATACTGGTAGGGACAATGTAGTGCATGACATGGCACTACATCTACTGTTGGAAGGATCAGAGATAGGTGGGATGGTTTGGAGAAGGCTTACTGTAGGACAGGTTTACAGCAGAAGGATGGAAGGAAGGAACGAACATAAGTTGGAGATATACCAGAAGGGAAGCATGATATTTCTCACTGAAAATTAAAAAGAAGATTTCAATATAGGGGATAGTAGACAAAACTGTGGAAACAATATGGGGTGTTCAGGTTATAGATTACTAAAGAGTAAGATGGTTAGGTAGTTGGAATGGGACAGATAAGCAGACCAGAGATTGTAAAGAACTTGAATTTGAAAGCCTTGATGTTAATACAGTTGCTAGTTTCTGAGCAGAATGACGACATCAAAATTATGCTTAACAAGGATTATTCTTTTAGTCTTATGCTTAGGTTCAGCAAAGAATTTCCAGACTGTCCTTAGAGAGCGGGAGAAATATGGATAGTATGCTGGTCTATTTAGGGAGTTAGAGTTAATTGAATAGGTGCTAGTCTTGGGTCAAGACTTAGTCATACACTTTCAGTTAAGTGCATTGCAAGTTCTAGATAAAAATAGGGCTATATTTGTAAAACTGGGGGTAATTGCTAGATTCACAGATAACCAACTTTGGGTACATCAGTTAGCTTTGGTGTCCTTATCAGTGCTATAGGGGTTCAGACCATTTGGTTTCTGAGGTATAGGTTATTTGCTGAAATTCTGTGTTTATATGAGTATAATGTAAAATTTGTCTCAATCAGGGAAACTTGGAGTAAAGACTCAATATGACGAAATTAAGAGGAATGAATGACAGTTCCAATTATTGGGTTCCAAAAACATGTGCTACAAGTATAAAGTGAGAAAAATAGGGCACAATAGTAGTTCATGTGAAATAAGGCTCTGAAAGTTTTAGCTGAGTGTGTATTCCATAGCCCATAGTAGTATTTTGTGGATTCTAAACAAGTATGTATGTCTTTAGGCTGAAATAGTAAAAGCATAGTGTCCAGAACAGGAGGTCATGGTTCAGCTCTGTGCTGCACTGGTGAGAATACATGTGTTACGTTTTTTGCCATTTTGAGCCTCACTTTTTAAAGAGGGTTTTGATGAACTGGAATCATCCAGTGACAAGGAGGAGGCAGGATAGCCTAGTGTTGAAGCACATGGACTCTAGAGTCTACTTGGGTTGGAATCCTGCCTTTCTTGTCTACTAGCTGTGAAATCTTACTCTTTCTAAGCTCCATGTTCCTCATATATAAAATGGGGATTATAATATAATATATATGACACTGTAGCAAGTAATACAAGAGATAATAGCTAAAAAATGCTTAGCAAATATATAATGCATCATGAATACTTAGAAAATATGCTTTCAGTTACTTTGGGTATATACCTGGGAAGGAAGACAGAAAATTTTGGTCATTCCAATTACTATTACTACTATTAAGCATAGAAACACCGCTAAAACAGTGAGGAAGCCTGGAAATAACATTATATTAAGGAATAAGCCAAACCATTGAATCCTGGAAAAAAGAAAACAAAGGGCCTGCATAACTATCGTCAGATTCTTGAAGGGCTATGTGTAAGAGAAGCAGAAGCCTTGTTCTTTTTTTGTTCTAGAGGGTAGAGATAAGCTGGAAATTGTAGAGAGACACAATTTGTTCTTTTAAAAGTTAAGACATAACTTACATATTATAATATTTACCCTTTTAAAGTGTATAATTTAGTAGTTTTTAGTATTTGCAGAGTTGTGAGACCATCACCATTATCTAATTTCAAAACATTTTTATCACCCTGAAAGAAACTCTGTACTGCTTAGTGGTTACTGTCTATTTCCCTTTCTTTCCAGCTCCTGGCAACACTAATCTACTTTATATCTCTATGGATTTGCATATTCTGGACATCTCATATAAATGGAATTATATAATATTTGACCTTTTGTATGTGGCTTCTTTCACTTAGCATGTTTTCAGGGTTTATCTATGTTGTAGCATGTATCAGAATGTTACTACTTTTTATGGCCACATATTTCATTTATGGATGTGCTACATTTTATTTATCTATTAATCAGCTTATAGACATTTGGGTTGTTTCCACTTTTTGGCTATTGTGAATAATGTTGCTATGAACATTTTTATTATGTGGGCATATGTTTTCAGTTATCTTAAGTATATACCTAGGAAGGGAGGCAGAATTTGAAGAATTAAGAAAGAAAGAAAGAGCTTTCTGACAGTGGGATCCACCCACATTGAAGATTGTTCTTTTGTTGAAGTAGTGAGTCAGTAATTTCACTTAACAAATACATAGTGTTTACTGTGTGCTACATAGTGTTCTAAGTGCTTTACCCTTATTTAAAAATCCTATCAGGTAGGTGCTGTTATTAAATCTCTTTTACAAAAGGGAAGTTTAGTACCTTGCCCAAGATTACACATTGAGTAAATGGTGGAGTTGGGATTGAAATCCAGGTGGTCTGATTCCAGAGACTATACTCTTAAGAGCAGGAACAATAACTCCAAGCATTTATTAAATTCTAAAGATTAATCAGGCACCATGGTACATGCTTGTATTCAAGCAGAGACTGGTGATCATCTTTTAGAAATATTTTTTAAATGATTACTTAATTGGATAGAAATTAAATTTCTTGAATTTCAAGGTTCTGTTATTCCAATGATGGCTGGAATTGGGGGAAAGGCCAGCAACAATGTCTGGCCTCAGGCTTTTACGATGATCAAAATTTGTATCAAAAAGGAAACTGTGAACATGAATGATAAATATTATAGGAATTCAGTTAACAAATCTTGTCAGAATGTGGTAATAAATTATATATAACTTAAAGAGATTAAGTTAAATTGTGTGTGGAAGCCTTAGAAAAGTGGAAGAATTAAAGTTTCTTGGGAAAATGGTCTTTTAAAAATGTTTAGTTTCAAATAGTCGCAGGACTTACTAGGGTGGAGAGATGACTTTTAGAAAACTGAACATATGGGACTCGAGCAGTGTATTTTGGAGTCAGTTACATGAAGGTACTTATTTTAAACCAAGTGAACAACAACAGTAATGAATGCATATGAGGGAAAGAGCAGTGCAGCCCAGACTTAAACATTAAGGTGGCTATAATAGATGAGGAAGGAGAAGAGAAATCAGCTATCCAGACTAAGACTTCACTGGGATTTGAGATGGACAGACGGAGTCGTAGAAGCCAAGGCAAAATGATTAAAATGGTGCATGGAGTGGTTAGCAATTCTCCCAATAGGAGAGAGCATTTCTTTATGAAGTCTCAGATGAGACCACTGAACTTGACAAGGGGAAGTAATTGTTCTTAGAAAACAGTTTCTAAGCAGTAATTAGAATTGAAGTTTTGTTGCAGAGGGATAAGTAAGAAGTAGATTGAAAAGAAAGAGAAATATCTGAAATTAGGCTACAGTCATAGAAGGTTAGTTGTGAAAGAAGAATTTAGAAAGGGAAATGGGACTTCATGAAAATGTAGGTTAAAGAGACTTATATATGTTTTAAGGTAAAAGTGAAGAACTAAGCTGGTGTCCAGCCCTCTAGAACATTTTAAATAGAAATCAAATCTTTATTATATTAATGCTAACAATAAGTCTAGTTTCAAATAAAGCCAATTTGTGTCGTTCTGTACATGGGCTTTAGGAGAGTAAGTCTGTTGTTCCTTATATCTAAGTATTCCATGTAGAGGAAAACTCTAGTCCTTCTTCACAGTGGCTTAAATGCCCCAACTGATCTACACAGTTACAGCTCTCATCTATTTTCTGCTGCTCCAGGTCTTCTTGCTGTTCCTCAGACATGCCAGGGCTGCTCTCTGTGTTATGGCCTTTGCATCTGCTGTTCACTTTCTCTTGAATGTGTTTCCCTAAGATGCCTGCATGATTACTCTCACCTTATTCAGGTCTCAACTCAAGTATTGCCTTCTCAGTGAAGGCCTTCTCTGATTTTCCTATTTTAAACTGAGACACTTCTCTTTACTCACCCCTCATTCCCATCCCCAACTCCATTCCTTCCTGTTTTATTTTTTTTCATAGCTCTTAACTCTGTCTAACATGCATCTTTTACTTAGTAATTTTGTTTTCTTCTTCCCCTGTTAGAATTTAAACTCCATGAGTGCAAGACTTTTTCTAGTACTAGAAAAATGCCTGGTACATAATAGGCACTTACTAATTGTTGCATGAATGAATGATTTTGAGTTTTATATTCTTTATGGAAACTAATAGGTTTGATTTCCTATCAGAAACTGGTTATTATTAATAAGCATATTGGATGGTATTTATAGAATTAAGCTTCATATATTCTTTACTCAGAGGTTGGCAAACTTTTTCTGTAAAGTGCCAGAGAGTAATTACTTTTGCAGGCTTTGTGGTCTCATTACAGCTACTTGCTCTGTTGTTATAGTGCAAAATCAGCTATAGACAGTCTATCAATGTATGAGCATGGCTGTGTTTCAGTAAGACTATGGACACTGAAATCTGAATTTTATATAATTTTGAAATGTCAGAAAATATCCTTCTTTTGTTTTTTTCTTAAGCATTTAAAAACATAAAAACTATTCTTTGTTCACAGACCAAACAAAAACAGGCAGTGGTCCAAATTAGACTTGCAAACTATACTTTGCCAATCTCTGCTTTTACTGATTTCTTAGATATATCTTAATTAAAACTTATTTTTCCATACTTGATAGGGAGCAGCAATGTGAATTAAACTATAGAAACAAATAATTTAGAAATATATCTGTTTAGCTTTAGAAACTTCCATTTTGCTTCATTTTTGCTTTCCTGGGAACTTATATTTCCATCATATGTTTATGATGCTACCATTTAAATGAGTTTGCATCCTCTTAGCATATGCCACATGATAGTGTTGGGAGTGCTGTAATAGTTCAGGAGCAAAGCTGGGCAAAGCCTACCCAGGTTTAAAAATTTGCCGTTATTTAAAAGGTACATAATTCCCAAATGGGAGAATCAAGAGTCATCTAATAATGCCCAGAGGACTGTACTGTGAATGAGAACTGTGTTGCAGTTTTTAACATCATTCGTAACACATTTCTTGAATAAGCTGTGATGCTTTTAATAATATATCTCAGAGTTAATTTTAGCTATGCTACATTGGCTACTTTTTGCTCCTCCACTTAAAATAACAAACACAAGAAACTATTCTCAAATCAAGCTGTGATTTGGATAGGGCATTGTATTTTCCTCAGTAAGCACAAGAAGAGAGAAAAAAAGCAAAACTTTTTTTTTTTTTTTTAATTGAGATGGAATCTTGCTGTCACGTGGGCTGGAGTGCAGTGGTGCTGTCTCAGCTCACTGCAACCTCCGCCTCCCAGGTTCAAGCAGTTCTCATGCCTCAGCCTCCTGAGTAGCTGGGATTACAAGTGTGCGCCACCATGCCAGGCCATTTGTTTTGTTTTTAGTAGAGCTGAGGTTTCACCGTGTTGGCCAGGCTGGTCTTAAATTCCTGACCTCAGGTGATCTGCCCACTTCTACCTCCCAAAGTGCTGGGATTATAGGCATGACCGTGCTTGGCCCACTTGCAAAACTTTTTAATATTGGTAAGGTTTTTTATATACTTGATTTTGTTCAGTTCTCACAATAATCTCATGATGTAGGTGGCCTTATTAACTATTTACAATGTGAGAGAATGGATAGTCAGTGAGGATAAGTAACTTGTCCAAGGTCACAACACTAGGACTCCAAACAAGACCCTCAGACCTTCTTAGGTACAGACTCATGGTTACATACATGCCACGTTTGGTTTCAGTGCTGTTAACGTTCTTCACTGCCTATTGATTTCCAGTTTCACCTACTCATGAAGATGCCCAGAGCCCTAGCTGCTCCTGGCTCTGCCATGCTTCTCTTAACACAGCTCTGGGAGGGGTGAAGAGGCCGTGGCCAGTTACCTCACTACCACTGTAGCTATTCACCAGACCTGTTTTCTCCTTTAGCCATTTTAGCTACTATGCAATTCTGCGTATGTTGTATCTTAGTTTCTTAATATCTGGCTTGCCTTCTCTTCTCAGTAATTGTGACCCCTGCAGAGCTCACCTTGCTATCAGTGGTTAATGAAAGGTCTTGGATATGACTGTCAAAGACAAAAGCACTCATGACCTCAGAGTTTTAGGTCAGAGTGATGAGGAAAATCAGGACACTAGGGCTTGGGCACAGGAAGAGCTGGTTTTTGAGGGGGAGATTTCCAGTTTGGTTTAAATGTGTAATCTTTGAGGTAATGGTGGAACAGCCTACTAGATTCAGTTTTTTAGTCCCTGAAAGCTAAAACAAGGAATATGAATCACATATTTGGGTAACCAGCCAAATAGCAGCATTTATAGTTAGAATGAAAGTCTGTGTTTCTTAATTTAAATGCTTCTCAGAGCTTCCATTTTAAAGACTTGGTTATGAAAATGGAGACTTACCATGCCTTTTTGATACTGTTCAGAGAAAATTTTCATAAATATTATACACAGTTTGAAATGGTTGTGCATCTCATGAATCAAGGGGTGGCATATAAAAAGGTTTCTCAGTGCCCCGATGTGGAAAATGTCGTACATTATTATTCTTCAGTTGTTTCCCTCCTTTACTTTGGTGTTTATATGGTATCTTAGATATTTTATGTTATTTTAATTGTATTTTGTGCCTTTTAATTTGGTTAAAAAATGCCTACTACTTAAATATTAACAGGTTTTTAAGTATCCCTTTGAACCCTTCCCCATTTCTGTACCTCCTTTCCCTTTTTCTGTTGCAATGTCAACCACCTGAAGATAACCCAGAAATCTAGGTGTAGGCCAATTGATGTTTCAGTGGAAACAAGACAAAGAACTTACTATTTCTCAATGCTTAATTGAGAAAATTCACATGGTATCTTACATATTTTAAATTGGAGGGGATAAGAGGGCCAAGTTTATGCATTATTTTGTAGACATCTTAATCCTATCAAACGGCTTAGTCAAAATGAGAAAGATAATTTCAGGAGACAAGTAGGTACAATGCTCTAAAAAAGGTGCTATTATACAATCCCAGCCTGTACACACATGAAAAAAAGCTGTAGTGCATTTTACCTTTGAATAGGGGTCACGTTGACTGGCCATAGCAGACCCTGCTGGACCATACACCTGGTATTCTGTCTCCAAGACTCAAAAGGACATGGGAGTATGTGGTTAAGTTCTCTGAGCACTTCTTCTACAGGGGGGCAGTTTTAGAGGTGAAACCTGTAGGTCTTTTGATTCACAAGATCGTGCTTTCTTGAATGGACTGCATTTCCTACTGTGAGTTTTGGGACTTAACAAGAAGTTAGATGTTTTCATGGACTCTTCTCTTTTTCATACAGATGTCCAGAGGGCTTCTTGGGAGAATATTGTCAACATCGAGACCCCTGTGAGAAGAACCGCTGCCAGAATGGTGGGACTTGTGTGGCCCAGGCCATGTTGGGGAAAGCTACGTGCCGATGTGCCTCAGGGTTCACGGGAGAGGACTGCCAGTACTCGACATCTCACCCCTGCTTTGTGTCTCGCCCCTGTCTGAATGGCGGTACATGCCATATGCTCAGCCGGGATACCTATGAGTGCACCTGCCAAGTTGGGTTTACAGGTAAATAATAGAATGAAAGCCTGTGCTTTCCTACCCTCAGCAGATACCTTTATTTAGCATCTTTTAGATCACAGTGTCTGATCTTTAAGACTACCCCAGGTCTGGTGCATATTTAAATTATGATAAGGAACTGGGATGTTCTATATAACTATCCCTAACTTCCTTTGAGAGTTTTAAGGGGCAGAGAAAGAGAAAGAAAAAGGACCAAATAAATACTTTGACTGCTTAAAGTATATATGTCAGGGCCAGGTGCAGTAGCACACACCTGCAATCCCAGCATTTTGGCAGGCAGGCAGGAGGACCACTTTAGGCCAGGAGTTTGAGACCAGCCTCGGAAACATGGCAAGACCCCATCTCTACAAAAGACAAGAATACAAATAAAACAAAATTAGCCACATATGGTGGTGTGCCCCTGTAGTCCTAATTACTTGGGAGGCTGAAGTGGGAGGCTGAAGTGGGAGAATTGCTTGAGCCCAGGAGTTTGAGGCTGCAGTGAGCTACGATCGCACCACTGTACTCCAGCCTGGGTGACAGAGTGAGACCTTGTCTCAAAAAAAGTATGTATGTTTAGATGGGGAATCAGAGTTATTTCATTAAGAGAAAGAAGTACACTGTCATCAGAGGAAAAGTTGCCAATGTTATTGACTACTTACTTTTAGAAATCTCCCTCCCTAGACATTCAGGGCACTGGATTTTCTGGGTTCTGAACCCTGTTCCTTTTGGTTCTTCATTGCCTTGTTCTTATCCATTAAATGTCTGTGCTGCCTGGAGCACTGTTTTGCACCCTCTTTTGAGCCCCTTCATAGTGCTCATGGAATTTCACGTCTTTAATTGCTTCCACTGCCACTATCTTCATCAGTTGCTGATGAATCTCACTATCACTTCCTTAGCTCCACCCAGCCCTGACATTCGGGCTCATGTTTCTAACTATCCTTTGCATGTTCTCCTTGGAGATATTCTACAGGTGCCTTCAGCTCACCATGTTGATAGAAATATGTAGCAACACTCTACACCCCAAATATCCAAGCTGGAAATTCCCTGTCGCTTGTTCTTACCTCACTTCAACTCAGCCACCAAACCTAACCTCTGAATTGCTTCTCACCTGTCTATTCCTCCTGTGTCCTCTGCTATCCTGTAGTTGAGGGCCATGTTATCTCTCATCTGGACTTCTGAAGTAGTTTCTGAATAGGTTTCCTTGCCTTTATTCTCTCCTCATCTCATTCCCCCATGATGTTGCTACATCTTTAATTATAAATGCAAATATTCTAACAATCTCACCTGCTTACAATGTCTAATGTTTTTTCATTATCCATAGAATAAACCGAAAACTCTTGTACATGGCTTCCATAGCTCTTTACAACCTAAGCTTTACATCTTTTTGTAGCCTGACCTCCCCACAAGCATCTAGGCCTGGTCACACCAAATTCTCCTCATTTCCTGAAAATGTCATACTTGTCATTGCCTCTGCACAGTTATACATCCTTTTGCCTGGAATGCCCTTTTCTAAAATTGGTGATTGTCCAATGTTATTTAAAACTGTGTCTTAGTGAGCCCTTGATGATTTCTTTAGGCAGTTGGCCTCTAAGTTTTATTATTTTTATGCATCACATTTTGTTGTAATTTTTTTACACATCTCTCACCTAAATAGATTGTGGGTTTTTCTAGGTGGGTCTGAACACTTTTATTCAAAAGTGTTTATTAAATTAGAAAAGGAGAAACATTCTTCATTTTTTTCTCCCACTGTAAGCTCTAAACCAAGAGTTCCATGAATGCAATAAGCAAAAAGATGAAAAATGTGCTCAAAAAACGATACTGAATCAGTTAGTGTAGAGGACACTGTTGTATTAATTTTTCATTGCATTAGTCAGGGTTCTCTAGAGGGATAGAACTAATGGAATATGTGTGTGTGTGTGTGTGTGTGTGTGTGTGTGTGTGTGTGTGTGTGTATATATAGTGGAGTAATTGTGTGTGTGTGTGTATGTGTATACATACATACATATATATATAAATATAGAGAGAGAGAGAGAGAGAGAGAGAGAGAGAGAGAGCACGAAAGCGCAGAGTTTAAGTATTAACCCACATGATCACAAGGTCCCACAGTAGGCTGTCTGCAGGCTGAGGAGCAAGGAGAACCAGTCTGAGTTCCAGAACCGAAAAACTTGAGGTTTGATGTTTGAGGGCAGGAAGCATCCAGCACGGGAGAAAGATGCAGGCTGAGAGGCTAGGCCAGTCTCACTTTGTCACATTTTTCTGCCTGCTTTATATTTGCTGACAGCTGATTTGTTGGTGCCCATCCAGATTAAGGGTGAGTCTGTCTTCCCTAGCCCACTGACTCAAATGTTAATATCTTTTGGCAGCACCATCACAGACACACCCAAGATCAGTACTTTGTATCCTTCAATTCAATCAAGTTGACAGTTTTAACCATTACAAGTCTGCCCTTTGTCAGTTTGAGCCCATACACATCTCCTGAGATCATACATAATCTTCAAATAACGGCAATAGTAAGGTCATAATTATGCCTAACATAGTATGGCTATTCTTCATACAACCGGAAATGCACCAATCCCCAACCAAAATACTTACATAAAGTTAACAATACTTAAAATGCATATGTGAAGTCAATAAATCTTATGTCACATGATAAAGAAGAAAGGAAATAAAATGAAGATATTTTCTTAGTACAAGTGTGTACGTGCATAGACATGTTTTTAACAAAAGAAGGAGGGAAATACTCAGGACAATTACAATACTTCTTTCAGCAGCTGGTCATGTGGTAGTAGCTGGTATTGATGACTGCCTTCTTCTACTACCCATTCTGTATTCCCTTTGCCTTCAGCAAACACCTCAGCAGTTGTGGTGTTTTTCCTGGTGGAGAGGCCCAAACCTTCATTCCTGAGGGATTGGTCTGTTGTAATTTTCTGTTGACTTTAATCACAGGGAATGGTAATACTAAGACGCCCTAATGGATCTCCTATATTCTATGTATACTCTTCCTTGACTCCATTGTGGAGTAGTAGACTGATTTCATCTTGATAGCCTGGGTGAGTTACCCCAGCCAACACTGTAACGCTCTTCTTCTTAGCTTATTGACTTAAAGGTAGGAGGAACCCAAAGTGTCCTGGTGGCAACCTTAAATTTCAGTTTAATGGAATCGTTGTTGTGTCTCCTGGTGGCAGCATTCCTCCCTCTGGAACTAAGACCTGTAGGCCAGCAGAACTGTCGCAGGAACAGGAAGCAAAAATTTTGCTATTGGATCACTAGGGGCAATGATGAGTGGTGCCACGTCCACTTCCACCCCTTGGTTCCTGGACCTATAAATCCTGGCCATGGGAGGAACAGTACTATATATTGGATGCTGATTCAGAGCATATACAGCCTTCTTGAGAACTTTGCCACAGCCCTGCAAAGTATTGTCACCTAGTTGGCATTGTAATTGTGACTGCAAAAGGCCATTCCATCGTTTTGTCAGTCCAGCTGCTTCGGGATGATTTGATTGGGAACATGATAAGACCAGTGAATTCCATGAGCATGAGCCCGCTGCTGCACTTTTTTTAGCCGTGAAGTGAGTGCCTTGGTCAGAGGCAATGGTGTGTGGAATACCATGATGGTGGATAAGACATTATTTGAGTCTGCAGCTGGTAGTCTTGGCAGAAGCATTGCATGCAGGATAGGCAAACACGTATCTGGAGTAGGTGTTTATTCCATTGAGGACAAACCTCTTCCCTTTCTATGATGGAAGAAGTCCAATATAATCAATCTGTCACCAGGTAGCTGGCTGATCACCCTGAGGAATAGTGCCATATTAAGAGCTCAGTGTTAGTTTCTGCTGCTGGCAAATTGGGCACTCAGCAGTGACATTAGCCAGGTCAGCTTTCCACTGGCCTATCTCGCCTTCCACACTGGGAAGGTGGAGCACAAGCACACGGGTTAGGACTGGAAAGATGGTGAACTATGCCTCAGCAGGGCGAAGATATGTAGTGATCCTGATGTGCAAGTTGGTCATCTGACCTGCTTGTAGGGGCCAAATATTAATCCAACCATCTAGTAATTGGTTCCCTCTGAAGTTTCTCTCTGGATAGGTGGCATTCTTGCAAAACCCCCACTTTCAGTAGAGCTGAATTTACTGTATTGGTCCATTTTCACACTGCTGATAAAACAGAGGCTGAATTGGATTAACAGTTCCCCTTGGCTGGGGAGGCCTCAGAACTATGGTGGGAGGCAAAATGCACTTCTTACTTGGTGGTGGCAGGAGAAAATTAGGATGAAGCTAAAGTGGAGACCCCGATACATCCATCACAGCTCATGAGATTTATTCACTATCACCAGAATAGCATGGGAAAGACCAGCTTCCATAATTCAGTTACCTCCCCCTCGGTCTCTCCCATAACATGTGGGAGTTCTGGGAGATACAATTCAAGTTGAGATTGGGGTGGGGACACAGCCAAACCATATCATTCATCAAAACGTATTGGTGGGAATAGAGGGTAGTTATGATGACCCATTATCTCCATTGTGACTATGATAGCATTGATGATGTAAGTCATCGAAAATATTTGGTGGTTATAAGAATAATTTCTTCTTGATTGTCAGTTTTGAGTTGTTTTGCTATTATGAGGCAAAGTGGGGGACACATATCCATTTAAAATATTTTAATTCTGACTAGTGGAAATGACAGTAATGCCTTCTTCATAATTAAAATATCTCTCTGAAATGGTCCCCAAATCAAAGCTGCTGCTTTTGCCATTGAAAGGGATCTCTTCTTGGTATTTTGTAAGGTTCTGATCATCTTTTATACATTTGCTACTTTTGTCTATCACTTTAGGAATCGTCACAGATCAAGGTCATCCTTTTAGTTTTTATGGTAGCTCTGTACCTCAGTGAGACCTTACTAGCTCATCTCTACTCAGAGGTGAAGAAGCAGAGGCAGAAAGTTAAGGCCTATACATAATATGTATGAAAACCAAACTCAGGGTTTGTTTTTTCTTTTTCTTTTTCTTTTTCTTTCTTTTTTTTTTTTTTTTTTTTGATGGAGTCTCACTCTGTTGCTTAGTACAGTGGTGCAGTCTTGGCTCTCTGCAACCTCTATTGCTCGGATTCAAGTGATTCTTGTGCCTCAGCCTCCAGAGTAGCTGAAATTACAGGCATGCACTATGAAGCCCAGCTAATTTTTGTATTTTTAGTAGAGATGGGGTTTCGTCATATAGGCAAGGCTGGTCTCAAACTACTGACCTCAAGTGATCTGCCTGCCTTGGCCTCTCAAAGTGCTGGGATTACAGGTGTGAGCCACCACTTCTGGCCCAGGGATCTTTCTGTTTCACTAGTGGGCACCACTGTGATATTCACACTCATCAGAAGTGAGCATTTATATCTTTTCTCCGCTGTAAACAAGTACCTCTTAGTGACATGAGTGGCAAGACAGAAAGAAGAATTGCAGTTCTTTGATTTTGTGCCTTAGCTCTCTGAGATGTATATGCTGCTCCTAAATTAATATTACACTTTTCTGCTTTGATTTGACATTCCTTGGTAGGCAGAGAACACTTGTCTGTGCTCATGTCTCACGCCACCTCTTTTTCCCTTATAGAAAAACTCTTGTGTCTCCCATTTACCCTTCAATAAGGTCAGAGATTTAGATATTTTCCTACACAATCAATTGAGCATTAACAAATTCAAGGAGTTCTCATCTCTTTAGTTTAAATAATAAAAGACTTAGGCTAATGAAAACAAAAAGCCAGCTATGTGAATATCAAATTTACTAGTTCTGTGAGGATATTGTTTTTCTCTTTCTTTTTTTACCTCAGAGAATATGCTTTGCTTCCCCTGGCATCATGATTTAGTCTTCCACCAGTCAGAGTTCCTGCTACTGCTGGTACTTTCCTACTTGAGAAAGTCCAGAGTGCCTTCTAGACCTCTGTCCTCCTGACATCTTCTATTTCATTTGATATCTAGGAACTCAGAGGCCCTTCATCATTTTCAAACACATCAAGTTATATTTATAGCAAGACCACAATTAATAAAATGTTTCCCAGAATATATGTGTTACATTTAGAGGAAACAAGAGTATTGACTTGTTTCTATCACCAAAGAGGTTTATTTAGTAACTATATTTTGTGTGAAATACGGATAAATTTTATCCATTCAACAGACATGATTTGAGAGCATACTGTGGAGACCCAACCCTGCTAGTGTAGCAAGTGGTATAATGTGTCTATGTTTGATATATAATGTGTCTATGTTTGCACAGGTGTGTATGTGTGTGGGGGGCACTAAGGATGACTTTACAGAGGTTGGAACTTTTAAGCAGAGTTGCCAAGATGAGTGAGAGTTCACTAGGAAAACAGAAAGGAAGTTGATATTTCAAACAGAGAAGAGCATATGCAGAGACAAAGAGCTCTGAGAGAGTAGATGGATCCAGATTCCTGTTGCTGATAGCATTGTGCAAGATTTGACTTCAGTATGACTAACCTACAGTTTCCTCCAGGTACTCTACACACTGAGTCCTTGTGTCTTGGCTGAGGGTGTTGGAGAGTTTCTGGAGAGTGCTCTGTGTCAGATGACCTTGAGGACACTCCAGTTTGGCCTTCTGTAAATTTCAGAGTTGAAGTCTTCTCCATGCAAGAGCTCCCTGATATCACCTATTGGTTGGAAGATGAGGTGTTGAGGATGGGACCAGCTTCTGTTACTGTGGCCAGTACTGAGTTCTGTTATCCTTCCTTTAGGTAAACTTTGCCAATGGACTGATGCCTGCCTGTCTCATCCCTGTGCAAATGGAAGCACCTGTACCACTGTCGCCAACCAGTTCTCCTGCAAATGCCTCACAGGCTTTACAGGGCAGAAGTGTGAGACTGATGTCAATGAGTGTGACATTCCAGGACACTGCCAGCATGGTGGCACCTGCCTCAACCTGCCTGGTTCCTACCAGTGCCAGTGCCCTCAGGGCTTCACAGGCCAGTACTGCGATAGCCCATATGTGCCCTGTGCACCCTCCCCTTGTGTCAACGGAGGCACCTGTCGGCAGACTGGTGACTTCACTTTTGAGTGCAACTGCCTTCCAGGTAAGGAGCTCCCTAGTGTCCCAGGATTAGGGGACAAACTCCTAGCACAGGAGGTGGTGGGTGTGGCTCTGTTGCTTTTTTTAGGAAGCTTCCTAGTGCAGGGAAAAAGGGAAGTGAGAATTTTGTGTGGGGTGGGTTGCTGGTGAGGGAGGAGTTTTATGGGCCCACTGTGGTCCATAAACTGAGCAGGGGGTAATTTAGCATGTCAAGGTTTATGATGATGAGTGGCTAGAAAATTGTTTATTGTCCCTTTTGTAGAAACAGTGAGAAATAAGAGGAACAGAGCTCTGGGAAAGAAACAGGCAAATCTGGAATGGAAAAGAACAGGATGAGAATTAGACGTTGGAAAATATGTATGGGTGGTTAATAAAGTGTTTTAAACTGAATTGACATTAACAGTGGGTGATCAGTTTTCCTATGTGCTTTCACTTTTGATGGAGTGATTCATTGTTTTCTTGTTCACCTAAATGCACCCAGCTGCCCTTTCATGATTTTCCCTGGGCTGCTGGCCTTCACAACCTGCTCCCATGTACCCTCTCTGACTTTGGGGTAACCCTGCCCTAACTTAAAGCTAGAGAATTCTGAAATGGAGGAGGGGGTCCTCTGTTACAATCAATAAGCACTTTTTAATGAGCTGATAGATGGTGTATGAGAGACTACACATGGCACAATACTTTGTACACTCTTCACTGGGACAAGTATCTTAGAGTGCACACACAACCCAAAGATAGAAACAAAAAGAACAGTGTCAGGGAGCTTGGAGCCTAGTGTTCCATGGAGAGGGAAAAAGGAGCAAGCCTGGCCAATTCATTCAACTCCTTATAAAAATGATGAGGAGGCTAAAAACCAAAAATTTTGATTGGGAACAGAATACAAGCAGCTGGAGCAGATGAATTACCAAGCAACAAAGATCCTGTTTTTATACAAATATCCTTAGTACAAAAACAAAAGAAGGAAAACTGTAGGGGGGAATAATGTGCTAAGTAAGCAGAATTGCCTCAAAAAGAAGTTGTTCTAGCTACTTTTTCAGAGTGGGAATCTTAGATTCTGGTATTGTGGATATGGTTCACATATAATGGGATTGTGTGTTTTATTTTGGGGGATTAAAGGTCGTAGGTTGGGCCTCAGTATAAAATCAACTGGTAATTTATTCATTTAGTTTGGTTAAAATGTATTGACTGCCTACTATGTTCTAGGCACCATGCTATGTATTTGGAATACAGCTATACAAAGCATTGCCACATAACTGAAATGAAAACTTTATATTATTTAACTAAGTCACAAGAACAAGCTGCTTAATTGTATTACTTTTAGTTTCTCTTTTAATAAAGAATAGATTATGTCATTCTCAATACTAAATAAATGTTTATTAACATAATATTACTATCCACTTTATCTTTTAGAAGAAATAACTAAAAGGCATCTGTCTTCATGCCTGTATTTGTTTGCATTTTAAGGGTTAAAGACAGAATAGAAATGTAAACAACTTTATTTTGAAAATATTGTAATATTGCAAGTGTTCTATGAGTCTGATATTCTAGTAATCTAATTGACTAGTAACTGATGTTAGTATGATTTATTGTTGAGGCTAAATGTGTTTTTCAGTTTCAAGAAAATTACTTTTAATAGTTGCCTAGAACAAGAGGTTGATTTGGCAGCAAGATGTTGACGGGAAGTTAGAGAAGTCAATAAAGGAAGTTTTTAGCTGAGAGAGAGCAATTATTCACTCCCATAGCCTCTGCATTGTTACCCATTAGCCACGATAAGAACCTTAGGGAATTCTGAGAGTGTGTCCAGGAAAGGATCTGTCAAACTAGAATAGTATCTCCTCCTTGAGAAAGGAAATAACCAAGGATTCCGCAGCTGAGAGCCTGCCAGGGCTAGTGAAATAGAGTAAGGAAATCTTGGCTGTCTCATATTCTCTGCTTGTAGTTTAAAGCAAGACATTTATTTACTCACTAATAGGGTGTGGGTGTGTGTGTGTGTGTGTGTGTGTGTGTGTGTGTGTGTGTAGATTAGCATGAGGGGTGGGAATGGGGAGATTTGGTGAGGAGAAAACTAACTTTTTTTTTTTGGTGGCTCAGGAACTATGCCAGGTACTTCCATGCTTATTAGCTCAATTACACAAAAATCTTGGGAACAGGTATCATTTTTCAAGTTTTCCCACATGAAGTAGCAGAAGTTTGAAGCTGTTAAGTGATTTACCCAAAGTCGTACAGCCAATATGTGGTTAGGCTGGGTCCTGAAACCCAGGCAGTTTATTTTCAAAGCCTTTGCTTTGTGCATCTTATTGCGCCACATGCACATCTGCTTCCTGAAAATACTTTGTAGGTGTGTAGAACTTTTTGTTAAATGCTTTGAGCTGTTTGGGTTAAAAATCTAAGTTCATGTTATGAGGAAAAACAAGATACTTCTAATTGTAATCAAATAGTACTTGTTATGTATCTATATCTATATATATATGTATGTATATAGCATTGATTGTGCAGATGTTTAAAAGTAGTTACATAGACTAGTTCTTGCTTTTCAGGGTCCCATAATCTAAAACAGATGACTTCAGCTTTGGATAAATATATAGAAAGAAAATTAAAGAGAATTCGAAACAATAGATGATGTAGTAGCACTGTGAATAAATATGTTATTTATGTAATTTGTAAGATTTTATGCTCATTGTTGATATGTCCCAGGTGGAGTTCAGAAAATATCACTTTATTTCCTTAAAAGGAAATGGTGCCTAGAGATGATTTTCTTTTAAAAAGTCATTTTCATATTGCAGTACCCTTCCTTCCATTGCCCTTCCTTCCATTGCTCCCCATGCTTGTAAAGAGACTAAAATGTTACTTAGAGTAATAGTTACTATCTCAATGTAAATAGCACCTTATTTGAAAAGAATTATTATTTCAGTGATAAAAATGGGGAAACAAAGTCAGCAGGAGGCAAAGTAGCTTGTTAAAGTTTTCTGCAACTCCTAAATGGTTGCTTCCACTGCATTTCACGTCTTTGCATTTCTAATTGAGGCTTACCATAACCACCCTATTTAAAATTGTAACTGTCCCCCATCCCCTTAATTGCTAACCCTGGTCTACTTTTTGTTTTCTTTTTCTGTAACTCTCATCTTCTTACTATATAATTTATACCATGTAATTTACTTCATTATGTCTATTGTTTATTGTCTGTCTTTTCCAAATTCTACTGCCTCTTACCCTCTCCAGAATGAAAACTAGGATCTTTGTTTTTGTTTACTGATGTATTCCAAACACCTACAAGCAGTGACCAGTATATGCTAAGCCTGCACATATGTATTGGCTGACTGACTGTATTGTTTAGTATCACGTCATAGTATTGAGAATGCAACTTTGGTCTTCTCACTTTTTTCTTTATATTATGCATCCTAGACTTAGTTTGGCCTCTCCTTTTGTCCTTGTATACGCTAATATGGGATGAGAATTTTGGAGTCTTTTTCAACTCTGAGTCAGTGAATGCCACATAACTTAGTGACTACGTTTAAATGGTTAAGTTACAAATCTTTTCTTGCAAAGGATTCTGTAGTCACTGTGAGTATATTTTAATATTATTGTAGGACTCAGGAGGGAAATAAAACTACAAAAATGACTCTTCTTGTATGACACAGAAATGTTTCTTCACGGAGGGAGGAGAAAAATAACTTCAAGAGAGAATCAATAGAATCAAATCAATGAACCACATCTCATCTTCTTTTTGAATAAGTAACTGTTAGAAATCCAGACACTTCATGAACTTTCATTATGTAAAGTCTTTAGCAGAAGCTACAGGAGGGGCACCCAGCCACAGTAATTTTAATTTAAGAACAAAATGGAGTATGAAAATAAATTATTAAATCATTCACTCCCAGTATTTTTGGGTTAGGGCCAGTAATAGGAAGAGAAAGAGGTAGACTAGTTTTGTGTTTGTGGCTATTTTAATAAAGTAGCACAAGTAATCAGAAAACAGTAGGCTGTTTTGAATTTACTGGCTGTGACTTATGAGTTCACAGTTGGATTGGACTGTCCTCAATGTACTTTCCTTTCTTCTTTCTTTCCCACATCTCTTTATTCCTCTGATTTTGTTTAAACTTCATAAAAAGCTCTCTGATCTTCCTTTCCAAACAATGAAGGTTTATCCTTTGTAAAACACCTCTGTACTCCACAGGCTGATGATACGTGATATCCCTATATCATTAAAGTAAAGCTTAAGCACATTTTGTGGCTTTTGTGTCTACTCTGTTGTTGCTGAGCTTAAGAACTATTAGAAATAATTCCCTCTTGCATTTTCACACTTGGGGAATGTGACGTTCTCTTGGGTATTATGCTAATCAGATTTTGGCAGGTTTCTTTGGAACAGATGCAGAAATAATCATACCACTCTCCAGGGCGTATTATTTTAGCTCCTTTGACTTGGGCCCTAAGTCTGTTTTACCTGATGTTCCAGAAAGATGTTCCTGATGTCCCTCACTGTTCTCTCATGCTGGATGTTCTTGCCTATGCTGCCTCCTTAGCTTTCTATCACCCTCTTCTCTTTTTTTTTTTAATATAACACTCATTCTTAATGATTTGTGAAGGGCACTCTGTTTCACTGAAATGCCTTCTATATTCCCTACCCTCCATGTGTATTGGAGACCCTCTAAGGTCTTTTGACATCTGCATATCTCTAGCACAGTGCTTATCACGGTAATTATTTATCTGTTCACCTTTCCAAGTAGAAACTCTCATTTTAACTCCCTACCTTGGTCCCCAGCGTAGTACCTGCTATAAAATGGAGCCTCAATGAATATTTTGAAAATGAATGAATTGACTGTGGTAAACAGAAGAGAATTCCTATATTCTACAATTTTTAAAATGTACTGAAATTATTCTCTTTGAATCCTCCTATTTATTTCTTTGACGTATTTGGTGACAAAGTTAGAAAAAAATGGAGGAAGATATCAAGGGAAGCAGGTGTAAACAGCAAGCCTGGGGTGGAGGTATTGGGGTGGGAGATATGTGGCACAGTCACAGGGGTCTGTGAGCTAATCTGGACTCATTCAGATAATGGAAGATGTGTGCCAAGAAAACTAGTTGGATAGGGAAAGGCCAGGGATTCCCTCTTGCATTCTCACACTTCTTTGGGGGCATGAGTCATTTTCTTTTCTTTTTGTTTTCTTTTTTCTTTCTTTTCTTTTTTTTTTTTTTTTTTTTTTTTGGTGAAACAGAGTCTTACTCTGTCTCCCAGGCTGGAGTGCAATGGCGTGATCTCGGCTCACTGCAACCTCCACTTCTGGGTTCAAGCTATTCTCATGTCTCAGCCTCCCAAGTAGCTGGGACTACAGGTGCCTGCCACCATGCCCAGCTAATTTTTTGTATTTTTAGTAGAGACAATCTTTTCTCCGTGTTGGTCAGGTTGGCCTTGAACTCCTGACCTCAGGCGATCCACCCACCTCGGCCTCTCAAAAGTGCTGGGATTACAGGCGCGAGCCACCGTGCCTGGCTGCATGTGTCCTTTTCTTGGGTGTTATACTGATTGTATATTGGCAGGTTTGCTTTGTGATAGATTTCTAATGGGGGAAAAAACTATCCTTGTATCTTTTTATCTTTGTCTAGTTCCAGGTATTCCTGTTTTTTGTTTGTTTGTTTGTTTTTTGTTTTTCTTCACTCTTTTTTCTGTGGGAGAGGGAAGAAACTCTTTCTTCACTCTTTCATGGGAACTTTTCTTGAAGACTTTGAGCCCAGCTTGGGAGAATCCTGGTTGTGTCATTTCATCTCCTTTCTGCTCTCATCTTGCTTTTCTCTACCTAGCTTTTCCACCCTCACACCTCCCAAGGTCTGAAAATGGAAAGATAAGGGTGTTTCCTTGAAAGATGCTATTCTGTGTGGGGATCACAGGTTTGAAAAACGTTTTTCTGTTCCCTGCCCTCATTGCCATTATTAATCAGTTAAGTGGCCCATGGTTTTGTAACAGCACAGTCTTAAAATGCTTCTCTGGAGTTTTAATTTCTCTCCATTTGACCTTTTAAGGATGTGAATTGGCTTTAAGCGGTAGACTCCCTTTAGCCTCTCTGTGAATCAGCTACACCCATCCCACCCACGGGTCTGGAAACTTGTCTGTTTACCTTTCCCTAAAAACTTAAGATATATTTTTAAGAAGTGCCTTGTGACTTTTCATATAGTCATTCCCTTGCTTTGGGTAGACTGTTTCTTACAAGAATTTGGTTGATCTTTCCAAAAAGTTCTGTATCTCTATTTTTAAAGCATAAATCCTGTCTTAATTTTGGAGGAGAACTGATTTGGCTTGGATTTTCTCAGACATGGGAACTTTTGACCAAAGTTTGTATTTTTACATTGTCAAAAGGGAACTCCTGGATCCCAGAAAACATATGGACTGCAATTGGGTAAAGTTTCTGGTTAAGTACTTATTTGTACTTACTAGCCATTTAATCTTGGGCAAGTCAGCCATGTGGCCCTCAACTTGCTCATCTGTTGCATGAAAGGATTAGACAATCTCTAAGGGTTGCCATAATTCCACTAACAAATATTAATATTAGCTAATATGCATAAGACACTGTGTTTAGTGCTTTTTCCCTTAATACAATAGCTTTATTGAGATATAATTTATATACTATACGATTTACTTTTTTAAAAAGTATACAATTCAAAAATTTTAGTATATTCCCAGACTGAAGTAGCAATCACCACAAACAATTCTAGAATATTTTTATACATCAAAAGAAACCCTTTACCATTATCAATTACTCTCCATTCCTCCTAACTCCCTCTCAGCCCTGGTAGGCAACTACTAGTCTGTTTTCTGTCTCTATTTGCCTCTTCCAGACATTTCACACAAATGGAAGCATGCAGTATGTAGTAATTTGTGGTAACTTCTTTCACATAGCATGAGGTTTTCAAAGTTCATTCATGTGATAGCATATATCAGTACTTCATTCCTTTTCATGGCTGAATAACATTTGATCATATGGATTTACCACATTTTATCATTTTATTTATCATCGGTTGATTGACATTTGAGTTGCTTCTACTTTTTGAGTATTATGAATAAGACTGTTATAAACATTCTTGTATAATTTTTTGGTGGACATATATCTTCATATTTCTTGAGTATATACGTAGGAGCAGAATTGCTGTGTCAAATGGTAATGCCATTTAACCTTTTCAGGAACTGTCAAACTATTCTGAAGTGGGTACATTCCAACCAGCAGTATATGTGAGTTCCAGTTTCTCCACATCCTCATCAACACTTGTTATTGTCTGTCTTCTTTATTATATTCATTCATAATATGAAGTGTTTATCTCATTGCACTTTTGATGTACATTTCCCGGATGATTGATGATTTTGAACATCTTTTCTTATGCTTATTAGTAATTACGTATCTTCTTTGGAAAGTGTCTCTTCAGATCCCTTGCCCACTTTATAATTGGTTTATCTTTTTATTATTAAACTATAATAATTTTTAATATATCCTAAATACAAGTTTCTTATCAGATAATATGATTTGCAAATATTTTCTGTCATTCTGTTTGCTCTCTTTTCACTTTCTTGATGATATCCTTTTCAGCCCAAATGTTTTTAACTTGAAATATAATTTATTTTTTCTTTTGTTGCTTGTGCTTTTGGTCATATTTGTGGAAGCTTTGCTTATCCAAAGTTACAAGGATTTACTATTTCTAAGTGATTTATAATTTTAGTGCCTACCTTTAGCTCTCCAATCCATTTCGAGTTAATTTTTATGTGTGAGGAAGGAGTCTAACTTCATTCTTTTGCTTGTGGATATTTAGTTGTCCCAGGACCATTTGTTGAATTAAGTTCTGTTTATCTAATTCATTTAATGTTTATGATAACCCCTTAAGGTAGGTCCTGTTAATTCCCTAAGAAAATTTAAGTATCTTCCCCGTGTTCACTCAGTTATTGCATGGCAAGGCTGAGAGTTGAACCTAGGCAGTTTGACTACATGCTTTTAGCCGTGAATTAACTGTCTTTCCTGCCTCCCTTCTTACCTACGTACCTACTGACAGGGAAGAAGTACCTCAAAAATAGTCAATCCGTTATAAAAAGAAAACACTTCGTTTCTTTTCTGTTGTGGTTATACTGAAATGCTTCTGCTTTTTTAATTTGCCTGTGTTTGGTGAATTCAGTTAGTTTTAACATTGGCTAATATAAAGTTAGAGTCATAGTTTCTATTCCTTATAGTTTAGCTACAGAGTCTTTACTGCCTCCCTGACACCCTAGTCAACTGTATTTAGTCTTACTCATCAGGGAGATCAAGTTAGGGGGAGGATGGTCATCGACATTCTGGTACACCACCAAACCTCTCAAGTTTAGCAGTAGTAGGCCAGGAACCTTATTTCCCCAACAATCTAAAATGAGTCTAAACATTTCCAAAGAATGTCTTCATCAAGAGCACCAGACTAGGAGCAAAGACCCTAGTTCAAGGACCTGGTAAGCCCATGGATTCTGTAGGGGTGGACTTCAGTGGTTCATCATTTTCTGGCTTGTTAGTCTATTTGTAAGACTCATATTTCTGTATGAGTAATACGATACATTTTTTTTAATTTGAGTATATTTTCAGTCTTTTTCAGGCTTGCTTAGTGATTCATCTGCTTAAATGGACTGAGTACCAAATACTTGGAGAAATATAATTTTCTTCAATAAAGCCTTTGGTGATTTCTGTCTTCCATAGAGTGATTTCTTTTGATTTTTGCCTAATGTTTTTGGTCACTCAGTTTATACTTATTTACATGTCTGCCATTGTATTAAGAGAAACAAGTCATGTTCTAGTGTAGCAGAGCACATGTAGAATACCACAGAAACTTACGGTAAGGAGTAAAGCAAAGTGTGATTGATGTCTTTCCCACTCATCAGGCTGTAAATGCCACAAAAGCAAGGACTCAGTGCTGTATCACCAGTGCCTAATGTAAGACCCAATAAGTATTTTGAGTGAGAGAGAGGAACCTTAAGGGAAATTTTGAGGAAGCCAAATATGTAATCATACTATATTCAAATAGGAAGATATTTAGAATTGAAGCTGGTAGTCTTCTGTTTAATTAGCTCAGGGGTTTGGTAGCAAGGAAAGAGAAAGGAAGAAGCCCCAAATATAAACTACAGAGAACCACAATGTGGACAGTTAGAGTGAAGTTTGGTGTGCTAGTTTCGTTTTTCATATAAGAAAAAATCAAGAGGAAGGAAGCAGTGCTATAAATTTAGAGAAGAGCCTGATGAATTAGAAATGCTGGCAAGCTTAATTAGTAATAATGCCACCCAATTTTTAGATACCTTTTAACATTTGTATAGCACTTTACTCATGGTGTGGCACTTATAATTTGAAAGACAGGCTAGGCAAGTGGAATTAGCCTCATTTTTTACAGGTGAGGAAGCTGATGCAAAACTTTAGCTTACCATGCACTAATAGCATGCAGGTGATGAGATTGAGACTTGACCCATATCTTCAAACTTTAAGCTCAATATTTTTCCTATCTCCTTCCCTACTTTATTCCCCACCTGGCTTGGAGGCTTCCTAGCAATCATTCAAAGAAGAAAAAATAAATAAAAGGAACTTAAATTTAATTAGATAATTTTTTATCTGTTCTTCCCATTAGTCTGGTATGGAGCTGGGGAAAATCTAATACCCTATTTTTTTTTAGAATCAGTGAATATCTCTGTCCCAAGTAGACATTTATTACCCCTGGGATTTTATTTCATGAAAACATTTTGAAATGCTTGTGAGGTGACTATGAAGGCATGCCATTGGCACAATGAGTCATTTCACTGTCTAGCTATGCTTGAGGCCCCAGAAAATTGGGGATTTTTCATATGGTAAGTCCTGGGTGAGCAGCTGTTGAACTGAAGTCATGAAGCAGGTCTATTCTAATTAATAACCGTGTTTTGTGGGAACAGAGCAGGTTGTTTCTTCTATATGAGATTGCATCATTTTCTTTTGTTCTTCATTTACCAGGTTTTGAAGGGAGCACCTGTGAGAAGAATGTTGATGACTGCCCTAACCATAAGTGTCAGAATGGAGGGGTTTGTGTGGATGGGGTCAACACTTACAACTGCCGTTGTCCTCCGCAATGGACAGGTATGTACAGTGTGGAGAATCCACGAGAATGGGGTATGGATTGGTAACCAGAAGAGGACTGTTTTTTAAAATATCAGTAACAGATATCATAGGTCTGCTGTGGGACCAGTGTATGAACTGAGCAGGATCTCCATGCTAGATCATTGCTTATTGTGCTAACCTCATACATTCTCCTATGTTCGCTCAAAAGACATTTCCACAGGTATTATTGGGCAGCAACTCTGAACTCAGCACCATGCTAGATGCTATGGCAGGTATGAGAGAAGAGCATTACTGGTGCACCCTAAGCTTATTATCTGTGAAAAGCAGCATATTACCTAGAACATACTAGAGCATAGTAGATGCTTAATAAATATTAAAGAGGAAAAAGAATCCTGAAATCCTAAAATAAATTGTACAGGCTATAAGAGTTCAGAGCTTATTGTTTGTTCGTGGACAGAAATCTGTCCCATATTGATGTCATGTCCTATAACTAGGCAAAGTGTTGGGCAGGTACTCTTAATGACCTTATTTTTATGATACGCATCTTACATTTTTTTTCTATCCTTTTTTGCACACAGAACAAAAATGTGTTTGTTTGTTTTTTCTCTGACATTAGAAGAATAGTCTTGCTTAATTTTATGGCCTCTTGGAAGTTTCTCATGTAGTCTTAGTCAGGTTGAGTGACTTGTGCAGACACTTGGTACTTATTTCTCCTTGTATCTGTTTATCTACTGAAAGTAGAGATAATTAAGAACTGATTAAGGGACTAAGAGTTGGGCCTTTTTGAGAGAAATTAATTTAATGTGGAAACCCAGCAGAAAGTTAGTATTATAAGAAAAAATTACAGTACCAGTGATGGACTGTCTCCTACAAAGAAATTTTGATGTTGAGTGCAGCTGTTACTACCTGGTATTCTTTAGTGTCTCTGATTTGCTTTTTTTAAGCTGTAGCAGCTAATTATTTAGAGTACTCTTTAGAGCTATCGGCTATGAATAGAAAAAGATGAAAAGTGTTTAAAAATTCGGTAACATGACTTCCTGGGAGGCCAAACATTTCTGCTTCTAATCCTCAAACTGTCCCTTTTAATACCTTCTCATCAGGTTTTTCAGAATTGGGATGTCCCCTAGAATTTCTTCATGGTGTCTTGATCCTAGAACTTCACTTCCTACCCCTCTATACTTTTTGTCATATTCTCTCTTTTAGTTTTTGCCATTTTTCTATGGTAGATTTTTCAGAGGCTATTTTTTCAACTTAAAAAATTACTGTAATTACATGATAAAGAGTAACTACATGACAAAAAATAGGAAAAATTTGTTTGTTTGTTTGTTTCCCTCTTTTTAATGATCCTTACAGTATTGGACAGGATGAGATACTTGTTAAGAACTTGACTAAGGCCGGGCACGGTGGCTCACACCTGTAATCCCAGCACTTTGGGAGGCTGAGGCGAGTGGATCACAAAGTCAGGAGTTTGAGACCAGCCTGACCAACATGGTGAAACCTCGTCTCTACTAAAAATACAAAAATTAGCTGGGCATGGTGGCACATGCCTGTAATCCCAGCTACTCAGGAGGCTGAGGCAGGAGAATTGCCTGAACCTGGGAGGCAGAGGTTGCAGTCAGCAAGATTGTGCCACTGCACTCCAGCCTGGGCAACAGAGTGAGACTTCATCTCAAAAAAAAAAAAAAAAGAAAGAACTTGACTGCATTCTGATTTCTCCCATGCTCTGTGAGAGAGTGATTGTGTAGTACTGAGGCTTCTGATGACAGTGAAGATTACTGAATCTTCTGAAGCATTGTAATATCGTTGCTGGTTTTTCTTTGATACCACATTTGGTTTCTTGCTTTTATGTTAATTAGGAAGGCCTTCTCTTAGGGGAAACTTTCCCAGTGAAATGATATTTTATTCAAATTTCTTATCCCAGGACATTTAATAAATGCCTCTTTTTGATAGAAGTCCTTATAAGATGTTTCTGTTTTTATGTTTTCCAAAAATGGTGGAGGTCATGGATAAGTTTAATGTGGCAATTTTATTTCTTTTGATCTGCTGTCTTTCATTTAGAGTGACTGTCAGTGTTTTGTTATTCATCACAGGTTTTCTTCTTCACTCATACCAATTCTTTGATTCCCAATAATAAGCCTTGTTTTTGTCCTGCCCATCATCAACAGGATAAAGTCGAAGGTCCTTCCTCTGTTATATGATGCCTTTCATGGCCTCAGCCCTATCTGCTTCCCCAGTCTCCTTCTCATGCATCTAGCAGCATACCCTAGCAGTTCTCTGCTCCCAGTTCTCCTGTACGTACTGCATAGTGCTTCACATCCTGTGTCTTCATTGGTACCATTCCTTTTCTCTAGGTTTTCCTTCTCTACTCCTCCCTCATTTTTCTCATCATTTTTTGCATGCCTGACTGAGATCAAGTGGTTACCTCCTTCAGGAATGCTTCCCTGATCTCTCTCCAGGCTGAGCTAAATGTTCTCTGGACTCCCTTAGTACCCCATGTATTCCCCCATGATAACACGTACTGCTTTTGTATTGGTATTATTATATGCTTGATGTGAGGGATATACCAAGTTGTGGGGGCAGTTGGACTATTGATGACAGCAGTTTTTAGCGCTTTTTACAGACCTTTGTTCTCAGTAGCATGCACCTGAGCTATTTACCATCCCAGCCCCATCCCATTGTAAAGAGAAAAACAGAAGGAAAATTTTGTGTCATAAGGCTTCTATTTCTACTGATACTAGATCTATAAATTCAGATTAGTACTTTCTGTGTTATACAAATTAAAGAAGTGAACAGAGCAGCAGTCTAATAGGAGTTCACTAATGTTTATTAGCATCCAAATAGTGTGCTCATTACAATGTTTAATTTTGTATAATCTTTGCAATAACTCTGTTAGACATAGAGTTTAAATATCTGCTTTTTCAGATGATGATGCATATTCAAAGGGTTAAATAATTTGCCCAAGACCCATAGTGGTTGGGTTAGGGTTTGAATCTAGGCTTGTTGAAGTCCAAATATGGGCTCAAATCTGTGGTCTTTTTTTCCATAAAAAAATTGATTTTATGAGTTGTCTTTGTTTATTTTAAAAACTTGGATCTTTTTAATAGACTGAATATTTCATTTATAATTTTATTATCCTAAGATTTGGTGATTTAGTCCTTGTGTTTTTCCTTTTTAAGAACCTAGCTAGTTACTTTGAGGTTAGAAGTTAACATTATATGAATGCTTTAGATTCAGTCTGATGCGTTTTCACTGGGCCTTATTACAACTTTGTTCAGAATTCCTATTACGATTTCCAGCTGTAGAGTGGAAGCATTAACTATTTGGTCTGGCTTTTGACAAAATGAAAAAGGAGGGGTTGGGGTAGTGAGGTGAGAAAGTGAAGATGCCAGCTATCTGAAAAAGAATGGCTATGACCATATGGCTGAAAAAAGGCATTAATTTTAAACAAATGGAGATTTGGAAATTTGCCATGCTTTTAATGAGAAGAGCTTGATAGTTATGACTTTGTTTTGTAAGTACATATACATAAAAGCCTTGGTATTTTGTAGCAAGTTCTAGACTTCAAGATGAGCAGAAATTTTTCCAGCTCTATTCATGGTTTGATTTAGGGTAAGTCAGCCTCCTTTTCTCAGAAGCCTTTATTTGCTATTATCTCTTTCTTGGGACATTGAAACAATCAAAAATGCAATAAAAAGTTTATCTTTTTATTTGTTCTGCAAACAGCTATTATGCTGAGCATTCTCAATTCATGCTGTTCTATATGGTGGCCACTGGTTTCATCTTGCTATTGAGCATCTGAAATATGGCTAATTGACAGTTACAACACATCTCAGTTACGGCCAAGCATGATGGATCATGCCTCTAATCTCAGCACTTTGGGAAGCTTAGATGAGTGGATCTCTTAGGCCCGGGAGATTGAGACCAGCCTGCATAACATGGCAAAACCCTGTCTCTACAAAAAATACTAAATTAGCTGGGTGTGGTGGCGTGCACCTGTAGTTCTGGCCACCCGGGAGGCTAAAGTAGGAGAATCACCTGATCTCCTACTTTAGAGGGTGAGGTTGCAGTCAGTTGTGATCATACCACTGCACATACCACCCTGGAGGACAGAGCAAGACCAAGAACCTGTGTCAAAAAAAAAAAAAAGAAAAGAAAAAGAAAAAAGGACTTTGTATGGGGGAAAAAAGATATCTTTTTAGTAATGTTTAAATGTTGATTAGATGCTGAAATTATACATTTTGGTACATTGAATTAAATACAATATAAAGATGAATTTCCCCTATTCCTTTTTATTATTAAATATTTTAGTAGCAACTGGAAAATTTGAAATTATATCTGTGACTCTCATTATATTTTAGTTGGACAGCATTATTTCAGATGCAAAGATGGTCTGTAGGTGTTACCATTGCTGCTGCTATGTGGGAGCATCTGTTCTAGCCCTGAGGTAGAGGAATAGATGGTTTTCCAGTTGCCTATGGCAGAACTCTGTTATACCCCACTGCAGACATTTTAACTGACTTGACTGTCTAATTAGTGTTTGTTGTGGCTTCCAAAACTTTCACTCTTGTGGACTAGCTTAAGCTCAGATGGAAAAAAGGAATTGGTTTTAGAGAGTGGGTGTGTGGAGATGATTTACTTCTTTGTATGAATTGTTTTATAGGGATAAGCCTAAATACCTGGATGTTTCTTTAGGAAATAGAAATAGACCTGAGGGTTGGATGAAGATAGAGCACAAATATCTTTATTATACTGTATTTGGCCTCAGGCCATCTTATCAGAGAAATTCTGCTCTGGCAGATATCCATTTAAGGAAAAAAAGTTTTTAAAGGGCTCAAAATTTATTAGAGCAGTGTAGATTAATGTTTTGTCTACATAGACGATTTGAATTTTCTTTTTAAAGGTTCATTTCCTTCAGAATTAAAGTTGACCCTAAGCTCAACTCACAAATTCCTCTCTGTGGCTGCTTTTGACTTTGGGCTCACTTCTGGGGCAGATGTGATTTATTTTCCTGTGCTTGTTATTAATCCAGAAATGTAATTTCAGCGTGGGCTTGAAATAGTGCTCTGGGACATGAAGCAGAAATGAACAATGGAAGTTAGGTGGATATCATTTTTAAAAAATGGACCACGCTTTTTCTGAGCTCTCCTTTGCAGTGTGATGAGCCTCAAGAGCTGGGGGAGGTTTCCATTGCTGTCAGTGCTCCCATTTCAGTAAAAATGTTTGGTGTGAGTTGGCAAGTACATTCACCAGACGTGGTGCATGAGCTCCTTGTGTCTGGGAATGGAGATTTTCATGATGGTGTTTTCATTCTGAGCTAGGTGTTCCCATCTCAGTCCAGCCTCTAGCTGGTGATGAGTTATTCTCTAGAGTAAGGCTTTTCTCACAACCATTTTTCTACCTTTTTTTCAAAGACTGTAGGGATGGAGCTTTTTGATTGAGAGAGGAAACTACTTAATTATATCTGGGACTGCAAAGTTATTCTCATTTATATTCTGCATGGAGGAATGGGAAAATACGTCTCATATTTCAGTTTCTCTGCTGTCAACCTGATTGTGAGGACTCTATATATAATAAGCCTGTTCTCTGAATTCTACCTCCTCACCCCAATTTTAGTTTCCTATCAGTTGGGCAGATCGCCAGAGTGCTAACCTGAAGCACCCTTGCCCCAGATGTCCCAGAGTTGATTAGTGGCGCTGTTGGTGGAAACAAGAAAAAGTGGATAGTCTAGCCCCACGCGCAGGAGGTGAGGCTGCAGGATCTTTCGTGCCCGGCAATCCAGGCCTCATGGTGTAGCCTTGGCTGTGTTACAGGCACGGTCCAGTTCAACTTCATGGCTCCTTAAGCCCCCATGGAATGGTTGTAGATGTTTACAGATATTTTTTGAACTACTGCGCAGAGTATATTATGCTAGATACTGTAAGAGACACGAAGAAAAAAATTCTATCTTAAGAGTGGTAAAATTGACTAGGAAGAAATAAGAAAGTCCGCACATAACCACACTAGAATCTGGAAGAACAAGGGTAGGAATTAGGAAGCATCTGAGTACTTGGTAAGGTAAGGAAGGAGCTGACTGAGAAGAGTGAACTTTGTTTTGAGTCTGAGTAATGGGAGAATGTGGGAACTGTGGACAGAGATGGAGAAATAGGAGAAATAGGGTGGAGATGATGGTAAGTTAGAGATGAGTTTTCCAGTGAAAAACAGGAGCTCAGAATACAGGCAGGGGCGAGAGACTCCGATTTGTAGTCTCTTTTTGGTTACCATGGAATGTGTCAAGTCTGTGAGGGAAAATGGATGGAGTGATAAGAACAGAGGATTTGGACCTGAAGTATGAGAAACGTCCAAGCCTCAGAAAATGGATGAGGAGGGGGTTCCAAAGAAGAAAAGCGAGAAAAGGGGAGGTTTAAGGGGTGGGAAGAGAGCTCAGCCATACGTCCTTGAGTCAAAGGGTGCAGCCTTAGAAGCTTGCCCTGAACTCAACTCTACACACCTCTGAGGTAGCTCCTGTAATAATTTACTACTCTTACTGGGCTATGTGCTCAGAGCCTATCAGCCTCTGCAAGGCAGGAAACCGCTCTTACTTATTTTGACAATCCAAGGACTGATTTTAACAAACCATGGTTATTAATAAGTCATAACCAGCAGACTGAGATATGAATGGCAACTGCAAAATGTTCATCAGAATATTTGAGGAATTAGACATCTTCTGAAATACGGTTTTAACATAAATAAGAGAAAGAAACTGAATTACAGGAAGTTAAAGAAAAACATAGGCTTGGGGAAGGGAGAAGGGAAGAAATGGGTTTAGTTGTGTAAGATTTTACACAACTAAAAAGGAAGAGAAAGAGAGAGAGAGAGACAGGCAGGGCTATAGGAGATAGAAACTTTATTAATCTCATTGACCATAGAGCCTTGTCTAAACTGAGAGCTAAGGCAGCTCAAAGGGCTTTGGCTAATGAAGTGGATTATTGGGGGAGGTTTACTCTTCCAGGTTTTAGTAGGGGATTAATTAGGTAAGATGTCTTTTGGAAATAGGAAAAGAAGAATATGGGGAAATTATAGTCAGAGAGTAGAAGTACCAAGTTTGAGATCTTTTAGGAGAACAGTGAGTGTCTTATAACAGGGTGCAGAATCTGAGCATTCTTGTGATATGGAGTGGATATGGAGGTCTATAAAGTTGAGAAAAGTAAGAACTATTGACTTTACTGGTCCTCAACCCAGATGTTGATTTCATGGGAGACAGGAGAGGAAAGAGTGAGAATATAAACCATGTGCTTGTCACTCTAGGAAGAGGAAATTGGTCCATGAGAACAAGAGACCGTGGTGCGATAGTTTATATTATCCTATGTCTTTTAAAAAAATTTTTAAAGGACTTCAATTCATCTACCTACTTTTAATGTCAGAAATTAGAGTGTATTTATTGATTTGTTTCTTTTGAAGATGACGATTAGCATACTTTTAGTTCTCATATCTTTGATTCACTCCCTAGATTTTGTATAAATAATCTGGGTTTCAATATTTCTATTATTATTATCAAGTTTATAAACATTTGTGTATTCTTTAAAATTATTTTTGATATTTACAGTTTATAACCCAATTTATAATATTTTCAACTTAGTTGTATATGCTGCTTGTTTTGACTACCAGTACAATTATGTCATAACATTTTTACATCTGAGTTCTTTATTTTCATTAACATTTTAGCTAAATAAATATCTTTGAATAATTTTATTTCAGAGAAGTTACATGTTGGAGCCATTTGGTTACTCAAAATGTCTCTTTTGACTTAGTTGCCTTAATACACAAGTTGTATCTTGGCTAGATGGCAAATTCTTGGGTTATGAATTAATTCTCATCAAGTTCTTAAGACATTGTTCTTTTGTGTCTTCCATTGACTATCATAGGGAAATACAATGTCAGTTGAGTGTTTCTTCTTTCTCATAAGTAACACTGGGCTTCCTGCTCTTTTTTTCATTTGTTGTAGAGTTCTCAGGAAAACCTGTTGTCTTTGCATTGGGTCTTCATTCTTTCTTCTGCAAAGCTAAAAATCTCTCTTGAGAATTTAATCTGTTCAGTTTTTGTTCTGTGTTCTGTGAGAGCTCTTTTAAGGTTCTTCTTTGTAACATTGACTTATATTTCTTCATTGTCAATTCAGTCCTTTATAGATTCTTCTGCCTGCCTCTTAGCCCCTTTCATCAGAGATTGATGTCCTAAATTATTGTTTATTTCTTTGTAGAACATAAATATGTCTAAATGTCACGAGCATACAGAACCAGTTCTTTCTAAAATGTATTAGCTCCTGGAAGTGAATAATTTCCCCAGTATGCTTTTCATCAACATCTTAAGCATTACATTCTCCATGTTTTATGTTGTAGAATCTTTTAATAGGTGCCGTGTTGGTTTTTTTTTTCCCATTTTACTCATTCCGAGGAGAGTAACTCCCTGCTCATATACAGGGAGGTGGGTGCTCTTTGGATCCCTCACTCTCAACCTGGCTGCAACCGGTTTTTTCTCCTGGTGCAGTGAGGGGCTCTTTTATGTAGACTGCCTCAAAAACCCAGCACCCTAAGGAAGTGGGGAGAGCCGGAGAGTGGGGCCTTCTAGCAGGAGGCAAAGTTTGGCACCACTTTCTTCTCTGTAGTGGGGTCAGCTTTATGAATGCCCAGCACTGGCCCAACCTCCATGGCAATCCACACAGTGTCTGAGACTGGATTCTTTCTGGTACTGTTACATCCGGAATCTGCCCCAGATGCACTACAGTATTTCTCACTGCTGTAGTGGCCACAGGAGCCTGTACTCTGCAGTGGTTGAAGTTTTTGTTGACCTGGAGGGGTTAGATGGAGTTCAGTCCATTCTTCTCACTGCAGTGGAGTGGACTTTCTGAAACACACATTGTATTGAGTCATTTCTTTGCTGGAAACAACTGCAGTGGGTCCTCCTTGTCTTTGGATGGAGTCCCAAGGCTGTGCATGTAACTCCCTCTCCAGCCACACCTCTCTGCACTCCCCTAATGCATTCCTTATAATTCAACCACAAGAATTTTTTTCATTGTCTCAAATTAGCCATGCTCTTTCTTCAACTCAAGCCTATGCTTCTTTCTACCTGAAGTACTCCACACTCCACCTTCTCTACACACACCTCGCATACTTCTTCCCTCTTGCACAACCTGGCACACTCCTCCCAGGCTTTGTCTTAAAGGTTTCATTCTCTAGTTTCTCTCTATTCTCCCTACTTTGTACTCCCAATGCAATAGGTATCTATGAAAGCACCTGTCACTCTGTTTCATTGTTTGGTTATAAATCTGCAATTTGTAAGTTATGCAGGCAGAAGCCATGGCTGTTTTGTTCTCTATTATAATCCCAGTGTGTATAGTCAGAGCCTCGCATATTTTGTGTGTGTGTGTACATATACATACATACATATACATATATGTATATATTTTAGATAAACAAATGAGTGAATTACAGCATTAAATTTTCCAGTCGTTCCCAGCCCAACCTCATATCTCCAAATTCACAGTTCTTCTTACCTTTCTAAGATACTTTAGTATTTTTCTTCAGTGTGTACCAAGTTTGCACTAAATCTGTAAAACTAATTATATGTGAAGACTATATTTAACAGTCAATGTAAAGCATGTATCGTCATATCTGGAACCTAGAAATAACTCAGTACTTATGTTTTTACTGCTGAGGTCAGTATGTTTTTACCGCTGAGGTCAGTAGGGGTATTGGGTAATAAAGAGAAAACCCACCCTTCTCCCCTAGTTTCCTGTCCGTGACAGTGTTTGAAAGTGGAGGACTGCAGGAGCCCTGCTGCAGAGGGCTGACTGGGCAGCTGCCTTTAGGGAAAACTCAGGTTTCAGTGGAAGAAGGAAGTTGTGCACCTTAATGTAGAGTTGCCCTTGAGGCGTAGTCGAAGGGTTAGTGGTCAAAGGCAAGGTGAAGCTGGGTGTGGTACAAAAGAGATGGAGTTTAGTGACACAAGAAGGGGATTGGGATGAGGGGTTTGTGTGTGGACTGCTGGTGTAGACAAGGTGGGTGGACACTTTGGGTAGGAACAGTAAACTCGCTCTTTGTTGCTACGAGAGGGGTGAGTTGAAAGATGATGCTTATTTTGGGATTAGGAAAACTCAGGTAAGAGAACTTGAAGCAGATAAACATTCATTTAATGACTATTTCTTTAAGCTTGGCACTGCGTTGCATTCTGGAGATTCAGTGATGAGGTGGAGAGCTACCCCCCATTTCTTCATGGCATTGACAGCCTAGTGAGAAACACAGACACGGATGGACAGTGTACTTCTCTGTAAAATTCTGAACTGTGCTAACTGCCTTGCAGGAAACATAGAATGTATCTGGGGAGCATATGAACAGGCAGAACTAACTGTATTTGGTGACAGGCAGGTAAGATCTCTTTGAGAAGGTAACATTTTCCATAAGACAATGAGTAGGAGTTGCGGGAGAGTGAGGATAAACGTATTCCAGGCACAAGGAATCACATGTGCTAGCCACTGAGGAGGGAAAGAATGGGATGCTTTTGAGGAATGAAAAAGCCCAGTGTGGCTGGAGCTAGTGGTGTTTCATGGTTAGGGTCTAGAGACATAGGCAGAAAGCACAGGGAGGTGGTAGAATTGTATTCTAAATGCAAAATAATTCATCAAAGGATTTGAAGAGGCAAGCAGCTCCATCTACTTTACATGTGAAGGTCATCGTGGCAGCTCTTTAGAAAAGACGCTGGTCATGAGGCAGGGACAGGCCTTTGAGAAGTCCTGAGAAAGATGCTGGTGTCTAGAATCAGTGGAGGAATTTCTTGCATTTCTTCTGTATGAATGTCCTTTCCACAACGACTTTGTCCCCTGAGCCACATCTGTGCTCCCAGACCGTTCTCGCAGTAGGCAGGCCCCGGAGACTGCAGTGTTTATACAGAATGCTTCACCCAACTTTACTCCCAGCAGATGATGGGACACGTCGCAAGCTTGTTTGTTCTTCAGCTGCAACTTCAGCAGCGTAACAGAAAGACTCCCATGTATAGAGCAGAGGTTTCGTAGGATAGGGGTCACAAGAATGATCCGCTCTGAAACAGAAATATATGAAACTTCAGCACTCAGGGTCTTGAGTGACTGCTGGTTGGCAGGGCATATTGGAGACAGAGCTCTCTTGACTCAGCCATAGAGGAGAAGGTAGCAGGGTCAGGGCAAGGGCCAGCCAAGCTCATTTGTGATTTGTTCCTTTTGTGGGGATTGTTGTTGCAACGAGAGTTGACCCTTAACTGGACCAGTGATGTGATCAAACTTTTTCCCACAGACTTGACAGTGAAGAGAAGACTGGGAAGGGTGAGAGCCGAGGCTCAGCAACCTTTCTTTCTTCAATTCCTTTCTCTTCTTTCCTTTCCTTCTTTCTGTTGTCCCCCTCTATGTTTTCTCCCATCACTTGTGCTCCAAGTTGGATCAGTGGTTTGCGGGTGGGGCCCTTGCCTTGAGAGAACCATGATGAGCCGCTTGTGTCCCCGCAGGTTACAGCTCATAGATGGTGACTATTTCGTGGTCTTGGCTCACTTGGAGCCTGGTGCTGATGAGGCCCAGGCCATGGTTTCTATCTCAGCACAGACCTTTTAGGTTCACCCTGTTACAGTTACTGCCACAGGCTGTGCCCATAATCTTACTTGTTCATCCTAAAGCCAGAGAAGGGAGCAACAAGAAAAGATCAGCATGGAAGTGCCCCTCGTCCTGCAAAACCAAAACAGGATGTGGACTTTGCTAATGGTGGGTTCGCAATGCCCTGTCATCTTCACTAGTAGCACTGTGAGCTCCTTCCTCTTTCCCCACGTCCCTCAACAGTGAGTCCAGGTTGGCTTTCTTCGTTTTGAAAACCAACTTGATCTGCAGCAGTCTCACACCCCAAAAGCTTTTTCATCACTGAGCTATTTTCACTCCTAATTCTTTTGCCAACCAGCTGTGCAGCGTTGGACAAGTTGCTATACCTGTCAGGTCCTGGTTTCCTCCTCTGCAAAATGAGCATGTTGCATTGGATGCTGTCCAAGGTTAGTTCCACCACTGACACCAAGTGTCTAGTACAGTGGCTGGCATGGATACCAAGATGAATGGCAGACACAATCCCGCCCTCCTGGAGCTTCTGGCCAAATGGGGGAAGAGATTGTAAAGAGCAAATGAAAACTCACAGCTTGTGATACATGCCAGAGTGGATTGAATGGAGTGACGCAGTGGTGAAGAATCATGAGGAGGTGCGCAACGGAGACCTACTCTACTGATAAGACAGGGAAAAAATGTTTCAGATGGACGGAGCAGCTTATGCAGAGGCACTGAGGCAGTAAGAACTTAATATTTGAGGAATCAACAAATGTCATTGTTGTTAGCATAAATTGTACAAAGGAGAGTTGTAGATTTGAGTATATTTATGAGGCAAAAGTGATAAACCAGAAAATAGTAAGTACAGATGGCACTCAGTGTTTAAGGTATCAGCCAAGGATATGTTATTTTGATATTTCATTTCTTATTACCCCAGAGTCATTGTGACAGTAGAGAGGGTAGTTTCTAAAAACAAGTTATTTTCTTTCTCTCTTGCCCATAGGCAATGAAAAGAGCCTAACTAGCCCACTGTCTCAGTGCTGACGTTAAAAAAAAATGACAGTAGCCTGCAATATCTGGCAGGTGGATATTACTGGGCAGGATAATTATCACCCTTGAAAACTTGCCTAAGTGAGCTTTGTGCAACGTTTTGGGAGTTCACCAGCAAAGTTTGTGTGTTGACACAGGTGATGATACATGCTGACACTTGTTTGCATTGAAGATTTAGTAGCTTGGTAGGACATGGAAACAATACCACTCTGCTGTTTCACCAAAGGCTTTTATTTGCTAGGTAGCCTATAACTTAGTGCCCTCTCCTCCTTTCCCTACTAACATAAAGTCATTTGCTTTTAATTCCTTCTAAATTCTATTGGCCAACTTACCTTCAAACACAGTATTAATCATGTCTTTCCTCATCCTCCTTTACTTGTTGTATCAAGTTCCGAATTCATACTCAAATTCAAAGCCTCAGCGACCTCCAGCTTTTTCTTCTTTTAAAACCCCAGCCAGAGAATACACTCCAGTTATTTTAATATCTTTAAGACTTAATCCTGTATGCCTCTGTAAATCTTCTACTGCCAGCCCAGGCTGGTGCTTTCTTGCCATGGAGTAGTGGGATAAGCTCAATGACCTTAGAGCATATACTTAAGACCTCTAGGTAATCGCCAAGAACTTCACCCATTCTAATATCTAGTGACCTTCTGCCCTTATTCCTTTCTAATAGGAATGTTCCTTAATGGTCTCGTGCAGCCAGGACTTCTCAGGGCTGCTGTGAGACCCTAGGATCAGGAACCTAGTGTGTAGATTGTGTTGATCACATCCAGGACTGATTACTCAACTCTGCTGCAGTCAAAGAGCATCAGATTTGCAGTCAGACTGATCTGGGTTTCAGTGAAGCAGTCTCACTCACTAACTGTGTGGACTTTGGAAGATTTTGGTTCTTTTTCCTTCCTGAGCCTGAAGTTTTTTATTTTTAGGCTTCTGCATTGGTTTTCTCCATGCCAGGAGGGTGGTGACATGAAGGAAGTTGTATCGTAGCAGATGTTCCACTGGGAATTTTAGAATAAGCAAGTGTTATGGTCACCCTGGTTACTGTTTTTCCTATTCTGAATTATAGAACTGGTTGATAGAATTTTAATAGGGAGAAAATAATCTGGCAGAAAAGAGACTAGGAGGGAATGTGAATCTGAAGAAATGTGCCTGAACCTTAGAGAAGTGTGATTTATCCAGTAGATATTTACTTATAAGCAAGTACCTTCTTGGATCTCTGGATTTCCTTTCCCTGACAAGCACTATCGAACAGTTACCTGGTGCAAAGGTGTTCAGTGAAGGCAGTTAATCTCCAAATTCAGTCTCATTCAAAAACCAGTGGACTCTGCCTAAAAATACATTTCCCTTTTAGATGTGAGTTTGCAGTCACAAGTGTTTCCGTTACCCAATCATTTGAGTCATGACTTGAGTCCTTACCTCCTCCATCTCATCCACTTCCCCATGCCTCTGTGCCCTTGGGAAGCAAGCCCAAGACATGCAGAGATGGCTGTCAGGTTCACACCTCAGATTGTTGTTAAGAATTTTAGAGGGAGACAGCCCCAGTTTAAATCTCGGCTGTCCTGCACTCACTTCCTTACACAGGCAAATTATTTTACCTCTCTGAGACTGTTTCCTCAGATATAAATGAGATAATTATGAGCACCCCAAGCACAGTGCTTGCTTCTCAGTAGGCAGTCAATGGCTATTGCTTTGCTTTTCCAGGATTGCCATATTTCCTTTCCAGGCATGGTTTTATTTACCTAGTTTGTCTTGCTACATTATTTCAGTATCTATTACAGTGCATAAGAAATGTATACAAAATAGTTTTCAACACACTGTGTCTTATAGTACCCAGAATTATCACAAAGCCTCAATAAGGAAAAATGGCATCTAAATTGCTCGCATTCAGCAAGCCAGTTTAGTTAGTGGACAGTGTAGATATTTGAGTTAGCATAAATATAATAGATGAGACTCAGCAATTTTCATATTGCAGTAAGTAGCTTTTCACCTACTTCTTGGTCATGTTTTCATTTCTCAATCCCACCTGCATCCTAATAACACAGGTGTCATTACTTTGAGGTACCATTTCTGCTAGTACTATTAAGACAGCAAAGTTTCTGTAATAAATGACATTATCTGCCCTGAGGGAGATGATTGCCAGTGACTTCACTCCCTCCCTCCTGCACTCTCTGACTCCTTTGCTCTCTCACTCCCTCCCTCTCCCCTCCTCCCTCCCCTCATCTCCCTCCATCATTTACTGTCTCCCTCCCTCCCTCCCTCCTTCCTTCACTCCTTTCACTCACAACCTCATTCATTTTAAGTGTTCTTACATTCTTATTCATCTTCTCCCTTCCTTCTTTTCTTTTTACCCTCATTGCCTGCCCCATTCACTTCCTCATCCCTCACTCACTTTTTTCTGTATTAGTTAATACTTTGGGTTGCAGTTGACGGAACCCATCTCAATTCAGGAAGACCTGGTACAAGAGGCATCTCTCAGAATGTCTATGCCACTGAGTAGGCTTACTAGTAGTAGTTGGGCTTCAGGAACAATTGGAACCAACAACTTGCATACCACTATGGTTTGTTCTCTTTGTGTGCATCTTTTCTATTTTTCTTTTTTTGAGACAGGGTCTTGCTCTGTTGTTCAGGCTGGGGTGCAGTGGCATTATTATGGCTCAAGTGATTCTCCCACTTCAGCCTGCCGAGTAGTGCCTGCAGGCTGGTCTCTAACTTGTGGGCTCAAGTAATCTTCCTGCCTTGGCCTCTGAAAATGTTGGGTTTACAGGGGTGAGCCACTGTTCCTGGCTTTCAGTGCACTTCTGATTCACCCTTATCACGTTCTCTGCAGACCAGCCTCCTCATCTTTTTGGTCTATGTGGCAAAGTGGTTGCAGTCCAATGATTTAGAAGAGATACAGTGACATAGCTTGGATCAGATGTCCATCTTGGGTCAGTCAGCTATGGTCAGGAGTGTTCGATCATGAAGAGACATGGTTGCTGATATGGCTGGAGTGAGGAGATGAGCATGGAAGGATTATGCTGAGCACAGAGTTCCGGAGACATCCACATACCCATCCTGCCATCCTCGGCAGGTGGCTCTTGGCGGGGAATACAGAAGAACCCTCTAAACTGTGGCCAAGTAGAGGGGACAGATGTGCCACCAAATAAGTGTGAGACAGTGATATTGTCTCTATAGTAATGGAGGTCAATGTTAGGAATAAAGAACAGGCAGGCAGTTAGGTTAGGTCAGACACAGCTAGCATGTACAAGCAGTGATGGCTAACAGGCCTTCTGTAGATACATGAACCAATCAAGTTGTTAGGTATTCTGGGTCTAGAGAGATAGCCTTGGCATTTTCTAAGCACAAATACTGTGTTCTTTTTTTATTAAGAGACCTCTTCATAAGAGTGCCTTTTAAAATTATTTGCTGTGTTTTATTTACAAAAGAAGAATGAAGGACGCCTTGACATTTTTTTGATTTTCAACAACTTGTCATGTTTTAGAGAATTCAGATGATCTAAATTTTAGTTCCTTTGATAGTTCTCTAAACTGTTTTTAAAAGATTTCAAACAAAACCAATCATCAATTTGTTTTAAGCTCATATGGTCTGGCCCCATCCTGCTTTTGTTAATCACAGATTCCTTGCTTGTAAGTTGAAGACATTCTCTCATTCTTTGTTAAAGGACCTGGGAGCCTTTGCCTTAGTCCCCATTGTTGCTACAGCAGTGGCCTGCAACCTAGCCAGATGTGGGCTCATGTTTAGCCTCCTTTAGTTTGCTCTTTTTCAGGCAGTGCATACCAGCCCTTTTTCCATCTCCTATTACATTGGGTGGGCTTTCCTTGTCTTCTTCCACAAATCCTCATCCTTTCAGTTTGGGTGCGTCAGGCTGAAAACAGCTTGCTCCAATCTCATTATTCTTGGCCTTGCCCTTCACATCCATATTTTACAAGAACTTTTCAATGTCTGTCATGTCTTCTCCCTACCCTATGTTGCTTGCCCTAACATTTTCAAAGATTAGACTTTTTATTTTCAGTTATGTGTAGTTTTACACAGCTATAAAAATTAATATAGAAAGATTTCTTGTACCCTTTATCAAGTGTCTCTCAGTGGTGACATCATCTTACAGACTGTTGCATATTGCAACCAGAATATTGGCATTGATACAGTCAAGATATAGAACAGTTACCCTAATGTTTGGCATACAGGTTCCTTCTCACTTTTTTTTCTTACTCATCTTTTTTTTTTTCTCTCAAGTTTTTTTTTTTTTTTTTTGGTACTTTAGGTTCTGGGGTACATGTGCAGATCATACAGGATTGTTGCATAGGTACATACCTGGCAAGGTGGTTTGCTGCCTCCATCCCCCCGTCACCTATATCTGGCATTTCTCCCCATGTTATCTCTCTCCAAACTCCCCAACCCCTCTTCTCATCTCTTATACTCTTCTCCCCTTGCTCTTCTAACTTGTAGGTTCATTGATCCAGGGATTAGTTAACTCAGGGATCCTATAGGTTTTACCTTCTCTTCGATAGGTTGGCCAAACCCTCATGTTGTCAGTTTCTAGGGGTAGTAACTGTTCTATTCATCTTGAAATGATTTGCCTGGAATAAATGTCATCTGAATGGCTCAAGGTGGTCTTAAAATTCATTTGAGGGCCTGGCTTTCTGTGAGTTCTGCTTGCTTTAATTTCAGACAGGTCACATGAAGATGAAGAGTGTGTGGGGGCTGGTATGGTACTAATCCTTTAAGACTCAAGAGCCCTAATCAAAGGTAATTTTCCCCTAAAAGGACAGTTCTGCACAGAGGATGTGGATGAATGCCTGCTGCAACCCAACGCCTGTCAGAATGGTGGCACCTGTGCCAACCGCAATGGAGGCTTTGGCTGTGTATGTGTCAATGGCTGGAGTGGAGATGACTGCAGTGAGAACATCGATGACTGCGCCTTCGCCTCCTGTACTCCAGGCTCTACCTGCATTGACCGTGTGGCCTCCTTCTCTTGCATGTGCCCAGAGGGGAAGGCAGGTAAGGTTAACAGAGGACGGAGCTAGAAACAGCGAAGGGGCAATACCTTTCATCCCAATAGCTGTGTTATTTGAGTTATCATCTGTGGGACTATATCACTCAGGATTCTTCCAGAAATGTAATCTGCTAGCCAAAATGCTATGAAAATAGTCTTCCTCATTAGGACTTCAGGCTCTCTTCTCAACTCTACATACTTTAGTTTTTCATTCCAAAAAGGAAAGTTAGTAACTATTGTCTTTGGAGCATCTGCTGAAGTCCTTAAGATCTTACACTGAAAAACCCCTGAGCTGCTAAGAGAAAATGACTATTAAATGGATCCACAGGCTGCATTTTATGAAGAAACAATTTACTCAGAAGAAGTTGTAAGGAGAGAAACATTTAAGTACCTTCTAATCCTCAATGTCTATGAAAATACCCCCCTCAGGGAAGATTTTTACATGCTACAAAGGTAACATTGCTCTAGCTACTAGTTCCAGGAGGAGAGCAATGTAAGGAGGAAGGTGATGGGAAAAGATAATTTAGCTGGAAGAACTTTCTGCCTGGCAGTTTTGAAATATTCTTTGATAGATGCCTTTTCCAAAAGCCTTAGCGCCAGCTTTGTGGAAGAAGCCTTTGTTACCTGTTCTTAAGTTAATTGCAGACTGGAAAAGCCAGTTCCCATGTGAACTATATAAAACAGGAAGCCTAGTCATATCTTCAGAGACCTGGGGACACCTGAATCAGGAATGTTGATGCTATTAAAAGGCTACTCTAGTAAAGGCTGATGATCATCAGGTAGCATAATATTGGGGAAGTAGGATTCCAGATAAAATACGGGATGTATGGAATGTTTGAGACATACTAAAAATTATTTCTTGTTTATCTAAAATTCAACTGGACATCTCTATTTCACTTGCTAAATCTGGCACACTATCTGGAAGATGGTTCCATTTCTCTGTCTCCCTCTTCTTCTTTTCTGGCCTGTAGATGTCTCTGCCCTGGAGGAGAGGTCTAGCTGAGGGCTTAGGGCCAGAGGTCTAGGGTTGCGGCTAGGTGCTTTGATGGTGGCCAAGCATGTCCCCAAGGTAGGTCAGGCAAAGCAGAAGTTGCCTATTAATCTCCATGTTGGATTCTGAGGAACCAGTCATGAGGTTTTCCCTCCTTGGTGAAAGAGAAAGCTCTTCCTCAAGTGAGAGACATTTTCTGTTAGTTCTTCTTTGCCCCACCCTGTGACAGGTCTCCTGTGTCATCTGGATGATGCATGCATCAGCAATCCTTGCCACAAGGGGGCACTGTGTGACACCAACCCCCTGAATGGGCAGTATATTTGCACCTGCCCGCAAGGCTACAAAGGGGCTGACTGCACAGAAGATGTGGATGAGTGTGCCATGGGTGAGTACTCAGAACTTCTTCTATTCCGTGGAGTGTCTGTTGAGCCCAGCAGATGTTTAAACTGAAGCACATTTTACTGTAGGAGCAAGTTACACCTAAACCTCAGATTTCTCTTGCTACATGTGCAGCGTTTACAACTAATCTTTCAGTATAACCATAACAATAACCATATATTCCGTTCTGGGGATTAAATGTATGAAAGATATGTACCTGATTCTTAATATAAAGCCCTACCTCAGTGACAGTTTGGGCAAAAACTGCAGTAGCAGAAATGCGTGACAGTTGAGAATACTCTGCTTTTATTTCTTTTTAAATTAAGAGGAAAAAAATTAAAAATTAAAAATTAAAAATAATAATGATATTATTAAAGGCCTGGCCCTGTTGCTATAACCATGAGATCCTCTTCTATCATCCACATTTGTGGAAACTCAAGTGCTTTGATCCCGGTAATTGGGACTCCTGTCTTTCAGCCAACAGCAATCCTTGTGAGCATGCAGGAAAATGTGTGAACACAGAAGGTGGCTTCCACTGTGAGTGTCTGAAGGGTTATTCAGGACCTCGTTGTGAGATGGACATCAATGAGTGCCATTCAGACCCTTGCCAGAATGATGCTACCTGTTTGGATAAGATTGGAGGATTCACATGTCTGTGCATGCCAGGTAAATGGGCCCATCAATGTGTGGGGTCTAGAGAGGGGGGACTGCTCTGAACTTCTTTTGGTAGAGCATTCAGTATACTGTTGCAGTCTCATGAGCTCTATCAGCATTTAATTTCCTGTGCTGACTGGGGACTAGAGAAAGCCAGCGTTCACAAGCAGACTTTCCTTACTTGAGGAATAAGGCAGTGCTACAGTTCATCAAGCTATGTAGACCAAATTAAACAAGCCTGTTATATCAAAATCCACATACATATAATAGAAATTTTCAAAAAATTTTCTGTTTTTTGAAATACAGCAAGCTTTTATGATACCTTAATATTATAAATACCATACTATTCCATTTACAGAAATAAATTTTATCCACAATTATGTAAGAAGTTTTCATTTATCTAAAGTGCAACACATGTTTAGTTGTATTCTGGAGCTCTTTTGCAGAGACCATGTCTTGATTCCTCAGAGGATACAGCCAAGTCCACCTTGAAATGATGGCTAACATTGGCTGCTCTGCCTCATTCAGGCTGCCAGCCACTCCAGCCTTGGAAGGCACTCCTGACCTTGACCTGCACCCTGAAGGCAACAGCAGCTCCAGCTCGGCTTGTCTTTAGGAACACAGAGTGGGGACATTTTGGGCCTTCCACAGTCCAGAAAATATGGATTTGTAACAGAAAATGTGGAGCAGTCCTTGTTTATATGCTAGTTTTTACCAATGTCTTTTAAAGTAATCCCTTCCTGCTTTTCACAGTAACATGGATATCTCACAGTATGCCCTGTCCTGCTTGATGCTTGGAGTGACTATTTCTCACCACGGCAGAGTTCCTTCTCTCTTTGCAGAAATGTGCATACTCACAGAAGATGTAGTTATCATTGCAAATTTGTGCTTTCTTGTCTGGAATACACCTTTCTCTCTTTTTAAGCTACGTGTGTGGTCTGTTTTGTTTAGGTTTCAAAGGTGTGCATTGTGAGTTGGAGATAAATGAATGTCAGAGCAATCCTTGTGTGAACAATGGGCAATGTGTGGATAAAGTCAATCGTTTCCAGTGTCTGTGTCCTCCTGGTAAGTGCCCACCACCTGTCCCTGTCTTCTATTAAAGCACAAAACCAACTGACAGTGTGGAAGAGAGAAGGGAGAAAACGTGCGTGGGCTGTGCGTGAGGAAATCATTAAACTAAGTGCCTGGTGACAGGAGTGTGTGTGTACAGAAATAGGGAATTTGTTTTAGGTACTATGTCTTACAAATCCTTTGTGGCCAGAAGTCTAAGTCTGTTCTTGAATGGCCCATGACCTCTTTGTCTGTGTCTGTATTTCAGAATGCTCATACCTCATAGAAGCCTTAATTGTAGGCTATTCGGGATTTTATTTTTTTCCCATGGGTCATATTCATGAAGGCCTTCTGTGAGATTGTTATTTTTAGACATTTCACCCATGCTTTCAGAAACAGACAACACATGCCAATTTTTCTAAGATTCTCTGTCTTTCCTTTTTTTTCCCTCAAGCTATTTTTGAAGATATGCCAAATTGTCCTCCATAGACTATATTTTACTGCATTGTATCTTCAGAGAGAAGGTTTCTGTTGCCTCTGAAGCTAAAGTTACTTATTGGAGGGTTCCACCTATAAATTTCACTTCCTGCTTCCTTCATTTAGAAGTGAAGTCTGTCTATGAAGAAGCAGTGGTGGAGACACACCACAAGTGCCTCTGATTCCCTGAGTGTCACCTGGTCATTGCAGTTACCTGTTGGGGAGAATAATAAAGCATAGGCTTATTGATCCATTGGCATAAGCCCTGCCAGTAAGCGAACCTACCCCTCCCCGGACATCATTCTTATACTGAAGGAAGGTGCGACATAATCCTTCAACTCATGTTATCACTGTCCCTTTTTGAGGTTTTACTGGGCCAGTTTGCCAGATTGATATTGATGACTGTTCCAGTACTCCGTGTCTGAATGGGGCAAAGTGTATTGATCACCCGAATGGCTATGAATGCCAGTGTGCCACAGGTAAGACTCTTCTCACTTTTCATCTCCTTGGTAGGTCTCTCTGAACAAAATAGGGTGATGGTCCCTGTCCTCTGCTAGCCACTCCACCAGGCCAGTCCATTCTCGGGCTACTCCATGTTTAGAAAGAGCTGCTTCAAGCAAAGTTATTGTTCTCACTCTTTTTCTACGGTACCTGCCTCCTCCACCACAATAGCAGTCTGGCCCAGTTATTTCCATTTGGTATCCATGTCTTTCTGGGACAAATTTTGGCAGCAGTAAGCTTCCAGCTGGCTAGATTTACTCATTTAGGAAAGAGAAGAATTCCAGTTGAAAACTATTTTTCATTGGGGCTTCTCAGCAGGAGTCCTGGCCCTGTGTTTCATAAAGCAAGTGACTGAAAGAAGGCCCAGAAATTTTAAAGGCTGAATGTGTACAAGTGCAGGGGTATTTTGCATAAAAGACGCCAAATCATATTGAGTGTCAAGTGTGTAAATGACAGGAGAGAGAGCTCTAACTGGGAGAGTTTGGGTCCTCTTTGTGGACTTCTGCAGCTAGAGTTGAAAATGATCTGTGCACAAATATTCTGCATTTCTGGGTTTGTAATCACATTTTTCACTTGGGATTGGATTTCAGTAAGCCAGATGTTCCCTATTACATATTTCCTTTTACACAGGCCAGTATTCTATAGAAAGGCTAGAAATTATTAGAAGTGAACTTCTTTATTATCTGACTGCTTGAGAAAGAAGTTATTTATATAATTCAAGACATCTTATTTTAGAGAATGGAGTCTTAAAGACTGCAGGCATCATGCATATAATTTTTTTCTGATTACAGAAAAGCAAATTCAGTTGTGAAAATTAGTACAGAAAGTTAATATTTCAATTATTAGACCTACTTAGGTTAGGACAACTCAGATGAGCTACTTTCTTTTTGCAAATAGTTGCCACTTGTCAGAGAATCCAGATTTTGTCTTCCCCTGGCCAGATTCTTCTTGTAGAGGATAAGTTTCAAAGAGATTAAAAACCTTTAGCTCAGGTTTAAAAGTGGGGAGAGGCCTCCTGGAGCCTTTTAGGGAAAGGTATAACATTTGTCATCTGTTTAAGCCTTGAAGAAAGAAACTCTTGCTTGTCTGTTTTTCTTTTAAATGTTCATAACAGGTTCATTCATTTTATTCAGCCAGTATTTATTTAAAACTACTATATATGCATAGTACTCTCAGAGGGGTTGAGAGAAGTAAAATAAAGTTCTCTGACCTTCAAAGTCAGAATTGGGGACATAAGATACAAGAAATCATTAACCTGTATATTGGGCTTGGGAAGAAATAAATACAAAGATAAATATATAAAGGAAAAATGTTTTGAGGTATTACAGCCTGAAACCTAATAAGAAATGAAGATGCAGTTAAAGCATCTCTGCAATGAAACTATTGATCAGTTGCAAAGCTATTTCAATTCTAAAATTTGATTTAGAAATCTTTAAGAACCTCTCTCCAGGCATGCTTTCTAAATCAATGCAGATAGTAATTTTCTACTGCTCAAGGCCAGCCGTATTAATTGATCACACATGGAACGTGTAGAGTAAATGGATGTAGCTACACTTTGTTCAGGTGAATCTGCGTTGGTTTTTGAGAATCCTTGTTAAAATTCTTTCTAAAGGTTTCACTGGTATGTTGTGTGAGGACAACATTGACAACTGTGACCCTGATCCTTGCCACCATGGCCAGTGTCAGGATGGTATTGATTCCTACACCTGCGTCTGCAGTCCCGGGTACATGGGCACCATCTGCAGTGACCAGATTGATGAATGTTACAGCAACCCTTGCCTGAACGATGGTCGCTGCATCGACCTGGTCAATGGCTACCAGTGTAACTGCCAGCCGGGCACATCAGGTAAGTCCACTCCATTTATGTCTGGTATGGGTTTTTCACTATTTCTCAAATCAATTTACACAGATGTGTCAGACTGTTGGCATATGCTCGGATACCTAAAAAACAGTCCTGATTCTGAGAAGCACAGCCAAAGCCACAAGCATAAATGTCTCAAGGCAGGTGGCCCTAGTCAGTGGAGAAGTCGGAGACAATAGCTTTGCCAATCTGAACGGTTATGTGTGTGTGTGTTTTGTTAAATAGAGGAACATCACTTCAAAAATCGAAATGATTTAAAATTGAAAACATTCTTATTTGTAGCTGTTATCTTTATTTTCTTTAAGTTCCACCCACCCAGATTGATAAATCCCTGCCTCCCTCCCTTCCTTCCTTCTTCTTTTCTTCCTCCCTTTTTTTAGTGTCTTTTCTCTCTCACAGGTCAGTCTCTTTAGCGTGGCTCCTTTCTTCTCTCACCCCACCACTCACGCAGGTTTCCAGGATGTATTTTAGTGTATTTTCTCTTCCTTTAGTGCATTTTCTCTTTCACAGTTCAGTCTCCTTTGTGTGACACATTTCTTCGGTCACTTGTCTCTGCTGGGGCCTTAGCCATCTTGGGGGATTCTAAGGAAGAGGAGATCCCTTGCAGCACAGCACAGTAACTGTAAAGCAGAATGCAGAGCTGCCAGTTCCTGTCCTGAGTTCCTCCTGCTCCTGGTTGGGGGGATGTGGAATTATTTTCTCAGGCAGCAGCATCTCACAAGTTTGAATGGTTCTGTTTTACTTATTAGATGAATGATTATGGTCACAACTATGGTTAGTGGATACAGAGGTACTGTGTTCCAGATCAAAGGAAAATGTATCAGTGGAAGATTAACCAATGTGTGCCCTGTGAGAAGGAAACTTGCCAATATAAAGGACTGATTTATTGAGAATTATTCTGGATGTAAGGAAAATGACCTATGTAGGGAGCAGAGGTGGAGAAGGTAGTTAGCTGCCCTCACTTTCTTCTATTGTTTCCAAATCCATTTCTCCAAGCTCGTCAAAGGCCCTGGTCTTTATCCAAGGCCTCATACATGCCAAGTTTGAAAACAAAGTCCTTTTTGAATTGCTCAAGCATACGAAAAACATCTCATGCCGTCACAGCTGAAAATGCCTTTCCCTCCCCGCATTTAGATAACTCTCTAAAAGAGCTCAATAGATCTTTGTGAAAACTTCCAAAAGCAATTTGCTTCCGGGCTGTTCCTCAGACATGAGAAATTACAGTAGGAAAAGAAATTTGAGAGATTTACAAGCAATTGAATGGATGCCTTTAGAATGGAGGGGCCATTTTAGACTCTGCTATCATTCCCATCATAATAAACATATTGGAAACCTGGGTGAGTGGTGGGTTGGCAAGCACTTTGTTTTCTCTGGCATTATATCATTATGCCAGGATGTATCAGGTGTTTTCTGAGGAGGACAGAGAGGGTATGGTGTAAGTAGCTGTCCCTGAGAAGGTGAGAAGTCAGTGAGTGGTCTGTAGGCAGCATGGAAAGGAAGGCCCGGAATCTGTCAGGACCTGCCAAGATGTTCCTGCAGTTGTTTGGAGAATTAAAGCAAGCAACAGTCAGGCAACATAAAAAAATGTTGATCTGTAATGGGTGGAAAAAGAGCTAGCATGTACTACGGCCCTGGGTGGCATTAAATGAGGCATTCTGAATAAAGTCTCAAGTTCTAGAGTAAGAATTCCTATTCCACTTGTGTGGCCTAGGTTGGTAGTCTGGTGTTTGGATAGGGGAGTGGATGGAAGAAATACTTTACAGTTTGCCAGCCAGCAGTGGTGCTCACTCACGGGGTACTTAAAGTGAGATATGCCACCCAGAGTCACCTTCAGTACCTTCTCTCATCTCTGCTTTTATGGTGATTAACTTTTAAGTACGTTCCTGTGTGTTTCAAGTAACAGAGACCAACTTGAGCCGGCTTATATAATCATTTACAAAAACCAGATGACAACAACATAACAAAGAAACAGAAGTTAGCTAAAGCACCCAGAAGCCTCTTATAGATTTGAAGCAATTAAGGCTTTGGAGAAAATAACAGGAAGCTGGGCATTTGTAGACCAGAGGTCACACAGTCTGTATTTCAGTGTTGTAATGAGAAAATCTCATTGGCCTATCTTCATCCAGGCATCTTTTCCTACTCAAATAAACCATGGACAGGGGCTGGAGTCACACTGGATCATCAGAGCTTCATTGGGAGGGAATGCTGCCTTCATGGTTTTAGGGGGTTATCAGTCAAGGGTTAGAAAACATCTCCTAAAGGTATTCACTTCTCTACAGGGAATATGGAAATCTTTTCCTCATTATGGCTAGTTGGGGAGTCTAGCCTCATTACTCACAGGATGACATTATGGTGTGGTGAAAAGAGGATGAAGCTGTGGAGCCACATAAATAGGGTGAGCCCCACTGCCCTGCCCTAATGGTGGCACTGTGCAGGTCCACCCTGTTTTCTATTAAATGGGTGTAACACAGACTAATGTACAGATTGGGTGACAGTATTAGAGAAAACTTACATATCAGGCGAAGCAGAGTACTTTGCATATAGTAAGAGCTCAATAAATTATTCCTCTGTAATTATTATTAATAAACATTAATACAGAGTATGGACACAGTGGCCCACACCTGTAATCTCAACCCTTTGGGAGGCAAAGGTAGGAGGATTGCTTGCATCTGGGAGTTGGAGACCAGCCTGGGAAACAGAGCAAAACTTTGTCTCTACAAAAAATAATAAATAAATAAAAATTAGCCAGGTATGGTGGAAAAAGAGCGAGCATGTACTTGTAATTGGGAGGCCGAGATGGGAGGACTGCTTGAGCCAGGGAGATTGAGGCTGTAGTGAACTGTGGTTGTGCCATTGCACTACAGTCTGGGTGACAGAGCAAGACCCTCTCTCTGAAAGGAAAGAAAGAAAGGAAAACAAAGTATGAGTGAATCACAAGTATGGCATTTTTTCCTAGATTTTTTTTTAACATATTCTCATTACCAGGTTTTATTTTTAGTCTTTGTAAACTAGCAAAATATTATTCTATGATTCTCAGAAAGCGTCACTAAATTCAAACAAAAATAAAAAGTAAAATAACTTTTTACCTTTTTACAAATAATGGTAACAATAATGATTGCATACTGTTAATATAACCAAACTCTTCCATTCATCTAGGCAGTAGAGCAGGAATAAGGCAGCTTACCTCAGGAGGAAGTTATTAGACTCTTCAAGATTTATCCCAAAATTTAGCCTATAATACTGACAGGCAGTGTCAGGCTCACAGTGATAGATACAAGTTCCAAAATTCTAATTTTGGTTTGAAAGTTTAAGTTTTATCTTTGGCAAAACACTGTCAATTTGTTTTTCCTCAGAATGCCAGCTTTGCTCCTTTCACTTTATATTTGCTAAATATTCAATTCTGATTAACTCTGGTTTGTCTGTCAGTTGCTCTTTCAGTTAAAATAGAGTTCCATGAAGAAAGCAGTTATTTTAACTCATGGCTTAAAGAATAGCATGATGGCTTTTCCTGTAGACAACTCTTGTACTTGGCATGCCACAGAAATGCTTTATGTATACTTCCATTTCATCACATAGAGTAGTAGACATTACTCAAGGGTTGAGATTTATTAAAATTATAAAGTTACTAATTTTAACTTCCTCAACAAAGCCACTCTTGAGTGAAACTGGTTTTTTTGCTTGTTTAACTGTGGGCATGTGGAGGAGAGCAGTAGAATAATTATAGTACACTTTGGTTCTACTGCCTTGATTCATGCTGATGCCATCAGTTTCACCCCATTGCCTCGGCATCATTAGTGTGAATGTTAGCAGAGTGAAAAGGAAAGATCATGGTTAAGTACGATTAGTAAAATCCTTTGGACCTCTGCATCCTCCTGAAAGAGTCTGTGGACTGCATTTTGAGAACTGCTGTTTTATTCTGTCCAGGGTTGGCTGGATGTACCTTAGATTTCTTAACATGCTGCTGTATTATTACAAGCAGAAAGCCTGAGTATTTCTGTGATAATATTGAATGATTTCCCTTTGGTTTTGTCTTCCAGGGGTAAATTGTGAAATTAATTTTGATGACTGTACAAGTAACCCGTGTGTCCATGGAATCTGTATGGATGGCATTAATCACTACAGTTGTGTCTGCTCTCCAGGATTCACAGGTAAGGCTCCTTTTACTGCAAGGCCCCTCCTTCAGCACCATCACCTTGGGACTGTAGCAGTCAAAGAAACATTGCTTTTCAAGTGTTTTCTATTTCTTTTTCTCTCTGGAAGGTTAGAAGTCCATTTCTCTGCTTCTCTAGACCAGTTTTCTGTTCACAGACCTTTTCTATACTGAAAAATACTTTTCATTAATTAGAGCTTTTAGAGTATATGTTTATTGCTACCAGAAAACAATTCCTAGACAGTCTATAAATTGCCTTTGCCTTGCTTGAGTTATACTGCTTCCAAAGCTTGTGTTTATTGACTACAGATAGTAGTCAATGCCTTCCATAAAGACATATTCAAGGTAAAATTTTATGAAAACACCGAATGCTTGTTTCTGGGTACTTCCTTTTTGACATACTCAAGATAGAAGTCTGTGAAAACACTGATGCTTATTTCTGGGTACTTCCCCTTCTGAATGATTGTTGGATGAGGTCAGAACTTGGGGGAGACCACCCTAATTTGGATAGCATGAGAGAGATCTTTCTGTCCAAGAGGAAGAAAGTAAATGGCTAGAAGAATTTTGAATATAACTCTTCTTAAAAAAGTATAAACAGCCTGAGCATTTACACATACACACATGTGAGTACACATACACACACATGAACACACACACACATATCTCCTCTCCCTTTACTTGTTAATATTACCTTTATCTTTTACCCTCCTGATCAAAAAGTGCTGGAGGCTACTACTGCAGAAACCTGGGGCCCCTCACAGACACACCTGAGTTTCTTATTGGCATCATCTGAAGGCACACACTGTACATTCTGTTCTTTCTAGACAGTGACACACAGAAGCAGATACCAACATGTTACGCTTTAATAATTTCCATGTGGTCGTTTGTACCCAAATATGAGAAACACCATTCAAAGCTTTTCATAGAGGCTGCAAAAAATCAACCAAAGCTAAGTGAATGTCCACCATTCATTTGCCAAGAATGTACTTTGCTGTCTGTTTCACAAGTGTTTCTCCTTGTGTACTTTCCTCTCTAGTGGAAAGTTTGCAGCCCAGATGGGTCACAGTGATCCCTGTTGAGTGAAAGATCACTGAGAAGCCAAATCTGATGAAAACTGTCATGCTCAATGCCCAGTGCTGCTGTCGTAGCCTGATGTTCGGCATCCTGAAACTTGGTACTCCGAGATCAGGTGGCAGTCAAGTGAATACACAAAAATCCCTGCTATTTAGGATAATAGGTACATTGTTGATAAGTGGGTAATACAAAAAGAATAGATAACATTTATAAAGAACTAATTTTTTTTTTTATTATACTTTAAGTTCTGGGATACATGTGTAGAATGTGCAAGTTTGTTATGTAGGTATACACATGCCACGGTGGTTTGCTGCACCTATCAACCCGTCATCTACATTAGGTATTTCTTCTAATGCTATCCCTTCCCTAGTTCCCCACCCTGTAGGGGACCCTGGTGTGTGATGTTCCCCTCCCTGTGTCCATGTGTTGCCATTGTTCAACTCCCACTTACGAGTGAGAACATGTGTTGTTTGGTTTTCTGTTCCTGTGTTAGTTTGCTGAGAATCATGGTTTCCAGCATCATCCATGTCCCTGCAAAGAACATGAATTCATCCTTTTTTATGGCTGCACAGTATTCCATGGTGTATATGTACCACATTTTCTTTATCCAGTCTATCAATAATGGGCATTTGGGTTGGTTCCAAGTCTTTGCTATTATTGTGAACAGTGCTACAATAAACATACAATGGCATGTGTCTTTATAGTAGAATGATTTATAATCTTTTGGTTATATACCCAATAGTGAGATTGCTTGGTCAAATGGTATTTCTGGTTCTAGATCCTTGAGGAATCACCATACTGTTTTCTACCATGGTTGAACTAATTTACATTCCCACTAACTGTAAAAGCATTCCTGTTTCTCCACATCTTCTCCAGCATCTGTTGTTTCCTGACTTTTTAATGATAGCCATTCTTACTGGTGTGAGATGGTATCTTATTGTGGTTTTGATTTGCATTTCTCTAATGACCAGTGATGATGAGCTTTTTTTCATATGTTCATTGGCTGCATACATGTCTTCTTTTGAGAAGTGTCTGTTCATGCCCCTTGGCCACTTTTTGATTTTTTTTTTTTAAATTTATTCTTGTAAATTTGTTTAAGTTCTTTGTATAGTCTGGATATTAGCCCTTTGTCAGATGGATAAATTGCAAAAGTTTGTCCCATTCTGTAGGTTGTCTGTTCACTCTGATGATAGTTTCTTTTGCTGTGCAGAAGCTCTTTAGTTTAATTAGATCCCTTTTGTTAATTTTGGCTTTTGTTGCCATTGCTTTTGGTGTTTTAGTCATGAGGTCTTTGCCCATAACCTATGTCCCGAATGGTATTGCCTAGGTTTTCTTCTAGGGTTTTTATGGTTTTAGGTGTTATGTCCAAGTCTTTAATCCTTCTTGAGTTAATTTTTGTATAAGGTGTAAGGAAATGATCCAGTTTCCATTTTCTGCATATGGCTAACAGGTTTCCCAACACCATTTATTAAATATGGAATCCTTTCCTCATTGCTTGTTTTTGTCAGGTTTGTCAAAGGTCAGATGGTTGTAGATGTGTGGTGTTATTTCTGGGGCCTCTGTTCTGTTACATTGGTCTACATCTCTCTTTTGGTACCAGTACCATGCTGTTTTTGTTATTGTAGCCTTGTAGTTTGAAGTATAGTTTGAAGTCAGGTAGTGTGAAGCCTCCAGCTTTGTTCTTTTTGCTTAGGATTGTCTTGGCTATATGGGCTCTTTTTTGGTTCCATATGAGATTTAAAGTGGTTTATTTCTAATTCTGTGAAAAAAGTCAATGGTAGCTTGATGGGGATAGCATTGAATTTATAAATTACTTTAGGCAATATGGCCATTTTCATTATATTGATTCTTTCTATCCATGAGCATGGAATGTTTTTCCATTTGTTTCTGTCCTCTCTTATTTCCTTGAGCTGTGGTTTGTAGTTACCCTTGAAGACATCCTTTGCATCCCTTGTAAGTTGTATTCCTAGGTATTTTATTCTCTTTGTAGCAATTGTGAATGAGAGTTCACTCATGATTTGGCTCTCTGTTTGTCTGTTATTGGTGTATAGGAATGACTGTGATTTTTGCACATTGATTTTGTAACCTGAGATTTTGCTGAAGTTGCTTATCAGCTTACGGAGATTTTGGGCTGAGATGAATATACAATCATGTTGTCTGCAAACAGAAACAATTTGACTTCCTGTCTTCCTATTTGAATACGCTTTGTTTCTTTTTCTTGCCTGATTGCCCTGGCCAGAACTCAAGGGCAAAATAACCAGCTAGCATAATAATGACAGGATCAACTTTACACATAACAATATTAACCTTAAATGTAAATGGGCTAAATTCCTCAATTAAAAGACACAGACTGGCAAATTAGATAAAAGAGTCAAGACCCATCGGTGTGCTGTATTCAGGAGACCCATCTCACATGCAAAGACACATATAGGTTCAAAATAAAGGGATGGAGGAATATTGACCAAGCAAATGGAAAGAAAAAAAAAAGTAGGGGTTGGTATCCTAGTCTCTCATAAAACAGAGTTTAAACCAACAAAGATCAGAAAAGACAGGGGTGTTACATAATGGTAGATGGATCAATGCAAGAAGAAAAGTTAATGATCCTAAATATATATGCACCCAATACAGGAGCACCCAGATTCATAAAGCAAGTTCTTAGAGACCTACAAAGAGACTTAAACACCCACACAATAATAGTGGAAGACTTTCCCCACTGTCAATATTAGACAGATCAATGAGACAGAAAATTAACAAGGATATTCAGGACTTGAACTCATCTCTGGACTAAGTGGATCCAATAGAAATCTACAGAACTCTCCACCCCAAGTCAACTGAATATACATTCTTCTCAGCACTACATCGCACGTATTCTAAAATTGACCACATAATTGGAAGTAAAACAATCCACAGCAAATGGAAAAGAATGGAAATCATAACCAGTAGTCTCTCAGACCGCAGTGCAATCAAATTAGAACTCAGGATTAAGAAACTCACTCAAACCATACAACTACATGGAAAGTGAACAACCTGTTCCTGAATGACTACTGGGTAAATAATGAAATTAAGACAGAAATAAGTAAGTTCTTTGAAACCAATGAGAACAAAGACATAGCATACCAGAATCTCTGGGACACAGCTAAAGCAGTGTTTAGAGGGAAATTTATAGCACTAAATGTCCACAGGAGAAAGCAGGAAAGATCTAAAATCAACACACTAATATCACTATTAAAAGAACTAGAGAAGCAAGAGCAAACAAATTCAAAAGCTAGCAGAAGACAAGAAATAACTAAGATCAGAGCAGAACTGAAGGAGATAAAGACACAAAATGCCCTTCAAAAAAATCAGTGAATCCAGGAGCTGATTTTTTGAAAAGATTAACAAAATAGACCACTAGTCAGACTAATAAAGAAGGAAAGAGAGAGGAATCAAATAGACACAATAAAAAATGATAGAAGGGATATCACCATTGATCTCACAGAAACACAAACTACCATCAGAGAATGCTGTTAACACCTCTACACAAATAAACTAGAAAATCTGAAAGAAATGGATAAATTCCTGGACATATACACCCTCCCATGATTAAACCAGGAAGAAATCAAATTCCTGAACAGGCCAATAACAAGTTTTGAAATTGAGGCAGTAATTAATAGCCTACTAACCAAAAAAAGCCCAGGACCAGATGGATTCATAGTTGAATTCTATCATAGGTACAAAGAGGAGCTGGTATTATTCTTTCTGAAACTATTCCAAACAATAGAAAAAGAGTGAGTCCTCCCTAACACATTTTATGAGGCCAGCAACACCCTGATACTAAAATCTGGCAGAGACACACAAAAAAAGAAAATGTCAGGCCAATATCCCCGGTGAATATCTATGCAAAAATCCTCAATAAAGTACTGGCAAAGCAAATTCAGCAGCACATCAAAACGCTTATCCACCATGATCAAGTCGGCTCCATCCCTGGGTTGCAAGGCTGGTTCAACATACGCAAATCAATAAATGATGTAATCTGTCACGTAAACAAAACCAGTAACAAAACCACATGATTATATCAATAGATGCAGAAAGAGTTTTTGATAAAATTCAACATCCATTCATGCTAAAACTCTCAATAAACTAGTTATTTATGAAACATATCTCAAAATAATAAGAGCTGTTTATGACAAACCCACAGCCAGTATCATACTGAATAGGCAAAAGCTGAAACATTCTCTTTGAAAACCAGCGTAAGACAAGAATGTTCTCTCTCACAACTCCTGTTCTACGTAGTATGAAGAACCAATTTTGAGCTGGGCAGTAAATTAAGTGCCTAATCTCAATTGTCACTGCTGTTTAGAATACCTACAGAATAGATAAGAAACCCAGAAACAAAGGGCTGATATCCAGAATTTACGAAGAACTAAAACAGATTTACAAGAAAAAAACAAGCCCGTTCAAAAGTGGGCAAAAGATATGAACAGACACTTTACAAAAGAAGACATACAGGAGGCCAAGAAACATATGAAAAAATGCTCATCATCACTGGTCATTAGAGAAATGCAAATCAAAACTACATTGAGATACCATCTCAGGCCAGTTAGAATGGCGATCATTAAAAAATCTGGAGACAACAGATGCTGGAATGGATGTGGAGAAATAGGAACACTTTTACACTGTTGGTGGGAGTCTAAATTAGTTCAACCATTGTGGAAGACAGTGTGGCAATTCCTCAAGGACCTAGAAATAGAAATCTCATTTGACCCAGCAATCCCATTACTGGGTATATATCCAAAGGATTATAAATTGTTATACTATAAAGACACATGCACACGAATGTTCATTGCAGCACAGTTTACAATAGCAAGGACCTGGAACCAACCCAAATGCCCATCGATGATAGACTGGACAGGGAAAATGTGGCACATATACACCATGGAATATTATGCAGCCATCAAAAACGATGAGTTCGTGTCCTTTGTAGGGACATGGATGAACCTGGAAATCATCATTCTCAGCAAACTGACGCAAGAGCAGAAAATCAAACACCGCATGTTCTCACTCACAGGCGGGTGTTGAACAATGAGAACACATGGACACAGGGAGGGGAGCACTACACACTGGGGTCTGCTGGGGGGAAATAGGGGAGGGACAGTCCGGGGGTGGGGAGTTGGGGGGGATGGCGTGGGGAGAAATGCCAGATATAGGTGAAGGGGAGGAAGGCAGCAAATCACACTGGCACATGTGTACCTATGCAACAATCTTGCATGTTCTTCACCTGTACCCCAAAACCTGAAATGCAATTAAAAAAAAAGAAACCCAGAATGCAGAGAGGTTAGGTAATGTTACTAGTGCACAGCAGCCAGAATTACATCTCAGGCAATCTGACCCCAGAGCCTGTGCTCATTTCCACAACACTGGACATCCTGATTAGGGGCCTGTTGTCGTTGTTGTTGTTGTTGTGTGTGTATGTATTTATGTAAAGCTTCTACTGGACTCATTTTTTTCAAAACACCAATGAATCATATTGTTTCTCTTTTTAACATTCAGCAAACCAGGAAGGTCAAGAAGGGAGAACATAGGCTAAAAATATTCTAAAATAAACCTAAGGTGTAGCATGAAACCCTATAAGCAAGAAATGGAATGTTTTGGTTACTAGGCGGTCCCCTGTTCTTGGAACTGTTGTCTGTGTCTGAGATGGTTTTTTTAATCAGCTGCTGAAAATGTCAGAGATGACTGTGGTATATACTCATGAGTGGTAAATGTGAGGAGTTTTATTCTTGCTCTTGTTTTATTTTAATACTTTTTTTCCATATCATTCTAATAATAGCTTTGACAGCTTTAAAGCAGATTTTTTTTGGTTTTGTTTTAATACTAAGTTATCTGTTCTCTTAGACCCTTTTTAAATGGGAGAAGGTAGGGAATCATGTGATACTGCTGTGAACTGCTTTTCAGTTTTACAAAGCACCTTCATACCCATTATCTCCCTAAATTCTCAAAGCAGTCCAGAAAGGAAGTTCTACTATCCCTATTTGACAAATAAGGCAACTGAGAGACAGAGCTTGATGTATATACTCATGGCCTCGGCTAGTTAGTTGCATAGTGAGGACTGTGAGTTCCCAGAAGGCAGAGACCTTGTTTAATAATCCTTTATAGCAAGTGTCTAAAGCAATGTCTAGCACACAGGAAACAATAAATGTTGCTGAATGAACGAATGAATGAGACTCAAATACAACACTTTTGCTAGCTAATGCCAGACTCTGAAGTGTGTCCTATACCAGTGCTTTCATTTATTAAACACCAATTTATTGAGTGCCTGAGTGGTAAGAAACACTGGGTAACTTCTCATTTCAGTTACTGAGCCCAATAAGTTGCTTGGCCTTCCACTGGACTTTCTGATGCTCGATGGAAATTCCTTGAGGGTAGGACCTTGCTGACAGACCAGCTGTCAACCAACATAGTAGACTGCATTTAATGCTTTCAGATAAAGATGGCTTGAACATTTATTCTGCAAAGAGTTTAAAAGCAAATAAAGAAAACTTAGGAGGAGTGGCTTCTGAGGAGATACTTCCAAGAAAAGACCAAAAATGTAAAAGGCTTTTTTCTGTCGTCCTTCACTGTATTGCAGGCTGAGGCTGTGTGCTTGAAGAGCTCTGGTTCATATTTTGGTGCTACTGACAAACATCTCAAAGAATCAGTGGTTGAGGCCAAGGAAATAGTGTTTAAAAATAAGCTATTAATAAAACACTTAAAAGGAAAACAGCAGCCACTTCCAGATTATGGGTTTTTACCACAAGAACCACCAGTAATGATTTAGAGAGCAATGGAGGGTGAAAAAATGTGAATACTCATTCTTTATAGGAGTGGGTATCTATTTCATTTGGAATATCCTGTTCTAAATACAGGATTGCTCTTTCTTAAATGAGAAAAATGCATGTTTTCAAAATCTGAATCAGAACATTGTATTCTTTGAGATCTGTGAGTTCCTTCACAGCAGTTGCTTGATGACACTCATTTATAGAATTATAGATAATTTTAAGATTTCATATAATTTTGGAAAATATAGTTAAATCTCAGTTATTCAAAATATAACAAATGGAAGCACTTGTACTACTGGCCCGTGTTGCTTTATTCAGCCTAAGACATATGAAGGTTATAGCAGACATCTTTTTAAAGAGCAACCTTGGCTATGTCTTAGAGGAACAACAGTTTCACTTCACTTTCACTTACTCCCAGTATCTACATTGTATGATGATGATAAGTGATAATTGTTTAGAACAGAATTTCTCAAAATCTAGTTTTTATACCAACTGCATTTTTAAAAATGTGGTTTACCAGATTCTGTTCATCACAATCTATGATGATAGTGCCTAGGAATCTCCACTTAAAATAACAACTTAAAGTGATGATTTTGCACATTAAAGTTTAAGAACTATAGGTCTGCCGGGCGTGGTGGCTCAAGCCTGTAATCCCAGCACTTTGGGAGGCCGAGGCGGGTGGATCACGAGGTCAAGAGATCGAGACCATCCTGGTCAACATGGTGAAACCCCGTCTCTACTAAAAATACAAAAAATTAGCTGGACATGGTGGCACGTGCCTGTAATCCCAGCCACTCAGGAGGCTGAAGCAGGAGAATTGCTTGAACCCAGGAGGCAGAGGTTGCGGTGAGCCGAGATCGCGCCATTGCACTCCAGCCTGGGTAACAAGAGTGAAACTCTGTCTCAAAAAAAAAAAAAAGAACTATAGGTCTACAGTGACAGACTGTGCATTATTTTCTCCAGTATCAGAGGACAACAAAAGTATGCTTTGAAACTCTACTTCCTGAGGTTAAAAAAAAAAAAAGAACTAATGCGATTCTAAGAATGAAAACAAAATAGCTTTTCTTTATAATCAATTTAATTATTGAATTAAGTTACTAGCCCATTCAATAAGCATTCCAGTTAATTTGGATTTACCATAAATAGAAATGTAAGAGGCTAACTGAGAAAATAAACTGTGGTAAACCAATACAAAGCATGTTAGTGAATGCTTCTTTGAGTTGTACTCAGGACAGCATTAAGAAGTGAAGCTTTCTTTGGTAACATTTGATGTTCTCTTTTTAGAACCTTGTGAAGTTTCCCCATTTCTGAGTTGAAAGGAAATGACAAATTGCTGTAACAGTTTTCCAGCCTTTTGTTAACTTTACTTGATTATCAAAAGTCAATGCTCTTTGCTCCTTCCTTGCATGGCATTAAGTGCTATTGGGTGTCTAATTCTTTACATCTTGACATTTAGTGCCCCAAGGCACCTTATGGCCTGAGCAGATGAAGGGTGTCAATATAATGTGTCTCATAGTTCTGGGTCTATTTCTTAAGCATTTAGGATGTGAGTATCACTGTCTCCCTTCTCCATAGGGCAGAGATGTAACATTGACATTGATGAGTGTGCCTCCAATCCCTGTCGCAAGGGTGCAACATGTGTCAATGGTGTGAATGGTTTCCGCTGTATATGCCCTGAGGGGCCCCATCACCCCAGCTGCTACTCACAGGTGAACGAATGCCTGAGCAACCCCTGCATCCATGGAAACTGTACTGGAGGTCTCAGTGGGTGAGTAGCTGCCCTGTGTAATAGTTTCTTTTTGACCCGTGTTAACCCAATTGGCTTGTAGTACTAGTGGCACCCTGAAGTCATCAAATGGGGTCTTCTTGAGCTGAAACATTGATGAAGATTTGGTAGTCTGCATCAAAGCCTTCTGAATTACCACTTCATCCATGGAAGCCGGCTCCTCCCTTCCATAAGTGGGGACCTAGGTGGAATATAAGGAGTAATGTCTCCCTTATATGGGTCATTAGCAAGGACCCCATGGGAGGAACCCAGATTCATTGTATGACTCTTTGGCAGTTATGTTTTTAGTACGTATTACCAGAATGATTTCTGAGGAATGTTCTAGCCTTTGATTTTTTTTCCCCCTGCTTAAACATAACTCAGCTCTGTTCTGTCACAGTGCCAGTGTGTGCTCTGAAGTAGGGCCGCTTCAGCCAACTTTACAAGTGATGCTGATAAAACATTGACAGTTTTTAAGCCCCTTAGACTTGTGTAATATGTTAGTAATTTTCTAGATTCATAGAGTGACCTTAGGTCCCATGAGTTTCCCTTATACTCTTGCTGTGTTTACCATAGGATATGGCTTTGGACGTTTTCCTTTGCCAAACTTCAAAGATTGAAAGAATAAAGAGTGTTTTTAGAGGCAAATGGAAAATAAAGTTATTTTTAAATGAATTAACTCAGTATTGCTGTTTCAGAATATGGCAGTTTTGAAGACACCCTTATCCATCTTTTTACTTAAAGATCTCTGGATAAGAAAGCCATCGTTTCCTGATATCACATCCTAAGCGTTGTGAGATTCAAATTGGAGATTGTATTTACATTTCAAATGCCTTCATTCTTGCGCCTTTTCCTGCAGAATACCCTAGGTGCTTTCTGAAGCCAAGTTTCAGGTCAGAACTAAGCATGACTCAGATATGAAATATTGCAGGAGCATCCTAGAGTGGCTTAGGGTCTCTGACGGTGACCTAGGTCTCTATTTTGCACCAAAAACTAATGATCTTAACGTTTGCTTTACTTTACTTTTATGTACAATAAAATACATTGTGCAAATTTATCCATGATATTGTTTCCTTCAGAGTGGCCCAATATATTGTACAAACCATTGTTTACACAAGAAATTTCATTATAATTTCACTAACTTAGTGAGCCAGGGAAGCACCAAGACGGTTTCTTTACTGGATACACCCAGTGGGCCCACATGGTACACACCGTGTGCAAGGTGATGCAAGGATAGTTCCATGAAAGAGAAATGAGATCGGTTTGTCCCATTTCTTCATCAAGTCCTATATTTTATGCTATGACTCAATCACATTTACACCTCCTATAGTAAAAAGTTTTACCTTCTTTCAGATATAAGTGCCTCTGTGATGCAGGCTGGGTTGGCATCAACTGTGAAGTGGACAAAAATGAATGCCTTTCTAACCCATGCCAGAATGGAGGAACTTGTGACGATCTGGTGAACGGATACCGGTGTACTTGCCCGAAGGGCTTTAAAGGTGAAACAGAAGTACATCTTTCTGTGTCTGCTCTTTGTCCTCTTCTGGTTACATACTGCTTCACTCACTCCATAGTTTCCTTTACTCTTTTTTCATTCATTCACATAGCAAACATATTGAGCAATTACAACCTGTAAGGCACTTGGGAACAAAAACATGAATAGCTGTAATTTCTACCTTCAGCCTAGCAGAGACGTAACCTATGGAAACAGTAATTTTTTTTTTTCTTTTGAGATGGAGTTTCGCTCTTGTTACCCAGGCTGGAGTGCAATGGCGCAATCTTGGCTCACCACAACCTCTGCCTCCTGGGTTCAGGCAATTCTCCTGACTCAGCCTCCTGAGTAGCTGGGATTACAGGCACGCACCACCATGCCCAGCTAATTTTTCGTATTTTTAGTAGAGACGGGGTTTCACCATGTTGACCAGGATGGTCTCGATCTCTTGACCTTGTGATCCACCCGCCTCGGCCTCCCAAAGTGCTGGGATTACAGGCTTGAGCCACCGCGCCCGTCCAGTAATATTTAAAATGAGCAGTTAAGACTTTAGTTTTACAGCTTTGGCCAAGTGCCTAATTATAAGCTTCCTGGTCCAGGTGTGAGTCTGTGATAGTTCAAATGGATGTGTAGAAGTAAAATGAAAATATTATGCCTACTATAATTAAGATAGTAATATCAAGGAAGAATACACATGTTCAGAACTCTTTCAACAAACTTTTTTACACATTGAGATATTCTTAGGTACTTAGTCATCTTTGGTCTACATCAGAGGTCCTCAACCCTCAGGCCGCAGGTTAGTACCTGTCTGTGGCCTGTTAGGAACCAGGCCACACAGCAGGCAGCCAAGCTTCATCTGTATTTAGAGCCATTCCCCATCACCGGCATTGCTGCCTGAGCTCCGCCTCTGTCAGATCAGTGGTGGCGTTCGGCTCTCATAGGAGTGCAAACCCTGTTGTGAACTGCACATGTGAGGGATCTAGGTTGTGTTCTTCTTCTAAGAATCTAATGCCTGATAATCTGTCACTGTCTCCCATGACCTCCAGATGGGACTGTCTAGTTGCAGGAAAACAAGCTCAGGGCTCTCACTGATTCTACATTATAGTGAGTTGTAAAAGTGTTTCATTATGTATTACAGTGTAATCTTGTAATAATAAAAATAAGGTGCACAATAACTGTGCTGTGCTCGAATCATCATCCTGAAACCATCCCCCACTGCCAATCTCAGTTCATGGAAAAATTATCTTCCACGAAACCAATCCCTACTGCCAAAAAAGTTGAGGGACTGCTGGCCTACACAACAAATGTATAGTCATGGGAATTGTGTAAAATCTGTTTCTTGAGTTATCACTTGTATTTCTACCATCAATTTTCTCTTGAAAACTCACAAAAGAGACATGTATGGGTAAATCATCATATTTGTACTCATCTATCTACTTTTTCATTGATTTCCTCACTCTCAAATATTGTGCCATGCTATTGTAATACATCAGCATGTTTTAGAGCCACTTTATTTGATTACTTGAAATTTTCCCGAGACGGTATTTCAGCCATTAATTTTCTGATATATTACATTGGCAAAGAAACTTGTAGATTTCAAAACACTTTTGTTTCTTTATTTTATGCGACTTGTTTGTCAGTGAACAAAATAAAATTCAAAAGGTAAAATCACAAGTTATATGCCCAGTGAGCAGCAGAATGCTCCTTGAACCCATACCTCTGTACTCCTAGACCATGTTTTCTTGTCCACAGTGCCATACTCTCTATTTTAAGGCTCTGTGCCAGACCCTATGCCAAGGTGTGCAGTATTTGGGTACTGTCCTATCCCCATTAATCTTTTTATTCCTTTTATCCTTTTCTTAGTGGGAAAAGGTTTCATGCCTTGAATCAGGAAAAAACAGCTTTGTAACTTCAGGAAGTACCACATGGGTGGTAGACACTGGGCCTATGCAGAAGTGGGCATACATCAGAGGCTTTGATTAATGTATTAAAAAACATCATCCCTTTTCCTGACCAGAAATGTTGTATACAAAGGGCTTATGTTTATCATGCAGCAAGCTGTTGGCTGGGTGCAGTGGCTCACACCTGTAATCCCAGCATTTTGGGAGGCTGAGGTGGGAGGATCGCTTAAGCCCAGAAGTTTGAGACTGGCCTGAGCAACATAATGAGACTCATCTCTATAAAAAATTTTAAAATCAAATGGGTGTGATGGCATGCACCTGTGGTTCCAGCTACTAAGGAGGCTTAGGTGGGAGGATTGCTGAGCCCAAGTGGTCAAGGCTGCCGTGAGCCATGATTACACAGCTGTACTCCAGCCTGAATGACAGACGGAAATCCCTGTCTCAAAAATAAATAAATATTAAATAGATCATGCAACAAGCTTTTGAACCAAGAACTTCATTTTTGAGAAGTTATTTGTATTTGGAGAGGCATTAGGCTTTCAGACCATTATAGTAAATTGTTTTTCCAATCATCTTTTCAACTAATTGACTGCTGTCATTTACTGACTATGTGTCAGGGACGTGGCGCTGAAATGAATGAACAGGTATTTCTGTGGCCTGAAGAAGTGAATGCAGTTTCTGATGTATTCAATTTTTACTCCCAAGAGAATTGGTTAGACATTGAGATAGTGAGGCTGTCAGAAAATTTTACTGTTTTTGGTGTATCCCTTTTGTCTACAGGCTATAACTGCCAGGTGAATATTGATGAATGTGCCTCAAATCCATGCCTGAACCAAGGAACCTGCTTTGATGACATAAGTGGCTACACTTGCCACTGTATGCTGCCGTACACAGGTGGGTCCTGGAGTGCCAGCAGGGACCAGAGGGGATACTTGGCCTTGCTTTGGCAATGCCTGAGTCTCAGTGCCCAGGTCTGTGGGGCTGCAGTGCTGCTCCGAGGACTCACTCCTCAGTTGTCCTTCCTGCCTGTACTGACTGGATCTTGAGCTTTGAAAAAACATGTGGCCGAGCTTTGAAAAAACATGTGGCCTCCTAAGATGCAAGTGGTGGACAGTCATTTGCCTCCATCGTGCTTTAGTATTTGAAAAAAAATTTTTTTTTAATTGTATATGGCTGGAACCTGGCACACAGCTGATGGTTATCATTCGAATGTTTCCAGGACATTAACTATTTGTCTTAGTTTCAGTAATATAGTTACCATTTATTGGTAGTTTACTATGTGCCAGATACTTTTGTACTTTGGGTTCTTTAATGTATTCCTCAATAATTCAGCATGTAGAAGTTCCTATTGCCATTTTAAACATGAGGAGGCCGAGGCAAAGGGAGCTTGCTTCCTCAAGGTCATATAGGTAAGTGGTACATATAGTATTTACCTGTAAGTCTCTTTGAATCTGAAGCTTTTCCTCTTAATGGCCTTTTTACTTCCCACATTCAGTACCGCTACATCTCACTCAGAGGTGTCACCCCTTCGATGGCTGTTACAACTGAGAAGACGTGAGTGTGACTGCATGTCACATAACTGTTCTTTGTTTCGAAGGTGTTATGTTTGGAGTGGCTTGGAACATTTATTCTTTGTTTTTACTGGCTTATTATTGCCTTCTTGTGATTGGTTATATTTCTATGGCTTGTTTATCTTCTCTTCCATCTATTTTCTTCATTCAGAGGGAAAAAAACACAAACATGGACAGTAATTTTGCCTGTTTCATCAGCTTGTGGCATGCAGTCAGGAGCATGGCTGAGTTATTACTTCCATGGAGTCTTGAGCTGTTAATAGCAGGTGTTAATAGTGACTCTAAGTTGTGTAGAGTAGCAGACTAGTTACCTCAAAGACTTGATAGTACAATGTTACCGTTTCCCCTCTAGAAAAAATATTAATGTAGGGAAACTACATTTAACAGGCCTAGTTCATAAAATGGCAGTTATAGGAAGTCCCTAACCATCTTGCTCAAGGTCACACAGTTAGCAATGTCAGAGCCAATGCTGAAAAGACTGGAGTTTCTCCATTTCCAAAGCCTCTTCATCAGGACTTTTGACTTGAGAACATCCTTAGGATACAACTTGGGAAAATTTTCATTTTCTTTCCTGTTTATCTGTCATAAACTCTCTTATTTACTTTCCAGGCAAGAATTGTCAAACAGTATTGGCTCCCTGTTCCCCAAATCCTTGTGAGAATGCTGCTGTTTGCAAAGAGTCACCAAATTTTGAGAGTTACACCTGCTTATGTGCTCCTGGCTGGCAAGGTAACAACATGGGCATGGAAAAGCCAAGAACATGCATTGTGAACTTTAAACAAAGTGGTCAGGTCATCAGATGATATGGAAGGCCCTGCTGGTCTTCTGAGATCTGTCCATCTTGTCAAGAGCACAGATTTTCACAGGAGCTGCTAACTGGAATGACTTAGAAAGCCTTTCCATTGTCTGTGTCTTTGGGGCCCCCTAGTGGCTGGAAGGCTGCAACCCAAGACTTCATTCTACAGGGTGTTTTAGCACTTCGGCATCAACTTCCTAGGCAACAGAAGTCTTCCTGGAACTTTCTAAAGCAGGGGACCAACCAGTTTGTCTGTGGAGTACCTCCATGCACCCCAACTAAGCTCAGGTCCCGTATAGGTTTTTGTGGGAAGCAGCTTTTAAGGATTAGGTCATTTATTGTCCTTGTGTTTGTAGGTCAGCAGTGTACCATTGACATTGATGAGTGTATCTCCAAGCCTTGCATGAACGATGGTCTCTGCCATAACACCCAGGGTAGCTACATGTGTGAATGCCCACCAGGCTTCAGTGGTATGGACTGTGAGGAGGACATCGATGACTGCCTTGCCAGTGAGTATGCCAGTCAGCTCCTAAGCCCCCTCAGGAGAGGAAAGCACACAGGGAGCAGAAGAGAGCTCAGTGGAGGCTGCTGCCTCTCATGCCTGACATTGGCCATACTGGTCATTTATCCAGCATATTTAATAATAGTGTTTTAATTATTCCTTTTGAAGCTAGTGTCGTTGGGAGTTGAGGCAGTAGGATATATTTTAAGCATTCCCTTTAATTTGTAAACATTGAAAATGTGAGGACAGTGCTTTGATAGTGCTTTTTAAAAAAAATAGATTTATTAAGGTATAATTAATGTACATTAAATGGCAAATATTATCAGTGTACAATTTGACACATTTTGACATATGGCAACTGAAACTATCACCCAAAATAATAAAACATATTTATCACCCAAAAAGTATTTCCATCCCATTGCAATTTAATTTTCTCTCTCTTCCTTGCCCGTGGAGCCACAGATTTACGTTCTGTCACTATAGATTATTAGTTGGCAGTGTTTATCATTTTATATAAATGCAATCAGATAAGCATACATTTTTGTGGGGGGAGAGATTCTGACTTGTTTTAATGAATATAGATCCATCCATGTTGTTTGTATCAATAGTTCATTCTAGTTTATTGTTGTGCAGTATTTCGTTGTATGGGCATAATAATGTTCACTGGTTGATGGCCATTTGGGTGTTTTCTCATTTGGGGATATTACAAATGAAGTTGCTATGAATGAGTCTTTGTGTAGACATATGGTTTTATTTCTCTTGAGTAAATACCTAGGAATAGAATTGGTGAGGCATGTGGTAAGTGTATTTTCACTTTTTAAGAAATTGCCAGAACGTTTTCCAAGGTGGTTGTACTGTTTTCGTTCTCACCAGAATTGTATGGAAGTTTTATTTGAACCGTATGCTCACAAACACTTGGTGCTATCAGTCATTTTAAATTTAGCTCTTCTAGTGGGTGGATAGTGGTATATCATTGTGATTTTAATATGTGTTATTCTCTTTGCTAATGGTGTTAATTCATCGTTTCATGTGCTCTTTGCCCATCTGCACGTCTTTGCTGGTGAAATGTCTGTTTACATCTTTGAACTCAAAAAGACAACCCATTTGAAATAATTGGGTTGTCTTGAGTTCAAAGAGTTTTATATATTTCTAGATAAAAATTCTTTGACAGGTGTTTGTTTCCCAACTATTTCCTCCCAAATTATAGCTTCTCTTTTGATTTTCTTTTGAAGAGGAAGATGTTAACACTGATGAAATTGAGTGTACTCGTGTTTTTCCTTTACAGTTCATGCTTCACGTCTTGTTTAACAAATCTTCGCCTAATCCAAACTCAAGGTTTATCTACTGTGATTTCTTCTAAAAGTTGTATAATTTTAGATCTTTTATTTTAGTCTATGATCTATTTTGAGTTAATATTTTCATGTTGTGTGACTTAAAAGTCAAGTTTAGTTTTGTTTTTTTGTTTTTTCCTAACTATACTAAACTAACTTCTTATTAGTTGTAGGTTCCTAGGTTATCTTCTAGATTAGTTTAGATTGCTAGGATTTTCTACAGATACAATTGTGCTGTCTATAAATAAAGATAACCTTTATGCCTTTAATTTCTTTTCAACCCTTATATGCCTTTTATTTATTTTAGTATTATTGTAGTAAGATCTTCAATAAATGCTAAATAGAAGTGGTGAGAGAAGCCAGTCTTGTTTTTAATCCAAGGGGAAAAGCATGTAGTCTTTCACCACTAAGTAAGATGTTACCTATAGGTTTTCATAAAGGCCTTTTATCAAATTGAGAGACCTTGTACTTCTTCTGGTTTAAGAGGTTTTTCTATCTTTTTATAGTGAATGAATGTTGATTTTTTTTTTGTATGCAATTGATTTATCTACATCTGTTGAGATGGTGATGTTATTGTTTAGTCTTTTAATATAAGTAAATTATCATTAACTTTATTATTTAACATTTTGCAAATGTTAAACTAATCTTAAATTTATGAAATAGATTCCACTTAGTCATTACGCATCATTCCTTTTACATGTCATTGGATTTGATTTGCCGAAATTTTGTTAAGAATTTGTATGTCTGTGTTCATGAAGAATAATATTCTCCAGGTTTCTTGTACTATCATTGTCTGGTTGTGATGGGTGGGTGATGCTGTCCTCATAGAACATATCAAGAAGTGTTTCTTTCTATTTTCTGGAATAATTTTTGTAGAACTGGTGTGTTTTCTTCCAAATATCTGATATGGAACCTTCTTTCTGGGAAAGTTTTTAGCTATGAGTTTGGTTTTCCTAATACATATAGTGTCATATGGGGCTATTTGTTTTTAATTGAGCTTTGGTAATATCTGTCTTTCAAAGAATTATTCTAATTCATCTGTTTTGTCAAATTTGTCAACATAACATCAGTTTGTTTTATAACATTCCCTTATGGTGCTTTAATATCTATAAGATCCATGATGGTTTCCTTCTTTTATTTCTGCTACTGGTAATTTGTCTCTTTTTGAAAGGGAAAGAATGTCTGTCTTGCAGATGTTTTTCATAGAGTGCCCTATAAATGTTATTAATTCAAATTGGATAATAGTGTTATTCAGGTCTTTTATGCCCTCCATGACTTTCTGTCTACTTATTATTCATGAAGGGATATTGAAATCTTCTATAATCATTGTATATTTGTCTGTTTCTCTAGTAATTCTATTCGTTTTGGCTTAATGAATTTTGAAACTCTAATCTTAAGTTCATGAACATTTAGGGTTCTTATGTCCTTTTGAATAATTGACCCTTTTATCATTTTGAAATGGTCCTTTTTAAACTCTTGACATATTTCTCTCATTGAAGTGTACTTTGCCTGATACTGATATAGCTACTCTAGCTTTATTTTATCCTTAGAGTGTGTTTTTAAAAATACTTTTACTTCTGGCCTGTTTCACTAAAATTGGTTTCTTTTAGAGACCATATATTGGTTCTTGTCTTTTTTCTCCAATATGACAATATTTATTTATTTATTTATTTATTTATTTTTTATTGCATTTTAGGTTTTGGGGTACATGTGATGAACATGCAAGATTGTTGCATAGGTACACACATAGCAGTGTGGTTTGCTGCCTTCCGTCCCCTCACCTGTATCTGTCATTTCTCCCCATGCTATCTCTTCCCACCTCCCCACCACCCCGCCCCTTCCCCATTTCCCCCCAACGTACCCCAGTGTGTAGTGCTCCCCTCCCTGTGTCCATATGTTCTCATTGTTCAACACCCGCCTATGAGTGAGAATATGCGGTGTTTGATTTTCTGCTCTTGTGTCAGTTTGCTGAGAATGATGGTTTCCAGGTTCATCCATGTCCCTACAAAGGACGTGAACTCATCGTTTTTGATGGCTGCGTAATATTCCATGGTGTATATGTACCACATTTTCCCTATCCAGTCTGTCATCATTGGGCATTTGGGTTGGTTCCAGGTTTTTGCTATTGTAAACAGTGCTGCAATGAACATTCGTGTGCACGTGTCCTTGTAGTAGAATGATTTATAATCCTTTGGATATATACCCAGTAATGGGATTGCTGGGTCAAATGGGATTTCTATTTTTAGGTCCTTGAGGAATCGCCACACTGTCTTCCACAATGGTTGGATTAATTTACATTCCCACCGACAGTGTAAAAGTGTTCCTTTTTCTCCACATCCTCTCCAGCATCTGTTGTTTCCCGATTTTTTAATGATCGCCATTCTAACTGGTGTGAGATGGTATCTCAATGTGGTTTTGATTTGCATTTCTCTGATGACCAGTGATGATGAGCATTTTTTCATATGTTTGTTGGCCTCCTGTATGTCTTCTTTTGTAAAGTATCTGTTCATATCCTTCGCCCATTTTTGAATGGGCTTGTTTGTTTTTTTCTTGTAGATCTGCTTTAGTTCTTTGTAAATTCTGGATATCAGCCCCTTGTCAGATGGGTAGACTGCAAAAATTTTTTCCCATTCTGTTGGTTGCCGATTCACTCTACTGACTGTTTCTTTTGCCGTGCAGAAGCTGTGGAGTTTGATTAGGTCCCATTTGTCTATTTTGGCTTTTGTTGCCATTGCTTTTGGCGTTTTGGTCATGAAGTCCTTGCCTACACCTATGTCCTGAATGGTTTTGCCTAGATTTTCTTCTAGGGTTTTTATGGTGTTAGGTCTGATGTTTAAGTCTTTAATCCATCTGGAGTTAATTTTGGTGTAAGGTGTCAGGAAGGGGTCCTGTTTCTGCTTTCTGCACATGGCTAGCCAGTTTTCCCAACACCATTTATTAAACAGGGAGTCCTTTCCCCATTGCTTGTTTTTGTCAGGTTTGTCAAAGATCAGATGGTTGTAGGTATGTTGTATTTCCTGTGAGGTCTCTGTTCTGTTCCATTGGTCTATATCTCTGTTTTGGTACCAGTACCATGCTGTTTTGATTACTGTAGCCTTGTAGTATAGTTTGAAGTCCGGTAGTGTGATGCCTCCTGCTTTGTTCTTTTTGCTTAGAATTGACTTGGCTATGCGGGCTCTCTTTTGGTTCCATATGAAATTTAAGGTGTTTTTTTCCAGTTCTGTGAAGAAGGTCATTGGTAGCTTGATGGGAATAGCGTTGAATCTGTAAATTACTTTGGGCAGTATGGCCATTTTCACGGTGTTGATTCTTCCTAACCATGAACATGGAATGTTTCTCCATCTGTTTGTATCCTCTCTTATTTCGTTGAGCAGTGGCTTGTAGTTCTCCTTGAAGAGGTCCTTTACGTTCCTTGTTAGTTGTATTCCTAGGTACTTTATTCTCTTTGTAGCAATTGTGAATGGCAGTTCGTTCTTGATTTGGCTCTCTTGAAGTCTATTACTGGTGTATAGGAATGCTTGTGATTTTTGCACGTTGATTTTGTATCCTGAGACTTTGCTGAAGTTGTTTATCAGTTTCAGGAGATTTTGGGCTGAGATGATGGGGTCTTCCAGGTATACAATCATGTCATCTGCAAATAGAGACAATTTGATTTCCTCCTTTCCAATTTGGATACCCTTTATTTCTTTTTCTTGCCTGATTGCTCTGGCTGACAATATCTATTTTTTAATTCAGGTATTTAGACTGTTAAATTTAATGTAGTTTTTTATATGGCTGGTTTCAAAATATGCCATCTTGCTCTTTGCTTTGTCTTTGTTCTGTTTATTATTTCCATTTTTCTCTTTTTCTGACATCTTTTGAAATAACTGAGTATTTTTTATGATTTTTTTTATTCATCACATTAGCTGTATCATTTTTAGTAGTTATTGCAAGGATTACTGTATGCAGCTTTAATGTATTATAATGTACCATCAATCATACTGCTTTATGTAGAGGTGAAGAGCCGTACACGCACATTTACACTCCTCCTGGCCTCTCTTCTATTGTTGTTATAAAATGTATTTATCATTAAATCCTCCAAATGTAATCATTGAACTTTAAAAGTTCAATTATTTTTTTCAAGAAATTTGGAAAATAATTTAAAGTCTTTAAGTTAACCACATATTTTCAATTTTTGTTGGTTTTCATTCTTTTATGCAAATTTGTGTTTCCATCAGGTATCATTTTCCTCCTGTCTGAAAAAATTCCTTGAATATTTTGTGTAGTCTTTTTCTCTTGGTGATGAAGTCTTTCTGTTTTTGTGTGTCAGAAAGGTTTTTATTTGGCTATTGTTTTCAAAGATAGTTTCACAGGAAAGAGAATTCTAAATTGACTTTCTCCTTCAGCACTTTAAAGCTATCCTATTGTCTTTTACCTTGCATTATTCTGAGGAGAATCTGCTGTTATTCAACAGATCTTGTATTTGTTCCTTCCTGTGTCATTATCTTTCCTGTGGCTGCTTTTAAGATATTCTCTTTGCCAGACGTGGTGGCTCATGCCTGTAATCCCAGCACTTTGGGAGGCTGAGGTGGGCAGATTATGAGGTCAGGAGTGCAAGACCAGTCTGGTCAATATGGTGAAACCCTGTCTGTACTAAAAAATACAAAAATTAGATGGGTGTGGTGATGGGTGCCTGTAATCCCAGCTACTCAGGAGGCTGAGGCAGGAGAATCGCTTGAACCCAGGAGCAGAGGTTGCAGTGAGCTGAGATCACGCCACTGCACTCCAGCCTGGGTGACAGAGCGAAACTAAAAAAAAAAAAAAAAAAAAAAAGATTCTCTTTGTATAGTTTGCAAGAAAAGAAAAAATATATATATTTTCTTTCCACTGATTTTTAACAACTTGAATATCATTTTACATGTAAGCCCTGTTTTTGCAGTTTTAAGTTCCTTAAGAGCCATAGCTACATCTTTTCTTGTTCTGATTTGTATGCCCTAATTGGAGAGTGCCATGGCATGATTGTAGCTTAAAATTTGTTGGTTTATTACTATGAATATGAAGTGTTCCAAGATCAAGCTATGTGATATTTCAATTTTTATTTAAACTTTGTTTCATAAGACTACTTAAATCTAAAAGAGAGAAAGAGAAAGAGGAGACAGAAGTGAAGCAGAGAGAGAGGATTAATTTATACAGTTAGTGTGCCTGGAAAAACATGGATATATGTATTTTGTCCTCCTCCACATACTCCACCATCACATATACCTTTTGAAAGTATTGATTTATATTCTGTGTATTGGGGCACATGTTTGATTTGCAAATGTGCAAGGGACCAATGCAAGTTTTATGACTATTAATTTTACAAAACTGTTAGTGGTGATATAGGTGAATTTTATTCCAATTAACAAACAGTTTAAAAATTTCAAGAAAGTACTATTGAATTCATTTTCGTAAATGGGCAAGTTGGCAAAATTTAGTGAAAAGATCAGAATTATGCTGCCCTCAGCGTGACTTAGTTCAGGTCATTCACTTTTATGAATCTAAGATTAAATTGATGCTGCTGTTCAGAGCTCTAATTCTTGTGTAATGGCTTAGATCCTTGCCAGAATGGAGGTTCCTGTGTGGATGGAGTGAATTCTTTCTCCTGCCTCTGCCTTCCGGGTTTCACTGAGGATAAGTGCCAGACAGATGTGAATGAGTGTCTGAATGAACCCTGTAAGAATGGAGGGACCTGCTCTGACTACGTCAACAGTTACACCTGCAAGTGCCAGGCAGGATTTGATGGAGTCCACTGTGAGAACAACATCGATGAGTGCACTGAGAGGTGAACAACCAATCACTCGGGCATCAGCATCTTATGAGAGAAAGGGAGAAAGAGGAGGAAACTTCAGAGCATAGTGCTAGAATTGAGGAGGAGGGATGAGTTGTCCACATGGATACCAGTCCGCATTCCCAGTCCACAAGGCAATCTCCTGTTGCCCAGTTCCTGATTCCTGATAAACATATATAATAGCAAGTCAAAGATGAGAGGTTGAAAAGTTTATAAGGATGTTTTATTGTTTGTTTCTTGCTTAGGGAACGGAAAGAGCTATAATTCTGTTCTGTTCTCCCTTGGTCTCTTGTTCATTTCAAAAATCCAAAAATGTCCAGTTTCTCTGTAGAGATTGGAATTGTTACCACTCTTCAAGTAATTTCTGGGAGGTTTGTTTCATTTCTTTTTATAATATTATGAACATGTTTGTTCTGTTCTTCTTTTATAAATATTCTATAGTGAAGAGCACTTTTCTTATAAATTAAATTGACTTAGAGATAAAATGAAATGTGTACATGAGAAAACCACAGAAGAACTGGGTAAAACCTAGAAAACCTCACTTTCTCTAGGTATCTATAATAAGCTCAGCCTTTTAACTTAACTACTTCTAAGCCTTTGGTTATAGAAAGGAAGTGGGCACCTGAGAGCTTCTGGCAGCCAATCTAGCTTGTAAGAAAGTTTATGGGATATGGGGTACTCAGGGGTATTTGCCGCTGTAACATCTTAGATTCCAGAAATCTTACTTTTGGGTAGCAAGTCACAGAAACCAGATACATAGCTGATGTTGCTCTCCTTTTTTACTTCTTAGCTCCTGTTTCAATGGTGGCACATGTGTTGATGGGGTTAACTCCTTCTCTTGCTTGTGTCCTGTGGGTTTCACTGGACCCTTCTGCCTCCATGAGATCAATGAATGCAGCTCTCATCCATGCCTGAATGAGGGAACATGTATTGATGGCCTGGGTACCTACCATTGCACCTGCTCCTTGGGCTACACTGGAAAAAACTGTCAGGTAATTGACTTCCTTCCCATTCACTTAGCTCCTCTAGAGCTATTCACTTTTTAGTCTGAATAAACTCTTCTAAAAGAGAAAATTGTGGATCTCAGGGATGTCCCTGAGATAAATCTAGGTAACTGCCTAATAACTTGTAGATTCCAAAATGATGACATTAGCAATGTGATATGGATTCACAAATATAAGATTTTTAAAAAGGACAACCAAGAACTGCAGAAAAATACAGGTGGGAAATAAACATGGTTTTGTTTTGTTTTGTTTATATTGGAAGCACTGAAAGAACTGAAGAAAATAGAGAATAATCAAAATTACCTTTTAAAGGTCAGATGCAACATCTAAGAGAGTAATAATGATAATTGTGTCTTGCAATGTTGTAACATTCTCAAAACCAAACACTTTACATACCTTTTAAGTTCCTTTTAAGTTCAAATATGTAGTACACATTTCCATAAAATTTTAGGATGGAAAGAGCCCTTATAGGCAACTAACCTAATCTTTGATTTCATGGAAGGCAAAACTGAGCCCCAGAAGGGCAAAGTAACTTTTCCAAAATTGCATACCAAACAGCACTGTGTTTAACTTTATGTTATTCTACCTCTTTAATAGTGACAGAATAATAACTCCAAGGAACATAGGAGCAAATGACCAAATTTAACTTGACTTGTATGGTACACTTAAGTGAGGCTTTGGCTGCATTAGACATACAAGCACCCACCTCCACAAAATTAAGCAGCTTGTTTCTGATTCTGTGGATCACGAGATCATCTTTTGTTGGGCTCCTATGTGTTCTTACAGTGTAAATGGAAGTACTGGTGAAATTTGAATTGTGAATTTGACCTTCCTCTCCTCAAAGGGCCAAGCCACTCCATGTGTGAATTAAGATGAAAGGGGCTAGTCCTTCTGCACTCTTTGCCTCACATTTTTCTTTCTTTCTTTTTTTTGGGGGGGAAGAAATAATTAAACTTACCTATATTTTAAAATGATGTAATCTTACAGGAATGCACATACACAACCAAACTATTAGACTTAATAAACAATTTCAGCAAGGTTGCAAAATGCAAGATTAACATACAAAGTCAATTCTGTTTCTATACAGTAATAATTTTTAACAATCAAAATCTATTTTAAAAAAGGAATTCTATCTACAATAGCATTGAAACAAAACATTTAGGACTAAAACACAAGAACTGCAAGACATGGAAAAATATAAAGCATCAAATAAATTAAAAGGCATCCCATGTTTATGGATTGGAAGACGATAATTAAGATGGTACTGTTCCTCAAATTACTTTACAAATTTAAGGTGATCTCGCTTAAATTTCTTTTATTTATTTATTTATTTATTTTACTTTAGGTGCATGCTATATCTGGCATTTCTCCCCATGTTATCCCTCCCCTCCCTCCCCACCCTCTGTTGTCTCTCCCCTCACCCCCCAAGTGTCCCGTGTGTGTGATGCTCCTCTCCCTGAGTCCACCTGTTCTCATTGTTCAACACCCACCTATGAGTAAGAACATATGATGCTTGGCTTTCTGTTCTTGGGTCAGTTTGCTGAGAATGATGGTTTCCAGATTCGTCCAAGTCCCTACAAAGGACATGAACTCATCATTTTTTATGGCTGCATAGTCCATGGTGTACATGTACCACATTTTCTTTGTCCAGTCTATCATTGATGGGCATTTGGGTTGGTTCCAGGTCTTTACTATTGTACACAGGGGTGCAATGAACATATGTATGCATGTGTCTTTATAGTAGAATGATTTATAGTTCTTTGGGTATATACCCAACAGTGGGATTGCTGGGTCAAATGGAATTTCTATTTCTAGATCCTTGAGAAATTGCCACACTGTCTTTCACAATGGTTGAACTAATTTACACTACCACCAACTGTGTAAGAGTGTTCCTATTTCTCCACATCCTCTCCAGCATCTGTTGTCTCCTGATTTTTTAATGATCGCCATTCTAACTGGCATGAGATGATATCTCAGTGTAGTTTTGATTTGCATTTCTCTAATAACTAGTGATGATGAGCATTTTTTCATATGTTTGTTGGCCTCATATATGTCCTCTTTTGAAAAGTGTCTGTTCATATTCTTCACCCACTTTTGAATGGGTTTTTATTTTCTTGTATATCTGTTTTAGTTCTTTGTAGATTCTGGATATTAGCCCTTTGTGAGATGGGTAGATAGCAAGAATTTCTTTCTCCATTCTGTTGGTTGCTGATTCACTCTAATGATGGTTTCTTTTGCTGTGCAGAAGCTCTGGAGTTTAATTAGATCCCATTTGTCTATCCTGGCTTTTATTGCCATTGCTTTTGGTGTTTTAGTCATGAAGTCTTTGCCTACGCCTATGTCCTGGATGGTTTTACCTGCGTTTTCTTCTACTGTTTTTATGGTGTTAGGTTTTATGTTAAATCTTTAATCCATCTGGAGTTAATTTTAGTGTAAGGTGACAGGTAGGGGTCCAGTTTCTGCTTTCTGCACATAGCTAGCCAGTTTTCCCAACACCATTTATTAAACATGGAGTTCTTTCCCCGTTACTTTTTTTTTCTGGGTTTATCAAAGATCAGATGGTTGTAGACGTGTGGTGTTTCTTCTGGGGTCTCTGTTCCATTCCATTGGTCTGTGTCTCTGTTTTGGTACCAGTACCATGCTGTTTTGATTCCTGTAGACTTGTAGTACAGTTTGAAGTCTGGCAGTGTGATGCCTCTGGCTTTGTTCTTTTTGCTTAGGATTGTCTTGACTATGCAGGGTCTTTTGTGATTCCATATGAAGCTTAAAATGTTTTTTTTCCAGTTCTGTGAAGAAGGTCATTGGTAGCTTGATGGGGATAGCATTGAATCTGTAGATTACTTTGGGCAGTATGGCCATTTTCACAATAATGATTCTTCCTGACCATGAGCATGGAATGTTTCTCCATCTGTTTGTGTCCTCTCTTATTTCTTTGAGCAGTGGTTTGTAGTTCTCCTTGAAGAGATCCTTTACATCCTTTATTAGTTGTATTCCTAGGTATTTTATTCTTTGTAGCAATTGTGAATGGGAGTTCACTCTTGATTTGGCTGTTTGTCTGTTCTTGATATATAGGAATGCTTGTGATTTTTGCATATTGATTTTGTCTCCTGAGACTTTGCTGAAGTTGCTTATCAGTTTGAGAAGATTTGGGGCTGAGATGATGGCATCTTCTAGATATACAATCATATCATCTGCAAATAGAGACAGTTTGACTTCCTCCTTTCCTAATCGAATACCCTTTATTTCTTTGTCTTGCCTGGTTGCTCTGGCTAGAACTTCCAATACTATGTTGAATAGGAGTGGTGAGAGAGGGCATCCTTGTCTAGTGCCTGATTTCAAAGGGAATTCTTCCAGCCTTTGCCCATCCAGTATGATATTGGCTGTAGGTTTGTCATATATAGCTTTTATCATTTTATGATACGTTCCACCAATACCTAGTTTATTGAGAGTTTTTAGCACGAAGAGCTGTTGAATTTTATCGAAGGCCTTCTCTGCATCTGTTGAGATAATTATATGGTTTGTCTTTGGTTCCATTTATGTGATGCATTATGTTTATGGATTGAACCAGCCTTGCATCCCTGGGAATGAAGCCTACTTGGTCTTGATGGATAAGCTTCTCGATGTGCTGTTGCAATCTGTTTGCCAGTATTTTATTGAAGATTTTTGCGTCGATGTTCATCATGGATATTGGCCTGAAGTTTTCTTTTTTAGTTAAGTCTCTGCCTGGTTTTGGTATCAGGATGATGTTGGTCTCATAAAATGAGTTAGGGAGAATTCCCTCCTTTTGTATTGTTTAATAGAGTTTCAGAAGGAATGGAAGCAGCTCCTTGTACGTCTGGTAGAATTTGGCTGTGAACCCATCTGGACCTGGACTTTTTTGGTTGGTAGGCTATTGATTGCTGCCTCTGCTTCAGCCCTTGTTATTGGTCTATTCAGGGTTTCAGCTTCCTCCTGGTTTAGTTTTGGTAGAGTACAACTGTCTAGCAATGTACCCATTTCTTCCTGGTTTACTGGTTTATGTGAGCAGAGCTGTGTAGTAATCTCTGATAGTAGTTTGTGTTTCCGTGGGATCAGTGGTGATATCCCCTTTATCATTTTTTATTGCATCTATTTGATTCTTCTTCCTTTTCTTTTTTTATTAATCTGGCTAGCAGTCTGTCTATTTTGTTGATCTTTTCAAAAAACCAGCTCCTGGATTTATTAATTTTTTTGAAGGGTTTTTTGTGTCTCTGTCTCCTTCAGTTCTGCTCTGATCTTCGTTATCTCTTGTCTTCTGCTAGCTTTTGAGTTTTTTTGATCTTGCTCCTCTAGTTCTTTCAATTTTGATGATAGGGTGTCAATTTTAGATCTTTTCTCTCTTCTCTGGTGGGCATTTATTGCTATAAATTTCCCTCTTGATACTGCTTTAAAGGTGTCCCAGAGATTCTGGTAAGTTTTGTCTTCATTCTGGTTGGTTTCAAAGAACATCTTTATTTCTGCCTTCATTTCATTGTTTATCTGGTCAACATTCAGAAGCAAGTTGTTCAGTTTCCAAGTGGTTGTGTGAGTTTGAGTGTGTTTCTTGATCCTGAGTTCTAGTCTGATTGTGCTGTGCTCTGATAGACTGTTTGTTATGATTTCTGTTCTTTTGCATTTGCTGAGGAGTAATTTGCTTCCAATGATGTGGTCAATTTTAGAGTAAGTGCAATGTGGTGCTGAGAAAAATGTATATGCTGAGAAAAATTCTGTGGATTTGGGATGGAGCATTCTGTATATGTCTGTTAGATCCACTTGGTCCAGCTTTGCATTCAAGTCCTGGATATCCTTGTTAATTTTCTGTCTCGTTGATCTGTCTAATATTGACAGTGGAGTATTGAAGTTTCCCACTATTATTATGTGGGAGTCTAAATCTCATTTTAGGTCATTAAGAACTTGCTTTATGTAGCTGGGTGCTCCTGTGTTGGAGGCATATATATTTAGGATAGTTAGCTCTTCCTGTTGGATTGATCCTTTTACCATTATGTAATATCCTTCTTTGTCTCTTTTGATCTTTGTTGGTTTGAAGTCCATTTTATCAGAGACTAGGATTGCAACCCCTGCTTTTTTTTTTTTTTTTTTTCTCTCCATTTGATTGGTAAATCTTCTTCCATCCCTTTATTTTGAGACTATGTGTGTCTTTGTATGTGAGATGGGTTTCTTGAATACAGCACACCGATGGGTTCTGACTTTTTATCCAGTTTGCCAGTCTGTGTCTTTTAATTGGGGTGTTTAGCCCATTTACATTCAATGTTAATATTGTTATGTGTGAATTTGATCCTGCCATTTTGTTACTGGCTGGTTTGCTCTCTCCTTGGTTGACTCATTTTCTTCATTGCATTTTTGGTCTTTGCCAACCAGTTTGCTTTTTCCGTGACTAGTACTTGTTCCTTTCCATGCTTAGTGTTTCTTTCAGGAGCTCTTGTAGGGCAGGTCTGGTGGTGACAAAATCCCTCAATAATTGCTTGTCCATAAAGGATTTTATTTCTCCTTCACTTATGAAGCTTAGTTTGGCTGGTTTTGAGATTCTGAGTTGAAAGTTCTTTTCTTTAAGGATGTTGAATATTGGCCCCCACTCTCTTCTGGCTTGTAGGGTTTCTGCTGAGAGATCTGCTGTGAGTCTGATTGGCCTTCCTCTGTGGGTGGCCTGACCTTTTTCTCTGGCTGCCCTTAGCATTTTTTCTTTCATTTTGACCCCGGTGAATCTGATGATTATATGCCTTGGGATTGCTCTTCTTGAGGAATATCTTTGTGGAGATCTCTGTATTTCTTGAATTTGAAATTTGGACTGCCTTGCTAGGCTTGGGAATTTCTCCTGGATAATATCCTCGAGTGTGTTTTCCAGCTTGGATTCGTTCTCCCCATCATATTCAGGTACACCGATCAAGCGTATATTAGGTTTTTTTCACATAATCCCATATTTCTTGGAGGCTTTATTCATTTCTTTTCACTCTTTTTTCTCTTGTATTGCCCTCTCTCTTTATTTCACTGAGTTGATCTTCAGTCTCTGATATCCTTTCTTCTGCTTGATCGATTTGGCTATTAAAACTTGTGTTTGCTTCACGTAGTTCTCGTGCTGTGTTTTTCACCTACATCAAGTCATTTATGTTCTTCTCTAAGCTGGTTATTCTAGTTAGCATTTTGTTTAACCTTTTCTCAAGGTTTTTGGTTTCTTTGTGTTGAGTTAGAACGTGTTCCTTTAGCTCTGAAAAGTTTGTTATTATCCACTTTCTAAATCCTGTTTCCGTCAATTCTTCGCACTCCTTCTTGGTCAAGTCGTGATCCTGTGTTGTTGAGAAGTTGTGATCCCTTGAAGGAGAAGAGGTGTTATGGTGTTTGATGGTTTTATCTTTTTTGTGCTGTTTTTTTTCCCCATCTTTATGGATTTACCTGACTGTGGTGTCAGAGAGCTGCTTCATGAGGTCGCTTGTCTGCCTGTGGGGGCACTACTGGGTTTCTAGGGACTCCTTCAGGATACTAGGGAAGCCTCCTGTGTCTTTTGTTTATGCTGGGAGATTAGGCCTGCCTCTTCCGCTGACCTGTACACGCTGCTGGGTTGTCAAGAATGCCGCCCCGTTGCTATGTAGGCTTCCTGTGTTTTTTGTTAAAACATGTAGCTCAGTTCCACCCCTCTAGTGGTGGCCTGTGCCCTTCCTCCACTGGGCTGGATCATTCAATGTTCATCTCAGACTGTGGCACTGGCTGTGCAACCCACTAAAGTCAGAGCTTCAGCCCTCTGGGGTTTGTAGGGGAGGTTAGCGACCCGCCTAGCCGACCCACCTAGCCGCACCCGGCAGTCTCCCCCTTTCAGCTTCCTCTCTCTCCGGTCATGGGGTAGGAGCCGCCCAGCTGATCCTGCTTACAGCTCCCTCTCTCTCTGGGCAGGGGGAGGCAGCGATAGCTCAGTCTGCAGACTCTTATTCAACTCGCACTTGTAATTCCAGGCGCTTGACTGGCAAAGATCCCCTGTTCTGTGTTTTGCTGAGGCTTTGGGGAAGTGCTGTATCTGGACCAGAGCGCCAGAGGTGGAGCCTCCGCCTCACTGGTCAGATGCACTTTCTGTGTGAAGCAGCACCCCTCTCCACCTCGGTCTGCCCTGAGTGGGCTTTGCTCACCTTCGGACCAGACCTGTTTAAATGCACCTGGTACCTCAGTTGGAGCTAGGAGATCTCTGGGTTTCTGCGTCTCTCTCCCTGGGTGTTGTGCGCTGGAGTTGTGTCTAATCCACCATCTTGGATCATCGTCCGGCCTCACATTTTTCATAAGCCTGATTGTCTTCCCTAGAAATAAGCTCTTAAAGGTTTTAGGTTTATTAACAGGCGTTAAGTCCTTTTACCCATATTCACCACAGGTAGATTTGGTCAAGACCCATGTGGATTTCTCAAACAGGATTAGCACAGAAAGTATGAACCTGTCTGACAGCTTTAATTCTTTCTTTCTAGCACTGCAGCGTGGCCATACATGTAGGCAGATCATATCTAGAGCATTGGGAATAGTTTAACCTGTTGGGTTTCCCCAAATTCTTAAACTTTTGTGTTAAGAACTTTAGAAGACCTAAGAGGAATTAGACTACAGCAGGCCCTCAAATCACTTTGTTTCATTCAGTGTCATTTTGTTGTAACATTGAGTGGGGAAAAATCTGTTTTTGGCTAGAACTGCTATCTGTGTGGAGTTTGCATGTTCTCCCCATGACTGCATGGATTTTCTCCAGGGTCTTCAGTTTCCTCCCACAACCCAAAGCTGTGCATGTTGGGTGAAGTGGGCATGTCTGCATTGTCCCAGTCTGCCAGAGTAGGCTCTGGCCACTCATGAACCTGAACTAGAATAAGTGGGTTAGAAAATCAATGAGGAGAGAGATCCAAGATGACCAACTAGCAGCAGCTCAGGATTGCAGCTCCCAGTGAAGGCGCAGGGAGTGAGTGGACGCCAGACTTTCAGACAAATTTTTGTTGCCCACGGACCAGGAGATTCCCAACAGGGGAGCCCCACAGGTCACCAGTGCAACTCTTTTGGCCAGCGTGGCTGTTTTGCTGGCTTCCAGGCGCGGTGATTCTCAGTGCAGAGTATGCAGGACCGGGTGCCCTTTTAGTTGGCATTTGGAGCTCTGGGAAGGCAGAGTGGCCCATTCAGCTGATTGAAAGGGGGACTGAAGCGGGGAGCCAGACCGGGAGATTCCCAGGCAGAAAAGCGCCACAAATCTCAGCACTGCTGTTTCAGCCAGCGCGGTGGCAGCACGGGAAATTGCATAGATCCTGTTGCCTTTTCAGCGGGTGTCTGGGACACCTGGGAGAGAATCAACCGTTCAATTAGGAAAAGGGAAAAAAGGGGGCTCCGAGGTGGGGAGCCAGGTGATCAGGCTCAGCTGGTCCCACCCCCACAAAAAAACAGCGATTGGAAATGACTGTTGAGAGTTTCAGAGCAAGCACAGCTGAACCCAGGAAGGTCCAGCTCTGTGGGGGAGGAGCGTCCACCGAAGGAAAACAAAGAAACAAAAATAATATCATCACCAACAAGCTGGACGTCCACTCAAAGACCCAATCTGAAAGTCAGCAATTACAAAGATGACAGGTGGATAAATACACAAAGATGGGAAGAAACCAGGCAAAAAGGCTGAAAACATCCAAAATCAGAATGCCTCTCCTCCTTGAGGGGATCACAGCTCCTCATCAGCAAGGGAACAAGTCCTGATGGAGAATGAGTGTGATGAATTGTCAGAATCAGGCTTCAGAAGGTGGATAATAAGAAACTTCTGTGAGCTAAAAGAGCATGTTCTAACTCAATGCAAAGAAACTAAGAACCTTGAAAAAATGTTTGATGAAATGCTAACGAGAATAAACAACCTAGAGAGGAATATAAGTGAATTAATGGAGCTGAAAAACACAATACGAGAACTTCGTGAAGTATGCACAAGTTTTAACAGTCGAATTGACCAAGCAGAAGAAAGGATATCAGAGGTCGAAGACCAACTCAGTGAAATAAAACAAGAAGACAAGATTAGAGAAAAAAAAGGGTAAAAAGGAATGAGCAAACTCTCCAAGAAATGTGGGACTATGTGAAAAGACCTAATCTACATTTGATAGGTGTACCTGAATGTGACGAAGAGAATGAATCCAGGCTGGAAAATATTCTTCAGGATATTATTCAGGAAAACTTTCCCAGCCTAGCAAGGCAGGCCAATATTCAAGTCCAGGAAATACAGAGAACACCACAAAGATATTCCTCAAGAAGCACAACCCCAAGGCACATAATCGTCAGATTCGCCAGGGTTGAAATGAAGGAGAAAATGCTAAGGGCAACCAGAGAGAAAGGTCAGGTTACCCACACGGGGAAGCCTATCAGGCTCACAGCAGATCTCTCAGCAGAAACCCTACAAGCCAGAAGAGAGTGGGGGCCAATATTCGACATTCTTAAAGAAAAGAACTTTCAACCCAGAATTTTACAACCAGCCAAACTAAGCTTCATAAGCGAAGGAAAAATAAAATCTTGTGTGAACAAGCAAGCACTCAGAGATTTCATCACCACCAGGCCTGCTTTACAAGAGCTTCTGAAAGAAGCACTACACATAGAAAGGAACAACTAGTATCAACCATTCCAAGAATATACCAGAAGGTAAAGAGCATCAACATAATGAAGAATCGACATCAACTAATGGGCAAAACAGCCAGCTAGCATTAAATGGCAGTATTAAACTCACATATACCAATATTAATCCTAAATTTAAATCGACTAAATGATTTAAAAGATACAGACAAGCAAATTGGATGAAAAGCCAAAACCCATCGGTACGCTGCATCCAAACCCATCTCACATGCAAGGATACACAAAGACTCAAAACAAAGGGATGGAGGAAGATTTACCAACCAAATGGAGAGCAATAAAAAATAAAAAGCAGGAGTTGCAATTCTTGTCTCTGATAAAATAGACTTGAAAGCAACAAAGATCAAAAGAGGCAAAGAAGGACATTACATAATGGTAAAAGGATCAATGCAACAAGAAGAGCTTGATGATCCTAAATATACATGCACCCGATATAGGAGCACCCAGATACATAAGGCAAATTCTTAATGACTTATAAAGAGACTTAGACTCCTGCACAATAATAATGGGAGACTTTAACATCACATTGTCAATATTAGATCAATGAGACAGAAAATTAACAAGGATATCCAGGACTTGAACTCAGACTTGGAACAAGTAAACTTAATAAACATTTACAGAACTCTCCACCCCAAATCCACAAAACATGCATTCTTCTCAGTACCACATCACACCTACTCTAAAAATGACTACATAATTGGAAGTAAATCAGTCCTCAGTAATTGCATAGCATTTCACAGGTTTAAATGAAATATTGGTTGACTGCCTGTTTGTTATTTTCCTCCCTTATTCCTTCCTATCTCTATTGTTAAGTACAATATTGGCATAAAAGAGGTTTTTAATACCCATTTTTAGACTGCATTCTAGCCTGGGCAATAAAGCAATACTCCTATTCTCTCTCCCTTTCTCTTCCTCTTTCTTTCTCTCTTTCATTCTTTTTTCTTTCTTTTTTTCCCAAAAAAAGGAGAAAATAAATGAATATACCAATTATTATAAAACTAAAACTCATAATGCCTATAATACTCATGCAAGTGCACAACAATAAACAATGTGGTACAAAAGCACCCAGCAAGCCTGTTATATTGGTTAGTGTTGCTTTCTGAACTGTGTGGTGTGTAAGAGGTGCTGACAGTTTTGCTTCGTAAACATTTATTCCTTGATTTGACCACCACTAGGACTACTATGACAGATTCACCAAAAATTGGATAAATAATTATCTTGTTTTTATTAATCTTTCTTACATGAATGTATAGTTTGTTTATTTCAATGTTTAATATTAGAAGTGGGTGTTAATTTTAAGCCTAATGATTTTTTTTGACCAGAAATAAGTATACAAACTTAACTCTTGTTTATATCAATTATACTGTGGTAAAATTGGTTTTCTTATATATCGTTGTGCTTAAAGTCAGTTTCCAAGAACCTAATAATGACATTTAGTGAAGACTTATGGTACATAAAAATGGTTAGGTGTATCTTGGAACACTGAATCATGTTTAAGCGCTCTTTCACTAGATGAAGGCTCTCTTTTCTTTCTAATCAGTGTGCTTTTCTTTGATTTCTTGTAACACAGTGTAGCTTCTTTTCTTCATTTCTCGTATTTGAATTTTGATGTATGTACACGCCTCCTCTGTTTCAGACCCTGGTGAACCTCTGTAGCCAGTCTCCATGTAAAAACAAAGGTACTTGTGTTCAGGAAAAAGCAGAGTCCCGGTGCCTGTGTCCATCTGGATGGGCTGGTGCTTATTGTGACGTGCCCAATGTCTCTTGTGACATAGCGGCCTCCAGCAGAGGTAAGCTTTGCTCCCTTGGGCTCAGGTCATTCGCTGAAATATTGACTGACCAGTGGCATTTAGAGCAGGTATCATTTTTGTGGGATAAGAGAGAAGAGCAGATAGTAATGGGTTAGCAGGGCTCTGGGGAAAGGGCTCAAGACAGAAGGTGTAAGGTAGAGGAATAGGTTCCGAGATTCTGAGAAGAAATGTATTTGAGATGGAACTAAGGCATATTTTATTTTGAGGGTTTATTTATTTTTAATATGCATCTGGTGCTGAGGGTGTGAAGAAACAGATAAGAATAAGATTTGATGTTTCAAGCAGTTTAGATTTATTTGCTCATTGGTTGGTCTGAACCCTGTATGTGTCATGTGTTCTTCTATGACATTTCTTCCTCACTGGGTTTCCCAGGTGTGCCTGTTGAACACTTGTGCCAGCACTCAGGTGTCTGCATCAATGCTGGCAACACGCATTACTGTCAGTGTCCCCTGGGCTATACTGGGAGCTACTGTGAGGAGCAGCTCAATGAGTGTGCATCCAACCCCTGCCATCACGGGGCAACGTGCAGTGACTTCATTGGTGGATACAGATGTGAGGTGAGGACACTGAGCAGGCAGAAGTCATGTACAATCCCTGGAGATTGTACAACTGTCTTGAGCCTGGTATATTGAATTTAGCTGCTTCCATCTTGTATTTATAGTTTATAGATGTTTTCAGTCCCCATCATAGTGTTTACCACTGTTTCTTTCAGCCTCTCTATGCCATAAGTTAACATGGCCCTAGTAAGATATTTTTAAAGGCATCTGGAACCATCCCAGCTCCTTATGGTTGCTTTTAGGATTTAGAGCGAACAGTCACTACCAGGGTGAATTCTACAGGGCCACCCAACATAGCAGTCTACAATTCCCTGAATAGCAGCTGAGATAGGAAAAACTGCTTTGTGGAATGTCCCTTTGGCCCCTGTCACCTTTGTATGTAATTATTAATCAGACAACTTGCAATTCTCTCTCAAAAAAAAAAAATGTTGCTCATCCTGTTCCCCATAGCATCACACTAAAGTTTCATGTATATATTTGAGGAAGTATGTGTCATCAAGGGACATGTCACTGTTTTAATGTCTGGGCTGACATGGCCCCAATAAACCTTGGGGCCATGCAGATCCCAGACTGATGCTGGCCTTTGGAGCTCTCTGACTCAGAGATTCCTGCCACTGGCTGCTGAGTAACATCACCTAGACTCCTTCTTCTGATCCTTCTTTCCCAGAGTTTACTTACTGTCTTCCCCTTACCCACCTACCCCTCTGGAAGGTCTCATGCTATAGGAACTTCTCCCACGTGCAAACCTGTCAAAGCATTGTCCAAATAAAGCTACCTCACAGCCATATCCTTTTTCTTGATCATCCCTGAAATCCCTCCAACCCCTACATCCACCATACCTAGCCAGCCTGCTCTACCTCCCTCTACCCTACTACCCCTGTCTCAACCAGTTTCTCATACATAACAGTTTCCTAAATCTGAAGATCAGTAAATGCATGTCTATACTACCATCCACATATGCCTTTTGACTGAGTCATAGGGTCCTCATCACATACAAAGAAATGTGTATTTTAAAGATGAGGGAACTTGTACACAGGAGGAACAAAAGTTTTGCACACAAGTCAAATCTGAAATATCCTTCAGAGTATTCAGTCCCTGCCCTCCTTTTAATGCACCTTTTTCAACCGGAAGAGGAGTAGATAAATGCCAGTAAGCTGCAGGTTGTCTGTCCCTGCATGGAAGGATTAGCAGAGAGTGTAATGGTTCCAGAGAAACATACAAAATCTAAGCGGGGAGGTGGGAGAGAGTCACAGAAATGTTCAGATCTGACTTGCTCTCATGGTCTGTTGCCAGTAACGTTCCAATATTTCTTGTCCTTTTTGCTTCCTCATGACAGTGCGTCCCAGGCTACCAGGGTGTCAACTGTGAGTATGAAGTGGATGAGTGCCAGAATCAGCCCTGCCAGAATGGAGGCACCTGTATTGACCTTGTGAACCATTTCAAGTGCTCCTGCCCACCAGGCAGTCGGGGTACGAAATCATCCTTACCCATTTTCCATCCAGGGCACTGTCTAATTTATAAATTCTTTCTTAGCAGTCAGGAGATTTTATAAAATTAAAGATATTAAGACTAGCTTCATTCCAAGCATTTAGTTCTGCATCCTAGTAATTCAAGCCATTTTATTCTTTCATCTCCTGCTAGCTCTGATGTTGTGATTTATGTTCAAGGTTTCATCTTGTTTGGCATCTTATACTCCACGAAACACAGACTAAGGAACTGATAGAACATTATAAAAAAATTAGCCTGGTCAGTAAGATTTCTTGTTGCTTCGAGGAAAAGCAACTAATGGCCTCTAAAATAAACAATTTACATTTACCTGCTTTTGTATTTTTTAAATTAGCCAGTTCCTGACTCTATAAGGTGGGGAAATGAATGAAATGAAAATATCTGCTATTATTTTTATAACCTCAGGTGAGGATATTGATGGCATAAGATTCTGCTTTAGGAATTGCAGTAAGGCCAGATGAGAGACGCAACCCTGGACTGTGAGTGATGGGGCCATCATTCGCTGTGGGCATTACTGCTGCTTTTGAACTAAGTGGTAGGGCCTTCATTCTGCTGTGAACATTGACACTGCTTTTGAACGATCCCTTGGAAAGAGCTTAGAGTATTGTTGGTTAGAAGGCATCTAGTTGTGCTGGGGCCTACTCTAAGAAACCTGTGAAAATGTAAATGGCTATCCACACTGGTGAGAAATTCATTCTTGTTAGTGTCAAAGAGATTAGAATGCCAGAGAAGTATAAGTATTTGTATTGCCTTAGAGCTTTGTGTCAATAAATTTGGATCATGTGCCTTCCCAGATACCAGAGTTTGATTAAATTAAAATAGGAGAGTACCCTACTAGTAGGCTGGTTATTGACGAATGAGGTTAATGGAAAGAAAAAACTAAGGAGAAACAATCTTTAAGTATTTGAAGAATTGTCATGCTGAAAGGAGAATTGTTCTTTATTCTAGAAATCAATGGTTGAGTAAAAATTAATTCCAATTCATTACTAATTGTTCCTTTGAACAATTATACTGGTTAGGACAAGCTCCAGTTCTGGTGATCACTATTATCATAGTTCATTTCTGTTACTGTAAAAGAATACATGAGACTAAGTAATTTGTTTTTCAAAAGAGGTATATTTAGCTGTACAGGAAGCATGGTGCCAGCCTCTACCTCTGGTGTGAGCTTCAGGCTGTTTCCGCTCATGGTGAAAAGTGAAGAGGAGCCAGTGTGTGCAGAGAACACATGGCAAGAGATGAAGCAAGTGAGAGGGGAGGAGATCCCAGGCTCTTTTTAACAACCAGCTCTCATGGGAACTAACAGAGTGAGAATGCTCTCATTGTCTCAAGGACACACCTTGAGACATTCATGAAGGGTCTGCTCCAGTGACCCAGACAGGTCCCATTAGGCCCCACCTCCAACACTGGAGATCAGATTTCAGCATGTGCTTCAGTGGAATCAAACTCCAAGATATAGCAGCTAATTAAACCTCAAATCTCAGAGCTTAATATAACAGTGACTTTGTCACTCAAGTAAAGTTGAATATGTGTTGAGCTACCTTTCTTTGTGTTTTAGGTATGTGGTTTGAAAGGTTCATATACCAGCTTTCACTAGCTCAGTCTAGAAGCAACACACATCACTGTCCCTCACAGTATATTGATCAGAATTATTAAATGGTCTCCCTGACTTCAAGGGAGGCTAGGAAATATGGAAGAGTACATGGGTATTCATCAAACTCTAAAATCACTGCTATACCATGAGCTTTTTATTAATTAGACATGTCCAGTCCCAGAATGGATCATTTCAGAAGGAAACAAAATTTTTGTCGCTTCTAACCATGTGTTGAAGATGGCTTAGAATACTCATTTCGCTATTATCATTGACAGTGTTTTTCTTTCAGCACTTGGAGTATGTCATCCCACTGCTTTCTGACAGCCATGGATTTTAGTGAGAAATCATGTGTTAATCCTAGTGAGGCTCCCTTATATGTGATACATTGCTTCTCTCTTGATGCCTTCAAGATTCTTTCTTTAATAGTTTGATTGTGATATGTAGGTATGAATTTCTTTGAGTTTATCCCACCTACAATTCCTTGGATTATTATACTATGTGTGCTGGTTTAGGTATGTAAAACAGTATTTTTTTTATCCTGACTTAACTTCTCTGGCCATTGGTAAACATTTCAGGAAACTCTAAAGTCCTGTAACCCTATTATGAGAGTTATCACAGTGTGTGTTTTTGCCACCATATTCATAAGCCTTGGATCTTTGCCTAGGTGTCCCTCTAGTCCCCTAGGTAAAGTGTTAACTGTAAAAATTCTGCCTCTTCCTACTACTTTGCTTCAGTCCGTTGAGTTCTCTCTCATTTGATAGGTCTATTTATTACTGGTGGTTCCATTCTGATGGGGAAATATACATTTATGCTCATTTTACTAGCAGTCCCTAAATATCAAATATTGTTTGAGACAGGGAGCATATACGGGATTCTGTTTGTTTTTACTTTTTTGTTTTCAATTTACTCTATGTATAAGGTAAGATATGCATCTAAACATATAAACAAAAAATGTATTTATACACAGAAAAGTATACAGTGAAAATACTTCTTCTTATACCTATTTCTTTTCCTCAGCATAAATTTTCCCTCTCCCACAAACATGTAATCACCACTTTTAGTCATTTGTGTATCTTTCTAGAGTTTTAAAAAAGATGTATCCTTCAGAATTTCTTTATGTAGAGAGAAGCCAAATACAAAGATATTTTATTTCCTTTACTTTTTACTTTGAAGATAGAATATTAGACATTTTTTGCACTTGATTTTTTTAACTTAATTGGAGATACTTTCATAACAAAATATAGAACTTACTCAATATTTTTTATAGCTACAGAATTCCCTGTACAGACATGCCATATTTTGCTTACCCAGTGCCATCATGATAGATATTTCAGTTATCTTGCAAGCATATATGTGTATTGGTAAAATAAATTTTCAGAAATAGAATTGCTGGATTGGATAATATATGCATTTATAATTTTAATAATTGCAATGTATCAGCATACTGGCTTCTTAAGGTGGAAAAATATCTTTTCATTTAAGAATCATTTTTTCCTTTTGCTGCAGTTTCTCTGTTCATGCATGTCTTTTTTCCCCCATTAAGTTGTTGATATAATGTTTTGTGGAAATTGGCTGTCAATGATATAAAGTACAAATATTTTCCCACTATATTGTTTTTATCTTTTGATTTTCTTTATAGTGATTTTTAGTGCACACTTTTACTTTTTTAATCAAGTTGAATTTATCATTTTTAAAATGGCTTGTGGATTTTGAGTTGTAATTAGCAACGTCTTATACACTTGAAGATTGTAAAGAAATTCTGTTTTCCTCAAGTATTTTTTCCATGTGGCTACTCATTTGTTAATACACATTTATTGAATTTTTTTTTTTTGAAATGGAGTCTCTATTGGCCAGACTGGAGTACAGTGACACAATATCGGCTGACTGTAACCTCAGCCTCCCGGGTTCAAGCAATTCTCCTGCCTCAGCCTCCCAAGTAGCTAGGACTACAGGTTCCTGCCACCATGCTCAACTAATTTTTGTACTTTTTATTAGCAACAGGGTTTCACCATCTTGGTCAGGCTGGTCTTGAACTCTTGACCTCATGATCCTCTTGCCTTAGTCTCCCAAAGTGCTGGGATTACAGGTGTTAGCCACTGCGCCTGCCCTGAATATTTTGATTTTTATGTAATGATTTGAGATGGCACCTTTGCCAAATTCTAAATTCCCATGTGTATTTTTGCTGTTCTTCTGGACTTTCTTTTTTGCTCTTTTATTCTATTAATTCACCACTAACATTCTGTTTCAATTATTAAGGATCTTTTTCATAGTTTTCCTGGTTATGGTTACAGTTCATTTTTCACATAATTTTATAATCAGCTTGTCTGTTAATAAATTCGTATTGGTAATTTTTATCAGGGTCTAATTAAATTTATGAATCAGTATAGGGAAAACTAACAACTTTATGATGAGGAGTCTTGCTAACTAAATCCTGGTGCGTCTTTCCACTTATTCAAGTCTCTTTTGTGTCTGTTAGGATGGTATTAAAGTTGTCTTCATATAGGTTTAACACATTTCTTGTTAAGATTATTCCTAGGTATTTTATCTTTGGCAATTTGGTAATTGCTATTGAAAATTGGGCCTTATTTTACATTTAAAAAAAAATCTTGTGTTTGTTAGTTTGTTACAATGCAAGTGTTAGGAATACAGAACTGTTTTCTTTTGTACTTTTAAAAAAAATTTTTTTTGAGACAGAGTTTCTCTCTGACACTTAGGCTGGAGTGCAGTGGCGTGACCGTGGCTCACTGTAGCCTTTATCTCCTGGGTCATGTGATTCTCCTGCCTCAGCCTCCCAAATAGCTGGGATTACAGGCATGCATCACCACACCCAAATAATATTTGTATTTTTAGTAGAGACAGTGTTTCACCATGTTGGCCAGACCAAGTCTCGAACTCCTGACCTCAAGTAATCCACCCACCTCGGCCTCCCAAAGTGCTGGGATTACAGGTGTGAACCACTGTACCCCGCTGCTTTGTACCTTTTTGAATTAATCATAGAATAATTTCTAGAACGGGTATTGATTTCTTTTGTCTCTTTCTAAGACACCATATGCAGATACTCATACTAGATGGCTCATTTACATCTATAGTAAATGAGTCCTATTTTAAATGGAATAACTTTTGAAATCTCAGCAGGAAATTTATGTCTATTTTTGTTAAATAAAAAGCATTAGTGCACTTACACAGTATTACAGAAAAAAGCCAGTGATTATAAAACTTACAAATGTATATCATTCAAAATTCAACTCCAATGCTTACCAATATTTTTACATAATCTATGTATAGTCCAGGGTCACTTAACAGTGGGCATATATTCTGAGAAATATGTCCTCAGGCAATTTCATTGTTGTATAATCATCATAGAGTGTAATTACACAAACCTAGAGAGCATGGCTTACTAACCTAGGCTCCAAACCTGCACCTTGTTTTACTGAACTGAATACTGTAGGCAATTATAACAGTGGTAAGTCCTTATGTATCTGAACATATTTAAGAAGAGGTACAGTGAAAAATTTTAAAGATACAGTAAAAATACAATATAAAAGATAAAAAATAGTACACCTGTATAGGGCATTTACCATGAAAGGAGCTTGCAGGACTGGAATTGGCTCTGGGTAAGTCAGTGAGTGGTAAATGAATGTAAAGACCTAGGACATTACTATACACTACTGTAGACTTTGTAAATACTGTACACCTAAGCTGCACTGAATTTACTTAAAAAGTAATTGTGCTGCGACATTACAAAGCTGTGATGTTACTAGGCAACAGGAATTTATCAGCCTCAGCTTCATTATGGGACCTCTGTTGTATATGCTGCCCGTATTGACTAAAATGTCATTATGCGGTTGCATGACTGTATTTATTATGTTCTTTTTTTGAACTATTTTTATATTTTGGATTATACTTTGGAAAAATTACTGAGTTTCTCTTGAGCTCCAGTTTCCTTGTCTTTGAGACGGGACAAATAATAGGACCTACACCATTGGGTGCTACTTCACCGGATCGCGTGGGAGAGTACATGTAGAGCCCTAGCAGGTTCTTTCCTTTACTCGTACAACTCACCGGAAGGATGACGGCTGTCATGAATAAAGATTGTGCTTTGCCCTGCCCAACTGCAAGGTCCCACTCCCGATTGAGGAGTATAATCTGATTCATTGTGAAAATGTCAGCAGGGGTGGTTATCCCTTGCCGGAAAGCAGGTTCAAAGGCTTTTCATAATTCTGTACCTCTTCTCTTTCCTCCAGGCCTACTCTGTGAAGAGAACATTGATGACTGTGCCGGGGGTCCCCATTGCCTTAATGGTGGTCAGTGTGTGGATAGGATTGGAGGCTACAGTTGTCACTGCTTGCCTGGCTTTGCTGGGGAACGTTGTGAGGGAGACATCAACGAGTGCCTTTCCAACCCCTGCAGCTCTGAGGGCAGCCTGGACTGTATCCAGCTCACCAATGACTACCTGTGTGTTTGTCGTAGCGCCTTCACTGGTGAGAAGCTCTCTAGCCTCCTGGCCACTCTGCCTTGGTGGATGGTTTTAGTGAGCAAATTGGGCCCTGTGACTTGTCCCAGACCCGAGTGAAGCTTTTCTTATATAAGAAAAACAACAGCAGCTTAATTTTTAAAAGCCAGTTTTTTTTCCTACCCTACTTTACATAGAGGTTATAATCAGTGTCTACCTTTAATTTTTCCTTAGGGATTCTTTTGTTGTGCATTGATTATATAATGCTATAGCAGGAATACTTTTAAAAATGTATATTGAAAGTAGTGAATGATATAACACTTTTTAATTGTGGCAAAACATCCAAGACCTAAAATTTACCATCTGAATTAAAATAAACAGTTTAGTGGCATTTAGTACATCGACGTTGCTGTTCCACCATCACCACCATTCATTCACAGAACTCTCTTCATCTGAAGAAAATGACATTTTGTTTTAAGGAACCTTACGTCTAACTCTGGTTTCTTCATCCTGCCTCCTTTGACATATAATAGCTTGAATTACCGGGTAGTTCCTGACACCATGTTCTTTCTACCCCTAAGACTCAGAGAAGCTTAGGACCCTGCTTAGATACTTAAAGGGAGCAGGTCCAAATTCAAATGTGTTTAACCAAGGATCAGTTGATGCGGGTATGAAATGAAAAGTTGCAGTGGTCACAAGTAACGCCCTGCCCAGTGAAGGCTTGATCATATTCTTAGTCTGTTCTCAAGCTTCTTTCTTTCATCACAGGGCATGAAGATGACCTAACCCTGCCTCAGAATAGGGGTCTTATCACAAGGACTTACTAATTACTTCTGGAGAGGGCAGCATGGGGACTTTTGGAAACTAAAATAGTTATTTGTATCTAGATGTGGCAGGATACTCAGATTTGAAATTTACAATGCACTTCCTGGGGTCTGTAGTTGTATTTCTTATAGTGACGGTATGATCAGGTTCCTTGGCAGTCAGAAAATAGGCTGTAATTGTCTATTTACAAACAATTCATCAAGCTGAACCTGCTACATCCTGAGCCCATCTCCAGCCATCTTTCCTTCCAGGAAGGAAAAGATATGCTAAAGATATACTGCCCTACAATCTTGGAATTGTATGAAGAATGAGAGGGATTCTGCAGTATGGAAATTCCCTAGATACACTAACATCAAAAGAGCAGTAATCGATTATGAACTTCATAACTATTGAGGCAATATGGGACAGAATGAGTATGAACAATCTGTCCACAGCCTTGCATTGGCCAAACTGCACTTGGGAGGCCAAAGAAGCAAAACTGGCTCCTGTTTCTTTGACTGGCTCTGAGGCTTTTTTCTCTGGGAACACTGACAAACATTTACAAAGTAAGGGGGAAGGAGGAGAAGGAAGGAATGGAGACCGTTTTGAATTAGTATCCCATAGCCAGGAAGTCGTGTTACTGCATTTTCCACATTTGTGAATGAAAAAAAAAAAAAAATCCCTTGAACACATTGAGAACAATTATTGTCGGAAGCTGTGGCAGAGATAAACAGTGAGGGACTGGTGGTCCACCAAGCTGTGTCCATGTGGTGGCTGCTCTTGGTTAGCAGCTGCTGCTGTGATTTAAAGAGACAAACATTTATACCTCTTGCTGCTTGATCTGGTGGGCCAAAAAATTACTATTTCTACTTCATTTTCAAAGCTACCTTTTCTTTCCTAAGTGACTGCAGGCCAGATGGGGCCTATCTCCTGCTGTTGGCCACGAGTCCCAGCCATGCGGTGCCCTCGTCTCCTCCATGGTTGCAGTTGCCTCATTCTTTGTCTTACAGCAGTGGCCCCCAGGGCCTTTTGTTTTAGAACTATTCCTAGAGGAAGTTTACTTCAGGAAAATTTTTTTTTTTTTTTTTTTGAGACGGAGTTTCGCTCTTGTTGCCCAGGCTGGAGTGCAATGGCGCGATCTCGGCTCACCGCAACCTCTGCCTCCTGGGTTCAGGCAATTCTCCTGCCTCAGCCTTTAAGCTGCGTTTTAGGGAATACCAGTTAGGTGACAGAAAGGCCACAAAGTGATTTCAATGAGGTATATCACAGATGAAAATTCTCTGTACTGCAAATCACCATTTAAATATATGGGCCTGGTACTGGCCTGGTGTCGCCTCTCCTATGAAGTAGATGACATTAACAAAATGCGGTGCATGGTTTTTTAACTGTTTCCTCAAACTTATGAAATGTAAAGTGACTTCAAAAAACTGAAGTGTGATTTCTTGTTTTTTGAGGGGATTTAAGTCACCTTTCTCACCCATCCTGTTGTGTGAGTTGGTGCTTACTGTGTAGGCAAGACAGAGTAAGGGACTGGCATGAGCCAGTGATGGGCCAGTCATGTGGAGATCCAGTGAGTGTTTCCTTCCTTTGCTCAGATTACCACAGGCTTAGAACTGAACTCTCACACCCTTGCTCCACCTAGTTCCTGTCCCAGCAAAGTTTGGTCAGTAACTTGCAATGACTACTTCTGCCTTTTAAAACCCCTTTTTATTTTCTGAGGCCGGCACTGTGAAACCTTCATCGATGTGTGTCCCCAGATGCCCTGCCTGAATGGAGGGACTTGTGCTGTGGCCAGCAATATGCCTGATGGTTTCATTTGCCGTTGTCCCCCGGTAAGTGCCCTGTTGCTCATAAGGGGCATTCTGTCTTCCATACAACATCTGTGACAAAACTGAGATCAAACCTGGTTTTATCAAGCTTCGAAATGAAATTTCTCCATTTTAGCTCTTTCAGAAGAAAGTGCTTGGGTTTTTCCATTTAAAGCTGTGTATAAGCAACAAAACAAAACAAAAAACAACCAAATTAAATAAAAAGAACTGTTTAGACACTTCCTGAAACAGTGAGCTTCCCAGTCCATGACTGTCGGTCTTAAGAAAAACTAAGGGAAAACCACACAAAGTGGTGGAATGCCCCCTTGATAATAGGGCTGATGTTTTTAACTTCTTGGCCCCATGCTGAAAGGTCGTCTCACTGCCCAGGTTGGGCCAGAGTTGGTGGAAATGCTGCTCTGCTGACATTCTTTAGCAGGAACAATTTGGAAGCAAGTTGTCTCTTAAACTAGAGGGAAGCTTAATTTTAGCTATTTGCTATACCTACTCTTTTATCATTGCCAGAGGCTGAAACCTCCCCCAAACAAGAGATCCCTATGCCCGGGGAGATACCGAAACGAAACCTGTCTAGTAACCTTGGCTTGGGCTGAGCAGGAAGTACAGAAAGGAGTGAAATGTGGAGGTTTTCTAGAAACCCAGAACTTCCAATGTGACTGTTTCCCTACCAATGCCATCCTTATTTCCTCACTGATTTCCACAGGGATTTTCCGGGGCAAGATGCCAGAGCAGCTGTGGACAAGTGAAATGTAAGAAAGGGGAGCAGTGTGTGCACACCGCCTCTGGACCCCGCTGCTTCTGCCCCAACCCCCAGGACTGTGAGTCAGGCTGTGCCAGTAGCCCCTGCCAGCACGGGGGCAGCTGCCACCCTCAGCGCCAGCCTCCTTTTTACTCCTGCCAGTGCACCCCTCCATTCTGGGGCAGCCTCTGTGAACTCTACACGGCACCTCCCAGCACCCCTCCTGCCACCTGTCTGAGCCAATATTGTGCTGACAAAGCTCGGGATGGCGTCTGTGATGAGGCCTGCAACAGCCACGCCTGCCAGTGGGATGGGGGTGACTGTTCTCTCACCATGGAGAACCCCTGGGCCAACTGCTCCTCCCCACTTCCCTGCTGGGATTATATCAACAACCAATGTGATGAGCTGTGCAACACGGCCGAGTGCCTGTTTGACAACTTTGAATGCCAGGGGAACAGCAAGACATGCAAGTAAGGGCTTCACGTTCTCCAGAAGCTGAAGGGGACTGTCACTAACACACTTCAGTTTCTGGTTCTTGCTCCTAACCACTCCAGTGCTTCAGCCTAAGCTGCCTCTGCTTTTCAGATGGTGCCAGCCTTGTCCCATCGCACACTATCCTGTGCTCTCCCTTGCTGACAAAGGGCCAGGAATGCTCATTGCATAATGACCCTCTCTCTCTGCCTATCTCTGCCTTCTCACCTGCTGCCTTCGTGACCTCCTGGGGAATATAACTTTTGGAAGTGGTGTTTCCCACTTCAGGCAGCCTCTCACATAACCTGCCCGCAGGATGGATGGAAAGGTCTGTATCTCTCTCTTCACCCCATTTCTTTCCCTAAGACTGTTTTTCCCCAGCCAGATTTATCTGGAAGCATGAATTAGATTAGGCCTGTGACCCCTCCTGGTCTTCATTGTTACAGTTATAAGATGCTGTATGGTTTAGGTAGGAACTTTCCTATTAACTAGCCATTCCGTCGAATTTAATCCCAATTAATTCTCGACAGCCTGTGAGGCATTGGTATTACTAACATTCTTTCATAGGTGAGAGAACTTAGGCCCAGGGGTTAAAGAACTTGCCAAGGCAAGTTATTTCATTGACTCCTAATCTTTTGATTGAGCTGGCATGAAAAGTTGTACCAGTTAGTACAAATATCAAGGGGGAGGGGATGAGGAGAGGAGAGTATAGATGAAATAGTTTGTACATCAAATCATTTAGATTCTGATTCCTTTTGCAAATATTGAAAGAGACTGTACAAGTACGATATGGTGTCCTGTAAGGACATAACCACTCGCTTTTACCTTTTATAGTTGGGATTCACTCTTGAAAGGGAAAGAAATGGATCATATTAATATGGTTCTCTGTATGGCAATTCTCAATGGTTTAGGGCCATTTATCAAGTTTCTAGAGGCATCTTTCACTTCCTAAAGCCCATTGTTACCTTACTGGGGACAGTGGATACAAAGTAGGGAAAGCATGAACCAGGTTGACTTTTGTTCATAAATGCAGCTTTGTTTGAAAACCTGACTTAACAGGATTGTAAGCTGCCTGGGAGCCCCTAAGCTCCTGCAGCGTAGCGAGTACAGTGTTGTTCTTCATTTAGGAAGTACTCAACAAGGATAAGTGGTGTATACTATATGTACTCTATGATGTCAGGGATAGGAGATGCAAAGAAGGTTTCATGGGGCATTTGGGTCCTGATAGGAGCCACAATAAAATGGGTAGGAAAATCCACAGTAGTTCCAAATGTAAAACCAAATAGAGCTCGAGTCTAGTCTGAGCCCTTTTGTTTGTTCTCTGCTTCTCCTGACCTAGGTATGACAAATACTGTGCAGACCACTTCAAAGACAACCACTGTGACCAGGGGTGCAACAGTGAGGAGTGTGGCTGGGATGGGCTGGATTGTGCTGCTGACCAGCCTGAGAACCTGGCAGAGGGTACCCTGGTTATTGTGGTGTTGTTGCCACCTGAACAACTGCTCCAGGACATTCGCAGCTTCTTGCGGGCACTGGGCACCCTGCTTCACACCAACCTGCGCATTAAGCGGGACTCCAAGGGGGAACCTATGGTATACCCCTATTATGGTGAGAAGTCAGCTGCCATGAAGAAACAGAGGATTACACGCAGGTCCCTTCCTGTTGAACAAGAACAGGAGGTGGCTGGGTAGGTATTTGGTTTCTGAACTTCAAGGCTAATTTTATAAAGCCAAGCACTTTGATATATAGCACAAGTCATAACTCAACCTGTAGAAATGCAAAGATCAGACAAATAGAGTGGGCCACCACTAAGATAAATCCATTACCCCAGTACTTATGTTTGTCTAAAGACGTGCCGTGATCTTGGGATCCTGAAAAGTGGGCTGGGGTACACAGGAGCACGATGTCTAGAAGGCCTCCTCAGATGCCAGAATTTACAACCTTTTGCCAGACTTGCCTCAAATCCCTTTATCAGACGTTCCTTTTTTTGCATTAATCGTTGACTTAACCGTCAAGGCTCTTCTTTAGAGTGTATGTCTCTTTGACACGGGTAATGATCTTCAGTTGCTCTGTCATTCACACCTCACTCTTTGTTGGTATATTCTCAGACTTTCAACCCTCCAGCTAGCTGAGATAACAATGCATAGACAAAGGAAAATAAGGACTAAAAATGCACAGGGATGTGTTTCTAAAGTAGCACTAAGTACCACTGAGTAGGTAGGAAAGAGTAGAAGAAGACCACCGAAACCTTCAGGAGGAAAGCACTGGAGATGAGCTTCTCACCTTGTCATGCATTGCCTCAGCCGGAAGGCTTCAGTCAGCCAGACTAAGGAAGGTGGGACATCCTCTATGTGGGAATTAGTGTTTAAGCTCTCAAGGGACAGTATCTGAATTTCTGAGTTATGTCTTAAGGCAGCATCCCAGAAGTGGGGACCTGATGCTGAAGGGGAGGAAGGAAAGCTCCCATCACCCTTTATGACACATTCTGCCTGACCTGCCCTCTTCTGTTTTTCTTCTCCACTTCTCCCTTGGCATCTGGCAGCTCTAAAGTCTTTCTGGAAATTGACAACCGCCAGTGTGTTCAAGACTCAGACCACTGCTTCAAGAACACGGATGCAGCAGCAGCTCTCCTAGCCTCTCATGCCATACAGGGGACCCTATCCTACCCTCTCGTGTCTGTCTTCAGTGAGTGGCACTGGTGTTAAGGGGAAAGGTGGCAGGTGGGGGGGACAGTGTCAATCGGGGGCATAATTTTCATTAGGCAGTCCTCTGTTTTCAGGACTGGTGAGGTCAAAGTTGTCCTGTAAATGAATCTAATGCTGACACGGAGAGGTTGATGTTTTATTCAACACTTTCCCTGTCTCTGTGGACTTTCAGGTGAATCCCCGCTTCCAGAACGCACTCAGCTCCTCTATTTACTTGCTGTTGCTGTTGTCATCATACTGTTTATTATTCTGCTGGGGGTGATCATGGCAAAACGAAAGCGTAAGCATGGCTCTCTCTGGCTGCCTGAAGGTTTCACTCTTCGCCGAGATGCAAGCAATCACAAGCGTCGTGAGCCAGTGGGACAGGATGCTGTGGGGCTGAAGTAAGAGGCATTGCCAGCAAGCCACTCTTCACAGTATAAATAGGGATAGACTATTTATATACATGACTAGAAAAGCATGTCTTGTTGAATCATGATTTTAAATCTAAGCTCTGGACATTTACTCGCACTGACCATGATTCTAAATGCCTTATGTGTGACTGAAACCACAGTCAGAGCCTGGGTGCATCTGTTCCATGCATATTATTACAGTGCTGCCCAGCTTCTGTGTTGAGGTGCGCTTTTGTTTTGAGCTCTCGCTCAGTGGGAAGGGAAAGGATGAATGCTGAGGGGATGTCACAAGAGTACTGCCCATCTTCTCTGGGCCAAGACCCCGCCAAATTGTATTATAGCCATGGGAGTGTGTCATGGTGGAAAGTGTTGAGAACCACTGTGTTAGTTTATGACATAACCGCCATTCTTATTTTTCCTTTTTATAATCATATTAGAAATCTCTCAGTGCAAGTCTCAGAAGCTAACCTAATTGGTTCTGGAACAAGTGAACACTGGGTCGATGATGAAGGGCCCCAGCCAAAGAAAGTGAAGGTGAGGTGTCGGTGGTAGAACCAGCATTGTCAGCCATTACCTGGTTACGTTTCAGATTTCTGTCCTTTAGCTCCAGAGTGTCCTGAAACAGAGGAAAGAGTGATAGTCTTTATATGTTACCCAGACAATAACTATCCTAGGTTCTCCTAAACAGCAGGAATCCTTAGGTCATTTGATGACCTTGGGTTACCTATGTATGCTCTTCAAGAATAACTCTTTAAAAATATTAAAACAAACATGTCCCCTTCCTTTAGTGTCATGCTGGCAAGTAGTCAACTCAGGACTGGAGTGTGTAGATGGCAGTTTCTTCATGGCCACATCTCTCCCTCATCCTTTATGGGCACTTCTCCTTCTATAAGAGAAGATGAAATGAAGCAGCGGAAGAAAGCCAGTGATCATTGACATTGGAGGCTCCATGCCTTGAGCCCAGGAAACTAAAACCTTATAAAAGCAAGGGGTAGACTGGGCTGAGACTAACATGAAAAAGGAGACCCTCCATCCACAGCTATGCATGGCTAGAGTATGATGGTTAAGAAAATTGCTTTAGTTAATACCAGAACTGGATTCAAGACCAAAACTCTGCCATGTAGTAGCTGGTAAGCTACTTAACCTCTTTGTAATTATCCTTACCTGTAAAATGCAGGTAATAATAACTCTTTCCTCCTTGAGTTGTTGTGTTGGCATATGTGCCTTATCTACTTTCCACAGCTTTTAAATTATCGTAATTTTTATTATTGAAGATTGAAGAGTCTTTCCTGAGTGCTTACTACGTGTTGGGTACTGTGTTGAGTACAAGGAAGCAACCTTGAACAAAGCTTGTTTTCTCCTCTCGAGAAGCTTGTAGTCTCATGGTAGAGGTGGCCATGTAGTGGTATGTAAGCACTTAACACATGACCAGTTAAGCAGAGTATGCTTTTTAGGGCCAACAAGAAGAATTAAAGTTTGCTTTCTGGTAGAGGGTAGGTAAAAGCGAGAATTGTGTGCTCTGGAGATCTAAAGCCTAGAGTTTGGGATGTGGGGAGGGAATTGTCTAGATGACGCAGGAGAGGTCAGCAGGAGCCACAGTGCGAGAGCAGTGGCAAGCCAAGGCCGGGGTAATCCTCTGGAGGGGTAGAGGAGTAGGAAGAGAAAAAACAGTAGGAGTTGAGGAGGTGTGGCAGAGGCTCTGGACAGGTTCTCCCCAGCAGTTTCTGGTAGCGACCCGATTGATAGGGAGCTGAAGATGTGGCCTTGCTCTCAGAAGAAGATGACTCCATCAGCGGACGGCCATGGACACAGCAGCACCTTGTTTTCCCCTTCAGGCTGAAGATGAGGCCTTGCTCTCAGAAGAAGACGACCCTATCGATCGACGGCCATGGACGCAGCAACACCTTGAAGCCGCAGACATCCGTAGGACACCATCGCTGGCCCTGACCCCTCCTCAGGCAGAGCAGGAGGTGGATGTGTTGGACGTGAATGTCCGGGGCCCAGGTCAGCACCAGGAAGCCTTCCCCTCTTCACTGTGCTATGTCTTCCCTTGGTTCTACATTGTTGTCCCTGTCTTTGCCATGTCCAGCCATACACCCCTTCCCGATTTCACAGACTCTAAATCAGCTTGAAGAAATGAATGTTTAAGGAATGTAGCCATGAAGAAATTACAAACTCAGAAAGGGAAGGATTTCACATTGCTTTATGTACAATGTGTTGAGACTAAACAGGCAGATAAAATGGGTTAGATTGTAGTAGGATAGAAAAATAATATCCCAAAGCAGAGGATAGTTAGTTAATATCTTAGGCATATATTAATTATTCTATTAGTATTAGATATTTTTAAATTTTGAGTTAAAATGACAGCACTTAAACTTGAACAGAAAAACTTGTTTAACTTAGAGAAGAGCCCCTGCTTAAAAGGACCCATACTTTCCCATTACTCTTTACAGAAACGACGTTATCAGAGGAAAAGGTGGAAAATGTGAAACTAATAACCAGTTACTACAAGAAGTACAGGGAATCCTTTGCCCATAAGAATAACTTTATTCAAATAGAACTGTTTCAACAGTAGGGTTAACTTCCTTCTCCTTTTTGAGTACTTCCTGGAATTTTCTGTTCCTACAGATGGCTGCACCCCATTGATGTTGGCTTCTCTCCGAGGAGGCAGCTCAGATTTGAGTGACGAAGATGAAGAGGCAGAGGACTCTTCTGCTAACATCATCACAGACTTGGTCTACCAGGGTGCCAGCCTTCAGGCCCAGACAGACCGAACTGGTGAGATGGCCCTGCACCTTGCAGCCCGCTACTCACGGGCTGATGCTGCCAAGCGTCTCCTGGATGCAGGTGCAGATGCCAATGCCCAGGACAACATGGGCCGCTGCCCACTACATGCTGCAGTGGCAGCTGATGCCCAAGGTGTCTTCCAGGTAAAGAACATGAGAAGAGTCACTTGAATAATAAGAATTCCTGTAGCTCTATAATGTTTTATCTTTTGTAAGGAACTAATATCTAATTGAATTTATTCAATCATTTGAGACATCAGGGCAGGTATTAAAGTCATGCTTGCTAGAGGGGAAAGCAGGAAAAGAGAGGCAGACAAACTGACCTAGCTATATATAGGCAGATAGTGATAGAGCCAACTGCAGATAACACCAGTCTTCTGATTATTAGTCAGTGATAATTTGTTGTGCCAAGATGCCTCCCAAATGCATAGATTAGATGAGAGTGAAACCTGGTCAGGAGCCTTTGCCTAGTATCAGCTACTTCTTATGGATTTGCCTGACTATGTGGGCTTCTGGCTGCTCAGTGGCAGTTTTCTTGACATGAGTTCATATTATATTCCCTGATGCCTGTTTATTTTATCCTTATGAGGAAATTGGAAGCATTCTGAATCACCTTAGGCTGCACACTGTGACTAAAGGGATACTTCCCCGCATCCCTGTTCTTTCCTGAGAAAGTAGAAGCCTCATCCTTTTACTTTATTTATTGAGCACCTGTTTGTTTATTTATTTATTCATGCAACAAATATTTGTTGATTGATCATGATAGAATCTTGGGTACAAAGATAACAAGGTTTTCGCTCCCCCCAGGAACCTGCAGTATAAGCCTCAGCTGTGATGCCCTTGTTTCTTCTTTGAGTCTCATCATTTTCCTTCATGTAGGTGACTCTCTTCTCTGTACTTTCTCCTCTTCTAGATTCTGATTCGCAACCGAGTAACTGATCTAGATGCCAGGATGAATGATGGTACTACACCCTTGATCCTGGCTGCCCGCCTGGCAGTGGAGGGAATGGTGGCAGAACTGATCAACTGCCAAGCAGATGTGAATGCAGTGGATGACCATGGTAGGAATGAGAGGCAGGGATTCGGATTCTTACCTCCAAAGCATGCTTCTGAGGAGGGAAATGGTTACATGACCCTTAAACAACTATCTCAGATCCAAGTACCTTGGAGATTCATTCATTCGTTCATTCATGCATTCATTCATTCTTCCTTCAACATGTGGAGCTCAGAGATCCAAGCCAGTAGGAGATCTCCAATTAAAATGAGGGATTTTTAATGAGGGTTCTTGGACCTCAAAGCAGATACATGAAAGGTTTGCCCGTGTAGTTTCCTAGGTATACCATTCTTGACTTGAGGATTTATGAGAGCTGACTTCTCTAGTAGAGTTGTGGGATATTCGCAATATAAATTCTGACATGTAATATATAGGTTTTTGTCTTCAGTATGTAACAGGGTGGATTCTGCCGTGTAGTGGGTATGAATACTTTATACAAGTGATCCTTTCACCTAGAGGTCTTCTGCAGGATAGGTAACCTGTACTGAAGCATTTTTAGAACAGAGGAAAAGGAAGAGATTACTTTGGTTTTTCCTATAGACTCCTATAGAGAACTGCTTCCTGCTGATCCCTGGGGAGTTTAAGATTTCATTGTACAAGTCATGGTGCTTTATACTAGGAGTAGGAAATGTCTGCTTATAAAAAAATGTTTCTTCCCTGTAGGAAAATCTGCTCTTCACTGGGCAGCTGCTGTCAATAATGTGGAGGCGACTCTTTTGCTGTTGAAAAATGGGGCCAACCGAGATATGCAGGACAACAAGGTACAATCTGTGGGCTCTGAGCTTGAGAGCTCGTAGCACTGCCTCAGTTATAAGCCCCTTCCTGTTTCTATTTACAGCTTCTCTTATGATATAGATAGAGAAAGACGGAAGCAGTTTGGGCAGACACTGGGTTTGGAGAGTGTGATGAGGACACTGGGCTTGTCCGGGCATGTGTCAGGACTGAGCTTTCTGCCCTCAGTACTCAGCTGGCAGTAGGCTGGCTGTGGATAGCTTGGCACACCTTTCCTCTTCCTTGACATTTCCTTTTTCCGGTTGTCTCTTCTGTTCATACTTCTTTTTCTCTTGTTTTCTTTCTTTTTTCCCTCCTGCTTTTTTTTTCCCCTATCCTTGGGTACCCTGATGTTTTCCTGTTTGGTTTTCTCCCTCTGAGTTTTTTGTCCTGCTTCCTTCTCTTGTTCATCTTCTCTCAGTTTTCTTATCTTAGTCCTTTCTTGCACATGTTTTGTCTCTTCTTTCTTTCACTCTTTCCCTTATTTTTCCCAGTTCTGTGAATGCCGTAGTTTCTTCTCTTCCTTTCTTTCTTATTTCTAACTCCTTTTCCTATTAGAACCTTGTTTTGATAAGCTCAGAACTGTTTTAAGTGAGCCTCCGGCTCAGGGGCATGCTTTATTTTATGAATTCCCAACTAAAGAGATATTGCCTCCAAGGGGCAAAATTGTTTTTTGAGGAGAGGTGCAATAATCTTTTTATGTACAAATCACAGATATACATTCAGTACATTGGTAGAGGCACAGCCTATCTGTGGTATTAGTATTTCATGGGGAAGATAATTAGGAAAACATGTCTAAGGGGGTGATAATAAGAAAGATTGAGAAACACTGCTATATTCTCGAGTGTTATAAACGTGTTCTGTGATGGGCCTTTTCTGTAGGAAGAGACACCTCTGTTTCTTGCTGCCCGGGAGGGGAGCTATGAAGCAGCCAAGATCCTGTTAGACCATTTTGCCAATCGAGACATCACAGACCACATGGATCGTCTCCCCCGCGATGTGGCTCGGGATCGCATGCACCACGACATCGTGCGCCTCCTGGATGAATACAATGTGACCCCAAGCCCTCCAGGCACCGTGTTGACTTCTGCTCTCTCACCTGTCATCTGTGGGCCCAACAGATCTTTCCTCAGCCTGAAGCACACCCCAATGGGCAAGAAGTCTAGACGGCCCAGTGCCAAGAGTACCATGCCCACTAGCCTCCCTAACCTTGCCAAGGAGGCTAAGGACGCCAAGGGCAGTAGGAGGAAGAAGTCTGTAAGTGAGAAGGTCCAACTGTCTGAGAGTTCTGTAACTCTGTCCCCTGTTGATTCCCTAGAATCGCCTCACACATATGTGTCTGACACCACATCCTCGCCAATGATTACATCCCCTGGGATCTTGCAGGCCTCACCCAACCCTATGTTGGCCGCTGCTGCCCCTCCTGCCCCAGTCCATGCCCAGCATGCACTGTCTTTTTCTAACCTTCATGAAATGCAGCCTTTGGCTCATGGGGCCAGCACTGTGCTTCCCTCAGTGAGCCAGTTGCTGTCCCACCACCACATTGTGCCCCCAGGCAGTGGCAGTGCTGGAAGCTTGGGTAGGCTCCATCCAGTCCCAGTCCCAGCAGATTGGATGAATGAGACCCAGTACAATGAGATGTTTGGTATGGTCCTGGCTCCAGCTGAGGGCGCCCACCCTGGCATAGCTCCCCAGAGCAGGCCACCTGAAGGGAAGCACATAACCACCCCTCGGGACCCCTTGCCCCCCATTGTGACTTTCCAGCTCATCCCTAAAGGCAGTATTGCCCAGCCAGCAGGGGCTCCCCAGCCTCAGTCCACCTGCCCTTCAGCTGTTGCGGGTCCCCTGCCCACCATGTACCAGATTCCAGAAATGGCCCGTTTGCCCAGTATGGCTTTCCCTACTGCCATGATGCCCCAGCAGGATGGGCAGGTAGCTCAGACCATTCTCCCAGCCTATCATCCTTTCCCAGCCTCTGTGGGCAAGTACCCCACACCCCCTTCACAGCACAGTTATGCTTCCTCAAATGCTGCTGAGCGAACACCCAGTCACAGTGGTCACCTCCAGGGTGAGCATCCCTACCTGACACCATCCCCAGAGTCTCCTGACCAGTGGTCAAGTTCATCACCCCACTCTGCTTCTGACTGGTCAGATGTGACCACCAGCCCTACCCCTGGGGGTGCTGGAGGAGGTCAGCGGGGACCTGGGACACACATATCTGAGCCACCGCACAACAACATGCAGGTTTATGCGTGAAAGAGGCTGCCTCCAGTGCAGAGACATAACTGCCTTTTGTAAATGCTGCTGAGGAACAAATGAAGGTCATCCGGGAGAGAAATGAAGAAATCTCTGGAGCCAGCGTCTAGAGATAGGAAAGAGAAGATGCTCTTATCATTCACATAATGCAAGAGAAGCAGTTCATCAGTTTCACTGGGTATCTGCAAGGCTTATTGAGGGCATGGCTCCTTCTAATCTAATAATCAAGACAAGTTCATGGAAATGCAAGATGAATACAAGCCTTGGGGCCATGTTTACTGTCTTCTATTTGGAGAATAAGATGGATGCTTATTGAAGCTGAGACATTCTTGCAGCTTGGACTGCGTTTTAAACCCTGTGGGCTTCTGCCATATCCATGAGAAGATACTACTCTAGAGTCCTATTGGGAATTGTGCCCCAGAATTCTGCCTGAATTGACCTATGCATCTTCTCCTCCTTGGACATTTCTTTTGTCTTCATTTGGTGCTTTCGATTTTGCACCTCTCCGTGATTGTAGCCCTACCAGCATGTACTAGGGCAAGACCTTTGTGCTTTTAATCATTCTGGCCCATGAAAGAGACTTCAGCCTCCTTTCCCCTCCCATCTTCCCAGCATCCCTTGGGGTCTCACAGGGGTTACTCTGGTGTGGTTCTCAGCATAAACCTTTGAAGTATGTTTCCTTTGCAAATGGACATACTGTATTGTGTTCTTCTACATATATCATTTCTAGAGAAAGAAGGGGAGCAGAATATTTTTCTTGAACAAATTTTGGGGACAGGAGATCCCTTCAAGACGCTGCACCTTAATTTCTCTTGTCTGTATGCAGGTCTTCATATAAACTTTACCAGGAAGAAGGGTATGAGTCTGTTGTTTTTCTGTGAGTGGGCCTGGACAGTGTGAAGTTTTATCCTTGATAGTCTAGTTACTATGATTCTCTCCACTTTTTTTAAACCAGAAAAAGGGTTAGAATGTTAGAATGACCAAGAGACAAGCTAACTTGTGCAAGCAGCAGTTACCCACCTGCAGGTCCCCCACCTTCTTGCCGAGCATTCCGTTGACTGCCTATATGGAACACATTTGTCCCAGATCTGAGCACTCTAGGCCTGTTTCACTCACTCACTCAGCATATGAAACTAGTCTTTTAATTGTTGAGCCTTTCCTTTCATCTCCACAGAAGAAAATGTCTGAAATGTTGTACCCTTGCCATTTAGGACTGAACTTTCCTTAGCCCAAGGGGCCCAGTGACAGTTTTCTTCTTTTTGTCAGGTGATCAGTGTCTACCTCCTGATTATCTTTCTGCTTAAAGGCCTGCTGACCAAGCTTTCTTTCACACTGTGTGGTCTGAGTTACTGGTATACCCAGTATGTTCTCACTGAAGACAACTTTCTGTGTTCAAGTGAAGGAAATGGGAAGTTGGGCTTGTTGCCTAGGGTGTAAGCCCTATACGAAGGTTGGAAAAGGAGGAACTATATAGCAGCCTTTGCTCTTTCCTGCTACCATTTCTTTCCTCTGACGTGGCCATGACATTCCCTTTGGCAACTAACACAGAAACTCACCAGAACGTTTTCCTTTCCTAGAGTCACCTTCTAGATGATAGTGGACAACAACTCATTGCTGTCATTCTCACGCTCAGACTATGATTGCCCCTCACATGAATCCGTTCTCCATATCCATGTTCTTGGCAATTTCCTTGACTCTCTTTTAATTCCAAAAGCATCTTAGTCAGTTGTAGAAAAAGAATAGTTTTCTTTTTCTTATCCTTGGGCCAGTTAATAATTCATCCTTGGCTACACTGCCACTTCTGTACAGTGCTGTGATGCCCATGACGTCTGCAAAATAAGTTCTGCCTGGGCATTTTGTAGATACTAATAGGTGGATGCCTGACTCTTGGTTTGGATGACAGTTCTCATTGCATGGCTGCAGATATACATCAGTGCACCCCACTTACCTGATTTGTTTGTCGGTGGCCCCTTATGGAAAAATCTGTTGGCATAGTAGTTTACAAATGGTTTTTTCACTCCTATTCAAATTTATTGGACCAACAAAAATAATTAGTTCTGCCCTGAAATAAGCAGATTAAGTTTGCTCATTTTCTGCTTTATTCTCTCCACGTGGCAACAATCTGCCAGCCTCTTTCATAGTGTACAAACATTTTATCATTCCAAATGGTGACTCTCTGCCCTTGGACCCATTTATTATTCACAGACGGAGAGAATCCATCTGCATGGACCTCTCTGGACACAGCATACCTGCCCCTTCCTGCCCTCCTGCTCCTTCCCCACTTCTGAAAGTATTAGCTGCTGGTCCAGCCACTTGGATATTTTATGTCCTCCCTTTTCCCTAAGCACAATATCGGACCAAACTGCTTGTTTCTTTTTCTTGGAATACTTTAATTTGGATCCTTTGGGTTTGGAGAAAGGGATTGTGAAAGCTGTCATTACAGACAACCGGTTTCAGTGATGAGGACAACACTGCCTTTCAAACATTTTGCTGATGTCTTAGACTTTAAGAACTCTTGAATTGTGTGGTATCTAATAAAAGGGAAGGTAAGCTGGATAATAACTTTCTCATTTGGATTCTGAATTGGAGACTCAGTTTTTACAAGACACATCTTTTATGCCATGTATAGATCCTCTTCTGCCATTTTTGGTTTATTTTTATTTTTATACATTCTTCCTTTCTTTGACTCCTCTTCTGCCTGCCTTTGGGGATAGGTTTTTTGTTTGCTTATTTGCTCCCTCTGTATGTGATGGTTGGGGAGGGAGAGGTAGGAGGGAGAGAGTCTGAGAATTTCAGTGTAAGCAGTCAGCTATGATGCTTAAATCCATTGCATCATCTTACTGAATTTGCCAGTTTGTGATTCTTGCATAGTAAAGAACCAAAGGTATAATGTTTTGTTGAGAGGTGGTTTGGGGGTTTTGACCCTAACCAATACATTGAATGTATGATGACAATTTGGGAGGACACGTTTATGTACCCAGAGGCCCCCACTAATAACTGGTACTATGGTTATTTCCTTGTGTACATTTCTCTTAAAAGTGATATATCTGTTTGTATGAGAAACCCAGTAACCAATAAAAATGACTGCATATTCCTTACTAAACATAGTGAGGAAAATGCACACTTTGTTTTTACTTTTCCGTTTCATGCTAAATGTAGTTAAGATGAAATTTATATGAAAGCATTTTTATCACAAAATAAAAAAGGTTTGCCAAGATCAGTGGTGTTATATTTTTTATTTTCCAATACTGCATCCATGGTCTGGCAGTGTTACTTCATGAGATCATAATCTACTAAGAAAAAAATTTTCTTTTCTTTCTGAATCCCACAAAGACTAGCTCCAAACTTCTTTCTTTCTTCCTTGAGTTAGATCATAAATAAATGCTTCTGGAGACAAAGCATCTGTCAAATAGGAAACATCACAGAACTGGGCACTCTTCTGTGCACTAGTCACAGCTGGTGACAGACAGTTGCTCAGGGACAAGGTGCCTTCCAATGGAAATGGAAAGTAGCTGCTACAGCAGGAATTGGGAATTGGGATATAAATAATAATATTAATTATGCTGTTATGTAAACCATTGATCTGTAACATTCCTCAAGTGAAATTTGCGTAGAACTTAATATACAGGATGATAAAATAATAGTTTGCGTATAAATTTGTAACGAGTTCACATACACTTATTTATAAAGTGAGTGAGATATCTGAACATGAATATTTGGTGTTGATAATATGTTTTACATTAGCAGCTTCATATCAACCATAATGTCTTATTTCCATTTTCCATTATTTTGCAGAAACTTTATCAATCACACATGCATAATCATAAGTGATAACTAGTTTTTTATATGTTGGTAACAGTCTTCTTTTATAAATGACTTGAAATCTTAGGATATGCTTCTGTTAAGTACATAAAGGAGCTTTGTTCAAGATCTGCACACTTAAGGTATTAACATAATCTGGCATTAATTGGTTATGCTCAGAATATTTTAATTTTATATAAAACATATTTAAGTCTTCATGTTGGGTTTTATAATGGTGGAAGAATAAAATGAATTTGAGAGCTAAGGAATGATCACCCGTGCAGGCCGGCCACTCAGAGTTCAAGTTGTCACTTGCAAAGTATTTGGGAACTAAATTGCTTCATGAAAATCTGCCTCAGTGGATCCAGGCTGCAGGCCATTGGGTGGCTGAGCACATCCTGCCCCTGCAATCGTAAGTCTTGAGTCCTAGCCTATTATGCAGGGAGGACTCGGACACTCCAAGACGTGAAGCCAAACAAGGAGAGAGGGCTAAAGCAAAGTGCCACCCCATCACAGAGCTGGCGCAATCGGCTTGGACGCTAGACCATGAGCATGCCTGGAGAGGGGCTGGTGCCTGTCAGTCATGCAACTAAGAAGCCCCAAGGAGAGGGGCTGGCTCCTTTATCAGAGCAACTTTCTTAATGCCCACGTGCTTTTCAGGATGTGGGCAGTGGGGAACTGTGAGCCTGTTACTGCCTCTGCCACTGTGTCTTTTAGCCACAGGGTATATGAAATTTGTGTGTGTGTGTAACAGAATTTTTCCTTCTTTTGACTTAGCACTTAGAAAAACATTTAAAATATTTGCACCAGTCAAGTCTCAACCACAAAGTAAAGGCACACTCAAATTAGGATACATCAAAGAGGGCTACTGACAAAGGATTAATTACAAAAGTGTGTTGAGATGTAGGGGACCAACACACAGTAGTGCAGAAACCCCATGTGGAATCAGCAGAGCGATTTCCACTCCTGGGCACAAAAGGCCAGAAGTCAATAGGACCTGGAAGAAGTGTCTTGTAGAGCACGGGTCCCCAGTCCCTGGGCCACGGACTGGATACCATAATCTATTAGGAACTCTTAGGAACCAGGCTGCACAGCAGGAGGTGAGCGGCAGGCAAGCGAGCATGACTGCCTGAGCTCTGCCTCCTGTCACATCAGCAGTAGCATTAGATTCTCATAGGAGCATGAACCGTATTGTGAACTACACATGTGAGGGATCTAGGTTGTACCCTCCTTATGAGAATCTAAGGCCTGATGATCTGAGGTGGAAGAGTTTTATTTGAAAACCATCCCCCACCCCCAGTCCATGGAAAAATTGTCTTCCTGGTGCCAAAAAGGTTGGGGACTGCTGCTGTAGAGCAGGCTACCTTAAGAAGAGTATGATTCCTTCAAAGCATGCAGTGGGTCTTAAGCCCTCTCAGAAAGAAACTAGGGTGTAAATGAATTCCCTAATCGCACCCCCTCCCTGGGTTTTCTGTTTGCTGACTCCAAGTGGAAGACTGCAAATATGGGAGCTGTTGATTAGATCTATCCAAATAGGTCAGCTTTCTGGCTGAGAGCTTGGTGGAGAAGGAACAGAGTGAATCTGAAGGGGCAAGCATATCATTATCTAAAACAACGTTCTCTCTGCAACTGTAATTATTCCTGGGAAATTTCCACTGGTAACCTGTTACTGATGTGTCTAGGGAGAAGGCACAAAGTAAAAAAGTATATGGATTTAGAATCCTGACGTCTTCTGATCTAGTAGTGTGTTTTTCACCACTGTGGCTTTGAGCACTCGTACTGGAGACGGCCATCAGCAGTAGGATGGATGAATTCTGGTACATTCATTGAAATGAATGCTATGCGTAAATGAAAATGGGCAACATGCAACAACATGAAGTATGTTCACTCAAAAATGTTGAGCAAAATAAACCAGACCCAATACATTCTGTTTGATTCCATTATATAAGTTTAGGAAAACCCAACCAATAGTAAATAGATAATCTGAACAGTGGCTACTTTTTGGGAGAAAGGTCTTGACTGAAGTGAGGAAAAGAAGAATCTTTCTGAAGGGTGAAAATATCTTGACCTGGGTGGTGATTCTGTGAGTGTATACTTATGTAAAACTTCATGTAAAATTTAACTTAAGAGTTATGCATTTGACTTACGTAAATTATACTTCAATAAAATGTATCCACAATAACCTACAGAAAGGTACAAGCATCCAATATTGAAATTTATAAAATGTTGATATTTTATTGTACTTGTTTCAGATGTTTGAAGATGCATAATGCTTATGGCTTAAAACTCCTATATTTCATCTTCTAATTCCATTTCCCTCCCTGTTTTTTCCTTCCTCTTTCCTTTCCCAGCTACTTAGTTTTATAAATTTGGTCTCTGGGGATTATTTTCTTCTTCAAAACATTGTTATTTGTAATAATTGATCCATGAAAAAAATACCTGTTTTCAAACGCAATTGTATAAAAATGTCAAACTCCATTATTGTGAATTTAATTGACCGAGTGAGACAAGCCAGTGTGATCAGCTTGCAGGGCAGGAGTTCGGGGCTATATAATTCATTCCCATCTGGGTCATGGCTGCTATTTGGAACTACCTCGTGACACTTGTGCATCTCAGCATAAATATATGTGGGATTGATTCTGGGCTTTATAACCTGGCTGAGAATTTTAAGAGCTTCAAGAGCCTCATGTAAAACATCACATCTGTTTCATGTGCCTATCAGAAAATTTAGGCTGGGCAAGCACTGAGATGTAGGGACCCAGCCCTCGCCTCTCTGTCATGCAATCATGTCACATTTCTCTGTCTCTCCCCTTTTCCTCCCTTCCATGACCCCTCTCCCTTGCCTCCTTGGAAAGGTTTAAGAAAGTGGATTTGAAAAAGAATAGGCATCAACCACTAATCATGTTACTTCAGAATCTGTGTTACTGTGCCTATTATAGAGTTTTACATACAATAATTAGAAAGGACTTTAAAATGACTATATGCCTGGACAACTGAAGAACACAGAGGAGAACTACCATAAACTATTAGGGATTCAGTAAATGATGTAAAACTAATTAACAGAAGAACCATTTGGAGGATGTAATTGAAAAGACCCATTTATAATAGTGCACACATGCACACACATTCACACACCCCAGTAACCTTAAAAAGATTCAAACCCAGGCCGGGTGCGGTGGCTCAAGCCTGTAATCCCAGCACTTTGGGAGGCCGAGGCGGGTGGATCATGAGGTCAAGAGATCGAGACCATCCTGGTCAACATGGTGAAACCCCGTCTCTACTAAAAATACAAAAAATTAGCTGGGCATGGTGGCGCGTGCCTGTAATCCCAGCTACTCAGGAGGCTGAGGCAGGAGAATTGCCTGAACCCAGGGGGCGGAGGTTGCGGTGAGCCGAGATCGCGCCATTGCACTCCAGCCTGGGTAACAAGAGCGAAACTCCATCTCAAAAAAAAAAAAAAAAAAAAAAAAAAAGATTCAAACCCAGTGGAGGGGCTTCAAGATAGCTAACTAGAGGCAACTGGTACTTGTGTTTTTTTTTTTTTTACAAAGAAGAACCAAAATAGCAAGAAGATAATCACACTTCAAATAGAGCATCTGAAAGAGAACACAGGAATTCAACAGAAAAGCGACAGGAGACACCTAAGGCAAGGAGGGAGAGAAGTGAGGCAGCCTGCTCCATCACGACCAGCTGGGAGCCCAGGGAAAGGATAAGTGAGAGTCCCCCAGTGGTCCACATTCCCACCATAGATTGTTGCAATCCTAACCATGAGATAGCTCCTTGACCCTTGAGGACCTTCAAACGAACATACGGAGCTGCCTGAAGACTATACAACTCTACTGCTCCAGAAGGGAGCCCACGCTGGGTCCCACACACACCACCCCCAGCAAGCCCTAAGCAGCTACAGCAAGGTTCTATTTTGAGCCCATCCCTCAGCAGACTGAATCCTGTCATGAGGCCCAAAAGCCTCTGCACCTCCACGTCCCAGGTCCCCCACTGACATCCTCCACGCATGGCTGCACCTCCACGTCCCGGGTCCCCCACTGACATCCTCCACGCATGGCTGCACCTCCACGTCCCGGGTCCCCCACTGACATCCTCCATGCATGGCTGCACCTCCATGTCCCGGGTCCCCCATTGACATCCTCCACGCATGGCTGCCACTGCTGGTTGCTACTGCCAGACCCAAAGTGCAAACCACTGGCAGCGACACTGCCCACCCATCGCAGTTTCCACCACACATTTACAAGCAACCTAAGGACAGGCTACCTCAGGCACATCTGCCACTCAGGGCCAAAGCATGCATTCCCCAACCACCTGCCCATGATTGCTGCCACTGAAAACAACCCTGCCTCCCCACCAGCAGCAGAGTCACAGGGCATTGGCTGCCACCCTCATCCAAGTATTCTGCCAGGGACGAGGTTTATTGGCCAGAGTTTTCCAAAGGGACAGAACTAATAGGATATATGTATATATGAAAGGGACTTTATTAAGTAGAATTGACTCACACGATCACAAGGTGAAATCCCACGATAGGCTGTCATCAAGCTGAGGAGCTAGGAAGCCAGTAGTGGCTTGCTCCAAACCCCAAAGCTCAAAAGTAGGGAAGCCAACAGTACAGCCTTCAGTCTGTGGCCAAAGGCCCGAGAGTCTGCTGGAAATGACTGGTGTAAGTCCAAGAGTCCAAAGGTTAAAGAGCCTGGAGCTTGATGTTCAAGGGCAGGAATCATCCAGCACAGGAGAGAGAGATGAAAGCCAGAAGACTCAGCAAGCCAGCTTCTTCCACCTTCTCCCACCTGCCTTTCAGCTGTGCTGGCAGCTGATGAGATGGTGCCCACTTAGACTGAGGGTGGATCTTTCTCTCACAGTTCACTGACTCAAATGCTAATCTCCTCCGGCTACACCCTCACAGACCCACCCAGAAACAATACTTTGCATCCTTCAATCCAATCAAGTTAACAATGTTAACTATCACATCCAGTATCACCCTGTCCCTCTCTACCACAGCCAGAGCCTGCATAAACTGCCAGTGGGTGTTGAAGACAGGCCTGCCTGGCCCAGCTCCGGCTCTTCCCACAGTGTCCAACCATACTGTCCAGGAGCCTGAGGATCATCTTGCCCCATCCATCACCTTTGGCAGGTGAGCACTCCTTCCTGGAGCCTGAGGATGGGCCCATCCAACCTGCTGCTACCACCAAGCTGGCACCCACCTGCATGCGTGATCTACAGGCTTGGGCACTGACCCACCTAGCAAGTTTCAGCCCCTGCCAACCCCAGTGCAGACTGCTTGGAAACAAGAAGGTTGTCCCACCACTGGTACTGCCATCATCTATGCCATGCTCACTGTGCAGGGGCCCAAAGGCCCACCCACCTGTCCAGCCCACCACTGCCACTGCCAGCACCAAAGCAAACCATATGGAGGCCTAAGAACCAACCTGTCTAGACCTGCTAACACTGGTGCCAGTGCACATTATCCTGGGGCTTGACAACAGGCATTCTTAGCCTGTCACTGCCACCACTGGGACACAAGGACTGGCCTACTTTGTGTCCCCCAACCTCAGCAGAATATCACCACGGCCTCCACTAACAACCACACCTTAAGTCACTGAGAGAATCACAGATACTATTGATGCTGATTACAGCCAAAGAAATCATACAGAGACTACACCACTGCATGTGCCTGGAATCAAAGCCAAAGTGCCCTACACAACCAATACCATAGACACATCCTCAGAAAAAAAGTCCTCCCTTATGAAAGCAAATTCACAAAATGGAAGATTGTTACACCAGATGTGCAGATATCAATATAGAGACACAAGAAGCATGAAAAAGCAAGGAAATATAGCATCTTTAAAGGAACACAATAATTCTCCAGCAAAAGATTCCAATGAAAAAGAAACTTATAAAATCCCAAAAAGGAATTCCAAATAATGTTTTTTAAAAATGTAGTGAGCTACAACAGAACAAAGCAAACAATACAAAGAAATCAGAAAAATAATTCAGGTTATGAATGAGAAATTTACTATAGAGACAGAGGTCATAAAAAACCAAACAGAGATTCTGAAACTGAAAAATTTATTGGATGGAATTCAAAATATATTCAAAAATTTCAATAATAGACTACATCAAGCAGAAGAATTTCAGAACTTAAAGGCAGATCTTTTGAAATAATCCAACCAGACAAAAATAAAAGAAAAAGAATTTAAAAGAATGAACAAAGCCCACATGATATATATATATAGCACACTATTAAGCAACCAAAGGTTTAAATTTTTTGTGTCTCATAAGGTGAGAGGAAATAGAGATCAAAACCTGTTTAACGTAACAATAGCTGAAAAGTTTCAAAGTCTAGCAAGAGATTTAGACATCCAGATGACAGGAAACTCATAGATCCCCAAATAGATCCAATTTAAAAAGGTCTTCTCCATGGCCCATTATACTCAAACTGCCAAAAGTCAAAGACAGAGAATACTAAAAATAGCAAGAGAAAAGTGTCTAGTCACTTGTAAGGGAACCCTGATCAGACTAACAGCACATTTCTCAGCAGAAACCTTATAGGCCAGAAGATAATTAGATTATATATTCAAAGTACTGAAAGAAAAAAAATGCCAAGGATACTATACCCAAAAAGTTATCATTTATAAATGAAAGTGAAATAGTCTTTCCCAGATAAGCAAATGCTGGGAGAATTCATCACCACTAGACAAGTTCTACAAGAAATAATTAAGGAAGTCATATACCTGGAAACAAACGCATGATATCTACCAACATGAAAACACATGAATGTATAAAACCCATTGGTGGAGCAGACACACAAAGAAAAGAAAGGACTCAAATGTTACCACTAAAGAAAATCAGAAAACCACAATAATAGTAAGAAGAGAAAGAAGGAACAAAGGGTATACAAAAAACTTGAAATCAATTGATAAAATAATAACAGGAATAAGCCCTAACATATCAGTAATAATCTTAAATGTAAGCAGATTAAACTTTCCACATAAAAGATGTAGACTGGCTAAATGGATTAAAAAACAAAATAAATGCTCCAACTCTGTGTTGCCTTCAAACATAGTGAAAGTATTCTAGCTTGAGGTGTAAACAAGTTGTCAACTAACCTAGGAGTATACCCTTGTAACGAACCAACTGAGTCTCAGCCAATTATAGTAGCTGAACCCTCAGCAAATCCCAGGCTTTAAATTGCCAGATTATGCCCAAATAAAGCAAACATCAAACTACCTGTCAGGTAATCCTTGTATGTCATTTCTTTTTTCCTGATTTTTAAGTATAGCTCACCATGTTGAAGGTGGGGATATTCTGAACAATTTCTGGTTCAGAATGCTTCCCAGTTCTAAAACCTTTTTCCTGCACAAACTTCATTAAATTTAATTTGTCTTAGCATTTTCTTTAACAATTGTGAAACATAGAATATAAAGAAGTGAGCATAAAACTTTTGGGAATATTTTAACATGTGCAGCAAACTCTAGCAGTCAAGAAATATATTGCCAACACTCCAGCGAAAGCTACAAGAATACCCTTTTATCCCTCCCCTCTTTTCCTGAGTATAGCCCCTGTTTTTCAATCTAGAAATAGTAACTCCTGACAGGTTTAGTAATAATTTCCTCAATTTATTTTACCAATTATCCATTTGGGCTGCTATGACAAGGTACCTCACATAGGGTAATATATAAATTGAAGACCAATGTTGCTCACAGTTCTGGAGACTAGGAAGTCCGAGACAAAGATAACAGCAAATTTAGTGTCTAGTGCAGACTCTTTCTCTCTTTGCTTCAAATATGGTGCTTTTTCCCTGGGTCCTCACATAACAGAAGGGACAATGGAGCTCCCTCGGGCCTCTTTTTAAGGACACTAATCCCATTCATAATTCATGGAACCCTGCTGATCACCTCCCAAAGCCCACCTCTCAGTGCCATCACATTGGGGATTAAGTTTTCATATTTGAATTTAGCAGGGACACAAACATTCAGACTACAGCATTCTGCCTTTACTGTCCCAAAATTTATTTGTTCTCACAGGCACATTCCATCCCAATAACCTCAAAACCCGTAACTAATTTCAGCATCAACACAGAAGTCTAAAGTCCAGAATCTCGTCTAAACATCACTCAAATCAGGTATGAGACTTAAGTTATGATTCATCCTGAGGCAAATTGCCCTCTGGTTGTGAAATTAAACTTACATGCTTCCAAAATACAGTGGTGGGACAGGCATAGGATAAAGTATAAAGTTCACTTGCTCCATCACGCTAGCCACATTTCAAGTGCTCAATAGCCATAGGTGGCTAGTGGCTACAGTACTGGGCTATATTATATAAACATTTTCATCATCACAAAAAGTTCTATTGGGAAGCAATATTTTATAGATAGTTTGCAAAGAAGTAGAAGATTTTTAGAGGTAAGTTATATTCTTTTGGATCTAACACTTTCAATTCTAGGACTCTATCACAATGTAAATACTTTTCAGGGGCAAAGAAAATGTATGTGTATTTATAATGTGTTTCTATATATAAACTATTGTAAATACGGACATATATATTTACTGTCATAATGTGGAAAACCTTATAAACAAGATAAATGTAATGTTATAAACAAGACAAATGTAATGTTTTAAACAACATAATTACATCACCCATACCTGAGGAAAATTGATAAATAAGTATTTCCTTCCATACTATAGAAGAGTATGCATTTATTAGAAGCAATAATCTAATCAGAAAACTACTTACAATATGTTGCTCACTTAAAAAAAAATAGAGTCAGGGTCTCACTATGTTACCCAGGACGGTTTTGAACTCCTGAGCTCAAGTGATACACCTACCTCACTTCCCAAAGTACTGGGATTACAGGCGTGAGGCACCACTCCTGGCCTCAATATATTGTTCACTAAAAGTCTGTGGGGGGATATAGGGGAGGGATAGCGGCGGGTGGGGAGTTGGGGAGGGATAACATGGGGAGAAATGCCAGATATACGTGATGGGGAGGAAGGCAGCAAACCACATTGTCATGTAGGTATCTATGCAACAATCTTACATGTTCTTCACACGTACCCTCAAACCTAAAATGCAATAAAAAAAAAAGCAAGGGTAAAATAATATGAATAGTATATACTTATTTATTTATTTGAACCATTTTATTAAGGTATGATTCACATGTAAAACATTGTACAAATTTAATGTATACATCTCAGTGAATTTGGGGATAAATATATACCCGTGAAACCATTATCTATCAAGGCTATAAACATAGCCATCATCTCCAAAGCTTCTTTGAACCTCCTTTATCATTACTGGTGTGTGTGTGTGTGTGTGTGTGTGTGTGTGTGTGTGTGTGTGTCTGGTAAGAATAAAAGAGATCGACCCTGTTAGTAAATTTTAAGTATGCAATACAGTATTGCTGGCTACAGGCACTGTACTGCATTATCGACCTCCAGAAGCTGTTTATCTTGCACAATTGCAACTTTGCATCCTTTGACCATCACCTCATTTCATTCTCCCCCAGGACCTGGAAACTGCCATTTGACTCTTTGCTGCGATGACTTTAACGATTTTATTCCACATGTAAATGAGATGATACAGTATTCATCCTTTGGGGTATATCTTATTTCACTTGTCATAATGCCTTTAAATATTACACAGTTTCTATACTTCTAAAGACATATCCAAAAACGGAGGAATAATTACACTTAGTAGTCACATGTGCGGAAGGGAGTGTATTAGGCGAGCATGCAGGGTTGGAGGATAATGGAGACTTTCATCTGTTTCTCTATTATCATTCAGGGTTATTTTTATCCTTTGTGATATACATGTATAATTTCCATAAATAAAGAGAAATATGTCAAAGCAGGCTATTTACACAAGGCTCGGGGTCCAACACTCAGATGTGACACATCTGTGTTTAGCACACAAATTGTATTGTAGCAATGGGAACTGATGAATTAGTGTCTTTCTTCAACAAGTTCTATAACCGCCCAAAGAAAGATGGTACAGAGATGAAAACGATGGTAAAACAGAATAGATCCAGAAGATACATTAAAATCGCCCTTCTCAATTCAGGCTTCTGAGGGTTGTTTGAGAAAAACCAATTTACAGATGGGAGACTGCCATTTCTGGTTAGCAACCTAAATCAGGCCCTCAACACACGTGGTGATACTTCCGTTTTTTGCTAGTCCTCTGTCTCCTGGGTTCTCTTCTTCATCTCTTTCAGCTCTGTCACCCCTACACTCCCAGCAGCTGACGTCACGGAGGAAGCTGAAGCCTTCTGACCAGCTCTCCCTGGTTCTCTCCCTGCACTCCCAGCTCCACCGCCTGCTTCCCGGCTCTGTCTCCGCTCTCCCCCTACCTCCTGCTCTGCTGCCCACTGGAGGACCTCACTGCCATGTCACCCAACCTCTCCTGGAGGCTGAGCAAGGCTCTAGCAGGGACTCTTTCCTCTAACAAGCCCTCTTTCTCATCAACCTACTTTCTTACTTTTTCTCTCTCCTTCACCCAGTTTCTTGAAAGTGCAGTCTAGGTTTGCAATCTCCTCTTTCTAACCTCCTGGTATGTGGCTTAGCTCGTCGGCAGTGCCCCAAAACAGTTGGTACTAAAGTTTCTATAACCTCCTTTGTGCTCCTGGCAGTGTTTCTGGAACTCTGCTCAGCATCTCGCCTGTTGGTCATGACATCACTCATGAAGTGCTTCTGCAATCACCTGTTATCCCACCTTTCCTTTTATACCGACATCTACTCCTTCACAGGTCATTGCAAGCTTCTTTCCCTCTGCCTGACCTCAAATCCTACTGTTCCGAGTGCTCCAATCTGGTCTTTCTCTGCTCATTCCTCACCACCCCATGAGCCATCATCATCAGCTTTTGTGGCTTCAATCAGCACCACTGTGCAGAGGACATCAGTTTAGCTCTAACTTAGACATCTCAGCCCAGAGGATGCTGCGCACTCATCTGACTGCAGCTGAGAAATCTCTTCTTCAATGCTCCTCCACTGACGCCTGGAGATCTACATTTTGCAGGTAGAGCTTGTCATATTTATTTCCCTCATCTAAATCTACTCATTTTGATGTTTTTCTTCCTTGAGTGATTAGAACCATGACATACACATACACCTAAGCCAGAAACATCAACATTCTTTTTCATTTTTACCTCTCTCCATTCAAGCATTAAGTGCAGTAGAGTCTAAGTGGTTTTAAATCTCTTGAAGCTGTCAACTTTTGTCCTTCCCCAAAGAGATGACAGAGTTGACTGGGAAAGAACACAGACTCTTTGGGTAGAGCTGTCTAAATCTTCACAGAGATTGATTGAACTGATCCCACCTTCTGAACCATGGTACAGTTTTCGCGTCCTTGTGTGCAAAGTATGGGTGATAATAGTGGTACCTACAACCTAGCGTCATTGTGAACATTTAATGGGGTGATGTACGCAGAGCATAGAGGGATGTGTAGCATGAAGGAAGCCAGTCTTCCATAAGTACTGTTGATTATCGGCCCTAAGGCCATGCTTTTTGCCAACAGACAACATTGCTTGGTGCAAGAGCTTTTAGCATAGTTTCCCTGGCTCACAGCTGACTCAAGGGTTCTTTTTAACCCTTCCTTGTAATTCAGCCAGGTTGAATATCCCAGGAACAAAACTGAAACTATCAGAATGTGATTTGCCCTTTTTTGGACAAACCCTTCCATTGTCTGAGCCAGAGGCTTCTTCCTTTGTGGAGTCAGCCTGATCACTGGACTAGGAACACAACCAGCTATCTACCTTTCTCAGAAAGCACCTGGGTTTGCTCTTCCAACAGGTACTTTTTCTAGATTCTTCCCACCATTGCACATGGACACACACAAATCACACTGACCCCTGGAACCCCAAAGACAAACACCAAAAAGCAAACCCCAGGCAAAATGAGCTCAGAACCTTCCTGTTGCCTGAGCACACAGGGCAGGCTCCGGGGCCTTCTCTAGAAAGAAGCCTCCGCTGAAGCCAGGGGGACTGCCCAAAGTGGGGCCGGGGGTGTGGAGTCTACACTGATGCTCTCAGGCCATTTCCACTCTTGCTGGTTCCGATGCTCCTTTCTTTTGCTGCAAGCAACCCTACTGGAAAACTAGGAAATGTCCAACAATGAAGTTAGGACAGTGGCCCATAAAACATCCGATTCCAAAGTGTGTCCTAAGGTGTAATGACACAGACTAAAGGCACAAGATACGGTGAGCCTTTAACGTGTTCTCCTGTGTTCTTCCTATTTTTCTATTCCTTCTCCATGTCCGGTGGGGTTCTCTACCCTCTCTCCATCCCACGTGCCAACAGCCCCTCTTTTCTCTTTCATTCTCGCCACGTTTCCCTCCTTTCTTTCTTTCTTTCTTTTTTTTTTTTTTTTTTAGAGATGGGGTGTCACCATGTTGGCCAGGCTGGTCTCGAACTCCTGACCTCAGGTGATCCACCCATCTCGGCCTCCCAAAGTGCTGAGATTACAGGCGTGAGCCACCAGGCCCGGCCCGTTTCCCTCCTTTCTTTCACGTGCGCCCAACGGTACCGCCCAGAAAACGAACTAGATGCGTTGGACAGGGCACGCGCGCATTAGGAATGCCAGCTAGACGGAGCCCTGGGATCCTAGGGCTGGGGGGTGGGGTCCCCGCCAACCTTGCCCGGGCGAGCAGGGTTTTGCCCTCCGGCGCCTCTAGTGGCGCCCCTCAGAAGTCCGACTAGTGAGGCCTGAGTTGCAGGGGCTGAATGGCAGACGGAGACCGAGCAGGGAACAGACCATGAGGCCAGCGCAGACCTTACTCTCCCAAGGCCGACTGCTCCTCGTGCTGGTTCTGACAGTGCTCCTTCTTGACTCTCTTGGCGACGATGTCATTTTTCTTCCTGAATGGGAGTTTGACTCGTACGAAATCACCATTCCCGAGAAGCTGAGCTTCCGAGGAGAAGCGCAGGGTGTGGTCAGTCCCGTGTCCTACCTCCTGCAGCTGAAAGGCAAGAAACGTGTCCTCCATTTGTGGCCCAAGAGGTTTCTGTTGCCCCAACATCTCCGCGTTTTCTCCTTCACGGAACGTGGGGAACTGCTGGAGGATCGCCCTTATATACCCAAGGACTGCAACTACATGGGCTCCGTGGAGGGATCTCTGGACTCTAAAGCTACTATAAGCACGTGCATGGGGGGTCTCCGAGGTATATTCAGCATTGATGCGGAGCATTACCAAATCGAGCCCCTCAAGACCTCTCCCACTTTTGAACACGTCGTGTATCGCCTGAAGAAAGAGCAGTCTGGCAGTCAGGCTTGTGGTTTAAGTGACGAGGAACTAGAATGGCAGATGGCCCCTTATGAGAAGCAGGCTAGGCTAAGGGACTTTCCCGGATCCTATAAGCACCCAAAGTATTTGGAATTGGTCCTGGTCTTTGATCAAAGTAGGTACAGGTTTGTGAACAGCAATCTTTCTCAAGTCATACATGATGCCATGCTTTTGACTGGGATTATGGACACCTACTTTCAAGACGTTCGTATGAGGATACACTTAAAGGCTCTCGAAGTATGGACGGATTTTAACAAAATACGCGTTGGATATCCAGAGTTAGCTGAAGTTTTAGGCAGATTTTTGCTATATAAAAAAAATGTATTAAATGCTCGGCTCTCATCAGATTGGGCACATTTATATCTTCAAAGAAAATTTAATGATGCTCTTGCGTGGTCATTTGGAAAAGTCTGTTCTCTAGACCTTGCTGGATCAGCGAGTACTTTACCAGGTACAAATGTCCTTGCCCCTGCCACCTGGTCTGCTCACGAGCTGGGTCATGCCGTGGGGATGCTGCATGATGAACAATACTGCCAATGCAGGGGTAGGCTTAATTGCATCATGGGCTCAGGACGCGCTGGGTTTAGCAATTGCAGTTACATCGCTTTTTTTAAACACGTCTCTTCAGGAGCAACGTGTCTAAATAACATCCCAGGACTTCGTTATGTGGCTAAGAGATGTGGCAACAAAATCGTAGAAGACAATGAGGAATGTGACTGTGGTTCCCCAGAGGAGTGTTATAAAGATGGGTGTTGCAAATCAAATTGTAAGTTGCAACCAGGCGCCAACTGTAGCGTTGGACTTTGCTGCCAGGATTGTCAGTTTCGTCCATCTGGATACGTTTGTAGGCAGGAAGAAAATGAATGTGACCTTGCAGAATACTGTGATGGGAATTCAAGTCACTGTCCAAATGATGTTTATAAGCAGGATGGAACACCCTGCAAGTATGAAGGCCGTTGTTTCAGGAAGGGATGCAGATCCAGATATATGCAGTGCCAAAGCATTTTTGGGTCTGATGCCAGGGAGGCCCCCAGTCAGTGCTATGATGCAGTCAACTTAATAGGTGATCAATTCGGTAACTGTGAGATTACAGGAATTCGACATTTTAAAAAGTGTGGCAGTGAAAATTCCATATGTGGCAGGCTACAGTGTATAAATGTCGAAACCATCCCTGATTTGCCAGAGCATACAACTGTAATTTCTACTCATCTACGGGCAGAAAATCTCCTGTGCTGGGGCACAGGCTATCATCTGTCCATGAAACCCATGGCGATACCTGACGTGGGTGTGATAAATGATGGCACCTCCTGTGGGGAAGACCGGGTATGTTTTAAGAAAAACTGTGTCAATAGCTCAGTCCTGAAGTTCGACTGTTTGCCTGAGAAATGCAACACCCGAGGTGTTTGCAACAACAGGAAAAACTGCCACTGCATGTATGGCTGGGCACCCCCATTCTGTGAGGAGGTGGGATATGGAGGGAGCATCGACAGCGGGCCTCCAGGACGGCTAACAGGGGTGATTCCCTTGTCAATTCGGATCGTGTCCATCATAATGTTTCGCCTTATCTTATTAATCCTTTCAGTGGTTTTTGTGTTTTTCCGGCAAGAGATAGGAAACTACTTAAACCCCAGCAAGGAAGAAAAGATGCCACCATCCGAAGCAAAACCTGGACAGGAAGAATCTAAAGCAAAAACCAGAGAGGAAGAATCGAAAACAAAAACCGGACAGGAAGAATCAAAAGCCAAAGCTGGACAGGAAGAATCAAAAGCCAAAGCTGGACAGGAAGAATCTAAAGCAAAAGCTGGAAAGGAAGAATCTAAAGCCAAAGCTGGACGGGAAGAATCAAAAGCAAAAGCTGGACAGGAAGAATCAAAAGCAAACGTTGAAAGTAAACCCCCCAAAGCAAAGAATGTCAAGAAACCAAAAAAGTAACCAGGCAATCCACACTCATTCAGTCACACAGGCTCACTTAACCAGCTAATCATTTAACCAAAGGCTTTTCATCCTTCTCCCAATAATTTTGTACTTCAATTTTTCTCACTAGCTTTGATTAGCAAATAAATGACATTCTTGTTTTGGAAACCAACCCGTGCATTCTCCTTCTCTAGTGTTCACTTGCCCCCCAGTGTGTGATCAAGTTGTGGGTGTCTTGAAAAGCACGCTGTCACGGCTTTTCCACCCACTCAAGCTCTGAAAGTAGTGTGTTTCCTAGAATTACCGTGGTATTTAAAGTACAGCCTTGTTCCTCAGAATCCCAGGAAACAAAGCGATTGTCTGCCTCTCCCTCTGCCTCTCCCAACTTGATCCACATGAACATCCCCGCCTGCACCCACGCTGATCGATAAATGCTGACAACACATTTTGTGAATAGAAAATGTTTCTCTAAGCATTTTCAGTATTTGAGGTGATCTCAGATGGGTTAAGGACACTGGTCTGTCCTAACTCTTGCGTTGCACCACAGTGCAATGATGACAACATGATGCCAGGCCCTGGCGGTGTCCCAGAACAAGGCTGTTAACCAATTTTTGTGTCTGCAGTGTCTGCCTGCAGGGGCAGTTCTTCTGTGAGGGCGTGTGTGCTGAGGGGCACCTGGCCCTGTGTCTGCCACTCTGCTGTCACTCCCAAGGACCCCTGCGCCTCTGCCTCCACCTCTTCCTTCCCCTTTGCACAACACTTTGGGTGGGAGGAGAGGACAGAGGGCTGCCTTGGCGGGAGTCAGTATCCACTTCTGATGTCCAAGTGGGGTTTGTCCCTCTCAGATTTGCGTCAGCCGAAGGTTTCTGGTCTTGTTCTAGGCTGGGTCTTCCTGCTGTTCTCTCATCTTAGCCCAGTGCTCCTCTCCCTCCTCAGGTAAGGTGGCAGGACTGCAGTACCCCATCCCAATCTCCTGTTTCTCAGTCACACTTCTAATTAAAGATGAACTTGGGGCGGTCTCATAGGGAAGGTTGGTCCCCAGCCTTTTTTCTCAGCATGTGTGCTGGGAGCGTTCTAAGAACTTCATGTGTGTTATTAACATGCATACTGCCGAAAATAGCTCCATGAGAGAGTTGTCATTATTTTCTGATTTTACAAAAGAGAAACTGAGGCACCACAAGGTTAAATGACCTTGTGTAAAGGTTAAGTTACACAGTTAATAAGTAATGACATTATTCAAGAAAACTCGATATGAAAATTAGGAAATTCAATTGAGAGGGTTTATCTGAAAATCATAAGGATATTTACATATTAGGATTTTTAAAAAATTGATTGTGATAAATATATTGACCATCTTAACCATTTTTGTGTTCAGCAATGTTAAGAACATTTACATCGTTGTGCAAATCATCTCCAGAACTCTCTTCATTTCACAAAACTGAAACTCCATACCCATTAAGCAACAATTCTCTATTCTTCCTTCCCTAACCTGTCCCAACCAATATCCTACTTTCTGTTTGAATTTGGCTAATCTAGGTACTTCATATAATTAGAATCTTATAGTCTTTGCCCTTTTGTGATTGGCTTATTTCACTTAGCACAACGTCTTTAGGGTTCATCTATGTTGTAGTATTTTGTGTTGGAATTGCCTTCTTCTGTAAGCCTGAATGATATTTAGATGTGCCTGTGTACCACATCGTGTCTAACCATTCTTCACTGATGGGCACTGGGGTTCTTTCACCTTTTGCCTATTGTGAGGAATGCTGCCATGAACATAGGTATACAAACATCTGTTCACGTCTCTGCTTTCAATTCTTTTGGATATATATCCAGAAGTAGAACTGCTAGATCATAGGGTAGTTCTATTTTTAATTTTTTAAGGACTTGCCATACTGTTTCCCATAACAGCTGCACCTTTTTATATATTCCCACTAGCAGTGCACAAAGGTTCCAATTTCTCTACCTCTTCCCCAACACTGGTATTTTCTGGGTTTTAGATAATAACCATCTTAATGGGTGTAACATGGGGTCTCATTGTGGTTATGATTTGCATTTCTCTAATGATTAGTGACATTGTGCGTCTTTTCTTACACTTATTGGCCATAAGATTGTCTTTTTTGGAGAAATGTGTATTCAAATCTTTTGCCCATTGTTTGAGTTGTTTGGTATCTTTTTTGTTAAATTGTAGGAGCTCTTTAGATATTCTGGATATTAATCCTTTATCTAGATATATGACTTGAAGATATTTTCTCCCATTCTGTGGGTTACTTTTTCATTTTGTTGATATTGTGCTATGATGCACAGAAGTTTTCGGTGTTTTAGTCATGAAGTCTTTGCCCAGGCCTATGTCTTGAATGTGTTGCCTAGGTTTTCTTCTAGGGTTTTTATGGTTTTAGGTCTAACATTTAAGTCTCTAATTCATCTTAATTTTTGTGTAAGGTATAAGGAAGGGATCCAGTTTCAGCTTTCCGCATATAACTAGCCAGTTTTACCAACACCATTTATTCAATAGGGAATTCTTTTACCATTGCTTGATTTTGTCAGGTTTGTCAAAGATCAGCTGGTTATAGGTGTGTGATGTCATTTCTGAGGCCTCTGTTCTGTTCCATTGCTCTGCTTTGGTACCAGTACCATGCCGTTTTTGTTACTGTAGCCTTGTAGCATAGTTTAAAGTCAGGTGGCATTATGCCTCCACTTTGTTCTTTTTGCTTAGGATTGTCTTGGCTATCTGGGCTCTTTTTTGGTTCCGTATGAGATTTAAAGTGTTTTTTTTTTCTAATTCTGTGAAAAAAAGTCAATGGTAGCTTGATGGGGATAGCATTGAATCTATAAATTACTTAGGGCAGTATGGCCATTTTCATTATGTTGATTCTTCCTATCCATGAGCATGAAATGCTTTTCCATTTGTTTGTGCCCTGTCTTATTTCCTTGAGCAGTGGTTTACAGTTACCCTTGAAGAGATCCTTCACATCCTTTGTTTTTCTATTTTGGCAGAAAACCACCATTGGCATTTTGATAGGCATTGAATTAAATCTGTAGATTACATTACTTTGGGTAGTACTGACATCTTAATAATGTTATGTTTTCCAATCTGTGAACATGGATTTCTATTTATTTGTGTCTTAAATTTACTTCAGTGATATTCTATAGTTTTTAGCATCTGAAACTTTCACTTGTGTACTTAAGTTTATTCCCGTTTTGTCATTTTTGGTGCTACTATATGGAATTGTTTCTTTAATACCTTTTTGAGATTGTTGTACAGAAACACAACTGAATTTTGCATATTGATTTTGTATCCTGCAACTTTGCTGAATTTATTAGTTCTAACAGTCTATGTGTTTGGATGTGTAGAATCTCCAGAGTTTTCTACATAAAAATTATGTCATCTTAGAAAACAGAGAATTTTACCTCTGCCTTTCCAGTTTGAATGTTTTTATTTTTTCTTCTTGCCTAATTGCTCTCATTTGAACTGCCAATACTTTGATAAGTAGAAAGGGTGAAAGCCAGCTTGCCTGTCTTACTTCTGATCATAGAGGAAAGGCTTTCAAGTTTTCACCATTAAGTATAATACTAGCTGTAGGCTTTTCAGCATTTACTGTGTTGAAGCAGTTTTCTTTTATTACTTTTTTGAGTATTGTAATCATAAAAGTGTGTTCAATTTTGCCCACTATTTTTTCTGTATCAATTGATAAAATCAAAAGTTCTTTTTCTCTATTTCGTTAATGCAGTGTATTAAAGTCATTCATTCTCCTATGTTGAATCATTGTCTATGCATTCCAGGAACAAATTTCACTTGGTCAGGCTGTATAATCCATTCAATGTTCTGTTGAATTCAGTATGTTAGCATTTTGTTGAGGATTTTTGCAGCTATGCTAATCAGAGATGTTGTCCAGTAGATTTTATTTATGGTAGTTTATTATCTGCCCTTTGTATCAGGATAATACTGGCCTCATAAATTATTGCTTCCATCACTTCAATTTTTTGGAGGTGTCAGAGAAGGATTAGTTTTAATTTTTCTTTAATTATTTGGTAGAATTCACCAGTGAAGAAATCTGGTCCTGGACTTTTCTTTGATGAGAGGCTTTTAATTATGGATTCAGTCTATTTGCTACTTATTCTTCCATTAAGTTTTTTCAATATATTCATAATTTAGTCTTGGAAGGTTGTGTGTTTCTAAGAATTTATCCATTTTATCTATATTGTTCAATTTGTCGGCAGACAATTGTTCATATTAATCTCTTAAAATCCTTTTTATTTCTGTAAAATTGTAATGTTCCCTCTTTCATTTCTGATTTTAGTTATCTGGGTCTTCTCTTTTAGTCATCTAGAAGGTTTGTGTATTTTGTTGATATTTTCCAAGAACAAGTTCTTGGTTTCATTAATTTTCTCTATTGCTTTTCTGTTTTCTAATTCATTTGTCTCTCCAGTATTTCCTTCTACTAGCTTTGGGTTTAGTTTTTTTCTTCTTCTACTACTAAATTAAGATGTTGTTTATTTGATATGGTTCTTTTACTTAATATAAGTGTTTATAACTTACATTTTCCTCTAGCACTGCATTTGCTACAGTCCATAGTTTTGGGATGCTGCATTTACACTTTTATTTGCCTCAAAATATTTTCTAATTTCTTTTTTTTTTTTTTTTTTTTTTTTTTTTTGAGATGGAGTTTCGCTCTCGTTACCCAGGCTGGAGTGCAATGGCGCAATCTCAGCTCACCGCAACCTCCGCCTCCTGGGTTCAGGCAATTCTCCTGCCTCAGCCTCCTGAGTAGCTGGGATTACAGGCACGCGCCACCATGCCCAGCTACTTTTTTGTATTTTTAGTAGAGATGGGGTTTCACCATGTTGACCAGGATGGTCTCGATCTCTCGACCTCGTGATCCACCCGCCTTGGCCTCCCAAAGTGCTGGGATTACAGGCTTGAGCCACTGGGCCCGGCCCTTCTAATTTCCTTTATGGTTTATTCTTTGCCATTTATTCTGTACAAAAATGTGTTCTTCAATATCCACTTATCTGTTAATTTTCTACTTTCGGTGATTGACTTTTAGTTTCATTCTATTGTAATTGGAAAAGATACTTGTATGATTTCAATCATTTAAAATTTTTTAAGACTTGTTTTGTGGCCTATCATATAGTCTATTCTGGAAATATTCCATTCGCATTTGACAAAAATTTGTTTTCTGCTGTTATAGCATGGAGTGTTCTGTGTTATCTGTAAAAATCTATGGTCTATAGTCATGTTCGAGTTCTTTGTTTCATTATTGATCTTTTGACTGGTTGTTCTATCCATTATAAAAGTAAGGTATTGAAACCTTCAACTGTGATTGTAGAGCTATTTTCCCCTCAACTGTGTCAATGTTTGCTTCATATGTTTTGGAGTTGATATTTGGTGCATGTATATTCATGATTATCATTTCTTCTTTGTGAATTGAACATTTAATTAATACATGTCCTTCTTTGTGTTTTGTAATGCTTTTTGATGTAAAGACTATTTTGTCTAATACAAATATAGCTACCTGCTCTCTTTTGCTTACCATTTGCATGGAATATTTTTTCTAACTTTTCACTTTTAACCTATATGTGTCCAAAGATATAAAGTGAATTTCTTGTAGACAGCATATACTTGAGTCCTATTTTCTTATCCTGCCAGTATTTGCCTTTTATTGGAAAGGTTAATCTGTTTGCTTTTAAAGCATTACAGTCATACATCACTTAACAATTGAGATACATTCTAAGAAAGGCATCTTAAGGTAATTTTGTCATATAAACACCATAAAGTGTACTTACACAAAGCTAAATGGTATAATCTACCACACACCTAGAATATATTAGATAGCCTATTGCTCCTAGGCTACAAACTTGTACATAATGCTACTGTACTGAATACTGTAGGCAATTCTTACACAATGGTAAGTATTTGTGTATCTAAATGCAAAAAGGGTACAGTAAAATATACTGTGCAATATAACAGATTTCAAATAAGGCACTTGCCATGGATGGAGCTTGCAGGACTGGAAATTACTCTGGGTGACTCCATGAGTGAATGGTCAGTGAATGTGAAGACTTGTACACTGCTATGGCTTTATAATACAGTACACCCAGGCCACAGTAAATTTATTTTGAAATATTTTTCTTCAACAATAAATTAACATTGGCTTACGATAACTTTTCTATTTTATAACCTTACATTTTTTCTTAAATCTTTTGTAGGAACACATAGCTTAAAACACAAACATTGTATAGCTATACAAAAATTTTTTATGTCCTTATTCTGTAAACTTTTTCCTATTTCAAAAATTATTTTATTTATTAAACATTATTGTTAAACACTAAGACACACTTGTAATTCTAGTACTTTGGGAAGCCGAGGCAGGAGGATCGCTTAAGGCCAGGAGTTTGAGACCAGCTTGGCCAGCATATTGAGACTCCATCTCTACAAGAACGAAAATAAACAATGAAGACACAGCACATGCTTTAGCCTAGTCCTACACAGGGTCAGGATTATAAATAATGCTATCTTCCTGTTCCACGTCTTGTTCACTGGAAGATCTTCAAGAGTAATGACACCCATGGAGCTTCGTCTCCTAGAGTAACAACACATTCTTCTTGAAAGATCGATATTTCTTTACATTGCCTGCCTGTTGCTTACTTTAATTCTCCAAACTGCAGCAACGTCTTTGGCCGGTACTGACAGATTCCAGGCCTTTCTTTCCATGCTGCCTACAGACCACTCACATTGACTTCTTACCTTCTCAGTGTCAGCTACTTACAACATAGCCTCTCTTTCCTCCCCAGAAAACACCCCAGATACATCCTGGTATAATGAAAAAACTGGAGAAAACAAAAGTGCTTGCCAAATCACCACTCACCAGGTTTCCAATATGTTTGTTTTGATGGGAAAGAAAGCAGATCTAAAACAGGTCCTCCATTCTAAAGACATCATTCAATTGTTTGTAAATCTCTCAAATTTGTTTTTCTACTGCAATATCTCACATCTGGGGACCAACCTGGAAGCAGATTGCTTTGGAAAGTCTCAGAAAGATCTATTGAGCTCTCTTAGAGAGTTATCTAAATGTGGGGTGGGAAAGGCATTTTCAGCTGTGACGGCATGAGATGTTTTTCGTATGCTTAAGCAATTCAAAAAGGACTTTGTTTTCAAACTTGGCATGTATGAGGCCTTGGAAAAAGACCAGGGCCTTTGACGAGCTTGGAGAAACGGATTTGGAAACAATAGAAGAAAGTGAGGGCAGCTAACTACCTTCTCCACCTCTGCTCCCTACATAGGTCATTTTCCTTACATCCAGAATAATTCTCAATAAATCACTCCTTTATATTGGCAAGTTTCCTTCTCACAGGGCACACATTGGTTAATCTTCCACTGATACATTTTCCTTTGATCTGGAACACAGTACCTCTGTATCCATTAACCATAGTTGTGACCATAATCATTCATCTAATAAGTAAAACAGAACCATTCAAACCTGTGAGATGCTGCTGCCTGAGAAAATAATTCCACATCCCCCCAACCAGGAGCAGGAGGAACTCAGGACAGGAACCGGCAGCTCTGCATTCTGCTTTACAGTTACTGTGCTGTGCTGCAAGGGATCTCCTCTTCCTTAGAATCCCCCAAGATGGCTAAGGCCCCAGCAGAGACAAGTAACCGAAGAAATGTGTCACACAAAGGAGACTGAACTGTGAAAGAGAAAATGCACTAAAGGAAGAGAAAATACACTAAAATACATCCTGGAAACCTTCATGAGTGGTGGGGTGAGAGAAGAAAGGAGCCATGCTAAAGAGACTGACCTGTGAAAGAGAAAAGACACTAAAAAAAGGGAGGAAGAAAAGAAGAAGGAAGGAAGGGAGGGAGGCAGGGATTTATCAATCTGGGTGGGTGGAACTTAAAGAAAAAAAGATAACATAGCCACAAATAAGAGTGTTTTCAATTTTAAATCATTTCGATTTTTGAAGTGATGTTCCTCTATTTAACAAAATGCACACACACAAAACTGTTCAGATTAGCAAAGCTATTGTCTCCGACTTCTCCACTGACTAGGGCCACCTGCCTTGAGACATTTATGCTTGTGGCTTTGGCTGTGCTTCTCAGAATCAGGACTGTTTTTTAGGTATCCGAGCATATGCCAACAGTCTGACACATCTGTGTAAATTGATTTGAGAAACAGTGAAAAACCCATAACAGACATAAATGGAGTGGGCTTACCTGACGTGCCCGGCTGGCAGTTGCACTGGTAGCCATTGACCAGGTCGATGCAGCGACCATCGTTCAGGCAAGGGTTGCTGTAACATTCATCAATCTGGTCACTGCAGATGGTGCCCATGTACCCGGGACTGCAGACGCAGGTGTAGGAATCAATACCATCCTGACACTGGCCATGGTGGCAAGGATCGGGGTCACAGTTGTCAATGTTGTCTTCACACAACATACCAGTGAAACCTTTGGAAGGAATTTTATCAAGGAATGTCAAAAACCAAGGCAGACACTCCATACCTAAACACGAGTGTAGCTACACCCATTTACCCTACACATCCCATGTGTGTTCAATCAATACTGCCAACCTTGAGCAGTAAAAACTGAGCATCTTGGGAGGCCGAGGCGGGTGGATCACAAGGTCAAGAGATGGAGACCATCCTGCTCAACATGGTGAAACCCCGTCTCTACTAAAAAAAAATACAAAAGATTAGCTGGGCATGGTGGTACGTGCCTGTAATCCCAGCTACTCAGGAGGCTGAGGCAGGAGAATTGCCTGAACCCAGGAGGCGGAGGTTGCAGTGAGTCGAGATGGCACCATTGCACTCCAGCCTGGGTAACAAGAGCGAAACTCCATCTCAAAAACAAAAAACAAAAAAAACTGAGCCTCTTCACTGATTTAGAAAGCAGGCCTGGAGAGTTGTGCTTAAAATAAAGATTTCCAAATCACATTTTAGAAATGAAATACATTTGTGACTGATCAATGCTTTAACTGCATCTCCATTTCTTATTAAGCTTCAGGTTGTAATAGCATGCAACGTTTTTTCTTTACATATTTATGTCCACAACTTGGCTATTGTGAATAGTGCTGCAGTGAACATTGGTATGCACATATCAATTCAAGATCGTGATTTCAATCCTTTTGGATAAATACTCAGAAGTGATATCACTAAATCATATGATAGTTTTTTAAATCTTTGAAGAATTTTGATACTGTTTTCCATAGTGGCTATACCTTTTCTCCACAACCTCAGTAAAACTTGTTATCTCGGGTTTCTTTTCATAATAGCTATCTTAAGACGTGTGAGGTGATTATTTTATTGTTGTTTGGTTTGCATTTTCAAGGTGATTATTGACATTAAGCATTTTTTTTTCATACACGTATTGGCCATGTCTTCAAAAAAATTCTAATCAAGTGTTTCACTCATTTTTTAATCGGGTTATTTGGGTCTTATTTTATTGTTTTTAACTATTGAGTAAACTTTCCTTAGATATTTTGAAGATGAACCCTTTATCTGGATATGGGTTTTATATAGTTTGCTAATACATGTTTTGCTAACCTTCTCTCCCAATATCTACACTGTCTTTTTACTTTGTTGATTGTTTACTTTGCTGGACAGAAGTTTTTAGTCTGATGTAGTGTCCAATTTGTTAGTTTTTGCTGCCTGTACTTTTGCTGTTATTTCCGTGAAATCATGGTCAAAATCAATGTCATAAAATTTTCCCCTATATTTTCTTCTAGAAGTTTTAACCGTTTTGATTCTTACATTTAGGTTTTTAATCCATTTTTAACTGTTTGTTGTGTATGTTGTAAGAGAAGGGTCCAATTTAACTCGTTTGCATGTGGATGTCTTCTTCTTCCAAACACAATGTGTTGAAGAAATTATCTTTTCTTCATGTATATTCTTGACACTCTTGTCAAAGATCCGTTGACCTTATATGCATGGATTTATTTCTGGGCTATCTCTATGGTATTCCACCAATCTATACATCTGTAATAATGCCAGCACCATATTGTTTGGATTACTGTGCCTTTGTAATATATTTTGAAATCAGGAAGTGTGATGCCTCCAGCTTTGTTCTTCTTTGTCAAGATAGCTTTGGCTATTTATGGTCTTTTGTGATTCCATGTAAATTTTAGATTTTTTTTTTTTTGTAAAAATAAGTCATCAAGATTTTGATAGGAATTACATTGAATATTTAGATCACTTTGTGTGCAACATTTTTTCTTTACATATTTATGTTCATACATCTAAATGTATGAACATTTTAGCAGTATTTAGTTTTCCAAAAAATGAACACAAATGTGTTTTCATTTGTGTCTTATTCAACTTCTTTCACTGATGGTTTGTAGTTTTCAGTATACAACTCTTTCACCTCTCTAGCTAGTTTTATTCCAAGATCTTTTACTCATTTTCCTGCTCTAATAAATGGGATTGTTTTCTAATTTCTTTTTCAGCTAATTTGCTGTTACTGTACAAAAATGCAACTGATTTTTTAGGTTGACTTTGTATTCTACAACTTTACTGAATTGTTTATTACTTCTAACAGTTTTTAAATAGAATTTTTTAGAATTTCCTGCATATAAAATCATGTCATCTTCAAATAGGGACAATTTTACTTCTTACTTCCTGATATGGATGATATTTATTTCTTTTTCTTGCCTAATTACTCTGGCAAGGACTTTCAGAATTATGTCACATAGAAGTAGCAAAAGTGAGCATTCTTGCGTTTTCCTGATCTCAGAGAAAAAGTTTTTAGATTTTACCATTGAATATGATGTTAGCTGTGGGTTTTTCAATTGTGGCCTTATTATTTTTAGGCTATTTCCTTCTATTCCTAGTTTGTTGCCAGTGTTTTATCATGAAAGAGGATAGAATTTTGTCAATTGCTTTTTCTGAATTTATTGAGATGATCACAAAGTTTTTATCCTTTCTTTAGTTGATGTGGTATTTCACATTAATTGATTTTCATATGTTGAACTGTCATGTATCCCAGGGATAAATCCCAGTCGGTCATGACGTATGATTCTCCTTCTTCTTTCTTTTCTTTTTGTCTTTTTTTTGAGACGTAGTCTCACTCTGTCACCCAGGTTGGAATGCATGGTGAGATCTCAACTCACTGCAACCTCTGCAGTGAGGTTCAAGCGATTCTTCTGCCTCAGACTCCTGAGTAGCTGGGATTACAGGCAGCCGCCACCATGCTCAGCTAATTTTTGTATTTTTAATAAAGGTGGGATTTACCATGTTGGCCAGGCTGGTCTCAAACTCCTGATCTCAGGTGATCCACCTCCCTCGGCCTCCTGAAATGTTGGGATTACAGGCATGAGCCACTGTGCTCAGCTGGTATATGGTTCCTTTAATGTGCAGTTGCAGTTAGTTTGCTAGCTTTTCTTTTCTTTCTTTTTTTCTTTTCTTTCTTTTTTTTTTTTTTTTTTTTTTGCCTGTAGTTTTCTTTTCTTTTGATATCTTTGTGTGGCTTTGGCATTGGTGACGCTGGCCTCATAAAATGAGTTTGGAAATGTTTCTTTAATTATTTTATAAGTATTTGAGAAAGATTCGTGTTAACTTAAAAAAAACAACATTTCATACAATCCACCAATGAAGTTGTCTGGTTCTGTGGTTCTGGGCTTTTCTTTGTTTGAAAGGTTTTTGATTACATATATGATCTCCGTAATAGTTGTATGTTTGTTCAGACCTTCTATTTCTTCATGATTTAGTCTTTTTTTTTTTTAATTTTTGTACCAAATAACTCATACATTTAATGTTGACATTTCTTCTTACCTGTGTGTCTCAGATCAATAAAGTACTCTGCATTAAAATTTAAATCTTGAGACAGTAGTACAGCATTGAAAAAAAATTGTAAAGCAGCTTAGATACACTGAACTCAGATTTTACATTTTCATTTGTCAGATTAGAATATAAAAAGCTTGAAAATCAACTTGAAAAAGCTTATTCTTCCTCAAGAAAAAGTATGAACAATCTGAAAATGATCAACTAGTATGAATGAACATTGTACATAGTTAAGTCACATTTAGTGGTTGCTAAACATACCACTCCCTCCTGGAAATTACGGAACCATCTACATGTGAAACTAAGTCATCTTCATTTTCGTCATAATGTTCATCACTGACGAACTTCATTCCCATTTTTAGATCTTCATAATAATCCATTGGTCTTTCAAACCTATTGAGATTTTCTACATTGTTCCACTGAGTTTTTCAGGCTCTTCTAAATAGTCTTTACGTATCAGATTGTTCACTGGATTTTTGTTTTCTTTTTTTACACTGTCTGGGTAAGAATCAAGCTCATCTTGCTGAAGAACATCTATCTGTGATTCTTTTTGCATATCTGATGGTGGAATGTAGTTCTTGGCAAAGTAGTCTCCACGAAACGTCCGTCTTCTCCTATAGCAGAATATTCCAGCCAAAACACTTACAAGTACTATGAAGAGAATCCCACCCACTACACTAGCAATGATCGTGGCAATTGTGTCATCCTTAATTGTTGCCAAAGTTGACAATGGGAAGGGCAATTTTTTAGGTTCTGTTGCTAGATTCTCGATGTCAGCAGTTGAGGGATGCCACTGAATTGTAGGCTGAAGGGTGGTAGTAGTAGGAGGATCTGCATTTTTTAGGCTCTCTTCCTTTTCCGTCTTAATTTTCCATTTGTTTGACAGGAAGATTGCTATATTCTGAAATGTAGATGACTTTTTGGTCACTTCTTTGACCAAGGGAATTGGTCACTTTACAGATATAAACACCAGAGTAATTGAAAGTCAATGGTTGAACAAAATGAAGAGTATTGTCTGAAGCTAATAAACCATCAGGCCACTGTCCATCCAATCTGCTCCACACAGATTTGAATGGTGGTGGATTTGCATCAGCATTACATTTGAGATTAACACCTCTTCTTCCTACAAACCAATTTCCATCATAACCTGTTACCGAAACTTCAGGAGCATACTGTATGTCTAATATGAAAGAATATCGGATGTCCTTTTCCAAGGCTGGATGTTTTACAACACAAGTAATTCGCCTTCCTCTAGCAAATCTGGTTGGAAATAGCTTGTACTGGCTGACAATTGTTGCTGTTTCATTTGGAAAAGAAGTTGTAGTGGATTCCATTTCACCAAGATCACCTTCCCAGTCAATACGTGCAACGGGTTTTCCAGTGGCTGCGATACAAATGGCTGCTACTGTTTCATTTCCTCCATCAATTAAAGAATCTGGCCCTTTTATCAGGCTCACAGTAGGTTCAACTAATACAGTTACAGTTGTAGAGGACTGGGCATTTCCAAGTGGGAATGTAACAGCTTTGCAGATGTATTTTCCAGAATCAGAGAATCCTATGTTATGCAGAGTAATTGTTGCATCATTAAGAGAATAGTTTTTAAACAAGACTCTTCCCTGATATTCTCCTTGAACAGAGAATCCATACTGAGGATGATGAACTGCAACAGTCTGTGAACTTTTGCCATGTATCTTCTCCCATGAAATTTGTGTTATGGTTTCATTTACTTCAATTAAACACTTCAATGAAACATTCTTTCCCCATACTGCTGTGACATGTGGCTCCACGATAATTGGTCCAGCTAAGGCCCCACAGAGCCGGGAGAAGAGCAGCAGCGGGAAGAGCAGCAGCAGCAGCAGCGGAGGCGGCGTCGGGGGCTGCGGCAGCAGCCCGGCTCCGAGGAGAGAAGCGGAGGAAAGTTGTGTTTTGCCGCCTCCAGGACACAGCAAGGCCGGCCGCGGGGTCCGCGCCATCCCCCACCCTCCCCCCGGCCCGCTGGCCCCCTCGTCCCCCCGCTCCCCCGGCCCCGGCGCCTCCGGCTCTGGGCGGCGGCTGTGGAAGGTCCGGCGCGCGCGTCCCCAACTCCCAGCTCCAGCGCCGTCGCTGCCGGCTGACACTCAGCCGAGCGCTGGCGGCTGCCTAGACACCGCCGTCGCCGACGCCACTGCCGAGCCATGATTTAGTCTTGATATGTTGTAAGTTTCTGGGAATGTATCAATTTCTTCAGTTTATTGTTGTACAATTGTTCCTTGTAGTCTCTTGTGGTACTTTTTATTTTCGTGGTAGCAGTTGCAATATCTCTTCTTTTATTTCTGGTTTTATTAGAGTCTTCCCTCCTATTTTTCTTAACTAGTCTAGCTAAGTGTCTGTAAATTTTATTTATCTTTTCAAAAATGAATTCTTTGTTTCATTAAGTTTTTTATTTTCTATTTTGCTTTTCCCCCCTGCTCTAACCATTACTTTTTCCTCCCATTGCTAATTTAGGGCTTAGTTTGTTCTTCCAAGTTCTTCGAGGTGTAAAGTTAGGTTGTTGAGATCTTTTTAAATGTAGAGACTTATCTCTATGAACTTTATGATTAGTTCTTCTTTGGCTGCATCCCTTACCTTTTGTGGTATGTTGTGTATTCACTTTCATTTGTCTTTAGATATTTTCTAATTTCCTTTTTCAATTATTCCTTGAGCCAATTGTCATTCAAGAGTATGTCGTTTTCAACCAACCAAAAAAATTTTTTTAAAAGAATATGTTGTTTAATTTTTACATATTTGTGAAATTTCTAGTTTTCCTCCTGCTATTGATTTCTAGTTTCATTCAATGATGGACAGAAAAGATACTTGGTATGATTTCAATTTTCTTAAATTTGTAGACTCTTTTCGTGGTTGCCATGGTCTGTGTTTGAGAGCCCTCTTCAATAGATTAGTACCCTTATAAAAGAGGCCCAGAGAGCTTCCGTTCCATTTCCACCATCTGAAGTAACAGTGAGAAAGCATCATCTATGAACCAGAGCGCATAAGTGGACTTCTGGACTTTTCAGACTCCAAAATTGTGAGAAACAAGCTTCTGTTGTTTAAATGCTCTCTAGTTTGTGATATTTTGTTATAGTAGTCTGAACAGACAAAGATAGTGATTTAACATGTGATTTATTCTGGAGAATATTCCATTTGCTCTTGAGAAGGACATGTATTCTGCTCTTGGGTGGAATGGTCTCTGTATGTGTGCTAGGTCCATTTGGACTATAGCGTTACTCCCCTCCTCTTTTTCCTATTGATCCTCTGTCTGGATGTTCTGTCCACAGTTGAAAGTGAAGTATTGAAATCTCCTGCTATTGAGGCATTTCTTCTATTTCTCTCTTCAGTGTTGTCAGTGTTTGCTTTATATACCTAGGTGCTTTAATGTTGGGTGTGTATATAGTTATGACTGTACATCTCACTGATGGGTTGATATTTTATCATTGTGAAATGCCTTTTTGTCTCTTGTGACAGTTTTTGACTGAAAGTCTTCTTTGTCTGATACAAATATAGTCACTCCTTCTCTCTTTTTGTTACCACTTGTATGCAATTTCTTTTTCCACCCCTTTACTTTTAGCCTATGTTGTTTCCTTAAATCTAAAATGACTTTTCATAGACAGCATAGAGTTGGGTCTTGGTTTTATTTTCATTAATTTTTTGTTTGTTTTTTTGAGATGGAGTCTCATTCTGTCGCCAAGGCTGGAGTGCAGTGGCAGGATCTCGGCTCACCGTAACCTCCACCTCCTGGATTCAAGTGATTCTCCTGCCTCAGCCTCCTGAGAAGCTGGGGCTACAGGTGCCCACCACTACGGTCAGCTAACTTTTGTATTTTTAGTAGAAACAGGATCTTACCGTGTTGACAAGGCTGGTCTCAAACTCCTGATCTGAAGTGATCCTCCTGCCTCAGCCTCCCATTGCGGGGATTTTAACTCCTTTATATTTAAAGTTTTTATTGTTGAAAAATAATTTAATCTTGGCATTTTTGAGTTGTTATCTGTTAGTCTTATCACTCCTTTCAGTGTCTTTTCTTCTGTTTCTGTCTTCCTTTGTGTTTTGTTGGGTTGTTATTTCTTTTTTTGGTATCAATATGCTTTGATTTCTTTCTCTTTTTTTTTTTTTTTTGAGACGGAGTTTCGCTCTTGTTACCCAGGCTGGAGTGCAATGGCGCCATCTCGGCTCACCGCAACCTCCGCCTCCTGGGTTCAGGCAATTCTCCTGCCTCAGCCTCCTGAGTAGCTGGGATTACAGGCACGTGCCACCATGTCCAGCTAATTTTTTTGTATTTTAGTAGAGACAGGGTTTCACCGTGTTGACCAGGATGGTCTTGATCTCTTGACCTCATGATCCACCCGCCTCGGCCTCCCAAAGTGTTGGGATTACAGGCGTGAGCCACCACGCCCGGCCTCTTTCTCTTTTTTTAATGTAACTTCTATGGGTTTTCTTTTTTTGTGATTACCTTGGGCTTAAATAAAATGTCTCATAGTTCTAACAGTGGAAGCTGACAACAACTTAAGTTTAATCGTTTCCAAAAACTACACTTTCAGTTATACCCCAAACACATAATTTACATCATTATTGTCACAATGTACATCTATTCATATTGTGAATCTTTTAACAATTTTAGTGATAGTTTTTAAAATACTTTGTCCATTAACTTTTATACTAGAGTTAAAAGTAATTTACCCACCATCATTATAATAATACAGTATCCTATATTTGTTTATGTATTTACCTTTACCAGTGAGTTTCAGTCTTTCTTATGCTATCAGGTTGCTTTAGTGTCCTGTTATTTCAACTTGAAAAAATCCCTTTAGCATTTCTTGTAATGTAGGTCTACTGGTGATGAACTCTCTCAGCTCATGTTTGCCTGTTAAAGTATTTTTCTTGTATATTTGAAGGAGAGTTTTGACAGTTACAGCATTCTTGGTTATCAGGATTATTTTTTCCTTCAGAAATTTGGATATATCATCCCAATTCCTTCTAGTCTGCAAGATTTCTGCTGAAAAATCTGCTGACAGTCTTCTGGAGGTTTTATGCGACAAATCACTTTTGTCTTGCTGCTTTCAAAATTCTCAGTCTTTGACTCTTGACAACTTGATTATAGTGTATCTTAGTGTGGAACTCTTTGTGTTCCTTTTATTTGGTGTCATTTGGGCTTCTCGGATCTGTGTGTTTATTTCTTTCCTCAGATTTGGGAAGTTTTCAGCCATTATTTCGTTGAATAAGCTTTTTGGTCCTTTCTCTCTTTATTCTCTTTTTGGAACTTCCATAATGTATATACTGGTCCGTTTGATAGTTTCACATAATTCCCCTAATCTTTCTTTGTTCTTTAAATTTTGTTTTTGTTTCTCTGAATGAATCATTTCTGATGACCTGATTCAAGTTCACTAATCATTACTTCTGCTTGATCTATGTGTTAAATCCCTCTGGTGAATTTTTCACTTCAGTTATTGTGTTCTTCCCTTCATAATTCCTATTTAGTACTTTTCAATATTTTCTGTCTCTTTGTTGAAATTTTCCCTTTGTTCATTTACTGTTCTTTTGGCTTTGGTGAGCATCTTTATAAGAATTATTTTTAATTTTCTGTCAGATAAACCAAATAACTCTGCTTCATTAGGATCAGTTTCTAGATAGTTATCTTGTTTCTTTATTTGGAACATCCTTGCTAAATTTTTATTTTTCTTGACTCTCAGTGTTGGTGTCTACATGTTAGAAAGGGCAAGCACCGTTCTCAGTCTTTATGGGCTGTCCTTATACAAGAGAAGATTTACACCAATCTTCACGGAGGTCTCTATCAATTCTTACCTTCCCCAGAGAGAAGCAGATAGGTGTGGCTATTGGCTCTTCACTATGTGCTAAGCCAGGAAGGAAACTGTATCACCTACAGGCTCAAAGATGATCTCTGTTCTCTCACAGAAAGATAGACAGTGCTGAACCCATCAGAGTTTCAAGACTGTTGTGACAGATGCTAGGTCTCTGAGCAACCCTGAAAAGGTTGGAGCACTGGACAAATGGATCAATGCTTTCTCTGGGGGGAATCTTAGAATTGGGTTTTTCATCTGCTCACTCTGTGCTGAACAGGTGGGTAGGTTAGTGACTTCCACTAGCCCAAGTGACTGTCTCTGTTTGCCTACAGGTGACTGTGCTGCACTGGATCCATGAGATCTCCAAGACTAGTACGCCGAAATTCAGTCTTCTATGGAGTCCTTTCAGAAAAGTTGGCATCAACTCCTCCCTCTCCTAGGTGAAGCTGGGAACTAGGTGGTCTCTTCCTAATTATAAGGGGATGAAAGGGGGACAGGGTCTCTGGGAAAGGTGTACTGAATCTCCCCATCAGCTTCATTGAGTTTGATTTTGTATTTTCCCAGGGCTCAAGATGCTTTCAGTGTGTGTCTGATACCTCATAAAGAGAACTTGTCTATAAATTATTGCTGAATCATGTGTTCGTGAGGAGAAGAAGGGCTGAGAACTTCCACTGCCATTTTGCTGATGTCATGTCACTCCTCCCAGTTATGAGAATTTTAAAGGAAATGAAACAAATAAGAGGTCCTTCTTCAAGGCTTAAATAAATCAACATCAAACCTTTGGTAAAAGGCTCCATTTGGCCTTTCATCCCTCTTAAACATGAATTCAAGGGTTTTAATTTCCCTCCAGTGAAACCTACCCTTCACAACAAGAATCTGTCCAGAGAAAGACAAAACCCTTTGTAGAGAAAACCTTTGCACTTACACATATTTAGCCCTTAAATTTCTGGGCCTTCTTTCAGTCACTTTCCTCAAGAAACACAGAGAGGGTTCTCTTGTTGAGAAGCCCTGGTGAAAAATATGTTTCAACTGGAATTCTTCTATTTTTCAAGGGAGTAAACCAAGCCAGTTGGAAACTGATTGCTGCGAAAATCTGTCTCAGAAAGACATGGTTACTAAATGGAAATATCCAGGCTAGACCGCTGTTGTGGTGGAGAAGAAAGCAGCTGTTCGAGAAGAAAAGAGTGAGAGCAGCAAGAAATCTGCTGGAAGAAGCTCTCTAAACGTGGAGCAGCCCCTGGGAGTGGTGCTGGTAGAGGAACTAGCAGAGGATGGTCCTCCTATTTTGTTCACATGGACCTACCAAGGGGATGAATAGGAAGAAGAATCTTACCTGGGGTACACTGGCATTTGAGTGACCGATACACTTTGCCCCATTGAAACACAAATACTGGAACAGTCATCAATATCAATCTGGCAAAGTGGCCAGGCCTTTTATAACCTGATTCTCAATTCTTAGTTTCTGCTTCTACCCTCTAACTAGAAGAGAGGGGAACTCTGTGTATATGTGTGTGTGTGTGTGTGTGTGTGTGTGTGTGTGTGTGTGTTCATAGAGAGAGGAAGATGTGCATTTCTGCTATTCTTTTACCCATACTATCACTGAGGTAGGGCTTTATATTAGGAATCAAATGCATACCTTCCATATGTTTAATCCCAGAATGAAATATATGGTCTTGGTTACGCTGAAAGCTTAGTTGTAAACACCGGATATGTAGCAACGGAAATCTGAGGTTTGGGTGTAACTTGGTCCTACAGTAATATGTGCTTCAGTTTAAACACTTGCCGAGTTCGACAGACACTCCAATGAGTAAGAAAGGTCCTGGGTACTCTCCCATGACACACTCGTCCACATCTTCTGGGCAGGTGCAAATATACTGCCCATTCAGGGGTTGGTGTCACACAGTGCCCCCTTGTGGCAAGGATTGCTGATGCATGCATCATCCAGATGACACAGGAGACCTGTCACAGGGTGGGGCAAAGAAGAACTAACAGAAAATGTCTCTCACTTGAGGAAGAGCTTTCTCTTTCACCAAGGAGGGAAAACCTCATGATCGGTTCCTCAGATTCCAACATGGAGATTAATAGGCAACTTCTGCTTTGCCTGACCTACCTTGGGCACATGCTTGGCCACCATCAAAGCACCTAGCCCCAACCCTAGACCTCTGGCCCTAAGCCCTCAGCTAGACCTCTCCTCCAGGGCAGAGACATCTACAGGCCAGAAAAGAAGAAGAGGGAGACAGGGAAATGGAACCATCTTCCAGATAGTGTGCCAGATTTAGCAAGTAAAATGGAGATGTCCAGTTGCGTTTGAATTTCTGATAAACAGATATCTCTGTGTTCTTATAACTGCCTACTAAGGCAGTTGTAAGAATACAGATGCAATGATGTATAAGAATACAGACATGAATACAGATGCAAAGACCTGCTTTAGTACCGCGGGAATGGTAAAGCTGCAAATGACGAGGCTGGAGCAAATTGTGCTTACCCAGAGGCACCCTAGTTTCAGGAATGTGAATTCATGGAATATGACACAGGAAGCCCACCCAATGGGACGGGATAGGTTGACCCTGCCTGAAAAAAAGAGCACAGGGAAGGATGAAAAGCATGAGACCACCTGTGCTTACATGGTAGGCCACTACAATGGCAAAGGATGGGGGTCTAAGGCAAAGGCTCCCAGCCCCTATAACAAGGAACGGGAGTGTGACTTTCAGTTACACCCAAGATATTTGCGTGAGGCAGTGAGTGCAAGAGAGCTGGAATTTCAACTGGGGCTGCCTCACTCTAAAATTCTTAACAAAGACCTGAGGTGTGAAGCTGACCATATCAAGCCACCTGTGTGTGTCTTGGGCTTCCCAAGGGCACACAGGTATGGGGAGGTGGACAGGACGGAGGTGAGGACTCAAATCTTGACTCAAGCAACTGATTAATGAAAAGCATTTGTGACTGCAAACTCCTATCTAAGAGAGATGCATTTTTAGGTACAATTCACTGGTTTTTGAATGAGACTGGATTTTGAAGATTAGCTGCCTTCACGGAACACCTTTGCATCATGTATGTGTTCAATAGTGCTTACCGAGGATAGAAAATCTAGAGATTCAAGAAGATACTGGCTTGTAAGTAATTATCTACTGAATGGATAACATTACTCTAAGGTTCAGGCACACTTCTCCAGATTCACATTCCCTTCTAGTCTCTTTCTGCCAGATTTTATTTCTCCTTATTAAAATTTCTATCAACAAGTTCTGAAAATCAGAGTGAGGAAAACAGCAGCCATGGTGGTCCTAACACTTGCTTATTTTAAAATTCCCAATGGAACGTCTGCTACGATACATCAACTTCCTTCATGTCACCACAGGAGAAAACCAACGCAAAAGCTAAAAAATAAAAAAACTTCAGGCTTAGGAAGGAAAAAAAAACAAAACCTTCCAAAGTTCACACAGTTGGTGAGTGAGACCGCTTCGCTGAAACCCAGATCAGTCTGACTGCAAATCTGATGCTCTTTGACTGCAGCAGAGTTGAGTAGTCCGTCCTGGATGTGATCAACACAATCTACACACTAGGTTCCTGATCCTAGGGTCTCACAGCAGCCCTGAGAAGTCCCGGCTGCACAAGACCATTAAGGAACATTCCTATTAGAGAGGAATAAGGGCAGAAGGTCATTAGATATTAGAACGGGTGAAGTTCTTGGCGATCACCTAGAGCTCTTAAGTATATGCTCTAAGGTCATTGAACTTATCCCACTATTCCCTGGCAAGAAAGCACCAGCCTGGGCTGGAGAAGAAAGGCTTTCTGACAGCAGCAGCTAAGGGCTCACCCGGAGAAAGCCTTGGAGATCATTAGGAGCTTTAACGTCAGATCTAAATTCTGAACTTGATACAATAAGCAAAGCAGAGCACAGACGCATCGGTGAAAGACAACACGATCAAAGATGTGTTTGAACGTTAGCGGGGCAGTAGCACATGGAAAGGACTAAAGACAAATGACTGTTACTAGGCAGAGGAGGAGGAGAGAGCATTATTAGGAGTTACCTGAATATATAAGCCAGTGGAAATGGAGAGCTATGTTTTCCCAAGCCCTACCAAGCTGCAAAATCAATTCAACTCTCCTGAGCATGTATTGTCATATATGCCAAAATGCAAACTTTGCTGGCGTGAACTCCCAAAACATGCCGCATGAAGCTCAGCTAGGCAAGTTTTTGAGGGCAACAGTAATTCCTCTTAGTAATTTCCACCTGCCAGATACTGCATGATAGAATCACCTAACATCGGGCCATGGCGTCTCCTCACTTCCTATATGCAAGAGAGAAAATTAAAACCAACTAGTGTCTAAAAATTGTCTTCTCTAATGCCACAATGAGTCTGGACTAACTTAATATAAGCAGTCACCCTACTCCTTCCATTTCACATGCCAGCACATTTGTCTAGGACATCAGAATCTCTCCTCTCTCTGAATCCTGCGCTGCTTCAATCTATTATCCATACAACAGCCATAAAATATTTTATAAGATAGAAATCGATAATATTGTTTCCTGCTTAAACTCCCAGTCCTTTAAACAAAATTCAAACTAGTTTTCTTTTTTTTCCAGTTTTTAAATCAACTTTATTGATGTACAATTACTGAATAGTAAATACATCTGTTTGAGGCATATAATTTAATAACTTCTGACAAACCCCCAACAAATGAAAATACAGAATATTTCCATTACCCGAATAGCTCCTGGTTCCTCTTTGCAGTCCATCCCTACATCATTTAACAGCTTCAGGAAACCACTGTCCTGATTGTTTTTTGTTTTTTGTTTTTTGTTTTTTGTTTTTACTATAAATTAGTTTTGCCGGGCCAGGTGTGGTGGCTCACGCCTGTAATCCCAGCACTTTGGGAGGCCAAGGTGAGTGGATTACAAGGTCAAGAGATCGAGACCATCCTGTTCAACATAGTGAAACCCCATCCCTACTAAAAATACAAAAAATTAGCTAGGCATGGTGGTGCATGCCTGTAATCCCAGCTACTCAGGAGGCTGAGGCAGGAGAATTGCCTGAACCCAGGAGGTGGAGGTTGTGGTGAGCTGAGATCACACCATTGCACTCCAGCCTGGGTAACAAGAGCGAAACTCTGTCTCCAAAATAAAAAAAATTAGTTTTGCCTACATTTTAAAGATTTTTTGGGGGGCTGGAAAAAATCCACTGTGAGGGATACTCTTTGAGCATGTTAGAAATGTCTTCTGGCTTCTACTTTTTCTTTAGGCTTTATAGCCCACCCACAAACCACTTTTCAAGACTCACGTTATTCTGCGTGATGCCGACTCTTCTTTCTGTATAATTTGATTTAGCTTCACCCTCTCCTTCATACTTTTTACTTCAGCCACAGTGATTTCCTGTTGGTTCCTCAAACATTAAGTTCTTACTGCCTCGGTACCTCTGCATAAGTTGCTCCGTCCACCTGAAACATTTTTTCCCTGTCTTATCAGTAGAGTAGGTCTCCATTGCGCACCTCCTCATGACTCTTCACCACTGCGTCACTCCATTCAATCCACTCTGGCATGTATCACAAGCTGTGAGTTTTCATTTGCTCTTTACAATCTCTTCCCCCATTTGGCCAGAAGCTCCAGGAGGGCGGGATTGTGTCTGCCATTCATCTTGGTATCCATGCCAGCCACTGTACTAGACACTTGGTGTCAGTGGTGGAACTAACCTTGGACAGCATCCAATGCAACATGCTCATTTTGCAGAGGCGGAAACCAGGACCTGACACGTATAGCAACTTGTCCAACGCTGCACAGCTAGTTGGCAAAAGAATTAGGAGTGAAAATAGCTCAGTGATGAAAAAGCTTTTGGGGTGTGAGACTGCTGCAAATCAAGTTTTCAAAACGAAGAAGGCCAACCTAGACTCACTGTTGAGGGACGTGGGGAGAGAGGAAGGAGCTCACAGTGCTACTAGTGAAGATGACAGGGCATTGCGAACCCACCATTAGCAAAGTCCGCATCCTGTTTTGGTTTTGCAGGACGAGGGGCACTTCCATGCTGATCTTTTCTTGTTGCTCCATTCTCTGGCTTTAGGATGAACAAGTAAGATTATGGGCACAGCCTGTGGCAGTAACTGTAACAGGGTGAACCTAAAAGGTCTGTGCTGAGATAGAAACCATGGCCTGGGCCTCATCAGCACCAGGCTCCAAGTGAGCCAAGACCACGAAATAGTCACCATCTATGAGCTGTAACCTGCGGGGACACAAGCGGCTCATCATGGTTCTCTCAAGGCAAGGGCCCCACCCGCAAATCACTGATCCAACTTGGAGCTACAAGTGATGGGAGAAAACATAGAGGGGGACAACAGAAAGAAAGGAAAGGAAAGAAGAGAAAGGAATTGAAGAAAGAAAGGTTGCTGAGCCTCGGCTCTCACCCTTCCCAGTCTTCTCTTCACTGTCAAGTCTGTGGGAAAAAGTTTGATCACATCACTGGTCCAGTTAAGGGTCAACTCTTGTTGCAACAACAATCCCCACAAAAGGAACAAATCACAAATGAGCTTGGCTGGCCCTTGCCCTGACCCTGCTACCTTCTCCTCTATGGCTGAGTCAAGAGAGCTCTGTCTCCAATATGCCCTGCCAACCAGCAGTCACTCAAGACCCTGAGTGCTGGAGTTTCATATATTTCTGTTTCAGAGCAGATCATTCTTGTGACCCCTATCCTACAAAACCTCTGCTCTATACACGAGAGTCTTTCTGTTACGCTGCTGAAGTTGCAGCTGAAGAACAAACAAGCTTGCGACGTGTCCCATCATCTGCTGGGAGTAAAGTTGGGTGAAGCATTCTGTATAAACACTGCAGTCTCCGGGGCCTGCCTACTGCGAGAACGGTCTGGGAGCACAGATGTGGCTCAGGGGACAAAGTCGTTGTGGAAAGAACATTCATACAGAAGAAATGCAAGAAATTCCTCCACTGATTCTAGACACCAGCATCTTTCTCAGGACTTCTCAAAGGCCTGTCCCTGCCTCATGACCAGCGTCTTTTCTAAAGAGCTGCCATGATGACCTTCACATGTAAAGTGGATGGAGTTGCTTGCCTCTTCAAATCCTTTGATGAATTATTTTGCATTTAGGATACAATTCTACCACCTCCCTGTGCTTTCTGCCTATGTCTCTAGACCCTAACCATGAAACACCACTAGCTCCAGCCACAATGGGCTTTTTCATTCCTCAAAAGCATCCCATTCTTTCCCTCCTCAGTGGCTAGCACATGTGATTCCTTGTGCCTGGAATACGCTTATCCTCACTCTCCCACAACTCCTACTCATTGTCTTATGGAAAATCTTACCTTCTCAAAGAGATCTTACCTGCCTGTCACCAAATAGTTAGTTCTGCCTGTTCATATGCTCCCCAGATACATTCTATGTTTCCTGCAAGGCAGTTAGCACAGTTCAGAATTTTACAGAGAAGTACACTGTCCAACCATGTCTGTGTTTCTCACTAGGCTGTCAATGCCATGAAGAAATGGGGGGTACCTCTCTACCTCATCACTGAATCTCCAGCATGCAACGCAGTGCCAAGCTTAAAGAAATAGTCATTAAATGAATGTTTATCTGCTTCAAGTTCTCTTACCTGAGTTTTCCTAATCCCAAAATAAGCATCATCTTTCAACTCACCCCTCTCATAGCAACAAAGAGTGAGTTTACTGTTCCTGCCCAAAGTGTCCACCCCCTTTGTCTACACCAGCAGTCCACACACAAACCCCTCATCCCAATCCCCTTCTTGTGTCACTAAACTCCATCTCTTTTGTACCACACCCAGCTTCACCTTGCCTTTGACCACTAACCCTTCGACTACGCCTCAAGGGCAACTCTACATTAAGGTGCACAACTTCCTTCTTCCACTGAAACCTGAGTTTTCCCTAAAGGCAGCTGCCCAGTCAGCCCTCTGCAGCAGGGCTCCTGCAGTCCTCCGCTTTCAAACACTGTCACGGACAGGAAACTAGGGGAGAAGGGTGGGTTTTCTCTTTATTCCCCAACACTGCTTCCACAAAGACACCCTCCCTCTGATCCTCCTTTGAAACTAAATCATCTTCAAATCCTCACAACTGAATTCTGGGTTCCAGACATGATGATAACTGCTTTGCCTCAATTGTCAAATATATTCCTCACCTAGGATCAGTCCACTTTTGCAAATACAGTAGAGACCTGGTGTGTGATAAAGACCGATTCTAAAATACTTCAGGGAAGTAAGAAGAGACTCTGGCAGGCCCCAATGAACAGCCCTGAATTTGGAGAGAGCAGTTAGGTACAGGAAGAACTGGAAATTTTATACAGTCCTTCATGTGTGTTTTTTTTAAAACAAATATAAACACTCTGTATGCCAGGCCCTGACATGTACACACTGGGATTATTGTGATAAACAAAACCGCCATGGCTTCCACCCGGCAGAAAATACAGATGGCAGATTTATGACAAACAGCATTGACACAAAGGGATAGGCGCTCTTGGAGATTCCGGTGGCCTTTGGAGCGCAGCGGAGGGAGAAGAAAGAAGTAGAGAAAGAAACGTTTCAGAGAAAGCCTGTTGGGCACACAGCAGGAGTGAGACAGGTTGTATGAGAGTGTGGAAGTATGTAAGGGCATGTGAGAGAAGAGGGTTGGATGGGGAATATTTCAGGCAGATGGCGGTAATGCATGCAAACTTGAATTGAGGAGAGAACACGGCTCAGTTGAGGCAATAAAAAAATATTCATGTGGTTAAATTACAAGTCATGCATTCAGGGAGTGCAGAGAGGTGTGGCTGGAGAGGTGGTTACAATCACAGCGTGATCGAAAGGCAAGGAGAACCCAGTGAAGCGTTTCCAGCAAAGAAATCACTCGATCCAATGCGTATTTCGGAAAGTCCACTCTGCTGCAGTGAGGAGAGTGGACCGAACTCTGCCTCACCTCCCGCCTCCTCCAGGTCAACAAAAACGTCAGCACTGCGGAGTGCAGGCTCCTGTGGCTGTGACAGCAACAAGAGAGTCTGCGGTGCGTCTGGGGCGGATTCCGGATGCAGCAGCACCAAAAAGCATCCAGGCTCAGCCACTGTGTGGATCGCCATGGAAGGGCCAGTGCTGGGCATGCAGAAAACTGACAGCCACCACAGAGAAGAAAGCGGTGCCCAGCTTCAGTCACCTGCCAGGACACCTGTAAGGGTAAACCCCTGCCAATGATCCAACACGCTTTGAGCTGCCTTAGCTTAAGCCTGGTAAAATTGACTAGGAAGAAACAAGAAACTCCACACCTCACCACGCTAGAAAGGAGAAAGTATGTGTGGACGTGAATTTGAAAGAAGAAGGGTAGGGATTGGGACGCATCTGAGTACTTGGTGGGGTCAGGAAGGTGAAGGGCTATTTTGTAATGTAAGCTGCCTTCATTCGCCAACGTCCTTTGAGCTGCCTTAGCTCTCAGTGTAGACAAGGCTCTATGGTCAATGAGATGAATGAAGTTTCTACCTCCTGTAGCCCTGCCTGTCTCTCTCTCTCTTTCTCTTCCTTTTTAGTTGTGCAAAATCGTACATAGGGATCTAAACCCATTTCTTCCCTTCCCCCTTCCCCAAGCCTATGTTTTTCTTCTTCTTTTTTTTTTTTTTTTTTTTTTTTTTGAGACGGAGTTTCGCTCTTGTTACCTAGACTGGAGTGCAATGGCGCGATCTCGGCTCACCGCAACCTCCGCCTCCTGGGCTCAGGCAATTCTCCTGCCTCAGCCTCCTGAGTAGCTGGGATTACAGGCAGCACCACCATGCCCAGCTGATTTTTTGTATTTTTAGTAGAGACGGGGTTTCACTATGTTGACCAGGATGGTCTCGATCTCTTGACCTCACGATCCACCCACCTCGGCCTTCCAAAGTGCTGGGATTACAGGCGTGAGCCACCGCGCCCGACCGCCTATGTTTTTCTTTAACTTCCTGTAATTCAGTTTCTTTCTCTTATTTATGTTAAAACTGTATTTCAGAAGATTTCTAATTCCTCAAATATTCTGATGAACATTTTGCAGTTGCCATTCATATCTCAGTCTGCTGGTTATGACTTATTAATAACCATGGTTTGTTAAAATCAGTCCTTGGATTGTCAAAATAAGTAAGAGCGGTTTCCTGCCTTGCAGAGGCTTATAGGCTCTGAGCACATAGCCCAGTAAGAGTAGTAAATTATTACAGGAGCTACCTCAGAGGTGTGTAGAGTTGAGTTCAGGGCAAGTTTCTAAGGCTGCACCCTTTACTCAAGGACGTATGGCTGAGCTCTCTTCCCACCCCTTAAACCTCCCCTTTTCTCGCTTTTCTTCTTTGGAACCCCCTCCTCATCCATTTTCTGAGGCTTGGACGTTTCTCATACTTCAGGTCCAAATCCTCTGTTCTTATCACTCCATCCATTTTCCCTCACAGACTTGACACATTCCATGGTAACCAAAAAGAGACTACAAATCGGAGTCTCTCGCCCCTGCCTGTATTCTGAGCTCCTGTTTTTCACTGGAAAACTCATCTCTAACTTACCATCATCTCCACCCTATTTCTACTATTTCTCCATCTCTGTCCACAGTTCCCACATTCTCCCATTACTCAGACTCAAAACAAAGTTCGCTCTTCTCAGTCAGCTCCTTCCTTACCTTACCAAGTACTCAGATGCGTCCTAATTCCTACCCTTGTTCTTCCAGATTCTAGTGTGGTTATGTGCGGACTTTCTTATTTTTTCCTAGTCAATTTTACCACTCTTAAGATAGAATTTTTTTCTTTGTGTCTCTTACAGTATCTAGCATAATATACTCTGTGCAGTAGTTCAAAAAGTTTCTGTAAACTTCTACAACCATTCCATAGGGGCTTAAGGAGCCATGAAGTTGAACTGGACCATGCCTGTAACACAGCCAAGGCTACACCATGAGGCCTGGATTGCCAGGCACGAAAGATCCTGCAGCCTCACCTCCTGCGTGTGGGGCTAGACTATCCACTTGTTCTTGTTTCCACTGACAGCGCCACTAATCAACTCTGGGACATCTGGGGCAAGGGTGCTTCAGGTTAGCACTCTGGCGATCTGCCCAACTGATAGGAAACTAAAATTGGGGTGAGGAGGTAGAATTCAGAGAACAGGCTTATTATACATAGAGTCCTCACGATCAGGTTGACAGCAGAGAAACTGAAATATGAGACGTATTTTCCCATTCCTCCATGCAGAATATAAATGAGAATAACTTTGCAGTCCCAGATATAATCAAGTAGTTTCCTCTCTCAATCAAAAAGCTCCATCCCTACAGTCTTTGAAAAAAAAGGTAGAAAAATGGTTGTGAGAAAAGCCTTACTCTAGAGAATAACTCATCACCAGCTAGAGGCTGGACTGAGACAGGAACACCTAGCTCAGAATGAAAACACCATGAAAATCTCCATTCCCAGACACAAGGGGCTCATGCACCATGTCTGGTAAATGTACTTGCCAACTCACACCAAACATTTTTACTGAAATGGGAGCACTGACAGCAATGGAAACCTCCCCCAGCTCTTGAGGCTCATCACACTGCAAAGGAGAGCTCAGAGAAAGCGTGGTCCATTTTTTAAAAATGATATCCACCTAACTTCCATTGTTCATTTCTGCTTCATGCCCTAGAGCACTATTTCAATCCACGCTGAAATTACATTTCTGGATTAATAACAAGCACAGGAAAATAAATCACATCTGCCCCAGGAGTGAACCCAAAACCAAAATCAGCCACAGACAGAAATTCATGAGCTGAGCTTAGGGTCAACTTTAATTATGAAGGAAATGAACTTTTAAAAAAATCAAGTAGCAATCTATGTAGACAAACCATTAATCTACACTGCTCTAATATGTGTCGTGGTCTTTAAAACCTTTTTTTTTTTTTTTTTTTTTTGTCATGTAGATCTCTACCAGAGCACAAATTCTCTGATAAGATGGAGTGAGGTCAAATACAGTTCAATAAAGTGCTTCGTCTTTATCCAACCCACAGGCCTGCATTCATCTACTGAGGGAACATCTGGGCATCTAGGCATATCTAAGAACATCACCGTACTGGGACATATCAACCTCTGCCCTTTCCATCAGGACATTTCCCTGTGTCATCAGGCTCAAGCAAAAGGCTGCAGCATGGTCACTGTATCATTGCTGTCAGCTTCTGTCTTTTATTTTGTTGTTGCTCTGTGTGTGTGTGTGTGTGTGTGTGTGTGTGTGTGTGTGTCTGTGTATGTGTGTGTCTCTTTGTGTGTGTGTGTGTGTGTGTGTGTGCGCGCGCGCGCATGCAAGCATGTTTCCACGTTTCCATCAGGAATGATCTTTAAGGAGCACATGAGAAGTGCACGTAGGAATCTCATGTCTTGTAGGCTCTGTCTCATCTCTGCTGTCCATTCTCTCCAAGTTTTCCGGACTCTGTTGAAGACCATCGACCCTCGCTTCTGCCTCTAAGACATCTGGAACACTCCAATTACCCTGTCCTCAAGGAACTCCATCCTCCGGGCGCACAAAATCCCTGGGGATAACTGGGCTCTGCTCCGCTGCGCCACGGTTTCCACGCTCCTTGCTTTGAGGACAAGCCTTTCCCCCATGGAAAGGACTTGGCCCCAGAGTCCAAGGCTTTAGAATGCAAAGTCCAGGCTCCTTCGGAGTACTGCTCTTGCTCTGGGACATTAGGTATGGCCTGTGGTTGCCAGCACCATCTCTGCAGAGAGGCCTCCCCTAGTCCTGGTGACATCACTGGCCTGGTTGGGACCAGGGGTTACCTCCTATCGTTTCCCTGTGTGTCATAAACACGTAATAGTACCCAAGCTCAGTACGCTGTGCTTACTGAAATAACCCAAATGCACACCCTGCACAGTATGCTTCCTGGTAAAAGCTCTGTTCATATCAGTTATTGGGATAGGTACTGACAAAAAATATTTTTTCTTCAATTGTGTAATGCAATATGGAGAAGTTGAATGAAACATAGGTATAGATTCGTGTATCTGTTAACATGTAAGCACTAGCTAGCACTAAATACTAGCTTCCAGAACCTTCCCACATGCCCCTTCCTCACCACAGACCACTCCTACCCTTGGCAATTACCACTATCTGATTTTCATGATGTTTGTTCTTTATAATTTTCTGCTTCTCAGGCCCCCCAATGGGTCTAGGTTTTAACCTGTAATCATACATATATATTCTCTTATGCCTGGCTTTTTTTTTTCACTAAATATTACGGATTTAACAGTCACCACTGATTCATCCACTTGCATTGCCAATGAAATATGCCATAATCTGTTTATGCATACACTTGATGATGGGCATCTGGCTGCTTTCAGTATGTGGCTTAGGCAGTGTTGTGGTCATTCATGTAAGGTGTCCAGGGGCACGGGAGCACCCATGTCCCTGGGTTACACACAAGGAATGGAATTCCAGGCCCTGTGCCTCACTGATCTAAGCCTTTTTGAGGTTAAGAAAAAACTGGGCTTGGTATAGTGGCACACGCCCATAGTCCCAGGTACTCAGGAGGCTGAGGTGGGAAGATTGCTTGAGACCCGAAGTTCGAGGCTGCAGTGAGCTATGATCACATCATTGCATTCCAGCCTGGAAGAGAGAGACCCTGACCCCCTCAAAAAATAATAAAACAGGAATGTGAAAGAGTTCCCATCATCAAGGGAAGGGAAAGGGATGAAGGGATGAGAAGCTGTAGAAAGAAAGCAGGCTAGGGCACAGAGCAGGGTCGGGGGCATTCCAGAGAAAGCGTCTGCCATTCTGGGGTGACAGAAGAACCACCTTGATAGTCAGCTCGGCCCCCACCTCCTCCTCCCTGCTTTTCCACACACGCCCCCTTGGCCCTTTGCTCACCCGTCTCCACCTCCCCCTTCTGGCCATCCTCCTCCATCTCGTCCCATCTGCTCACTGCTTCTCCTCCACTCCCCCAGCTTAATCCCCCCAAAACACACAGCCGCAGGCTCTGGAGCACTGGCCCCTTTGCCCAGTCCGAGAGAAACACGAGGGAATATCTTCCAGCAGCAACAGAAGTGTGAATGCATCTTTCTCTGGTGAGGATGTTTTTGAGGAAACCAAGTTAGGATTGCTTCGCCTGAGGCTCTGAGCCTCCACAGCCTGGGCAGTGCAGGCCTTAGGCCGACCCCTGGGATGGTGTGACCAAAAGTCAGGAACCTCTGGATATGCAGGGCTAACATCTGCCACCATCTCCCAGGCACTGAAACCAGCGGGCATCCTGTGGCACGACAGTTCCCAGGGAAAGCACCATGGCGTCCTCTTATGGCCTCCGTGGGGACTACAAACAGAGAGCCCTGGGACCCTCCTGGCCCTCGAAAAGGTGTAGGACAAAAGAGTAGGACCAACTTATTCTTTAAGTACAGTAGGCACTCGAACATATTTTAATTTCTTTTAAAATCAGAGGAAGGCTGGGCGCGGTGGCTCAAGCCTGTAATCCCGGCACTTTGAGAGGCCAAGGCGGGTGGATCACGAGGTCAAGAGATCAAGACCAACCTGGTCAACATGGTGAAACCCCGTCTCTACTAAAAATACAAAACATTAGCTGGGCATGGTGGCACGTGCCTGTAATCCCAGCTACTCAGGAGGCTGAGGCAAGAGAATCGCCTGAACCCAGGAGGCGGAGGTTGCGGTGAGCCGAGATCGCGCCATTGCACTCCAGCCTGGGTAACAAGAGCGAAACTCCGTCTCAAAAATAAATAAATAAATAAATAAATAAATAAATAAATAAATAAAAATTAAAAAAAAAATCAGAGGAAAATAGAAGAAATCAGCAGGTGTAGTACAAGTCCTTTGTCCTCGGTGGTCTCTAGCAAGGAACATCCCCCTCCAGGGAAGGGGTCCTGCCTGGAAGACCCGAAATAGAGTTCCTTCAGCTCCAGCAGTTCATCCTCTGTTCATCTTTCCTTCTTTTCATGCTGGGAGATTTCAGAGCTCAGGGCAAGAGTGTTTTTGAAGATCACACTTGCTGGCTGTGTTAGGAGACCTGAGGAAGAATTGCATTATGCATCCTATCAATGGCCCAATTTTCTCCCAGCCTACATGGATGAGCTGAAGTGAAATAATGGTTTAAAGAAGTCAAGTCACCAAAGCAGTTTCAGTGGCCAAGGCAGCACTAGCGCAGCTCCTAAGTGAAACTCAGCATCACCACCAGCTACATCCTCAGCTCCACTGGCGCTGGAGACTGTCGTGGGTGGGAGGAAGGGAGAGATACAGCCATGAGGGGGAGGTGCAGGGTCCCAAGAGTGTGTGAGGAGAAACAGAAAGAAACAGTGAATGCAACTATCGAAAACGAATGTGTTGTAAGTTTCGCTAGGAATGAGGAAGCTGTGATGACCTCCCTGTTGAAACAGAGTCCCTTGAGATGCCTCTCACCTGTCAGGAAGCCTCACAAGACTCCACATCACCATAGAGCTGTTGACCACGAACACAAGGTCCAGCAGGCCAGAGCTCCAAGCCACGTGGCTTCCCCCTGAAAATCACATCGTGATGATTTATGAGGAGTGCTAATGAAATGAAACTTATCACATACCACATATTGAGCAATTATGTACCAAGCTTATTAAAATCCACTGCAGTCCTCGTCTGTAATTGCTCAGTGGAAATTCATCACAGTCCTAGGCCGTAATTGCTCAGTGGGTAAAAGTTAATTTTTTTTTTTTTTTTTTTTTTTTTTTTTTGAGACGGAGTTTCGCTCTTGTTACCCAGGCTGGAGTGCAATGGCGCGATCTCGGCTCACCGCAACCTCCGCCTCCTGGGCTCAGGCAATTCTCCTGCCTCAGCCTCCTGAGTAGCTGGGATTACAGGCACCCACCACCATGCCCAGCTAATTTTTTTTGTATTTTTAGTAGAGACGGGGTTTCACCATGTTGACCAGGATGGTCTCGATCTCTTGACCTCGTGATCCACCCGCCTCGGCCTCCCAAAGTGCTGGGATTACAGGCTTGAGCCACCGCGCCCGGCCAAAAGTTAATTTTTAGAGTGATGAATTATCTTTGCGTTACAGGTACAATAGGAACTAATTTCTCAATGGGATAAATATAGTCAGTATAAGTAACTCTGTATAAAACTTTTAATAATAAATATAAAAATCATCCACTTTCCAGATAAATGTAAAAGATAATTCATTAAGAACAAAGAGGGCTGCTCAACTCCATTGCTCTGCAGAGAAACAAGAGTCTCTTTATGCGCTTCAGTAAACTATACTTATCTTGACCTCCAAGTCCATGTAATGAAACAGAAAGCTTCAATTTACAAGTTAAGATTATTGGAGTTTAAAACAAAAACCACAAGCTAGCAGTGAAAACTGGCATCGTGCTTCTGGAGTCGCAAATGGGCACATGCAAAAGAATATATGGTTTGGGAAGGAAATTTGGCAACATACTGAGTTTAATCGGGACCTAAAGACCACTGAGTAGTTAACCCATAAGCTAACCATGACACTACACACGGATTATTCTGGTTTGACTTTGGCCAACACTATTTTTGAAAACTTTTGTGTTTCAGGAGTATGTGTGCAGGTTTGTTATGTAAACTCATTTTGTATGGATTATTTCATTACCGAGGTACTGAACCTAGTACCCAATAATTATTTTTTCTGCTCCTCTTCCTTCTCCACCCTCCACCCTCTGGTAAGTCCCAGTGTCTGTTGTTCCCCTCTTTCTGTCCATATTTTTGCATAATTTAGCTCTCACCTGTAAATGGCAACCTGCAGTATTGATTTTCCATTCCTGAGCTGGTTTGCTAAGGATAATGGCCTCCAGCTTCATCCATGTTCCTGCAAAGGAAATGATCTCTGTTTTAAGAAAGGTCAGGGAATTGCATAAGAGAATATTCACCTGAAATGGAGACAACACAAAAGATCAGCTTGCAAATAAACCTTATGAGAATCATAAACTATACAATCAAATTTTATTAATTTATATTATTGTATTCAAGAATAAAATTAATTGTGTGGCACACATAAATCAACCACAAGTCTGAGACCACCGCCATCACCAGCATCAGTCCCCAGAGAGCCTTCCTTCCACATTAGGAAATGATCGAGCCCAGATGTAACCTACGAGCTCTGTAAGTGATGCGTGAAATTGTAACTTACATAAACATAGAGCCATTTTTGGTCATCTCCATTTGATAACACTGAGAGTTACATTACAGGTTCCCAGGAACAAGGGCATGTAAATGTACAGATTCTAGGTTTGACTACCACAATTACCTACCTAGATCAGACACATCTTCCTAAACTCATTCCACATGTAAGAAGAATTCCAAGAGTAAGGACCACTGGTGTATTTACTAGGCAGTCGGTCACTGTCTGTTTACAATGAAAATAGACGGGGCTACCTTTTTTCCTTGTCCAGGCTATCCATCAGTAAAGGGAGATCATAGCAACTGAAAGAAACAGTGCTTTGTGTCTATAAATAACTCTGTATTTTATAAAAGTTTTATAAAACTTTTAATAATAAAGTTTTATACAGAGTTATTTATACTGCCTCTATTTATCCTATTGAGAAATTAGTTCATATTGTACCGGTAACTCAAAGATAATTCATCACTCTAAAATTGACTAAAAGAACTAAATTAGTAGCGGAGATAAAACTTGTCATGGATCAGAAGACTTGTTACAGTTAAAAAGTCAGTTCGTCCCAAATTGGTGTCCAGATTCAATGCAATTCTAATAAAAATTCTAACTGGGCCGGGCACGGTGGCTCAAGCCTGTAATCCCAGCACTTTGGGAGGCTGAGGCGGGTGGATCACGAGGTCAAGAGATCGAGACCATCCTGGTCAACACAGTGAAACCCCATCTCTACTAAAAATACAAAAAATTAGCTGGGCATGGTGGCGCGTGCCTGTAGTCCCAGCTACTCAGGAGGCTGTGGCAGGAGAATCGCCTGAACCCAGGAGGCGTAGGTTGCGGTGAGCCAAGATCACGCCATTGCACTCCAGCCTGGGTAACAAGAGCGAAACTCTGCCTCAAAAAAAAAAAAAAAAAAAAAATTGGCATTTTGGTAGTAATTTACAAGCTGACTCTACCATTTATATGGAAATGTCAATGATCAGGAACAATAAAAGAGCAATATTATAAAAGAACAATGGTGAACGAATTCACTACCTATTTCCAGAATTACTATACAGCTATGAAAATCAGGATCATGTGTTTTGTTGAAGAAAATAAAAGAACATATAATCAGTGAAACAGAAGACAGAATCCAAAAATAGATCCTCACATATATGTTGCATTAATTAGGAGATATATATATATATATATATATATATATTTAACTTTTTGAAGGTTTGTATCATTATCTCCAACAGGGAACACAAAAAGAAGCCACAATATAGGAGATATTATACTTATTGCCAACAAAGGATTTTTTTAAGAGTATACATATAATGCAGTCTGATACAACAAACAGCACAAAGAAATCATTTCTCAAAAGACTTGAATAGATATTTCAGAAAAGAAAATACATGAATGGTCAATTAGCACATAAAAAGATGCTCCACTAATCATCAGGGAGAAATCAATCAATACAACAATGAGATACCAGAACATCCCCTTTGAGAATGGCTAAAATTTCAAAGGCCAAAAATACCACAGGTTCGTGAGCATATAAAGCACATGGACGTCTTGTACTTGTGGAATGAAAACTTGTATGACTCTTTGAAAATCTAATAGTTTCTTAAAGGTTAAACAAATACAGATCAGATGGACAGCCATTCCATTTATAGGAATTTACACACTATGTCTACACAATGATCTGTATGTGTGTTTCTGGACCAAACTAAAGGGCAGGCCACTATTTCTTGTGGCCCAGTATTGAGATGCAGGTGAACTGGGAAGAGAGTTTTTATTTCTGCAGCTGGTTCCAGGGAGATGTCCTGGAAATTATGACCAGACCAACTCAAAATTACAAAGTGTTCTAGAGCTTATGTGCCTTCTAGGCTATATGTGTATGTGTACGTGTGCATTCATCTAGACATATAAGTGTCTAACTTCTTTTAATCTATAGCTAAAGTCTGAGTCCTGAAGCCCTTCCTCTGGAGTCTCAGTAAATTTACTTAATCTACATGGGTCCAGGTGCTAGAGTGATCACCCTTATCTTGTCTTCTGCTAAATCAGGGAGGTTTGGGGAGTTCCTTCAGACCTCCAATAAACTTGTTAGTGGAGGCCTGGGGAGTTTCTCCAGACCCCCAGTGTAATTTGTTTAATCCTAAATGACTCCTGGTAAGAATTGCTTTGTTATTTTGTCATGCTTTAAGGCCAGGAAAACCTAGGAAAAACTTTTGGTGGGCATTTCTTACATTCCAACCTTTGTATAATGGCACTGTCTTTTTTTTTTTTTTTTTAGGTATTTAGCTTACTCACTCAGTTGGTACTCAAACAGTTGTTATGTAAGCCTGCGTTAGTGAGACTTGGCCTGCCACGTGTGGTTGCTCATGATAGTTTCTTCATCATAGCCCAAACCGTAACAAGTGAATGTATGAACAAACATGGCATAGCCACACAAAGGAATACTACTCAGCAATTACAAGGCATTAACTGGTAAAGCAAACACTCATGTGGATGGATTTTTAAATTAAGTCGATGCATGAAAGAAGGCAGAAACAAAATAACATAGGTAGAATTTCATTTATAGAAAAGGGTTACAAATACCTAAAATGACAGTGGCTCACTGGGGCTGAGGGTTGAAAGACTGATGAACTGCAAAGGGGTACAAGAGACTTTGGGGCTTATGGAAATTCCTCTGTCTTGATGGTGGCAGTAGTTCCGTCAGTGTATACATTCGGAAACCTGGCTTGAATTACGCATTTTAAAGTGGTGCAGTCTCTTGTGCCTAAATCACACCTTTATAAAGCTGATTCGATCATCTTAATTTCTGAATACTAACAATTAGCAGCTTGAAAATGAAATTCAATAAAACATAAAAGAGATTAATACCCAGAATCACTACAGGCTTCAGAATACATATTATGAAGCAGGTACAAGTCCCATAAAAGCAATTGGAGAGAGAAATTCAAGAAGACTAAATAGAGAAATACATAGCATGTTCAATGACTGGAAGACTCGATTTGGTGAGCAGATTACAGCAACACAATTCAGATTAATATTCCTAGTAGGATATTTTAGAAAAATTTAATCGCCAATTTCAGAATGTATTTGAAACTCAAAGAACCTAGAATAGGCCAGTTGGTCTTGAAGAAGCAGTAGGTCGGAGGACTTACTCTGCCAGGTTTCAAACCTGATTTTAAAGCTACAGTAATTTCAAAACGATAGGACTGGCGTGAGTATCCATAAATATATCAAGTCAAAGAATACAGATTCAAATGATATGCCCACATATGTACAGTTGAACTTTTTTTACTGGAATCTTTTTTACGAAAAAAAAAAAAAACCAAATCTGCAAAACAAAAAAGTTTTCCAACCACACTCAGGAGGGGTATGGGTAGGGGGAGGTGTCTGTCCATCTAGCCCTGTCCCCCAGCCCATGTGGTTTTGGCAGTAACAAGGGGTGTGGGGTAACAGCCCTGAAATAAAAATGGTGTATGTGTGTATGGGAAGGAAAGGGGTGCAAAGCTGTGGGGAGCGGAGGAGGGAAGCGACAGAGGAGGTCACCACGGGGAACGCTGAAGGTGGGAGGCCATTTCATGATATTTCTCGTCGGTGAAATTGCCGAGGACACCTTCTTTGTCCATCAGCAGGCGTAGCGTCTTGGCAGTGCTGGCGACAGTGACATTGGAAGTGGAGGCTCCATCGATGCTCTTGGTACGAAGGTCCCGGGACAAGTCCTGCAGCAGTGAGTCCGGACCACAGAACATTTCTGCCCCCGCAGTATCGGCCCATTCACGAAAAACCTTGACCAGTCGGAATCTTGCCCTGTCACCCAGGCTGGAGTTGGTTTGCTCTGCGGTGTGGGTTGCTTTTGTATCTGGAATGTGTCTGACGTCCTGAGACCTGGACCCATTTCAGGGAGCTTTGAGAGGAGCCCAAATCACTGACGGAATTGGACGGTGTGGGGAGATGCTTCAGCAGCACGAGGGAAAGTGGAGGAGCAAGACCAGGTCACAGTGAGAGACAATGAGCATCATCAACCACCCCGACCATGACCATGATCTTACCAGGTTCTGTTAGGGGAAGGCAACAACACATCAATGGTGTTACAGCAAACACGAGTGTGTGTGCATGTGTGTGTGTGTTTGTGTGTGTATCTCCAACAATATTCCATAAGAACTGTTCATGGCCCTGTTCCTTCTCCTTTCAATACATGGAAAAACTAAATGAAAACAGCAAAATAACGTCAGGTTTACCAGACTTCCCAAAATGTATGGTCACACAGGTTTTCAGGGGATATACACAAATGATTTTGATCACTTCATACCTTGAAAAGAGCTCTCGTGAGACAGAATGATATTGGTAAGTGACAAGTATGAAAAAAGTGTTCACTGACATCAAAGCAACAAATCAACCCACAGATAGAGGAAGAGCTTCGCACTTAGGGATGTGAACTGCTCGTAAGTGTAATAAAAAGCCAGGATGCTGCCTCTGTGAGAGAAAAGAAATCAACATAATAATGGGAGGCAGTCAGGAGAATACTGAGCCAGGGGAGAAAATATTTTTAAAAATAAATTATTCATTAACTTTTCAGTAGGTACAGAAGAGAAATGCAGAACCCAGAAGATGTCATGGCAGTCTAAAAGTTTGACATCTTTCATGTGTGGAAGAGCCTTAAGATCTGTTTTAACTTAGAGAAGTTGGGGGTGACTCCCTGAAGACCACTAAGAAAATATAACCTTTTGGGAAATTGTCTCTATCTTGATGATTTTATACCCACAAGAGAAGGACAAAGAGGAATGTGCTTAGACGAATTAAGAGGTGAGTCTGCAGCACTGTCACAAGGCTGTGCGAATCCTGAGAGGGACAGCTGAGGAAATGGTCCCCATCAGGGACTCTCAGGTGAGACCAGGGGGCCTTGGGTTTCAGCACAGCCTGGGCAATTGGAATGCAGGGCTCCGGAGATTCCATGACACCCCCACCTTCGAATTCTGTTATGGCAACTGCAGACGGTTACCTGGCACACCGGCTGCGACCTCCCTCACTCTTGTAGAGTCTGAGCTACAGGCAGTGCCTTCGGCTCTGAGCTCAGGCGTCCTACACGCTGTTTCTGCTGTTAAAGACTCTAAAGTGCTGTGGGGTGTTGATCAAGGTCTTCTTAACCGTAAGTCAACCATCCCAGCTGTTGTCCTCCCTCAGTGCTGACTACACCTATTCGGTTTCACTGGGTTTTGACCCATCTTGTGTTTGGGTTTCTTCTCCCTAGTCCCTGTTATTCCTCTTCTGCCACCAACGTCAGCACGGTGGTATCTGCTGGACATTTATCCAGGGAGAGGGCAGAGATGAACATCCTAGAAATCAACCTGGAATTGCGCTCCCAGCTGGCAGAGAGTCAACGGCAGTTCCAAGACCTCAAAGAGAAATTTCTTGTAAGTCAAGCTACTGCCTACTCTCTGGCCAAGCAGCTCAAGAAATTCAGTAAGTTCTATCAATTCACTATCACCAAAGTGACGAATAAGCGCCTGCTTCTCTCTGAGATACTCAATGGTCCCTTCATCTAAATTAATTTCATCCTTTCCTTAGTTCTAGGAAAATAGAAATGGGTATTTTAACTTCATGGTGTTAAGGATGGCAAAGGGAGGCACGATGCGTTTAGCAACGTTTCCACGTTAGCGGTCCCGTGTGAGGTGGGACTAGAGTTACAATCCTGCTTACTGACTCTGACACAGGCACAGACGCACTTACTTTCCTCAGCAAGATGCTCAATCCTGTTTACGAGAATCCTTTCTGTATCCTGTAAGATCCCGCAGACAGATAACTTGTAGTGTATTGGTAAATGTCTAGGACCAAAGAACTGCCGTTCAGTTTAAGCTTCTTTGAGGCCCAGTAGGCAAATCTCTGTTCTGGGGACCCCGGGGGAAACGTGGTGACAGTACAGAGTACCTGCTCCAAGGAGCTGAAGGAGGAGACTGCTCCTGATGGTAAGCGTGGCATCTGTACGTGAGGGCATCCAGAGCAGGAAGTGCCCTGGGGAGAGGGAAGTCCTGCCTCTTGGGGCAAAGGCTCTTATTCTAAAGAGGAAGACAGATGGCACATTAGACATTGTGGAGGTCACAGTGTGGTGTGTGGAGTAGGGAGCCTGGGCCCGACTCCTGGGCTCCATCCAAGTGGCCTAGCTTCTCTGTGTCTCAGTTTCCTCATCTGTTCGTGGGTATTATAATAATACCTACCTCTGTAAATTGCTGCAATAAATTACATGAGCTGTTTCTTCTAAATCTCCTAGAACAATGCTTGGCACAGAGTAAACACTATTAGTTCTTTATTCTACTATTTCTAACAATTCAAACCTTATTAGTATTTGGCCATATTTCTTTTATGATTTCAGGGTCTAATGCCTCATATCTTATGCCATTATATTCGGATCAGAGCCTGATTGTGGGATGCTTTTGTCCTTGGGACGGACACTGCCACCTGCCATGTAGGCAGTGACCACAGCAGCCTGTCCAGCCTTCCACTGAGGCAGGCGTGACTGTCTTTTCTCAGAGTGTGAAGAGTACAAAGACATCGTAGACTCTGTGCTGAGGGATGAAATGCGGTTCATAGAGGAGAAGCTGGCAGAGAAGCTGAGGCAAGCTGAGGAGCTCAGGTGAGCAGACGCCGGGGTGACAGGCAGGTGGGCAGGGCTGTGATCTCTGACGTGCAACAGTTCAGCTGGGAGAAGCAGGAGCTAAGCTGGGCCTGGACCAGGACAGGCATTTCCATGGCAGGCACATTTCACACCAACACTCATGAAGCAGAACAGGAACCTTAGCGAGTTACGGGTTGCAGTTGTTCCCTGAGCTGTGTTTACTCTTTTGATAACAACTAATCTTGAGCCCAAATTTGCATACCAAAATTAATTACAAGAAAGTGAACCACCCAGCAGCATTTAGTACAATCCATTCCATTTACGCTGAGAGTCACCTTCTGGCTGACTGCAGCAACTCATTCGGTCAGTCAATGCTGCCTTCTTGACCTGTCGTTCTTTTCCTCTTTCATCTTTACAATTCACCCCTTCTGCACCTGGCCACATTTCTGTGCATGGCTCTGTTTCCAGTCACTGCCCGATGCACTATGTGAATTTTCACGTAAAAATGTCCATGGCTAAAGTGAGGAGCTGAAAGGACATCCTCTTGAAACCGATTCAGGAAGACACTGACTTTTGTTTCCAGAAGAAAAAAATGAATGGAACTTCACAGAGGGTCTCACAGGAGCTCCCTCTGATACAGAGGACGCCTCCAAGGTTCAAGCAGTTCCCCTCTCTCGGCCTTCCGAGTAGCTGGGACTACAGGTGTGCACCACCATACCTGGCTCATTTTTGTATTTTTAGTAGAGACAGGGTTTCACCATGTGGGCCAGGCTGGGTTGGAACTCCTGATCTCGGGTTCTGCCCACCTCAGCATCTCAAAGTGCTCAGATCACAGGCATTGAGTCACCATGCCATGCTTTTAAAAATAAATAAAGATTTACTTATTATTATATTATATATACATAATACAGCAGGCGTATTCTGTTGCAGAGAATGGAGGATTTTTTGTTCCCTCTTAAACAGACCCTCCTCTTTGCTTTCTGGGACCACTACCTTATGCCTCATGTCAAAACCATTTGGGAATTCCTGGGTTTCAATTCCTTGTGATTTAATCTTTGTCACCTCAAAATATATAGATATAAATATGGTGTAGATATAAACACACACACATATTTCTCTGGACCACAGGCATTTCCCCAAACATGTGACCTTCTGCTTGGAGGGCTCCTTTGAGGACATTCTCACATAAACCTCCATTGCAGTATCAGAACTGATCACTCATCACTTTCCGTTATTAAACCTTCTCTGCTATCTCACCGTAGGGAATATAAAGCCCTGGTTCACTATCAGGCAAAGGAGCTGACCCAGTTACGAGAGAAGTTACGGGAAGGGAGAGATGCGTCCCACTCACTGAATCAGCATTTTAAGGCCTTCGTCACTCCCGATGACCTTGACACGTCCCAGGGTAAGGACCTTCGAGTGCAGCCAGCTAAGGGGCGCAGGCTGGCAGATGGATACATCAGCAAGCTCAGCCCAGGTAAGGTAGGCACAGGCCCTGATGACACACAGCCCCAGGCTTATGAAAGTCCCCAGATAGTGACACATAAATAATGACAATTTTATTTCGTTTCACTAAAAATTCGTAACCATGACATGACCAGGAATTCCTGGGCCAAAACTGAGATGGAAAACCCATGGAGTTCGAGGTCACAGTTTTGCAAATGTCTCCTCATTTCTTGCTGGAACGCGGTCTTTAGGGCAAGAGGTGGCATCCATCTAGTTTTAAAGGACAAGAAGGAGACTGTGACAGGAGGCCGAGTGTTAGAGTAAAAAGAACCCTGGACTAAGATTGAGGGTTCCAGGCTCTATCTTCAGCAATGTCTTTAGCAACTGTGGGGAACCAATTAATTTATCCTTCCTGAGTTCCTGTCTCTAAATCTGTAAAGGCAGACAAATTGTCTCTTGCATTCAAATGTGGGAAGACTTACGACTATATTTCACGATGAGATAAAGCCCCTTGCTGTGTGGTGTTAAAGAAGGCACTTGACGTGGTAGCATTTGGTGGTAGGAAGCCGTCTACTTGAAGCACTCCATGTGGAGCGTGTATTCCTGGATAAGACAGCAGAAGTCGATTGGAGGGCCCACGAAGTCGCTTGGAGGGCCCACGAGTGGAGTACTGTGGGACAAGTTAGTTTGTCCTGTCATAAGAGAAAGATACTGGTTTTAAAGTAAGCTGTAACAAAACACAGAGCCTATGCCTGGGTATCAGAAGTGAGGCAGGGTTGGGGAGACAGCTGCTGAAGCTTAGAGAGAGGCTGGGCAAACCTCCAGTAACATGGGGAGCAAGATGGCTTTTCACTATTTGGCCAATATTGATGGTGACCCTCCAAATCAGAAACAGGTTGCCTCATGAATCAGGAAAACCTGTCTGATTAAAAATAAAATATGAGAGTTTTCAGTACAATGCAGACCCATAGATGGATGTTCATGTCTCAGTACACATAGGGCTGACTATGATTCCAGTGGGTGAAGTGGGAAATATCTGAATAGATGCATCTGTATTTCCAGAAAATGATGAAGAGGAGGATGAAGATGATACAGATGAGGAGGTCGATGAAGTACAGGAATCAGCTGCCCCCAGGTAACACTGAATAATCAGGAGGGGTAATTGGTGGTGAAATATGGAAAAGGTCTCAGAAAGAACACAAGGCAGGTGAGGGTAGTCACAGATTCCAGATGCAGGATACAGAGAGCTGCAGAGTGCGCTGATTTCACCCACTCACCAACAAGAAAATAGCCCTGTTAACATCCTTGTCCATTGTCTTCATGGTACCTGTAAGCACGACCCTCGATGACCTCACTAGCCTTCGGGACTTCCTGCACACACAGAGGAGACCTGTCCTCCCCTGTAGTGAAACCAGGACGAGATGCAAAGCTGCTTTCCACATGGTTGTCTTTAGACTCCTGTTAGGGATGGTAAACAGCAAAGAGGCAAGAAGCAGAGGAATTGGGAAGCATCTAGCACAGCTAAATGCCAAGAAGAGTACCTGGAAAAATCTACATTTCCTGTCACAATGTGAAAACTTTAAAACGTCCAGGAGGCACACCATCTCAGGGATCTACCGTGGCTCAGACACCTGTATTTCCTTGCCCACAGTATGTTAAATACAACCCAGGTTAGACACACTGTGGCAGCTGTCTTTGCTTCTGTGTGTGTGCTGTGAAGACTGTACCATACAGAAGCAGCTGAGTCTCTGTCTTCCTCAGCTCCTGTCTGTCCAGTGCAATGAACGCCAGCTGCTCTCTTCCTCTCTGGTTCCCATGGCAGCCATGCTCTGTTGCAGAGAGAGAAGGATTGCCTGTTGTCTCTTAAACAGACCATCCCCTTTGCTTTCTGGGACCACTACCTTATGCGTCTTGTCAAAACCAGCTGGAAAATCCTGGGGTCCAATCCCTCCTTGTTTAATCTTTGTCATCCAAAAGCATATAGATATAGATATAGATATAGATATAGATATAGATATAGATACAGATATAGATATAGATATTGTACAGATACATACATACATACACACACACACACACACACACACACACACACACACACAGACATTTCTCTGGACGAGAGGCACTTTCCCAAACATGTTGTGACCTTCTGCTTGGAGGGCTCCTTGAGGACATTCTCACATAAACCTCCATTGCCGTATCAGAACTGATCACTCATCACTTTCTGTTATTAAACCTTCCCTGCTATCTCACCGTAGGCAATATAAAGCCCTGGTTCACTCTCAGGCACAGCTGGCTAAAGGACACAGGCTGGCAGAGCGTTATATCAACAACCTCAGCCCAGGTAAGGTGGGAACAGGCCCTGATGACACACAGCCTCAGGCTTATTAAAGTCCCCAGACCGCCACACCTCCACAATGACAATTTTTTTTTTTTTTTTTTTTTGAGGTGGAGTTTCGCTCTTGTTACCCAGGCTGGAGTGCAATGGCGCAATCTCGGCTCACCACAACCTCCGCCTCCTGGGTTCAGGCAATTCTCCTTCCTCAGCCTCCTGAGTAGCTGGGATTACAGGCACACGCCACGATGCCCAATGTATTGTTAGTAGAGACAGGGTTTCACCATGTTGACCAGGATGGTCTCGATCTCTAGACCTCATGATCCACCCACCTTGGCCTCCCAAAGTGCTGGGATTACAGGCTTGAGCCACCACGCCTGGCCCACAATGACAATTCTATTTCCTTCCGCTAAAAATTTGTAACCATGACATTACCAGGACTTCCTGGGCAAAAACTGAGATGGAAAACCCATGGGGTTGGAGGTCACAGTATTGCAAATGTTTCCTCATTTTTTGCTGGAACGTGGTCTTTGGGGCAAGAGGGAGCATCCGTCCAGTTGTAAAAAACAGGAAAGAGGCTGTGAAAGGAGGCAGCATGTTAGAGTAAAAAGAGCCCTGACTAAGCCTGAGGGTTCCAGGCTTTATCTTCAGCAGTGTCTTTAGCAACTGTGAGGAACTGATTAATTTATCCTTCCTGAGTTCCTGTGTCTACATCTGTAAAGGCAGACAAATTGTCTCTTGCATTCAAATGTGGGAACACTTACGACTGTATTTCACAATGAGACAAAGCCCCTTGTTGTGTGGTGTTGGAGAAGGCACTTGACGTGGGGGCATTTGGTGGCAGGAAGCCGTCTATTTGAAGCACTCCACGTGAAGCGTGTGTTCCTGGATAAAACAGCGGAAGCCTCTTGGAAGGCCCACAAAGTCCCCGATGTGTGGAGTACTGTGGGACAGTTAGATTTTCCTGTCGTTAAGAGAAAGATACAGGTTTTAATATAAGCTGTAACACGACACAGAGCAAGTGCCTGGGTATCAGAAGTGAGGCAGGATTGGGGAGACAGCTGCTGAAGCTTAGAGAGAGGCTGGGCAAGCCTTTAATAATATGGGGAGTAAGATGTCTTTTCACTATTTGGCCACATCTTGATGGGACCCTCCAGATCAGAAACACGTTGTCCGACGGATTATAGGAACCTGTCAGGTTAAAGATAAAATATGGGCGTTTTCAGTACAATGCAGACCCATAGATGCATGTTCATGTCTCAGTACATGAACAGTCAGTACATAGGGCTGACTGTGATTCCAGTGGGTGAAGTGGGAAATATCTGAATAGATGCTTCTGTAGTTCCAGAAAATGATGAAGAGGAGGATGAAGATGATACAGATGAGGAGGTCGATGAAGTACAGGAATCAGCTGCCCCCAGGTAACACTGAATAATCAGGAGGGGTAATGGGTGCTGAAATATGGAAAAGGTCTCAGAAAAAACACAAGGCAGGTGAGGGTAGTCACAGATTCCAGATGCAGGATACAGATAGCTGCAGAGTGCGCTGATTTCACCCACTCACCAACAAGGAAATAGCCCTGTTAACATCCTTGTCCATTGTCTTCATGGTACCTGTAAGCAGGACCCTCGATGACCTAGCCTTCGGGACTTCCGGCACACACAGAGGAGACCTGTCCTCCCCTGTAGTGAAGCCAGGACGAGATGCAAAGCCGCTTTCCACATGGTTGTCTTTAGACTCCTGTTACGGATGGTAAACAGCAAAGAGGCAAGAAGCAGAGGAATTGGGAAGCATCTAGCACAGCTAAATGCCAAGAAGAGTACCTGGAAAAATCTATGTTTCATGTCACAATGTGAAAATTTTAAAAAGTCTAGGAGGCACACCATCTCAGGGATCTACCGTGGCTCAGACACCTGTATTTCCTTGCCCACAGTATGTTAAATACAACCCAGATTAGACACACAGTGTGGCAGCTGTCTTTGGTTCTGTGTGTGTGCTGTGAAGACTGTACCATACAGAAGCAGCTGAGTCTCTGTCTTCCTCAGCTCCTGTCTGTCCAGTGCAATGAACGCCAGCAGCTCTCTTCCTCTCTGGTTCCCATGGCAGCCATGCTCTGTTGCAGAGAGAGAAGGATTGCCTGTTGTCTCTTAAACAGACCATCCCCTTTGCTTTCTGGGACCACTACCTTATGCGTCCTGTCAAAACCAGCTGGAAAATCCTGGGGTCCAATCCCTCCTTGTTTAATCTTTGTCATCCAAAAGCATATAGATATAGATATAGATATAGATACAGATATAGGTATAGATATAGATATAGATATAGATATACTACAGATACATACATACACACACACACACACACACACACACACACACACACACACACACACATTTCTCTGGACGAGAGGCACTTTCCTAAACATGTTGTGACCTTCTGCTTGGAGGGCTCCTTGAGGACATTCTCACATAAACCTCCATTGCCGTATCAGAACTGATCACTCATCCCTTTCCGTTATTAAACCTTCTCTGCTATCTCACCATAGGCAATATAAAGCCCAGGTTCACTCTGAGGCAAAGGAGCTGACCCAGTTACAGGAGAAGTCACTGGAAGGGAGAGATGCGTCCCACTCACTGAATCAGCATTTCAAGGCCTTCCTCACTCCTGATGACCTTGACACGTCCCAGGGTCAGGACCTCCGAGTGCAGCTGCCTAAGGGGCGCAGGCTGGCAGATCGTTATGTGAGCAGGCTCAGCCCAGGTAAGGTGGACACAGGCCCTGATGACACAGCTCCAGGCTTATGAAAGTCCCCAGACAGCCACACCTCCACAATGACAATTCTATTTCCTTCCACTAAAAATGTGTAGCCATGACATGACCAGGACTTCCTGGGCAAAAACTGAGATGGAAAACCCGTGGGGTTTGAGATCACAGTATTGCAAATGTCTCCTCATTTCTTGCTGGAACGTGGTAATTGGGACAAGAGGCGGCATCCATCCAGTTTTAAAGGACAGGAAGGAGGCTGTGGCAGGAGGCAGCATGTTAGAGTAAAAAGAGCCCTGGACTAAGAATGAGGGTTCCAGGCTCTATCTTCAGCAGTGTCGTTAGTAACTGTGGGGAACTGATTAATTTATCCTTCTGGAGTTCCTGTCTCTACATCTGTAAAGGCAGACAAATTGTCTCTTGCATTCAAATGTGGGAACACTATGGCTATATTTCATGATGAGATAAAGCCCCTTGCTGTGTGGTGTTGGAGAAGGCACTTGACATGGGGGCATTTGGTGGCAGGAAGCCGTCTATTTGAAGCACTCAATGTATAGAGTGTGTTCTTGGATAAAACACTGGAAGCCTCTTGGAGGGAACACGAAGTCCCCAATGTGTGGAGTACTGTGAGACAAGTTAGTTTGTCCTGTCATAAGAGAAAGATACAGATTTAATATAAGCTGTAACAGGACACAGAGCCTGTGCCTGGGTATCAGAAGTGAGGCAGGATTTGGGAGACAGCTGCTGAAGATTAAAAAGAGGCTGGGCAAGCCTCCAGTAATATGGGGAGCAAGATGTCTTTTCACGATTTGGCCACATCTAGATGGTGACCCTCCGGATCAGAAACACATTGCCTCATGGATAAGGAAAACCTGTCAGGATAAAGATAAAATATGGGCCGGGCGCGGTGGCTCAAGCCTGTAATCCCAGCACTTTGGGAGGCCGAGGCGGGTGGATCACGAGGTCAAGAGATCGAGACCATCCTGGTCAACATGGTGAAACCCCGTCTCTACTAAAAGTGCAAAAAATTAGCTGGGCATAGTGGCACGTGCCTGTAATCCCAGCTACTCAGGAGGCTGAGGCAGGAGAATTGCCTGAACCCAGGAGGCGGAGGTTGCGGTGAGCCGAGATCGCGCCATTGCACTCCAGCCTGGGTAACAAGGGCGAAACTCCGTCTCAAAAAAAAAAAAAAAAAGATAAAATATGAGAGTTTTCAGTACAATGCAGACCCACATATGCATGTTCATGACTCAGTACACATAGGGCTGACTGTGATTCCAGTGGGTGAAGTGGGAAATACCTGAATAGATGCTTCTGTAGTTCCAGAAAATGATGAAGAGGAGGATGAAGATGATACAGATGAGGAGGTTGATGAAGTACAGGAATCAGCTGCTTCCAGGTAACACTGAATGATCAGAAGCGGGTAATGGGTGGTCAAATATGGAAACGGTCTCAGAAAGAACACAAGGTAGGTGAGGGTAGTCACAGATTCCAGATGCAGGATACAGATAGCTGCAGAGTGCGCTGATTTCACCCACTCACCAACAAGGAAATAGCCTCGTTAACATGCTTGTCCATTGTCTTCATGGTACCTGTAAGCACGACCCTCAATGACCTCACTAACCTTATGGACTTCCTGCACACACAGAGGAGACCTGTCCTCCCCTGTAGTGAAGCCAGGACGAGATGCAAAGCCGCTTTCCACATGGTTGTCTTTAGACTCTTGTTGGGGAAGATAAACAGCAAAGAGGCAAGAAGCAGAGGAATTGGGAAGCATCTAGCAAAGTTAAACACCAGGAAAAGTACCTGAAATGATGTACATTTCATGTCACAGTGTGAATATTTTAAAAAATCTAGAATGCATACCAGCACCATCTCTGGGGTCTACCATGGCTCAGACACCTGTATTTCTTGGCCATAGTATGTTAAATACAACCCAGCTTAGACACACAGTGTGGCAGTTGTCTTTGGTTCTGTGTGTTTGCTGTGAAGACTGTACCATACAGAAGCAGCTGAGTCTCTGTCTTCCTCAGCTCCTGTCTGTCCAGTGCAATGAACACCAGCTGCTCTCTTCCTCTCTGGTTCCAATGCCAGCCATGCTCTGATGCAGAGAGAGGAGGATTGCCTTTTCCCTCTTGAACTGAACCTCCCCTTTTACTTTCTGGGACCACTACCTTATGCATCCCAGCAAAACCAGCTGGCAATTCCTGGGGCTCAATCCCTCCTGGTTTAATCTTTGTCATTTCAAAATATATAGATATAGATATAGATATAGATGTGCTATAAATATATACATACACACACACGCACACACACACACATGCACACACACACGCACAAACACATATGAAGTCTTGGGGTCCTATCCCTCATGATTTAATCCTTGTCATCTCTATCCTACCTGGTTCATCAGGGACGTTCAGAAGGCTGAGGAAAAGGAAGTCCCTCAGGACTCTCTGGAGGAATGCGCTGTCCTTTCTTCAAACAGCGACAAGCCATCCGACTCCAGCCAGCCTCACAGGAGCGCCAAAGTCACATTTGAGGAAGACAAAGTCGACTCTGCTCTGATTTTAGACATTGAAAGCCCTCAGGATGAAGGGGAGGATGCTCTAAACATTCTCCCAGGTAGCCTCCATATTCTTTGTCCCTCGCCCCTCTGTCTAGGCTGAGGAAGGTCAATTCTGAGCACAGGCTGTATACATACACATTGGTTTGGATCAGAAAGCAGGATGGAGCTGGGGGCAGTGGCTCACACTGTAATTTCCACACTTTGGGAGGCCCAGGGTGGATCACATGAGTTCGGGAGTTCAAGATCAGTTTGGGAAATGTGGTCAAATCCATCTTTACAAAGAATTCGAAAAATTACCCAGGCACAGTGATGCATACCTGTAGTCCCAACTACAGGAGGCTGAGGTCGGAGAATCATCTGAGCACAGGAAGTTGAGGCTGCGGTGAGTCAGGATTGCACCACTGCACTCCACCCTGCGTAAAAGAGAGACTCTGTTTCAAAAAAAAGAAGAAAGGAGAAAGGAAGGAAGGAGGGAAGGAATGGAGGGAGGAAGGGAGGGGAGACTAGGATGGCCTATTTAATACAGATGTCAGTGGGCCTGATGGCTTCCCACTTCTCCCTGGCCCCAGTATCAGGTTACTGGACCACAGGCAGGTATGACAAATTCCTAGCCACCTTTGTACAGGAGGTGTACAGGAGGTATCTGTCCGCCTTCTGGCCCGGTTCCTATGTCCCTTGTCACCTGTAATGATGTCATCGTTTCCCTGTACACTGTCCATGGAGTTTCTATGCTTGTCCACGGTTACTGACAGCCTTGTCTATGTATGTGGAGATGACGTTTTCCTGGTTTCACTCTTCTCGGCCTCAGTCTTGGTCTCCTGTAAGTCAGCTTGTCTTAGCTATGCAGTCACCTTGACACCAGGACAAATATAAATAGAAATTTCACTAACAATTCATCGAGCAGGATATATGATGAGGTAAATCAGTATTGCAGCAACACTTCTGGAGAGTAGTTAGGGCCAGTTTTGAAGATTATGGGGAAAACGTTCTCTTTAATTGTTTGCACTGACTTAGGTCAGAGGATATGTGATTATGATCTATCAGATGAAGGAGATTCTGTCCCATGGATCTGGAAAGCAGGCTGAGCTACCTCTGATGAGACTTGATCTAGAGAACATTAGATTCCGCCTGTCAGAATATCATTTTCTTACACTGAGGATATTGATGTCCCTGTGCTGTGACTGGACCCTGATTTAGTCCTGTGTGAAGTGTGATTTGCTGACTGTGACCTGCTCTTCCGCATTTGTTTACAGGAAATCAAAGTGATCATGAGGAAGAGGAAGGGAAAGCGCCCGTGCCCCCCAGGTAACTGGACTTGTGGGGTGTTAGCTCAAAAGTGACACCTGGAGACCAGGGATCCCGGGAAAATAGGAAAAAAGTGATGAATAGAACTGTTCTACCCATTCAGCCAACTGCACATGACCCTTTTAACAATGTCTTCTTTATTGTGGTACTTGAATACGTTTCAATTTCTTAATCCTTTTCAAGCATCGGAAATGACAGTCACTTGAGCCAGGTGAACTGACCAAACTCAGGGATTTCCTGATGTCACCTGCTGTCTGCCTCTTTGGCATTTCCCTGTATGCAAGTGTTTGCTAGCAGGAAAGTGAATGAAAACAACTCATGTCGTGCTCACACTTTTGAGAATAAGTGAGGTTGAGGATACAGGAACTCTCTCTGTGAAGATTCAAGAACCTGTATCCATTTGGCCTCTGATGCTAATTTCAACAAAATGTATACAGAAGTGCTGAATGCACTGTGTCCTGGCAGTTTCCCACAGGGATCCCTCCATCTCTTCCTCCCCAGCTCATTGTCCGCCCGGTACACTGAGCACCTGCCGCTCTGTCTCCTGCTCGACACAGGGAAGGATGCTTGTGTCTCTCTGAGCGGACCGTATGGGCTTCCTCCGGCCTCTCCTGTGGTCCTCCCTCTAGAACCAGCTGGGCGCGGTGGTTTTGGTACTGTCCGCTGTTTCTCTTCCGTCTTCTTCACCCCAGGCTGAGCCAGGAGCTACTAAAGTTGAAGGAGCAGGAAGCCCCAGAAGACTCCCTGGATGACATGTACTTGACTCCTTCAGTTCAGTGTGACCTGTCTGACTGCCACCAGCCTTATAGCGACACCTTGTCCTCATTGGAGGATCAGCTGGCATGCTCTGCTCTGGATGGAGCCTGTGAGTACTCCAGCCTGAAGGTCACAGAACTCCACGGTCCTCCCGCGCAGCCTCTGTATGTTTTGTTTCTGCAACTTGTGTCACGGAGACAGACCATCCATGCAGGCAGGCGCTGTCAGCTGAGCCTGTTTTGAATCTGACTCTTGGCTCCATTTTTAGTCACAGACATCCAGTGGGAGGAACTTCCTCTTTTCCTGTCCCAAGTGCCTCCTCGGTCACCTGGCTTCTTCTCATAAGAACAGGCTGTGGACATGAAAACAGGAAAGAGGTCAGGACTTATAGCAAGGTTTTGGCCACAGTGGCCCATCCGGATATACTTGCATAACAAACCTTCTTCTGTAAGATAGGGCGTCTCTCTTTTCAGAAATTATGTTGCTAACTGCACACCTTGAACAGGGGCCTTATCTCTTCTCTGGCCATCCACACATCCAGGCAGTGGTGCACCATGATTTCAGAGGCCGTTTTATACTTCCTGTGTCTGATAAGGATTCTCTCTCCAGGGATCCCCAGCTCAGGGGCCTTGGACCGTTGCGGGTCCATGACCTGTTAGGAGCTGGGCCACACAGCAGGAGGTCAGCGATGGGAGAGCATGACCGCCTGAATTCTGCCTCCTTCCTGCCAGATCAGATCAGCAGTGGCATTTACATGATGTCTGTCTGTGTGGCCTGGGTGGCTTTACTGAGAGGCAGGGAGAGAAGGGATGGGTGTTCTGGGTGTGCTTAACAAAGGGAAAACTGAGATTGTTCCTACTGAAGCCCCTTCTCCTTTCAGCTTCCACCCAGGCCGCCTGTCCCCAAGGGACTTGGGGTGGAGACTTGAGCCACCGCCCGTCAGAGGTGCAGGCGTCACAGACACAGCCGGAGCCAAGCACCCTGGTGCTGAGCTGTCTGCGACTACAGCTGGATCAAGGGTCTGACTGTGGGAATGGCTTAGCCAGGCAGGTCCTTTCCATCACCACCTGCGGCTTCACAGTCAATGCTGATTCTGGGATCCAATGCTCCTTCCAAGGTAGGGAAGGAAAGGGGACAGGAAGGTCTAGTCCAGGTCTTGGTGGTCACGGTGCTGCGGGTGGAGCAGAGAATGGGGCCTCTCCGTGCTCACTCGGGGTCAAGTTAAATCCATGATACTCCAGCCTGGTGAGCTGAGCCAGAGCCTGGGGCTGAGGACAAAATCTGCTCTCAGGTCCTGGGTTTGCCTCCTCCTCGTTGTTCACTTTGGCCAAGGATTTTGTGTTTTTGGTATACGAATCTCTGTTTTCTCATCTGAGCTACCTACAAAATACTTTCTACCGGTACTCATTGCTGAGAATATTTATTATAATTTCCAAAGGGCCTGATTCAATAGCAATTGCTCAATCGACCTATAAATACGTGTTATCTCATCTGTCTTTCTGCCAAGTTTACATATAGAAAGTGACTTCACAGACTATGTCTTCTCTGAGGTCGAGCAGTTGTGACGCTCTCTGTTCTCTAGAGTCCCCTATTCCTTTCCTTTCTCACACACACTCCTCTGTCAGTTTTCTTCCTCTCCTTCCCCTTACCCCATGAAGCCAGTTCTCCACTCTCAGGCACTTTCAGTGACAACCTATGAGGCACATTCAGGACCAGGGTAAATCCTGGACCAACATGTCAGTCTCATGCCCCGTCCAGCCCCTCTTTCTCCTTTCTCTGCTCTTTTGAAAACAAAGGGCAATCTTCACATGGGAAGTGTTCACCTCAGTCTCTTTATAAAAATGCATTTAGTTCATCATCTCCACTCATGTCCTCGATCATGTCCTCAGTTTCCTTCTCACAGGGGTCCACTTCTGCTCAGATTTCCTTAAAACCCTGGATCCTGTTCATTCTCACTCTTCGTCCTGGTCCATATCTCCTCCTGGAGCCCTCAGCTGAGGAATACGGGGACCCCCGTCCTCAGGAGGAGGGAGGGTCACGTGAAATAACGAGCACCATTTGGGTCCGTGGAGAGGACACTTGGAAGGCACTCAGCGGGTGTCGGGGGATGTGCAGTCCTTGACACGCGCCGTGTAACTTATTTAAACTGATTTCTTCCCACCAGATTCTCTGTTTCACTATGGATTCTTACACTCCCAGCCAAGACCCAACACACTGGCTCAGATGCACGTTGTCTTGCTCACGTTCCATGGAGTCCAGGGCCGGAGCCAGGCTCCTGGTAAGAGCACAGGGTGAATGCCTTGTGTCTCACTCACAGCTTCCTTGGTCATTTCTCCCTGGTGTCTCACAGGTCATCTGTTTCTTTGCACACCTTTTCTTTCTCATTCTTCTCATATTTCTTTTTTTTTTTTTTCAATTTCAATGGAACAGATCATTGATTACACTGTTATATTAAATATCTCCCAAATCCCTATATATTAGTTTTTCATTAGATTGATATCTACAGATACATGCATTTACATCATTTGCCATGTATGTGATGTACATTTGGTTTGTATGCTACGTAGTGTGTATATATATATATATATATATGCAGTAGATCATATAATGACGCAAGTTTTGTAAATTCTCCAGGTTCAGTCTTCCCTGGTTCTTTTCTCATCGGCTGCTGTCACCTCTGTCTGGTCTCACCTCTGTGCCCCATGGGCCGCCACCCTGCCAGGCCCTTCCACCCCCATGTCTATTTGGACACAGCTCTGATTTAACTTTCACTTTTATGATCTCTTCCCTCCCCAAAGCACAGCCTACACACAGTGTGAGTCCCTTGCTTTTGCCTTATCTACTGGAAGCTTTTTGTGTTTCTTAATCTTTTGTTTCTTGAATATGTTTGTGAATCGGGAGTGCCTTGGCCTCCTGGCAAACTTGTCCTTACTGAGTAATGTCAGAAAGATCAACAAAAACGAAAATATTAAAGTCACTCTATTGGCTTCCCCTCACCGTTTAGACTCTCTGTCCAAGGCCACATTCCTGATTTGACGTCCTTTGGGTGGAAGAGGAAGTCACGGTAAGATCATGGATGCCAGTGGGTGTCATTGGCTGTCGTTTTGTTTTCAGAGCTGGTTTTAGCCTCCTCTGTTGGGATGAAGAACCCTCCACAGCTGGAAGATGATGCACTCAAAGGCTCAGCAGACAACACACAAGGGCATCACGTCACTGACAACATTCACGCCTCCAGCGTTCTGAAACCAAAGATGATAAAAAGAAAACTCCCATTCAGCAAGTGGATCCCTTGGCCTTCATGCTTAGGGGGCAGAGGTAATCACATCTATGGCTCTTAGCCGCACTCACTTCTTATTTCTCCCTGTCTGTGGTGACAGCTCCTTCTCCCGCTGCTTTCTCTCTTCCAGCGGCTGCTGTCATCTCTGTCTGATCTCACCTCTGTATCCCATGGGCCGCCACCCTGCCAGGCCCTTCCACCCCCATGTCCGTTTGGACGCAGCTCTGATTTAACTTTCACTTTTATAATCTCTTCCCTCCCCAAAGAACAGCCTACACACAGTGTGAGTCCCTTGCTTTTGCCTTATCTACTGGAAGCTTTTTGTGTTTCTTAATCTTTTGTTTCTTGAATATTTTTGTGAATCGGGAGTGCCTTGGCCTCCTGGCAAACTTGTCCTTACTGAGTAATGTCAGAAAGATCAACAAAAACGAAAATATTAAAGTCACTCTATTGGCTTCCCCTCACCGTTTAGACTCTCTGTCCAAGGCCACATTCCTGATTTGACGTCCTTTGGGTGGAAGAGGAAGTCACGGTAAGATCATGGATGCCAGTGGGTGTCATTGGCTGTCGTTTTGTTTTCAGAGCTGGTTTTAGCCTCCTCTGTTGGGATGAAGAACCCTCCACAGCTGGAAGATGATGCACTCAAAGGCTCAGCAGACAACACACAAGGGCATCACGTCACTGACAACATTCACGCCTCCAGCGTTCTGAAACCAAAGATGATAAAAAGAAAACTCCCATTCAGCAAGTGGATCCCTTGGCCTTCATGCTTAGGGGGCAGAGGTAATCACATCTATGGCTCTTAGCCGCACTCACTTCTTATTTCTCCCTGTCTGTGGTGACAGCTCCTTCTCCCGCTGCTTTCTCTCTTCCAGCGGCTGCTGTCATCTCTGTCTGATCTCACCTCTGTATCCCATGGGCCGCCACCCTGCCAGGCCCTTCCACCCCCATGTCCGTTTGGACGCAGCTCTGATTTAACTTTCACTTTTATAATCTCTTCCCTCCCCAAAGAACAGCCTACACACAGTGTGAGTCCCTTGCTTTTGCCTTATCTACTGGAAGCTTTTTGTGTTTCTTAATCTTTTGTTTCTTGAATATTTTTGTGAATCGGGAGTGCCTTGGCCTCCTGGCAAACTTGCCCTTACTGAGTAATGTCAGAAAGATCAACAAAAACTAAAATATTAAAGTCACTCTATTGGCTTCCCCTCACCATTTGGACTTTCTTGTCCAAGGTCACATTCCTGATTTGACATCCTTTGGGTGGAAGAGGAAGTCACGGTAAGATCATGGATGCCAGTGGGTTTCATTGGCTGTCGTTTTGTTTTCAGAGCTGGTTTTAGCCTCCTCTGTTGGGATGAAGAACCCTCCGCAGCTGGAAGATGATGCACTCGAAGGCTCAGCAGACAACACACAAGGGGATCACGTCACTGACAACATTCACGCCTCCAGCGTTCTGAAACCAAAGATGATGAAAAGAAAACTCCCATTCAGCAAGTGGATCCCTTGGCCTTCATGCTTAGGGGGCAGAGGTAATCACATCTATGGCTCTTAGCCGCACTCACTTCTTATTTCTCCCTGTCTGTGGTGACAGCTCCTTCTCCCGCTGCTTTCTCTCTTCCAGCGGCTGCTGTCATCTCTGTCTGATCTCACCTCTGTATCCCATGGGCCGCCACCCTGCCAGGCCCTTCCACCCCCATGTCCGTTTGGACGCAGCTCTGATTTAACTTTCACTTTTATAATCTCTTCCCTCCCCAAAGAACAGCCTACACACAGTGTGAGTCCCTTGCTTTTGCCTTATCTACTGGAAGCTTTTTGTGTTTCTTAATCTTTTGTTTCTTGAATATTTTTGTGAATCGGGAGTGCCTTGGCCTCCTGGCAAACTTGCCCTTACTGAGTAATGTCAGAAAGATCAACAAAAACTAAAATATTAAAGTCACTCTATTGGCTTCCCCTCACCATTTGGACTTTCTTGTCCAAGGTCACATTCCTGATTTGACATCCTCTGGGTGGAAGAGGAAGTCACGGTAAGATCATGGATGCCAGTGGGTGTCATTGGCTGTCGTTTTGTTTTCAGAGCTGGTTTTAGCCTCCTCTGTTGGGATGAAGAACCCTCCGCAGCTGGAAGATGATGCACTCGAAGGCTCAGCAGACAACACACAAAGGGATCGAGTCACTGACATTCATGCCTCCAGCGTTCTGAAACCAAAGATGATGAAAAGAAAACTCCCATTCAGCAAGTGGATCCCCTGGCCTTCATGCTTAGGGGGCAGAGGTAATCACATCTATGGCTCTTAGCCGCACTCACTTCTTATTTCTCCCTGTCTGTGGTGACAGCTCCTTCTCCCGCCGCTCTCTCTCTCTCTCATTTGTTCTCTCCAGCGGCTGCTGTCACCTCTGTCTGGTCTTACCCCAGTGTCCCCTGACCTCCCACGCTGCCAGGCCCTTTCTGTCCCCATCTACTCATTGCTCTCTGAACTCTGCATTGTTCCTTCTTCTGCTGTCTTGAGGATCCCTCTCACGGCCACAGGAGAGCCAGGCCTCCTTTTGCTCCTCCACATGCACAGTTGAAGCTGCTGAACACAGAATTCTTTGCCTGGAATTGCACACTCTCTTGGAAAATTGTCCTTTCCTCCCTGTATCCCCAGCTCCATTGCCTCTTTCTGCAGGGAGCATTGCTTTAATTTATCATTTACATGTAGGTTTTCCTCATGCGTTGGCTTTGGAGGAACCCAGCTAAGTCAGCCCTTACTCGTCTCTTGTTCCTCTGAATGAGAAGTGTTAAAGCTGAGCACGGAGAGCCCCACTTAGAAAACTAAACTAGAACCTGGGTCATAGGTGAGAGTTCCCTCCCAGACTGGAGTCAGGTTTGTCTTCAGCCCCAGACATGCAGTCTTGTGACAGTGTAGATGGAATTGCCAGGGACTCAGTAGTCTCGCCTCATGGACTCATCTGTGCTGACATTAACTGGGTGACATTTATGACATTCAGAAGCACATGCAGAGGACAGGACTTCAAAACTGCATACATCACGAGATAGAGGATTCTAACCTCTCTCCATTTTATTCTCATTTCCATTTCTACACATCCAGTTACGGGTCTAAAATGCGACTCAGATGAATCTTGAGGCCAGGGTATATGAGAGAGCATTTTCTGAATTAACTTTGAGAAAAGTGATTCCAGGACCTGCTTTATGCACACACAAGATGACAGACAAGCAGGTGTCTACAGGACAATCTTTGCTTTGGCCCAGCACAATTGATAAGAGAGAGATTTCACTGAAGTTGTCAGAGAGAAGACTAAAATCCATGGCACTACAGGAAACAAAGCCAATCATGAGACAAATGGGGAAGGGAAGAAAGTGATGGGAAATTAGGTGGTTCCATTTGGTCTCTCTAAATCCCGCTGCCATGGAATAAACACCTGGTGAGATTTCAGTTAAGATGCATGCCTTGAACCCGCACCTTGAGATTCTCACTTACATGTTCGGGGGTGTGGTTTGGGTGTCTGTAGTTTTAAAATGATCCCACGTGATTCTAACATGTGGCTGAAGATGAGGAAGACAACCGGTCTTCTACCACCTCAGGCTGCCAACATGGAAGTTTTCCATGTGTGGCTACTCCAGAGAAAGGCTGAGCATCCATCAGCATTTGATAGGATACGTATTCCCCTCTCAACAGGACAGTTCATACAGCATAGCAAAAAATCAGAAAGAAAACCAAGAAAATTAAGAGATTCGACCTTTAGCCTCTGCTTGAAATATACTTGCTCAATTTTGAATGCAAGACAAAGTGAGAAACAGTCATTACACTAAAGCCTAATGTATGGAAATAATACCTCCCGTATTACATAGAGTGGAATTTAGTGTTTTCTTTGGCAGTTTAAGGTAAATCTTGCAGTTGACGTTTAACCACACCGATTTTATAGCCCACTAACTGGCTCAGCAGGGCAATGTGAACGTTTTACTTTTGGTCAATTATTGTTCTTCCTCAAAGCCCCCAAAGAGAACTTATTAGTCTCACTCTCCTCAAGAGAACAAATAACAAATCAAGACTGAAATTCTGCAAGAGATTGCCTATGAATACTTCTTTATGCCACTCTTAAAGCTGACATTAAATACTAACAAGGAACCTTTCAGCCTGGTGTGGTGGCTCATGGCTGTAAACCCAGCACACTGGGAGGCCAAGGTGGGTGGATCACAAGGTCAAGAGATCGAGATCATCCTGACAAACATGGTGAAACCCCCTCTCTACTAAAACTACGAAAATGACCCGGGCCTGGTGGCACGCACCTCTGGTCCCAACTACTCGCGAGGCTGAGGTGGAAGAATCGCTTGAGCCCAGGAGGCGGAGGTTGCAGTGAGCCAAGATTGCACCACGACACTCCAGCCTGCTGACAGAGCAAGACTCCTTCTCAAATAATAAAGAAAGAAATTTCTCCCAAAATGTACTTGGGGAAAAGAAAAAGTGGGAGGAGAGAATGTAGTAAAACAAAAACTATTCCTTTTCACCTTGTACTTCAAAGTTTTGTTGGTCTAGATAGTGAAAATATTCCTAGCAATGCCTTAACGTGTAACCAGGTATGCGTTCAACTTCCGGGCATTAGGGAAAATAAGTAAGTCCATAGTTACACTCCCCACTCTCTGCTCATTTCATTTTGACTGTCTTTGTTGTTGTTTTTTTTTTTTTTTAATTTTCTTTCTTTCCTGATCCCATTTGAAAGAATACTTATAATGATGTTTGGGTTTTTTTCTTTTTAAATTTTTTAACCAACCAAGTTAACACCACAGACGTCGTATTTCTTTGCAGAACCTTAATCCTGTCCCAGCCAGGGGAACCCCACAGCCTCTCCTGACTGCCGAGACCTCCAGATTGGACCCTTCCCTCTCGCTTCCTCCAATTTCTATTGAAAGGGCCTCAGTGCCTGCTTCTAGCTCCGGGCTGTCAATAGCAAGTCATGTGGCCTTAGTTCAGTCTTACCCCTGTGGCGTCACTACTCCTGTGTTTAAAAAGGTGGAAGAGGACGTGGATGCTGTTTGAGGTTCTTGCTGCTTTTTCTATCCAGAGTGTTACCCATGACCCTCCCGCTCCTCCCCAGAACACTGGGACATGGAGTTGTCAGGGGGTGGGCTTCTCTGCAGAGGGTCCTCCTTCTGCAGTCCTCTGTGTCTGAGCATGCATGATTGATGCTGAGCACACCCTCACTGGGAGGAAAAGCCATCACTCTGCTCCAGACAGAGGGGATCAGGAGGAAAGGGGCTGATGTTCCCGGCTGCTGGTTGGGCATAGGTGGGGTCCCTATATCCTGCACCCCAGGCTGACAGGAAGTTCATGGAAATTCAGGAGTGTTTTCTCACTTGTGGATGGTGCTTCCCCCTTCAGGCAGTCCAGTGCTCACCCTCAGCTCAAGCTCCCAGCAGGAGATCGGTTTGCCCCTGGGATATCATCACTTAGCCGTCCCTCCAGACTCAGCCTTCAGGAGGACCTGACAAAAATGTTCATTGGATTATTTTTTCTCTCTCCCCTACAGGCACCAAATACTGCCAAAAGGATGCAAACAATGAAAGGATGTCAGGAAAAAAAGGGGGTCACAGGCTTTTCCGCTTGATGAAAAAACACTAAAATGGCAAAGCAAGTTCAAGTCCAAACACAAGTCACGGCAGGGATCCTTCACTGAGGATTGCATTTTAGACCACAGAATGCTCTTGATGATTTCAGCCCACTAGGCTCCTTTGATTCCTCCTCCTCCAATTGTGATCAGTACCAAGGGTGTCCAATTCCTAGACAGACAAACAGCATTGACAAGCCTCAGCCCTGCTCCTGTCAATTTCTATCCTGCAGAGAGCAGGAGTCCAGAGCTGCTGGCAGGGGACAGCGTGTCACCCGGGACTCCGTCGGGGCAGAGTATCGATAATGTTATATTCTTGCTGCAAATGCTTTGTTTGCAGAGGACAGGTCCACTGTCTGGCTCAAAGGTCTACATTCTCAAGTCGCCTGAAAGTGTCCTCGTAATTAAATTCAGCTTAAACATTTTGCCAGGAGCACTGCAGAGTCGATGCTATGAGCTTCCTATTCAGTCCATCCGTGGGCAGAAAAGGCCCAGTGTGTCCATCCCCATTATCGTGATACTAGCTAGAATGGGCACTTGGTTAAGGAGGAGACTAGGAACTCTGTCCCTTGTAAAGACACCTTATTTGTAATTAATTTGAAAAGTGGTTTCAAAAGTATAAACATCTGTATTCTAACCATCTTCCTCTTACCATTTTATCATCAATTAATTACCCTGCCTGTGTTAGTTATTATATTGATATTTGTACATGGGGAATATTCTCTCTCAAAATTTTACTATATACTTGTTTTTACTGGCATTCTTCACAACAAAGAATATTCCCTGCCCAAATTTTAACTTTCATCCAAAATGAATCTTAATTTGTTTTGTTGGCATTCTGTTGTGTAAAAGAATATTCTCCGCCCCAGTTTTAATTTTCACCCAAAATTAATTTTAGTCTATTAGTTATAATGTTTAAGCTTTGTTTAATAAAGATTTTTTTGCCCGTGACTCTGGACTAGTGGATTTTTTACAAACAATGTTTTAAGTTTTTATTATTATGATTGGTTTGGCAGATAAACCTACAGATTAATAAAAACATTCTTATTTTTCTGTTTATATTCTAAACTCTTCCATATTTTAGTCTATACTTACCATATGAGGTAGATGGTGTTTTCTGTATTTCTTTGTTGATGATACTTGTTTTGCGTGCGTGTGTGTTTGTGTGTGTACATGCGTGTGCATTGTTATTTAAGAAGAGTTGTATAGCTCTTGATTAACATTGCACTAAGGTTTTGACATCACTAATCCCCTTTTAACTTGACACACTTCTGCTATTTGGTTTATACATTTTAATTTGTATCTTTCAACTTCAGATTTTTACCACTAACAATCAAAGCAATATATTCCTCTTCTCTTTCCTCTTTACCTGCCATTTCTCATTTGTTATTTCAACCCAAACATAAAGTGACAGCCTATGTGTCCCACCTGTCCCCACCTTGGTTTTTGGTGTAGATGTACAATTAAATATGTTGACGCACCTGAGCTATTCAAACGTGTGTCCTAGGTATCCCTTGTGGAGTGGAATTTATCCGTAGCAGAGTCCTCCTGAGGGAATCGGGTCTTGCTAACTTTTGCATGCTTAGGGAACTTTTCCCAGTCTTCATACATGGGTCACATCACCGCATATACAGTACTTGCTAAAAATGATTTTTTCTTATGATTTTAGGGCGTACTGTTTGGTGTTGGGAGACATCACATTTGCTGTCTCTGGGATTCTATTTTGTTCTACCAGGACCTTTAACTTCTGCCAGTTATCTCATTCATTCTCATCACCACAAGTCTCCAGAGGATGCTTCCTTTGTCCAAGCCTCCCGGTCTCCCCGCAATGCTGCCCTTGGAAGATCGGTCCCTCTGGTCCTCTGCACCGTGAAGCCCCTGCCCATCATTCCCCAGTAGCAGGTTCTGATCCACCAGGTCTCAGGCGTGTTCTGTGCTGCTCCACACTGGCTGTCTGAGGATGGTTGTTCTGGGTGTTCTGTCGTGAACAGGCCCTCCCTGCTGTGCTGGTTTTTATTTGCATACTGTTTCCTGCTCCCTCTGCTGTTGTGTGGCTCCCAGGTCCAGCTAAATAAAATCACCTGAGGGCCACAGTGTTCCCCAGCCCTGGTTGGGGGCAGGATTATGGGTGGCATTTTTGACTCTTTGTTAATCCCTAGGGCTTTGAAGTGTATGTGGAGAAATTCAGCTATTATCTATCCTACTTCTTCAAATGCAGAACTTCAGTAGTTTAAAAAAGGAGAAATAATCATATACTAGAACATCTTCATATTCATTGGCCAGCTTCAGCAACAGTCACTGAATAGCCGAACTTTTAAAAATACAATCCTTCCGGCCGGGCACGGTGTCTCAAGCCTGTAATCCCAGCACTTTGGGAGGCCGAGGCGGGTGGATCAGGAGGTCGAGAGATCGAGACCATCCTGGTCAACATGGTGAAATCCCGTCTCTACTAAAAAAAATACAAAAAATTAGTTGGGCATGGTGGTGCATGCCTGTAGTCCCAGCTACTCAGGAGGCTGAGGCAGGAGAATTGCCTGAACCCGGGAGGCGGAAGTTGCGGTGAGCCGAGATCGCACCATTGCACTCCAGCCTGGGTAACAAGAGCGAAACTCCGTCTCAAAAAAAAAAAAAAAAATACAATCCCAATCCTTCCTACTTATGAAATGTTGTGTATGTGTATATGTACACAGCATGTGTCTGTGTGTGTATATATATATACATATATATATATATATGTATATATATATATATATATATATATTTGGACATATGATTATGGAGGCTGCAATCCCCAAGATAGAAAGCTGGATACTCAGGAAAGCATTTTCTTCTCATTAGACCTTGTCCTCCTCTGGCCTTTGGTTGATTGGATGACGCCCACCCACCATAGAGAGGGCAATCTGCTTCACTGAGTTTGTCTATTTTAGTGTCAATGTCATCCAGAAACACCCTCCAGCGCACACCCAGAAAAATGCTGGAACAAATGTCCTGGCACACCGGGGCTCGGTAAAAGTTATACACACAATGACCCATTATACAGGTCCTTTGACCTATGTGGGGTTTTCATATTTTTCTCCCAATTTGTAGCTTTTTATGCTATTACCGGTGTCTTGTGCTGATCAAGAATTTTTAATTTGTATAAAGTAGAATTCATGAATCTTTTCTGTAGTACTTTATGTTGATATGATAACGATGTATATTTTGTGTCTAACTCTACATCATGAATATTTCTCTTATGTTTGCTACTGTATGTTTTCTAGATTCGCAGTTTATGTTTAGTTCTATGATCGATTTTCAGTTACTTTTCGTGCAAGTATAGATGTTTAAGTGGATTTTTTTCTTTCTTTGTTATTGGTTTTTACTTCCACTTTTACTTCAAGTTCAGGAGCACATGTGCAGGACGTGCAGATTTGCTCCACAGGTGACCGTGTGCCATGGCCGTCTGCTGCACAGAGAATCCGGATCATCGCATTGCCTAGGTATTAATCCAGCATCCATTAGCATCTCTTCCTGATGCTCTCCCTTCCCCAACCCCCCACCGTCCATGTGTTCTCACCATTCAGCTCCCGCTTCTAAGTGAGAAGATGCAGGGTTTTGTTTTCTGTTCCTGGGTTAGTTTGCTGAGGATAAAGGCTTTCGACTCCATCCGTGTCCCTGCAAATGACATGATCTCATTTCTTTATGCGGCTGCATAGTATTCCATGGTGTATATATGCCACATTTTCTTTATCTAGTCTGTTACCATGTTTTTTGGTGTCTCCATCAAAGATCAATTGATCATAGACGAGTGGGTTTATTTCTCGGCTGGGTCGGCTTCCAAATACTTACTCATTTCCCCATATAGGTGTCTTTCCAGGCCTCAGAATCTCTGATGGTTTACCGGATGTTGTGTATGTTACCATATTGAGTGCTGGATATTTCTGTGTGCCTATGTATTTTTAGCTTTCTTCAGGGATGCAGTTAAATCACTTGGAAACAGTCTAATCATTTTCCGTCTTGTTTTTATGATTTGTGAGGTGGTCCAGAGCAGGGCTCGTGGCCTGCTACTGAGCAAAAACCTTTTTGAAACTCCTATCCTTTGTCCTGTGGATTATGAGTTAATTTGAGTTTCAATGATCATTCAGGCACCACTCCCAGCCCTGTGTGTGAGCCAGGCACCAGACTCTCTAATCTTTTCAAATGATTTTCCCTTTGACTTGGGAATATTTTCATCAAATGTAGGCTCTGATCTATACTTTCTTAATCAGCACTGTGCTGACGCAGTAGGGACACCCTCTGCGAGTCACAGTAATTTACTTTCTGCAGCTCTCTCCTGGCTGGATCCTATTTATGGGTTTTATGCTACTTTGGGTCTATGCTACCCTGGACACTCTGCTCAGTGTCCTTAACTCAAAGGTGTCCACTGGGGTCCTTTTCACTTTCTCCTCCCTGTACTCAGCTTGGAAGCTCTCTCACAGCAGTCAGTGGAAGCAATTGAGGGGCTCGGCTGTCTGGTTCACATCTCTCAAGGGTGACTATCCTTTTCTGCTTAATGTTCAGTGTCTTGAAACCCATCTTTTTGTGTATTTTATGTTCATGGAGAGTGTTCTCTCTTTCTGCAAGGAGTGAAAAACATACCTTTGTCTTTCATATACCATCTTTATTTCAGTCGCTTTTGGGAAACAAGTGGTTTTTGATTACATGAATGAATTGTATAGGGGTGAAGTCTGAGATTTTAGTGCTCCTGTCACCGGAGTAGTGTACAGTGTACCCTATATGCAGTAAAAATCCTGCTTTGAGTGTGAGGTGTGTTCCTCATGGATTGGGCCTACAGGCCATAACACCAGCTTCCCAGGAATCAGGAACAGTAAAACCCAACCTTGGGGAGAAAGGTTAATATTCTTCATGTGAGAACCAGGCTCTGGAGCTTCAGAACGTGTTTCATTCTTCAACAAAGGCATATATCAGATGTGATAAAATCCTGCTTGAACCCCAATCGTTCATGTTACTAAAAACATGAGTGTTTGGGGTTCAAGCAGGATTTTACCACATCTGATTTAATGTAGAGGAATTGAGAATACGGTTAGGAGAGAGGCTAACTAAGAGACAATGTATCATAAGCTTCTCTTAAATGAACTGAGATCAGGTAAAACTCGGAGTGCCTAACTGGGCTTGAGCCACCAACTTTTTAGTTAGCAGATAGAAGAACTCAAGAACTCCAGATCATGCAGCAGAAACCCAGGCACAGACCCTCTGCGCACACTCTCTCCAGCCTTCATGTTGCAGCACCCTGGGCTCCTCTGCCCAGGGCAATTGCAGCAGCTCCACAAACCATTCAGCCCATCTGCAGCTCCCATTAGGCGTCTGCAAAACAATCAGAGAATCAATTAGCAACAAAGTTGCAAGACTCTCCTTTGCCCAAAGGCAGAAGAAAAGACTCAAAATAAAAGTGAAGCCTCTATTTCACCCAGCTGAAACTTTCTTTTTCTTTTATTTTTTTCCTGACGGAGTTTCGCTCTTGTTACCCAGGCTGTAGTGCAATGGCCCAATCTCGGCCCACCGCAACCTCCGCCTCCTGGGTTCAAGCAATTCTCCTGCCTCAGCCTCCCGAGTAGTTGAGACTACAGGCATGTGCCACCATGCCTATCTAATTTTTGGATTTTTAGAAGAGACGGGGTTTCACCATGTTGACCAGGATGGTCTCGATCTCTTGTCCTCGTGATCCACCCGCCTCGGCCTCCCAAAGTGCTGGGATTATAGGCGTGAGGATACAAGTGAAATTTTACAACCCATTTGTCTAGATCTCGTAGCAAAGCCTGGTTTTCCCGGTGTTTGTGCCTTATCGCCAAAAGCCAAAATCATCAAGGACATGGCAGGCTCTGTCCTTCTCCCAGGGGGCACAGCCCTTCCCTCACATCCTCTTCCCACAAAACTGCGGAACACTGCTCCCAACCAACTCCTTCCTCCTGACAAGCTGGAACTCTGCAACTGTTCAAACAGCTTTTCATTTTTTTTTCCTGGAAATTCTGTTACTCCTATCTGGGTTTCCCACTCGTGCCCTTTTGGGTTGATCTTTCTTCTCTTTTATACTTTTGAAAGTTTCGTTTGATTTCTAAACTATATCCTTAATATGTTCCTCCAAAATCTCTCTCTCTCTTTTCTTATCCCTGATACTATGGTCTTCATTTTCATGAAGCATATTTTTAGTTGATCTCTGGATTAAGGAAAATGAAGACGGGCCAGGCCACCAATTCCACACACTGCCTAGATAAGGAGGGAAAGGGATTTCACTTCCTCAGTCCACAGAGCGGCCGTCGGCCAGGTAGGTTCATCCGGATAAAGGAGGAAGATGCTTTGGTTGAATAAAGGAAACTGCCCATCACTCACGTGTGGTTCCCAGTATCCTATGTACTGGCAGGAAACTGTGTTTTCTTTAATTGTGTGAAACATTATGCATAATGGTACACAAAATAGAAATGTGCAGGCTAATGAATCGCTACAAATGAACATAGCCCCACCTAGATTAACACCCAGAACCGGGGTAGGTTCCAGAGCTTTCCACCTGTCCCTTCCTGATCACAGCACCCTCCCTGCCCTCAGCAGTTACCACACACAACCGTGATGTTCCTTTTCTTGTTTATATTAAAATTTCTGCTGATGGTGCACTCCTAAGAGGCCTCAGTTTATCTGCAATCGTACACTGTGTGTTCCCTCGTGCTTGGCTTTTTTCCACTAACAAGGATGGATTTAATAATCATCACTGATTCTCATCTAGAATGACCTGGGACAGCTGGATTCTGATTCCGCAGAGAGACTCCACCCCTCACAAGCAGCCTGGCCTGCACTTCCATTTCATTTGAGAGATTCTTGTGCCTTAGACTCTGCAGAACCCCAGAAAAAGGGATTTGTAAATGAGGCCTGAGCGGGTGGGCAGTGGAGGGCCCGTTCTGCTCCTGACGCAGAACTTGGGGAGACCCAGTAGAAAAGAAAGGAGTCCCCAGAATCAGAAAAGGGGAGGAGAGATGAGAGGATTTTTTTTCTAGAACCAGGTTGGGGGATGAGAGACCAGAATGAGGTGTGTGTGAGGAGCAGGGTCAGGGGATGTTCGCTGCAGGGAGAGGTAGCCACTCTGGGGCCAGGAAAGAGAACCAACTTGTTATTCAGCTCACTCTCCTCCTCCTCCTCCTCTCTTCTCCTGTCTCTCCTTTATCATGTCTACCAGTTAACATTACATTCCCTGAACTGTCTCTTTACTCGGAATATCAAATTCCTTGTGTTATTGTTCCTCTGGCCACACATCAGAAACTCAACAAATTTTAGAAGTGTGGGGTCTGTGGGCTGGGAGAGGGCAGTATCAGCTAACCCTTAGGATTCTCTCAGAGCTCACTGGTTCTTAAATGGATGGGACCTTTGGTTGTCAAATTTCTCTCTCTTTCCTATAGGAGATGATAAGTCTAGATGCCTGCTCTATTCATGTTGACAAAGATGTTTACAAACTGGAAAGTGCCTTCTATCTGCTCCTGTGGGCAGCAATAGCCGCCATTTTGTGATCTGCTCAGCCATGTTGTGGTTTGCGTAAGTTTCAGTTAATGTTTCCTGTTGACAAGTTTCAGTTTCTGTTTCCCCCCCCACACCACCACCCCACCCCCCCCGCTGATAAGTTTCAGTAATGTTTCAGTTTCTGTTTCCTGCTGATAAGTTTCAGTTTCCTGAAACTTGCGTAGGCCGGAATTTCCCAACTCGGAATTTCCCAACGGCAAGCTACTCTTGCCCCGCCTCTCTGCCTGCGCCTATTTAAGCTGTGAGCTTAGCAACAATAAACGAGACTTGATCAGACTCCTGTCTTGTCTCCATTCTTTGCGTCTCCTGCCCATCCATCCCCACTCCCTCCCTTTGAGCTCCTGTTGTTATCCTGCAGGTCGGGACAGTCTGGCGCCCAACTTGGGGCTCGAAGTAAGAGGGACACAGTGAGGGACGTCGTTGAAGCCGGCCGGTTTGAAAGAAGAAACCCAGAGGAGGAGTCACCACGGGAACCTGCTGCGGCCTTGCTCTCTGGTGAGTAAACGACGATATTATGGGTCAGGAAATTAGTCAGCATGAGTTGTTTGTTGAAGGACTCAGCAAAGCATTAAAGGCGTGAGGAGTAAAGGTGAAAGTAAACTGGTTAAGCAAATATTTTGATTATATTAAGGATATTTGCCCCTGGTTCCCTCAAGAAGGAACCATAGATCAAAGATGTTGGAGAAGTGTAGGGGATGCCCTAAAAGATTATTGTGATGCTTTCGGGCCTCAAAAGGTCCCTGTAGCTGCTTTCTCATACTGGAATCTAATAAATGACATCATTGCCCAAAAACATGATGATCCAGTCATTGCTAATGTCATAACCCAAGGGGACACTTGCCTGAGAGACTCATGTAAAAATTTGTCCGATAAAAGCCCCTCCTTAAAAGAAGATTCGTTAGTTTTGGAAAAATCAGAACCCAAAGAGGGCAAGGAGAAAAAGTCAGGGGAAGCTGACTTAACGTCATTTGATAGCGACCCTGGTAAAGAGGAACAAAAACCCGCAGAGAGCGGTGGACCTGTGTGTTCCTTAGAGAAATTTGCTGAACGTGTAGCCACAGCCCTTAAACAAAAATTAGCTAACCCAAAATATCGAAAGAGGATTGTATGGCTAGCCAGTCGAGCCAATAATTCAGAGGACGAAGGCATTGATGAGGGTATTTATTGGGATGACCTTGAGGATGAAGTGGCTCGATACCAAAATTCTGATTGGCCGCCTGCCTCATTTCGGCCACCTCCGTATGTGCCTCAGCCTTCAGCTCCACCTATGGCTTTCCCTGCCATTGATCCTCAAAAAGAAATCCAATCTAAAATAGAATGTCTTAAAACTCAAATAAAGCTTGAAACTGAACATCAGGAACTTATTGAGCAATTAGAAAAAATCAAACTAGGAAAGGTAAAAGGGGATGCTTGCTTGCCCGTTACCCCTCCACCTTGTACCGGAGCCATACCTAGGCAGCGCCCTGTAACCATGGCGCCCTCCGGTACTGACCCTTTCATGTCCACTGCCTTTCCGGTCACTGAAACCATGAACCAACAAAATAACACCTGGTGACATCATAATGCATTTGATTTTAAGGTCATAAAAGAGTTAAAAACAGCGGTGGCACAATATGGTGCAACTGTCCCCTATACTACTGCCATTATAGAGTCTGTGGCTGAAAATTGGCTGACCCCCGGGGACTGGCAGACGTTAGCGCGAGCCACACTCCCGGTGGGGATTATTTATTATGGAAGTCAGAATATCATGAGTGTTGCAAAGAGACTGCTCGCCGCAATGCCCAAGGTAATAATAATTGGACCTTTGATATGCTAGCTGGCGAAGGCAATTTTGCCTCCAGTGACATGCAAATGCAATATGATGCTGGCCTGCATGCCCAAATACAGGCCGCGGGTATGAAGGCTTGGCGAAAGCTCCCTACAAAAGGGGATGTCAGCTCTTCTCTAACTACCATAAAACAAGGCCCCGATGAACCTTTCTCTGAGTTCGTTCATCGCCTTCTTACGGCAGCGGGCAGAGTTTTCCTGTTTCCTGCTGAAACTGGAACTGACTTTGTTAAACAACTTGCATTTGAAAATGCTAATGCTGCTTGCCAAGCCGCCATACGTCCGTATAAAAAAAGGACAGATCTTTCTGGCTACATCCGCCTTTGTTCTGATATAGGCGCCGCCTATCAGCAGGGCTTAGCAATGGCTGCCGCTTTACAAGGCTATACAGTCAAACAATTTTTAACTCATCAAACAAAAGGAAAATGTTTTCAGTGCGGAAATGTGGGACACTTTGCCAGGGATTGCGGGGCAGCAAGAAACCCTCCCCCTAAGGCTCCTGGCCTTTGCCCTCGATGTAAACGTGGCAATCACTGGGCAAACGAATACAAATCAAAAAGGGACACCCAGGGACAACCGCTTCTTCCATGGTCAGGAAACGGGCACAGGGGCCAGCTCCAGGCCCCAAACCAGAAACAAATTTTTGGGGCAGTCAGTTTTTTCCTGCAGGGCCATCAAACTCCCAGCAACAATCCGTTTCTACCCTCTACAGAGCCACAAAAGGAAGCGCAGGACTGGACCTCTCTTCCTCCACCCACACAGTATTAACACCTGAAATGGGGGTCCAGGCCTTGCCTATTGGTATTTTTGGACCACTGCCAGATGGCACATGTGGAATTGTTCTGGGACGTAGTAACCTAACCATGCAGGGCTTGCAGGTTCTTCCCGGATTAATAGATAGTGACTATTCTGGGGAAATTAAGGTTATGGTTACTTCTCCCAAGGTCATTAGTACCATTTCCCCTGGACAAAGGTTCGCTCAATTGTTATTGCTACCTATGGTAAAAACCAATAATCTTGCAAAAAAATGCCAGCGAGAGGATGCAGGCTTTGGCTCCTCAGATGTTTACTGGGCTCATTCTATATCTCATAATAAACCTATGATGACCTTGTGGCTAGATAAAAAAACGATTTGAGGGACTTGTAGATACTGGAGCAGATGTTACCATTATATGCAAATCTCAGTGGCCTCCCAGTTGGCCCAGTACCCCCACACTTACCAGCCTTACTGGCATTGGACAGTCTAAAAATCCAGAGAAGAGCTCTAAATTATTAGTCTGGAGGGATGAGCAAGGCCACACAGGAAACATTCAGCCTTATATTCTGGGAGGCCTTCCCTTTAACCTCTGGGGCAGAGATCTTCTCACCCAGTTGGGGATTGTAATTGGTAGCCCTAATGACATTGTCACTGCTCAAATGCTTAACAAAGGGTATGTCCCAGGCACTGGACTTGGAAAAAATAACAATGGGCTCCTACAGCCTTTACAGCCTAGTGGAAAAACCGATCGTACTGGCCTAGGGTATTTTCCCTAGGGGCCTCGGTCTTTCCTGTAGCCCACGCTGAAAAAATCACGTGGCTGTCGGATCAGCCCGTGTGGGTTGACCAATGGCCCCTCTCAAAGGAAAAACTAGCCGCTGCACAGCAGTTGGTACAGGAGCAGCTGCTGGCTGGACATATTGAACCTAGTAATTCTCCCTGGAATACGCCAATTTTTGTTGTAAAAAAGAAGTCAGGAAAATGGTGGTTGCTACAAGATTTAAGGGAAGTAAATAAATCCATGGTCCTTATGGGAGCTTTACAACCTGGCCTCCCTTGCCCTGTAGCCATACCTCTGGGATTCTACAAAGTTATTGTAGACTTAAAAGACTGTTTCTTTACTATCCCTCTCCATCCAGAGGATTGTAAGCATTTCGCTTTCAGCCTTCCCACAATTAATTTAAAGAGCCTATGAAGAGATATCAATGGAAGGTTTTGCCTCAGGACATGGCCAACAGTCCCACCTTATGTCAGTCATATGTGGCCATTGCCAATGCTGAAGTTAGAAAAGATTGGAAGGATGTGTACATAATCCATTATATGGATGATATACTTTTAGCAGCAACAAAAGAGGAGGTGGTCTTGTCTTGTTTCAAAAGTCTACAAACTGCCCTTACTGCTAGTGGATTAGTCATCGCCCCAGAGAAGGTGCAACTTACTGATCCCTACACCTACCTAGGATTTCAGTTAAGTGGAACTCGCCTATCGACTCAAAAGGTGCAACTCAGGCTAGACTGTTTAAAAACCCTCAATGATTTTCAAAAATTATTAGGAGACATAAACTGGCTGTTACCTTATCTAAAATTATGCAAAGCTGATCTCAAGCCCCTATACGATATATTGGTAGGGGATCCCAGTCCTACTTCCTTAAGACAACTCACCCCTGAAGCAAAGTCAGCTGTCAACTTAGTTAACCAAGCTATCAATAACCAAACCATCACCTTTTTCGATATTGACAAACCACTCCAATTTATTATATGTCACACCTCATTATCTCCCACAGCTGTGTTCTGGCAAACGGCTCCACTTATGTGGATCCGTCTTCCTAATATGCCCACTAAAGTCACTGAACCTTACTACCTTATGGTAGCCAGTCTAATTACCAAAGGAAGAACCCTAGGCAAGGAATATTTCGGACAGGAACCTAACAACATTGTCCAACCTTATACCAAACAGCAGATCCATTGGCTCATGCAGAATACTGAAGCATGGCCCATTGCACTTGCCTCATATACTGGCAACCTCGATAATCATTATCCTCCCAATAAGCTTCTAGATTTTGCCAAGAGACATGATTTCGTTTTTCCTAAAAATACCAGACTTCATCCCCTTCCAAATGGAATTACCATTTTCACTGATGGGTCATCCACAGGGCTTGCAGCCTTTGTTACCCCAAACCAAACTATCAGCTTTCAATCCCAATCTTCGTCTGCCCAATTAGCAGAGCTACATGCAGTTATAGCTGCATTTTCCATGTTTCCCAATGATCCTCTCAATGTTTATACAGACAGTGCATACATTGCTACCTCTGTCCCAAAGTTAGAAACAGCCCCATTCATAAAACACACCTCAACCACTGCAAAACTATTTTCTCAACTACAAAAGCTATTAATTTCCAGAACACAACCTTTTTACATTGGGCATTTACGTGCTCAATCAGGCTTACCCGGTCCATTAGCCTCTGGAAATGCCAAGGCAGACCTAGCCACCCGTGTTCTGTTAGTGCAACTCCCTAACACCCCTCTAGCTCAAGCACAACATTCACACAACTTGCATCATCTTAATGCTCAATCCTTAAGACTACTCCATCACATAACTAGAGAACAAGCCCGACAAATAGTAAAGTCCTGCACACAATGTGCCCCTCACTTACCGGTCCCACATCTTGGAGTTAACCCTTGAGGCCTCCTACCTAACGCTCTTTGGCAAATGGATGTCACCCACATCCCAGAATTTGGAAATCTTAAATATGTTCATGTCTGCATTGATACTTGTAGTGGATATATCTTTGCCACTTTGCAAACTGGAGAAGCCACAAAACATGTTATTGCTCATCTTTTAACTGCCTTTGCATCCCTGGGGTGTCCACGTAAAATCAAAACTGACAACGGGCCTGGTTATGTCAGTACAGCCTTCACTCAATTCTGTACTCACCTAAACATTCAACATGTTACAGGCATCCCGTACAACCCCCAGGGACAAGGCATAGTAGAAAGAGCCTATCTCACCATAAAACCAACTCTAAATAAAATAAAAAAGGGGGAATGGTACCCCCATAAGGGATCACCAAAAAACCTTTTATCACACTCCTTATTTATTTTAAATTTTTTAACACTGGATCAAGAAGGACATTCTGCTGCCGATCGACACTGGCATTTTAAATCCAAAAGCCATTATGCATCGGTAATGTGGAAAGATCCCATGATGGGCGCATGGCATGGCCCAGACCCGGTCCTGATTTGGGGTCGAGGATCAGGTGTGCATTTATGCCAAGGAAGCCGATTCAGCCAGGTGGCTTCCCGAGAGACTTGTAAAGCAAGTAGATACCAAAAAATCCGAAAAACCAACTCCACCCAGCAACGACAGCGAGCCCTGAGGGTCTTCTATCTTTTTCCTTTTTAGGAGTCAACAATGTCTATCGGTCCTGTTATACTCAGCAAACTCATGAGCTTCTTAAGATCACAAATTGAGGCCATAAAGATGCAGCCCATTCAGGTCCATTACCACAGGCTGGAAATGGCAGACCTAGAGATGGAGCTTGATTCATAAAACACAAAGGTTATACCTCTCCTCTCAGGGCACCCGGCGAGCTGAACCGGATAGCCAATGACGGGCAACTGAGGAGCATGAGTAAGGACACTCCGCCTAAGATAGAGAGGAAAACATTTTTCCCCTCTCCATGACGAATAAGGAGTCAATGTTCTCTCATGTGGGGTCCTCTGACCTAAGACAGGCACGGTTCCCACGGGTATAACTACCCCTCAGCCTAATTTCTAAATAAAATTAAAAAGGGGGACCTGTGGGCAGGAATAGCTGCCATTTTGTGATCAGCTCAGCCATGTTGTGGTTTGCAGTTTAATGTTTCCTGTTGACAAGTTTCAGTTTAATGTTTCCTGCCAATAAGTTTCAGTTTAATGCTTCCTGTTGACAAGTTTCAGTCTTTGTTTCCCAGCTGATAAGTTTCAGTAATGTTTCAGTTTCTCCACTGATAAGTTTCAGCAATGTTTCAGTTTCTGTTTTTCTGCTGAATGTTTCAGTTTCTGTTTCCTGCTGGTAAGTTTCAGTTTTGAAACTTACGAAGGCCGGAATTTCCCAACTGCAGGCTTCCTTTGCCCTGCCTCTCTGCCTGAGCCTATTTAAGCTGTGAGCTTAGCAACAATAAATGAGACTTGATCAGACTCCTGTCTTGTCTCCATTCTTCGCGTCTCCTGCCCATCCATCCCCACTCCCTCACTTCGAGCTCCTGTTGTTGTCCTGCAGGTCGGGACAGATAATGGCCTCCAGCTTCATCCATGTTCCTGCAAAGGAAATGATCTCTGGTTTAAGAAAGGTCAGGGAATTGCATAAGAGAATATTCACCTGAAATGGAGACAACACAAAAGATCAGCTTGCAAATAAACCTTATGAGAATCATAAACTATACAATCAAATTTTATTAATTTATATTATTGTATTCAAGAATGAAATTAATTATGTGGCACACATAAATCAACCACAAGTCTGAGACCACCACCATCACCAGCATCAGTCCCCAAAGAGCCTTCCTTCCACATTAGGAAATGATTGAGCCCAGATGTAACCTTAGTGATGCGTGAAATTGTAACTTACATAAACAAAAAGCCATTTTTGGTCATCTCCATTTGATAACACTGAGAGTTACATTACAGGTTCCCAGGAACAAGGGCATGTAAATGTACAGATTCTAGGTTTGACTACCACGATTACCTACCTAGATCAGACACACCTTCCTAAACTCATTCCACATGTAAGAAGAATTCCAAGAGTAAGGACCACTGGTGTATTTACTAGGCAGTCGGTCACTGTCTGTTTACAATGAAAATAGACGGGGCTACCTTTTTTCCTTGTCCAGGCTATCCATCAGTAAAGGGAGATCATAGCAACTGAAAGAAACAGTGCTTTGTGTCTATAAATAACTCTGTATTTTATAAAAGTTTTATAAAACTTTTAATAATAAAGTTTTATAAAACTTTTAATAATAAAGTTTTATACAGAGTTATTTATACTGCCTCTATTTATCCTATTGAGAAATTAGTTCATATTGTACCGGTAACTCAAAGATAATTCATCACTCTAAAATTAACTAAAAGAACTAAATTAGTAGCAGAGATAAACCTTGTCATGGATCAGAAGACTTGTTATAGTTAAAAAGTCAGTTGGTCCCAAATTGGTGTCCAGATTCAATGCAATTCTAATAAAAATTCTAACTGGGCCGGGCGCGGTGGCTCAAGCCTGTAATCCCAGCACTTTGGGAGGCTGAGGCGGGTGGATCACGAGGTCAAGAGATCGAGACCATCCTGGTCAACATGGTGAAACCCCGTCTCTACTAAAAATACAAAACATTAGCTGGGCATGGTGGTGCATGCCTGTAGTCCCAGCTACTCAGGAGGCTGTGGCAGGAGAATCGCCTGAACCCAGGAGGCGGAGGTTGCGGTGAGCCAAGATTGCGCCATTGCACTCCAGCGTGGGTAACAAGAGTGAAACTCTGCCTAAAAAAAAAAAAAAAAAAATTCTAACTGGCATTTTGGTAGTAATTTACAAGCTGACTCTACCATTTATATGGAAATGTCAATGATCAGGAACAATAAAAGAGCAATATTATAAAAGAACAATGGTGAACGAATTCACTACCTATTTCCAGAATTACTATACAGCTATGAAAATCAGGATCATGTGTTTTGTTGAAGAAAATAAAAGAACATATAATCAGTGAAACAGAAGACAGAATCCAAAAATAGATCCTCACATATATGTTGCATTAATTAGGACATATATATATATATACATATATATATATATATATATATATATATATTTAACTTTTTGAAGGTTTGTATCATTATCTCCAACAGGGAACACAAAAAGAAGCCACAATATAGGAGATATTATACTTATTGCCAACAAAGGATTTTTTTAAGAGTATACATATAATGCAGTCTGATACAACAAACAGAACAAAGAAATCATTTCTCAAAAGACTTGAATAGATATTTCAGAAAAGAAAATACATGAATGGTCAATTAGCACATAAAAAGATACTCTACTAATCATCAGGGAGAAATCAATCAATACAACAATGAGATACCAGAACATCCCCTTTGAGAATGGCTAAAATTTCAAAGGCCAAAAATACCACAGGTTCGTGAGCATATAAAGCACATGGACGTCTTGTACTTGTGGAATGAAAACTTGTATGACTCTTTGAAAATCTAATAGTTTCTTAAAGGTTAAACAAATACAGATCAGATGGACAGCCATTCCATTTATAGGAATTTACACACTATGTCTACACAATGATCTGTATGTGTGTTTCTGGACCAAACTAAAGGGCAGGCCACTATTTCTTGTGGCCCAACATTGAGATGCAGGTGAACTGGGAAGAGAGTTTTTATTTCTGCAGCTGGTTCCAGGGAGATGTCCTGGAAATTATGACCAGACCAACTCAAAATTACAAAGTGTTCTAGAGCTTATGTGCCTTCTAGGCTATATGTGTATGTGTACGTGTGCATTCATCTAGACATATAAGTGTCTAACTTCTTTTAATCTATAGCTAAAGTCTGAGTCCTGAAGCCCTTCCTCTGGAGTCTCAGTAAATTTACTTAATCTACATGGGTCCAGGTGCTAGAGTGATCACCCTTATCTTGTCTTCTGCTAAATCAGGGAGGTTTGGGGAGTTCCTTCAGACCTCCAATAAACTTGTTAGTGGAGGCCTGGGGAGTTTCTCCAGACCCCCAGTGTAATTTGTTTAATCCTAAATGACTCCTGGTAAGAATTGCTTTGTTATTTTGTCATGCTTTAAGGCCAGGAAAACCTAGGAAAAACTTTTGGTGGGCATTTCTTACATTCCAACCTTTGTATAATGGCACTGTCTTTTTTTTTTTTTTTTTTTTTTTTTTTTTTTTTAGGTATTTAGCTTACTCACTCAGTTGCTACTCAAACAGTTGTTATGAAAGCCTGCGTTAGTGAGACCTGGCCTGCCACGTGTGGTTGCTCATGATAGTTTCTTCATCATAGCCCAAACCGTAACAAGTGAATGTATGAACAAACATGGCATAGCCACACAAAGGAATACTACTCAGCAATTACAAGGCATTAACTGGTAAAGCAAACACTCATGTGGATGGATTTTTAAATTAAGTCGATGCATGAAAGAAGGCAGAAACAAAATAACATAGGTAGAATTTCATTTATAGAAAAGGGTTACAAATACCTAAAATGACAGTGGCTCACTGGGGCTGAGGGTTGAAAGACTGATGAACTGCAAAGGGGTACAAGAGACTTTGGGGCTTATGGAAATTCCTCTGTCTTGGTGGTGGCAGTAGTTCCGTCAGTGTATACATTCGGAAACCTGGCTTGAATTACGCATTTTAAAGTGGTGCAGTCTCTTGTGCCTAAATCACACCTTTATAAAGCTGATTCGATCATCTTAATTTCTGAATACTAACAATTAGCAGCTTGAAAATGAAATTCAATAAAACATAAAAGAGATTAATACCCAGAATCACTACAGGCTTCAGAATACATATAATGAAGCAGGTACAAGTTCCATAAAAGCAATTGGAGAGAGAAATTCAAGAAGACTAAATAGAGAAATACATAGCATGTTCATTGACTCGATTTGGTGAGCAGATTACAGCAACACAATTCAGATTAATATTCCTAGTAGGATATTTTAGAAAAATTTAATCGCCAATTTCAGAATGTATTTGAAACTCAAAGAACCTAGAATAGGCCAGTTGGTCTTGAAGAAGCAGTAGGTCGGAGGACTTACTCTGCCAGGTTTCAAACCTGATTTTAAAGCTACAGTAATTTCAAAACGATAGGACTGGCGTGAGTATCCATAAATATATCAAGTCAAAGAATACAGATTCAAATGATATGCCCACATATGTACAGTTGAACTTTTTTTACTGGAATCTTTTTTACGAAAAAAAAAAAAAAAAAAAAAACAAATCTGCAAAACAAAATAGTTTTCCAACCACACTCAGGAGGGGTATAGGTAGGGGGAGGTGTCTGTCCATCTAGCCCTGTCCCCCAGCTCATGTGGTTTTGGCAGTAACAAGGGGTGTGGGGTAACAGCCCTGAAATAAAAATGGTGTATGTGTGTATGGGAAGGAAAGGGGTGCAAAGCTGTGGGGAGCAGAGGAGGGAAGCGACAGAGGAGGTCACCAGGGGGAACGCTGAAGGTGGGAGGTCATTTCATGATATTTCTGGTCGGTGAAATTGCCGAGGACACCTTCTTTGTCCATCAGCAGGCGTAGCGTCTTGGCAGTGCTGGCGACAGTGACATTGGAAGTGGAGGCTCCATCGATGTTCTTGGTACGAAGGTCCCAGGACAAGTCCTGCAGCAGTGAGTCCGGACCACAGAACATTTCTGCCCCCGCAGTATCGGCCCATTCACGAAAAATCTTGACCAGTCGGAATCTTGCCCTGTCACCCAGGCTAGAGTTGGTTTGCTCTGCGGTGTGGGTTGCTTTTGTATCTGGAATGTGTCTGACGTCCTGAGACCTGGACCCATTTCAGGGAGCTTTGAGAGGAGCCCAAATCACTGACGGAATTGGACGGTGTGGGGAGATGCTTCAGCAGCATGAGGGAAAGTGGAGGAGCAAGACCAGGTCACAGTGAGAGACAATGAGCATCATCAACCACCCCGACCATGACCATGATCCTACCAGGTTCTGTTAGGGGAAGGCAACAACACATCAATGGTGTTACAGCAAACACGAGTGTGTGTGCATGTGTGTGTGTGTGTATCTCCAACAATATTCCATAAGAACTGTTCATGGCCCTGTTCCTTCTCCTTTCAATACACGGAAAAACTAAATGAAAACGGCAAAATAACATCAGGTTTACCAGACTTCCCAAAATGTATGGTCACACACGTTTTCAGGGGATATACACAAATGATTTTGATCACTTGATACCTTGAAAAGAGCTCTCGTGAGACGGAATGATATTGGTAAGTGACAAGTATGAAAAAAGTGTTCACTGACATCAAAGCAACAAATCAACCCACAGATAGAGGAAGAGCTTTGCACTTAGGGATGTGAACTGCTCGTAAGTGTAATGAAAAGCCAGGATGCTGTCTCTGTGAGAGAAAAGAAATCAACATAATAATGGGAGGCAGTCAGGAGAATACTGAGCCAGGGGAGAAAATATTTTTAAAAATAAATTATTCATTAACTTTTCAGTAGGTACAGAAGAGAAATGCAGAACCCAGAAGATGTCATGGCAGTCTAAAAGTTTGACATCTTTCATGTGTGGAAGAGCCTTAAGATCTGTTTTAACTTAGAGAAGTTGGGGGTGACTCCCTGAAGACCACTAAGAAAATATAACCTTTTGGGAAATTGTCTCTATCTTGATGATTTTATACCCACAAGAGAAGGACAAAGAGGAATGTGCTTAGACGAATTAAGAGGTGAGTCTGCAGCACTGTCACAAGGCTGTGCGAATCCTGAGAGGGACTGCTGAGGAAATGGTCCCCATCAGGGACTCTCAGGTGAGACCAGGGGGCCTTGGGTTTCAGCACAGCCTGGGCAATTGGAATGCAGGGCTCCGGAGATTCCATGACACCCCCACCTTCGAATTCTGTTATGGCAACTGCAGACGGTTACCTGGCACACTGGCTGCGACCTCCCTCACTCTTGTAGAGTCTGAGCTACAGGCAGTGCCTTCGGCTCTGAGCTCAGGCGTCCTACACGCTGTTTCTGCTGTTAAAGACTCTAAAGTGCTGTGGGGTGTTGATCAAGGTCTTCTTAACCGTAAGTCAACCATCCCAGCTGTTGTCCTCCCTCAGTGCTGACTACACCTATTCGGTTTCACTGGGTTTTGACCCATCTTGTGTTTGGGTTTCTTCTCCCTAGTCCCTGTTATTCCTCTTCTGCCACCAACGTCAGCACGGTGGTATCTGCTGGACATTTATCCAGGGAGAGGGCAGAGATGAACATCCTAGAAATCAACCTGGAATTGCGCTCCCAGCTGGCAGAGAGTCAACGGCAGTTCCAAGACCTCAAAGAGAAATTTCTTGTAAGTCAAGCTACTGCCTACTCTCTGGCCAAGCAGCTCAAGAAATTCAGTAAGTTCTATCAATTCACTATCACCAAAGTGACGAATAAGCGCCTGCTTCTCTCTGAGATACTCAATGGTCCCTTCATCTAAATTAATTTCATCCTTTCCTTAGTTCTAGGAAAATAGAAATGGGTATTTTAACTTCATGGTGTTAAGGATGGCAAAGGGAGGCACGATGCGTTTAGCAGCGTTTCCACGTTAGCGGTCCCGTGTGAGGTGGGACTAGAGTTACAATCCTGCTTACTGACTCTGACACAGGCACAGACGCACTTACTTTCCTCAGCAAGATGCTCAATCCTGTTTACGAGAATCCTTTCTGTATCCTGTAAGATCCCGCAGACAGATAACTTGTAGTGTATTGGTAAATGTCTAGGACCAAAGAACTGCCGTTCAGTTTAAGCTTCTTTGAGGCCCAGTAGGCAAATCTCTGTTCTGGGGACCCCGGGGGAAACGTGGTGACAGTACAGAGTACCTGCTCCAAGGAGCTGAAGGAGGAGACTGCTCCTGATGGTAAGCGTGGCATCTGTACGTGAGGGCATCCAGAGCAGGAAGTGCCCTGGGGAGAGGGAAGTCCTGCCTCTTGGGGCAAAGGCTCTTATTCTAAAGAGGAAGACAGATGGCACATTAGTCATTGTGGAGGTCACAGTGTGGTGTGTGGAGTAGGGAGCCTGGGCCCGACTCCTGGGCTCCATCCAAGTGGCCTAGCTTCTCTCTGCCTCAGTTTCCTCATCTGTTCGTGGGTATTATACTAATACCTACCTCTGTAAATTGCTGCAATAAATTACATGAGCTGTTTCTTCTAAATCTCCTAGAACAATGCTTGGCACAGAGTAAACACTATTAGTTCTTTATTCTACTATTTCTAACAATTCAAACTTTATTAGTATTTGGCCATATTTCTTTTATGATTTCAGGGTCTAATGCCTCATATCTTATGCCATTATATTCAGATCGGATTTTTCAAATCTTTGACAAATTTGTGCTTGAAATTCCCAGTTCCAGGGAATCCATGAGTCCCATAGCCCTAAGGGCATTTCCTACTGTCCAGAATATCAGTACTTCATGCCCCCATAGAGTGTTCGAGAGGAGACGCTGCAAGGCTCGGGAACATGGGCATAACTAAGAGTCAGACCTTGGGGGCTGTGAATTCTGACTCTGTCTCATTCCAGGTGAATTATCTTGACAAGTCACTTGATTTGTGCCATTGAGTTTCTTTTTCCCCGTCTCTAAGTTGGAGAGAGAGTATCAGATGCCAGCAAGTTGGGAGGTTGATAATTTAAAATGAGGAAATGCCTTGCTGGAGCCTGATAGTGGGATGCTTTTGTCCTTGGGACGGACACTGCCACCTGCCATGTAGGCAGTGACCACAGCAGCCTGTCCAGCCTTCCACTGAGGCAGGCGTGACTGTCTTTTCTCAGAGTGTGAAGAGTACAAAGACATCGTAGACTCTGTGCTGAGGGATGAAATGCGGTTCATAGAGGAGAAGCTGGCAGAGAAGCTGAGGCAAGCTGAGGAGCTCAGGTGAGCAGACGCCGGGGGGACAGGCAGGTGGGCAGGGCTGTGATCTCTGACGTGCAGCAGTTCAGCTGGGAGAAGCAGGAGCTAAGCTGGGCCTGGACCAGGACAGGCATTTCCATGGCAGGCACATTTCACACCAACACTCATGAAGCAGAACAGGAACCTTAGCGAGTTACGGGTTGCAGTTGTTCCCTGAGCTGTGTTTACTCTTTTGATAACAACTAATCTTGAGCCCAAATTTGCATATCCAAAATTAATTACAAGAAAGTGAACCACCCAGCAGCATTTAGTACAATCCATCCCATTTACGCTGAGAGTCACCTTCTGGCTGACTGCAGCAACTCATTCGGTCAGTCAATGCTGCCTTCTTGACCTGTCGTTCTTTTCCTCTTTCATCTTTACAATTCACCCCTTCTGCACCTGGCCACATTTCTGTGCATGGCTCTGTTTCCAGTCACTGCCCGATGCACTATGTGAATTTTCACGTAAAAATGTCCATGGCTAAAGTGAGGAGCTGAAAGGACATCCTCTTGAAACCGATTCAGGAAGACACTGACTTTTGTTTCCAGAAGAAAAAAATGAATGGAACTTCACAGAGGGTCTCACAGGAGCTCCCTCTGATACAGAAGAAGCCTCCAAGGTTCAAGCAATTCTCCTGTCTCGGCCTCCCGAGTAGCTGGGACTACAGGTGTGCACCACCATACCTGGCTCATTTTTGTATTTTTAGTAGAGACAGGGTTTCACCATGTGGGCCAGGCTGGGTTGGAACTCCTGATCTCGGGTTCTGCCCACCTCAGCATCTCAAAGTGCTCAGATCACAGGCATTGAGTCACCATGCCATGCTTTTAAAAATAAATAAAGATTTACTTATTATTATATTATATATACATAATACAGCAGCCGTATTCTGTTGCAGAGAATGGAGGATTTTTTGTTCCCTCTTAAACAGACCCTCCTCTTTGCTTTCTGGGACCACTACCTTATGCCTCATGTCAAAACCATTTGGGAATTCCTGGGTTTCAATTCCTTGTGATTTAATCTTTGTCACCTCAAAATATATAGATATAAATATGGTGTAGATATAAACACACACACATATTTCTCTGGACCACAGGCATTTTCCCAAACATGTGACCTTCTGCTTGGAGGGCTCCTTGAGGACATTCTCACATAAACCTCCATTGCAGTATCAGAACTGATCACTCATCACTTTCCGTTATTAAACCTTCTCTGCTATCTCACCGTAGGGAATATAAAGCCCTGGTTCACTATCAGGCAAAGGAGCTGACCCAGTTACGAGAGAAGTTACGGGAAGGGAGAGATGCGTCCCACTCACTGAATCAGCATTTTAAGGCCTTCCTCACTCCCGATGACCTTGACACGTCCCAGGGTAAGGACCTTCGAGTGCAGCCAGCTAAGGGGCGCAGGCTGGCAGATGGTTACATCAGCAAGCTCAGCCCCGGTAAGGTAGGCACAGGCCCTGATGACACACAGCCCCAGGCTTATGAAAGTCCCCAGATAGTGACACATAAATAATGACAATTTTATTTCGTTTCACTAAAAATTCGTAACCATGACATGACCAGGAATTCCTGGGCCAAAACTGAGATGGAAAACCCATGGAGTTCGAGGTCACAGTTTTGCAAATGTCTCCTCATTTCTTGCTGGAACGCGGTCTTTAGGGCAAGAGGTGGCATGCATCTAGTTTTAAAGGACAAGAAGGAGACTGTGACAGGAGGCCGAGTGTTAGAGTAAAAAGCGCCCTGGACTAAGAATGAGGGTTCCAGGCTCTATCTTCAGCAATGTCTTTAGGAACTGTGGGGAACCAATTAATTTATCCTTCCTGAGTTCCTGTCTCTAAATCTGTAAAGGCAGACAAATTGTCTCTTGCATTCAAATGTGGGAAGACTTACGACTATATTTCACGATGAGATAAAGCCCCTTGCTGTGTGGTGTTAAAGAAGGCACTTGACGTGGTGGCATTTGGTGGTAGGAAGCCATCTACTTGAAGCACTCCATGTGGAGCGTGTATTCCTGGATAAGACAGCAGAAGTCGATTGGAGGGCCCACGAAGTCGCTTGGAGGGCCCACGAGTGGAGTACTGTGGGACAAGTTAGTTTGTCCTGTCATAAGAGAAAGATACTGGTTTTAAAGTAAGCTGTAACAAAACACAGAGCCTATGCCTGGGTATCAGAAGTGAGGCAGGGTTGGGGAGACAGCTGCTGAAGCTTAGAGAGAGGCTGGGCAAACCTCCAGTAACATGGGGAGCAAGATGGCTTTTCACTATTTGGCCAATCTTGATGGTGACCCTCCAAATCAGAAACAGGTTGCCTCATGAATCAGGAAAACCTGTCTGATTAAAAATAAAATATGAGAGTTTTCAGTACAATGCAGACCCATAGATGCATGTTCATGTCTCAGTACACATAGGGCTGACTATGATTCCCGTGAGTGAAGTGGGAAATATCGGAATAGATGCATCTGTATTTCCAGAAAATGATGAAGAGGAGGATGAAGATGATACAGATGATGAGGTCGATGAAGTACAGGAATCAGCTGCCCCCAGGTAACACTGAATAATCAGGAGGGGTAATTGGTGGTGAAATATGGAAAAGGTCTCAGAAAGAACACAAGGCAGGTGAGGGTAGTCACAGATTCCAGATGCAGGATACAGAGAGCTGCAGAGTGCGCTGATTTCACCCACTCACCAACAAGAAAATAGCCCTGTTAACATCCTTGTCCATTGTCTTCATGGTACCTGTAAGCACGACCCTCGATGACCTCACTAGCCTTCGGGACTTCCTGCACACACAGAGGAGACCTGTCCTCCCCTGTAGTGAAACCAGGACGAGATGCAAAGCTGCTTTCCACATGGTTGTCTTTAGACTCCTGTTAGGGATGGTAAACAGCAAAGAGGCAAGAAGCAGAGGAATTGGGAAGCATCTAGCACAGCTAAATGCCAAGAAGAGTACCTGGAAAAATCTACATTTCCTGTCACAATGTGAAAATTTTAAAAAGTCCAGGAGGCACACCATCTCAGGGATCTACCGTGGCTCAGACACCTGTATTTCCTTGCCCACAGTATGTTAAATACAACCCAGGTTAGACACACTGTGGCAGCTGTCTTTGCTTCTGTGTGTGTGCTGTGAAGACTGTACCATACAGAAGCAGCTGAGTCTCTGTCTTCCTCAGCTCCTGTCTGTCCAGTGCAATGAACACCAGCTGCTCTCTTCCTCTCTGGTTCCCATGGCAGCCATGCTCTGTTGCAGAGAGAGAAGGATTGCCTGTTGTCTCTTAAACAGACCATCCCCTTTGCTTTCTGGGACCACTACCTTATGCGTCTTGTCAAAACCAGCTGGAAAATCCTGGGGTCCAATCCCTCCTTGTTTAATCTTTGTCATCCAAAAGCATATAGATATAGATATAGATATAGATATAGATATAGATATAGATATAGGTACAGATATAGATATAGATATTGTACAGATACATACATACATACACACACACACACACACACACACACACAGACATTTCTCTGGACGAGAGGCACTTTCCCAAACATGTTGTGACCTTCTGCTTGGAGGGCTCCTTGAGGACATTCTCACATAAACCTCCATTGCCGTATCAGAACTGATCACTCATCACTTTCTGTTATTAAACCTTCCCTGCTATCTCACCGTAGGCAATATAAAGCCCTGGTTCACTCTCAGGCACAGCTGGCTAAAGGACACAGGCTGGCAGAGCGTTATATCAACAACCTCAGCCCAGGTAAGGTGGGAACAGGCCCTGATGACACACAGCCTCAGGCTTATTAAAGTCCCCAGACCGCCACACCTCCACAATGACAATTTTTTTTTTTTTTTTTTTTTTTTGAGATGGAGTTTCGCTCTTGTTACCCAGGCTGGAGTGCAATGGCGCAATCTCGGCTCACCACAACCTCCGCCTCCTGGGTTCAGGCAATTCTCCTTCCTCAGCCTCCTGAGTAGCTGGGATTACAGGCACACGCCACGATGCCCAATGTATTGTTAGTAGAGACAGGGTTTCACCATGTTGACCAGGATGGTCTCGATCTCTAGACCTCATGATCCACCCACCTTGGCCTCCCAAAGTGCTGGAATTACAGGCTTGAGCCACCACGCCTGGCCCACAATGACAATTCTATTTCCTTCCGCTAAAAATTTGTAACCATGACATTACCAGGACTTCCTGGGCAAAAACTGAGATGGAAAACCCATGGGGTTGGAGGTCACAGTATTGCAAATGTTTCCTCATTTTTTGCTGGAACGTGGTCTTTGGGGCAAGAGGGAGCATCCGTCCAGTTGTAAAAAAACAGGAAAGAGGCTGTGAAAGGAGGCAGCATGTTAGAGTAAAAAGAGCCCTGACTAAGCCTGAGGGTTCCAGGCTTTATCTTCAGCAGTGTCTTTAGCAACTGTGAGGAACTGATTAATTTATCCTTCCTGAGTTCCTGTGTCTACATCTGTAAAGGCAGACAAATTGTCTCTTGCATTCAAATGTGGGAACACTTACGACTATATTTCACAATGAGACAAAGCCCCTTGTTGTGTGGTGTTGGAGAAGGCACTTGACGTGGGGGCATTTGGTGGCAGGAAGCCGTCTATTTGAAGCACTCCACGTGAAGCGTGTGTTCCTGGATAAAACAGCGGAAGCCTCTTGGAAGGCCCACAAAGTCCCCGATGTGTGGAGTACTGTGGGACAGTTAGATTTTCCTGTCGTTAAGAGAAAGATACAGGTTTTAATATAAGCTGTAACACGACACAGAGCAAGTGCCTGGGTATCAGAAGTGAGGCAGGATTGGGGAGACAGCTGCTGAAGCTTAGAGAGAGGCTGGGCAAGCCTTTAATAATATGGGGAGTAAGATTTCTTTTCACTATTTGGCCACATCTTGATGGGACCCTCCAGATCAGAAACACGTTGTCCGACGGATTATAGAAACCTGTCAGGTTAAAGATAAAATATGGGCGTTTTCAGTACAATGCAGACCCATAGATGCGTGTTCATGTCTCAGTACATGAACAGTCAGTACATAGGGCTGACTGTGATTCCAGTGGGTGAAGTGGGAAATATCTGAATAGATGCTTCTGTAGTTCCAGAAAATGATGAAGAGGAGGATGAAGATGATACAGATGAGGAGGTCGATGAAGTACAGGAATCAGCTGCCCCCAGGTAACACTGAATAATCAGGAGGGGTAATGGGTGCTGAAATATGGAAAAGGTCTCAGAAAAAACACAAGGCAGGTGAGGGTAGTCACAGATTCCAGATGCAGGATACAGATAGCTGCAGAGTGCGCTGATTTCACCCACTCACCAACAAGGAAATAGCCCTGTTAACATCCTTGTCCATTGTCTTCATGGTACCTGTAAGCAGGACCCTCGATGACCTCACTAGCCTTCGGGACTTCCGGCACACACAGAGGAGACCTGTCCTCCCCTGTAGTGAAGCCAGGACGAGATGCAAAGCCGCTTTCCACATGGTTGTCTTTAGACTCCTGTTACGGATGGTAAACAGCAAAGAGGCAAGAAGCAGAGGAATTGGGAAGCATCTAGCACAGCTAAATGCCAAGAAGAGTACCTGGAAAAATCTACGTTTCATGTCACAATGTGAAAATTTTAAAAAGTCTAGGAGGCACACCATCTCAGGGATCTACCGTGGCTCAGACACCTGTATTTCCTTGCCCACAGTATGTTAAATACAACCCAGATTAGACACACAGTGTGGCAGCTGTCTTTGGTTCTGTGTGTGTGCTGTGAAGACTGTACCATACAGAAGCAGCTGAGTCTCTGTCTTCCTCAGCTCCTGTCTGTCCAGTGCAATGAACGCCAGCTGCTCTCTTCCTCTCTGGTTCCCATGGCAGCCATGCTCTGTTGCAGAGAGAGAAGGATTGCCTGTTGTCTCTTAAACAGACCATCCCCTTTGCTTTCTGGGACCACTACCTTATGCGTCCTGTCAAAACCAGCTGGAAAATCCTGGGGTCCAATCCCTCCTTGTTTAATCTTTGTCATCCAAAAGCATATAGATATAGATATAGATATAGATATAGATATAGATATAGATATAGATACAGATATAGGTATAGATATAGATATAGATATAGATATACTACAGATACATACATACACACACACACACACACACACACACACACACACACACACACATTTCTCTGGACGAGAGGCACTTTCCTAAACATGTTGTGACCTTCTGCTTGGAGGGCTCCTTGAGGACATTCTCACATAAACCTCCATTGCCGTATCAGAACTGATCACTCATCCCTTTCCGTTATTAAACCTTCTCTGCTATCTCACCATAGGCAATATAAAGCCCAGGTTCACTCTGAGGCAAAGGAGCTGACCCAGTTACAGGAGAAGTCACTGGAAGGGAGAGATGCGTCCCACTCACTGAATCAGCATTTCAAGGCCTTCCTCACTCCTGATGACCTTGACACGTCCCAGGGTCAGGACCTCCGAGTGCAGCTGCCTAAGGGGCGCAGGCTGGCAGATCGTTATGTGAGCAGGCTCAGCCCAGGTAAGGTGGGCACAGGCCCTGATGACACACAGCCTCAGGCTTATGAAAGTCCCCAGATCGCGACAACTCCACAATGACAATTTTACGTCTTTCCACTAAAAATTCGTAACCATGACATGACCAGGACTTCCTGGACAAAAACTGAGATGGAAAACCCATGGAGTTGGAGGTCACAGTATTGCAAATGTCTCCTCATTTCTTGCTGGAACGTGGGCTTCGGGACAAGAGGTGGCATTTGACCAGTTTTAAAGGACAGGAAGGAGGCTGTGGCAGGAGGCAGGGTGTTAGAGTAAAAAGCGCCCTGGACTAAGAATGAGGGTTCCAGGCTCTATCTTCAGCAGTGTAGTTAGCAACTGTGAGGAACTGATTAATTTATCCTTCCTGAGTTCTTGTCTCTACATCTATAAAGGCAGACAGATTGTCTCTTGCATTCAAATGTGGGAACACTTATGACTATATTTCACGATGAGATAAAGCCCCTTGCTGTGTGGTGTTGGAGAAGGCACTTGACGTGGGGACATTTGGTGGCAGGAAGCCGCCTATTTGAAGCACTCCACGTGGAGCGTGTGTTCCTGGATAAGACAGCGGAAGCCTCTTGAGGGCCCACGAAGTCTCCGATGTGTGGAGTACTGTGGGACAAGTTAGTTTGTCCTGTCGTTAAGAGACTGATACAGGGTTACTGTAAGCTGTAACAGGACACAGAGCAAGTGCCTGGGTATCAGAAGTGAGGCAGGATTGGGGAGACAGCTGCTGAAGCTTAGAGAGAGGCTGGGCAAGCCTCCAGTAATATGGGGAGCAAGATGTTTTTTCACTATTTGGCCACATCTTGATGGTGACCCTCCAAATGAGAAACACGTTGCTTCATGGATCACGAAAACCTGTCAGGATAAACACAAAACATGACAGTTTTCAGTACAGTGCAGACCCATATATGCATGTTCATGACTCAGTACACATAGGGCTGACTATGATTCCAGTGGGTGAAGTGGGAAATATCTGAATAGATGCTTCTGTAGTTCCAGAAAATGATGAAGAGGAGGATGACGATGATGCAGATGAGGAGGTCAATGAAGTACAGGAATCAGCTGCCCCCAGGTAACGCTGAATAATCAGGAGCGGGTAATGGGTGGTGAAATATGAAAGAGGTCTCAGAAAGAACACAAGGTAGGTGAGAGTAGTCACCAATTCCAGATGCAGGGTACAGATAGCTGCAGAGTGCACTGATTTAACCCACTCACCAACAAGGAAATAGCCCTGTTAACATCCTTGTCCATTGTCTTCATGGTACCTGTAAGCAGGACCCTCGATGACCTCACTAGCCTTCGGGACTTCCTGCACACACAGAGGAGAACTTTCCTCCCCTGTAGCGAAGCCAGGACGAGATGCAAAGCCACTTTCCACATGGTTGTCTTTAGACTCCTGTTAGGGAAGGTAAACAGCAAAGAGGCAAGAAGCAGAGGAATTGGGAAGCATCTAGCACAGCTAAACACCAAGAAAAGTACATGGAAAATGTACATTTCATATCACAATATGAAAATTTTTAAAAATCTAGAAGGCACGCAATCTCAGGGATCTACCGTGGCTCAGACACCTGTGTTTCATTGACCACAGTATGTTAAATACAACCCAGGTTAGACACACAGTGTGGCAGCTGTCTTTGGTTCTGTGTGTGTGCTGTGAAGACTGTACCATACAGAAGCAGCTGAGTCTGTGTCTTCCTCAGCTCCTGTCTGTCCAGTGCAATGAACACCAGCTGCTCTCTTCCTCTCTGGTTCCAATGCCAGCCATGCTCTGTTGCAGAGAGAGGAGGATTGTCTCTTCCCTCTTGAACTGAACCTCCCCTTTGCTTTCTGGGACCACTACCTTATGCGTCCCAGCAAAACCAGCTGGAATCTCCTGGGGCTCCATCCCTCCTGGTTTAATCTTTGTCATCTCAAAGTATATAGATATAGATATAGAAGTGCTATAAATATATACATATACACACACACACGCACACACACACACATATATATATTTCTCTGGACCAAAGGCATTTCCCCAAACATGATGTGACCTTCTGCTTGGAGGGCTCCTTGAGGACATTCTCACATAAAACTCCGTTGCAGTATCAGAACTGATCACTCATCCCTTTCCGTTATTAACCCTTTGCTGCTATCTCACCGTAGGCAATATAAAGCCCTGGTTCACTCTGAGGCAGAGGAGCTGACCCAGTTATGGGAGAAGTCACAGGAAGGGCAAGATGTGTCCCACTCACTGAATCAGCATTTCAAGGCCCTCCTCACTCCTGATGACCTTGACACGTCCCAGGGTCAGGACCTCCGAGTGCAGCTGTCTAAGTGGCGCAGACTGGCAGATCGTTATGTGAGCAGGCTCAGCCCAGGTAAGGTGGACACAGGCCCTGATGACACAGCTCCAGGCTTATGAAAGTCCCCAGACAGCCACACCTCCACAATGACAATTCTATTTCCTTCCACTAAAAATGTGTAGCCATGACATGACCAGGACTTCCTGGGCAAAAACTGAGATGGAAAACCCATGGGGTTTGAGATCACAGTATTGCAAATGTCTCCTCATTTCTTGCTGGAACGTGGTAATTGGGACAAGAGGCGGCATCCATCCAGTTTTAAAGGACAGGAAGGAGGCTGTGGCAGGAGGCAGCATGTTAGAGTAAAAAGAGCCCTGGACTAAGAATGAGGGTTCCAGGCTCTATCTTCAGCAGTGTCGTTAGTAACTGTGGGGAACTGATTAATTTATCCTTCTGGAGTTCCTGTCTCTACATCTGTAAAGGCAGACAAATTGTCTCTTGCATTCAAATGTGGGAACACTATGGCTATATTTCATGATGAGATAAAGCCCCTTGCTGTGTGGTGTTGGAGAAGGCACTTGACATGGGGGCATTTGGTGGCAGGAAGCCATCTATTTGAAGCACTCAATGTATAGAGTGTGTTCTTGGATAAAACACTGGAAGCCTCTTGGAGGGAACACGAAGTCCCCAATGTGTGGAGTACTGTGAGACAAGTTAGTTTGTCCTGTCATAAGAGAAAGATACAGATTTAATATAAGCTGTAACAGGACACAGAGCCTGTGCCTGGGTATCAGAAGTGAGGCAGGATTTGGGAGACAGCTGCTGAAGATTAAAAAGAGGCTGGGCAAGCCTCCAGTAATATGGGGAGCAAGATGTCTTTTCACGATTTGGCCACATCTAGATGGTGACCCTCCGGATCAGAAACACATTGCCTCATGGATAAGGAAAACCTGTCAGGATAAAGATAAAATATGGGCCGGGCGCGGTGGCTCAAGCCTGTAATCCCAGCACTTTGGGAGGCCGAGGCGGGTGGATCACGAGGTCAAGAGATCGAGACCATCCTGGTCAACATGGTGAAACCCCGTCTCTACTAAAAGTGCAAAAAATTAGCTGGGCATAGTGGCACGTGCCTGTAATCCCAGCTACTCAGGAGGCTGAGGCAGGAGAATTGCCTGAACCCAGGAGGCGGAGGTTGCGGTGAGCCGAGATCGCGCCATTGCACTCCAGCCTGGGTAACAAGGGCGAAACTCCGTCTCAAAAAAAAAAAAAAAAAGATAAAATATGAGAGTTTTCAGTACAATGCAGACCCACATATGCATGTTCATGACTCAGTACACATAGGGCTGACTGTGATTCCAGTGGGTGAAGTGGGAAATACCTGAATAGATGCTTCTGTAGTTCCAGAAAATGATGAAGAGGAGGATGAAGATGATACAGATGAGGAGGTTGATGAAGTACAGGAATCAGCTGCTTCCAGGTAACACTGAATGATCAGAAGCGGGTAATGGGTGGTCAAATATGGAAACGGTCTCAGAAAGAACACAAGGTAGGTGAGGGTAGTCACAGATTCCAGATGCAGGATACAGATAGCTGCAGAGTGCGCTGATTTCACCCACTCACCAACAAGGAAATAGCCTCGTTAACATGCTTGTCCATTGTCTTCATGGTACCTGTAAGCACGACCCTCAATGACCTCACTAACCTTATGGACTTCCTGCACACACAGAGGAGACCTGTCCTCCCCTGTAGTGAAGCCAGGATGAGATGCAAAGCCGCTTTCCACATGGTTGTCTTTAGACTCTTGTTGGGGAAGATAAACAGCAAAGAGGCAAGAAGCAGAGGAATTGGGAAGCATCTAGCAAAGTTAAACACCAGGAAAAGTACCTGAAATGATGTACATTTCATGTCACAGTGTGAATATTTTAAAAAATCTAGAATGCATACCAGCACCATCTCTGGGGTCTACCATGGCTCAGACACCTGTATTTCTTGGCCATAGTATGTTAAATACAACCCAGCTTAGACACACAGTGTGGCAGCTGTCTTTGGTTCTGTGTGTTTGCTGTGAAGACTGTACCATACAGAAGCAGCTGAGTCTCTGTCTTCCTCAGCTCCTGTCTGTCCAGTGCAATGAATACCAGCTGCTCTCTTCCTCTCTGGTTCCAATGCCAGCCATGCTCTGTTGCAGAGAGAGGAGGATTGCCTTTTCCCTCTTGAACTGAACCTCCCCTTTTACTTTCTGGGACCACTACCTTATGCATCCCAGCAAAACCAGCTGGCAATTCCTGGGGCTCAATCCCTCCTGGTTTAATCTTTGTCATCTCAAAATATATAGATATAGATATAGATATAGATATAGATGTGCTATAAATATATACATACACACACACGCACACACACACACATGCACACACACACGCACAAACACATATGAAGTCCTGGGGTCCTATCCCTCATGATTTAATCCTTGTCATCTCTATCCTACCTGGTTCATCAGGGACGTTCAGAAGGCTGAGGAAAAGGAAGTCCCTCAGGACTCTCTGGAGGAATGCGCTGTCCTTTCTTCAAACAGCGACAAGCCATCCGACTCCAGCCAGCCTCACAGGAGCGCCAAAGTCACATTTGAGGAAGACAAAGTCGACTCTGCTCTGATTTTAGACATTGAAAGCCCTCAGGATGAAGGGGAGGATGCTCTAAACATTCTCCCAGGTAGCCTCCATATTCTTTGTCCCTCGCCCCTCTGTCTAGGCTGAGGAAGGTCAATTCTGAGCACAGGCTGTATACATACACATTGGTTTGGATCAGAAAGCAGGATGGAGCTGGGGGCAGTGGCTCACACTGTAATTTCCGCACTTTGGGAGGCCCAGGGTGGATCACATGAGTTCGGGAGTTCAAGATCAGTTTGGGAAATGTGGTCAAATCCATCTTTACAAAGAATTCAAAAAATTACCCAGGCACAGTGATGCATACCTGTGGTCCCAACTACAGGAGGCTGAGGTCGGAGAATCATCTGAGCACAGGAAGTTGAGGCTGCGGTGAGTCAGGATTGCACCACTGCACTCCACCCTGCGTAAAAGAGAGACTCTGTTTCAAAAAAAAAAGAAGAAAGGAGAAAGGAAGGAAGGAGGGAAGGAATGGAGGGAGGAAGGGAGGGGAGACTAGGATGGCCTATTTAATACAGATGTCGGTGGGCCCGATGGCTTCCCACTTCTCCCTGGCCCCAGTATCAGGTTACTGGACCACAGGCAGGTATGACAAATTCCTAGCCACCTTTGTACAGGAGGTGTACAGGAGGTATCTGTCCGCCTTCTGGCCCGGTTCCTATGTCCCTTGTCACCTGTAATGATGTCATCGTTTCCCTGTACACTGTCCATGGAGTTTCTATGCTTGTCCACGGCCACTGACAGCCTTGTCTATGTATGTGGAGATGACGTTTTCCTGGTTTCACTCTTCTCGGCCTCAGTCTTGGTCTCCTGTAAGTCAGCTTGTCTTAGCTATGCAGTCACCTTGACACCAGGACAAATATAAATAGAAATTTCTCTAACAATTCATCAAGCAGGATATATGATGAGGTAAATCAGTATTGCAGCAACACTTCTGGAGAGTAGTTAGGGCCAGTTTTGAAGATTATGGGGAAAACGTTCTCTTTAATTGTTTGCACTGACTTAGGTCAGAGGATATGTGATTATGATCTATCAGATGAAGGAGATTCTGTCCCATGGATCTGGAAAGCAGGCTGAGCTACCTCTGATGAGACTTGATCTAGAGAACATTAGATTCCGCCTGTCAGAATATCATTTTCTTACACTGAGGATATTGATGTCCCTGTGCTGTGACTGGACCCTGATTTAGTCCTGTGTGAAGTGTGATTTGCTGACTGTGACCTGCTCTTCCGCATTTGTTTACAGGAAATCAAAGTGATCATGAGGAAGAGGAAGGGAAAGCGCCCGTGCCCCCCAGGTAACTGGACTTGTGGGGTGTTAGCTCAAAAGTGACACCTGGAGACCAGAGATCCCGGGAAAATAGGAAAAAAGTGATGAATAGAACTGTTCTACCCATTCATCCAACTGCACATGACCCTTTTAACAATGTCTTCTTTATTGTGGTACTTGAATACGTTTCAATTTCTTAATCCTTTTCAAGCATCGGAAATGACAGTCACTTGAGCCAGGTGAACTGACCAAACTCAGGGATTTCCTGATGTCACCTGCTGTCTGCCTCTTTGGCATTTCCCTGTATGCAAGTATTTGCTAGCAGGAAAGTGAATGAAAACAACTCATGTCGTGCTCACACTTTTGAGAATAAGTGAGGTTGAGGATACAGGAACTCTCTCTGTGAAGATTCAAGAACCTGTATCCATTTGGCCTCTGATGCTAATTTCAACAAAATGTATACAGAAGTGCTGAATGCACTGTGTCCTGGCAGTTTCCCACAGGGATCCCTCCATCTCTTCCTCCCCAGCTCATTGTCTGCCCGGTACACTGAGCACCTGCCGCTCTGTCTCCTGCTCGACACAGGGAAGGATGCTTGTGTCTCTCTGAGCGGACCGTATTGGCTTCCTCCGGCCTCTCCTGTGGTCCTCCCTCTAGAACCAGCTGGGCGCGGTGGTTTTGGTACTGTCCGCTGTTTCTCTTCCGTCTTCTTCACCCCAGGCTGAGCCAGGAGCTACTAAAGTTGAAGGAGCAGGAAGCCCCAGAAGACTCCCTGGATGACATGTGCTTGACTCCTTCAGTTCACTGTGACCTGTCTGACTGCCACCAGCCTTATAGCGACACCTTGTCCTCATTGGAGGATCAGCTGGCATGCTCTGCTCTGGATGGAGCCTGTGAGTACTCCAGCCTGAAGGTCACAGAACTCCACGGTCCTCCCGCGCAGCCTCTGTATGTTTTGTTTCTGCAACTTGTGTCACGGAGACAGACCATCCATGCAGGCAGGCGCTGTCAACTGAGCCTGTTTTGAATCTGACTCTTGGCTCCATTTTTAGTCACAGACATCCAGTGGGAGGAACTTCCTCTTTTCCTGTCCCAAGTGCCTCCTCGGTCACCTGGCTTCTTCTCATAAGAACAGGCTGTGGACATGAAAACAGGAAAGAGGTCAGGACTTATAGCAAGGTTTTGGCCACAGTGGCCCATCCGGATATATTTGCATAACAAACCTTCTTCTGTAAGACAGGGCGTCTCTCTTTTCAGAAATTATGTTGCTAACTGCACACCTTGAACAGGGGCCTTATCTCTTCTCTGGCCATCCACACATCCAGGCAGTGGTGCACCATGATTTCAGAGGCCGTTTTATACTTCCTGTGTCTGATAAGGATTCTCTACTCCAGGGATCCCCAGCTCAGGGGCCTTGGACCGTTGTGGGTCCATGACCTGTTAGGAGCTGGGCCACACAGCAGGAGGTCAGCGATGGGAGAGCATGACCGCCTGAATTCTGCCTCCTTCCTGCCAGATCAGATCAGCAGTGGCATTTACATGATGTCTGTCTGTGTGGCCTGGGTGGCTTTACTGAGAGGCAGGGAGAGCAGGGATGGGTGTTCTGGGTGTGCTTAACAAAGGGAAAACTGAGATTGTTCCTACTGAAGCCCCTTCTCCTTTCAGCTTCCACCCAGGCCGCCTGTCCCCAAGGGACTTGGGGTGGAGACTTGAGCCACCGCCCGTCAGAGGTGCAGGCGTCACAGACACAGCCGGAGCCAAGCACCCTGGTGCTGAGCTGTCTGCGACTACAGCTGGATCAAGGGTCTGACTGTGGGAATGGCTTAGCCAGGCAGGTCCTTTCCATCACCACCTGCGGCTTCACAGTCAATGCTGATTCTGGGATCCAATGCTCCTTCCAAGGTAGGGAAGGAAAGGGGACAGGAAGGTCTAGTCCAGGTCTTGGTGGTCACGGTGCTGCAGGTGGAGCAGAGAATGGGGCCTCTCCGTGCTCACTCGGGGTCAAGTTAAATCCATGATACTCCAGCCTGGTGAGCTGAGCCAGAGCCTGGGGCTGAGGACAAAATCTGCTCTCAGGTCCTGGGTTTGCCTCCTCCTCGTTGTTCACTTTGGCCAAGGATTTTGTGTTTTTGGTATACGAATCTCTGTTTTCTCATCTGAGCTACCTACAAAATACTGTCTACCGGTACTCATTGCTGAGAATATTTATTATAATTTCCAAAGGGCCTGATTCAATAGCAATTGCTCAATAGACCTATAAATACGTGTTATCTCATCTGTCTTTCTGCCAAGTTTACATATAGAAAGTGACTTCACAGACTATGTCTTCTCTGAGGTCGAGCAGTTGTGACGCTCTCTGTTCTCTAGAGTCCCCTATTCCTTTCCTTTCTCACACACACTCCTCTGTCAGTTTTCTTCCTCTCCTTCCCCTTCCCCCATGAAGCCAGTTCTCCACTCTCAGGCACTTTCAGTGACAACCTATGAGGCACATTCAGGACCAGGGTAAATCCTGGACCAACATGTCAGTCTCATGCCCCGTCCAGCCCCTCTTTCTCCTTTCTCTGCTCTTTTGAAAACAAAGGGCAATCTTCACATGGGAAGTGTTCACCTCAGTCTCTTTATAAAAATGCATTTAGTTCATCATCTCCACTCATGTCCTCGATCATGTCCTCAGTTTCCTTCTCACAGGGGTCCACTTCTGCTCAGATTTCCTTAAAACCCTGGATCCTGTTCATTCTCACTCTTCGTCCTGGTCCATATCTCCTCCTGGAGCCCTCAGCTGAGGAATACGGGGACCCCCGTCCTCAGGAGGAGGGAGGGTCACGTGAAATAACGAGCACCATTTGGGTCCGTGGAGAGGACACTTGGAAGGCACTCAGCGGGTGTCGGGGGATGTGCAGTCCTTGACACGTGCCGTGTAACTTATTTAAACTGATTTCTTCCCACCAGATTCTCTGTTTCACTATGGATTCTTACACTCCCAGCCAAGACCCAACACACTGGCTCAGATGCACGTTGTCTTGCTCACGTTCCATGGAGTCCAGGGCCGGAGCCAGGCTCCTGGTAAGAGCACAGGGTGAATGCCTTGTGTCTCACTCACAGCTTCCTTGGTCATTTCTCCCTGGTGTCTCACAGGTCATCTGTTTCTTTGCACACCTTTTCTTTCTCATTCTTCTCATATTTCTTTTTTTTTTTTTTCAATTTCAATGGAACAGATCATTGATTACACTGTTATATTAAATATCTCCCAAATCCCTATATATTAGTTTTTCATTAGATTGATATCTACAGATACATGCATTTACATCATTTGCCATGTATGTGATGTACATTTGGTTTGTATGCTACGTAGTGTGTATATATATATATATATGCAGTAGATCATATAATGACGCAAGTTTTGTAAATTCTCCAGGTTCAGTCTTCCCCGGTTCTTTTCTCATCGGCTGCTGTCACCTCTGTCTGGCCTCACCTCTGTGCCCCATGGGCCGCCACCCTGCCAGGCCCTTCCACCCCCATGTCTATTTGGACACAGCTCTGATTTAACTTTCACTTTTATGATCTCTTCCCTCCCCAAAGCACAGCCTACACACAGTGTGAGTCCCTTGCTTTTGCCTTATCTACCGGAATCTTTTTGTGTTTCTTAATCTTTTGTTTCTTGAATATGTTTGTGAATCGGGAGTGCCTTGGCCTCCTGGCAAACTTGTCCTTACTGAGTAATGTCAGAAAGATCAACAAAAACGAAAATATTAAAGTCACTCTATTGGCTTCCCCTCACCGTTTAGACTCTCTGTCCAAGGCCACATTCCTGATTTGACGTCCTTTGGGTGGAAGAGGAAGTCACGGTAAGATCATGGATGCCAGTGGGTGTCATTGGCTGTCGTTTTGTTTTCAGAGCTGGTTTTAGCCTCCTCTGTTGGGATGAAGAACCCTCCGCAGCTGGAAGATGATGCACTCGAAGGCTCAGCAGACAACACACAAGGGGATCACGTCACTGACAACATTCACGCCTCCAGCGTTCTGAAACCAAAGATGATGAAAAGAAAACTCCCATTCAGCAAGTGGATCCCTTGGCCTTCATGCTTAGGGGGCAGAGGTAATCACATCTATGGCTCTTAGCCGCACTCACTTCTTAATTCTCCCTGTCTGTGGTGACAGCTCCTTCTCCCGCTGCTTTCTCTCTTCCAGCGGCTGCTGTCATCTCTGTCTGATCTCACCTCTGTATCCCATGGGCCGCCACCCTGCCAGGCCCTTCCACCCCCATGTCCGTTTGGACGCAGCTCTGATTTAACTTTCACTTTTATAATCTCTTCCCTCCCCAAAGAACAGCCTACACACAGTGTGAGTCCCTTGCTTTTGCCTTATCTACTGGAAGCTTTTTGTGTTTCTTAATCTTTTGTTTCTTGAATATTTTTGTGAATCGGGAGTGCCTTGGCCTCCTGGCAAACTTGCCCTTACTGAGTAATGTCAGAAAGATCAACAAAAACTAAAATATTAAAGTCACTCTATTGGCTTCCCCTCACCATTTGGACTTTCTTGTCCAAGGTCACATTCCTGATTTGACATCCTTTGGGTGGAAGAGGAAGTCACGGTAAGATCATGGATGCCAGTGGGTGTCATTGGCTGTCGTTTTGTTTTCAGAGCTGGTTTTAGCCTCCTCTGTTGGGATGAAGAACCCTCCGCAGCTGGAAGATGATGCACTCGAAGGCTCAGCAGACAACACACAAAGGGATCGAGTCACTGACATTCATGCCTCCAGCGTTCTGAAACCAAAGATGATGAAAAGAAAACTCCCATTCAGCAAGTGGATCCCTTGGCCTTCATGCTTAGGGGGCAGAGGTAATCACATCTATGGCTCTTAGCCGCACTCACTTCTTATTTCTCCCTGTCTGTGGTGACAGCTCCTTCTCCCGCCGCTCTCTCTCTCATTTGTTCTCTCCAGCGGCTGCTGTCACCTCTGTCTGGTCTTACCCCAGTGTCCCCTGACCTCCCACGCTGCCAGGCCCTTTCTGTCCCCATCTACTCATTGCTCTCTGAACTCTGCATTGTTCCTTCTTCTGCTGTCTTGAGGATCCCTCTCACGGCCACAGGAGAGCCAGGCCTCCTTTTGCTCCTCCACATGCACAGTTGAAGCTGCTGAACACAGAATTCTTTGCCTGGAATTGCACACTCTCTTGGAAAATTGTCCTTTCCTCCCTGTATCCCCAGCTCCATTGCCTCTTTCTGCAGGGAGCATTGCTTTAATTTATCATTTACATGTAGGTTTTCCTCATGCGTTGGCTTTGGAGGAACCCAGCTAAGTCAGCCCTTACTCGTCTCTTGTTCCTCTGAATGAGAAGTGTTAAAGCTGAGCACGGAGAGCCCCACTTAGAAAACTAAACTAGAACCTGGGTCATAGGTGAGAGTTCCCTCCCAGACTGGAGTCAGGTTTGTCTTCAGCCCCAGACATGCAGTCTTGTGACAGTGTAGATGGAATTGCCAGGGACTCAGTAGTCTCGCCTCATGGACTCATCTGTGCTGACATTAACTGGGTGACATTTATGACATTCAGAAGCACATGCAGAGGACAGGACTTCAAAACTGCATACATCACGAGATAGAGGATTCTAACCTCTCTCCATTTTATTCTCATTTCCATTTCTACACATCCAGTTACGGGTCTAAAATGCGACTCAGATGAATCTTGAGGCCAGGGTATATGAGAGAGCATTTTCTGAATTAACTTTGAGAAAAGTGATTCCAGGACCTGCTTTATGCACACACAAGATGACAGACAAGCAGGTGTCTACAGGACAATCTTTGCTTTGGCCCAGCACAATTGATAAGAGAGAGATTTCACTGAAGTTGTCAGAGAGAAGACTAAAATCCATGGCACTACAGGAAACAAAGCCAATCATGAGACAAATGGGGAAGGGAAGAAAGTGATGGGAAATTAGGTGGTTCCATTTGGTCTCTCTAAATCCCGCTGCCATGGAATAAACACCTGGTGAGATTTCAGTTAAGATGCATGCCTTGAACCCGCACCTTGAGATTCTCACTTACATGTTCGGGGGTGTGGTTTGGGTGTCTGTAGTTTTAAAATGATCCCACGTGATTCTAACATGTGGCTGAAGATGAGGAAGACAACCGGTCTTCTACCACCTCAGGCTGCCAACATGGAAGTTTTCCATGTGTGGCTACTCCAGAGAAAGGCTGAGCATCCATCAGCATTTGATAGGATACGTATTCGCCTCTCAACAGGACAGTTCATACAGCATAGCAAAAAATCAGAAAGAAAACCAAGAAAATTAAGAGATTCGACCTTTAGCCTCTGCTTGAAATATACTTGCTCAATTTTGAATACAAGACAAAGTGAGAAACAGTCATTACACTAAAGCCTAATGTATGGAAATAATACCTCCCGTATTACATAGAGTGGAATTTAGTGTTTTCTTTGGCAGTTTAAGGTAAATCTTGCAGTTGACGTTTAACCACACCGATTTTATAGCCCACTAACTGGCTCAGCACGGCAATGTGAACGTTTTACTTTTGGTCAATTATTGTTCTTCCTCAAAGCCCCCAAAGAGAACTTATTAGTCTCACTCTCCTCAAGAGAACAAATAACAAATCAAGACTGAAATTCTGCAAGAGATTGCCTATGAATACTTCTTTATGCCACTCTTAAAGCTGACATTAAATACTAACAAGGAACCTTTCAGCCTGGTGTGGTGGCTCATGGCTGTAAACCCAGCACACTGGGAGGCCAAGGTGGGTGGATCACAAGGTCAAGAGATCGAGATCATCCTGACAAACATGGTGAAACCCCCTCTCTACTAAAACTACGAAAATGACCCGGGCCTGGTGGCACGCACCTCTGGTCCCAACTACTCGTGAGGCTGAGGTGGAAGAATCGCTTGAGCCCAGGAGGCGGAGGTTGCAGTGAGCCAAGATTGCACCACGACACTCCAGCCTGCTGACAGAGCAAGACTCCTTCTCAAATAATAAAGAAAGAAATTTCTCCCAAAATGTACTTGGGGAAAAGAAAAAGTGGGAGGAGAGAATGTAGTAAAACAAAAACTATTCCTTTTCACCTTGTACTTCAAAGTTTTGTTGGTCTAGATAGTGAAAATATTCCTAGCAATGCCTTAACGTGTAACCAGGTATGCGTTCAACTTCCGGGCATTAGGGAAAATAAGTAAGTCCATAGTTACACTCCCCACTCTCTGCTCATTTCATTTTGACTGTCTTTGTTTTTTTTTTTTTTTTTTAATTTTCTTTCTTTCCTGATCCCATTTGAAAGAATACTTATAATGATGTTTGGGTTTTTTTCTTTTTAAATTTTTTAACCAACCAAGTTAACACCACAGACGTCGTATTTCTTTGCAGAACCTTAATCCTGTCCCAGCCAGGGGAACCCCACAGCCTCTCCTGACTGCCGAGACCTCCAGATTGGACCCTTCCCTCTCGCTTCCTCCAATCTCTATTGAAAGGGCCTCAGTGCCTGCTTCTAGCTCCGGGCTGTCAATAGCAAGTCATGTGGCCTTAGTTCAGTCTTACCCCTGTGGCGTCACTACTCCTGTGTTTAAAAAGGTGGAAGAGGACGTGGATGCTGTTTGAGGTTCTTGCTGCTTTTTCTATCCAGAGTGTTACCCATGACCCTCCCGCTCCTCCCCAGAACACTGGGACATGGAGTTGTCACGGGGTGGGCTTCTCTGCAGAGGGTCCTCCTTCTGCAGTCCTCTGTGTCTGAGCATGCATGATTGATGCTGAGCACATCCTCACTGGGAGGAAAAGCCATCACTCTGCTCCAGACAGAGGGGATCAGGAGGAAAGGGGCTGATGTTCCCGGCTGCTGGTTGGGCATAGGTGGGGTCCCTATATCCTGCACCCCAGGCTGACAGGAAGTTCATGGAAATTCAGGAGTGTTTTCTCACTTGTGGATGGTGCTTCCCCCTTCAGGCAGTCCAGTGCTCACCCTCAGCTCAAGCTCCCAGCAGGAGATCGGTTTGCCCCTGGGATATCATCACTTAGCCGTCCCTCCAGACTCAGCCTTCAGGAGGACCTGACAAAAATGTTCATTGGATTATTTTTTCTCTCTCCCCTACAGGCACCAAATACTGCCAAAAGGATGCAAACAATGAAAGGATGTCAGGAAAAAAAGGGGGTCACAGGCTTTTCCGCTTGATGAAAAAACACTAAAATGGCAAAGCAAGTTCAAGTCCAAACACAAGTCACGGCAGAGATCCTTCACTGAGGATTGCATTTTAGACCACAGAATGCTCTTGATGATTTCAGCCCACTAGGCTCCTTTGATTCCTCCTCCTCCAATTGTGATCAGTACCAAGGGTGTCCAATTCCTAGACAGACAAACAGCATTGACAAGCCTCAGCCCTGCTCCTGTCAATTTCTATCCTGCAGAGAGCAGGAGTCCAGAGCTGCTGGCAGGGGACAGCGTGTCACCCGGGACTCCGTCGGGGCAGAGTATCGATAATGTTATATTCTTGCTGCAAATGCTTTGTTTGCAGAGGACAGGTCCACTGTCTGGCTCAAAGGTCTACATTCTCAAGTCACCTGAAAGTGTCCTCGTAATTAAATTCAGCTTAAACATTTTGCCAGGAGCACTGCAGAGTCGATGCTATGAGCTTCCTATTCAGTCCATCCGTGGGCAGAAAAGGCCCAGTGTGTCCATCCCCATTATCGTGATACTAGCTAGAATGGGCACTTGGTTAAGGAGGAGACTAGGAACTCTGTCCCTTGTAAAGACACCTTATTTGTAATTAATTTGAAAAGTGGTTTCAAAAGTATAAACATCTGTATTCTAACCATCTTCCTCTTACCATTTTATCATCAATTAATTACCCTGCCTGTGTTAGTTATTATATTGATATTTGTACATGGGGAATATTCTCTCTCAAAATTTTACTATATACTTGTTTTTACTGGCATTCTTCACAACAAAGAATATTCCCTGCCCAAATTTTAACTTTCATCCAAAATGAATCTTAATTTGTTTTGCTGGCATTCTGTTGTGTAAAAGAATATTCTCTGCCCCAGTTTTAATTTTCACCCAAAATTAATTTTAGTCTATTAGTTATAATGTTTAAGCTTTGTTTAATAAAGATTTTTTTGCCCGTGACTCTGGACTAGTGGATATTTTACAAACAATGTTTTAAGTTTTTATTATTATGATTGGTTTGGCAGATAAACCTACAGATTAATAAAAACATTCTTATTTTTCTGTTTATATTCTAAACTCTTCCATATTTTAGTCTATACTTACCATATGAGGTAGATGGTGTTTTCTGTATTTCTTTGTTGATGATACTTGTTTTGCGTGCGTGTGTGTTTGTGTGTGTACACGCGTGTGCATTGTTATTTAAGAAGAGTTGTATAGCTCTTGATTAACATTGCACTAAGGTTTTGACGTCACTAATCCCCTTTTAACTTGACACACTTCTGCTATTTGGTTTATACATTTTAATTTGTATCTTTCAACTTCAGATTTTTACCACTAACAATCAAAGCAATATTTTCCTCTTCTCTTTCCTCTTTACCTGCCATTTCTCATTTGTTATTTCAACCCAAACATAAAGTAACAGCCTATGTGTCCCACCTGTCCCCACCTTGGTTTTTGGTGTAGATGTACAATTAAATATGTTGACGCACCTGAGCTATTCAAACGTGTGTCCTAGGTATCCCTTGTGGAGTGGAATTTATCCGTAGCAGAGTCCTCCTGAGGGAATCGGGTCTCGCTAACTATTGCATGCTTAGGGAACTTTTCCCAGTCTTCATACATGGGTCACATCACCGCATATACCGTACTTGCTAAAAAAGATTTTTTCTTATGATTTTAGGGCGTACTGTTTGGTGTTGGGAGACATCACATTTGCTGTCTCTGGGATTCTATTTTGTTCTACCAGGACCTTTAACTTCTGCCAGTTATCTCATTCATTCTCATCACCACAAGTCTCCAGAGGATGCTTCCTTTGTCCAAGCCTCCCGGTCTCCCAGCAATGCTGCCCTTGGAAGATCGGTCCCTCTGGTCCTCTGCACCGTGAAGCCCCTGCCCATCATTCCCCAGTAGCAGGTTCTGATCCACCAGGTCTCAGGCGTGTTCTGTGCTTCTCCACACTGGCTGTCTGAGGATGGTTGTTCTGGGTGTTCTGTCGTGAACAGGCCCTCCCTGCTGTGCTGGTTTTTATTTGCATACTGTTTCCTGCTCCCTCTGCTGTTGTGTGGCTCCCAGGTCCAGCTAAATAAAATCACCTGAGGGCCACAGTGTTCCCCAGCCCTGGTTGGGGGCAGCATTATGGGTGGCATTTTTGACTCTTTGTTAATCCCTAGGGCTTTGAAGTGTATGTGGAGAAATTCAGCTATTATCTATCCTACTTCTTCAAATGCAGAACTTCAGTAGTTTAAAAAAGGAGAAATAATCATATACTAGAACATCTTCATATTCATTGGCCAGCTTCAGCAACAGTCACTGAATAACCGAACTTTTAAAAATACAATCCTTCCGGCCGGGCACGGTGTCTCAAGCCTGTAATCCCAGCACTTTGGGAGGCCGAGGCGGGTGGATCAGGAGGTCGAGAGATCGAGACCATCCTGGTCAACATGGTGAAATCCCGTCTCTACTTAAAAAAATACAAAAAATTAGTTGGGCATGGTGGTGCATGCCTGTAGTCCCAGCTACTCAGAAGGCTGAGGCAGGAGAATTGCCTGAACCCGGGAGGCGGAAGTTGCGGTGAGCCGAGATCGCGCCATTGCACTCCAGCCTGGGTAACAAGAGCGAAACTCCGTCTCAAAAAAAAAAAAAAAAAAAAAAATACAATCCCAATCCTTCCTACTTATGAAATGTTGTGTATGTGTATATGTACACAGCATGTGTGTGTGTGTGTATATATATATATATATATATTTGGACATATGATTATGGAGGCTGCAATCCCCAAGATGGAAAGCTGGATACTCAGGAAAGCATTTTCTTCTCATTAGACCTTGTACTCCTCTGGCCTTTGGTTGATTGGATGACGCCCACCCACCATAGAGAGGGCAATCTGCTTCACTGAGTTTGTCTATTTTAGTGTCAATGTCATCCAGAAACACCCTCCAGCGCACACCCAGAAAAATGCTGGAACAAATGTCCTGGCACACCGGGGCTCGGTAAAAGTTATACACACAATGACCCATTATACAGGTCCTTTGACCTATGTGGGGTTTTCATATTTTTCTCCCATTTTGTAGCTTTTTATGCTATTACCGGTGTCTTGTGCTGATCAAGAATTTTTAATTTGTATAAAGTAGAATTCATGAATCTTTTCTGTAGTACTTTATGTTGATATGATAACGATGTATATTTTGTGTCTAACTCTACATCATGAATATTTCTCTTATGTTTGCTACTGTATGTTTTCTAGATTCGCAGTTTATGATCGATTTTCAGTTACTTTTCGTGCAAGTATAGACGTTTAAGTGGATTTTTTTCTTTCTTTGTTATTGGTTTTTACTTCCACTTTTACTTCAAGTTCAGGAGCACATGTGCAGGACGTGCAGATTTGCTCCACAGGTGACCGTGTGCCATGGCCGTCTGCTGCACAGAGAATCCGGATCATCGCATTGCCTAGGTATTAATCCAGCATCCATTAGCGTCTCTTCCTGATGCTCTCCCTTCCCCAACCCCCCACCGTCCATGTGTTCTCACCATTCAGCTCCCGCTTCTAAGTGAGAAGATGCAGGGTTTTGTTTTCTGTTCCTGGGTTAGTTTGCTGAGGATAAAGGCTTTCGACTCCATCCGTGTCCCTGCAAATGACATGATCTCATTTCTTTATGCGGCTGCATAGTATTCCATGGTGTATATATGCCACATTTTCTTTATCTAGTCTGTTACCATGTTTTTTGGTGTCTCCATCAAAGATCAATTGATCATAGACGAGTGGGTCTATTTCTCGGCTGGGTCGGCTTCCAAATACTTACTCATTTCCCCATATAGGTGTCTTTCCAGGCCTCAGAATCTCTGATGGTTTACCGGATGTTGTGTATGTTACCATATTGAGTGCTGGATATTTCTGTGTGCCTATGTATTTTTAGCTTTCTTCAGGGATGCAGTTAAATCACTTGGAAACAGTCTAATCATTTTCCGTCTTGTTTTTATGATTTGTGAGGTGGTCCAGAGCAGGGCTCGTGGCCTGCTACTGAGCAAAAACCTTTTTGAAACTCCTATCCTTTGTCCTGTGGATTATGAGTTAATTTGAGTTTCAATGATCATTCAGGCACCACTCCCAGCCCTGTGTGTGAGCCAGGCACCAGACTCTCTAATCTTTTCAAATGATTTTCCCTTTGACTTGGGAATATTTTCATCAAATGTAGGCTCTGATCTGTACTTTCTTAATCAGCACTGTGCTGACGCAGTAGGGACACCCTCTGCGAGTCACAGTAATTTACTTTCTGCAGCTCTCTCCTGGCTGGATCCTATTTATGGGTTTTATGCTACTTTGGGTCTATGCTACCCTGGACACTCTGCTCAGTGTCCTTAACTCAAAGGTGTCCACTGGGGTCCTTTTCACTTTCTCCTCCCTGTACTCAGCTTGGAAGCTCTCTCACGGCAGTCAGTGGAAGCAATTGAGGGGCTCGGCTGTCTGGTTCACATCTCTCAAGGGTGACTATCCTTTTCTGCTTAATGTTCAGTATCTTGAAACCCATCTTTTTGTGTATTTTATGTTCATGGAGAGTGTTCTCTCTTTCTGCAAGGAGTGAAAAACATACCTTTGTCTTTCATATACCATCTTTATTTCAGTCGCTTTTGGGAAACAAGTGGTTTTTGATTACATGAATGAATTGTATAGGGGTGAAGTCTGAGATTTTAGTGCTCCTGTCACCGGAGTAGTGTACAGTGTACCCTATATGCAGTAAAAATCCTGCTTTGAGTGTGAGGTGTGTTCCTCATGGATTGGGCCTACGGGCCATGACACCAGCTTCCCAGGAATCAGGAACAGTAAAACCCAACCTTGGGGAGAAAGGTTAATATTCTTCATGTGAAAACCAGGCTCTGGAGCTTCAGAACGTGTTTCATTCTTCAACAAAGGCATATATCAGATGTGATAAAATCCTGCTTGAACCCCAATCGTTCATGTTACTAAAAACATGAGTGTTTGGGGTTCAAGCAGGATTTTACCACATCTGATTTAATGTAGAGGAATTGAGAATACGGTTAGGAGAGAGGCTAACTAAGAGACAATGTATCATAAGCTTCTCTTAAATGAACTGAGATCAGGTAAAACTCGGAGTGCCTAACTGGGCTTGAGCCACCAACCTTTTAGTTAGCAGATAGAAGAACTCAAGAACTCAAGATCATGCAGCAGAAACCCAGGCACAGACCCTCTGCGCACACTCTCTCCAGCCTTCATGTTGCAGCACCCTGGGCTCCTCTGCCCAGGGCAATTGCAGCAGCTCCACAAACCATTCAGCCCATCTGCAGCTCCCATTAGGCGTCTGCAAAACAATCAGAGAATCAATTAGCAACAAAGTTGCAAGACTCTCCTTTGCCCAAAGGCAGAAGAAAAGGCTCAAAATAAAAGTGAAGCCTCTATTTCACCCAGCTGAAACTTTCTTTTTCTTTTATTTTTTTCCTGACGGAGTTTCGCTCTTGTTACCCAGGCTGTAGTGCAATGGCCCAATCTCGGCCCACCGCAACCTCCGCCTCCTGGGTTCAAGCAATTCTCCTGCCTCAGCCTCCCGAGTAGCTGAGACTACAGGCATGTGCCACCATGCCTATCTAATTTTTGGATTTTTAGAAGAGACGGGGTTTCACCATGTTGACCAGGATGGTCTCGATCTCTTGTCCTCGTGATCCACCCGCCTTGGCCTCCCAAAGTGCTGGGATTATAGGCGTGAGGATACAAGTGAAATTTTACAACCCATTTGTCTAGATCTCGTAGCAAAGCCTGGTTTTCCCGGTGTTTGTGCCTTATCACCAAAGGCCAAAATCATCAAAGACATGGCAGGCTCTGTCCTTCTCCCAGGGGGCACAGCCCTTCCCTCACATCCTCTTCCCACAAAACTGCGGAACACTGCTCCCAACCAACTCCTTCCTCCTGACAAGCTGGAACTCTGCAACTGTTCAAACAGCTTTTCATTTTTTTTTTCCTGGAAAATCTGTTACTCCTATCTGGGTTTCCCACTCGTGCCCTTTTGGGTTGATCTTTCTTCTCTTTTATACTTTTGAAAGTTTCGTTTGATTTCTAAACTATATCCTTAATATGTTCCTCCAAAATCTCTCTCTCTCTTTTCTTATCCCTGATACTATGGTCTTCATTTTTATGAGGCATATTTTTAGTTGATCTCTGGATTAAGGAAAATGAAGACGGGCCAGGCCACCAATTCCACACACTGCCTAGATAAGGAGGGAAGGGGATTTCACTTCCTCAGTCCACAGAGCGGCCGTCGGCCAGGTAGGTTCATCCGGATAAAGGAGGAAGATGCTTTGGTTGAATAAAGGAAACTGCCCATCACTCACGTGTGGTTCCCAGTATCCTATGTACTGGCAGGAAACTGTGTTTTCTTTAATTGTGTGAAACATTATGCATAATGGTACACAAAATAGAAATGTGCAGGCTAATGAATCGCTACAAATGAACATAGCCCCACCTAGATTAACACCCAGAACCGGGGTAGGTTCCAGAAGCTTTCCACCTGTCCCTTCCTGATCACAGCACCCTCCCTGCCCTCAGCAGTTACCACACACAACCGTGATGTTCCTTTTCTTGTTTATATTAAAATTTCTGCTGATGGTGCACTCCTAACAGGCCTCAGTTTATCTGCAATCGTATGCTGTGTGTTCCCTCGTGCTTGGCTTTTTTCACTAACAAGGATGGATTTAATAATCATCAGTGATTCTCATCTAGAATGACCTGGGACAGCTGGATTCTGATTCCGCAGAGAGACTCCACCCCTCACAAGCAGCCTGGCCTGCACTTCCATTTCATTTGAGAGATTCTTGTGCCTTAGACTCTGCAGAACCCCAGAAAAAGGGATTTGTAAATGAGGCCTGAGCGGGTGGGCAGTGGAGGGCCCGTTCTGCTCCTGAAGCAGAACTTGGGGAGACCCAGTAGAAAAGAAAGGAGTCCCCAGAATCAGAAAAGGGGAGGAGAGATGAGAGGATTTTTTTTTCTAGAACAAGGTTGGGGGATGAGAGACCAGAATGAGGTGTGTGTGAGGAGCAGGGTCAGGGGATGTTCGCTGCAGGGAGAGGTAGCCACTCTGGGGCCAGGAAAGAGAACCAACTTGTTATTCAGCTCACTCTCCTCCTCCTCCTCCTCTCTTCTCCTGTCTCTCCTTTATCATGTCTACCAGTTCCAGTCTCTGCTATTCTGCATCTCATCAGGGAACACAGGGTGTGCTGTGGACTGAATGTTTGTGTCTCCCACAGATTCTAATGTTGAAATCTTAACCCCCAAGGTGCTAGTATTAGGAGGTAGGACCTCTGGGGAGTTAACAGGTCACAAGAACAAAGCCCTTGTAAATGGAATGAGTGCACTCATGAACAGGCCAGAGAGCTGCCTTGTCCTATAACGGGGGGGGACGCAGAGAGATGGACATCTGTGATTCTGGACAGGAACCCTCCCTGGACACCAAATCTGTGTGTGCCTGGATTGTGGACTTCCCAGCCTTTGTCTCTAGAACTGAGAACAAATGAATTTCTGTTGTTTATAAGCTACTCAGTTCATGGTAACTGAGTTACATACAAAGTTGGCTTCCATAAGGCTACATGGTGGGAGGTTATATTCCACCCTAAAATGCTATTAGGAATGTGCACGCCGAGTTTAAATGTATAGATATGGTATTTGTGACAGGTATCAAAGTTCTTGGCACAGCACGTGCTCTCAGAAGTTGTGTTCCTGGACTCTGTTAAATGTGACCATCCCCTCTCCTGCACACTTGTCCATATCCTGTCCAAAGGCCTCTCAGACATCTAGGTGACTCCAGGAACCCTGCCTTTGAGGAGCTCCATCCTTTATAGGCCCCAAAATACGTGAAGGTACCTGGGAAGTCCATTCTTCTCTGCCACGGTTAGGGATTCCTGCTAGACTTGGGCCTGGAACCCTGAGATCAGGCAAATTTTTTTAAAATGTGAGGCGGGAAAGATATTTTATTATACTAAGCTATATAACTGCGGTCTTTCTTTACCGCTCATTCCACTTCACAAATCTAGAAGGCATTCCAGTGGGATCTGCACTTCATCCACCCTCATTCAAGCTGAGGACACAATAATTTAAAACCCCAGATTCAACCTTTCAACTTTTGTCCATCACGTGTTTTGACTTCCACGTGTTTCAGTTGAATATCAGGAGTTTCATTTTCAGAAAGGCACTGCAGTGAGAGTGATAAGTAATGTGATGTGACTATGTAACATTACATTCCCTGAACTGTCTCTTTACTCGGAATATCAAATTCCTTGTGCTAGTGTTCCTCTGGCCACACATAAGAAACTCAACAAATCATAGAAGTGTGGGGTCTGTGGGCTGGGAGAGGGCAGTATCAGCTAACCCTTAGGATTCTCTCAGAGCTCACTGGTTCTTAAATGGATGGGACCTTTGGTTGTCAAATTTCTCTCTCTTTCCTATAGGAGATGATAAGTCTAGATGCCTGCTCTATTCATGTTGACAAAGATGTTTACAAACTGGAAAGTGCCTTCTATCTGCTCCCAACTCCGAAGACACGTGTTTACTGAGTCCTTGACATGTGGAAATTTCCCTTTGCATCAGTCTCAGGAGGACACATCCTGGGAGACTAGCTTAGATCTCCTGAGATCCCTGTTAGCCGCTTTGTACAATCCTTCCCTGTTCTGGTGCCTTTTGCTTCTAAGGGTTCTTCTGGAAAGACTACTGTAACCATTTTGCACCCAGGTCCTCATAATGGGACATATATAGAAATGTATAATTCGTATATACCATTTATCTGTCTTCCCTCAAGGCATTTTTTGCCAGTCACTGACAGATGCAGGAGGAAATCTCAGTTTCATGGGCTGGGGAAGGATCACTCTTAAACATGACTTATCTCCAAGCTCCCCTGCTGCTATCCAGACAAAGCCCCTCATGGCACTTTGCCTGACGTAACACATGCACAGCAATTAACCCAAAATGGGTATAGACCTAGTTGTAAGAGCTAAAATATAAAACTTCAAGAGGAATTCACGGGAGGAAATCTTTGTGAATTTGGGTAAAGCAAAAAGTTCTAAGATAATGTACCGAAAGCACAAGCCAAATAGAAAGCATTAATAACACAGACTTTACTAAAATTAAAAAGCTTTCTGCTTCAAAAGAAATTAAGAAGAAAATAGTCATTGGTTAGAAGGAAATATTTGCTAAACGTATATCCTACAAAGGACTTGAATTCACATAAAGAACACTTTTTAAATTCAATCAGAAGCAACCTAGGCCAGGGAAGGTGGCTCACGCCTGTAATTCCGGCACTTCGGGAGGCTGATGCTAGTGGATGATCTGAGGTCGGGAATTCGAGACCAGCCTGACCAACATGGAGAAAACCCCGTCTCTACTAAAAACACAAAATTAGCCGAGAGTGATGGCACATGCTTGTAATCCCAGCTACTTGGGAGGGTGAGGAAGGAGAATCACTTGAACCCGAGATGGGGAGGTTGGAGTGGGCCGACTTTGCCTCACTGCCCTCTGGCCTGGGCAACAAGAACGAAACTCTGCCTCTAAAAAAAAAAAAAAAAAAAAAAAAGAAGCAACCTACTTTTAAAAATCAGCAAAGAACATGGATGCACATTACCAAAGAAGAAATATAGATGGCTAAAAAGCTTATAACAGGGTACTCGATGTCATTAGTCTTTAGGTAAATGTAAATTAAAACCACACTAATATACCACATTATACCCATGAATAAGACTAATCTTAAAAAGACAGAGAATACCAAGTCTTGCTGATTATGTGGGAAAGCTGGAATCCTCAAATATTTCTGTTGGGAATGTAAAATAATAGTCATTTTGGAAACCAGTGTACAGTTTCTTAAGAAGTTAAACATATGTTACCATGTGATTCAACAAGTCCACCCCTAGAAATCTATCCAAAATAAATAAAAACATATGTCTATTCAAGAATGGTTCTGGCATGTCCACAGCAGTATTATTCACAATAGTCAAAAACTGGAAATAATTCAGTGTCCATCAGCTGCGAAATGAATAAACAAAATGTGGTGTACCTGTGCAATGGAATTCTATTCAGCAGTGAAATCTTTTATATGCTATAACATGGATGAACCTCAATAACATTATGTTAAGTGCAAAATACTACATATTGTCTTATTCTATTTCTGTGAACTGTCCAAAAAGGACACATTTATAGAGGCACAGGGCAGATTAACGATTGCTTGGCAGTAGCAGGTGAGGCAGCAGGGACTGACTGCAAAGGAGCTGGAGTGAAATTGAAGAGGTGAGACAGCATTGTTCTATCACACAGGGTGGAGTGCCATGGTGTGATCCCAGCTCACTGCAGCCTCCAACTCCTGGCTCAAGCGATCCTCCTGCCTCAGCCTCCACAAGTTGATTGGGAGCAATAATATGGTATCAGTATATAAACCAACAATAAATAGATAAGTGAAAGAGTCTAGGTAAGTCATTATAGATCAATGTCTGTAAAAATTTAATACATAAGAATGATACATCAAATCAGTGGAGGAAATGTATTTTTAAAAATAGTCTACGCTCGCAAAATTTAGTGTCTATCTGGAAGGAAATAATGTTGAACCTCATCATACTCAAAAACTGGATTTAAGTCTAAAATGTAAAATAAAATTTCAGTGTAGTTTAAAATCTTTCTAGACAACTTAATAAAGTATATACATAGTATTGGCAATGGGGATACATTTTTCAGCCAATAGTGGAAACCCAGGAGATGCAAAGTAAAAATGATATCCGTGACAACATTAAAATCTTCTCATTCTTTTTTTTTTTCTAATTTTCCCATTCTTCTACATGTTACATCCCTTCATTTACTGAGGCTTTCTAGTCTTTGTTCACTGAATCTTGTGACCCTGCAAAATTCACAAATTAATACAAGTAATTTTAAACATATTTCTTAGGATCTTCTACATACATGTTTGTCATGAATATGGATTGTTTCACATCTTGATTTCCACACTTTATTCCTTTTTATTTGTCTTTCTTTTCATTGTTGCAGTGACTAAGACCTCCGGAATGATAGTGAATAAATGTAGCAAAAGCCGACATTCTTCACCTATTCTGTGTCTTAGATGAAAAGCATTTAGCTTTTCACTATTAACCAAGGTATTAGCTGGATGTTCTTCACAGATGCATTTTGCAAGTTGAAGAAGGTTCCTTCTACTCCTAGTGTGCCACGTGCTTTGTTTTCTGTTTAATATCATGAATGAGTTTCAATCCTGGCAAAGACTTTTTCTGCATTGTTTTAAATATTTGTATAATTTTTTCCTTCTGTCAATGGGCTGAATTACATTAATTGATTTACAAATGTTCAACAAACTTAATATTCCTGGAATAAACTAGACTTGGTCAAGATTCATTATACCTGCTATATGTTTGGATATGATTTGTTAATATTTTGTAGGATTTCTTGCATCTATGCTGACAAGAAGTAGTGATGCTTTTTTTTTTCTTTTAAAATCTTTTAGTATCAGGGTTATATCTGCTTTGGTTTTCATATCAGGGTTATGCTTGCCTCAAAAACGATGGAAGGTTCCCTCTTCTATGTTCTGAAAAAATTAATTTAATATTTTAATCATGTCATCTGTAGATAAAGGAAAGAATTCAACCTGAAAGTATCTGGGCTTCGATTTTTCTTAGTGTCAGATTTTTAAATCATACATCCAATTTCTTTTATAGGTAGAGGAATATTCTTGCTATTTCCTCTTACGAGTTTAGGTGAATTGTACTTTTCAAGAAACTTGCCCATTTTACCTACATTATTGCTTTTATGGACATAAAGTTGCTTATCATAAATTTTAAATATCCTTTTAATGTTGGAATCTATGCATATCACCTTTTTAGTTCCTGATAATAAAGATAACTTGCATTTTCTCTCTTTTTTCTTCTTTAGTCTTGTTAGGTGTTTATCAGTTTTATTAAACTTTTTTTAAAATAGTTTTTAGCTTTAATGTTTCATTATTTATCTGTTTTACGTTTTACCTCTGCTTTTTATGATTTATTTTGTTCTACTTACTTTGGTTTTAATTTGCTTGTCTTTTCCTAGAATCTTAAAATATAAATTTAAAACACTGATTTAAAATTTTTTTGTTCCCTAGTATACTCATAAAAACCTATACATTTTTCCTATGTATCAATTTAGCTGCATCTCACAAATTTTAACATCTTGTGTTTTCATTTTCATTCCAAGTATTTTCCAGTTTTCTCTTCTCTTGGATTCATGTTGTTTTGCAGCATATTATCTAGTTCCAAATATTTCATAATTTAATAGATTTCTTACTGTTACTGATTCTAATATAATTTTGTGGTCAACAAACAATCCGTAACATTTTTTGAAAATTTGTTGAGATTTATTTTACAGCTTAGTGTATATGATTTATCTTGGTGTATGTGATTTATCTTCGTGAATGTTACGTGTGTATTTGTGAAGATTTATGTGTTAGCTGTTCTTAGATGTAGTTTGCTTAAACGTCAACTTAGCTTACTTGTCTTATTGATTGTGTGAATTAATTTTGTTTTAGTGGGCAGTAAAATTACCGTCAGATCACTTTGGACTTATGTAGACTTGTTTTGTGCTTTATTATGATGCATCATGGAAAGCCCACAGTATTTCCCAAGACCCTCTAATTTGGCAAGACTCAATCACCAATCCACTTCTTTGTGGATTTTGTCAGGGTTTGGTTTTAGGCTTTACTAGGGCTGGTCTAGAATAGGTCTTATTGTAAAATGTGACACTTATTCCTAAAGCAGTTATTCTAGTGTCTCAGTTGGATACCTGGGTGCTAATGAGGTGTGCATGAGGTCTCTCCCCCACCACGGATGGCAGGAACTCCGTCGTCCATTTCCCAATGCTCCTCCACCTGAAGTACCTCTGGTCCAAACATAGTTTTGTAGCAGCCACCCCTCTGTTAAATCTGTTAGTCTTTTCCCTGTGCAGGTAGAGTCCGGTCCTTGATAAGTATGCACATGGAACCCCACGTGGACTTTGGGAGCTGCTCCTCTGCACAGCCCTGTCCTCGTTGATGCCCTACCCTGCTTCAGCGGCCCTGACCTCTGATCTCTGCCTTCTCAGCTCGATTGGGCTGCCCTGCTCTGAGTGGACTTTAGCCCACTGTGCAGCTGGTGAGAAATTCTCCCCAGCAAAGAACTAGGAAATCATGGGACTTCCCCCTTAAGTTTCCTGTTTCTCAACAAATCAAAGTATGCTGCTGTTGTCCGTTGTCTGAAGACGATTTTATGGCTGTTTATGGAGGTAGGATTAGTCTGACATCATTTATTCTAATAGACAGAAGCAGAAGTCTGTTATACTTTTTAAATTACTGTCTTCATAATATTATGGTAGACAGAATCCTAAGATGACTCCAGTGATCTTTACTCTTATGTAATCTCTTTTTCCTAAATGTAGACAAAGGCAGTGATGAGATATCACTCCTGCAATTATGTTATGATTCATGGCAAAAACAATTTAGCAAATGTAATCAAGATCCCAAATCAGTAGAAATTAAGATTGAGAGATTATCTTATGAGCTTGACCTAATGAAGGTAACTTCCTTGGAGGAATTGAGGGCTTCCTGGAGTGATGGGATGTGCAGTATGGTTTCCACGCAGGGCGGCTCTCCTCTGCAGGATGGAGGAAGTATGCAGTGGAAACATGGGAGGTTTCTAGGAGCAGTGAGAGGCCCCTGGCTGACAGCCAGCAAGAAAGCAGAGATCTCAGTCCTACAGTCACAAGGAACTGAATTCAGCTGGCAACCTGAGGGAACCTGGGGGGAAGTTCTTCCCGGAACCTCGAGAAAGAAACTCAGCCTCATTTCAGCCTGTGAGGCCTTGAAAAGAAGACCCGGCTAACCCATGCCTGAACTAATGATCTGTGGAAGCGGCAAGAAAGTAATGGTTGCTATTTTAAGCCTCTAAAATTTGTGATAATTTGGTATGCAGCAATAGGAAACTAACACAATAAAATGCAGAAAACTTTGGAGTGGGGACCAGAACCAAACAGTTGGAGAGGGATGCCTGTATGCTGCCTAGGTTGAATTGGGGCTGTTGTTCCTCATCTAATTAGCTATGACCCATGAAGGTGCACAGCTATACACAGAAATTGATTGGCACTAGGCTGAATCCTAAGGAAGCAGGCATTGCATGCTTTAGAGTAGAGAAGATTACCCTGATTTTGGGGTTACTATATCACAAGCCATATGTCAGGTCCTTTTGGGAGAAGGCCTGGAGGAAGGTTTACAGCATTGTGACAACATTAAAGCCTTCTTTCTTCCTCAAAGGGACCCAAGATCCCCTCAGTCGAGAAGCTCCCGGTGTCAGAACTAGATGCCAGGTCATAAATTGCCACTATGGTGACTCCATCAGGTCTCTGTCCTCAGAGCTAGAGCTTCTCTAATTATTACCTAAGTCAATTTCTTAGTAGATTTCCCATCCATCACATTCCCAGAGACCCCCCACAATGAATAGTAACCACTAGATATCCCTGTCTCTCAAGGAAATCCCTCCTGCCTTGTCTCTAGACGGCCGAGTGCCCCTGCCTATCCTCTGCTCTTTCAGAACCCTGTTGTAATCAGTGACAGCAGGGGAGCCAATTGCATGGCATCATCTCCCACAATGACCTCCAGCCTGCAGAGGATAAGCACCATGCATGCCGCTGTTCCCCTCACCCATGCATTTAACACCTTGGTGAAAATAATGTCTCTGGATCTTCCTTGGTGGGAGCCAAAAGAACAAAGGTAAATACTATCCTTGGAGCCCACTGAGAATTGTTGTGGAAGAGTGGCCATTGAAGAAATAGAGAGGGCCGGGCGTGTGGGTCACGCCTGTAATCCCAGCACTTTGGGAGGCCGAGGCGGGTGGATCGGGAGGTCAAGAGACCGAGCCCATCCTGGTCAACATGGTGAAACCCCGTCTCTACTAAAAATACAAAAAATTAGCTGGGCATGGTGGCACGTGCCTGTAATCCCAGCTACTCAGGAGGCTGAGGCAGGAGAATTGCCTGAACCCAGGAGGCGGAGGTTGCGGTGAGCCGAGACCGCGCCATTGCACTCCAGCCTGGGCAACAAGAGCAAAACTCCGTCTCAAAAAAACAAAAAAAGAAAGAAAGAAAGAAAAAAAGAAATAGAGAGATGCAGCTATTGCCAGATACTCAGCGCTGGAGCAGGGAGGGAGAGGGAAGGAACACTGACCTCACCTTCCTCTCACGTCCAGGCTCCGTCGGGTGTCCCCCATCGCTAACCCTAACTGGATTTGTGCACGCAGGGGAGCCAGGGTTGTGTTCTAGAGGTGACAAGCCCCAAGTGGCATGAGACAGGATGGAGATGAGTGGACAGTGGACCTGTGGGCAGGTGCAGGGGATGCTATGGGAAACAAAAGGGGAATACTAGCTGATAACACTAGGTGACACTAATATCCCAAAGTCTGTGCTCATGTAGAGAAAAGAAAGGTCAGCATAAAGCACTAAACCAGGAGTCGAGATGCTGTATTTTCAGCTGTCATTCCAGCAGCTAAATTCTAAAGGGCCAGCTCATTTCATGGCTCTTTAATTTAACCTAAAGTGCCAGGTAGCATTGAGGCTGGCAGAGCCACGTTCAGTTATGCGTTGAAGAATGCACAGAGACTGCCAGGCTGAGGGAAGACACAAGAGAATAGAAGAGGTGCTCACAGTGGGGAAACAGACCATGCGGCCCCAGAGCCAGGGGCAGCACCAGCCACTGTCGGCTGCTCATTTTCCCAGACGGAGCCCACAAGCCTCAGCCATGCTTTGCTTCTGCAAGATGCCTCTTCACCTTTTCAATAAGCTTGCTGAATTTAAGCTAACTGGAGTTTATTTCTCCTTCATCATAAATGAATCTCTTCGCTGGAACAATCTCCGGTGAGCTGTGGGCACAGCAGGCAGGCCCACCTCTGCTTCTGCTCCAACATCTCCCTTGTGGGTTGAAAAGGAAGAGGTACTGAAGTACCTCCACATTTTCCTCTGGCTCTGATATTCTGTCATTCGGGTGTTTTTTTTCAATGCCTTTGTTTCTGGACGCATGTATCTCAAGGCAACCAGCTGAACCAACTTTGCTGTGTCCAGATACTTCTGGTGGTATTTCAGATGAGACACTCTTGGCTTGCTGAACTCACAAACACCGAACCAATTCCGTGACCATCTGCTTCATGGCCACGTGTTTGCTCATTTTATATGTACATAAAGGGAGGAGACAGACAGCAAACTTGCATGCTGTAAATTGTATCATCTTAAAAACAAAACAAGGCAAGACTTTGCAATAAAACCATAAGATTTATTAATTTTAAGCCTAATGCAATAAAGAATGCCCATAAAATTCTTATCTAAAGAACGTTTCGAAAATTGTTGAACAAGGGACATCATCATTTAAAGTGATATGAAGAAACCTTCTCGGCTACACAGATGTGCTAGATTAAAGAGAAAAAAATCAGGCCCCGTCTCTGCCCTGGAAGAACTATTGGTAGCGTCTTTCAAAAAGCTCTCTGTATTGGAGTATGCACCATGATCCACAGGATCACATTTGATCTCAACTGCTGGCTGCTTCTTGGCATCAACACTGGATTTCCAACTAGTAAATCTTGCCAAGATCTGAGTTTTCTGCTGATATTCTGCGATTTTGTTTGACCATCCTTATCTTCAAGGACTACCAAGAAGGAACAAAGAATATATTTCGCTGCTTTATGGAAAAAAGTTTTCACCAATGAGACACTTTCTTACTGTGAAAGTGATTACCATCAAGTGATCAGAGAAGTCTCCTGTGCCCTGATCACTTGAGTACCCTGTGCGGCCTCACAGGGGCTCATGCTGGTCACAGGATTCCTTAAATGATTAACCTTCTTTCTGAATCCCAGCTTCATGGTGGTGGTGATGGCAGGTGTCCCTGTATCTCACACTCATGTCTCTGAAGTCATCAGCCACATCCCCAGATGGAAAAACTTACACATATAGAGAGAGGCCTTCCGAAGTTGAGAAAGATTTCCCCCTTCCCATACATTAATGGTTAGAATGTATAATAGTATACACACTGTGGGGGAGAAAGTCTGGCAGATTCTTACAGAACGAAACAACTACCTCCTCTGTGATTCAGTAATTCCTAAGTATCGAAGAGAAATTGAAATATATCTCTGCAAAATAATTTACACAGGAATGTTTATGGCAGTTTTATTCCTAATAGCAAAAACTGGAGACATTCAAATATCTGTCAATATGAGAAGGGAGAGATACTGTGATACATTCATTCCACGGAAGGCTAAAGGAACAAACTGTTGACACACAAAACAACATAGATGAATCTCAAAAACATTTTATTGAGTGTGAAAGGAGCCATATACAAAAGAGTACACATTCTTTAATCCCACTGATAGATGTTCTGGTGGAAAACGTCCCCACAGAACAGTAGTTGCCTACAGATGGAGTCAAAATTGATGGTGAAAGGGTGCAAGGAAATTTTTAGGGTGTTGAGAATGTTTCATATATTCATAAACATTTGTCAAAATTCATCTAATATTCACTTATGATTTGAGTATTTAATTGCATATAAATTTTAACTCAAAAGAAAATAAACTTGTGGATAAATATTTAACTTCAGTAAAAGATGTGAATGCTGAAGGATTTAGAGAGGAAAGTGTACTGATGTCTGCAGTTTACCTTGAGATGCGTCAGAAAGCTAAGATGAATGAATGGATGGACTGGGAGATGGGCAAATATATAGATATGTGATAAAGCAAGTATAGTAAATGTTAATGATAGAATCCAAGGCATAGGCATACAGGTAAAAACACCCCACCTTTGTAAAGGTCTTTCAATGTTGTTTTATGTTCAAAAATTTCAATAAGGAAATACTTTGAGCCTTTGCAGGCCCCACAAGGAGGGAAATTACCATCCACATAATCGGTCAGCTATATTACGACCATATCCATTAGAACACCAATTTCTTGCCCAAAATAAAGCCATTCTTTGTCATCAATTTGAAGAGAACCTGGCAAAGCCAGTCCAGGAGTAACCAGTGTCGTGGCCAGGGACTCTCAGGGGATTTGGTATCCCCCTGCATGAGAGTGAAGCCGAGCATCAGCATCAATAGCTTCTCTCTTCCAGGGAGCAACACAAATCCTGTGTCCTACTTTTTACATGAAATTGGTCTAGCCCACACAGTCTTCTACCTGAAACACTGGCTCCTGACTGCTTCCAACCTGTTCTTGCAGAAGACGTGGATTTGCCTCTATTACCCAAGCTGACCACTGCTGGATAAACTTCAGATGGCTAGAAGTCTCTCTAGAGGAGAAAACCCCAAAAGGGAGTCTAGCCAAGCTGGTTTATAAACCCATTGATTCTCATCATGTTTCCCTCATGTATTCAGGAACCATACATTAAGCCTTTATTATATGCTGGCATTGTGGTAGATGCTGAAACAGAGCAATGAGCCTCTGCTATCACCAAAGTCACAACGTCAACTTTGCTGCACCCTGTAGTTGATACCTAGCGCCACATCCTCACACAGGAACTTCCTCCGCTTTCACTTTCTGGCTCTGGGGCTTCCAGATGGCTTGTCAATGTTAGTCAGGGCCAAGATTGCTGAAACAACTGAAAGACACCCTCTGACCCACCACCAACAGTTCCCACTCCCGGAGCAAACCACACCCATTGCTCTCACTTGAAATCCTGAGCCGCAAGGCCTATCTTTCAGTACCTAGCACTGCATACTATGAAATCCAATGCCCCCCTACATTGTGGAGGACCTGAAACAAACATGGCCTTCTCATTTCCCTAATGTCAGTATCAGGGGCTCAAGGCTCCCTCAGCCAGAAAGCATGAAGGACACCTATTTGACTTTACACTCACTTTTTTCTTATTTCTAATTGGTCAGGCTGGTCTTGAATTCCTGACCTCGTGATCTGTCGATGTTGGCTTCCGAAGTGTCCACTTTTTAAAAATGATATTAAGAGCTTAATAAAGCTCTTACTATGTGCCAAGTACTATATTAGACGCTTTGCATTCTTTATCTCATTTAATATTCACAACTTCCCTATGGCAGATGTGTAATTAATACCTGATTTTATTAGAAGGGAAACAGAGGATTCTTGAAGCTAAATATCTACCCCCAAAGCCCCCCAGCTAATAAGCAGCAGAACCCCATGAGAACCTGAGTCTCTGATGCCAAAGCTGAGGCACTGACAACCATACTCATCTGCTTCCCTCTAAATCCATTATTTAAGTTAGAAGTGAAGTCAGAAATCACCCACTCCAACTCCTTTGTTTTAAAGATGAGGAAACTGAGGCCCGGTAAGGGGAATACTTATTCCCTCGCAAAAGACTTATCTTCTCAAGAAGGACTGGGGCATTTTCTTTGAGTAGCTGTCATTTTCTTTCTTTTGTTGTGGTAATATGCACATAACATAAAATATATGATCTTAACATTTTAAAATGTACCATTCAGTGGTATTAAATACATTCATAAAGTGCAACCATTACCACTGCCTTTAGAACTCTTTTTATCGTGGAAACCAGAAACACTGCACCCATTAAACAATAACTTCCCCTATCCTCCTCACCCAGCTCCTGACAACCACCACTCTACCGTCTGCTTCTATAAGTTTGATGGCTCTAAGTGCCTCAGAGAAGTGGAATCATACAGTTTTTTTTGTTTGTTTGTTTGTTTTTTGAGACGGAGTTTCACTCTTGTTGCCCAGGCTGGAGTGCAATGGCGCGATCTCGGCTCACCGCAACTTCCGCCTCCCGGGTTCAGGCAATTCTCCTGCCTCAGCCTCCTGAGTAGCTGGGATTACAGGCACACACCACCATGCCCAGCTAATTTTTTGTATTTTTGGTAGAGACGGGGTTTCACCATGTTGACCGGGATGGTCTCGATCTCTTGACCTCGTGATCCACCCGCCTCAGCCTCCCAAAGTGCTGGGATTACAGGCGTGAGCCACTGCGCCCGGCCGGAATCATACAGTTTTTGTCTTATTGTGACTGGCTTATTTCATTAAGCATGATATCTTCAAAGTTCATCTATGTTGGCTGTGCGCGGTGGCTCACGCCTATAATCCCAGCACTTTGGGAGGCCGAGGCGGGTGGATCACGAGGTCAAGAGATCAAGACCGTCCTGGTCAATATGGTGAAACCCCGTCTCTACTAAAAATACAAAAAAATTAGCTGGGCATGGTGGTGTGTGCCTGTAATTCCAGCTACTCAGGAGGCTGAGGCAGGAGAATTGCCTGAACCCGGGAGGCGGAGGTTGTGGTGAGCCGAGATCACGCCATTGCACTCCAGCCTGGGTAACAAGAGCGAAAATCCATCTAAAAAAAAAAAAAAAAAAAAAAAAAAAAAAAAAAAAAAAGCCAGAGTCTGGGTGTCATGTACTACAAATTTAGTGGCTTCACGCAGAAGCTGGTGGGAGCGTGGGCTTTGGAGGCCTATAGCCCACAGGGATTAAAGCCTGTGGTTCCCACAGAAGCACCACCTATCATATTTGCCACACCAACTAAACTGACCTCCGATTCCACAGTGTATGATTATGCTGGGAAAAACACAGTTCCAGTGCTGCGGAAGATTGTCCAGAAAGCTGATGGTGTGCCCATCTACCTGAAACGAGGCCTGCTTGACCAAATGCTTTACCGGACCACCATGGCGCTGACTGTGGGAAGGACCAGCTACTGCCTGATCGCCCTCTACATGGCTGCACAGCCCAAAAAATGAGTTAGGCTGCAGAGGACTGGTTTGGGTTTTTTTGGCATAAACCCTTTGAATTTCCTTTTTCATTGTTAATTTTTTTTTTTACTTGGATGGCTTAACATTTTTAAAAATGCAAGAAAAATAGGAAGAAACGAAGACAATATTTTGGTTTGCTTATGAAATGCATATGGCTTGTCAGAGCTCATTCCACGGTTAAAGCCATTGTTTAAAGAAACGCTGCTGTGCTCTGTGTTTGTGCTCCTGATTTCCCTGGAGGGTCTGGATGAAAGTTGCACACAGACTCATTAATGTCAGTCTGTGCCTCAGGGACTTGAGGCTGCGTTTTTGAGCACGGGGTGCAGAAGCCTTTCTGGATTTGGATGTGGCTGTGGAAAGAATACAGAAGCCAAGGCCATGTGCATAAAATAAGGGGTTTGAGTTAGTAGTCACTTCGGGGATTTTTTTCCATTTTGCAGTAACATGTTAAAAGAAATTATTTGTAACCTGCCTCTGTTCATTGGGCAGTTCATTTCAAAGGGTTATTTGCCTCGTTTCCTGTCTTCAGTGAAATCTTATGTGTAATTGTGTGTATTTATTCCACCATGGGAACAGAGAACACCTGCTTAGTGTTGCACTTTAGACCAGTGTCTGTTTTATTAACAGCTTTGCCAACAAATTCTCCTTTATCTTTTAAAAATGTTATAGCTTTAAATTATGACTTATTTTGACGGTGGAATAAATACATGAATTAAAAAAACAGTACATCCATGTTGTGGCATATTGCAGAATTTCATTTTTTTTTAAGGCTGAATAATATTCCATTGCATGGATCACCACATTTTGCTCTCCCAATTCAAAAAGAAGAGCTAACTATTCTAAACATATATGAACCCAATACAGGAGCACCCAGATTCTTAAAACAAGTTCTTAGAAACCTACAAAGAGACTTTAGACTCCCATGCAATTACAGTGGAAGGCTTCACACCCCCCTTGTCAGTATTAGGCAGATCAATGAGACAGAAAATTAAGGAGGATATTCAGACTTCAACTCAGCTCTGGATCAAGTGGACCTTGCACACATGTACAGAAGTCTTTACCCCAAGTCAAAATAATATACATTCTTCTCAGAGCCACATGGCACTTAATCTAAAATAGACTACATGATTGGAAGTAAAACACTCTCAGCAAATGCAAAAGAACTGAAATCATAACAAAGTCTCTGAGACCACAGTGCAATCAAACTAGAACTCAGGATTAAGAAACTCATTCAAAACCACATGATTTCATGGAAATTGAACAACTTGCTCCTGAATGACTCCTGGGTAAAAAATGAAATGTAGACAGAAATAAACAAGTTATTTAAAACCAATGAGAACAAAGAGACAACATAGCAGAATCTCTGGAACACAGCTAAAGCAGTGTTAAGAGGGAAATTTATAGCACTAAATGCCCACATCAGAAAGCTAAAAAGCTAACAAACTTACACACTGACATCACAATTAAGCTAAAAAGCTATCAAACTGACACCCTGACATCACAATTAAAAGAGCTAGAAAGGCAAGAGCAAACTAACCAAAACGTAGCAGAAGCAAGAAATAACTTCAGGTCTTATAAATAAGATCAGAGAAGAATCAAAAGAGATGGAGACACGAAAAATCCTCCAAAAAAGATCAACGAATTCAGTAGCTTATTTTTTAAAAAATTTTAAAAAATAAATAGACCACTAGGTAGACTGATAAAGGAGAGGGAGAAGATTCTAATAGACACAATAACAAATAATAAAGGGGATATTACCAATGACCCCTCAGAAGTACAAACTACCATCAGAGATTACTACAGACACCTCTATGCAAATAAACTAGAAAATCTAGAAGAAATAGATAAATTCTTGGATCCATACACCCTACCAAGACTAAACCAGGAAGAAGTCGATTCTCTGAATAGAACAATAACAAGCTCTGAAATTGAGGCAGTAATTAATAGCCTACCAACCAAAAAAAGCCCAGGACCAGATGGATTCACAGCTGAATTCTATCAGAAATACAAAGAAGTCCTGGTACTATTCCTTCTGAAACTATTCCAAACAACTGAAAAGGAGGGACTCCCCCTAACTCCTTTCATGACGCCAGTGTCATATTCTAATACCAAAACTGGGAAGAGACACAAGAAAAAAAGAAAACTTCAGGCCAATATCCCTGATGAACATCAATGTGAAAATCCTCAATGACATGCTGGCAAACTAAATCCAGCAGTGCATCAAAAAACGTATCTACTACCATCAAGTCGGCTTCATCCCTGGGATGCAAGGATGGCTCAATATATGCAAATCAAGAAATGTAATTCATCACATAAACAGAACCAAAGACAAAAACACATTATTATCTGAATAACTGCAGAAAAGGCATTTGATAAAATTCAACATCCCTTCATGTTAAAACCTCTCAGTAAACTAGGTACTGATGAAACATATCTCAAAATAATAAGAGCTATTTATGACAAACCCATAGCCAATATCATAGTGAATAGGCAAAAGCTGGAAGCATTGCCTTTGAAAACTGGTACTAGACAAGGATGCCCTCTTGCATCACTCCTATTCAACATAGTATTGGAAGTTCTGGCCCAGGAAATCAGGCAAGAGAAAGAAATAAAGGGTATTCAGATAGGAAGAGAGGAAGTCAAGTTGTCTCTGTTTGCAGATATGATTTTATATTTAGAAGATCCCATCATCTCAGCCCAAACACTTCTTGAACTCATAAGCAACTTCAGCAAAGTCTCAGGACACAAAATCAATGTGCAAAAATCACAATCATTCCTTTACACCAATAGGCAAGCAGAGAGCCGACTCATGAATGAACTCCCATTCACAATCACTACAAAGAGAATAAAATACCTAGGAATACAGCTAACGAGTGATGTGAAGAACCTCTTCAAGCAGAACTATGAAACACTGCTCAAAAAAATAAGAGAGGACACAAACAAACGGAAAAACATTCCATCCTCATGGATAGGAAGAATCAGTATCATGAAAAATGACCATCCTGCCCAAAGTAATATATAGATTCAATGCTATTCCCATCAGACTACTATTCACATTCCTCACAGAATTAGAAAAAAACTATTTTAAATTTCGTATGGAATCAAAGAAGACCCAGTATAGCCAAGACAATCCTAAGTGAAAAAAAATAAAGCTGGAGGCATCACACTACCTAACTTCAAACTATACTGCAAGGCTACAGTAACCACAACAGCATGATACAGGTACCAAAATAGACATACAGACCAAGGGGGCAAAACAGAGACCTCAGAAATTAGACCGTACATCTACAACCCTCTGATCTTCTACAAACCTAATAAAAACAAGCAATGGGGAAATGATATCCTGTTAAGTAAATTGTGCTGGGAAAACTATCTAGTCATATGCAGAAAACTGAAACTGAACCCCTTCTTTACACCTTATACAAAAATTAACTCAGGATGGATTAAAGACTTAAGTGTAAAACTCAAAACCATCAAAACTCTAGAAGAAAACCTAGGCAATACCATTCAGAACATAGGTATGGGCAAAGACTTCATGACTAAAACACCAAAAGCAATTGCAACAAAAGCCAAAATTGACAAATGGGGTCAGTGAAACTAAGGAGCTTTGGCACAGCAAAAGAAACTATCATCAGAGTAAACAGGCAACCTACAGAAGGGGAGAAAATTTTTGCAATCTGCTCATCTGACAAAGGTATAATATCCATAATTTGTGAGGAACTTAACCATGTTTATGAGAAAAATCCAAACAACCCCATCAAAAAATGGGCAAAGGATAAGCACAGATAGTTCTCAAAAGAAGACTTTTATATGGCCAGCAAACATAGGAAAAAAAGCTCAAACATCGCTGATCACCAGAGAAATGGAAATCAAAACCACAATGAGATGCCATCTTATGGTAGTCAAAAGGCGATCATTAGAACGGCAGGAAGCAATTGATGCTGGTGAGGCTGTGGAGAAATAGCAATGCTTGTTATACTGTCGGTGGAAATACCATTTGAGACCCAGCAATCCCATTAATGAGTATATGTCCAAAGGAATATAAATCATTCTACTATAAAGACATATGCATTCATATGTTTACTGTACCACTATTTACAATAGCAAAGACATGGAACCAACCTAAATGCCCATCAGTGATACACTGGCACATAGAGATCATGAACTACTATGCGGTCACAAAAAGGAATGAGATCTTGTCCTTTGCAGGGACATGGATGAAGCTGGAACCCAAAATTCTCAGCAAACTAACAGAGGAACAGAAAACCAAACATCAAAAGTTCTCACTAATAAGTGGGATGAAACATTGAGAACACATGAACACAGAGGGGAGCAACATGCAGCAGGGCCTGTTGGGGGACAGTAGAGGTGCAGGAACTTGGGTGTAGCAAACCACCATGACACAGGTATACCTAGGTCACAAATCTGCACACTCTGCACATGTATCACAGGTTTTTTTTTTTTAGAAGCAATAAAGGGGAAAAAAGAATATTTATAGTGATTTTAAGCCAAAACCAGAAATAGCCAGAATGCCCATCAACCAAGAATGAATAATAATAGTAATAAATATCTGTTACATTCATATAATGAAATAGTACTTAGCAATATTTAAAAAACTGATACCAGCAATAATGTAGATGAATTCCAAAAGCTTTATGCTGAGTGAAAGAATCCACACATAAAAGAGTATATATTATATGATTTCGTTCATATGAAATTGACGGAAAGGCAAAAGTAATCCATGGTGACTAGATGCAGGATTGGTGGGAAGACTGCATGGGAAGGGGCGGGAGGGATTTTCCAAGGTGATGGAACTGTTCTGTATCTTGATCTGGATTAATGTTACATAAGCATGTAGATATGTCAGAATCCTTCTGGTTTAATATTTAGATGTGTGCATTTTATTCTATATAAATTAAAGCAAATAAAATGATGCTATCACAAAAATCTTTATAAAATACAAAATGAAACAAAATAAAACAAGGAATTTGGTAATAAAGGAAATCACATTTTCACCTAGTCATTTTGAGGAGTTGACATGGTAACACGCGCAACAGACAAGAAAGAAATGGGGCAGGGCGCTGCGGCTCACACCTGTAATCCCAGCACTTCGGGAGGCCGAGGCGGGTGGATCACGAGGTCAAGAGATCGAGACCATCCTGGTCAACACGGTGAAACCCCGTCTCTACTAAAAATACAAAAATTAGCTGGGCATGGCAGCACGTGCCTGTAATCCCAGCTACTCAGGAGGCTGAGGCAGGAGAATCGCCTGAGCCCAGGAGGCGGAGGTTGCGGTGAGCCGAGATCGCGCCATTGCACTCCAGCCTGGGTAACAAGAGCGAAACTCCGTCTAAAAAAAAAAAAAAAAAAAAAAAACGAAACAAGTGGATACATTGTAGAAAGAAAATTACTTAAAGGACCAGGGAGAAGAGAGGAAGAGAAAGAAGGAGGGAGGAAGAGAGACATTTTGAAGCCATCAAAATCCAAAGTGAAATAAAAAGAAAAATGTGAGAAAGCAAACAACCAAAAATCACAGGCTATGGTCCTCTGGTTAAATAGCTTTTTCCAAGCCAGAAGAGGTACAGACCAGTTCTCAAATAATCATAGTCATTAAAGATATTTATAGATCTCTAATCCAGCTTTATGGCAACCCAGTGGAGGCAGCAAACTGAGAAGCCGCGAACAGAGACACACCACAGAGAATCTGAACCTGGCGGGAGTTTAGGAAACCATCTAGTTTAACTCCCTTATTTTAATTATAAGGAAATAAGAAAGTAAAGTCATGGGGCATTTTGCTCAGTGTCATAACTAATCCCTTATGTGTTTATAGCACTTCTGAGTTTTCACAGCACTTTACAGTTTTAAAGAATTTTCACATAGATTATCATAATTGGTCTTCCCAGCAGCCTGGTGAGCTGACTGGAAAAGGGATTATTTCATGTATTTGTTTTGCTAATTACAAAATAAAACATGCTAGTGACCGTTTTCAAACAACACAAAATTACATAAAAAGTCAAAGTTCTTCTCTTTTCCCACTCCCACTTCACTGCCCAAGAATAATCACAGATCAGTGTGATTGGCATGTTTTTCTTTTTTTTAATATAATTTATTTATTTTACTTTAGGTGCATGCGATATCTGGCGTTTCTCCCCATGTTATCCCTCCCTACCCCTCATTATCTCTCCGCTACCCCACCCCCAACTGTCCCCTGTGTGTGACGCTCCTCTCCCTGAGTTCACGTGGTCTTGTTGTTCAACACCCACCTATGAGTGAGAACATGTGGTGCTTGGCTTTCTGTTCTTGTGTCAGTTTGCTGAGAATGATGGTTTCCAGATTCATCCAAGTCCCCACAAAGGACACAAACTCATCGTTTTTTATGGCTGTGTAGTATTCCATGGTGTATATGCACCACATTTTCTTTGTCCAGTCTATCATTGATGGGCATTTGGGTTGCTTCCAGGTCTTTGCTATTGTACACAGGGCTGCAAAGAACCTATGTGTGCATGTGTCCTTACAGCAGAACGATTTATAGTTCTTCGGGTATATACCCAGTAATGGGATTGCTGGGTCAAATGGAATTTCTATTTCTAGATCCTTGAGGAATCGCCACACTGTCTTCCACAATGGTTGAACTCATTTACACTCCCACCAACAGTGTAAGAGTGTTCCTATTTCTCCACATCCTCTCCAGCATCCGTTGTCTCCCGATTTGCATGTTTTTCTATGCATACAAATTAATTCACTTGTGAATACTTAACACAGCTTATTTCTTTTACAAAAATGAAGTTGTAGTCTACATACAAAATGTGCTTTTTAACAAACACAACACTGAAATTTTAGTAGAAAAATCAAAGCAACCCAAAAGCTCCACTCTTATAAGGCCTCTGTGAATATAGCAGAATTTAGAAAGCTTACAATTTACAAGAGAGTAAACACAAATTTAGTTTAACGTTAGACAGACGTGTTTTTAAAGCCTTCTGCGGTCTCCTTTCTCTTCCTCTTCACCTTTTTCTCCTGCTCCCCTCCATTACATTTTAAGTGTATTGCTCAAAAGCAGAACAATTTAGGTACGTATTTTACTGCCTAGCATTCTCCTAATCAATTTTCTTAGGTCTCACTTTCCACCTCAATTTACTTACCAAGGTATTTTTCCTATCAAAGACAATTCTCCCCAAAATGAATTATAGTGCCTGCTATTATAATAGCCTTTCATTTTTCTACATATGCATCTGTAAAACGTACGTTAAGTTATTCAGATAAAAAGCCCACACTAGTCTGTAAAAATCTGTAGAAGAAAATATAGAGAAAAGAAACGTACATGTATTGTGGGCCTTCTATCTGTCAAGCACTATTCCTGGGCATTTCAATACACTGAGATTTGTCCAGTGAGCATTTGTTAAACACAGCTGAAGTGCCAGACATACAGACAAATATGTAAAGTCACATCTCTATTCTCGAGAAAAGATACCTCATGGAGGACCTTAGGCCCATAAACAAATAATTTCCATACGCTGTGGGAAATGTTATGGAGGAGGGGGCTGGTTTAGGGCAGGGTCCATGAAGGAGGTTAAGCCTGAGCTGGAAACCTTGACAGATGAAAGGTTTTTATTTTACATCTTGGTAGTAGAACTTCCATCATGACTCTTCGGCAAATCAACTGACGCTTTCTAGCTGGCAGCGCTTTTCATGAAAATAGATAATGGATTGTCCATGCAGTGGTGGAGGAGAGTTAGTTCCATGCCACGTGTCTCCCACTGTGGGGTGAGTGGGGATGGGTCCTGCTGCTCTCAAGACAAGAGTTTCATCAAACTGGCTGTAAAAGTTAATGGACACCTCCACAGTGACTCATTTCCTCTCTCCCGCTGGTAGGAGTGGCTTCACTATCAGGAGATGTTACAGGGTTTGCTTGCATCAGGATCATGGTCACTATCTCTGTCAAATATGAAAGGACAGGGTCCAAAACCATAAAACTTTGCACCCTGTGGATGCAGGGACAAAATCACAGGATTTTTTTTTCTTCTTTTTAAATGTAATGATTAGTTCATGCTGTGTCTTAGGATTTAAAATCAGAAAAATTTGTAAGACTCACCTCCATATTATATAGTCATTTCAGTTCTTCCTCAAATCCTTCTACCAGACTCCCTTTTTTTACATACTCCCAAAATACACCTTCTTTGACCTCTTTCTAACACCATTTCATTCCATACTTTCCACACTGCTGCCTGTCTGCCTGAGGGTCTTTTGACCCTTTCAAAAAACTTCTGACAGGCATCAACTACTAGTAAAACAGCAACTGTTCATTAGTTAAAATGGGTCGTAAGTGAGTTGCTGTCAGACCAAAATGTAGGCAATTGACGCTTGACCTCAAATGAAGAAATAAGAAGCTCCACTATTCGACTCCAAATGAAGTTCATCAGTCATCTGAAGAGGAAGGGAAAGGAATCGCATTCAACCTTCAGCTAGGGAAAGGAGAGGAACAAAAATGTGCTGCAGATGAAACAAAAGAACTCCAGACTCAGTCTGTCACATTTCAGACAATGACAAAGACTTCTTTCAAAAGTGTACCCTACGTGTCAGCTGAGACACTCCTGCTTGGCTACCTAATGACATTAGGCTCAAATGCCAATTCCATAGCTTTCCCCGGAACTTCCCGCAATTCCTTCAGTCTCAGAACTTCCTTCCACGGGGTCCCCTCTGTCTCTAAGCTTCCCTACAAACAGGAACAATTTATCTTTTGTTCCACATCAACGTCGCCACAAAAAAATTCACCCCCCATCCTCTTGCTTTGTGCTGTACAGTATGGTAGCCACTAGCCACACACAGCTGTTTAAACTTAAGCTTAACTAATTGGAATTAAACAAAGTTCACAATTCAACTCCCCATTCTTAGTCATGCATTTTGAGTGCTTGATAGCCATATGTGGGGTAGTGACTGCCTCACTGACATCACAGATTAGGGCACGTCCATTAACTTAGGAGATCCTATTAGACAGTTGTACCAGCATGTTAAGAACTGATAAGAGCTTACTGATTATCTGCGGACTTATGAGAGAGATCACATTTTAATTTTTTATCAGAACATTCACTTTTATCTAAACATGTTTAATCACATACCACTTTTGAGAAATGTGCTATCTACCTCTAGGGATATACTAATGTACAGGTTTCCATTTGGAGTATTTTAGGAAGACAGGTTAAATCACCACAAAGATGAAGGTTAAGTGTTTCAAGTGGGCTTAGAGCATGAATTATTCCAAGACAGAAAATAAAGCAATTCTCCCTGACAAAGAAGCGAAAGTCTTCTCCAAAAATATGTTCAGTGAAGTTTTCCTGGGCTGAGTGCAGTGATTCACACCTGTAATGCCAGTGCTTTGGAAGCTGAGGCAGGTGGATCACCTGAGGTCAGGAGTTTCAGACCTGCCTGGCCAACATGGTAAAAACTCATCTCTACTAAAAAAAAAAAAAAAAAAAAAAAAAAAAAAAAAAAAAAAAAAGCCAGGTATGGTGGTGGGTGCCTATAATCCCAGTCACTTGGAAGGCTGAGGCAGGAGAATCACTTGAACCTGGGAGATGGAGGCCACATAGAGCCGAGATCGTGCCACTGCGCTCCAGCCTGAGCAACAGAGCAAGACTCATCTAAAAAAAAAAAAAGAGTTTGTCTCTGAAGGGGAAAAGAAAGATATGAGTAAGGTTGCTTGTACCCTAGAACCTCTAGGTGGAAACACCTAAGAAGAAAAGAGGCAGGTTGGGCCGGTTGCGGTGGCTCACGCCTGTAATCCCAGCACTTTCAGAGGCCGGGGCGGGTGGATCACGAGGTCAAGAGATCGAGACCATCCTGGTCAACATGGTGAAACCCCGTCTCTACTAAAAATACAAAAAAATTAGCTGGGCATGGCGGCGTGTGCCTGTAATCCCAGCTATTCAGTAGGCTGAGGCAGGAGAATTGCCTGAACCCAGGAGGTGGAGGTTGCGGTGAGCTGAGATCGCGCCATTGCACTCCAGCCTGGGTAACAAGAGCGAAACTCCGTCTCAAAAAAAAAAAAAAAAAAAAAAAAAATTGCTGAGCATAAGGTGAGAGAGATGAAGGAAGTATGATCCCTGACCTGAAGTAGCTTAGTGAAGTATCAAGTAGGTAACCAGAAAACAGAAACTTTAAGTGCAAAGCGGGGTATGTGAGCGCAGTGGAAGACATCTCTGCCATCAGAGAGTAGAATAAGGAAAAGTCTCCAAAGCAACATCGTAAACCAAACCGAGGTGTCATTGTGGTAAGATGCTGCCGGACAGGAACCGGATGGGTGTTCCTCAACGTTTTCTCACCTCCTGAACCCTTCCCTTCCACACCTACGCCCACATACCCAGATCCTTGCACTTAATCACATTTAATATTTATTGACTGAATTAATTAAAAGAAGAATAAACAAGCCCAAACAAGGAACGAGAAAAAGGACATTGCAAGCAGAAGGATGACATGCAAAAAGGCATGGAGGTGTGACCTCGAATGGGGTTGCTCCAGGAAGTGCCAACATGTGGTGTTGAGGGAGCACAGATTTGAGCGGATGGAGTCTAAGTGCTGGAGGCAAGAGTAACATGAGGGTGTAAGACTCAGAAGGATGGCCAGGCGCAGTGGCTCACGCCTGTAATCCCAACACTTTGGGAGGCCGAGGCGGGTGGATCACGAGGTCAAGAGATCGAGACCATCCTGGTCAACATGGTGAAACCCCGTCTCTACTAAAAATACAAAAAATTAGCTAGGCATGGTGGCGCATGCCTGTAATCCCAGCTACTCAGGAGGCTGAGGCAGGAGAATTGCCTGAACTCAGGAGGCGGAGGTTGCGGTGAGCCGAGATTGCGCCATTGCACTCCAGCCTGAGTAACAAGAGCCAAACTCCGTCTTAAAAAAAAAAAAAAAAAAAAAAAAGACTCAGAAGGATTTTCCTGCTATGCTGAAAGCCTTGGTGAAAGAGGGGCTCAACTGTAATATTTCACCATAAGTGCAACAACATCAAGTTTGCATTACCAAAAAAGTACTCTGATAATGCATATACTTAAATTAGTATTTTCTAATGAAGTCGCTATTTAATCACGATCAGATCTTAGAATATTTTAACTTCATTCTTCTCTAATCTCAGTTGTTATTGTCTGGTATTTTTTGTTCCTACTTGTGTTTAAAATAAAACAAAATGACTATTAAGTTTATTTTAAACATTATTATAATTATTTAATGCAGTCAACACTTATTTCTCTATTGTAATACATCTCTTCTGGGATTCTTTTACTTTTTGACAAAGGACATGCTTAAGAAGTAATTTCAATGAGTCTATGGATAACAATCTGACTACATTCTTATAATTTTAACATATCTTTATGTCACACTCTCCCTTAATGGTTGGTTGGCTGGGCACAGAATTCCAGGTTGAAAGTTGTTTTCCTCTGCAGTTTAAAGCTAGTATTCCCCACTACTCAGTCTTAAAAGGAATGAAAATAATGGAATTCACAGCAACCTGGATGGAAGTGGAGACTATTACTCTAATTGAAGTAACTCAGGAATGGAAAATGAAACATTGTATCTTCTCACACATGTGTGGGAGCTCCCAGGATGCAAAGGCAGAAGAACAATCCATTGGACTTTGGGAACTAGGGGAAAGGGTTGGGGGTGATGAGAGAGAAAAGACTACACATGGGGTATAGTATACACTGCTTGGCTGATAGGTGCCCCCAAATCTCAAAAATCACCACTAAAGAACTTATTCATGTAAGCAAATGCCACTCATTCCCAAAAAACCCATCAAACAATAAATAAGTAAGTAAATAACGCTAGTACATTTCATGTATGGTGTGTCTATATGTAGACCTTTTTCAATACTTAACTTACTTAGTATTCAGTGGACGTTTTTTGATTCAGATATTTTTCTGGTCCTTAATATTCTTACATCTCAACGGTTTATGTGCGTCCTATCAATGCCTTCATTTGGAGCTAGTCAACGTGAGGGTTCAGTGAGAGACCTCGTAAAAGTCCTATGCACACTAGTTTTCTGATCTGTTCGACTCTCTTCCCTCTCATCTCAAGTCTTTACCTCTATATAATGGCATGGAGGTAGCAGAATTAGGATTGGTTTGGCTGGTAGAAACACAGGACACCTATCTAATCACCCATTTTGTCAAAACTTTTCTGTCTCACACCTGGACCAGGGCTTCTGAAGTTGAAAGGCTTGGAGTTAACATCTTTGTACGCCATTTTGCCAGGAAGCAATGATGATTCCCATCCAGCTGCCTAAAGAGAAAGAGGTTTGTGAGTGAAACAGGTAGTGCAGCAAATAAATCCACCTAGTAATACCATCGTTCCATGTACGGATTAGGCATCTGAGGATCCTAAAGACTTTAAATCTTTATATAATGGCATGGAGGTAGCAGCGTGAGCGTTAGGATGGCCGGTAAGAACACAGGGGATCTATCTAATCTGAGGGTCCAAAAGGCTCAGTAGAATGCACAGTACCGCACAGTGAGTGTGCGGCAGAATGCAGACCTGAGCCAACAGCCATAGGAGGCCAAGCCGTGTGCTGTACTCCCAGAGCATCATCAGAATGGGAGGATTCTTTAAAATGTCCTTTAGAAACCATGGAAGCATTACTTTCTCATGCCCTACCATGAATTTATGCATATGATGAAAAAAATCTAACAACAAAAGCTGAGTAGCATGTTTCGAGCAACACTTAGCTGGCAGCGAGGAAGCTGGCTTCTGTTATCAGCTTCGCCCACAACTGTCTGTGCATTAAACTAGTCCCAATATTTCTCTAGGCCTGTGTCCTCACCCAGAGAGCAAAAGGGTAAGATTCGATAACTACCGTGGTCCCTCCCAGACTCAAAATTTCCAGATGTAAAGGTCCTTTAGTCTTTAATCTGCAGTTTGAAGCAGAGTCATCTCTGGCACCTACAGCCTAATCCTTTGCCATCTATACGGGAAAAGAAAATCTTGTTACTCTTTTCGAATAGCGTATTTTTCAGTAAGACAGTATTTCAGCAAACAGTTAGATTCGGAGTTAGAAGGCCTAGGTTCAGCGTCCAGGCCCTCCACCGTTGACCAGCGTTGTGAACCTCAGAAGTCTTCTAATCTCTCTTAACATTGGGTTTCTTGGGTATGTAACGGGGATGTCTGTCCTATGCTGCTCACAAGGCTTTTGTTAGCATCTTATTTGATTACTTGAGTGAAAACACTTTATTGTAACACATTCTGTTGACATAAGCTATTTTGACGTGATCGTCCTTGTTTCACAGGAAAAGCTCAAATAGTAGATATCTGAGGAAACTGAGGCATGCTGGGTGAGAGGAGTCAGTGCTTTAGGAAGGAAAATCTGTGTGTAGGCATCAAGTCACACCGCATGGGTCATAACCTATGCCTGATCCTGACCGAAAATCCTTCTAGAAATAAGAGAGAAATAAAGGAAATCCACAATACCAAGGGATAAAAAGAGAGCCAAGAAAAAATAACATAAGGGGAGAGGAAGATGGGCTTATAACAGATTACAGGATCTTGTCAGTTTTACTAACAGGATGTAAAGGAAAGATTCTGTTTGCACACAGGGAGAGGTTCTTCTCCTGGCTAGTCAAAGCACATCTTACGTACATTCACAAACCGTCTCTAAGATGATTCATTATTTTCACTGTAGATAAGGCTTTTATGAATGGATTATTTTTCTCAGATAATTGCTTTATGATTAAAGTAAAGATTATTAATTCCTGAGGCAAGAAGATATAAAAGCTCCAGAAAGTTTGGCTGGGACCACTGGAGACGCTGAAGAAGGCAGGGGTCCTCAGAGTCTTGGCTGCAAAACAGGTATCCTCCTTGCAGTTGATGATGGGGGTCTTTCTTCAAACTTTTTTTTTTCCTCTATCAGCTATGAACCAGGCCAGAAACAACAAATTGTATCTCTAGAGAGGCTTGTCAGGCTTTCTGTTGCTGTGTCATTTGATTTAAATTATTTACCTTCTTTTCTTCCCCTACTGTAAAGAGCGTTGGCTTTGGGGTCAAACTGTCGAGTTAAACCTTGGCTCTGTAGCCTGGTAGCTGGGAAACCTCAGAAAAGTTACTGAGTCGCGAGTGTCAATGTCTTCATCTGTAACGTGTTTGTGAGACCTACGGTTCAGCTTATTTATGAAGACGACACGTAGGCATTCGATGAATATCAGCTCACTAAAAATTATTCACAGATTAAGGGCAGGTGCGGTGGCTCACACCTGTCATCCCAGCACTTTGAGAGGCCTAGGCGGGCAGATCACTTGAGGTCAGGAGTTCGAGACTAGCCTGGCCAACATGGAAAAACCCCTTCTCTACTAAAAAAAATACAAAATTATTCACAGATTAGTAAAAAAGATGCTGCCTCTCCCTTCACCCAGAATGGTCATCTTGATAGAGAAATTCTGCATTTTAAAGGGGTTTCAGGACATTGAAAATACACTATTACCTTTGGAAGGAAAGTTTAGCAAAGTGCAAAGTTTACACAATGATTTAAAAAGAAGTAGGGGGTGGGGAAGGTCACATCCACACTCTTCAACCTTTGTCTCATTCTTGGTTACTGTTGCCTTAAAGTGTTCATGTGGACCTCAGAATCAATTTTCCAGAAAAGTCATTGTTTACAGCATTCTCTTAAGCAATCCATTGTTTGAGAGTTAGATTGTGTACCTTGACTTTTTAATCATAAAGTATGATTAAATGTGAATTCAATGAATTACTCAGTTTAAGAATTATTTGGGAGGGAAATCTAGAACTCAATTTCATACTTATACTAAAACAAAGCCCAGACAAATAAAAATAGAAGGAAACATTGATAAATACTTTAACCTTAGGTGACAGTAATGGCCAGTCTTTTAATATTAATTTAAAAATTATTTTTAAAACATAAAAATATATTAATTATGAAAATTTCAGAATGGCAAGAAATTATAATAAGAGAAAAATACAAACTGAATAATACTCCTAGTAACACATGAAAGACAATAAACATACAAAAAAGATCTCACAAATTGGAAAAAAACAATAAAATAGAAAAATGAACAGAACTGTAAACTGAAAATTCACCAAATACAAAAAGCAAATTATTGTATAAAAAGATGTTCAACTTCATTAGTAATTATGATAAATTTTAAAACACCAAGCTTCTTCTTTAATATACAAAGTTAGCCAAAAATTTGACAAAATTAAGCATTCACTGGGAGTTTAGGGAACCAATTATTTTAGTGTTCTATTAATTAAAATGTGCATGTTGTGTGATGCCACAACCCTGTATATGAGAATTTACACAAAAGAAAAATAAAAAATGCATTAAAGTTAGGTGAGTGCAAGAAAATATATTACAATCAGTCTGTTTCTGAGAAATGAAGCCAGGTTATGGGACTATATGATCTTATTTGTATAAAATTGTGCATAGAAAGTGGGGCATAGAAGGAAGTCTGTAGGCTACTCACCAAATTATCTATGTCCTGGAGATGGGATTTACTACTTATTTTCTGGTTTTGCATTGATTTGCTAATAGCTTGTGTGTCATTTGCTAATGGGGAAAAAATAGAGCCTTTTTTAAAAAAAAATGATGTCAACTACGTGTAAAGGAAGAGTGCTGATGGAGTCAGATCTGCTTGTAGCTGGTGTCCAGGAAGAAATGACTTCATACTTGCTGACCTTAGGTTTTCTCATCTGTAAAATGTGGGCATTCAACACTGTGCTCACATTTAATTTGAACATTTAAAAATTCAGTGTCAGAACCACTCTATTGGATTTTCTTTTTTTCTTTTCTTTTGTTTTTTTTTACTTTAGGTGTATAGTATACCCAGCATTTCTCTCCATGTTATCCCTTCCCACCCTCCCCACCCACCACTGTCCCTCCCCTATCCGCACAACTGCCGCCAGTGTGTGATGCTTCCCTCCCTGAGTCTACGTGTTCTCATTGTTCAACAACCACGTATGAGTGAGAACATGGGGTGTTTGGTTTTCTGTTCTTGGGTCAGTTTGCTGAGAATGATGGCTTCCAGATTCATCCAAATCCCTAAAAAGGACACAAACTCATAGTTTTTTATGGCTGTGTAGTATTCCATGGTGTATATGTACCACATTTTTTTTGTCCAGTCTATCATTGATGGGCATTTGGATTGGTTCCAGGTTTTTGCTATTGTACACAGGGCTGCAAAGAACATACTTGTGTGTGTGTCTTTATAGTAGAATGATTTATAGTTCTTTGGGTATATACCCAGTAATGGGATTGCTGGGACAAATGGAATTTCTATTTCTAGATCCTTGAGGAATCGCCACACTGTCTTCCACAATGGTTGAACTCATTTACACTCCCACCAACTGTATAAGAGTGTTCCTATTTCTCCACATCCTCTCCAGCATCTGTTGTCTCCAGATTTTTTAATGATTGCCATTCTAACTGGCATGAGATGGTATCTCAATGTGGTTTTGATTTGCATCTCTCTAATGACCAGTGATGATGAGCATTTGTTCATATGTTTGTTGGGCTCATGCATGTCTTCTTTTGAAAAGTGTCTGTTCATATCCTTCGCCCACCTTTGAATGGGCTTGTTTGCTTTTCTTGTAAATCTGTTTTAGTTCTTTGTAGATTCTGGATATTAGCCCTTTGTCAGATGGGTAGACTGCAAAAATTTTTTCCCATTCTGTTGGTTGCTGGTTCGCTTTTATGATTGTTTCTTTCACTGTACAGAAGCTCTGGAGTTTAATGAGATCCCCTTTGTCTATCTTGGCTTTTGTTGCCATTGCTTTTGGTGTTTTAGTCATGAAGTCCTTGCATATGCCTATGTCCTGAATGGTTTTGCCTATGTTTTCTTCTAGTGTTTTTATGCTGTTAGGTTTTATATTTATCTGGAGTTAATTTTATTGCAAGGTGACAGGAAGGGGTCCAATTTCTGCTTTCTGCACATTATTAGCCAGTTTTCCCAACACCATTTATTGGATTTTCTTTTTTTTAAATTGCATTTTAGGTTTTTCAGTACATGTGAAGAACATGCAAGATTGTTGCATAGGTACACATGGCAGTGTGATTTGCTGCCTTCCTCCCCTTCACCTATATCTGGCATTTCTCCCCATGCCATCCCCCCAACAACTCCCCACCCTCCACTGTCCCTCCCCTATTCCCCCCGCACAGACCCCAGTGTGTAGTGCTCCCCTCCCTGTGTCCATGTGTTCTCATTGTTCAACACCCGCCTATGAGTGAGAACATGCGGTGTTTGATTTTCTGTTCTTGTATCAGTTCTTGACAACAGAAAGCCCATCACTGCCTTAGCCATGAGGAAACTTGCCTTGGGCACCATCTACTGGCTCTCCTGAAGCTAACAGGGGCGAGTGCTCAGTGGTTTATAAATTGCTTCCATTCAGACTATGAAACCGTTCAGCCTGCTATAGTTAGATCTCTGGCACAGATCTCTGGCACTGGCCCAGGAGGTCTTGAAGGTGAGAACAAAATCTCTTAACATTTTCTAACCTGTACATCTACTTGAGATTCCTTTAAAGTCTGGATTTCATCAGGAAAACACTGCATTCTTTTCTGCTATATGTGAGTTAGCATCTAGATTCCTGGGTCCCTCTCACCTGTGCAAATGTGTTCAGATTCGCAGATCAAGGAAAACCCAGGAGTTTCAAAGACTTGCCAGTAAGAACTCTGAGATCCTTGCAGTAGCCACATCCTTAGGGAAAGAAGAAGATGACCTCTAAAAGCATGCGGCTGCTCCTACTACTGAGCTGCCTGTCCAACACAGGAGTCCTAAGTGGTGAGTACCCATTACTTAGCTGGAACTGAGCCATGGCCAGTGTTCACGCAGCCCATGTAGGACAGCCATCCATTCGCCCACAACAACATTAAGGCCCTGTAGGAAAAAGATTTTAAAACATAGAGATGAAAAACGAAGATAGGTACTAAAAAATTCAAGGACTCGAGAATCCAACAAAACCCAATTCTCTATGGTTGTAAACCATACTTAAATCATTGGTTCAGTGTAACTTATAATATTAATTTTGCAAGTTTATTGTGAAGGGCAGAGATAATGCATTTAAAACCCCTGATGCCTAGTAGACTGTCAACAAGTCATAGCCGTAATTAGAATTCCCCGGGGTTATCATGAAGGGTATTACGACAGGGTTATTATGAAGATGATTAGAATTCCCCAGTGCTTATGCACTGGCTTATCATTTGAGCATTATTAGGGGTTCCAGTTTGCAGGGGACCTGCAATCTAGTTGGAGAGGTGGCTCTTACACACTTACAGACCACACATCAAGTGCAAAGTAACATGGTAACAAAGTGAGTCATAACACTGTCGAATCCACCAATAGAGAAAGCAGGGGAGGAACCCTGTATGAGTGATATAAGAAGCAATGTCACAGGAAAAGTTCCAGTTTAACCTGAAAGGCTTAGGCTGAACTAGATGTTTAAGCATCGCAGTGCAAAAAGCATTAAATTTTAATGTTCGCTGCAAGGTTTTGCTGAGAGAGAAAATTAATTTCTAAATCCCCTCTATTGCTCTTAATATTGCAGTGCAAAAACCATTTAGGATATATCATAAGGGAGACTCCCCCAAAATATTAAGAATAAGTAGAAAGTCCTTCTAGAGCTGGAAGAAAGAGCCACATGCATGTCTACAATTTCACATGGTTATGAATGATCTGAAGAACCTGGGGCATTTAGTGAAACTGAGTTTCTAATTCATACAGCAAGTATTTGTATAGAATCTATGTACTAAGCTTAGTTTGGCAGTGGAACATTTTGCGATGAAAAATACACTGCACCTCTTCAGAAGGATTTTACAGTCAGGTTGAGATGATACCATGTAGAGTCACACATGAAGAGGGCCACTCAGTATCATTTCATTCATGGGCTGAAGCCAGGGAGGAGCAGAAAATGTGGTACATTAGTGAGGAGACGAGGATGGGCAGGAGGTTTCTTTTAGGACCACTGAAGCTGGTCCTAAAAGATTAGATGTTGGGACTGTGGGGACTTAGGGGGAAAGAGTGGGAAGGAGGTGAGAGATAAACGACCACAAATTGGGTTCAGTATATACTATGCTCGGGAGATGGATACACCAAAATCTCTTAAATCACCACTAAAGAGCTTACTCATGTAACCAAACACCACCTGTTCCCCAAAAACCTATGGAAAAAAAAAAGAAGCAATGTCACAAAATACCAGGAATAGAAAGAAATGAAATGGAAACTCATCCGGTGTCATGCCTTCCTTCTATTTACAAGGTAAATGAGGTCCAGAGAAAGGTAGAGATTTACTCGACGACGTCACACAGTAAGACTAACAGATGCTTGGATTTTAGTGCTTTTCACGGTCCCATGTGGCCTTGCTGGGCATTGGATATGTAAGAGTGAGGGAAGAATCCATGCTTGAGTGTCTCCTTTGTTGAGAAGAGGGCTTCCAGAGGGATCCAGTGCTGTCTAACTTAGCACTGCTCCTCCTGGGGAATGTCCTCAGCCATGGGTAGGATGATTTGGAAGGACATGTGAAGAAAAGCAAGGTCCTCTGGGCATCGTGTTGGCCCCTATGGCTGAAGTCTGTGGTCCTGGTCATAGCTTATCCTTAATATGTCCTCCATGGCTCTTTGCCTGCAACCCTACACCAGTTCACTCAACTATCTCAGGCGGCTCAGGACCTGTGGAACTCAGCCGTGCAAGAAAGTGCAAGTCTCTGGGGGCCTCTCTTGAGCCCCTCCTGCAGACCTGTCTTATGTGACCATTTCTTTTTTTTTTTTTTTTTTTTTTTTTTTTTTTTTGAGACGGAGTTTCACTCTTGTTACCCAGGCTGGAGTGCAATGGCGCGATCTGGGCTCACTGCAACCTCCGCCTCCCGGGTTCAGGCAATTCTCCTGCCTCAGCTTCCTGAGTAGCTGGAATTACAGGCACGTGCCACGATGCCCAGCTAATTTTTGTATTTTTAGTAGAGACGGGGTTTCACCATGTTGACCAGGATGGTCTCGATCTCTTGTCCTCGTGATCCACTCGCCTCGGTCTCCCAAAGTGCTGGGATTACAGGCGTGAGTATGTGGCCATTTCTAAGTGGACAGGTGGTTCCCTGCAACCTCAGGCTTCCTTAATGAAACTTGAAATCTGCCCAAGCTGTATCCTGGGGAATATGATACAAACCTCCTCCCATCCCCGAGATCTCACTAACCTTTCTGGCTTCTCTCCAAAGGAGGAGATACAGACACAATATTCACCACAGGTCCTCCAATTTCTCTTTTCCGGATAGCTCTTTCTTCCAGCTCTAGAAGGACTTTCTACTTATTCTTAATACCTTGGGGGAACCTCCCTTATGATATATCCTAAATGTTTTTTGCACTGCCATGCTTAAGAGAAATAGAGGGGATTTAGAAATTTTCGCTCTCAGCAACACCTTGCAGTGAACATTAAGCTCTGATTGCTTCCACAGTGATTTCTCTGTCCTGATAGCTGCCCTTCCCCTGAAGCAATCCATGCCATTGATTCAGCGAGGGGAGACATAGAGCTCCATCATTTATGGGCAGTAAAAAACTTCATCTGGCTTATATTTTCAAAAATATTCCATAATAATGATAATGGGTTTAATAGCTTCAAGTTTTAACTAGCTAGTGTTTATTGAACAATTCCTAATCACTAGGCTCTGTGCTGATCACTGTACATGAATTATCTTAATTAATCCTCCCAACTACTGTGTGAAGAAGGCGTAATTGTTGATCCCACTGTGCAGTCAAGAAAAGTAAAGCTAAAAGAGACTAAATCACATTCCTAAGGTCAGACATGAAATAAGTGATGGAGTGGAAAGAGGATTAGAGTGGTCCAGGCAAGATGCTAGAAGCTGAAACCTCCTGACAGGGCATGTGCAGAGATGAGGGGATGGAGCATCATGTGAGGTGGGGTCAAGGTTCTAAGGCCACCATGGAAACATTGGCCTCTCTCCCAGTTTCCACTGCACCCCGCATCTGGGTAGCCTCAGCAGGTTACTCACTCCTCTGACGAATTTCCCTTCTCTGTACAATGGAGATGGTCATCCACACAGGATCTCCCAGGGAGGCTCTGGTGATTAAACAAAATAATCTCAACGAATGTGCTTGAGCCATACAGGATTTAAAACAATGACGTGAGCACCATTACTAAGATGACTAAGACTTCGAGTCGGACTGTCTGTCTCGGATCAAATCTTGCCTTTATCATTTATTTTCCGTGGGATCCTGAGACACGATACTTTCTCTCTGTCTTTGTTTCTTCATCTGGAACGTAGGAAAAATGACAGTGTTGTTATGAAGATGATTAGAATGTGTGTAAATGGCCTGGACCTGGACCGGGTGCATAGTAAATGCACAGTGTGGTGTAAGGCCAGGTGTGGTGGCTGGCACCTGTAATCCCAGAACTTTGAGAGGCCGAGGCGGGCGGTTCACTTGAGCCCAGAAGTTCAAGACCAGCCTGGGCAATGTGGCCAAACTCCCGTCTGTACTTAAAAAAAAAAAAAAAAAAGTACAAAAAACTAGCCAGGCATCGTGGTGCTCACCTGTAGTCCCAGCTACTCCTGAGGCTGAGGTGGGAGGATCACCTAAGTCCAGGAAGTCGAGGCTACAGTGAGCCGAGATGGTGCTGTTGCCCTCCAGCCTGGGCGCTGGGAGTGGAGCAGCAGAAGGCAGAGCCACAGCGCAGCAGCGTGGCGGTTAGTGGCAGATCGAGGAGCTGAAATGTCTCCACCAGGGGGCTCACGGCAATAGCAGCAGCATTGCAGGGGGCGGAGCAGAAGGGGAGGGGAGAGAGATGAAGTGAGGAGTGAGAAGGGGGAGGAAAAGAATGAGAGGCAGAGAACAGAGGATCGTAGGCAAGGAAGGACACGCACAGACACAGAGGCACAGAGACAAAAGAGACAGAGACGGTGACAGAGTTCTCTCCCCCAGAGAGAAAGGAGAGATACACAGAAAGTCAGAGACAGATGCACAGAGACAACTGAACACAGAGACGCTCAGAGAAACACAAAGAGAGACAGCGACGGGAGAGAAACAGAAGAGAGAGAGCTTAACTGTGTGGGCTCGTGTATAGCTGTGGGTCTCCTTCACGCTGACCCTCCAAGTCCTCTGCGTGTGACCCTTCTAGGCCCTCTGCTTTCATGGCTTGGATCCAGAGGAAACAAAAACCATGGTGGTGGAGGTTCACGTCCTAACATGTTTGCCCACAGGCTGCCAAGGGGAGTTGCTTCAGAGTGCCCGAGACCAAACCAAAAACACCTGGTGTGATGCCACGGGCCTTTGTCCTCAGGCCTAAGGCCGGAGATTTGGGCTCCTCTTTGTCCCTGCTTTCAGAACAGTCTCACCGGTATTAAGTCGGAAGGCATATTTTCCAGCTGGCCCTTTCTGAAATTCACGCCCATGTCATTATCTGCCCTCTGCTAATCAATGGGCAGCCTTCTCTTAAGAAGATCCATTTTCACTGGAAGTCCAAAAATTTCTTTTCCTCCTGACAAAATAATCAAGGCAGTCCAGTTAATTATTTCTATTGCTACGTTTCTAATTTTTCATTCTTTCATATTTATAAAGGTTGGGAGGGTTGGCGGCAGTAACATAGATTTTTTTTTTTTTTTTTTTTTTTTTTTGATATGGAGTCTTGCTCTGTCCCCAGGTTGGAGTGCAGTGGGACAGTCCTGGCTCACTGCAACCTCCACCTCCCAGGTTCAAGCGATTCTTTTACCTCAGCCTTACAAGTAGCTGGGACTACAGGTGCGTGCCAAACACTCAGCTAATTTTTGTATTTTTAGTAGAGACGGGGTTTCACCATGTTGGCCGAGATGGTCTCAATCTCTTGACCTTGTGATCCACCCGCCTCGGCCTCCCAAAGTGCTGGGATTACAGGCATGAGCCACCGCATCCAGCCTAGTAACATAGATTTTTAAGTCATAGGGAGCTGAATCTGCAAAGCAGCTTTTCCTTCTTACTTGTGACCTTGGGCAGATGACCACCCTGAGCCTGTTTCCTTATCTCCTCAAGCAATTATGATAAAGATACAATATGGGTAAAACATTTAACACAATGCCTGGCACTAAGAAAGAATCTTGCAAGGTGAAGGGCCGAAGGGGGAGGGGAGAGAGAGAGAAACGTGAGGAAGGAGGAGGTGGGGGGAAATGAGAGCAGCAAACAGACGAGTCATAGACAAGGAAGGACACACAGAGACACAGAGACAAAGAGACAGAGATGGAGACAGAGAGCACAAAGACAGAATGAACGGAGAGATGATGGAAAGTCCGGCCCCTTATCTACAGAAGCTGGTCACAGTGGTACTAGTAGTAACAGCAATGGCATAAAGGCTGCTTTTTATTTATCATAAAATTATGTCCCTATTTCTGAATGTGGTAGAAGAGGAAGCATTTAAATACATGAATGTCTTTGCCGTTTGTTCATAGTATATTTGACCTATGCGTTGAAACCTTTCCTGCCTTGCCTTAGCTGGGGTTAGTCATTATCCACTATTCATAGGTACCAGGAATAGCACGTGCAAGGGGTCTAAAGCTACACTGAGCATCGTGTTCCAAGACGGAGCTGGGACTGTGGCATAGAAGGATGTGTCTGGACAGGGGCGCACAACCAGGTCATACAATCTCCCACATGCCAGACCAGCAGAGAGCTCATCTGAAAGCAATGGGGAGCCCTGGGAGATTGATAGGCAGGGGCTGAACTAAAACAGAAGGGCGGGGCAAACACATGAGAGTAGTATCATTTGAATGAGGAGAGAGAAAATGCGGTCATGACAACTGTGGTCTATGGACGCCTCTTAGGGAAAGAAACACTTCTGCAGCCATCATGGTGTCCCAGGGTAGCCACGTGGTCACAGAGCCTACACTTGCTAGCTTGACGTCCCCTGGATCACCTGGTGCCTCTGTACATCCAGCCATCTCCCCCTCTTTATAAACCTTCAGATTCAGTGACACGGCCAGTGTCACTTCAGATTTAGTGACCAGTTGACTAGCAGGAAAAGCGTGTGCCTCCCTGAATCATGGCTTCCTTTGCCTCTAGGCTCTGGCTCTTTCCTATTTCTTCTGCAGTTGCCTGACAGACATCCTGTACTTAAGGCAGACTTAAGTGCGTGTGTTTCGATGCATGCCCTCACATTCCTGCCTCCTTTCCTAAAATGTTCCCTTCCCCAGGACTGACACATGGCCCACCTTACACTCAAGTTCCAGTCAAGTTGCCATGTGACCGGGTCCCTTGTCTCCCAGGCCAAAATGACTTCTCCCTCCTTGTAACGCCCCAAACTACCAATTTATGTCCCTCATCCACTCTTGTGATGCCTTAAATTATAGTTGTTTGACCTTCTCTACTAACGCAAGATTCTGCCAGATGCTGAGAATCTATTCTAGTTATGTGTGTCTATCTTTCCCAATGATGTAGGTATGTCTATTCCAATGACGCATTCCAGAGCTGGAGAAATGACCACAGCACGGGTTCGGAGGACCCCCTGGGCTCACTGGACCCACTGTGAGGCAGATCAAGCTGAAACTTCATTGATCATGTGACTTCCATAATTCCTGCTCTGACTGGAGGACCACAGTGACATTTTCTTGGAATTAGTTCAGAGGCAGTGTCCAGTAATTGCAGAAACACAGTCACACTGGTAAACAGCCATAGGTTGCAGGTCCCTTTGGAAAAAGCCAGAAGAAGAGTAAACTGTACACATTTTTGGCAGTATAGCAGTGATCTTCGTGAGGGGACTCTCTTCATTCAAGGGGTTCCTGATTGCAGACTGTATCAAGTCTGGGAATGGTTTTTGTGATCATAACGTGAAATTGCTTTTTGTTTATGTGCAGATATCATCATGAGACCCAGCTGTGCTACTGGATGGTTTTACCACAGGGCCAATTGCTATGGTTACTTCCGGAAGCTGAGGAGCTGGTCTGACGCCGAGGTAAGAAACCTGCCGATTGCTTGCCTGGCCTTTCTAGAGCAAAGGACCAGCCGGAGCCCCAGATCTCATTTGATTCAGGATCCAGGGCTCTTCCTGGGCATTCTGAAGAGAAGCCCGTTGGGTAGTGAAATGGAGAGAAAAGGATTGTGTGTTCAACTCATTCAGTTCTGTAAGCATTGCTGAAGCAGGCGCTGTATGCCAGACTCTAGATGGGCTACAAGCATATATGGATGCATAGGAAACAGCCCCTACCCTCAGCGAGCTCTCTGTCAGTAAAGGAGACAGAAATGCATCAATCAAAGGAGGAATTCACTGAAAGGATAACTGAGCTCCTGTTCCTGCGTTCTGACATTTACCAGAAAGAAAGTGATGTGTACACACGCGTGGAGCAGACACCTGGGAGCCGCTGACAGAAGGCGAAACAGTCCAAGCAAACGTGGAAACTTCCACTGCTCCACACAGTCCACAGACATGTCCGTTTTATTTCACTGAAGTTTTTAGGGATAATCAAATAGGCAATCAGAGTGAGTTATCTCAGCCGCGTGTGGGGCGTCGGTGCTGCTGTCTCTGTGAATTGTGATTAATTGGGGGAGCCGTGTGGGTACATTTGGCGTGATCTGGGCCCATGTGGTCTTAGAATCCCTGTATATAACTCGACAATGAAAAACAGAAAATAAAAGAATGAAGTAGCGACCAGATGCCAGCTACTGAAATGCAGCGTGAGTATAAATGACTTTCCAAGTTTACACTGAGGGTAACGGACACAGCAACCCCAGTGAAGTCTGAGCCGAGTCCTGAATAATTGTATAAAAATGAGAGTGAAACAGCAAAGAAGGGGTTTCCCAGACTCTGTCCCTGGAAAGGAAATGAGCTCGTGGAGAGCAATAGACTTTCTCTGTAAAAACAAAGAGAACAAAAAGGAAGATGTCTGGGAACCCATGGTAATTGAGATCTGAGTTTAAATCAAACTCTGCCGCTCTTTAGGTACCGCCGTTTACCTGTTTCCCTACTGGAAAGTGGGATAATACCTTTTACCTCATAGAGTTGTCAAGAGGATTCATTAAAACAGCTCGCATAAAGCACATGGTAGATGTTAATTTAGGGTCTCAAGAAAGAACAGCGCCCAGGATTGACGCTGAACCTTAACAGATTTAACAGGATCAGAGTGCAGAGAGGGTGCTGGGATGGTGAGCCCAAAGGGGACCCCTCCCACTCAGCCTGGGCTGTGCTGTTCCCTGATTCCTCGCCAGTGTTGCTGCTGTTCTTGGCTCTTGAGACACCTGGAAGCTGATGGAGGCAACGTGAGAAGCACGTGGACATCTGACCTTGAGCTTGAGTGACAGAGGCCTGAGTTCTAGTTGCAGCTCCAGAACTACCAACTGTGTGGACCGGGAGGGAGGCCATCACATAACATATTCCAAGCCTGTTTCCCCTTCTGACGCAAGGATCTTTTGTGGCTGGTACTCAGTAGGCACTCAATAAATGCTGTCTGGTCATCTGGCTGGCATGCCTCACAGACCTGAGAATTAAATAGAATTACAGCTGGGGAGACTTTCAAGATGGCCGCCTAAGAACAGCTCAGGACTTCAGCTCCCAGTGAAAGTGCAGAGGGTGAGTGGACGCCACATTTCCAGACGAACTCTTATTGCCCACAGACCAGGAGATACCCAGGCAGAGGGGTCGCCAGCGTCGCAGTCCCAGCCGGTGCGGCTGTTTTGGCCCCTGCGGGGCTGATTCCGCCCGCGCGGCTGCTGTGACCACTCCCTGTTGCTGCCGATCTCCGTACAAAAGCCACTGGTCTGGGAGCCCTCTTAGCTGGCGAGCAGAGCCTTGAGACGGCAGAATAGCCCATTCATCTGAAATAGCGAGTCAGGCCAGGAGATTCCTAGGCAAAAAATCCGCCAGGAGCCGGCGCCGCGGTTCGAGCCGACTCCGTGAGTCGCAGCACGGGAGATCCCGGCGCCTTTTCAACAAGCGACCAGAACGCGGGGTCGTTCAACTTAAAAGAAAAGACTCTGAGTCAGGGAGCCAGGTGATCAGGCTCGGTTGGTCCCACCCCTCCACCCCCAACAACAACGAAAACAAAAACAGTAATTGGAAACCCTCTGGGTTGAGCCCTTCAAACCGAGCACAGCTGAACCGGGACGGTCCGGCTCCGTGGGGGAGGGGCTTCCGCCATTACTGAGACTCTCCACCGCTACGGAGGCAGGCTGCCGTTGCCGAGGCAACCCGCCGTTGCCGAGGCAACCTGCCACAACAGAGAGAGTCCGCCATAACAGAGGCGGGGCCACCATTGCCCAGACAGTTCTAACTACGCCCATATAAAAAGGACTACAGGGAAGAGCTCAGGGCAGCTGGGCGGAGCCCACAGCAGCTCAGCAAAGCCCCTGCGGGCAGGCAGAGGCTAGGCGTGCTGCTAGCTGGGCGGGTCCGACCTGAAAAAAAAAAAAAATCAAAAAAGGCAGTAGTGCAACGGAAACTCATAAAGCTCCAACTCCCTGGGACAGAGACAGACAACAGGTGGATAAACCCACAAAAATGGGTAGAAACCAGCGTAAAAAGGATGAAAACTCCCGAAACCAGAACACCTCTCCTCCTAAAAGTGATCACAACTCCTCACCAGCAAGGGAACCAGACCGGATGGAGAAGGAGGGTGATGAAATGACAGAATCAGACTTCAGAAGATGGGTAGTAAGAAACTACAATGAGCTAAAAGAACATGTTCTAACCCATCACAAAGAAAATAGGAACCTTGAAAAAAGATTGGACGAACTGCTGACGAGAATGGACAGCATAGAGAGGAGAATAAGTGAATTGATGGAGCTGAAAAACGCAACACGAGAACTTCGTGAAGCATGCACAAGCTTCAACAGCCGAATTGACCAAGCAGAAGAAAGGATATCAGAGGTCGAAGACCAACTCAATGAAATAAAAAGAGAAGGCAAGAACAGAGAAAAAAGCGCAAAAAGGAATGAACAAAATCTTCAAGAAATGTGGGACTATGTGAAAAGACCTAATCTACGTCTGATAGGTGTACCTGAATGTGATGAAGAGAATGAATCCAAGCTGGAAAATACTCTTCAGGATATTATCCAGGAAAACTTCCCCAACCTAGCAAGGCAGACCAATATTCAAATCCAGGAAATACAGAGAACACCACAGAGATATTCCTCAAGAAGAGCAACCCCAAGGCACATAATCGTCAGATTCACCAGGGTTGAAATGAAAGAGAAAATGCTAAGGGCAGCCAGAGAGAAAGGTCGGGTTACCCACAAAGGGAAGCCCATTAGACTCACAGCAGATCTCTCAGCAGAAACCCTACAAGCCAGAAGAGACTGGGGGCCAATATTCAACATCCTTAAAGAAAAGAACTTTCAACCCAGAATCTCCTATCCAGCCAAACTCAGCTTCATAAGTGAAGGAAAAATAAAATCCTTTGTGAACAAGCAAGCACTCAGAGATTTCATCACCACCAAACCTGCTCTACAAGAACTCCTGAAAGAGGCTCTACACATATAAAGGAACAACCAGTACCAGCCACTCCAAAAACACACCAAATGGTAAAAAAGCAGCAACACAATCAAGAATCTGCATCAACTAACCAACAAAACAGCCAGGTAGCATCAAAATGACAGCATCAAATTCACACATAACAATACTATCCCTAAATGTCAATGGACTAAATGCCCCAATCAAAAGACACAGACTGGCAAATTGGATAAAAAGCCAAAACCCATCAGTGTGCTGTATCCAGGAAACCCATCTTACATGCAAGGATACACAAAGGCTCAAAATAAAGGGATGGAGGAAGATCTACCAAGCAAATGGAGAGCAAAAAAAGGCGGGAGTTGCAATTCCCATCTCTGATAAAATAGACTTTAAAGCAACAAAGATCAAAAGAGACAAAGAAGGACATTACATAATGGTAAAAGGATCACTGCAACAAGAAGAGCTAACGATCCTAAATATATATGCACCCAATACAGGAGCACCCAGATACATAAGGCAAGTTCTTAATGACTTACAAAGAGACTTAGACTCCCACACAATAATAGTGGGAGACTTTAACACCCCATTGTCAATATTAGACAGATCAACCAGACAGAAAATCAACAAGGATATCCAGGACCTGAACACAGACCTGGAACGAGCAAACCTAATAGACATTTACAGAACTCTCCACCCCAAATCCACAGAATATACATTCTTCTCAGCACCACATCACACCTACTCTAAAATTGACCACATAATTGGCAATAAATCACTCCTCAGCAAATGCAAAAGAACAGAAATCATAACAAACAGTCTCTCAGACCACAGTGCAATCGAGTTAGAACTCAGAATGCAGAAACTAACTCAGAACCGCACAGCTTCATGGAAACTGAACAACTTGCTCTTGAATGTTGACTGGATAAACAATGAAATGAAGGCAGAAATAAAGATGTTCTTTGAAACCAATGAGAACGAAGACACAACATACCAGAATCTCTGGGACACATTTAAAGCAGTCTCTAGAGGAAAATATATAGCAATGAGTGCCCACATGAGAAGAAAGGAGAGATCGAAAATTGACACCCTATCATCAAAATTGAAAGAGCTAGAGGAGCAAGATCAAAAAAACTCAAAACCTAGCAGAAGACAGGAAATAACTAAGATCAGAGCAGAACTGAAGGAAATAGAGACACAAAAAACTCTTCAAAAAATCAATAAATCCAGGAGCTGGTTTTTTGAAAAGATCAACAAAATAGACAGACCACTAGCCAGATTAATAAAAAAGAAAAGAGAGAATAACCAAATTGATGCAATAAAAAACGATAAAGGGGATATCACCACAGATTCCACAGAAATCCAAACCATCATCAGAGATTATTACAAACAACTCTATGCACATAAACTAGTAAACCTGGAAGAAATGGATAAATTCCTGGACACCTGCAACCTCCCAAGCCTAAACCTGGAAGAAGCCGAAACCCTGAATAGACCAATAACATGGTCTGAAGTCGAGGCAGCAATAAAGAGCCTACCACCCAAAACAAGCCCAGGTCCAGATGGGTTCACAGCTGAATTCTACCAGACATACAAGGAGGAGCTGATACCATTCCTTCTGAAACTATTCCAGACAATCCAAAAAGAGGGAATCCTTCCCAAATCATTTTACGAGACAAACATCATCCTGATACCAAAACCCGGCAGAGACTCAACAAGAAAAGAAAATTTCAGGCCAATATCCATGATGAACATAGATGCAAAAATCTTCAATAAAATACTGGCAAACCGATTGCAACAGCATATCAAAAAGCTCATCCACCATGATCAAGTAGGATTCATCCCGGGGATGCAAGGCTGGTTCAACATACGCAAGTCCATAAACGTAATTCACCACATAAACAGAACCAAAGACAAAAACCACATGATTATCTCGATTGATGCAGAGAAGGCTTTTGACAAAATTCAACAACCCTTTATGCTAAAAACCCTCAATAAACTAGGTATTGACGGAACGTATCTCAAAACAATAAAAGCTATTTATGACAAACCAACAGCCAATATCATACTGAATGGGCAAAAACTGGAAGCATTCCCTTTGAAATCTGGCACTAGACAAGGATGCCCTCTCTCACCACTCCTATTCAATATAGTACTGGAAGTTCTAGCCAGAGCAATCAGGCAAGAAAAAGAAATAAAGGGTATCCAAATTGGAAAGGAGGAAATCAAATTGTCTCTATTTGCAGATGACATGATTGTATATCTGGAAGACCCCATCATCTCAGCCCAAAATCTCCTGAAACTGATAAACAACTTCAGCAAAGTCTCAGGATACAAAATCAACGTGCAAAAATCACAAGCATTCCTATACACCAGTAATAGACTTCAAGAGAGCCAAATCAAGAACGAACTGCCATTCACAATTGCTACAAAGAGAATAAAGTACCTAGGAATACAACTAACAAGGAACGTAAAGGACCTCTTCAAGGAGAACTACAAGCCATTGCTCAACGAAATAAGAGAGGATACAAACAGATGGAGAAACATTCCATGTTCATCGTTAGGAAGAATCAACATCGTGAAAATGGCCATACTGCCCAAAGTAATTTACAGATTCAACGCTATTCCCATCAAGCTACCAATGACCTTCTTCACAGAACTGGAAAAAAACACCTTAAACTTCATATGGAACCAAAAGAGAGCCCGCATAGCCAAGTCAATTCTAAGCAAAAAGAACAAAGCGGGAGGCATCACACTACCGGACTTCGAACTATACTACAAGGCTACAGTAATCAAAACAGCATGGTACTGGTACCAAAACAGAGATATAGACCAATGGAACAGAACAGAGGCCTCACAGGAAATACAACATACCCACAACCATCTGATCTTCGACAAACCTGACAAAAACAAGCAATGGGGAAAGGACTCCCTGTTTAATAAATGGTGTTGGGAAAACTGGCTAGCCATGTGCAGAAAGCAGAAACAGGACCCCTTCCTGACACCTTACACCAAAATTAACTCCAGATGGATTAAAGACTTAAACATCAGACCTAATACCATAAAAACCTTAGAAGAAAATCTAGGCAAAACCATTCAGGACATAGGTGTAGGCAAGGACTTCATGACCAAAACGCCAAAAGCAATGGCAACAAAAGCCAAAATAGACAAATGGGACCTAATCAAACTCCACAGCTTCTGCACGGCAAAAGAAACAGTCAGTAGAGTGAATCGGCAACCAACAGAATGGGAAAAAATTTTTGCAGCCTACCCATCTGACAAGGGGCTGATATCCAGAATTTACAAAGAACTAAAGCAGATCTACAAGAAAAAAACAAACAAGCCCATTCAAAAATGGGCAAAGGATATGAACAGATACTTTACAAAAGAAGACATACAGGAGGCCAACAAACATATGAAAAAATGCTCATCATCACTGGTCATCAGAGAAATGCAAATCAAAACCACATTGAGATACCATCTCACACCAGTTAGAATGGCGATCATTAAAAAATCGGGAAACAACAGATGCTGGAGAGGATGTGGAGAAATAGGAACACTTTTACACTGTTGGTGGGAATGTAAATTAATTCAACCATTGTGGAAGACAGTGTGGCGATTCCTCAAGGACCTAAAAATAGAAATCCCATTTGACCCAGCAATCCCATTACTGGGTATATATCCAAAGGATTATAAATCATTCTACTACAAGGACACGTGCACACGAATGTTCATTGCAGCACTGTTTACAATAGCAAAGACCTGGAACCAACCCAAATGCCCAACGATGATAGACTGGATAGGGAAAATGTGGTACATATACACCATGGAATATTATGCAGCCATCAAAAACGATGAGTTCACGTCCTTTATAGGGACATGGATGAACCTGGAAACCATCATTCTCAGCAAACTGACACAAGAGCAGAAAATCAAACACCGTATATTCTCGCTCATGGGCGGGTGTTGAACAATGAGAACACATGGACACAGGGAGGGGAGCACTACACACTGGGGTCTGTTGGGGGGAAATGGGGGAGGGGCGGGGGGTGGGGAGGTGGGAAGAGATAGCATGGGGAGAAATGACAGATACAGGTGAGGGGACGGAAGGCAGCAAAGCACACTGCCATGTGTGTACCTATGCAACAATCTTGCGTGTTCATCACATGTACCCCAAAACCTAAAATGCAATAAAAAAAAAAAGAAAAAGAAAAAAAAAAAAAAAAAGCTATACATTTCCCTCTAAACATTGCTCTGTTGTATCCTATACATCTTGCTGTTTTATTTTTATTTTCATTTAATTCAATATATTTTCTACTTTTCTCTTTATTTCTTGACTCATAGGTTTAGTCATTTACTGTTTAATTTCCAAATATTTTTGTGTGTCTCAAATTTCTTTCCATGCTTGATTTCTAATTTAACCACATTGTAGTTTCACATAATACTTTGTATGATTTAAATCTTTTCAAATCTGTTGAGATTTGTTTTGCAGTCTAGCATATGATCGATGATGGATAATGGCACATGTCTACTTAAAAAGAATGCATATTTCATTGTCTTTGAGTGGAGATCTCTATAAAATATCAGGTCAGATTAGTTTATGATATTGTTCAAGTCTTCATTAGTCTTGTTGATTTTCTTCAGGTTGCTCTGTGAGACATTGAGAGTGGAACACTGACACTGGTGAATATAGTTATTGAATGGTCTGTTTTCTCTTTAATGTTTGCTCAGGTATTTTGTAGCTTTGTTGTTAGATGGACATAATGGTTATATCTTCATGATGTACTTACCTTTTGTCATTATGAAATGTCCATCTTTATTTCTAGTAATATTTCTTGTCTTTAAATTTAGTTTGTTTAATATTAATATAGCCAACCCAGTGCTCTTATGGTTACTTTTAAAGCAGCAAATTGCAGTATAATTTTCATACCATAAAGTTCACCCACAGTTTGAGTGTAAAATTCAATTATTTTTATAGACCTGAAATTTACAGATTTGTGCAAACACCATGGCAAAGCATCACTCCAAAAAGATCCCTTTAGTTGATTTGGAGGCATTCACTCCCCATTTGTATTTCTGGCCACAGTCGTTCATGAATCTGCTTTTATACAAACGGGATCATGTAATATGTGACCTGTTGCATCTGGCTTCTTTCACTGTATGTACTGGTTTTAAGGTTTAATATGGTTTGTCTCTGTGTCCCCAATCAAATCTCATCTCTAATTTTGATCCCCACATGTCAACGGAGGGACCTGGTGGGAAGTAATTGGATCATGGGGGCGGTTTCCTGCATGCTGTTCTCATGATAGTGAGTAAATTCTCACAATATTTGATGATTTAAAAATGTGTGACTTTCTTCGCTCTCAATGTAAGATGTACCTTGCTTCCTCGTAGCCTTCTGCCATGGTTATAAGTTTCCTGAGGCCTCTCTAGCTGTGCAGAACTGTGAGTCAATTAAACCTCTTTCCTATATAAATTACCCAGTCTCAGGAATTTTTTATAGCAGTGTGAAAACAGACTAATACAAGGTTCATCCGTGTTGCAGTATCTGTTCTTTGTTTCTTTTTATTTCCAAGTAGTTTTCCACTGTGTGAGCATATCACATTTTATATTTCTATTTACCAGTTGATGGACATTTGAATTGTTTTCCAGTTTTGACTATTACGAATGACACTTCTATGGACATGCATACAAGTCTTTGTGTGGGTATGTGTTTTTATCTTGAGCAGAGTCCAAGGAGTGGAATTATTATTTCTGCTTAACAAAGAAACTGCCAAACTGTTTTCCAAAGTGACTATACTGTCTTACACTCCCACCCTGTGCATTCCAGTTTCTCTACATCCCTGCTGACATTTGTTATTGTTGGTGTTTTTCATTAAAACCATTTGAGTGGGTGTGAAATGGCATCTGACTTTTATTTTAATTTTCATTTGTCGATAACCTTTTTTGTGTGCTTATTGGCTACATATATATATATTTTGTGAGATGTTTATTCAGATATTTTGCCCCTTTTTATATTGTGCAGTATTATTTTGGAATTGTACAAGTCTTTGTATATTTTGGATATAAATGTTTATCATATGCATAATTTATAAATATTTTCTCTCAGTCTGTGTTTATCTTTTCTTTTTTAATGGTGTGCTTTGAGGCACAAAGGTTTTTAATTTTGATGAAGTCTAATTTATCAATTTTATGTGTATTAGTTTGCTAGGGCTACCATAATATAATTCTACAGAATGAGTGGCTTAAACAACAGAAATCAGTTTTTTCACAGTTCTGGAGGGTAGAAGTCCAAGATCAAGGTATTATTGGGTTTGATTTTTCTGAGGCCTCTATTCTTGGCTTACAGATGGTCACCTTCCCTGTCCTTCACATGGCCTTTCCAACATACATGCACATCCTGGTATCTCTTTTCCTTCTTATAAGGACACCAGTAATATTGGATTAGAGTCTATCAATATGATCTTGTTGAACTTTAATGACCTCTTTAGAGCCCCATTCTTTAAGTATAGTCACATTATGAGGGGTGTTTGGGGTTAGGACTTCAACATGTGAATTTGGGTGTACATGATCAGCCCATACATTATGGATCATGCTTTTTAATGTCGAAATAATCTTTGCCTAACCCAAGGGCACAAGGATTTTGTTTCATGTTGTCATTTTTTAAAATTTACAAATATTTAATTGACAAATACAATTGTATTATTCAAAATGTAAAAAAAAAAAAATAGAATTACAGCTATAGAAGCTTGCTGGTATTGTAAGTGGTTTGCAAGTGTGAGGACTAAATTATTATTAAATGGTAATCACATCGAATCTTGAGTAAATTAGTAAAAGCAAGAACTGGAGCAGTGAAAATCTAAGCAACCCAAACTATAATTTTATTGAATTAATTCAGTTTCTTGTCATGTAACACAACCCCAGAAGAGAAGAAAATAAAGTTGTGAATCACACACCCAAATATATATAAACATTTGCCTTGTTTAATTGAATAATAGGTTTCTGGTTACAGAACAAGAATTTGTCATGTCATGCGTTCCATACAATCCTTAAAACAGTGAGTGATTCCCGTTTATTCACCCCCAAGAAACATTCAGATTGCATGCCCTTGGAGATGGAAGAAGGTAGCACTTTTTGCAAAAGAAGGAGAATTTGGGATCGATATGCTGACATACAGGAGTAGAACAGACTGGGGATTAGAGCTGAAAGTTTTAAAAGTTGCAACAGAGCAGATAGTTACGTATCTGCCTCTGGTGCAGAAGAACCCCCCACCAAATCAAACCAGATTTGGTGGCATGGCTACTGTTGAGGAAAGGCAAAGAAGTGGGCACATTCATCTTCAGTAAGCAGAGATGCTACACGAGCGCAGGGAGGAGTCTCCACTCCTCTGGAGGACCACCTCACATGTTTAGGCAATTGATCCATACTTATTCAGTAGCGAGTCAAAATCAGTTACAAACCTCCGTTCACAGTTTACCATGTGTTATTCTTATGTAACATAGGATAATAGTAATCTAACATAGAGAGAATCTAGGCTCAGGTATTAGGCAGAGCTGGGCTCTTTTCCTGTGTCCAGCTGACCTTTCCTGATCCTCCATCTCTGCATCCATAAACAAAAGGTGGGCCCCACCTCCCTAGGCTGCGGTTAGGACTGAATGGGATAGTGCCCATGAGGTGCCTGGTGTATGGGAGGTACACCTCGAAGAGCAGTGCCATGTCGTCTGTTCTTGATGGACATTGTGTTCACGTTCTGACGCCTCTGAAATCAGGTGTGTGCTACAAACACAGTGTACCATACATTCATTGACAGTGATTTTGTTTTCTTTCTTCACGGGACATAAAATAATGGCACATGGTACAATCAGCAGGTCCTTAGATTTGTTGAAATGCAGTATTATAATACATTTAGTCCTCATGGCAGGTCCTAGGTAGCAGTAATTATTTTCCAGATGAAGAAACTGAGCCTCAGAGAGATGAAGTGATTTGTCAAGGTCACATACACCTGAGAGGCAAGACTGGGGCCCCAGGCATGTCCTTGGACCCTAAATCTCTGTACTGCCTCTTCCTCTGAGACCGAACGCTGTGGAGGGCAGTTGTGTTTTTTCCCAGGGTGGCAGGAAGTCTTTTGTGGGGTTTAGAGCACGCTGTGTGGAGGAAGCGGGGGCTTGTGAGTCCCACCTGCTTGGCACACTAGCATTCTGAGAGGGCTGTGCTTTAAACATCCAGGCATCATTAACAGGATTTCTCCTTGCACGTAGCTCGAGTGTCAGTCTTACGGAAATGGAGCCCACCTGGCATCTGTCCTGAATTTAAAGGAAGCCAGCACCATAGCAGAGTACATAAGCGGCTATCAGAGAAGCCAGCCCGTATGGATCGGCCTGCATGACCCACAGAAGGTAACCCTCAGACTTGGCCACAAAGGCCCTCTTGGGAAAGCCAGGCTGGCATCCTCTTTTGGGGGAATGGCCTCTCGGCCTGTAACAAGGACACAGCAGTGAATCTTCTCCAGATATGCCTCCAACTGACAAAGACCAAGGCCTCAAGGTCAGGGGCCCCGTTCTGACCCTCAGTGGAGGATGTGATCTAAATGACTCCATTGTATAGACCTTTGTCTAATTAAGGTCCTCCTGAATCATAGAGCACAAAATTACCAGCTTTCTAGACCTAAAAACTGTGTGTGTGTGTGTGTGTGTGTGTGTGTTTGTATGTACACAGACCTGTTACAAGACAGATTAATCAAATCTCCATTGGATCTTGCTTTAAAGTTGAAAGCTTTCAGCTAGCCTTTCTTTTAGATGCTGTAATGTTTTTTATGTTATCCTTGATGTTTTTCACTGTAACTCTGTTCTTTTCATCAATGTCTTATTGTAAGAAATGGCATGAGAGCTCTCTGTAAGGAACAGCTGGTTGGTGAGATCTAGATATGGGGGCTTCAGTTCGCAGATTCTTGCTGGGGCTTCTTTAGTTGACTCAAACAAACATAGGGGACATAAAGTGGAAACCCCCACAATTCCTGCTTAATAAACCTGCTGAAGATACAACACATTCATTCACACTCTTTCATGAATATGTGTTTACCTTTTAGTATTCGTCTATAAATATGGCTCTTTCTCTTTTGGAACATTATATTACAGCCAAACTAATAATCCTCTGCCATAGTTGTTACAAGTATTTTATACAGTTATTTCATTTTTAATGTCATTTATTTGACGATCAGAAATTTTACCTTTTTACGTATTCACATGGCTTTCCATCAGGATCCTGTCATTCAGATCGAATAAACACTTACATCTATTTCTATTTTTTTTGCAGTAATATTGGTAATGTTTTTCTATTCATGGTTGAGTGGAATGACTTTCTATTTTTCCTTCTTTAAGCATTTCTGTACCTTCCCAATGTTTGCAATGAAAACCATGTTTTAAAGGGGCTTGCGGGGCCTTCCTTGGCTGTGACTGGCTGGTTCTGAGCAGTGCGCTTCTCCACCTCCTGTTGTTTCAGAGGCAGCGATGGCAGTGGATTGACGGGGCCGCGTATCTGTACAGATCCTGGTCTGGCAAGTCCATGGGTGGGAACAAACACTGTGCCGAGATGGGCTCCAGTAACAGTAAGTTCTAACGCACCACCCCTCACCGCTTCCCAACATGCGGCTTCTTTCCTTTACCTGGTAAGAGTGAAAATGGATGCGGGGGACCCTCTACTGTCCCCATTCCACACCAGCAACTCTTCTCCAGCAGGGCAGTGGCCTGGCCACAGACACTGGTCACCAACCTTCAGTCCTTTGTGACCACTTTACAGTCTTTGCCATATCAACGTACCAGCTGTTCTGCTATTTACTCAATATTTTCTTTAAATCCACTCACTTTTTTTTTCTGAAATACGCTTTTTTTTTTTTTTTTTTTTTGAGACCTGAGTTTCGCTCTTGTTACCCAGGCTGGAGTGCAATGGCACAGTCTCGGCTCACCGCAACCTCCGCCTCCTGGGTTCAGGCAATTCTCCTGCCTCAGCCTCCTGAGTAGCTGGGATTACAGGCACGCACCACCATGCCCAGCTAATTTTTTGTATTTTTGGTAGAGACGGGGTTTCACCATGTTGACCAGGATGGTCTCGATCTCTTGACCTCATCATGCACCCACCTTGGCCTCCCAAAGTGCTGAGATTACAGGCGTGAGCCACCGTACCCGGCCAGCTTCTTTTTTAATTCAAAATGTAGAATATTAATGCCTCAATACGCAGCCACGCACACATTCCTGTTCTCTCTCTGTGACAGGGCTTGTTCCTTTTTTATATCTCTTTAGAAAGAACTCCAGAGCATTGTACTGTGTGTGTCCCTCTCTCACCCTTTCTGACTTTCCCCTTTATGTCAAAATGTGTTCTGTGACTTTGGAAAATTGCAGCTTGCACTGTTTCCTGACTTTTTGCTGGTCCACTTTTAGACGTTTAATCGTGGTAACTGGGGTTTTGCAATTTGAAAAGAAATTTTATATTCAGTATCCATTGTGGTGAAGAATGTGGGTTCTGCATTCCAAATGTCCAGAGTAGAATCCCAGCTCCTCCAAACCGAGCTTTGTGACCCTGTGCACATCTCTGACTTCTCTGTGCCTCAAATGCCTCCTTATGAAAAGGAGAACATAATGGCCCTAATCATCTGAATACATGTAGCATGCTTATCACATGCAAGCTAGGCTCGCAGCTCCTGGAGGAAAGGGAATGCAGGACAGTCTCTCATTCCCCCTTCCCTGCACCCCACTCTGGTGAGGAGGGAGGAGCAGAGTGAAACAGTAACCTCTCTTGCTTAGTGACTGTGGCGAGCTGTGTTGTGCTTAATTGTCTGAAGCTGCTGTTCTAGCTTATCCACAGGTTCATAGGGCAGCAACCTCAAAAAAACCTGCTAATGAGAGTCAACCTCAAGCAGCACCCTATGCAGGCAGACTCCCCAACATGGCTCCTGGCCCATGGCCTTGTGTTGTATTCGTTTTGCCCCACACTGTGAAAGTGCTCACAAGCTTGCAGGCCCCGTTTCATTGACACTCCACGGTCCCTGTGCTGAGCCCTATGGAGGCAGGCATGAGCAGGCCTCATTCTCTGTGCCTCCCAAGAACAAGGAGTGGGAGGGGCACACCTCACCCACTCCTCTCCCCAGGGCTCTCGCCCAGCCAACACACACTGGGAACAGGGCCAGATCTGCAGGTCAGGGCCCAAGCAGACACCCAGCCAGGAAACAACTCTTCACTCTGCTGCAGAAACCCGAGGATGTCGAGTGACCCTGTGGAGCTCAGCTTCTGGGAGGGAAATAGTTGGACCTCGCCTCAAAAATACTCCAGTCCTTCAAAAGGCCACCTCCGCCTTGCGCTCAGCCCTTTTTCTTTTTTTCTTTTTCTTTTTTTTTTTTTTTTTTTTTTTTGAGACGGAGTTTTGCTCTTGTTACCCAGGCTGGAGTGCAATGGCGTGATCTCGGCTCACCGCAACCTCCACCTCCTGGGTTCAGGCAATTCTCCTGCCTCAGCCTCCTGAGTAGCTGGGATTACAGGCACGTGCCACCATGCCCAGCTAATTTTTTGTATTTTTAGTAGAGACGGGGTTTCACCTTGTTGACCAGGATGGTCTCGATCTCTTGACCTCATGATCCACCTGCCTGGGCCTCCCAAAGTGCTGGGATTACAGGCGTGAGCCACTGGGCCCAGACTCAGCCTTTTTTCATAAGCAGATGGCCTGTTGGGATGTGACTGGCTTTACAAGCTTTCAGTTCATTGAACATGGAACAGGAGCTTCTTAGAGCCTCAGCTGTGGACTTGAGGAAAGGCTACCCTCAGATCCTCACTGCATCCTGCTTCAACACAAGAGCCCCTCATTCTCATTTGATTCGTGTCAACCCCCACCTTCCCTCAAAAGCAGTGCTGGAGTGGAGCTTTTGCCGTGGTGTGTGACATTTAAAGGGTTTTTCTCTCACTGGCAAAGTTAGTGTCTGTATTAAGTTTCTCCAGGGAAATGGAAGTAATTGGATGTATATAGAGAGAGATAGAGATTTACTTTGAGGAATTGACTCATGCAATTGTGGGGGCTGTCAAGTCTGAAATCCACAGGGCAGGCCAGCAACCTGGAAATTCTTGCAGGAGTTAATGTGTGGTCTTGAGTCCAAGGATGGTCTGGAGGCAGGATTTCTTCCTCTTTGGTAGACCAGTCTTTTCTGTTAAGGCCTTAGGTTGATTGGAGGAGGCCCACCAACATGATGGAGGGTCATCTGCTTTACTCAAAGTCTACTGATTTCTAAATGTTAATCCCATCTAAAAAACACCTTCACAGCAATCAAACAACTATACACCATAGCCTAGTCAAGTTGACATGTTAAGTCAACTGTCATAATCGCCTTATCTGTGACTCCAAGAAAAACGTCAAGATAATGCTGGCGGCCAGGTGCGGTGGCTCATGCCTGTAATCCCAGCACTTTGGGAGGCCGAGACGGGTGGATCACGAGGTCGAGAGATCGAGACCATCCTGGTCAACATGGTGAAACCTCGTCTCTACTAAAAATACTAAAAATTATCTGGGCATGGTGGCACATGCCTGTAATCCCAGCTACTCAGGAGGCTGAGGCAGGAGAATTGCCTGAACCCAGGAGGCGGAGGTTGCGGTGAGCCGAGATCGCGCCATTGCCCTCCAGCCTGGGTAACGAGAGTGAAACTCCGTCTAAAAAAAAAAAAACGCTGGCAAGCTCAGCACAGAACGAAATGGATTTAAATGTCTGTTTATTTTCTTACAGACTTTTTAACTTGGAACAGCAACGAATGCAACAAGCGCCAACACTTCCTGTGCAAATACCGACCATAGAGCAAGAAGGAAGATTCTGCTAACTCCCGTACAGCCCTGTCCTCTTTCTTTCTGCTAGCCAGGCTAAATCTGCTCATTATCTCAGAGAGGAAACCTAGCAAAATAAGAGTGTTAAGGCCCCTGTTGCACTGGCTTTTTTAGGCTTAGGGACAGAAACTTTAGCATTGGCACAGTAGTGACTTCTAGCTGTAAACGTTCACCCTGCCATCCCTTTCCACAGCACCCTTCTTTGTGGGAGTTGAGTCAGGGTGGTGGGAAAAATTTTAGAGGAAGCATTATAAAGGTAGTTATAGGAAATAGCCACAAACCTTCTTGGAAGGCCAGGGGGGCGGGGTTGCATAGCTTCAATAAAAGGTTTAGCCAAAGGCAGCTGAATTCTTTAAAAGCTTAGGGTGTTAATACATGGGAATGTAGAGGAATTTATCTAAATAGCTTGTTTACTCAGGTGGGCCTACGACCAACCTTTGATCTTACGTGCGGGGAACTGCTCTCTACTCGGGGAGTTGGCAAAATTAATTACCCATTAGCGGTGTTTGGTCAAGACCTTTGTCATTTAATCTGTACTAAATAAATGTGTACTTCACTGGCTAGTCAGGGTCATGGCTGCTAAACTCATTACTGGACCCTCCTCTGGGTGTCTGTAAGCTGCCCAGACCCCCAGCCCACTCTTCCACCGGTTATTTGTGTCTGAGTGCATCTGCATTTGTTCATCCATTGCTGGGTCAGGGTCTGTGGGTCAGACCCGACACTTCTTCCTTCCTCCCCTCTCTCTGGCTGTCTTGAGCAGTCTAGAAAAGTGCTTCTCCAGCCAATTAAACAGCTGAGTCTTTGGCCATAAGAAGTAAAGACTTGAAGACAGGAGGAAGAAACTCATGAGTAAGCCTCTAGCCCCTTTCAGCTTCGACACCCTCTGCCCTCTCTCCATTGCCCACACATGCCCACTCAACTCCTGCTCGTTTTTCTTTTGGCCATGGGAAGGTTTGCTAGTAGAATCCTTGCTAGGCTGTTGTGGGCCATACATTCTTTTAATAAACTGTCTTATGCATAAGAGGTTGCTGTGTTCCAGTTCAGTAGTGGTGAAAGTGGAAAAGTGAAATAAGACCAAGAAATACAGCCAAGTGCTTCTTCATCTCCTTCATCTGAGTCTCTGCCTCCTCTACCCCTGCAGTCACACTGGTTCAAGGGGAGGAGAGCTGCAGGTGACATGCCTGCCAACTTCTGAGTGGGGTTTGGTGAGTGGGTGCTATTTAATTGTGAGTGCTTCTTGGCTTATGAGGGGGATGACAGTCACAGCAGGTATAATAGAGCTGACCTGGATCCTGGACACTCATCTCCCCCACTGCCACTGATAACCTGTGTGGCCTTGTGTGACTCTCTTTGCTCCGTGAGGTTCGGAATGGCTTATGCGGTGGTTACTTCCATCATAAGGAGGTAATTTTGCTGGCAAACAGATATAGGACACCCTAGGTCACGAATCTGCATTGTCATGTAAAAAGAAACAAACATGGACTCAATGATTATAGCATATGACTGTGGTATGATCACATTCACATTCCTTAGAGGAAAATACCACCAGAAGGGGGAGAGAGCATGCAGTTCAGACGTGCAGTTCAGGCTACGTGAATGGCCACTTGCTTCATTCGATGTACTGCCAACTGGCAAACACAACGAGTCTTATTCCTTAGTCTTAGAACACTCCTCTCTCATCCTAGCAGGCTAAGACCAGCAATAGAGTACTGGCTAAAAGAAAAGTAGAAAGAAAGGGGAAGTGGAAGACATGGAGCCCCGGCCCTAATCACGTCTCCTTTCACTCTCCTTTCCTTTCTTCTTCCTCCGTTCATCACACCCTTGTCGTTCTTTTGGTTGTCGAAGAGGAAAACACCGAAATGTGTTGCTCCTCTCGAGCATGAAAAGCCTGGTCAACCCAAAAGATAAATCTCCTAATCATGCTATTTCAGACCAAGCGACAGGCAAAAGGAAAAGGCTCATTCTTTCAAAGCATATAGTTAGCTTCAGCAAAACAGCAACCACCAACTCCCAAGAGGGTTCTGGGCAAGTCGCTGTCAGAGAAACAGAGGAAAGTGTCAGACTGCATGATACAGATGATAGATGAATTGGGAACGCCAGACCGATGAGAACAACAGTAGAATCCTGTTGGAACAAGTGCCAGATTCTGTAGTATTACCTGTAGGAACTGGAAAAAAAAATGCAAAGGAAACATGGCTGAGAAGATCTCATAAAGGTAGAAACTCTCCGTTTTTTCTGACTGTGGCACCTGTGAAAGTTAAAAAAAAAAAAAATCATGGCCCACCTCCCTCTCCTAGTTTATTTGCTTTTTCAAGAAGATAAATACCTCATGATAGCAAATAAGTAGAGCTGAACAAAATAAAAATTCAAAAAATTATAGATAGCATATCTACTATGATAAAATAAAGTAAAATCTAAGTCATTCTGTAAATACATAAAAATATTTACCATATATTTAAAAATAGTTCCAATGGAAAAGCATCAACAACTTAAGACTATCTTGGTGATATTATAATAACGAGGCTCCCTCCCTGAAATTGCTGAAATGCAGACAGTCTGCATGTGCACATATGCTGGGAAAGGCATGGATAAGCAGTCACCTACCTTACTGGAAGGTTGGGATAATCTGGAAATCTGGGATAGAACTCTCATGATTTTTGTTTATGTATGTAAAATGTTAGTAACCCTCAATAATTCACTGAGTGGATATATCATTCAATACATTTTTTTTTTTTTTTAGAGAGTTTCACTCTTGTTACCCAGGCTGGAGTGCAATGGCGCCATCTCGGCTCACCGCAACCTCTGCCTCCTGAGTTCAGGCAATTCTCCTGCCTCAGCCTCCTGAGTAGCTGGGATTACAGGCGTGCGCCACCATGCCCAGCTAATGTTTTGTATTTTTAGTAGAGACGGGGTTTCACCATGTTGACCAGGATGGTCTCGATCACTTAACCTCGTGATCCACCCGCCTCAGCCTCCCAAAGTGCTGGGATTACAGGCCTGAGCCACCGCGCCCGGCCCAAGACATTCTTATTGAACGTATGCTGTGAGCCAAGAACTCATTTTCGAAGCTGAGAATCCATCAGTGAGCAAAACAAATAAAATTCCTTGCAATCGTAGAGTATCCATTTCATCAGGGACGGGGAGGGGACGTAGACAAACAACATACTAAATAAGAACAGGACATACTGTGAGATGATGACTAGAGCTGTGGTGCAAACATAAAGCCAGGAGGCGCAGAGGGAGCAGGTGTGTGCTGGCGTGTGTATGAAATATGTGCTGCGATTCCCCCACTTCTTTGGTCACAACTGGCAGCCAGACTGTTTCAGCATAAAAAGAATGTATTTGGCCGGGCGAAGTGGCTCAAGCCTGTAATCCCAGCACTTTGGGAGGCCGAGGCGGGTGGATCATGTCATCAAGAGATCGAGACCATCCTGGTCAACATGGTGAAACCCCGTCTCTACTAAAAATACAAAAAAATTAGCTGGGCATAGTGGCATGTGCCTGTAATCCCAGCTACTCAGGAGGCTGAGGCAGGAGAATTGCCTGAACCCAGGAGGCGGAGGTTGCGGTGAGCCGAGATGGCACCATTGCACTCCAGCCTGGGTAACAAGAGCGAAACTCTATCTCAAAAAAAAAAAAGAATGTAATGATTATGTCACTCCATGGTCCCTAAGTCTATTGGAACTTCAGGTATAACTTGACCAACAGCTCAACAGAGTTACCAGATGGGAGGTTTTTTTTCTTCTATTTTGTGGCCATTTTTGCCTGGGATTAGCTTCATTATCTGGCCACATCTAGTGTAAGATGGCTGAAGCCATCTCACCTCTGCCAGGAGACAGGTCCACAACCCTTAAACGGGAGCCTCCAAATTAAGCCTCATTGGCCAGGAAAAACCCTACATGGGTTATGTGCTCATTCTCCAACCAATTAAAGTGGCCAGGAGGATGGGATATGATTAATTTAGCTAAGTAATCAATTGTAACAACTCTTCCAGAGCCCAGGAGTTTACACAGCTTCACCTGAAGGGCAGGACCCTTCTCACCCATATGGTGCCTTTGTAGAAATAGAAAAAAAAAAAAAAAAAAAAAAAAGATGCCCCTTCTTCTTAAGAAGGCATGGCCCGGTGGACTCACAGAACAAAGACAGGCTGGAACGTAGCCCCTTCTTGCCCTCTGAGTTGTGTACTCTTGTGCAGTGTGCAGTCCTATTCTGTGGCCCACTGTACATGGAAGGGAACGAGGGCAGAGTGGTTCTCAACCCAGGGGACCAAGGACCATGCTCTGGGAAATTTTATCCTAAGGCCCTACTGCAACAATTAAGAACCAGGAGTCAGTCTCAGCTGAGACTGAAGAAGCATCTGATGTGAGAAAGAGAAAATTCAGGTATGTGTTGTTTCCTGAGATGTGTCCATTTATATGACTCCAGCTGCAGCTCATGGCAGTTTATTATGATGGGGAGAGCAATGCTTGTATGTTGGGGGGAAATGGGGGAGGGACAGCAGGGGGTGGGGAGTTGGGGAGAGATCGCATGGGGAGAAATGCCAGATACAGGTGATGGGGAGGAAGGCAGCAAATCACACTGCCACGAGTGTATCTGTGCAACAATCTTGCATGTTCTTCACATGTACCCCAAAACCTAAAACGCAATAAAAAAAAAGTTAAGCCACTCTGGGTGGCGATTCCTCAAGGACCTAGAAATAGAAATTCCATTTGACCCAGCAATCCCATTACTGGGTATATACCCAAAGGTTTGTAAATCATTCTATTATAAGGATACACGCACATGTATGTTCATTGTGGCACTGTTTACGACAGCAAAGACCTGGAACCAATCCAAATGCCCATCAATGACAAACTGGACAAAAAATAGTGGCACATATACACCATAAAAAACGACGAGTTTTTGTCCTTTGTAGGGACATGGATGACTCTAGAAACCATCATTCTCACCAGACTGACACAAGAACAGAAAACCAGACACCACATATTTTCACTCTTAGGTGGGTGATAAACAATGAGAACCCTCGGGTACAGGAAAGGGAACAACACTCACAGGGCGAGGTGGAGGGGGGAGGGGAGGGGAGGGGAGGGGAAAGACAGTGAAGGGGGGCGGGGAGGATGGGGAGGGATAGCACCGGAAATGCCTGATGCAGGCGATGGAGGGTAGCGGGGGGCAGCACAGGGATGGAGACAGCAAACCACCATGGCATATATGTACCTATGCAACAATCCTGCAGGATGCAGGAGGTGCACATGTACCCCAGAGCCCAAAAACAATTAAAAAAAAAGAAAGAAAGAAAGAAAATGTGGCACATATACACCATGGAATACTATGCAGCTATAAAAAAGATGAGTTCATGTCGTTTGCAGGGACATGGATGAAACTGGAAGCCATCGTTCTCAGCAAACTGACGAAAGAACAGAAAACCAAACACCACATGTTCTCACTGATAAGTGGAAGCTGAACAATGAGAACACGTGGACACAGGGAGGGGAACATCACACACTGGGGTCTGCAGGGTGGGGGGCTAGGTGGGGAATAGCAGAGGGTGGGGAGATTGGGGAGGGATAGCATTAGAAGGAAAAAAAAAGTTAAGCCACACTGGAACTGGCTAACTCTGCCGCAAATGGGCTGTGTCATTGAGACTACAGTGTCTGAGCCTTCGTTTTCTTTTCTCCAGGATTTGAAGATTAAATAAGTTAAGACATGTGAAGCATTTGAAATGGGGCCTGCCATTTAAGTGCTTAGCAGATGTGACTGTTACCATTTTACAGCTTTGTGATCTCAAATACATGTCTCTCTTCCAAACCAGTTTATTTATCTATAAAATGGGGGCCTTAAACTAAATTCCAGTGCTTATAGGGTTTAGTTAGATGTGAACAAGCGGCCTCCTGTAGGGCAATTTGAACTGGGAAATGAGCAAGAAATCAATTTCTTTCAAACACGTGAGAGCCAAGCAAAACAGGTCTGTTGACCTTTACCCGTGGGGCCAGTTGACAACCCTGGAACAAACAATCCCTTCCAGCTCCAGCATTATCTTGTTCTGTTTGTATCTGGATCATATGCTCCCCTCAGTCAAGAATCAGTCTCCAAAGTCAGTGAGAACTTTGAGAAAAGTAAGTGAATATGAAACAAAAGAATATGCACAGTAATAACAGATTAGATATGTATCCTATGTGAGGACAGTCATTTCAGGCTATGTTGGAACCAAGGAACAGACAGTATAGACATATACACAGGTTTTGAAAGTACAAGTTTATGACCAACCTAAAGGCTTTGTCCTGCAGCCCAAGGACCCCATGAAGACGGCTGGAGAGGAAATTTTAGGGACAAAGGAGCAAACAGGAATCTGCAGGTGGAAGCTTGGATTTGGGAGTAAGGACTTTGACTTTAAATCCTTTTCAGGTTCTAGAACATAGTATTAGGTCACAATAAATTTGTACCTGATTGATTGATCATATCTTATTTAAAAGTATTATTACTTCCAAAAAATTAAGAAGATAGAATTTAAGACAATGAACAGGTCTAGAATCTGATAACCTAGAAGCATGTGGCTGGGCATGGTGGCTCATGTCTGTAATCCCAGCACTTTGGGAGGCTGAGGCGGGCGGATCACCTGATATTAGGAGTTCGAGACCAACCTGGCCAACATGGTGAAACCTCATGTTTACTAAAAGTACAAAAGTTAGCCGGGTGTGGTAGTGGGTGCCTTGTAATCCCAACTACTCAGGAGGCTGAGGCACGAGAATTGCTGGAATCTGAGAGGCAGAGGACGCAGTGAGCCCAGATGGCATGAATGGACTCCAAGTCCAGCCTGGGTGACAGAGACTCTGTTGAAAGAAAGAGAGAAAGAGAAAGAAAGAGAGGGAAAGAAAGAGAGAGAGAGAGAGAGAGAAAAGAAAAGAGAGAGGGAGGGAGGAAGGAAAGAAAGAGCAAGAGAAAGCAAGAGGAAACATTCCATTGATTTTCATGAAACAGACTTTTTTTGTACTATGAATTAAAACGGAATCATCACAAAACCTATGAATAAACATAGCAAAAATAAGGGGAAGATTAACACAGAAAAAAAAAAAAAGATCAACAGCTCAGTAGGAAAATCTCAAGGAACAAGGGGATGAGATCAGAAAAATCATTCTCCATTCATTCAAATAAATTACAGATAACATGATATCCACTCTGTCCCCCACTCCCAAAAAGAGCTCAGAGAAGAAAGAATAAAGGGATCTGGCAGAACCGCAGAAAGAAAAAGAAAGAAAGAAATTAGCGTTGAGATGAGCCAGTAGAAATAATTAAATGGAGAAATAATATTACTAAGAAAATTGTGTGGCATGGAAAAAATATAATTAAAAATTATAATAGGAATTAATGAAAATTAAAATTATTGGTGGCTAATTAATTATAGAGCCAAGGCTGAGCAACTGAAATTTGTGGTAATGGAATGCAATGTTCTAAATTTTGACAATATAAAAAAATTATAATAATATTGGAAATATAAAGGGGGACAAGATAGAATAAAGTATAAATACATGAATTTTCTAATTTTGAAGTATTGCAGTAATAGACACTCTCTAAAGTTGAAACATGTATTACTTATCATCATAAAAATAGCTGACATTTTTAAGATTAAAAATGCTTCTTCAGACACTAATATTTTCTGCTGCAAACAACATTTATCTGAAGATAGGCAATTCCTTTAGTTTCACTACAGGTACCTATTTTAAATAAAAAGTAAAGCAGATACTTTTATCTTAAAATGCTGCAGCTGGTATATCCCTATAACTAAAATTATTTTAATCTCTTCTTCCATTTGCATATATGTAGATAGCTACGCCACGGTTGTTAATGACGTTTATTTTTGCGGTGGTGGGATTGAGATCACCTCTTTGATTTATTCTTTGCATTTTTTTTTTTTTTTTTTTTGAGATGGAGCCTTGTTCTGTTGCCCAGGCTGGAGTGCAGTGGCGGGATCTCAGCTCACCACAACTTCCGTCTCCCGGGTTCAAGCGATTCTCTTGCCTCAGGCTCCTGAGTAACTGGAATGACAGGTGCATGCCACCACGTCTAACTGATTTTTGTATTTTTAGTAGAGACGGAGTTTCGCCATGTTGGCCAGACTGGTCTCGAACTCCTGACCTCATGATCTGCCCACCTTGGCCTCCCAAAGTGCTGGGATTCTTCAGGCATGAGCCACAGTGCCCAGCCTACTCTTTGAATTTTTTAGAGTTAACTTTTATGACGTGCATATTTTGTTTCTAAAAAAAAAGGGCTATTATAGTTTAATAAAAATATTGCTTTCAAACATGAGTAATGATCATATTTTTTATAGAGAAAAATTCTTGTGGCTCCCCACTGTTTAAGAAAATTATCTTCTTATGTTAAATTCATACAAATCTTAAAGTAAGTATATGTCCTTTGTGCTTGTAGCTCCTAAAAACCCAAGAAACTGACATCTTAAATGGAAATAAACTATATATCTACTAAACTTCAAGCTCATGTAAGTTTGATTTAACCGATGATGTGGGTTTGTTGCAACTAAACTTGGCTTACAAAACAAGCCTGGAATGCCTTGCCATGGTTCTGGTTCTTGTGGGGTTTAATGGTCACTTTTTGGCTGAAATATTGCTTTACTTTTCTTTATTTAAAGATGAGTTGATGCAAGGTCCTTATTCTTTGAGAACTCTGTAACACTTGGCCTCTGCTCCACACCATTCCCAAGGACGTCAGCCTGTCTTGTCTCCCATTATCTCACTTACTGTACAACTTGATGGCAATGACCTTTAACATAATTGCAAAATGCAGCAAGAAAATCCCAAGGCATTTCTCAAAAAGTAATCAAGCATGTTACCTAGAAAACTCAGTTTTGAAATACATATTATCGTCAAAATGAAAATACACTTTTACAAAAACAAAAGAGGCAGGAGGTGATGGCTAAGTTTATTGAATTTATGTGATGATGGTTTTACAGGTGTATAGTTTTCTCCAAACACATTGTTGTATACATTAAATATCTATAGCTTTTTAATATCAGTAATACCTCAATAAAATGGTTTACAAAAACACAGGCCAGGCGTGGAGGTGTGTCCACGTAATCCCAGCATTTTGGGAGGCTCAAGTGGGAGGATCACTAGAGCACAGGAGCTGGAGGTTGCAGTGAGCTATGATCACAACGCTGCACCAGTGTGGATGACAGGCCAGAACCTGTCAGAAGAAAGAAAGGAAGGAAGGAAGGGAGGATGGAGGGAGGGAGAAAGAAAGAGAAAAAGAGAAAGGAAGGAAGGAAGGGAGGGACGGAGGGAGGGAAGGAGAGAGAGAGAAAAAGAAAGAAGAGAAAGAAAAAGAAAGAAAATACATTTTAAGATTTTTTTCAGTTAGCAAGAATAAATAAGACTTAGTATCTGATAGCATAATGGGGAGACTATAGTCAATAATGATTTAATTGTACATTTTAAAACAAGAGTGTAATTGATTTGTTTGTAACACAAAGGATAAATGCTCGAGGGAGGGAAGGAAGGAAGGAAAGAAAGAAAAAGAAAGGAAGGAAAAAAGAAAAAGAGAAAAAGAAAGACAAAGAAAGAAAGAAAAACAAAGAAAGAAAGGAAGGAAGAAAAGAAAAGAAAGAAAGAAGAAAGAAAGAGAGAGAGAGAGGCCAGGCGCGGTGGCTCAGGCCTGTAATCCCAGCACTTTGGGAGGCCAAGGCAGGTGGATCACGAGGTCAAGAGATCGAGACCATCCTGATCAACATGGTGAAACCCCGTCTCTACTAAAAATACAAAAAATTAGCTGGGCATGGTGGCACGTGCCTGTAATCCCAGCTACTCAGGAGGCTGAGGCAGGAGAATTGCCTGAACCCAGGAGGCGGAGGTTGCGGTGAGCCGAGATCGTGCCATTGCACTCCAGCCTGGGTTAACAAGAGCGAAACTCCATCTCAAAAAAAAAAAAAAAAAAAAGAAAGAGAGAAGGGCACTAAAGTCATCTTGAGGTCAGATTCCTACCAACAAAGTCCTGAAGCGTGGAGAGAAACGATGCCCCAAGTCTGGTCAGAAGTTCGCATAGAGAACATGCTAGTTTTCTATTGCTGCATAACCAATTACCACAAACGTAGCAGCTTCAAGCAACACGTATTTCTTACCTCTGAATTTCTGTGCATCCAAAGTGTACAAATAACCTAGCTGGGTCCTCTTGTTTGAGGTCTCATAAAGAGACCTCAGTCAGGGTGTCAGGGTGTCAGTTACCTATGTTTTCATCAGAGGCTTTAAGAATCTGCTCCAGACTTGGGTCGTTGACAGAATTCCTCTCCTGGTAGTTGTGGGACAGAGGCCCCTATTTCCCGCTGGCTGTTGTCTAGAGACCAGACCCTGCTCCTCGAGGCCAGCCACAGTTCTTGTCCCACCCCCCTCATAGACTACTCAAACATAATAGCCGGCTTCTTCAAAACGGGAGGGAATCTCTCTCTCTCTAGCCTGCTGTAATGTAACATAACCACAGGAGTGATCATCGTATATTCACTCGGCTACAAGTTAAGTCACAGATTCCATCCACTCTAGGGTGAGGGAATTAAACAAAGGGCATCACTCACTGCGGGTAATGTGAGGGTGTGTCTGCCACACAACACCAATAAAATTCATTGTGTGTGCACATGTGTGTGTTTGCGGGAAAGACAGATCACTGCCTTGGTTGAGTTCCCCTGGTTCAGACTCTGAGGCAGGGATTCAAGTGGAGCTGGTCTTTTTGGGAGTTGATCCTAGGAAATGCCTGCAGGGCTGCAGGGGAATGGGGAATTGAGATAGGGAAGAGAGGCAGCTAAGAAAAGATGTGTTAATAAATTATAAACTGTGGGCCAGGCGCGGTGGCTCAAGCCTATAATCCCAGCACTTTGGGAGGCCGAGGCAGGTGGATCACGAGGTCAAGAGATCGAGACCATCCTGGTCAACATGGTGAAACCCTGTCACTACTAAAAATACAGAAATTAGCTGGACATGGTGGCGCACGCCTATACTCCCAGCTACTCGGGAGGCTGAGGCAGGAGAATCGCCTGAACCCAGGAGATGGAGGTTGCGGTGATCCGAGATCGAGCCATTGCACTCCAGCCTGGGTAACAAGAGCAAAACTCTGTAGCAAAAATAAATAAATAAATAAATAAGTAAGTAAGTAAGTAAGTAAGTAAATTATAAACTGTGGACTGCTTGAGCTTTCATCCCTCTGGGAACTCAGGAAGCCGACACAATATACATGCATTAGAGTATTACCTGAGGGCTGCATGTTTACCCACCAGCAGTAGGCACTGAAAACAGCAGGAACTGAGAGCATAGAGGCAAAGACCTGAGGGCAACTTCATGAGCACAAATATCACAAGGGCAATCACTAGACAGCACCCACTGTACTTAGCATGTAACTTCCTTGAGAGAAAGGAGAAGAAATATGTGTACATTCTAAGTCAGTGGACTACTAGGTCTCTTCTTGTCTGTCCCATAAGGAGAGAATTTTGGATTCCAAAATGGCAACTATTTTCCTGAGGTTGAAAACACCATGAGATGAAGGACATTTCACTTAGAACACCGTGGAAGAACCGGGGAAGCCAGAATGTTAGGTAGGGCTGCCCTCCCAGAGAGAAGCAGTTACAGCAGAAGACTGTACCTTCCAGGAAGCTGTGCAGACCAGAGATGGGCACATGTTTGGAGCAGGACTCCCGGGCATGAGGGGTGCAGCAGGGAAGCAGCTGACAGATGGCAGCAGAAGCATCTCTGATTGGCCTGACAGACAAGGAGGCACGGTGGGAAGAGCAGGACTGTCAAAGTTGCTTTCATGTTTTTATTTTTATTTTTATTTTTTTTGAGATGGAGTTTCGCTCTTGTTACCCAGGCTGGAGTGCAATGGCGCCATCTCGGCTCACCGCAACCTCCGCCTCCTGGGTTCAGGCAATTCTCCTGCCTCAGCCTCCTGAGTAGCTGGGATTACAGGCACGTGCCACCATGCCCAGCTAATTTTTTGTATTTTTAGTAGAGACGGGGTTTCACCATGTTGACCAGGATGGTCTCGATCTCTTGACCTCGTGATCCACCCGCCTTGGCCTCCCAAAGTGCTGGGATTACAGGATTGAACCACCGCACCCGGCTGCTTTAACGTTTTATTGAGTATATAATACACAAACAAAAATGTGCACATATCGTAAATACGCACCTGAATGAATTTTCACAGACAGAACACACCCATGGAACCAGACCCAGAGCAAGAAGCAGAAGCTGAGCGGCACCCCAGAAGCTGCCTTTGTGCCCCTTTCTACTCTTGATCCTTCCCCCCAAGAGGCAACCACTATCCTGACTTAGCCCAATGTGAACAATATGTGTTTTCATATACGTGGAATCATATAGCATATACTCATTTTTGTTTGGCAATATTGTTTGTGAATCATCCATGTCATTGTATAGTTGTAGAGCATTCATTTTCATGCCATGTAATACTTCATTCTGCAAATAACACATTTTAATTGTTTGTTCTATTGTTAATGGGTAGTGTTTTTTTTTTTTTTTTTTTTTTGAGACAGAGTCTTGCTCTGTTGCCAGGCGCCAGGCTGGAGTGCAGTGGCGCGATCTCGGCTCACTGCAACCTCTGCCTCCCAGGTTCAAGCAATTCTCCTGCTTCAACCTCCCGAGTGGCTGGGACTACAGGCGCATGCCACCATGCGCAGCTAACTTTTGTATTTTTAGGGGTTTCACCATGTTGGCCAGGATGGTCTCAATCTCTTGACCTTGTGATACATCCACCTCGGCCTCCCATAGTGCTGGGATTGCAGGAATAAGCCACCGCGCCCGGCTGGTAGTTTCTTTCTTTAAAAAAAAAAAAAAATTTTTTTTTTTTTTAAATTAAGACCACCCTGATGGCCAGGCTGGTCTTGAACTCCTGACCTCAAGGTGATCCACCCACCTTGGCCTCCCAAAGTGCTAGGATTACAGGCGTGAGTTACCGGCCCCGGCTGGTAGTTTCTTTTTTTTTTTTTTCACCTTTGTTAATTTTTTTTAATTGCATTTTAGGTTTTGGGGTACATGTGAAGGACATGTAAGATTGTTGCATAGGTACACACATGGTAGTGTGGTTTGCTGCCTTCCTTCCCCTCACCTGTATCTGTCATTTCTCCCCATGCTATCTCTTCCCACCTTCCCACCCCCCCGTCCCTCCCCCATTTCCATCCAAAGGATTATAAATCATTCTACTATAAGGACACATGCACACGAATGTTCACTGCAGCACTGTTTACAATAGCAAAGACCTGGAACCGACCCAAATGCCCATCAATGATAGACTGGATAGGGAAAATGTGGTTCATATATACCATGGAATATTACGCAGCCATCAAAAACGATGAGTTTGTGTCCTTTGTAGGGACATGGATGAACCTGGAAACCATCATTCTCAGCAAACTGACACAAGAGCAGAAAATCAAACACCGCATGTTCTCACTCATAGGTGGGTGTTGAACAATGAGGACACATGGACACAGGGAGGGGAGCACTACACACTGGTAGTTTCTTAATAGGATTTGAGATTGGTTGAGTTTGTTTGCTCCGTGGCATGCAATTTAATCATTTTCTCTGTCTCAACACAGGATCTTTAATCAGTGATGTGTGGTGTGAGAGGATTTTGTAAAGTCAACGCAAAGAAGTGCCAAGTCCAGTGTTGGGGACGATGTGGCATGGAACAGAAGCCATGTGTGAACTGACCACTTCAGGTCAATTTTTTTTTTTTTTTTTTTTTTGAGACAGAGTTTCACTCTTGTTACCCAGGCTGGAGTGCAATGGCGCGATCTCGGCTCACCGCAACCTCCGCCTCCTGGGTTCAGGCAATTCTCCTGCCTCAGCCTCCTGAGTAGCTGAGATTACAGGCACGTGCCACCGTGCCCAGCTAATTTTTTGTATTTTTAGTAGAGACGGGGTTTCACCATGTTGACCAGGGTGGTCTCGATTTCTTGACCTCGTGATCCACCCGCCTCGGCCTCCCAAAGTGCTGGGATTACAGGCTTGAGCCACCTCGCCCGGCCTAAGGTCAATTTTTAAAAAAATTTCTTGAGTTACTCATTAGATTTCATTCAACAAAAGTGTATCAAGTCACCTAATCAGGCTGAGTGAAACCAGGCTAATTTAGACAAATGCCTCCAGAGGACATCTTTTATAACTTTGCTTTTTTTTGCCTTCCTTCTTGAGAAATTCCAAGGAGAGTAGTCCAGAGTGGTTCATTATAAAATCCCACTTACTTACCAAGAGAATGGACATGTGACCCAAAATAGACCAATTAAAGTTTCATTCTCAGGAACACTAATTTGTGTGTTTGTGACTTTCTTAGTTGTTCTGTTTGTTTAATGGGAGAGTAGGATCTCACTGTCGTTCCGAGACTGGTCTTGAACTCCTGGGTTTAAGGGCTATCCCCACGTCAGCCTCTGGTGTAGTTGGGATTACAGTAAACGTGCTATCACACCCAGGAATTTGAATCTTAAGAATCAAATGTTTCTGAACCTGCGTTGCCGAGTGCACACCCAAAGCAGATGGTTCTTGAATATGCGCTTCTGCAATTCCCAAAAGGTCCCTGGTTCCTGCCCCTCCTAAGAACGTGGACAGCCCTTCTTTCTAGTCTGCCAAAGAACTGAAACTGTTGCAGCTCTTCTGACCCAAAATTTCTTCCCTTTTACCTCAGCCTAAACTTTTTCGAAATCCCCATATCAGTGATTCGTTGAGGGTCATACAATGAACACATACAATACTACAGCTATTGTATGAAAGTATGAGGGAAGAAAACTACTTAGCTAAAATGAATCCCTGAAATGTTTGTTGTCATGACACGTCTCCAGCTGAACATCTCTAGAAAACTAGGAGAGGTAGGAGGACACAGGGAGTCGACTGGCTGTGAAGGCGACAGCTGTCAATGTCGGCTTTGGTTAGGTCAGTTTAACTTATTGCAGGGAGTCAGGAGTGTGGCCTCCTATCCAGAATAAATGGCACAGAAAGAATATTCTGTTTTCATTTTTGTTTCCAGTGATTCTCACGTGCTACAAGTCTGGGAACCACGGAGTTAAATGCTTTACAATAACTTTGCTTGGGATTTTACCTCGGTACAGTTTCATGTAACATTACTTTTCCTGAACTTCTGGAAGGGGTATCTAGAGGCAACTCATCTAACTTTGCAGAACTCGCTCTTCTTTGGTTTTTGGATAGTGTTCTGAAACACGGCCACTGGCTCTCTGAAATGCCTTGGCTGTGGCTCCATCCTCACTTTTTATCCGAACCTTCTTTTCCATTCATTGCTGTTGTCCTTAATCCTGCTCAGTTTTTCTTTCACTTGCCAGTGCTGGAAAAGAGCCCTGGTTCTTCCTCTTCCCAGAGTTCACAGCTGGCTCCCACCTTGCAAGAGTCAAGTGTGTACAACACTTCCAGCGTCATGTTCAAGTCGGTAGCCCGCAATCAGCCTTGATGAGAGTGTTTGTGTCATGGAAATGAGCAAACACTACAAATCAGATTATTAAACGTTATCAGCACACCACTGTTTATGCTGTGCCAGCCCTTGAGGTCTTACCTGGGGTTAGGGAGTGGAGCTTAAACTCATCAGCACTGGGGTAGGCAAAACTGCTTCTGTTGTGAGCTACTGCTGCCGAATGGGTCTGCCTGCTCTCCAGTGAGTTCTTGAGCTATTCAGGGATTGAGATTCTTCAGACACATTGCTGCCCTCTGCTTCCTCCCTCTCAGGTGCTCTGCAGGTTTCATGACTCTTGGTTTATCCTCATCCACTTGCGTTTGTGAGGCTTCTACTAATGAGACACACACTGTCACTTAGTTTTACTGTAGATACTGATTTGCAAATTTTGGTTTTCTTCTGTTTTTATGTGGGGATTTCGAGATTCAAAAACTATGCCTCCACCACCTTCCCAGAATTTATAAGATGGATGACTTAGAGATTTGTTCTAAGGTTTCTTCCCGTTCTGAAGTCGTCTGGGTTCAAATCCCTGAAAACTCTTTTGTGAAACAGTGAGTTGGACTTAGAACCATAGCTGGCCTCTCATGAGCCTCTGGAAGCCTCCTGGGGGTCAGGGCTGGAGTACTACTGATCTTTCATAGAAAAGGCCTTCTGTTAAATTTTTATAGAGGGTACTTCTCCTTAGCCATCAGCTCTCTGGGGCCCTGTAGTTTCCACCGTTAAACTTGATGACCTTTTGCCTGCTTCACACAGCCTCTGATGTTCTCTTGATCTTCTGGTCACTGTTTAACTCAGCAGATGCCAAAGCAATCTAAAACAAAAACAAAACAGGGTTTGAGGTCTCTACCTCCAAATGAACCACCACTTTTCTGGAATTGTCTCCTCCAAAAAAGAAGGTTCCGAGACGCATGGTCCGGAAATGTCTCCTCAGACTTACTGTCAGTTTCTCACTTTACACATTTAAAAAGGGGTGGGGGAGGGTTGTGCTAGAGTCATGATGTGTTTTCTGTTTGCTTATTTACATTTTTTCCGAAATGGGTTTTGTCTTTATATGGAGAGGGAAAGAATCAAGGAAACTTGCTCTGTGAGAAAAAAAAAAAAAATTCACATTTGCTGCCCAGATGTTTTTACTAAGAATTCCAGATATTTTACAATAATTTGCAGGTACAAGAGTTTTCACAAGAGGAGGAGTCCAGAGTCCCTGGCCCCACCAGTTAACCAGCTAAGTGCACTTAAGCAAACAAAGCAATTTTATTTTGCTGAGGCTATGTGCTCTGTCCAATGGCTTTAATATCTGACTTTTCCTCCAGATCCCATCTCCCCGTAACCAAACACGTCCTGAGTTCAAAAGGAAAAGGGAAATAAACACCAATAAACGCATAAAAATTTATTCTTTATCACTGTACTATCAAATCATATAGCCATGGATATAAAATTCATATTTTTATGATTATTTATTTTTCCATTCCCAGGTGCCTCCCCGAACCCATTGTGGTAACTATTCTTATTTGTATCTGTTTTTGTGGAAAGCATATTGTTGCTTTGTGGGTCTTTAGTTTAAACTTATATAAATGTTATTTTACATTATTTTAGCATTGCCTTTAAGATGCATCCATGTCATCATTTGTAAATTTAATGTGCTTTTCCTAACCATTTCGTAGTACTCCATGTCATATCTCCAACCACATCTTACACATCTTTCCCCAAAAATGGACACCCAATTACCTCCAGCTCCTTGTTTGATCTTGATTTTATTTTTATCTACATCATTTATTTTTTTTTAAGTTTTTTTTTTTTAATTGTACTTTAGATTCTGGGGTACATGTGCAGATCATGCAAGATTGTTGCATAGTTACATTCGTGGCAAGGTGGTTTGTTGCTACCAGTTTCCCCGTCACCTATACCTGACATTTCTCCCCACGTTCTCCCTCCCCCACCCTCCCTCCCACTATCCCTCCCATAGCCCCGCCCCAACGAACCCCAGTATGTGAAGCTCCCCTCCCTGTGTCCATGTGTTCTCACTGTTCAACACCCGCCTGTGAGTGAGAACATGCGGTGTTTGATTTTCTGTTCTTGTGTCAGTTTGCTGAGAATGATGGTTTCCAGGTTCATCCACGTCCCTGCAAAGGACACAAACTCATTGTTTTTTTATGGCTGCATAATATTCCATGGTGTCTATGTGCCACATTTTCTCTGTCCAGTCTATCATTGATGGGCATTTGGGTTGGTTCCAGGTCTTTGCTATTGTAAACAGTGCTGCAATGGACATTCGTGTGCACGTGTCTTTATAATAGAACAACTTACAGTCCTTGGGGTATATTCCCAGTGATGGAATTGCTGGGTCCAATGGCATTTCTATTTCTAGATCCTTGAGGAATCGCCACACTGTCTTCCACAGTGGTTGAACTCATTTACACTCCCAACAGTGTAAAAGTGTTCCTGTTTCTCCACATCCTCTTGTCTCCAGATTTTTTGATGGTCGCCATTCTAAGTGGCGTGAGATGGTATCTCAATGTGGTTTTCATTTGCATTTCTCTAATGACCAGTGACGATGAGCATTTTTTCATATGTTTGTTGGCTTCATATGTGTCTTCTTTTGAAAAGTGTCTGTTCAAAATAATCCATCTGATTTTCTGCCAATGGACTTGGGGTACGATATTTGTCATTAAAATGTCCATCTGTACATGAATTTCCTTTCGATTTCTCCGTTCGACTCCAATGGTCTTTCTTTTTGGGGGGTCGAGGGAGGACAAGGACAAGGTCTGGCACTGTCACCCAGACTGGAGAGCAGTGGTGCTATCACGGCTCACTGCAACCACCGACTCATGGGTTCAAGTGATTCTTGTGTCTCAGCCTCCCAAGTAGCTGGAATTACAGGCACCCACCACCATACTGGGCTAATTGAATTTTTAGTAGAGTTGGGGTTTCTCCATGTTGGCCAGGCTGATCTCAAACTCCTGGCCTTAAGCAATCCACCCACCTCAGCCTCCCAAAGTGCTGACATTACAGGAATGAGCCACTGCATCTGGCCTAATGATATATTTTCACCAAAACCACACTGTTTTTATTACTAGAGATTTGTATTAAGTTACAGTGATTGGTAAAAGAAATCTCCCTTATTGTTCTTATTTTTCAATTTTAACTTAGTTACTTCTGAATATTTATTATTTCTTTTCTCCATAGTTCAGAATAATAACTCAAGTTCCTCAAAAAATCCAACTAGAATGTGTATGGGAATTGCATTGAATTTTTGGTTTTATTTGGCAAGAACAAATACCTTTATAATAGTAAATTGTGCCATCCAAGAGCACAGTATGCTTTTCTATTATTTTAAAATCAGCTGGGCGCGGTGGCTCATGCCTATAATCCCAGCACTTTAGGAGGCTGAGGTGGGAGATCGTGTTAGTCCAGGAGGAGTTCGAGACCAGCCTTGACAACATAGGAAGATCCCTGTCTCTACAAATAAAATATTTTTTTTCTATATTATTTGTTCAAGTTTAAAATTTTTTTGTAAAGGTCTTTTATAGTCTTGATTAAATTAATTTCTAGACACTAGTTTTTGTTGCTATTGTGAATTGCTATTGTTGGTTCATTTTTTTCATCAAATTTTCTAGTTGATTAACGTGAAAGTAAGGAAACCCTACTGATTTTTTTAAATTGATGTCGTCTGTGGCAGCTTTGCTGAATGGACAATGCATTTACCAAAGTATTTGATCACCTGTGTTTTTTCTGCACTTTGCCGCATCCTCCTGAATTTTTCTTTACAAATGTAAAGAGATTTAGCTTCTTCCTCTGATTCAGTTTCCATTCTGGGTCTTTGAATACCTGGGGAGATATTTAAATGTCCTCTGTTTAAATGACAATTTGATGTGTCATCTTCAATTCTTTAAATATGTTACGTCATTGTCTAATTGAGTCCAGTGTTGCTGATGAGTAGTACAAGGCCACCTGACTTTTTTCTTTTCAGATTGATCTTTCTCTCCAGCAGCTTTTAGAATGTCTTTTTTGTCTTTGTGTACTCTAGGTCCGTTTTTTTTTTTTTTTTTTTTTTTTCCTGAATCTCACTCTGTCACCCAGGCTGGAGTGCAGTGGGGTAATCTTGGCTCAGTGCAACCTCCACCTTGTTCAAGCGATTCTCCTACCTCAGCCTCCCAAGTAGCTGGGACTACAGGTGCCCGCCACCACACCAGGGTGTTTCTTGAATTTTTAGTAGAGCTGGGGTTTCTCCATGTTGACCACGTTGGTCTTGAATTCCTGGCTCAAGGGATCCGCCTGCCTTGGCCTCCCAAAGTGCTGGGATTACAGTCTGAGCCACTGCCTGCAGCATTTTTTTTTTAAATGAGATGTATTGTTTTTCTTTAAAAGTGGAAATACAGGCCGGGCATGGTGGCTCAAGCCTGTAATCCCAGCACTTTGGGAGGCTGAGGTGGGTGGATCAGGAGGTCAAGAGATCGAGACCATCCTGGTCAACATGGTGAAACCCCGTCTCTACTAAAAATACAAAAAATTAGCTGGGCATGGTGGTGCGTGCCTGTAATCCCAGCTACTCAGGAGGCGGAGGCAGGAGAATTGCCTGAGCCCAGGAGGCGGAGGTTGTGGTGAGCCGAGATCGTGCCATTGCACTCCAGCCTGGGTAACAAGAGCGAAACTCCATCTCAAAAAAAAAAAAAAAAAAAAAAAAGTGGAAATACATCTTTATAACTTTATTAGTTCTTCTAATATTTCCCCAGCGGGGATACCAGTATTCAAATATTCTTTATACTTTTATATCTAGCATCCTCATATCTTAGCATCTTTCTAAATGTTTTCTCTGTCTGCTCTTTCCTTTTTGGTGAGAGCTCCCCAGTCAAATATGCCTCCTCCCTAATTACTTTCAGTTATGTCCATCCTGTAATATTTCTCATCTAGCGGATTCTTCATTTCAACATTATATTTAAGTATTTATACATGTTTTGTAGTTGGGATTACTTGTTAGGGTGTTATGAAATCTTCCTTTGTCTCCTTGAGTACATGTACTGGGTTCTTCTACATTCTTGGTCTGTTTCAGGTGGTGCCTGTTGTTCAGGGTGCTGCCTTCCTTTTCTAATCCTCAGATGTCTGATTATGTTGGTGTCTGACTTCATGTTCCTTGGTGGTCATGGCTGGTGCTTCTGGGGAAACACCGAGGCCTGGTCCCAGCCTGTCTCTGTCCAGGTATATTTAAGGTGAGGGATGGGGAGAAGCCCCATGGTGGAGAGCCCTGGACACGGCAGAAGATCATCCCTGTTTGCTGCCTTTTCACCTGGAGACACGTGTGACCAAGGTTTCACATTTAGAAGGCAACAGAACCAGGAGGAAATATTGCTGGGACACCCTTCTGGGGGCTGGAAATGGAGGTTTGTTGGAGTGATTGTCACAGTGTGATTGCTCAGTCCACAACTCTTGTCATCAACTAGGCACCATGGTAGGGCTTTTACAATGCGCATCCTCTCCCTGCCCCCACCTCAGCCATCCTCCACCTCTGCTCTGCACACATCCAACTCCTCAGAGATTCTGTGGCAGGTCGGGGCTCACTAACACAGGTCTCCATAACGACTGTTTCAGTACTGACTGAGTGGTGAAATTAAATATTAAAAGCTGATCGAGCCACTACCCTTATACAAATGCTAGATTATAACAAAAGCCCACTAAGCTTTTTACCCAGGCCTCTCCTGGACCTTGAAGCATTACAAAGTAACCAAGGAATTCGTAACAGAACCTGTTTAGGATTAAACAAGTTTTATTGGGAGTCTGAAAAAAACATCCCAGGCCTTCACAAACAAGTTTACTGGTCTGAAGGAACTCCCCAAGTTTCCATGATTTAGCAGGAGATAAGGGTAATCACCCCAATACCTGGACCCGTTTAGATTAAGTAAATGTACTGAGGCTCCATAGGAAGGTTTTCAAAACTCAGACCTAGTTATAGATTAGAAGAAGTTCATCACTTAATGTCTTTAGATCAGGCGTCCCCAAACTATGGCCCGCGGGCCGCATTCGACCCCCTGCGGCCATTTATCTGGCCCCCCGCCGCACTTCAGGAAGGGGCACCTCTTTCATTGGTGGTCAGTGAGAGAAGCACACTATGTGGCAGCCCTCCAACGGTCTGAGGGACAGTGAACTGGCCCCCTGTGTAAAAAGTCTGGGGACGCCTGCTGTAGATGAATGCACACGCACATGTAGACACATAGCTTAGAAGGTATATAAGCCCTGGAAAATTTTGTAATTCTGAGTTGGTTTGGTGATACTTTCCAGGCCTTCTCCCCGTACTTAGTTACAGAAATAAACCGTCTTCTTTCCCAGTTCATATGCATATTGTAATCGCAACACAAGAATAAGCAACCTCACCCTTGGTTTGGTCCAGGTGCAATTTCTCTCAGATTTTTTTAGAAGTTGTTTTTCAAAATTATACTTTCTTTTCTACTGTTTTTTAAGTGCCTTCCAAGTGGATTTTGGAAGAAGCATTCCACAGCCTATGACAGTTTCCCATATCACCAAGTAGAAAAGTAATGACATGATGAAGTGCTATGCAAACATGAACTATGATAAGAACTAAGACAAATACTTAATAATTACCTATCAATAAACCTCCAGAGTTCAAAAGCAAAAAAAAAAAAGAAAAGGAAGTTACTTACGGATATTTTTGTGACATATTATTTGTTTGACATAAAATGGCTGTGAGAGCAGAATTTTTTTTTTTTTTTTGAGATGGAGTTTCGCTCTTGTTACCCAGGCTGGAGTGCAATGGCGAAATCTCAGCTCACCGCCACCTCCGCCTCCTGGGTTCAGGCAATTCTCCTGCCTCAGCCTCCTGAGTAGCTGGGATTACAGGCATGCGCCACCATGCCCAGCTAATTTTTTGTATTTTTAGTAGAGACGGGGTTTCACCATGTTGACCAGGATGGTCTCGATCTCTTGACCTCGTGATCCACCCGCCTTGGCCTCCCAAAGTGCTGGGATTACAGGATTGAACCACCGCGCCCAGCCGAGAGCAGAATTTTTTAAAACTGTTTAAGTGTCTGTGAAGATGAGAGCTTGACCGTCGGACACCAAGAAGGGCTGACACGTGGCAACGGCGGGGTCAGCTCCCTGAGAGCCAAGGGTAACTGTACACTAGGTCTCCACATGGAAAGACTTAATGCCCACTTGAGACTCCAGTTTGTTAGGTGTGCTCCCTAGAACATGAGCATACAGGAAGGAAACACTTGGAATGCTGAAACTTGAGAAGCTCAAAACACCAGTGCTCATGGTTTTTGTTCCGGAGACCTCATCAGACTCCATGCCCTTTCCCCTACTTTCCTCTGGACCTTTCACCTAGTTAGCTAGGAATTTATATATACGAATGACAGGGTTCAGGACTCCTCCCTCACCAAACTCTGCAGGTTTTGAATCAAAGGTCTGACTCTCTCCCCAGGCAATCAGAAAAGGCAAGCCGTGGCACATAAGAGATTGTGCTAAGAAAATCACAGACATTTTAGGTTTGGGGGTACATGTGAAGAACATGCAAGATTGTTGCATAGGTACACACATGGCAGTGTGATTTGCTGCCTTCCTCCCCTTCACCTATATCTGGCATTTCTCCCCGTGCCATCTCCCCCAACTCCCCACCCCCGGTCCCCAAGGGACCCACTGGAGAATCTCAAAGGTATTTTAGGTGTAAAACAGATCCTAATTTTCTGTACACTTAAAAACAGGGAAAATGGTAAATTTTATGTTCCATATACTTTACTACCATAAAAAAGGCAAAAAAAATTACGATTAAAGAATGCAAAAAAAAAAAAAAAAAAAGTCACAGACAATGTTTGCTCTTCTTCCACTACAGAAATCTGCAACGAAGTGCAATGAAAGAGCCCTAGATTTGGAGCCAAAGCCGTCAAATGCCCTCCCAGCCATTGTCACTAATCACATACCCAGAAGTGAAGTACTTTAATCTCTCAAAGCTTCAATGCTCATATCTTCCAAATGAGGCTAATAATTCAGGTTAACTCCACAGAACTTTCAAGAGAAAAGACTGTATGTGAAAGCAATTGAAAACTGATAAAGCACCAGATAGGCTAGTACTTACTGCATTAGTATCATGAAATAAACAGGGCTCATTTCCAAAGGTACAAAGACTCTTCAAGTATAAAGACTTCTCCTTGGTCTAGACGAAAGGGCTTTCCTACGCCCTTTCTGATGCCAAGGATTTTGAAAGCTCTTTCCTTTAGGTTGAGATGTAAAGGGCAAATCTGCATGGGAAAAGATTGCTTCAATGTATCAGTCATGGGAACCTGGGTAAATGCATTTTCACAGCAAGTATTGAAAGGAGAACAGTGGGCTTCTGAGGTAGAAGAGTTGCAATCTTAATGTGGGCTAACAGAGGCAAATTCAGGTGCCTGGAAATCTTGTTTATAGTTTCGCTCTCCTACACCAGCTCTTTTGTCAGAATTGCTTTAAAAACATTGTTTTTGCAAGACCTAACCCTAGATATTCAAACTTCTAAAATCTTTAATAATCATTTTTTGTGACTCTTAATGCTTATCTAGCAGGTAACATGCATTTTAAATTCATCCTTTTATCAACACTTCAGCTGAAAAGCTAAAGTCTAGGAATTGAAGCACCCCAGAGTCTCAAAGCAAAAATAAATACATCTGTTTTCATTTAAGAAGTATCAAAATGTGGGTTTATTTAAGTATTTGGGAGGCAGTATTTTCTTCAGAAACAAATGTCGTGCTCCATTTTCTTCAACACTTTGAGCAATTAATAGACAAACCAATTACTTGATTGTACTTAAATACAATTAGTTGACTAGTCAAATAAATTTCCTTCATTATGAAAAACTAACACCTAACGGTGTTTTATCCTCAATTTATTATTATTTTCCTCAATTTATACTTTACAGAATGCATTCTTGCTGCTTCCTCAATCTACAAGTTCCCTTATCCCAAAGGAACAATTTAATAGATTGGCCATATAAAATTGCTACCTTTCCAAGTCAAAAATGGTTCATGATGGACTCAGGTTATGTGTAGAGCCAGATACCTGGATTCAAAGCCCATTCAAGCCATTTACTAGGTTTAAGACCACAAATGGTTATGTAATTTTTCTGAACCTCAGTTTCCTCATCTGTAAAATGGGCTTAACAATAGTACCAACCTCAGACAGTTATAAAAATTAAATGAGATAATGCACAGAAAGTACTACGCACAGTGCCTAGCACACAGTAATTACTTAGTACATGTCAGCTTAAAAGAAAGAAGGGAATAAAGTTGATCCATCTATCTGTATTCCCAGTGCTTACGACCCTGCCTAATTTGTTATATACGCTAAATAAAGTTTGTATTGGATTGGATGGTTTTGGTCTTCAATTCTATCAAACTGAGCCATTATGTATCCATAATCCCGTGTGATGTTTGCGTAGTTTAATGCTTCTATTGTTAAAAGAAAAACTTTAAACAAATTAAATTTAGCTGAATTTACTTGAGCGAAAAAAAACATTCATGAATAAGTCAGCACCCTGAATTAGTAAAGATCCAGAGAGCTCCTATATAAATACTGGACTGTCAGTATTTAGAGACGAAAAAGGCTTGATTGGTTACAGCTGGCATTTGCTTTACATGAGCATATTTTGGCAGTTTGCAGCCTGTGATTAACTGAAAGTGTGGCTGCTACATGAATATACTCTCAGAGATTCAGCTGCCTGCTACATGAATATACTCTCAAGTTAGGTTGCGGTTTGTTTATATGTTAGATTAAGTACCCTACCTACGTAGGAAGTTTTAGGCCACATTAAATTTACCTTAACACATACTCCTTATTCCACTAAGACAATGAGGGCTTTTTTGTTTGTTTGTTTGAGACTGAGTTTCGCTCTTGTTACCCAGGCTGGAGTGCAATGGCGCGATCTTGGCTCACCGCAACCTCCGCCTCCTGGGCTCAGGCAATTCTCCTGCCTCAGGCTCCTGAGTAGCTGGGATTACAGGCACGCGCCACCAAGCCCAGCTAATTAGTTTTATCCACTGTCTTAGTGGAATGAGGAATATGTGGAGACTACCTGGATTGCTAGAAAATTTAGGGATCAGAGAGGGGAGCACCTGTAGGGAGTGGCCAGGGATCTGGAGGAAAACTATGAGATTGTCAGGTCCAAGGCAAAATACAAAAGGTGCTTTGAGAAGAAGGGAGAGCGCCGTCTTGCCATTTGCTGCTGAGGAGTCTAGTAGACTGAAGATTCGAGACCAAACACTGCGTTTGGCAATAAGGAAGCCGCTGGTAACCTTGATGAATTTCCTTGGGGCACAGGGGGCAAAAGTCTAAGTGGATAATTAAAGGGAGAGTGAGAGGTAAGCATGTAAAACACTGGGAGCAGAGATTTTCAATGCATTTTGCTATCGATGGAGGCAACGATTTGGTGGCACTCAGTAAGACATACAGGGTCAAGAGGAGGAATTTAAAGATGGGATTGTATAAAAAACAATTAAGATAAGGAGAATGTAGTAGGAAGGGGAAATTGATCATGAGGAAGAGAGGGGAACACTGCAGGAGCACAGCCTGGTGTGAAAAACAAGCGGTAGAAGCAGTGGGTACGTGGTGGTGCTGGCCTGAGGCCGGAGGAGAGACTGTTCCTTGAAGAAGGAACAGTTCCTGAGAAGGCAGTGTGTGGGCTATCAAGGCAGGCAATTTGCCAAATTTGCCAATGGGGAATCACGTTGTTGTTCTCTTCTGATTGTTTTTATGTTCTCAGTGAACGTAAAAGTCAAAGAGATCAGCTGAGAATTAGTAGAAAGAGGCTAAGGCAGAAGAGTTCTGACTTAGCCTTTTGGGACTGGGAGAGAAAAATGGACTGGGAAAAGGTTAAGTAGAGTTACCGGGCCACGGTGAGTGTCCGCTGGAGATGTGTGTTTGTAATTTTAAAGCTAACAAGTCAGTACAATGTTGTGATTTTCTTCGTCTATGTTTACCTGCTAGAGTAGATTAAGAGTTGGGTTTAACCAAAGATGAAGGTTTGCTAGAGACACCATGGGTAATCGGAGCAGGGTGAAAAGAGAAAAGTGGTGAGGATGTATAATAAATGGTAAAAACGTAGAGGAGTCCGTGATGGTCTCTGGGAGACAACGGTGTGGGGGGGTACTTTTTTTTTTTTTTTTTTTTTGAGATGGAGTTTCGCTCTTGTTACCCAGGATGGAGTGCAGTGGCGCGATCTCGGCTCACCGCAACCTCCGCCTCCTGGGCTCAGGCAATTCTCCTGCCTCAGCCTCCTAAGTAGCTGGGATTACAGGCATGCACCACCACACCCAGCTAGTTTTTTTGTATTTTTAGTAGAGACGGGGTTTCACCATGTTGACCAGGATGGTCTTGATCTTTCGACCTCGTGATCCACCCGCCTCGGCCTCCCAAAGTGCTGGAATTACAGGCTTGAGCCACCGCGCCCGGCCGAGGTGGGGTACTTTAAGCAGGAGCTGGGAAGATAGAGGTGGTTGAACATTGGGATCACGAAATTAAAATGTTGGAGGTGGCATAGACCCTGTAATAACAAAGTCCAGGTTATGACTGTGGAGTGGGAGGCTGAAGTCATGTCCATGGACATGTACACGGACGTGGGAGCTTCAGTGAGAGGCTAGGGTAGGTCAATTATCTTAGACGGAGATCGACATTTCAAATCCATTGAGAGGACTGATGGAGGAGAGGAAAGCAGTGATCTGTGTGCTTAAATTTTATGAATGGGGGACAGTGGAACACGACCAGTGAGTTGACTGCATGAATAAAAGGCACTGGGTGGCACAGACTGCTGCATGTGCTTTCAGACAGCAGGGTTTTTGAGAGGAAAAAGGGGAGAAATACTCCGGAAGTAATAGTGAGAAGCAAAGGGGACACAGGCCTTACTGTAAGCACTTAAAGTGCCTCAGATTGACAAGAAGCAACAGGTATTTCAGAGAAGAGACTGGGAATGAATTTCATGGATGACACAAGTTTGCAAAAAGCTCAGTGTTAACAGCAGGAGGTGGCCGGGTGCGGTGGCTCACGCCTATAATCCCAGCACTTTGGGAGGCCGAGGCTGGTGGACCACAAGGTCAAGTGATCGAGACCATCTTGGTCAACGTGGTGAAACCCCATCTCTACTAAAAATACAAAAAGTTAGCTGGGCGTCGCAGTGTGTGCCTGTAGTCCCAGCTACTTGGGAGGCTGAGGCAGGAAAATTGCTTGAACCCGGGAGGCGGAGATTGTGCCACTGCACTCCAGCCTGGCGCCTTGCAACAGAGCGAGACTGTCTCAAAAAAAAAAAAAAAAAAAAAGAGTAGGAGGTGACAGAGCAAGGTAGGAGATTGAGTTAGAACACAAATGCACCAAGATACATGAAGATGAGAATCTAAAGATAAGGTGGAAGATCTAGATATCCAGGACCTCTGACATTCTCTGTGTAGGAACACGAAGTCAACTATATCCCTTCTAAAGCAGGGACCATTCCAGCTCTTCTGTGTGTCCGCTGCAGACTCATATTAGTCAGGGTGGAGGTGGGGATAATGGAATGAACTGAATGAATGCGTGATCCTCATAAAAGGTAACAGATTACTGGCCGGGCGCGGTGGCTCACACCTGTAATCCCAGCACTTTGGGAATCCGAGGCGGGTGGATCACGAGGTCAAGAGATCGAGACCATCCTGGTCAACATGGTGAAACCCCGTCTCTACTAAAAGTACAAAAAATTAGCTGGGCATGGTGGCGTGTGCCTGTAATCCCAGCTACTCAGGAGGCTGAGGCAGGAGAATTGCCTGAACCCAGGAGGTGGAGGTGGCGGTGAGCCGAGATCGCGCCATTGCACTCCAGCCTGGGTAACAAGAGCGAAACTCCGTCTCAAAAAAAAAAAAAAAAAAAAAAAAAAAAAGATAACTGCTGTGGGAGGAGCGGAGGGAGACATTCATTTGGAAGATCAGATGGCAGGCACCTTTTTATTGGGTGGTAGAAGAGCAAAGCAGAAAGACCATAATCTGGAGTCGGAAGACATGGTTGAGTTCTCATTCTGAGCAACTGTCTAGCTGTAGGTCTTTGGGAAAATGACTACATAACTCTGACCTCACCCGTAAAGTAAGCCTTTCCTCCTTAGGAGACTGAGCTTCAAACTGTCACCTCTTTGAGGCTTCTGTCGCTTTATTGCAACACTAATTGCATCCCACTTGGAAACTGTGTAGAGCTGTACAAATAAAAGTGTGGGTAATTAACAAGGAGAACTCCAGTGGGTTCCACATTCTCTAATGCCCAGCCCTTGGCCTGTGTGCCAGCACCCCCTCCCAACTCCTTGAAGAGCTACTATTAAAAGAGTTTCCCTTTTGGTTTTTTTTTTTTTTTTTTTTTTGAGATGGAGTTTCGCTCTTGTTACCCAGGCTGGAGTGCAATGGCGCGATCTCGGCTTACCGCAACCTCCGCCTCCTGGGTTCAGGCAATTCTCCTGCCTCAGCCTCCTGAATAGCTGGGATTACAGGCACGCACCACCATGCCCAGCTAATGTTTTGTATTTTTAGTAGAGACGGGGTTTCACCATGTTGACCAGGATGGTCTCGATCTCTTGACCTCGTGATCCACCCGCCTTGGCCTCCCAAAGTGCTGGGATTACAGGCTTGAGCCACCGCGCCTGGCTCCCTTTGGTTTTGAAAGATGTTTTTTATAATGCATAGTGCATTAGAATAATAACAACTAAGAGCATAGAGAGGAATGTGGCACACCCAGTGAGATTAACACAGATAAGGAAGCAAGGTCTAAGACAGGCCACATAGGGTGACCTTGGGATGCCATACAACAAGAAACATCATAACCTCCCTGCTTAGATGGCCGGCATAAGCAAAGCTGCCACAAGAGCCTGATGGAGGAGGAGGAACCATGCCCAGCCATTCCCACACAGGCTCAGGAGCAGGGCAGCTAGGTACGTGTTGGAGAAATGCTGTTTGTCTTTGACTCACCCATGTTCTGAGTGAGCCTTTTGGCCCAGTTTCAGAAGCAGGTCAAACCACAGTGAGCAGAGGTGGGGCTTAGGGAGGCAGGAGTCTTGGGGCATTATAAAGCCCTGCTGGGCACTGCTGGACATCTCTTTCAACGTCTGTGAACTGCTGGCTCTCTGCTTGATCTTCTGGAGATGCAGCGTCTGTTGACTCCAGTGAAGCGCATCCTGCAGCTGACAAGAGTGATGCAGGAAGCCTCCCTCACACCTGCTCGCCTGCTCCCAGCAGCCCACCAAAGGTAAGTCCCTTTTTGAGATGCATATTGCAACTAGTAAAAGATAGGCAGAGGGCCTGCTATTGGGGAAAACTCACTAGAATCCCACTCTTGTGCACGGCAGCCTTAGACAAGCAAGTTAACTTTACAGGATCTCGGTGACCTCACGTCTAAACAAACGGTCCCTTTCAGCTAGAGAATAAGAGCCCAAATCTCTGACACATGCTGTGTTTGTGAGCAATGGCGTCTTTTACTCTGCCAGCTGCATGACGCAGCAGAAATACCAGTACCAGGGCCAGAGCTCCTCTGTCTCCACCACCATTCCCACCTTTACCGCCAGCCTCTGCCAAGAACCCCAGGACTCTGTGCTAACTACAGTATTAGCAAAACCTTTAAATCACAGCAGCAAGATCAGAAATGGACTAGGGATAAGAAGCTATGTTTGCCTTGTGTTCCAATTTTATGAAAAAGGGAAGTGTGGCCAGGTGCGGTGGCTCACGCCTATAACCCCAGCACTTTGGGAGGCCGAGGCGGGTGGAACACAAGGTCAAGAGATCAAGACCATCCTGGTCAACATGGTGGAACCCTGTCTCTACTAAAAATACAAACATTAGCTGGGCATGCTGGCGCACGCCTGTAGTCCCAACTACTCAGGAGGCTGAGAGGCAGGAGAATTGCTTGAACCCAGGAGGCGGAGGTTGCGGTGAGCTGAGATCACGCCACTACACTCCAGCCTGGGTCACAAGAGTGAAACTCTGTCTCAAAAAAAAAAAAAAGAAAAGAAAAAAGAAAAGAGAAGAAAAGGGGAAGTGTGTGTTTATGTGTTTATATGCACATGTGTTCTTTGCAAGAACACACACATTCCTTTCCTTTGTAAATACTCCCTGAATGGGGTCCAGATTCTTATGTTTTCCATCATCAGTGATGATGGCGCCACAGCTACTGTTAGTGCCTCAGGCTCCCCCCACCTATGAGTTGCTGTCTAGTCCCCAAACCATCTGCTAGACATTGGACCGAGTCCTTATTTCCTTATATTTTTACTCTATATCCTACAACTACTAAATATTTAGCAAAGTGATTTTGATCTAATGTCTTCCCTTGCCCAGTACCCAGGGAACCTGGGTAGTAAGTGTGCATGGTACATGGCTGATGCGTGTAGCTTTCTCATTTTCTTCATTATGCCACCGTCATCTCACTCTTCCTACCCACTGCCAAACCACTGCATGTGGGTTAAATGTCCCAGCTCTGAATTTAGCCTGTTTCGATATTTGCGAGGAAGAGATGGATGTGGGTTTGCTTGTTTCAATAGCAATAGCTGGCCATCAGCCAAAAGACACACAGCTATCCTCCCCAACATTCTGACTTACTTTATTCAGACTCTTGGAATCCTCATTCACATTTCCTTTCTGGGGTATTCACAGTTAATCCCATTATGCATGGCTTGAACTAATATTGCTTTATATGAGTCATCTTTTCTCTATATGTCTTATCGCCTTTAATCCAATCCACATGGGCTCTAACTGCAACCTAAAAGTGACTTCCATCTCGGCATCTGCTTTGCTGCCTTCAAAATTAAGTAAGACTTGTGCCCGCCACTTCGTTTATTTCTCACACACACACCTGTATCTCCAGGGTTCCTTACCTGTTCAGTCACCCCCTGCTGTGGCCACCGCCCCTTCGTTCCCTCCAGTTCTTTGCTGGCAGAAGTTTGTCATCCATCAAGGTTGGCCTCAAATGCAGCCTCTTTCATGAAGCTTCCCCGATCCTCCAACACACTGAAATCTCTGCTTCCTTTGAACCCGTGTGGATTTTGCCCATATCCCTCTCGTGGCCCTGACCATGTGTGCTTATCATTCCTCACACTGATGAGAGAGGTCTCAAGAACCTTGCCCTCGTTTCTTTGTTCAACGCTCACAACCCCTCCCCAGCACGGTGCCTGAAATGTAGCAATTAATTTTGAAACACAAGGGCAGGAGTCAGGATAGAATACAGAAGTAAAGGCATGGTGAATGTTCTTGAAGTAGGCAACACCAGTAGAAAAATGATTTCAAATTACACAAAGTGATCATTTTTCAGAGAAAGCACCAGAAGAGAAGGATAGTCTTAACTATGATGCTTCTGGAAGCCTCTACATGTTAACTTTCTTCAAGGCTTTACAATCCATTTCTAGAAACAGCTCTCCACCAAGACAGCTACAGAAGTGACCAGCTGACCCGTTGTAAGTGTCTCCTTGCAAGCGTAGATTTCTAACTGGGAAGAAAGCGGGGGAGTCAGCCCAGAGAAGGCACAGGAAGAACGAGGTTGGGAGAAAGGCAGGCTCCCTGGCAGGACAATCTCGGGCTAATCATTAGCTCCTCGGTGTTGGGGGAGCTCCTCCGTAAATATTTGAGGGTGCGAACTCCAGATATCTAGAGGGCATCAAATAAATAGGGCAGATAAATAAACTCCAAACCTCTCCTGTCAGATATAACGTATTATTTATCACTTTACTTGCTATCTTGTGATCATATGATCCACTTGTGCCTCACAGCAGACCTTAAAAGTGACCTTCCTGATGGGAGAACTGGGGATAACAGAGGCTCAGAATCCCGAAGATGACTGAAGACGCATTTAATGAGTTCCAGCTCCTGTACAATGGAGCTAAATTTATAAGCCTGGCACCCAAGGCAGTGAAGGGACAGAATATTTCTAACACGTGAGGAACCGTGAAGTTACTCTGAGTGCATCACTTTACCAGTGTGTACCTTGGTTTCACTATCTGTAAAATGAAGAATGTTGCTAAAGTGAACAGGAGGTATAAAGTACATTCATATGGGAGGTGAACTTGGTGATCTCTGTCCTTGTAGCTGGGAGAAGAAACTCCAGATTTTTGCCAGGGCTATTAAGAGTCTGGGTTGAAGAGACGCAGATGGGTCCAGAAAAGAAATAAATCATCTCTTTCCTATCCTACTCTTTCTCCTTTCTTTCTTTCTCTGCTGTCACATAGAATTGCTATTTATGCTCTCTGTGTTCCCTGCATATTTAGCTGTTAAAACATCTCCCTCTTCCACTGGGCTGTGCTCTCTTTTCTTTTCTTTTTTTTTTTTGTTTGTTTTCTTTTTTTGAGACGGAGTTTCTCTCTTGTTACCCAGGCTGGAGTGCAATGGCGCGATCTTGGCTCACCCCAACCTCCGCCTCCTGGATTCAGGCAATTCTCCTGCCTCAGCCTCCCGAGTAGCTGGTATTACAGGCACACGCCACCATTGGGCTGTGCTCTCTTTATGGGCATAATGCATGCCTTATTCACTATTGTGTATCTGGATTTGAACTCAAATCCAGATTTGTTGGGTGTGCTCAATAAACATTGGAAGGCCCAATCAGAAAAATCAGCTAGCAAAAAATTTACTTAAAAGGTAGGAAAGTGAGGCCAGGCGTGGTGGCTCACGACTGTAATCCCAGAGCTTTGGGAGGACAAGGCGGATGGATCACAAGGTCAAGAGATCGAGACTATCCTGGTCAACGTGGTGAAACCCCATCTCTACTAAAAATGCAAAAATTCACTGGGCATGGTGGCGCGTGCCTGTAATCACAGCTACTCAGGAGGCTGTGGATATGTTCTTGTGTAGAGAAAAGAAAGAAGAAGGAGAAAATTAGAGGTACACTTTAAAAATGTGTACAGATTGTACAGTTATGCCCTATAAGGGCTTATAACATGTAGAAGTAAAGTATATGACAATAATGGCTCAAAAGGATGAGAGAGCAAATGAAGTCAACCTAAAGTTTTGCAGTGTTCAAAAAGTAAAAGAAGTATTAATTTAAGTGAGATTGCAACAAGCCAGTTATGCATGTTATAATCTTTAAGGTCACCAGTAAAAGGAAAAGAGGGTATAAAATGAATAATAAATATTTGCATAATCAAAAAGAATATCAAAAATGAGGAATAAATGACAAAGAACAAATGAGACAAATAAAAACAAAAGAACATAGACTTAGTTCCAACTATATCTGTAATTACAACAAATACAAATGGATTAAATACTCCAATTAAAACATCACTATTGTAAGACTTACTAAAATTTTTTAAGGACTAAAAACATACACCCATTGCAAGAGACATATGCTAAAGATAAAGACTTTGAGAAGTTGAAAGTAAAAAGGGATGAAAAAGATACACCATGCAAATAGCCAAAAGCTAATGTAGCTGTATTAACATCAGGAAAGGAAATTTTATGCCAAGAATATAACAAAGGTAAAAAGGGGTATTTAGTAAGGATAAATGGGTCAATTCAATGAAAACCTATAACAATACTAAATTTGTAATCATCTGATAACATAGCTTCAAAATATATAAAAAATGAATTAAAGGATGGCTATATTACTGTCTTTTGAGAAAACTGTCTAAAGACCATTAGCGGGAGTTTGATATTTATCTCCATCACAGGTTTTCTACAGTCTCTGCTGTCCCCCTGGCCAAAACAGATACTTGGCCAAAGGACGTGGGCATCCTGGCCCTGGAAGTCTACTTCCCAGCCCAATATGTGGACCAAACTGACCTGGAGAAGTATAACAATGTGGAAGCAGGAAAGTATACAGTGGGCTTGGGTCAGACCCATATGGGTTTCTGCTCAGTCCAAGAGGATATCAACTCCCTGTGCCTGACAGTGGTGCAACGGCTGATGGAACGCATGCAGCTCCCTTGGGACTCCGTGGGCCGGCTGGAAGTGGGCACTGAGACCATCATTGACAAGTCCAAAGCCGTCAAAACAGTGCTCATGGAACTCTTCCAGGATTCGGGCAATACTGATATTGAGGGGATAGATACCACCAATGCCTGCTATGGTGGTACTGCCTCCCTCTTCAATGCTGCCAACTGGATGGAATCCAGTGCCTGGGATGGTATGTACTGCCACGAGCCTTACGTAAGAAAGGTGCTGGGATTGGAGCCTGAATATTATCAGTTTTGCTTTTCAGTTCCCCAGGTGGCCTCATCCAGTGAGGGAAGGACAATATATTCACACAGCTGCTGTTATCATCCAGCAGTAACCACTTAGACATACGTAGCTTTACACAGTTAGTTAGGTAGCATGTCCACACAGCCATTCATTTCATAATTCTTACAATAGCCTTGGAAGTATGGATTATTCCAGATTTATAGATGAGAGCATGGAAATCTGATATCACACACAATGAATGGCAGAGGCAAAAACACCAAACCATATTCAATATATTGGAGATGTCAAGAGGAGTTGAACAGTTTCTCTCTGTTCATGCAGCAAGACAGTGCAATTCCGGAAGTCCATTCTGTGCTTTTCCAACTGCCCTACCTGGCTCCATCATTAACAGTTCCACTGACATAGAATGATCCCGTCTACATCATCAAATCTGTTCTTAAAGTGCCTCTCCTACTTGATACTTGTATTTCTACTCTCTAGTAGCCCCTACTGCCATTATCACCATTGATATGTCCAAACAATTGTTTAGTTGAGGAATAGAGATGAAAAATAAGGGACATTACCAGCCTTTAACCGAAAATCAAAGAGCCTATCCTTGGGAGCATTGTCAATCTTTTTTTTTTTTTTTTTTTTTTTTTTTTTTGAGATGGAGTTCCACTCTTGTTACCCAGGCTGGAGTGCAATGGTGCGATCTCGGCTCACCGCAACCTCCGCCTCCTGGGTTCAGGCAATTCTCCTGCCTCAGCCTCCTGAATAGCTGGGATTACAGGCACGCACCACCATACCCAGATAATTTTTTGTATTTTTAGCAGAGATGGGGTTTCACCACATTGACCAGGATGGTCTCGATCTCCTGACCTCGTGATCCACCCGCCTCGGCCTCCCAAAGTGCTGGGATTACAGGTGTGAGCCACCATGCCTGGCCCAATCTTAAGCATGTCATTTCAAATGAGTGGACTCTTCTGAGGGGCTGGGTATTCCACAGATGGGGGCTGCAAATACATTTTTTGTTTAATATGGTATCTTGGTATAAAAAGAAAAAAAAAAAAACAAGTTGTTAAAATGTGAATTTTTAGTTGATATTTAAAACAAAAACACTTAAGCTTAGCCTGAACACTCGGACTACATGCCCTGCAGGTGACAGCAACCACCAGGACCAAAGGACGCCAGCGTGAGTGAAAACTCTCCTTCTGACTTAGCCAGTCATTCACCTGGGGACCCTCAGGTGGGACGGGGTGGCTCTGAGACTCAGGGAATACTGAAGCACTCCAGAGAAAAGAGGAGGGGATGAAGAAAGAGAAGAGGCGTTCTGGCACAGATTGGCTGGGAGTCCCCATGTTTTCTTGTCATTTTCTTAAAAAAAATGAAAGTAATTAAAATTTATATTAAAAAATCGTACACATACACAAAAGTATAGAAAGCGAAGAAAACTTCTCATTTGAGTCCCCATTACCACTTTCCAGAATTCAACAATGGCTGCTATGTATTCTTCCAATATTTCTTCTAGGTTCCTTCAAGTATACACATATCTATTCTGTTTTAAACATTGTACAAAATAATTCCCATCTCTTTTGACTTAGAGACAATTCTGTATCAATATATAGAAGGTCCATCTGATTCTTTTTAAAAACCACAATATTCTACTGATGCATATGCAAAATTTTACTTAATTAGTCCCATATTGATGGATACTTAGATTTTTTGCAATGATAAATAAGGTTTTAATGAACATTGTACAATAGCTTTGTACACTTGTGGCATTGTATTATAAGAATATATTCCTAAAAGTGGAATATCAGAATAGGTTGATTTAAAAGTTTGAGAAAATGTGCAAAATTCTCCAAAATGTTGTACTAACTTAAACTCCTACAATGTATATATCATTAAGCTTTCTAATCTTTGTCTGTTTAACAAGTAAAATTATAATGTTTTTGATTTGCCTTTCTTATTTTAAGAAATTATTATTATAGCCGGGCACGGTGGCTCACGCCTGTAATCCCAGCACTTTGGGAGGCCGAGGCGGGTGGATCACGAGAGATCGAGACCATCCTGGTCAACATGGTGAAACCGTGTCTCTACTAAAACTACAAAAAATTAGCCGGGCATGGTGGCGCATGCCTGTAATCCCAGCTACTCAGGAGGCTGAGGCAGGAGAATTGCCTGAACCCAGGAGGCAGAGGTTGCAGTGAGCCGAGACCATGCCATTGCACTCCAGCCTGGGAAACAGGAGTGAAACTCCGTCTCAAAAAAAAAAAAAAGAAATTATTATTATAAGAAATATTGAATATTTTTATGTTATTTATTGGCCATTTTTCTATTATATAGCTTGCCTTTTTAATGAAACTTTTATAAAAGAAGATAAATTGCTTTTTGTTGATTGGAAATACTGCAAATACTTCCCCAGTTTGTCTTTTGACTTTGTTTCCGATGGAAGGCTTTGATATTTAGGTAATCAAATTTACTGTTCTTTTCCTAAATGGATTCTAAATACTTTTCTGTAGTTTCTAAAGTTTTCAAAATGTGTGTGAGTGTGTGTGTGTGTGTGTGTGTGTATACACGTAAAAAAGTATCATTTTTCCCTTAATTTTATGCATATAAAAATTATATATACTTAAATATATATTTATATGTATTAAATATACCAATTTACTTATACTAATATAGTTGTATAACTAAATATTTACTTGCATATCTATATTTTATACAGATATAAATTTTTTATATATTACATATATATAAATACACATGTGCAGATGACATTGTGGAAGAAAACAATACTTTTTCATTGATGTTGGAGTTGGGATTGTTATAATTCTTAAGAGAAGGTCCCTGGATTTCAGTGAATTTGGGTTGGAGTCCTGACTCTGAATCCTTATCCTACCATTTATTAGCTATGTGGTTTTTGGGCAAGTGGCTTAAAATCTTTAGGCCTCAGTTTCTTCATCTGTAGGATGGGGATAACTATATCTACTATATAGATTTATCACGAGGATTAAATTATATGGAAATATGACTCCCAATGTAGTGCTGTGGGTGAATACTGGGAGCTTCCTCACAGGTCAGAATACTAAAATTACTACCATATCTTACCCACAGACTTGAGTTTTGGGGACAGTACTTCTGACGGATAAAAGCAGAACAAATAATAGTCAAGACCCCAACTATTTATCGAATCCTTGTCTGAGTATCATATAGTTATTGACTATGGATCATTAATAAACATAAACTCTTTTCACAATGAATGTAGTACCAAGCAATTCAAGGAATGTGGTTCAGGACCCAGTCAGGACTGGGTTTGAATATCAAAATCCATATTCACTGGGTATGTGACCTTTCACTAGTTACTCAGTCTCTCAGGAAGGCAAGGTCTTCACTCATGAATGTGGCTGTTACCTGCCCCATCGGATTATTTAAAGAGTTGTTTAAGGCCTATAATCCCAGCACTTTGGGAGGCTGAGGCAGGTGGATCACGAGGTCAAGAGATCGAGACCATCCTGGCCAACATGGTGACACCCCGTCTCTACTAAAAATACAAAACATTAGCTGGGCATGGTGGCGCGTGCCTGTAATCCCAGCTACTCAGGAGGCTGAGGCAGGAGAATTGCCTGAACCCAGGAGGCGGAGGTTGCGGTGAGCCCAGATCGCGCCATTGCACTCCAGCCTGGGTAACAAGAGCGAAACTCCGTCTCAAAAAAAAAAAAAAAAGAGTTGTTTAAGGATAACTAGTGTTCTATTAGTGTTTTAAATGCAGTGTTTTAAATTCAGTTTCCCTCCCTGTCCTTTACCTTCTATGATTTGGGAAAGAATTTCAGGATCATGGAGCGCTAGAAGGAGACCTGAATTGTCTCTAAAAGTGCAAATTAACACATTTTTCACTGAAGTCAGAGACAGAATTCTGAATAAATGAGCATTTTACAGCTAGAGTGTCAGGACACTAAATTTTGACTTTGCATTTCAAATGTATCATGAAATGCACTAGAACATAAGCTCCACAGGACTGGGATTTTTTATTTTGTTTACCACTGTATATCCAGCACCTAGAATTGTGCCTGGTATACAGTACAGACTCAGTCTACTCTAGATGTGGTAGTGATGCTAATTATTTCTTGTTTCTCTTTACAGGTCGCTATGCGATGGTGGTCTGTGGAGACATCGCCGTCTATCCCAGTGGTAATGTTCGTCCCACAGGTGGGGCCGGAGCTGTGGCCATGCTGATTGGGCCCAAGGCCCCTCTGGCCCTGGAGCAAGGTTTGTAGTAAACCATTACCAAAAGGCTGTGCATAGCATAGCCAGGAACATTCACCCTCATCCCACATTGGCACATCTACTATGCAGGGCTGAGGTATGGGTTTGAAGATGGTATTGCTTGCCTCCAAAAGGCTGATCTAAGGAGCAGAGGGAGGAAAGGAGAAATGAGGGAGGGAAATCCACAAGGTTTTCTGTCTTGCATCATCAGGCATTGGGACAGTGATGGAATGAGTGGTGCGGGTGCTGGTGAGGGGCCTTAGGGACTCTTCTGGCAGTCGAAGGTTCAGGAAGATAACTGGGTGTAAAGTGACACTCTTTCCTTTGAGACTGATGGTTTCCATTCCAGTTTTTGTTAAGCCCATGCAGGTGAGGAAAGGGAAACAGACAACTTATTTGTGTGATGTTAACAACCTGTCCACCTCCTTTTGAATACGCGAGGGATGTCGAGTGGTCTTGCACTTGGGCATGGGACACAGATAATGACCAGAAAGCTCTTTTTACGTGGTTCTCTCATCCTTTGTGCTCAAGGTAGGGTGCATTGTGTAGTCTCTGAAAGCCTCTGTGTGCCTTTCCAGGGCTGAGGGGAACCCATATGGAGAATGTGTATGACTTCTACAAACCAAATTTGGCCTCGGAGTACCCAATGGTGGATGGAAAGCTCTCCATCCAGTGCTACCTGCGGGCCTTGGACCGATGTTACGCAGCATACCGTCAAAAAATCCAGAATCAGTGGAAGCAAGGTATGGAGTTCACAGGCCAAAAAGTGGGGGCTCTATTTATAGGCCAAGGGTTTGTACCCAAACGCTATGACAAGGTCTCTTCTTTCCTTCCCTGAAGATAATGTCAAGAGAATTGTTTCCTCTCTTTCTTACACTCTTCCCTGGGTCTACGCTAAAATCCCGTGGGACATCATTCAAGTTCAGGTGTAAAATTGCTTCTAACTTGAGCTAAATAAAAGAACGGAAACAATCCAGGGCAAGGCCCCCACTATGAAACCAAGGGGTGTCAGCCACCTGGGGAAATGGTGTTAAGAGGCCAGGCAACAACATTCTACAGGGTTGGCATTTGTTTCTGTTTAAGTCAGGCATGGTTTGGCTCTTGGTTTATACTTGCCCATTTTCTAAAGTCTGATGTTGAGAAATCATACTTGTATTTTCTTTTTTTTTTTTTTTTTGAGACGGAGTTTTGCTCTTGTTACCCAGGCTGGAGTGCAATGGCGCGATCTCGGCTCACCGCAACCTCCACCTCCTGGGTTCAGGCAATTCTCCTGCCTCAGCCTCCTGAGTAGCTGGGATTACAGGCACGCGTCACCATGCCCAGCTAATTTTTTGTATTTTTAGTAGAGACGGGGTTTCACCGTGTTGACCAGAATGGTCTCGATCTCTTGACTTCGTGATCCACCCACCTTGGCCTCCCAAAGTGCTGGGATTACAGGTGTGAGCCACCGCGCCTGGCCATACCTGTATTTTCTATATGCTAAAGTGTGATCAGTGATTTTTCTCTTAGTGATGGTATACAGGTTGATTTTAGTTTCACCTTTAGTTTTGGAATTTCCCTGCTGAGAAATATGTACTGCTTCTATAAGCAGAAAATAAGCAAATGAATCTTCGTTTTAAAATACAGAGAAGCAGGGAGTGGTAGCTCACGCCTGTAATCTCAGCACTTTGGGAAACTGAGGCAGGAGGCTCTCTTGAGCCCAGGAATTTGAGACCCATGTGGGCAACAAAGCAAGACCCTCTCTCTAAAAAAAAAAAAACAAAAAAAAAAAATACAAAATTAGCCAGGCATGAGCCTGTAGTCCCAGCTCCTCAGGAGGCTTGAGGTGAGGGTAATAGTTTGAGACCAGGAGCCCATGCCGTGAGCTATGATAAAGTGACTGCCCCCAGCCTGGGCTACAGGGTGAAACAAACCCTGTCTCTAAAAACACATATAAATAAGAGAAAATAAAATACAGTTAAACTCACTTTAAAGAAATAAATAGTATTCCTACCTGCTCAGGCATGCCCAGATGGGCATCTGCAGAAGACAGATGGCAGTGTGGGAGAAGGTGTGGATGCCTTGGGGACAGCATAAAGAGCTGCCCCTTGTCCTTTCCTCTGCACTGGGTGGGGTGCCACCTGCCTGCCGGATGTGAGCCTCATGGGTAAGAATTTGCCTTGGGCCTCTCTGCCTCTGTCTGTCACTGTAATTTCTTATTTGCTCTTAACGCCTCTGAACTGTTGTGGCATTTAAGTTTTACTCCTTATCTGCATATGTTGTGTGGCAGATGCTGCTTTGAATCCCAGCACTAAAATGTAAACTTTCCCAAGGGCAGAGATCACATGACTCTCCTCTTCAGAGTGAGAGAGACAGTCTGTAATGCAGAGTCCGAGACATCTGAACCTGAATCCAAAGCCAGCCTTTTTAAAGTTGGATGACCTGGGACAGATGAGAGTGTTTTGGAGGCTGGTTCCTCCTCTGGACAGCGAAAAAAATTATATAACACAAGGCTGATATGAGACAAGCATCCTACAGGCTGGCAGTAGTAGATACAAATACTTCGCTTTTTTCCCTTCTTGTTAGTAGTGAATGCTTACTAAGAGCATGTAAAATGAATAAACAAAGCTGATATGGGTTTGTCGGAGGTGGGAAGTAGTTCCCGGGAAGGCCTGGAGAAACTCAGCACAGTTAAATCTCAGGGAAGAGATCTAAATGGCTCATTCCTCCTGAGCCATCCTTGCATTCATGTTTCCTTTTCCAGCTGGCAATGATCGACCCTTCACCCTTGACGATTTACAGTACATGATCTTTCACACACCCTTTTGCAAGATGGTCCAGAAGTCTCTGGCTCGCCTGATGTTCAATGACTTCTTGTCAGCCAGCAGGGACACACAGAGCAGCTTATATAAGGGGCTGGAGGATTTCAGGTGAGTCCTCTTCTCAGAGAGCCTAGAGGCTAGTAGGGGATGAGCAAGAAGGAGGCTCCCTCATGCCTTGAGTCTGGACCACCAGCATCCCTCTGGGGGACAGATAGCAATCCTCTACCACAACAGGAATGATCCCAAGTCCTTCCGCGGGGTAGTGGGTTATTGCCTGGGTAGGGGTCTGCATGTGTTATTGAAGGGAAACAAGGGGGACATGCCAGCAGTGCAGGATCAAGGGACTGTAAGAAACTGCAGAGAAGAAAGAAGGAAGGAAGGGAGGGAGGGAGGGAGGGAGGGAGGGAAGGGAAAAGAGAGAGGAAGGAAGGAAGGAAGGAAGGGAGGGAGGGAGGGAGGGAGGAAGGATGGAAAGGAGGGAGGGAGGGAAGAGAAGGAAAGAAGGAAAAGAGGAAGGAAGGAGAAGGAAGGAAGGAAGGAAGGAAGGGACAGAGGAAGGAAAGAGAAGGAAGGAAGGAGAAGAAATGAAGGAAGGAGAAGGAAGGAGGGAGGGAGGGAAGGAAAGGGAGGGAGGAAGGAAGGAGGGAAGGAAGGAAGGAGGGAAAGGAGGGTAGCTAAATTATTCAGTCAATCAACATTTTCTGAACATGTTATGTGCCAGACATTGTACTAACCTCTCAGGATACTGGGATGAATGTGACTCCATGGTCCCTGCCCTAGAGGATCTCACAGTCGATCCAGACACAAACACAGAGAAGCAAATGATCACACTAGAGGGCAGCAGTTTGAGAAGCATCAGGTCTCATTCTCACTTGTGGTTGTCTGAATTCATGCGCTGCTTTTGCTTCAGTTTCTCCCATCTGTAAAATGGAGATAGTCCATCTCACCCGCTTACACATGAAAAAGCAGGAAGAATGCTGTTTAGTAATTCTACACGAATACACTAATATTTAAAAGGAAATGTCTTCCATACAGTTTACACTAGGAAAGGAATCTTTCCCTTTCTTCTCAGTATCTTTTTATTTCAAATTGTGGTCAATTTTGTCAACAGTATAATAGGCTACCAACTGTAGCCACTGCTACTAACTAGTACTACTAAACCTGACACTAACTAAAACGTCGAAATTAGCACAAACATCCTTTATAGGACTGGCCCTATCGAAACAAAAAGTGTAACATACACCAAAGTTAATAGCTTAATATCTTTAATATATAAAGATATTATCAATGAAAAAATAAATACCCTAGTCGAAAAACGAGCAAAGGATACAAACAGAAAAAGAAGAAATGTATGTAATCACATTTTAAATGTGAAGATTCATTAATAAAAAGTTTATTTAAGTTACCATTTTCTCGACATAGTCTTTTTAAAATGGGAATACCCAGAATTGTCAAGGCTATGGGTAAACGGGCAGTAGTGGCTGTATAAATGGATCAGATGTTTTAAGAAGTAATAGGAGGACATGAAGCAAAAGCCTTAACGATGTGCAACCTTTGAGCTCAGTAATCCCACGTTTAAAAGAACACCTATTGCCAGGCGCGGTGGCTCACGCCTGTAATCCCAGCACTTTGGGAGGCCGAGGCGGGTGGATCACAAGGTTAGGAGTTCGAAACTAGCCTGGCCAAAATGTTGAAACCCCATCTCTACTAAAAATACAAAAATTAGCTGGGCGCGGTGGCACGTGCCTGTAATCCCAGCTACTCAGGAGGCTGAGGCAGGAGAGTTGCCTGAACCCAGGAGGCGGAGGTTGCCATGAGCCGAGATCGCGCCATTGCACTCCAGCCTGGGTAACAAGAGCGAAACTCCGTCTCAAAAAAAAAAAAAAAAAAAAAAAAAAAGGAAGTATGCTGACCACAACACATAGCATGATTTTTTTTTTTTTTTTTTTTTTTTTTTTTTTTTTTTTTTTTTTCTGAGATGGAGTTCCGCTCTTGTTACCCAGGCTGGAGTGCAATGGCGCTATCTCAGCTCACCGCAACCTCCGCCTCCTGGGTTCAGGCAATTCTCCTGCCTCAGCCTCCTGAGTAGCTGGGATTACAGGCGCACACCACCATGCCCAGATAATGTTCTGTATTTTTAGTAGAGACGGGGTTTCACCACGTTGACCAGGATGGTCTCGATCTCTTGACCTCGTGATCCACCTGCCTCGGCCTCCCAAAGTGCTGGGATTACAGGCTGAGCCACCGCGCCCGGCCAGATTTTTTTTTTTTTTTAATTTTCCAGTAAACTGTATAAAAGTAGGGATGGATTTCACAAGAAAACTATGCCCTAAGTGCTCTCTCTGAATAGTAAGACTATTTGTGGTATGTTCGCCTTTGTGCTCTTCTGTATTTCCAAATATTGTAGAAAAAAACATGCCCCGAAAGTCTTCTCCCCAGAAGCTGTTACTTTTCCCCTCCCCCTCCCTCCCTACCTGGTGTGGCCTTTCACTTGGATACCTCTGGCTGCCTCACAGGGGCCTAAAGCTGGAAGACACCTACAACAACAAGGACCTGGATAAAGCACTTGTAAAGGCCTCTCAGGACATGTTCAACAAGAAAACCAAGGCGTCTCTGTACCTCTCCACGCACAATGGGAATATGTATACCTCATCCCTGTACGGGTGTCTGGCCTCGCTTCTGTCCCAGTGAGTACTGTGTCTGGCTCCATGTCCTCCATGCAGCCCCAACCCCCATGGTCTGAGGGGTCAACCAAGTGGAGTTTCTCTTCTGGTTCAGACATTTAAAAGAAAGGAAGGGGCCTGGTGTGGTGGCTCATGCCTGTAATCTCAGCATTTGGGGAGGCTCAGGCGGGCAGATCACCTGAGCCTAGGAGTTCGAGACCCGTGAAACGTCATCTCTACAAAGCATGGTGGTATGCATAAGTGGTCCCAGCTACTCAAGGATGGCTTGAGCCCAGGAGTGGAAGGTTGCAGTGAGCTGTGATTGTGCCACTGGACTCCAACCTGGATGACAGAATGAGACCCTGTCATAAATAAATAAATAAAGGAATGGAGGGATAAGGCAGGACAAGAAGGAAGGAAGATGAGACACTCATTATCAAAGGTGTACGTAGAGGCAGATTTACAATCTGGATCAGACAGTGGTCACCAAAGTAAAGTACATGGTGTCAAGGCACGGGCAAGATCTTTCGGGTGCAGCAAAAAACCAGTAGCATTTGTATGCATATTTTTGTCTCATTTCTTTAAAATCTCTATCCTTAGTAGAGCATGGTGGTTAAATGGGTCTGACCTTAGAGCCCACAACCTGGGTCCAAATTTTTAAAATCACGTATGAGTGTTGACCTTGGACGATACTTCACTTCAGTGCCCCACTTGCCCCATCTGTAGATCATGTGCAGTCACAACACCTGTATTCTACTGTTTTCATGAGCATAAAGTATCTAAAATAGCAGTGCTTAGCAGGTGCTCAAATGTTAGATGCTATTTCTATTCATTTTCTGTTTTGTGGGCTTTATAAGGAAATACTGCATATAAATAGGAAGGGGCTAGGGGAGGTGGTTCATGCCTGTAATCCCAGCACTTTGGAAGGCTGAGGCAGGAGGATCTCTTGAGCTCAGGGGTTTGAGAACAGCCTGGGGAACATTGGGAGACCCCATCTCTACAGATTTTTTTAGAACAATTAGCCATGGATGTGTGTGAGCTGCAGAGGTGGTTCGCGCCTATAATACCAACAGTTTGGGAGGCCAAGGCGGGAGGATCACCTGAGATCAGGCGTTTGAGACCAGCCTGGTCAATGTGGCAAAACCCCGTCTCTACTAAAAACACAAAACATAGCCGGGTGTGGTGGTGGGCGCCTGTAGTCCCAGCAACTCGAGAGGCTGAGGCATGAGAATAGCTCGAACCCAGGAGGTGGAGGTTGCAGTGAGCTGAGATTATGCTACTACACTCCAGCCTGGGTGACAGAGTGAGACTCTGTCTCAAAAAAATAATAAGAATAAAAATAAAAATTATCTTGTACCTGTGGTCCCAGCTACCAAGGATCCTGAATCCTGAGGTGGTAGAATCACTTAAACCCGGGAAATCAAGGCTGCAGTGACCCATGATCACACCACTGCACTCCAGCCACTCCGGGCTGGACAGCAGAGCAAGACTCTGCCCCCCCCCCAAAAAAAAGGCAGGAAAAAGTACTTCTGGGTGGACTTGATCATATTACTTATAGGGGATGATCAAAAGTTATGACTGCTGAACCATTACCTGTCAGCATGGGAGCCTGGAGGGTGAGTCCAGTGGTCTGGTCCTCATTTGGAAGCACTTTCAGAATGCACTGAATTTATCTTGTCCCCACGAGAAGGGAGAAGCTCTATGTACACCAAAAATTCTCTTGTGTTTTCTGTGTCTTGTTGATCTTGGATCTTAGCTGCTTTCCTTTTGGCAAGCTTTCCTACTCCTAGACCTGTCCCTGGTGTCTACCAGAAATCCCTGTGGATGTAGTTAGACAAGAAGGAGATAGACAGGAGATAGACATGAGATAAACAGGAAGGAGATTGGGGTGATAGGGTGATGTCCTATTTGAAGTGCAGAATATAATCCAATATGTTTTTTATGTGATTTCTTTCCCCCCAGCCACTCTGCCCAAGAGCTGGCTGGTTCCAGGATTGGTGCCTTCTCTTATGGCTCTGGTTTAGCAGCAAGTTTCTTTTCATTTCGAGTATCCCAAGATGCTTCTCCAGGTGAGTCCTATCTTTCCAGTAGGCATTCCTGACAACATTCATCTGGTAGAATAAACCATCTTCTTCCCCACCATTCCTGAGGCTGCCATCTTGACGGAGTTATGTAAGAGCAAAGTGAAGCACTGAAGGGATTTAAGTATGGAGTGAGTTTATTTTATTTATGTTGTGTTTTTTTGTTTGTTTGTTTGTTTTTTGAGACGGAGTTTAGCTCTTGTTACCCAGGCTGGAGTGCAATGGCGCGATCTCGGCTCACCGCTACCTCCGCCTCCTGGGTTCAGGCAATTCTCCTGCCTCAGCCTCCTGAGTAGCTGGGATTACAGGCACGTGCCACCATGCCCAGCTGATTTTTTGTATTTTTAGTAGAGATGGGGTTTCACCATGTTGACCAGGATGGTCTAGATCTCTCGACCTCGTAATCCACCCGCCTCGGCCTCCCAAAGTGCTGGGATTACAGGCTTGAGCCACCGTGCCTGGCCTTATTTATGTTTTTAAAGCATTTCTTTGGCTACTACTTAGAGACTAGATTGAAAAGGAACAAAGGTGGATATGGGGAACCGCTTAGATTGTTCCAGTAAGTAGTTCAGGCAAGAGATAATGGTGGTTTGGTTGCAACTGATTAAAGAGAAGTTGATGGATTTGAGATGCCTGGTAAGAATCTGTTGATTATTTTGTGATTCATGTTATCAAAGACGTGCCAGGTGGCATACACCTTGGCCAAATCAGTGTGTCTTGCCTGTATGTTTTGCTGATAATGCTGCTTACTTATCATTTCTGGGTAAGCCACACACACAGCACTTCCCTCCAGGGTGCAGCGCCCCACAGAACCTGGCTCTCTGCTGGACTCGTGATTGGCCATGGTGATAGTGACAATGAAGAAGGTGTAACAGTCTTGCTTTGGCTTCCCAGGCTCTCCCTTGGACAAGTTGGTGTCCAGCACATCAGACCTGCCAAAACGCCTGGCCTCCCGAAAGCGTGTGTCTGCTGAGGAGTTCACAGAAGTAATGAACCAAAGAGAGCAATTCTACCATAAGGGTAAGAAAAAGGGCGGGAAGAGAGAAAGAGAAGGTAACTCATCTCAGATCCCATTCCAGTAGCCGGGAGCCGGGAATTCTTCAGAAATCTAGAATATAGTAGTCCAGGGTCAAGACTTTTATGAGATATGGTTGGAAGAAGACTTCTAGAAGATCTGTTGTTCAAAGGGGCAGGAAGTGGGTGGGGAAGCAGAAGGCAGAGGTGGGAAGAGGTAGGCGGAATGCAGCTTCCCGGTATAGATACAGCCAAACTCTCCGAATATTGTAGTACCGTGGGAACTGGAAAAGCAGTCTTTGAAAATGCTGTCTGCAACAGTTGAAAGAGTGGAGACTTTAGAACTAGATACCCAAAACTAACTCTGAGCTGTGCCACTTACTAGCTGTTTTTCTTTGCGAAAATTGTTGAACTTTTCTTCGTTGTCTTATTTTTAAAATCATACCGATTTTGCAGAATTTCCAAACAAATTAAATGAATTACTCTCTGTAAATATGTTATTGATGAATATTACTGTCTCCTCCAGATTGCCCTCTTTCGCCACCAAACATAGAAACAAAATATTGCCCCTAAAGCAGCAAATGGAGGGGAAATAAAACCCAAAGGGAATACTAGAGAGATTGGTGGGTGGTTTTAAAACCATGCTGATATAGTTTTACCATGGTTTATATCGGTTTTATGTATATTCTCAAGCAAAACTTGGGATATATGTTTTGCAGCATAGTTTCAAAAGGAGACACAGTAGATGGAATTGGAAATGTTCCAGAAAACCTATACCTAGTGGTCATTGATCTCTTCTGGACCAGTGGATATGTTATAGCAAAAAAAAAAAAAAGAAAGAAAGAAAAGAAAAAGAAAAAACAATAAAAATGAAAATAGACCCAGGTTCAGTGGCTCATGCCTGTAACATAAGCCCTTTGGGAGGCCGAGGCAGGTGGATCGCTTGAGGTTAGGAGTTGAAGACCAGCCTGGCCAATATGGTGATACCCCATCTCTACTAAAAATTTAAAAATTAGCCGGGCGTGGTGGTGTGCACTTGTAATCTCAGTTACTTGGGAGGCTGAGGCAGGAGAATTGCTTGAACCCAGGAGGCGGAGATTGCGGTGAGCCGAGATCGCGCCATTGCCCTCCAGCCTGGGTAACAAGAGCGAAACTACGTCTCAAAAAAAAAAAAAAAAAAAAAAGAGATCGAGACCATCCCGGTCAACATAGTGAAACCCCATCTCTACTAAAAATACAAAAAATTAGCTGGGCATGGTGGCGCGTGCCTGTAATCCCAGCCACTCAGGAGGCTGAGGCAGGAGAATTGCCTGAACCCAGGAGGCGGAGGTTGCGGTGAGCCGAGATCGCGCCATTGCACTCCAGCCTGGGTAACAAGAGCGAAACTCCGTCTCAAAAAAAAAGAAAAAAGAAAAATAGGGGCCGGGCGCGGTGGCTCACACCTGTAATCATAGCACTTTGGGAGACCAAGGCAGGAGGATCACAAGATCAAGAGATCGAGACCATCCTGGCCAACATGGTGAAACCCTGTCTCTACTAAAAAATACAAAAATTAGTTGGGTGTGGTGGCGCACACCTGTAATCCCAGCTACTCAGGAGGCTGAGGCAGGAGAAGAGAAATGCTTGAACCCAGGAGGCAGAGATTGCAGTGAGCCGAGATCGCGCCACTGCACTCCAGCCTGGCGCCTGGCGACAGAGCAAGACTCTGTCTTAAAAAAAAAAAAAAGGAAAAGAAAAATAGGACCTCTGAGACAAACATTAATGGATAAAGCACTGAAATACTGCAATGAATCAGAACCAGAAAATTTAGAATTCAGAAGGAAGTGTCTGAAACAGGAAGTTGGGTAGTACATTTCAAAGCAGGAACTATTGGCAAAAGCCCCGTGGCAGAAGGCTATGTTTACCATAGGGAAATGTCGTACTCTTATAATAAAAGTCTTAAAGCCTTTTATTAAGGCCTTAAATGCTAGATTCAAGACGGCTGTACCTCCAGTTCTGAGGGCTGTACCTCCAGTTCTGCGGGTCCAGTGTTTTATTTGGTGGGCTAAGTGTGACCCGGTAGCTCCTTGCAGCACAGCCAGGAGAGCTTCACTGTGAGCTGCAGACATCTTCGTGACCACTTTCTCCTCCAACAACTCATGTAACTCTGTGAGTACTGCCTCTTCTCCTCATTCTGCAGTGAACTACTCCCCACCTGGTGACACAAGCAGCCTTTTCCCCGGTACCTGGTACCTGGAGCGGGTGGACGAGCTGCACCGCCGAACGTATGCCCGGCGTCCCGTTTAAACATGGTGAGTGAGGGTTTGCAGAGTTGGTGGCCTCAAACCCTAATGTCTTCCTCTGGGTCACGACACAGAGAGAGAGGGTGGGCACAGGCGTGGGGAGAAGAGAGTTCAGTGGAAGAGGATTGGGGTGAGCGGAGAAATGGGAGAATTGTGTGTGGTATTTTTAAAAGGAAAAGCAAATACTCAGAATAGGAATCTTGTAGTCTGGAAACATTAACTAGGCCAGGGAGGGTTCATAGCTTTCAAACTAATCAGAAGTGGGGGTTTGTGTCATGAGGACCAATTAAAACTCTTGGGGCTCTTTGCCTTGGAGAGGCAAAAGCTCTGGGGAGAAACATGTTCTGAAATCTTGAATGTGAAAAAAGAAAGAGTCAGATGTGTTTACCTGATCTGCTGAAGGTAGGAAGCTCTAGAAGCTTGACAGATGGGCTTTCAGAGCACCCAGAGAGTGAACAGGCTGTGAACCTGAATCTATAGCACTCATTACTCTAGGGGGATGAGAGCAGCCATTCTAATGAAAAACAGAACCACCAAGATGAGCAGCCCCAGAACCTTGGAAATGATACACATCAATGTGCTGGAGACTGATTCATATGGAAACAGGGTGGTTGAAGATTCTGTTAAAGCCAGGCACCTCCGCTGGAGGGAGTTTTAGGCTCAGGGTCATGTAGCAATTCTTATGTCATGGGATTCCTTCTGGGGAGAAGCAGTGAGGTTCAGGAAGTTCATGGAAACAGGGATAGGGAGAAGAGAGCGAAAAGAAAGAGGATTGCGGTGAGAGGAGAAATAGGAGGATTCTTTAGGATAGTTTTAAAAGGAAAGCGAACATTTAAAATAAATCCCATTTGACCCAGCAATCCCATTACTGGGTATATATCCAAAGGATTATAAATCATTCTACTATAAGGACACATGCACATGAATGTTCATTGCAGCACTGTTTACAATAGCAAAGACCTGGAACCAACCCAAATGCCCATCGATGATAGACTGGACAGGGAAAATGTGGTACATATACACCATGGAATACTATGCAATCATAAAAAACGATGGGTTCGTGTCCTATGTAGGGACATGGATGAACCTGGAAACCATCATTCTCAGCAAACTGACACAAGAAAAGAAAATCAAACACCGCGTGTTCTCATTCATAGGCGGGTGTTGAACAATGAGAACACATGGACACAGGGAGGGGAGCATCACACACTGGGGTCTGTTGGTGGTGGGGGAAATAGAGGAGGGACAGCGAGGGGTGGGGAGTTGGGGAGAGATAGCATGGGGAGAAATGCCAGATACAGGTGATGGGGAGGAAGGCAGTAAATCACACTGCCATGTGTGTACCTGTGCAACAATCTTGCATGTTCTTCACATGTACCCCAAAACCTAAAATGCAATAAAAATAAATAAATAAATAAATAAAATCTTGTAGGAACTCAGCTGCCCTCAGTAGACCAATTAGGTAGGATAAGCAGAATAATAGAGTGAGAAGAAATTCACTTTACAACCTATGAATCTTAATCGGTACAGTCTCCGTGTTCAAGTTTTTTTTTTTTTTTTTTTTTTTTTTATGAGAGGGAGTTTCGCTCTTGTTACCCAGGCTGGAGTGCAATGGCGCGATCTCGGCTCACCGCAACCTCCGCCTCCCGGGTTCAGGCAATTCTCCTGCCTCAGCCTCCTGAGTAGCTGGGATTACAGGCACGAGCCACCATGCCCAGCTAATTTTTTGTATTTTTAGTAGAGACGGGGTTTCACCATGTTGACCAGGACAGTCTTGATCTCTTGACCTCGTGATCCACCCGCCTCGGCCTCCCAAAGTGCTGGGATTACAGGCTTGAGCCACCGCGCCCGGCCGTGTTCAAGTTTTTAAAGTTTCCCCCTCCTTTTGGTAGATGGAGAGGGAAGAAGAAAAAGGTATGCCGCGGCAGAAAAGGAGCACAGGAAGGGAGGGGAGAAGTCAGTGGGTGACGGCCATGCACAGATGCAGCCACCTGAGAGGAAGCGGAAGTGCAGGGGGAGGGGCCCTGGCTTCATCCCTCACCACTGGGACGTTTGCAGGTTCGAGGCTGCTGCAGGTAGGTGGTGTTAGGGCTAGGAGAGGTGGACAGGCGGGCTGAGGGCCCCAGGATGCCGTGGAGAGGACGAGTCTCACTTAGCAGGCTCCGAGGACTGTGGCACTGCCTCGGAGCCAGTGTGCATGCTGGAAATACAGTTCTGAAGGGCAGATCAGAGGCAAAGAGGGGCTGTTAAGTGTGTCAACTCAGTTCAGTCATCAGAAGAGGAGTGAGGGAAATAGGGAGTGGGGGGGAAAGGGAGAGAGAGAGGTTGGGGAGAAAGTCAGAGGGAGGGGAAGAGAGAAAGAGGAATTCGGGTTTTTTTTTTTTTTTTTTTTTTTTTTTTTTTGAGACGGAGTTTCGCTCTTGTTACCCAGGCTGGAGCGCAATGGCGCGATCTCGGCTCACGGCAACCTCCGCCTCCTGGGTTCAGGCAATTCTCCTGCCTCAGCCTCCTGAGTAGCTGGGATTACAGGCACGTGCCACCATGCCCAGCTAATGTTTTGTATTTTTAGTAGAGACGGGGTTTCACCATGTTGACCAGGATGGTCTCGATCTCTCGACCTCGTGATCCACCCGCCGCGGCCTCCCAAAGTGCTGGGATTACAGGCTTGAGCCACCGCGCCCGGCCGAATTTGGGGTTTTTAAGGGAGGATTTCCATGTCGGGCTCCCTCCCTCTCATGGTAGACAACCTTCTAAGTGCTTGGGCAGCATTATACCTGAAAAGGAAAGCAGAAACTTTTGAACTTTTTTCATGCTCATAATTCTTGTTAATATGAGCAGTGAACTTCCAACAATGATATTTTAGCAGACATGAAGGGCTGATGGCGATGCAGCGCTCTGTGGAGCTCTGCGGCTCTCTGCACCGTGCCAGCCTGCCCCTCCTGCTCTCCCATCACAGGAAGATGTGCGACGGAGACCCTGCCCAGCCCAGCCTTGGCTCTAGTAGCATTGGGCATGGATCCCTCAGGTGTCCAGGCTTGGCACTAGGTGCAGCGTGGGAGCACCCTCAGGGTCGTTAGGAAGGCCCTCTGTACAACCACACCTAGGGCAAGACGCAGGTACTGGGGGCAGGGTGCCCACGAGGAGCCCCTTGATTGAATGATCTTTTGTTTGTTTATGTTCTGCAGATCCGTGGAAAGGTTCCTGGGAAACGTATGCTAGCAAAGCTCTGCTCGTGCGTCATATTTTTAAGATCTCACTCTTAGCTGGTAGATGAATTTGAATCGACATAGCAGCCCGATAAGCATCAGCCTTGTAGAGTGAGGAGCCATCCCTAGTGGCCCTTCATTCCTTTCCCTGCTGTGATCACTGTCCTGGGCTTATAGTGCTACGGACTAGGGGTCCTTTGTGAAAGAGCAAGGTGGAGCAATGGAGAGAAGTCGTCTTCCTGAATCACTGGCCTCCAGAAATGTGCAGCTCAGCTGTTGCCTTCAAGATCCAGATAAACTTTCCTGTCACGTGTTATAACTTTATTATTACTAATATTATTAAATTTCTGTGCTATTATATCTCTGTTCATTTCTTACGGCTTTCTGTGAATCTCCAAATTTTGTGTCTCGTTCTAAGCAAATGTATGGCAATTAAAAAGAGAGAAAGAGGAAATGACTCCTGTGTTTCTTGAAACTCAGAATACAAAGCCAGGTAACATTCGGCAGCCCTGCTAGAGACCTCCTGGATCGGAGGGCTGGGTCCTCGCCTCGCAGGCTGCCTCTATCCCTTCGCAATTCCATTCTGTTTCTGCCACAGGCCAAGTACTATGACAGATACAAGGCAAATCGGAATGGTAGAACACAGCTTCCCTAGCCCACTTCCCTGATCTAAAGACACCGCACAGAGAGCAGCACGCAGGGGCCAGCGGGAGCTGTAGTTCAGATCTTTTGGTCACTTCTTACCACTGCCATTTGAACAAATAAACAAAGGGCGAAGGTTCACAAGTTTTCGCCTTCTGCAGCCAAAAATTAAAGAAATAAATTTTGAGGCCGGGCGCGGTGGCTCAAGCCTGTAATCCCAGCACTTTGAGAGGCCGAGGCGGGTGGATCACGAGGTCAAGAGATCGAGACCATCCTGGTCAACAAGGTGAAACCCCGTCTCTACTAAAAATACAAAAAATTAGCTGGGCATGGTGGCGTGTGCCTGTAATCCCAGCTACTCAGGAGGCTGAGGCAGGAGAATTGCCTGAACCCAGGAGGCAGAGGTTGCGGTGAGCCGAGATCGCACCATTGCACTCCAGCCTGGGTAACAAGAGCGAAACTCCATCTCGGAAAAAAAAAAAAGAAAGAAAGAAATTTTGATGGCAGGAAATTGTTCCATGAGAAGGTCTTTCCCCCTTGGGTGAGGGCACTCCTTCTTCTAGGGTCCTCTTATAAAATAGCAATGGTTCCCACGGATGGGCATTGAGCCGAGGAGGGAAGGGGGAGGAGAGGGAAAGTATTTGGGTATCCTAATTCATTTCCTTTTAGAAAGTTTCCCCAGCCACCCCATGAGGAAAGGGCACCTTGGAAAAGAGAGGGGATCCTTTCCATGGGTGGGGAACAGAGGTGGTGGGGGCCGGGCAGGGGGCCCCACAGGAATGAGAAGATGGGTGGGCCTGGTCCCTTCACGGTTTTGCTCAAGGCTGTTCATGTCACGACCGACACCAGCAAATCCCAGATCGGCCCTGATTTGTGCAGCGAATCTAGAATCAGCTGACTGCCTTCCCAGGCCTCTCTGAAGGTGCCTGCCAAATGCTGCTCATCACACCGGCTGCAGCCGCTGCAGGGTAGCCCCTCTCTGCTACCCTCCTGCTGCCTGAACCCCGGCAGGATGTTCGGGGCCCTCAACCTGATTCGCATCCCTGGCACGACAACATGTGCCCTTCGTAGGATCTCTGGAGCGGTGTCTGTGTGCAGGGGAGAAAATCCAGCAGTGATCTTAGCTCTGGAGACAGGAGGTATCGGGCCTGGCTGCTGTTCACACAGGAGCTCACTGTGAAGTGTGGGTGCTGAAACTGCCTCCGTCAGCCTCAGTCGGCCTCAGCAACCAGAACCTTCCATACTTCCTGCATCAGAGGCCAGGCCTGCCTCCACTAGCAAGGCATTTGAACACAAGTTTTCTTTCCGCGTCTTGCCTGTTTACTTAGTCATCAGGGAAATGCAAATCCAAAGCACAGTAAGATGCCACTTCACACGTCTTAGGATGACTGTTACCAAAGAAGACGAGAGATAGCAAGCATTGGTGAAGATGTTGAGAAGAGGGAATCCTTCTAGACTGTTGATGGGAATGCAAATTAATGCAGTGACTATGAGAAGTATTACGGTGGTTCCTAAAGAAAGCGGCAGAATTTCACAGCTAATCCTGCCATGTAAGTCTGGGAGAGGTCATGTGAACGGCCATGGGACACGTGACGCAATGACATCATCCCATGCCGTCTTCCATGGCCCGGTCTAGGAAGATATTTAGAGTTGCTCAAGTAATCTGGGTTTCTAGTACTGTTCTGACTACCTCAGTGCAGAGAACATGTTTTGTCTAGGGGTTTATGAGGAAGGAGGCTGAGAGGCTGAAAATTGAGCTCAATTTTTTTTGGGGGGGGGGATGGAGTTTCGCTCTTGTTACCCAGGCAGGCTGGAGTGCAATGGCGCAATCTCGGCTCACCGCAACCTCCGCCTCCTGGGTTCAGGCAATTCTCCTGCCTCAGCCTCCTGAGTAGCTGGGATTACAGGCACGCACCACCATGCCCAGCTAATTTTTTGTATTTTTAGTAGAGACGGGGTTTCACCATGTTGACCAGGATGGTCTCGATCTCTTGACCTCGTGATCCACCCCTCGGCCTCCCAAAGTGCTGGGATTACAGGCATGAGCCACCACACCCGGCCCCATAAGCTCAATTTTTAACTGAATTTTTAACTTTATCAATTTCAGCCTGTTTTTCTAGCTACCAGTGCACTCAAGTGACCTCAGCAGATGCCATGCGAGGCACACAGGTGTTTTTCCAATGGAAGAGAATGGGTTGTCTGCTGTCAGGACACCCGGTGTCTAGATCTGGCTGAACGTAACTGCAATGAAGCCTCATAGAGAGCTCTTCGGTTCATGGGGTTGGCTCCATATAAGGAATAGCGACCTGCTTGTCTGCTCTCAGGAGTGCATAGGATGAAGAAACCAATGTTCGCCAAGTGATTCTGGCACGTCCCAACAGGCACTTCTTTTTTTTTTTTTTTTTTTTTTTTTTTTGAGACGGAGTTTTTTCGCTCTTGTTACCCAGGCTGGAGTGCAATGGCGCGATCTCGGCTCACCGCAACCTCCGCCTCCTGGGTTCAGGCAATTCTCCTGCCTCAGCCTCCTGAGTAGCTGGGATTACAGGCACGCACCACCATGCCCAGCTATTTTTTTTTTGTATTTTTAGTAGAGACGGGGTTTCACCATGTTAACCAAGATGGTCTCGATCTCTTGACCTTGTGATCCACCCGCCTCGGCCTCCCAAAGTGCTGGGATTACAGGCTTGAGCCACCGCGCCCGGCCCCAACAAGCACTTCTTAATGCCGTAATTCTCACTGCAGTTGTGAGAAGCACCATCAGCCCTCCCACAGACGAGGAAACAGAGGCTTAGAATTCAACACTGTGTTCCCAGTAGGACAGCTGTCCAAAGTTGACCGTGGCATTCGCTCCCAGGCCCACTCCCTTCAGCTACAGCCAGGCCAGTCCCTCTGAGCTCGCTGCCGACGCTAGCACCGCCTTTAGTGCTGTACTTCCTATCGACACCTGGCTCCATCGCAGAACTAAGGAGGCCAGAGTGCTGGACTCCAAGCACTGCCCGGTGTCCGGCCTTCTTAGCCAGGCCCGGAATCTCTGAAACAGACACTACTGGGCACACAGTAAGAGTGGATCATCATCCCCTATTAATGGGGAAAAAGCTCCCTGAAGTGAACATTTTGGGTAGAGTACCATTCAGCCGTTATTTTTCATGAAAATCATCTTTCAAAGAAAAGTGGCACGTTCACCCCAACCCACACTGAACTTGCTGGGTGAACCTGCCAAATATTCTCATGCCCCCCATGATTTGACACTTTCTTTCCCTTATGAAATCCTTCTAAACACCTCCTGAGACATCCACATCCTTAGCTCAAATTACTTCCTCCTCTGGACTCAAGAGAATTCCCTATACACTTCTGTTGTAGCATCATCCCTCACTGTTTCCAGCGACCTCTGTATGCTCTGTCTCTCCTACAGACTTCTACGGAGAAAGGGTCAGGTTTGAAATCTCCTCTTAAGGCACCTAGCCCAGTGCCTGGTACACAATGCTGGGCTCGTCTGTTGAATCTTAATTATTAATGTGCATGTATATTCCCAGATGGAAGGGATCTGAAATACTGTAGCCCTGGGAGATACACTGAGCTTTATTCCTGTAAGAGTGCCTCTGAGTAATAGACAAGAGAGGGATGGTCTTCAAAGAATCCACACCCAAGCCATTTGCTCTTCCGGATCTCCCCATCCCTGCTACCCTCCCGCGGTCTAAACCAAGCCCTACGCCTGCCCGTGAACGCCCTCTGGTGGTGCTTTAGGGTAATGTCCACACAGAGACTGGAGTTGCTGGTAGGGTCTTTATTAGATGGTTATTGCTGTACTACAGGGTCAGAAGAGCGCCACGGAAGCAATGTCAGAGGCCTTTGTTCAGCCCAAGAAAGTGGATCTTCTCTCCCTGTTGATCACAGTGGGTAGGTTTCTTCAGAAAAGCCCCAGAGGCGGGGACCCGTGAGCCCCAAGGTTAGAAGTGGAACTGGAAGGCCTCGGTCACGTGCTGCTTCCACGCTTCCAGGCTGGGTAGCAAGGAGGAGATACCCATGACATGCCAGGTCTCCCCGTCTGACACCAGTGAAGTCTGGTAGGACAGCAGCCGCACGCCTGCCTCTGCCAGGAGGCCTGGAAATAGAAGAAGCTCCTGGTTGGCACAGGGCATGGCGGGGGAGAGGGGGGAGGAGCGAGGGATTGCTAGCAGAGTTACAAGTTCTAGGCTTCTGTGATCAAAGGTGTAATGAGGGGACGATGGTCTCAGCCTCGAAGAGCTGGGATGGGAGAGCAACAGGGCATCTGCCCAGCTTCCACCGATATTCCCAACTCTCCGGAAACGCCAGGACCGTCAGCTGTCGCTGTCGACTTGCTGATCGCTCGTTTTATCCAGCAGCAAGGGAAAAAAAGCAGGAAAGGTCCCTTGGGCAGCCAGCAAGGATGGTGAAATCAGGCCCTTCAGCGTTTGAAGGCACACCTTCTGCCAAACAGCAGCCCAAGCCCCAGGGCACTGGGGCAGGTCCAAGATGCCCACCATGGCTGGAGGCTTTGTAGGCTTTGTTGCAGCTGGGCTGGCCACCAGGGCCGGCCACAGGCAGGAGGAGTAAGAAACCTGCACTCAATGTCCCTGAGCTCCTGGGCTATGGCTCCACAGGCAGGTCCAGCGTATTTTTTTTTTTTTTTTTTTGAGACGGAGTTTCGCTCTTGTTACCCAGGCTGGAGTGCAATGGCGCGATCTTGGCTCACTGCAACCTACGCCTCCCGGGTTCAGGCAATTCTCCTGCCTCAGCCTCCTGAAAAGCTGGGATTACAGGCACACGCCACCATGCCCAGCTAACTTTTTTTTGTATTTTTAGTAGAGACAGGGTTTCACCTTGTCGACCAGGATGGTCTTGATCTCTTGACCTCATGATCCACCTGCCTCGGCCTCCCAAAGTGCTGGGATTACAGGCTTGAGCCACCGTGCCCAGCCAGGTCCAGTGTATTTAACATGGCGAGCTCGGGACCCACAGCTGGGCAGGAGTAGAGGCTCTGGGCCCACCCTGCCACGCTGCTCTGTGACCCTGGATAAGGCACCTTCTCTCTTTGAACTGAGTACCCACTCCCTGAATGTTCTGAAAACTGGCAGGACAGACCCTCTGCATGGTGTAGATACAGACACACCCTAGGGCATGAAGAGAGGCTGAAGGAAGGTGGTCTAGAGCTCAATCCCAGGGCAGACCCCACCCCAGCCTCTAGGGCACCAGCCAGCCCTCCAGGGCCCTCCTCACCAATCATGATAGGCAGCATTGCAGGGTCGGAGGTCTGAGTCCGGAATAGGAGCAGGGGCAGGCCCCTGCGGAGAGGCACTTCCGGCCTGAAGACAGCTCCATTGAGCCCCTGCAGCACAGGTGTGGTGCCCTGGACCAAGCCCACAGCCTGGTAAGGGGCGCCTGCCAGGGCCACAGCCAGGAGACATTCCCCGAAGCCCTGATCCCCTGGTGCTGCCGGGCTGTGGGAGGTGGTGACCTGCGAGAAGGCGAGGTGACAGTTACCCCTCCTGGCTGCGCCGCGTCCACCCTCCTCTCTCGGCCGAGTCACCCACATGCGAGACGTAGGGCTCCAGCTTGGGTAACGTGCTCAGTAATTCAGGACCAGAAGGGAGAGGGCAAATGGGCCAAGCTGTGGGCCCCTGGGCATCAGCTTCCTGGAAAACCAATGATCTCCTTAAAGGGAGGGCAAAGGAATCGGCCAGGCACAGGCAAAGGCTTGGAGGGGAGCAGGGGGGAAAGAAAAGGAGGGAGGCAGGGCTGTGAAGAGACTGACGCTGGCCCGTCCTGCCCTGACACAGCTTCCTGCACAGCATCAGTGGCATGACGGGGAGGCAGGAGTGGAGGCGAGCAGAGGGGTGAGGACATGGCAGCTCTAATGCCTATCCCTTCTGCCAGCTCCCACTGGCTGAGCCACAGACTTTGATCTAAACAGAGAACCAGAGGGAAAGGCACCGATGGGACACCGTGCGAGGGAGCAGGAGGCGCTGCTTGCTCGCAGAGATTGCAAGCGCGTCGGGAACCCGGGTGCTACGGCATGAGGATCCCCGAGGGCAGTCGGGTAGAGTCAAACACACTGGCCCCTCATTTTCTTTGGCCGTGAGAATGGGGACACTGCTACTGCTCCTGGCTTCGTTCCCATAGCAGTCACACACAAAGCACTGTCACCAGCCACACTCGGGGCCAGGCAGTGTCTCCATTTTGCAGAGGAAGAAACCAGCTACCCCTCATGGGTGGACAGGGTGGCACAAGACTGGCACCTAGGCCTCTGCTCAGTGAATGGGCTCCGGAAGTGTGGGGAAGAGGGGTGGTGTTGACAGGGACGGGGACGCAGCACAAGGGAGGGGGGCGCACATTGAGGCCAGCCTCTTTCACCAGCAGCTTGGCGTTCACCAAGTTCACGTCCGCCTGCTTGGAAGCCTCCTTCAAGAGGCCGACGATGACCGCAGGGCTTAGGCAGTTCCCAGCATTCTTCAGGGATGTTCCTGCCGACAGAGAAGCTGCCATGAGGTCACTGCTTGTCAAGCACCCCAGGACGGGGCAGGAAGCCGCTGGCATCTAGCTCTGGACTCTGGGCTCCTCGTTGCCCTGGGGACCCCAAGGGTAGCCTGCCCCAGGCAGGTCCACGTGCCCTTCAGTGGGCTCAGAGGAGGCATAATCTCGGCCCAAGCTGGGAAACCCAGGATGCTTTAACCACCTTGAGAAACTCTGCCCCGAAACTCAGCCCAACTCCGCTCCCCTCCCCCAACCGGACACCTGGCTTGTTACTTTCCCACGGGGACACTGGAAAACTCCCTACGATTACCCCTCCTTGGCACTCAGAGCCTTGCCAGCCTCAGGAAATGAAACCAGAAAGAAGCGACCGAAGCAGGTGCTGCCCAGCTCCCCACCTCGTTTCCTTCGGGGCTTGGACACCCAGGCCACTGGGGACCCCCGGTATTGCCAACGCCTGGGGTTTAGCTGCCCTCACCCCGCAATCTCCCCCCAAGTGTGGGGCGCTCAACAGTCCATGGGGAAAGACACACCTCTACAGAGTTAAGGAAACTGGAGCCCTCCTTGGTCACTCAACCGTATCTGCACAGTACTGGATCCACTGCAGAAGTGGCCACAGCCTGCTCAGCAGCCCGAGGGGTGGACAGAGGACACTGAGCTCATTCCCATTCCACGGCTGAGCGAGCACCCTCGAGGGCTGCCAGACGGCCCAAGGGACCACCTTAGTAAATCACAGAGCACAAAGTGTCCTCACCGCCTCCTGACTCATCTGCCCCTAACTCCAACTTTACAGGTGAAGAATCCAGGGCAGAGGCTCAGAAGAGAGTGTCATATAGCAGGCAAACGGCAGGGCCACCAACCAGAATCCGGCATCCTGTTGCTTAACTGGGTCCTCCCTCCAGCCATCCTACAGCTTCTCACATGAAACTCTTATCTTGTAGAGGCCTCCCTTGCACCCAGAACATGTACGTCTTAGAGATACTACATAGGCCGGGCGTGGTGGCTCACACCTGTAATCCCAGCACTTTGGGAGGCCGAGGCAGGTGGATCACGAGGTCAAGAGATCGAGACCATCCTGGTCAACATGGTGAAACCCCGTCTCTACTAAAAATACAAAACATTAGCTGGGCATGGTGGCGCGTGCCTGTGATCCCAGCTACTCGGGAGGCTGAGGCAGGAGAATTGCCTGAACCCAGGAGGCGGAGGTTGTTGTGAGCCGAGATCGCGCCATTGCACTCCAGCCTGGGTAACAAGAGCGAAACTCCATCTCAAAAAAAAAAAAAAAAAAAAAAAAAAGATACTACATAAACATCATTTATGAAAATTCAGTATATCTTTCCAGTGACTTGTTCTTCCCCTCCCTTTACCACCCTCCCACCAGTACTAAGGGAGTGGTACTCAGGGCAGGGTCCAAGCCACCCCCACGGCCTCTCACTAACCCTGCGTGCTGCAGCAGATACACCCAGCAGGGCACAGCCCACACCCCCTCATCCCCTCCTCCCCCACCCTCCGCAAGCTCCCCAGCTCACCTTGTGTTATCACCTGAATGGTCCCTTTGGGAGACCCAGCCCAGGCTCGTATCAGTGTCCCCAGAGCTTCTGCCAGACCAATCCAAGGCTTGGTGTGTGGAGAGAAGGCGCTGGTAAGGGCCTGGGCATTGACCTGCAGAGGATGGAGGAGCGGGGCTGTGGTCAGGAAGAGCCATGGCAGAGCCTGAATCAAGGTCTGGCTGCCAAGACCCAGCTCCACAGGAAAGAAAGCCTAGGGTCACTCATGCCTTGCTGCCTGGTGGGTGACAGCTTCCATCAACCCCAACAAGAGGACAATGACTTGTTCCTACAGATGAGGAGAGCCAGAAACGGATACAGAAGGCCACCACCTCTCCAAATGATTCCTCTCGTGGAACTGTGTCCTACCCGGGCCCCTCCATGGGAGACTTGTTTTGTCTGCACTGGGGAAGGGTTGGACAGCACAGTAAAGTTGAGTCTGACACAAAACACCCAGAAGTCAAAGATAACATGGATGAAGAGGAACGGGTCTTCTCGGGCAGTCCCAATTTGCCTTCATTTTTATTTTCTATCTTGACTTTTTAAAAGTGAGTATTTACATTGTCACTGAACAGTATGATCAATTATCACAACGTTTTGATGATTGTGCTTCAAGTATCAACCCACGTGAAGTCCACCATGAGGCATGCAGTGACGCTGAGGGGACAGAAGCCACATATCCCCCAAAAGCTGTAAGTCTAGGACCTGGCTGGCTGTGCGCCCCCTCCCTACCAGGGGCCTGATAACGGAACCAGCTTGTTCTGGGCCAAAATGTCAATTCCATTTTGTGGTTTAAAATACTATGGTTCTGATTTAGGCATCTGGCCACTTTTATTGAGGTAACTTGTAAAGTCAGCCATCTGAGAAAGATGTGACTCAAACAGGCAGCTACAAGATGTAATTAGAAGGAAACACAGATGCTTCTCTCTCTGTTTTTATAAAGGTATCACTGCCAGAATATTTTCTTTCTTTTTTTTTTTTTTTTTTGAGATGGAGTTTCACTCTTGTTACCCAGGCTGGAGTGCAATGGCGCGATCTCGGCTCACCGCAACCTCCGCCTCCTGGGTTCAGGCAATTCTCCTGCCTCAGCCTCCTGAGTAGCTGGGATTACAGGCACGTGCCACCATGCCCAGCTAATTTTTTGTATTTTTAGTAGAGGCAGGGTTTCACCATGTTGACCAGGATGGTCTCGATCTCTTGACCTCGTGATCCACCCGCCTCGGCCTCCCAAAGTGCTGGGATTACAGGCTTGAGCCACCGCGCCTGGCCCAGAATATAGTTTTTTAAACAGAGAGAGAATCGCAGTATTGGAAATGACTGCCGAGGCGGGCTTCATGGGAGCCTCCCCAGTGCGGGAGGCGGCAGGTCCGCAGGCCTCTTGCTGCAGGGACCCTGAATGCTCTCCAAGGGGATGCAGAGGGGAAGGGCAGTGGGGTGGGGCAGCCAGCTGCTGGGAGACCCGGAGCAGAGTCAAGGCCAAGTAAGCGTCCCCGTAGGCAGGCACCTCACGGTGTCTCTGTGCTCTGTGTGGGCCTGCAGAGTCCATGCCTGGGGAGATGCCCGTCACAGGGCTCCTGAGTAAAAGGGGGATTCACAGGCTTCCCTGGATGACAGGTTGGGAGAACTCCAGGGAGGAGGCAGGCGCTTTTGGTCACCAGTCTGATCCTAATGTTATTATTCTGTGTCAGGCTGGAACAAAATTGAACTGGAGAAAATGCAGGAAAGAATCAGGAAAAGATACTTCCTATGTCACAAAAATGTCTCTTTTTCCAACTGGCTACTCTGAGACCATTTGCTGGTGTGGGTGGACAGTTCAGTCTGCCTAAGGGTAGTTATTCTGACCAAGAGGTTTAACCTCCTAAGACGGCAACATTTTGTGGTCCACTTGATGGAACTTACATTAGGGAGTCCCTTTCAGGGAAAGCCCTGGAATGTCAACACTACCTAATGGTAACGGCAATAAATCGCAAAGCTGCGATGGGGAGGGCAGACGGCTGCCTTCTGAGCAGTCTGAAAGGGTGGAACCTTGAAGCCCGGATTGACTGGCAATGGTCACGAGCCCAAACCTCAGCCTGGAACATGAGCCGCATCCCCTGGGAGGAATGAACTTGCTCAGAGGCCGGCCAGGTGCAAGATGAATGAAGTGCGCTCTGCCCTGAGGAGCCCCACAGCGTAGAGGACAGAGGAGGACGCGGACAGGTCAGAGTCTCTGCTGGCCCACTCCTGTGCTGCCGGTCCTAGGCCTGATGACTTCCGTGGACTGCGTGGGGCTGCAGTAGGCACCCATCCTCCCTCAGCATGGAGTGGGCAGAGAGGCCTGGAGGGCTGAGGTCTCAATCTGGAGGTGGGAGGGCGGAACCAGCATCCCGGTCTCTCCTGCCACAGTGCTGTCCCCATGAGCGAAAATCCCCCGACTGAGGGTCAGCCAGGACAGTTGGGAACCCCTAGGCCATTTCCCTGACTCTTTGAGGGTACTAATTCTGTGGCCTGGGCCCACCCACGCAAGCTGCAGGGAGGCTTAAGTCATGTTTTTTCATCCTCAGGGAACTTAGAATTTAGGTTAAGTAGAAAGATTAAAAAAAAAAAAAAAATCACCTCATGGAACTGAACCTTAATAACACAAATGCGGTTGATTGACCACAGAATTTGAGAAGGGGCTGGAAAGGCCAAGCCAAACTTCCTAAGGAGGTGGCGAGCCCCTGGAAGCAGAGCGACGCCTCCCTCATGCACCTGTGTCTCCCAAGGGCTATGACAAGGTCTGGTGCCCAGTGGAATTTAAGGACTATCCCCAGACTGAATGAATGACACAGGACTTGTAAGTCGGGTTCAGCTCGAAGGGGACGCACACGCCAGGAAGGGCTTGATGGAAGCAAAGACAGGGAGCGGGGTCTCATGCCATGATTCGGGGAACGTTAAGGGGCCCAGCCGGCATGGGGGGCTCATTTGCGAGTGGATTGGGCAGTCTGTTAAGGAAGGGTCTGGGGAGCTTACAGAGGGCAAACTTTCTACACAGGCCACCCCCACCACGTCCCCAACCTGCTGCGCTTAACTGGCACCCAAGCGGCACTCCTGCATTCCCAAGGCATGTGGAGAACAAAGGAGCCTTTCTCCAGAGGCTGGGCCTGGGCAGGGCCACAATCTCTGCAGCAAGACTACGTTGTAACAGGCCTGAGCCGGGCTCTCTGCTGACAAAGCTTCTGGTCGAGGCTGGAGATGGGAGGCTCCCCCCCCCCACCCCCGCTGGAGAGTGCTGACTCAAGCAGATTCCCTTATCTTCTTTTTTTTTTTTTTTTGATTCCCTTATCTTCTGTTCCCAGAGCTGAATCTGTTCACCCAGGCCGTCACCAGCCCCCACAAGACGCCTTCCTCCCTTTCCTCCCTCTGACCCCTGGCCCCCAGCCCCAGGTGGTGATACTTACAACCCCCGCGAGAGATTTCCCCTTCACCATGTCCACGAACTGAACAGCAATTTCCTCCCCACAGCGGCTCTGCGCCTCCCTGGTGCTGGCGCCCAGGTGGGGACAGCTGATGACATTCTCGTGGTCCACCAAGGTTCGGTCCCGTGGTGGCTCCTGCCCAGAAAGAGAGAACTCTAGGTTGGCTGCCATGAACTGTTCACACCCACTTGGGCCATCCCAGGGAACAGGACAGTTGGAGGGAAGGCAGTCGGGGTGCTGCTGCCCTCTGCTTCTGTCTTGTCAGGGTGGTCACTGGACTCAACAGTGGGCTTCCTCATGAATGTTCCATCTCAGCAGAGCGGACAGAGCAGAAAGTGTGAACCAGATTCAGATCTCACCTTCACCACTTACCACCTAGGTACTTGGCGGCGAACCTTGATCTAACCCTCAGTTTCTTTATCTGTGAAATGGGTTGATCCTATCTCCCTCACATTACTGTGGGGATTATGCACCTTTAACATGGAAGGTTAAACTGCTGTTGTTTCTGGGTTCTTCCCTGAAACTCAGCCCCTGCATCCACGCACTTGCTGTCCATGTGCCTCACTGGACTCTTAGCAGTGTCCTGCTCTTCACAGACACTCCACGCAGGTAACCGCATCCCGGCTCTCCTCAGCACAGGCTGCTGGTCTGTGGCTCCCCCACCCCGCCCTGCGGCGCGTTCTCCACCCTCTGCTCACTGACAAGATCGCCCTTGGGAATGTTATTTAGGCATCTTCTGCACATTCTCCTGGGGGCTCTGTTGGTCCCACTGAATTTTGATCATGTAACCCCGGGAGTCCCGGCCACGTGTAACCGTGTAACCCCGGGAGTCTCGGCCACGCGTAACCACGTAACCCTGGGATTTCCAGCCACGCGTAATCGTGTAACCCTGTAATCCCAGCCAGACCATAATCACGTAACCCCGAGAGTCCCTTACCACCAGCACGTGGTGCAAGAGAGCAGGAGAAGGTGCTGTGTTAGGGAGGATAGTGATACAAAGATGGACAAGGTTTGCCCTGTCTTCAGGGAGCTTATAATCTCAGAGTTGAGAAAGATGAGCAGGGTTACAAACCAAAAGGCACTGTATGCCCCGGGCTGGGAGTAGCCAGTGAGTGCTACAGGGGCTCAGAGAGGGCCAGGGACCTTCCCAGGACACATAGCTAGTAACCCGTGAATCACAACCACCCAATCCAAAGTCCACGCCCTTTCCCTTCCTCACGGGGAGAAGCCCCAATGTTGAGGGCAGGATCTCTCAGGAGAGGAGCCAGCAGGATTAAAGGGCAAATGCACTCTTCCCTACTGGACCTGGTGTGCGGCTGAGCCTCCGCTCCTGCTGGGAGAGCAGCCCACCCTGAGGACCCTGAGGGAATCCTGCCAGTATCCCCGCACTTCTGTCTACCCAGGAAGAGAAGAAGGGAAGAGGAATGCCGATGGACACTGGGAAGGACATCTGCTTGGCAGTGGGGCTGCATTTCAATCAGGGTCTTCTAACAACACACCAACCCCCCCTCTCCCTGCCCCAGACCCTCAACCACAGAACTGATTTGCGCCTCTATCTTTGTCAATATGGTAGCAGTCTGAGGAGCCTGGAACCAGGAACTGGGTCCCCTTTGAAACCCGAGTTTTGCAGAAAACCACACAGCTGCCTCAATACCCAGCTCGGCAAAGGCTCCTCAAACCACACGGGTGTGTTTTTGGCAATACAATTTTCCCCCGTTTACCACGGATGAAAGAGACAATAAGCTAGAGGCCTGTAAAACGCCAGGCTTTCCCGGCCACAGGCATCTCTGCTCCCGAACTCTCCCCTCCTCCTGACGCTGAGGCCGCAGGCACTTACCTCCGTAAACACATCCAGCGCAGCCCCGGCACATTGGCCCGACTGCAGGGCCCGGAGCAGGGCGCCTTCGTCCACGATCCCTCCACGGGCACAGTTCACCACACGTACCCCCTTCTTGCACTGGGCAAAGGTGCTGTCGTTCAATAAGCCTGGAAGAAAGCGAAGCATCTTCCTGCTGGGGCAGCACCAGGGTCCCCACGCTCACCCCTGGCTCCCAGGGTCTTCCCTTCCGTGGAGCCAGTTCTGCCCCAGAGCGCCTCTCCTGCTGGACGGCAGCCGCCTCGGTCTCATCTCTTCCTCCGGGGACGCGCTGGGGCAGCAGTCCCTGTTATGGATCTGGGCCAGACTCAGTTGAGAAACGTCTTAGAAATTCTTGAGATCTTACTGTTTCGAGTGGGTCTGGGAATCAGAAAGCCCTGCGGGGGCTGCAGGAAGCATCCACGGGGGTCACTGGTCATCCCTGTGCCCAGGTCACCTAGAACCCAAGCACGTCCAGCTGGCTCGACCTCCCCTATTGGCTGCAGGGGCATCTAACAAAGCACCAGGCTCTGCAGGACCTGGGTGGACCCCCTCCCCACAGCTGGTTACCAGCGCCTGCAGAAAGCCCAGGCGGAGGGCCCATTTGTTAACTGGTCTGTGGCTTCTGTGCCAACCCACAATGTACGGACGCACCTACCTGTGGTGGAGGGCAGGAGAGGAGTGTGCACAGTGATGAAATCACAGAGAGGCCAGATCTCCTCCAGGGGCAGCTGCTGAACACCAAAGGAGGCCGAGACCTCTGGGGAAATGATGGGGTCATACCCTATCGTCTGGTCAGGAGACAGAGGGAGGGAGTGTCATTCTTAATTTTGAGTACTGTTTTTAAGAATGCCAAATGTTTTATGAGCATTTGCAGTACACTCAGTACCATGCTCAGCTTAATTAATTCTCCAGTTTAATTCTGATGACAGCGCAAAGGTGCTGGGACGGTGCCTGTCTGCTTGAGAGCTGAGGGAAGCAGGACTTCCACAATGAGGAGGGCCATGGCCAGAGCTGTGTGTGTGTGCCTCCACGCTCTGACCACACACAGATGCCACAGTAGCTCACGTGCGTCTGGACCAGGTGGAGCCTGGAAGTCCTCAGAAAGCAGCGAGGGAGGGCAGTCACGTGGGGAGCAGACAGCCAGGAAAGGGAGGAGGAATGACAGCTGCAGCTGGAAGGGCCAGTCCGGAAAACAGACAGGTGCCCCAGGTACTAAAACAGAGTGAGCAGAAGCGAAGGAGGAGGGCCACAGGGGTGGAAGGCGGGACGCGGAGCGGGTGCAAGGGCGCGTGCCCTCTCAACCCGGAGGCCTGACCCGCAGCCTCCCGCAGTCACCGCCCACTGCGTGGAAAGGCACAGGTCAGTCCCCCGCGAACCTGGATCCTCAACCCTAACTAAAGGAGCAAGCGGATAACTGCAGACATCCCTCACTCTCACATTCAGTCCCTGGGAATTATTTGAAGAGAAATTCCCCTTAACCCCGAGAGAGGATGTAGGAACTGGGTAAAAGCCAAGAACACACAGCACAGTACTTTCACAGCAGTAGTCCCTGGCTGGTGGTATTAGTTTTCTCCTTTACTTTCCTGTGCTTTCAAGTTCTCCACTACATATTCATAAATTACTTTTGAAATTAGGGATACAGAATAGATATTTTAGGACATAATGGGAAAGCTGGGTGCCATGGCTCATGCCTGTAATCCCAGCACTTTGGGAGGCTGAGGCAGGAGGATCACTTGACCCCAGTAGTCTGAGACTAGCTGGGCAATATAGTAAGACTCTTCCTCTACAAAAATATTAAATAATTAGCCAAGTGTGGTGGCACGCACCTGTGCCGCTCAGGAGGCTGAGCCAGGAGAGTCGCTTGGACCTCGGAGGTTGACGCTGTAGCCTGGGTGACAGAGCAAGACCCTGTCTCAGAAAAAATAATGAGAAAAAAGAACATAGCAGGGAAGAGGACTTCAAGTTCAGTACTTCTAGGGCAGAAGTTGAAAATGGTTATGAGTAAGGTGAAGCCTCTGGATCTCTTTTTTCATCTTTAGCCTTGTGGAATAAGGAAAGCCAAATGGTCCCACGCTAACGATTAGGCAGGTTTTGGGGAAAGATACTGCCGCCCCCCCTCCCACTGCCCTGTAAGAACTGCCAGCTCAGAATGCAGGTGGTCTTTTTCAGACATTGCTGCTCCCCTCGGGCTTTTTCTTTATAAGGTGGTTTTTTGTGGGGTTTTTTTTTTTTTTTTTTTGGAGACAGTCTTGCTCTGTCGCTAAGCGCCAGGCTGGAGTGCAATGGCGCGATCTCGGCTCACTGCAACCTCCGCCTCCCGGGTTCAAGCAATTCTCCTGCCTCAGCCTCCTGAGTGGCTGGGACTACAGGTGCACACCACCACTCCCAGCTAATTTTTGAATTTTTTAAGTAGAGACTGGGTTTCACCACGTTGGCCAGGATGGTCTTGATCTCTTGACCTCGCGATCCACCCACCTTGGCCTCCCAAAGTGCTGGGATTATAGACATGAGCCACTGTGCCCAGCTAATGTACTCATTCCTGGGGGTGGGGGGGAAGAAAGTATCAAGGGAGGAGGTGGGGTTCCTGCCATCGTTGTCACAAGTCTTCTTTGCTGGATCTGAGGCCGGCAGAACAATGGCCCCGTTCATCTCTAATCCAGATGTATTTTTTTTTCTCACATGGAGTCGGGGAGAGGAGAGGAATACCAATAGAGATTGCAAGATCCAGACTGGCTGACATCTGCTTCAAGAACAGCCTGGGGGCTGGCAGGAGGAAGGACCCTGCAGGCTGAGCCTGGCCCCCTCCACAGGCAGGTGCCTGGGGCTGCAGGGATAGGGGCTGGGGAGAGGAGCAAAGCACTGACTCAGCTTCCTTCTTTCACAGAAGAGTATCTCATTTATCTGCAGATGACTACAGGGAAGGAATGTCACTGAGTAAACCTCTGTTCTCATTTTCCATTTGAGATAACCAGGGCAGAGAAGAGGTGAACTCAGCTAGGGGGTGGGGTTCCAACACTAGGAGACAATGTTGAGGGGATGGAAAGGGTGACATCAGGCCCAGGACACACGTGCCTGCCAGGGTCAGGTCCTGATGTGTCCTGGAAAGGGTCAGGTGTCCTAATACACAGAAATTGGAGCAGCTCTGGGTACACACCATTCAAAGACTACTCCCGGAGAGAAGCCTTGGGGAGAAGCATGAAGGGGTTCCCTCACCTCAATCCCAGCCCCAGGACAGACTCCTGATGTGGAGGCAACAGAGGAAACCTCACTTTCTAAGCAGGACTCCAGGGCAGCTGGTGACTCCTAGTTGCCTGAGGTCACGGAAAGCAGCCCTGAGAGGCTGGTGGGTATGCTGGCTCAGCAGAGCAAAGACCAGAGCAAGCAGGCCTCCCAGTCCAAGAGGCTCTGAGTAAGAGCCTTCAAGGTCACACGCTCTCTCTGCCCTATAGCCGAATTTTTAATTTAGCATTGGAACTCTCCCTACCTGTGCAATGACACCTTAAACAGAGGCCCAGTATAAAAACAGATCAGTTCAAAGCTGCAGAGGTGAAGCTCAAATTGCCCCCGCCTGCTGTCTCCCTGGGTCCCTCCTTGCTCCCACCTGTGTCCCTAAGGCACCTTGCCAGAACCTGAGGCTCTGAGTTCGAAAAATCACTGCTCTGGGCAATAAACATTGCAGGTACCACAGTGGGATAGAAGCTGCCTATTCTGGAGAGTGTGTGTCCTTGGAATAGCTAAGCAGCATAGTGACGTGAGACAGGGACTGTTTAACTACAATGGATCGTGAATAGAGTCGGGTGGTATTGGGCAAAGAGTATCAGCCTGGAAGGCTGAGCTGGATTCTAACAGTTCATAGTCACATTACCTTCAGTGTATCATAGAACCTTCCTGGGCCTCAGTTTCCTTATTTATAAACCTGGGATAATAATTCTGACCCCACAGAGTCATTTCAAGCACGGGAACCGACGCAGACCTCAGCAAACATTAGCTGGATCTGAAAGAATCAGTGATGACTGGTCCCTCAGGTTCAACATCCGTCCCTCTGGACTAAAGTTGGATTTGTCGCAAGGCTGGCAACAAAGAAACTGTTAAGAGATGCTTGTCTGTTCCCTCCTGGAAAATCTTGGTAAGAAAGCACAAGCCTCACCTCTTGAAACACATGAGAAGGAACACATCAGCATGAATGAGTTGAGTCTCTGACCTGTTACTCAGCAACACAGTCAAGAAAAAGTTTCACGCAGACAGAACAGTACAGAGCCTAAGACCTGTGTGACTCAGACCACAGGCAGGCTGCAGGCTGGTCAGGCCAGAGGGTGGGGAATGTCACTTCCCTTGCTCCAAAAGACATACTTCTTTTAATGCGGCCGAAGGTCACATTATCTTTTCTATCAGCTATGCTGCTGATAACCACACTGCTCTTTTGTAAACCAAAGCCCTGCTCCCCAAGAAAAGCTTCTGACAAATTTCCTGGAAGGGTGCCCAACGATTCTAGCCTTCATATGTCTTTCGGACCCGATTTCACACCCTTAAGTATTAACTACCTGTCCTTGCTTCCTGCCACCCACAAACGACTCGTGGTCCAGGCTGTTGACCACGAGAATGGTGGGTAAGGCAGAGCCTGGCACTATCACAGTCTCCCTCCAAACTGAGGCGGCTCATTCTCCAACAGCGCTAAGCAGAACCCCGAGGGAATCATGAAAGCGCACTTACCGAAATCCACACCTGTAAATAATCTGAATGCCCATCATTGAGAGAATGGCCAAATAAAAGCAATTTATCCACACAGCAATTCCACACAACCATTTAAAAGTGTGACAGATTTAGCTGTTCTGGGATAAACGTTTTTTGCTTAACATCCTGAACAATAGTCTATTATTTGCAGGCATAGTATCCATCCACAGGCATGGAACTATGTGCATTCTGTGCAAATGCATAGAAAAGTCTGGGATGAAATGCTAAATTGACGTTAAGGTGAGGAGACCAGGATTCAGATGGTAATCAAGCATAGCCTTGTCTGTGTTTTAATTTATATGAGAATGTAATCCTTTATTAAATGATTAAAACATAATTTTAAGTAATCCAGGTATATGACATCCAGGAATTTCCATACTCTACCAGTTTAATAATGATTCCCAAAGAGAGAATGAGGCTAGTTTGAAATAACCTGTGTTTAATAAACACTGATCCTTACTGTGTGGATGCTCATACATCTATTTCACAATCTGTTCAAGAATCTTCCTTTCCCTTTAGAAAATCTTGTTCTCCAAGGCAACTAGAACATCGAATGACACAGGCTGGTGATCTCTCTGCCCTGAGACAAAATTCATCCAGACTCAAAAGTGTAATAATGATGTGGTCCAGGTAAGCAGCTGAGCACAAAGAGAGGCCACTTAGGCCCTCCAGAATGATGAGGTCCAGGCAGCTCCAGAGGGGCTGAGGTGGGAGGCGGGACCATCTAGATCATGTTTCAGGGGTTTACAAACAGCATTATGCTGGAAGTGTGAGACAGTGAAGAATGACTCTCCAGAGACTTCTGGACAGAAGAAACACAAAGTAAAGGCACCAGCACCCTCTACACCGTGCTGGAAATGAGAATAAAACATTTGGTGGGTGACCTGCCTCGAGGCACAGATTAACACTGAAATGAGCAGGCGGTAGACATCTCTTTCAATCAAACACATGCCGGGAGGTGTCAGCCATTTCCTGAAACTGAAGCTCAAGGCCCCAGATACCCCTGCGCCTCCTAGAACCAGCCCAGGGCAGAGAGCTGGGCAGCGCCAGATGGACAGACAAGCTTACCTATCACCTTAATCGTTCAGGAAGGAGGTGGGGCTTTTCATTGCTGAAGTCTCCATGACCATGACGAAGAATGTTGCTGAGCCAGGAATCTCATGTGTAGTGGTGCCACGGAGAGGGAGGGCCCAGGGAAGGGGAGTCATGGGGAAGAGTGTCCCCTGGGGAAGAGGGCAGGAGCCTTGGCTCGGCCACTGGCCTGGAGCTTCATCAGTGAAATGCTCACCCATCTGGCTATGTGTGCTTTCAGTTTTACTTAACCCCTGACCTCTGCCTTTTAGATCAAAGTTCTCCATGGGCTAAACCTTGACCCTTGATCCCTTAAAAAAGGGGATGGAGGCGCCGGGCGCGGTGGCTCACGCCTGTAATCCCAGCACTTTGGGAGGCCGAGGCGGGTGGATGACGAGGTCAAGAGATCGAGACTATCCTGGTCAACATGGTGAAACCCCGTCTCTACTAAAAATACAAAAAATTAGCTGGGCATGGTGGTGAGTGCCTGTAGTCCCAGTTACTCAGGAGGCTGAGGCAGGAGAATTGCCTGAACCCGGGAGGCGGAGGTTGCAGTGAGCCGAGATCGCGCCATTGCACTCCATCCAGCCTGGGCAACAAGAGCGAAACTCCGTCTCAAAAAAAAAAAAAAAAAAAAAGGAGATGGAAGAGGAAGCACTCTTTGTGGCTTATGGCATCCCACCATCCCTGCAGAGGGGGCAAGGCTGTGGTTTGTTTACATAATCAATGATCCCGCTGAGCGGCATCCGCCTGGCTCAGGAATCCAGGGATAGAGAACATACCTGGCCCTTCTCAGTGCAGAGGCTTAGAAGAGATGTCTGCCTGACTTAAGTAAATAAGGTGGGGGAGTAGAGGCAGGAGGGAGAGGGTGATAGTCAGTAGGTACAATGGGTTGCCTACCAGGCTCTAGGCTACTGTCCATTTGCTATGAGTCCTTAGGTATAAGCTTACAGATTATAGATGTCAATATAAAATCAAGTGTTAATCAATAAGATCCCTTCTAACTCTAAGAAGGTAGGAGGGATGTAGAAAAAGGGAAAGATCCATAGCAGTTCTTTTTTTTTTTTTTTTTTTTTTTTTGAGACGGAGTTTTGCTCTTGTTACCCAGGCTGGAGTGCAATGGCGCCATCTCGGCTCACCGCCACCTCCACCTCCAGGGTTGAAGCAATTCTCCTGCCTCAGCCTCCTGAGTAGCTGGGATTACAGGCGTGTGCCACCATGCCCAGCTAATTTTTTGTATTTTTAGTAGAGACGGGGTTTCACCATGTTGACCAGGATGGTCTCGAACCCTTGACATCGTGATCCACTCATCTCAGCCTCCCAAAGTGCTGGGATTACAGGCGTGAGCCACCACGCCCGGCTCATAGCAGTTCTATGTAAACTTTTCTAGATCTGACACGATCTGGTTGTCAAAACTGTTTTCCTAATGTTTGATAAAGACTTCCTGGCTGCAGTTTGAACCCACAATCCCTGTAATTCCCTAAAACAGATAGTGAACAGAGAGATGTCTGATAGCAGCCTTAGTGGGTTCATCTCTTTGGCCTGTCTGGGAAGCCCGGCGGATGCCCTCTCGTAGTTGAACTGCCTCTCTCATTTGCAGGGTCACCTGGATTAGCTCAAGTAGGCAGCCCTGCTATTGATTGAAACCTTCCCTTAGCCAGAAGCCTGCTGAGCTCCCAGAGCAGGAAAACACAGAGACCTGGGGAAGGCAGGAGGCAGGTGTGATTTCTGAGACAAGTGTGAGGTCTCCCAGCCCCCATAGGTGCTACAATCATATCGTAGTATACATACATAAGCACCTTTAAATCTCTTCTGGACTATAGAAGGAAACTAGAAGGACAAATGGACCAATGGATGTAAGGCTGCACTGTGAGGCCACAAACTTGTTCCTGTTTTCTGAATTATCACAGGAAAACAGACACAACAAAACTCGGAAGGAAAGAAAGAATGGGCAGGACACAAGCGTCCTCCCTGTGAAGCAAGATAGGTAGTCAAGGAAGCGACCGTGTTCTCAGACGGACGCAGCAGCCGCGGTGATCCCAAAGCCCAGTAAACCTTGGTATTCATATCAGAATCGAGCTCATTCAAGCCAAGCGATCTTCAGTAGCGAGCTCCCCATCCGGAGAGCCTGTGCACTGATTTTTCCTGTCCTCAACCTGGCCCCCTGCTCACTGTCATAGAAAACACGCCGGGCGCGGTGGCTCACGCCCGTAATCCTAGCACTTTGGGAGGCTGAGGCGGGCGGATCACCTGAGGTCAGGAGTTCAAGACCAGCCTGACCAATATGGCGAAACCCCATCTTAAATAAAAATAAGAAGAAGAAGAAGAAAAGAAAACACACTCCGGGGTGGAGATTGAAGGTGTGCCGAGTGAACAGGCATGTACAGCTGCTACTCATGTACACCCAGAGCACCACCCGAAACATGCTTACTGGTAACACCTCTTCCCCCCTCCTTATGAATAATCACATACAATCCCCATAAAGGGAGTTTCTCCGGCAGTAATCAATACTGCCTCATCCTTATGAGAATTCAGCCACCTGAATTCTCTCTCCCAAGGTGTACTTTCTACTGTGCACTTAACTTTCGAAATATTCTTTTTCCTTTGCAATACATTCCTCAATACAGTATCGTGTCTCTTTTTTCAAAATTCTTTCAAACTGTGAAGACAAGAACCAAGGTCTCAACACAGCCATCAATCCCTGGTTCACTGGCAGTCAGGGCTCTTCACTCCTCCGAGAGCTAAAGGACTCCCACCAAGTATTCCCAGCTTTTGAGTCCCGCTCGGCAGGTCAATGTTCTCTTTCTCCTTGGCTTTAACGCTTATTTAGACAGGAGCTCCAAAAGAGGGTCAGACCCTCCTAGAACAAAGCATCTGGCTTCTGCCCAGCCAGGCCTCTTCCAAAATTGCCACCGCAGTCTCACATCAGAGGGTTCCAGCAGCATCTTACCTTCATCCCGAAGGACTGCATCCGGGTAGCCACCTCTCTCCCAATCCTGCCCAGGCCAAGAATTCCCAGGGTCTTTCCATTCAGCTCTGTTCCCATGAACTGCAACCAAACGGGCAGAAGGAAAGAAGCTGAAGTCAGCAAGGTGAGTGCACCCTGGGCCCTGAGCCCAGGTGGGGTGAGTCAAGGCCGCTGCTCACCTGCTTCCGCTCCCATTTGCCATCCTTCATTGAAGCCGTCGCCTGGGGAATCTGCCTGCAAGGACAGACACAGGTTCAGAGGGCCCACTCGGACTCCCACCAGCCCAGGAGGGAGACGCGACATCAGGCCTGCACAGTCACTGCCCCAACACAGCCACTCCCCCGGGAACTGGGTCTGAGGGTCCAGGTTTAGGAACACTGATGGTGGTAAAGGGAAGACAGAAGATGTGACTTAGAAATGCTGGGATTCCTGTGATCAGCCAGGCATCTGGGAGGAGGTCCGGATTCCACCTCGGCCACTGAGACATCAGTCAGAGGGAGTTTTTTTACTTTAAGTGATCGCCAGTCCTCCGGGGTCTGCAGGGATGACTGAGTGGGGTACTGGGCAGCTCTGATCAAGTTGCTCCAGGAGCTCAAGGAATTATTTTCATCTTCCTATCATAACCTAGGACATTTTTTACTATTATGAAGAGGACACTGATTACTTATGCTTCCTTGAGAGTTTCTTAACCCTGAGGGTCTTAGACTAGTTTGGAGTGGGTGGGTGGATGCCAAAGCCCAGACGCTTCCATTGTGTCCTGAATGTTTGGTCCCAACACTTTTAAAGTCACACCACCCTCCTGTCCCACGACACACACACACACACACACACACACACACACACAAACACTTCACAGCCTGTCTCCTCCTGTAGTTCAGATGGAAGTCTGAGTCTACATCTGTGTTTTTCAGAGAACACAGAGGAAGTGGCTATTAGGACAACATTAAAGGTCAAAGGGCAATATATGTCCTGTGGGCCATGGGTCATCAATACATCTCTGGAGGCAAAAAAAGGCAGAAATGAGAAACGATGTTTGAGGAGCACTTTTCTCTATTTTACGCATCCAAATATAAATGTTCAGGCACACATTAACTCCTGTAACGTTCACAGCTGCACGGAGGGAGGCAGTGGGGGTTAAAGACCTCACTCCGGCTCACCCAACTGGAGACACCTGACCAGATTCAAAGCCAGCAAGGTCAACCCCAGCCCAGCCAGCCTCCTGAGTATTTAAATGCAGCCCTTTAACCTGCCGCCAAAAACCTGAGAGTGAGCGAGCATGCAAAGAGAGATCTCAAGACGCTACTTCTCTGCTTTCAATTCACTAACTTCTAACACAAAAACATTCTCTCATCTCTACACGTTACCGGGACATCGATTTCCCTCTGAGGGTAAGGCTGAGGGTGGAATCGGTCCTCTCCATCACAGAGCCCCACGATCTTACAAGAAAACTCAGGAGAACCTCATTAGCAAGCCACATGGCGGGCAAGCGGCATTCACCTCATTGCTCTGAGCCATCAGACAGGTAGTAAGGACAGGGACTTGCCTCGAGGAACTGTTCACTTCTCCAGGAAAGCTTGCCTGATAAAATGCCTTTCACCTAGTGAGTTCGAGCCCCCAACCTGGCCCCTCTCCCCCCTCACATCCTATCTTCTTCCCATCGGACTCCACAGGGCTATCAAGATGTCTGCATGCGACACCACAGAACCCTTTCTCTGGCTGCTACACCCAGCTGATGGCTGAGCCGGTCCAGGTTTCAACGCTTTGGAATCCTCACCAGGCCAGACTGGAGAGGACCCTACTGTGGGTGAGGGGCTCACAGGAATTAAGTGGTTGCTGGCCTGACTTACTAGAGGAGGAGATGGTCAAGCAGGCAAAATGGTGAAACCTACGTTTGCTCTTTCTCACCTTCCTTCCGTTCTGTGTGCTGTTCTTCTGCACCTCAGGAGCCCTTTCTGCTCAAAGTCCCCACCGTGAGGCCCAGCCACGCCTGCTCTCCACCCACACTGGCCAACCCTGCAGAGTCGATATACAGCATTCTTTCCTGCTGCCCTCCCTGCTGGGAACAGGCTGATGAAACTGAAGCATTCCTTCCCAGTAGGGCGCCGTGTTTTCTAGTTTTGATGCCTCTTTGATGAGTGAGGTCACGGTGAGTGATGGACAATGGAAAGCTTCTTTTAAACAACAGCACTTCACCGATTCCTTTAAACAAAGCTGGTCCTAGAAAGGGAGGGAAAGTATCCCTGGCTCCTAATCCTTTCCTTCCACCTCCAGAAAAAAAGCGAGGTAATTAAGTAGAAAGCCACACTGAGATCTTTTCCCCTTTCTCAAAAAAAAAAAAAAAAAAATCACTGAAGGTAATAGGTAAAGTGAAATCAAGGCACCAGGCTTCTATACTTCTCCAGGGAGAGAGAAAGACACTCCCCCTAGATGTCCTGTGAGAACCAGGGTGCCAGCTTGGGGGCCCCTTCTAGGCTCAGACCCTACTGCTGTGTAAGCTGTCCTGGTTCTCCTTTCCCCCAATGGCCTCCCTTCATCTATCAGTGACTATCAGTGAATACCAGAGACCTCAGGTGGAAATTGTGGGGAAGAGTTAGAGCAGAGTTTAACTCCCTAAGATCCTCCTCCAGCAGGAGGGAAAGCAGATCTTGCATGGGAAAAGTAATTTCTTGGTCCCAGTTTTCAGGCCTGAGTAGAGAAACAGAGAGTCCTTGATGCCTAATTCCCCTCATTTGGGGATTCCACGGAGCTTCAAAGGGACTGAGAACAGCTTCCTGCCCTGTTTACTGGGAGCCTTGTTCTTGCCTTTGACCACAGAAATGCTTGAATTGCCTGTTCAACAGAAGTGCTCCATGCAATCCGTTTTGCCAAATTACTAACCACCACGCACTGAGACTCAAGCACATTCTGTGCCATATCCATTTGATTTCTAGGCTGCCCCTTCCACTTAAGGGGTCTGGAATGCCCGCTGGAAGAGCAAGAGTCTTGCCCATTTGAGTTTCATCGGCCCACAGGAACACACAGGGACCCTGAAGCAGGTTATTATTCCATTCTATTATAATGCAGATTTGTAAGTGCAGTGACAGAGATAAGCCCTGAGGGCGAGGGGAATCAGTGAGGGACACAGCCCAGCTGGGGAAGCTAGAGATCTTCTTGGATGAATTAATACTGAAGCTTAGTCTTGAAAAGTAAGCAGAGGGTACCTAGAAGCTGTCCATACCCTGCTGCCTGGAGCATCCTTCTTTGTTATTTCTAGGCAGCAGGGTATGGAGAACATTTGCAACAGTTGGAGGCTACAGAAGCCAGAGTGTCTGCAGCGTGAAGAACAGAACATGAGTCAAGGGAAATGCACCGTTGTGCACCAGGGAACCTGCGTAATGAGTGTGGAATAGAGGACCTGAGGCCCTTAAAGATTCTTAGCAGTCTGCACGTCACCAAGATGCAACGTTTCTAAGTTTTTCTGGGTCCATTTGCTTGGCAAGTGGTAATAATTGGCATATCGGAGAGACTAGCTTTGCTGAGAAGTCAGGAACTTACCGGGCCAGGCACAGGATCATCCCACAGGTGAGTTCTGCAGCACTGAGGCTGTTCCCATTGGGGGTGCTAAAGATCAAAGAAAACGGGGACATCAGTGGGCACAGACCTAGTATTCTCATTCCTGCCCCAGGAGAAAGCCTTGAGTGCAGGCTGTGCTCTCTCCTGCTCCATAAGCTGCTCGGTTCTTAGCATTCACCCCCAGACCCACGCCACTGTCCAGGGTTCTCTGAAGTACCCTTGGCCTAAGCCAAGGGCTGGAATTTAGCCCCCTGCCCCTGGCTCTACGTTTCCCTGCAAAGGGACCCCTCTGTTAGAGAAACACACCTGGTTTCTCTCTACCCAAACGCTCACTTCTCCCAAGGCAGAGAAGTGACTCACATGGAGATTCGTGTATGGCTCAGCCCTCTTCTTTCTCCTATTTCAGGAACTACCTGCCTCCAGAAAGCACGAATTTCCTGCTGCTCCTACCATTGATCTTACCAAAGCCGAGTCTCTCAAATTCAGGGCTCACTCAGCCCACTGCCTACAGATCTTCATCAAGTTACCCAATCCGGCTTTTTTTTTTTTTGAAACAGTGCTTTGCTCTGTCACCCAGGCTGGAGTGCGCTGGCATGATCACAGCTCACTGCAGCCTCGACTTCCCAGGGCTCAAGCGATCCTTCCAGCTCAGCCTTCTGAGTAGCTGAGACTACAGGCTGGTGCCATGATACCTGGCTACTGTTTTTTATATTTCTGCAGAGATGGGGAGGCTCACTCTGTTGCCCAGGCTGGTCTCGATCTCCTGGGCCCAAGTAATACTCCCACCTTGACCTTCCAAAGTGCTGGGATTACAGGCGTGGAGCCCCCACACCCAGCCCCAATCTAGCTTTTATTAGTAATCTCCACCCGTCTGACTGCTCTATCTCTCAACAAGCTCTGAACTGAAAAGCCTCCTCATACCTTAAGTCACAGAGCAACACAGACTATGCCCATTGTATAGAAGGGAGAATAGGGGTCGTAACCCACAAAACTATTTTTACTTTTCTCAACGGCTTTTTAGGTTTTTGAAAGAATTTCACATACATGTTCATCTCTTTTATTCCCCTACTGGGTCTTGTCTTTTTTCTCTCTGGAACGAAGGTTAATGAGGTTACAAGAAAAAGTCAAGAGATCCCGTATAAGATGAAGGGACGCGCCGGGCGCGGTGGCTCATGCCTGTAATCCCAACACTTTGGGAGGCCGAGGCGGGTGGATCACAAGGTCAAGAGATCGAGACCATCCTGGTCAACGTGGTGAAACCCCGTCTCTACTAAAAATACAGAAAATTAGCTGGGCATGGTGGCGCGTGCCTGTAATCCCAGCTACTCAGGAGGCTGAGGCAGGAGAATTGCCTGAACCCAGGAGGCGGAGGTTGCGGTGAGCCGAGATGGCGCCATTGCACTCCAGCCTGGGGAACAGGAGCGAAACTCCGTCTCAAAAAAAAAAAAAAAAAAAAAAAAATGAAGGGACTCTTGGAGACTGTCCACAAAACCACCTGGCTTCTCACCCTCCTGCAGCGAACAGGCTGTATGGGGGAGCCAGCAGAGGCGCGCAGGTTAGGGCCTGGCTGCCTCTGGGTCCAAGGCAAGAACGCAGGATGGGTTACATTTAACAGTTCTCCTGTTGACCACTGACCTCAGTCAGCTGACCAATTAACCTCTACCCTAAGCAAGGAAGAGCAGTGCAAGGGAGGGGCAAGGTCTTAAGGACAACGAAGTCCCCAGGGGAAGAGAGAAGGCTTAAGGACAAAGAGGCCCTGGGGGTGGCCTTGCCAAACCATCTAAGTGCCAGAACAGGTAGAGAACAGCCCTGGCATGCTGATGACCTCTGCCCTGTGCTCCTGCAGAAACAGCTCTAAAGGGGACCCTTCTCCTCTTGCCCTGGAGCACTACAAGAGAAACTGGTGTCTTCACTCCCGAAGGTGCAGGGAAGTAGGGAGGGCAAGGATTCTAGTCACTAGTCTCCTCGCAAAGGTTGTGCCTCTGTACAAGCCTGGTATGGTAGGGCTGACACGAAGCTGCCAAGCTTGGAACCACTAAGCTATATCTGACCATGCAGGCCCTAGACCAGGCATCCTCCTGGAAGCCCTTCCCATGGACTCGGCTTTCTCTCGAGTGAGGTTTTTCTGCCCTGGTGTGGTCAGTGTCTGCACTCACCCCTCGGCCCCCGCAGCCTCCACAACTCACTTCATGACCAAGACGCCCTTCCTTGTTGCGGCCTCCAGGTCCACGTTGTCCACGCCTGTGCCAGCCCTGCCCACCACCTGGAGCTTCTCGGCTGCGTTGATGACATCAGCGGTCACCTTGGTGGCAGAGCGGACAATGAGGCCTTCACAGTCCTGAAGCAGAAGAAACATGTGGGTCCACAGAGTCATTGTGCTAGAAATCCTAGAGCCTCGGGCACGTCACTGCTTACTCCTGAGTAAGAGATGCGTCCCCAGAACCTTGGGACGTCATTGATGACTGACAGCTCAGAGACATCTCGCTAGGGAAATGGGGACTAGGATTCAGGCTGATTTTTACTCAGAATCGAGGAGACTGTGGCTCGAACACACCAAGTGCTTTGTTCGACATGCCCAAGAAAGGGAAGCATTGGTCCACGGGCTCTGGGCACCTGGCTCATCTCTCTAGACAGCACCGTGATGCCTGCAGCCTGGAGGCCCATCAGGCACATGCCGCCAGTCAGGGGCCATTTCCTGTTCCTCTCTGTAAACCCTATCATGCCTGCACGCAGCTGACTCAAAATGGGACTTCCTACATGCTGGCTGATTTTGATATATTCAAAGAAAGAAAGGCAATGTCATCTGTGCACACATCTGACAGGTTCTGCCATTGGGCAGGCTTGGGTTCCAAAATCCAAGCCCCTGCCTTCCCAGCTAGGAATCAGCTTCGGCCTCCTCAAGAGCATAAACAGAAAGCGAGACAGAACAGGCACAGCACCTGGCCAAGCTTAACGAACGTCACTTCCTCCATTAGACGCTGAGCTACTGAAGGGCAGAGGGGAGATGGAGTTCTACTTTGTAAGGTCCCGTCCCTGACAGTGGGGAGGCACTCAATCAATGCTGGCCGGCTGAATGAGTCAACAAGGAATGAAACTAATGGTGAAAGAAAAACATTTCCTAAAACAGAGACCTAAGTAAGGGGGCAGGGGCAGGGGAAGAATCAGAGCAATTAAATTCATCTAGGCTTGCTCAGACACCTAGGCAATATTAGACTAAAAATATACCCATGTGAAAAATAAGACTGAATTCATCACAGCCACTCTACGTGAATGAAATAAGATTCCCCAAGACGATCTTCCTTATGCTCGCCCGGAATCCTGTGGTATGCGGTTCTTTCCAGAAGAAGAATATTCTTGCTCAAACACAGAACGAGAATCCCTAAGAAATGAGGTAGGTGAACAGGTCCCCACTTTGTCCCAAAGTGGCAGACACCAGGCCGGCCGGTGAGAAAGCAGTAAGCGTATTTGCAAAAGCACCAAGCTGGAATCAGGAAGACAGAGTTCGAATCCTACACCTGCCAACAATGGGTGGGTCACTGTGGTAATTCACCTAGCTCTATACAAGTCTCCATCTGTAAAATAAAAGGGATGGAGCATATAGCTCCTCAGATCCATTTTCCCCAGTAGAGCTCTCAGCTGAATCCCATGAAAACCTTCTTCATCCTCCCACCATGTGGATTCTGGAGCTAGAGAAAGGCCATGAGAAGCTGGCCCCTAGGGTAAAGGCCCACGCTGTGTTTGCTGTACACAAGCCTAGAGCATAGGAGCATATCTGGACAAAGTACATTTAAGGAGAGCAGTGGGTAAATTTTTTTTAACGTATTAATTTTTTTATTTTTATTTTTTATTGTACTTTAGGTTCTGGGGTACATGTGCAGATCATGCAGGGTTGTTGCATAGGTACACACATGGCAAGGTGGTTTGCTGCCTCCATTCCCCTGTCACCCACATCTGGCATTTCTCCCCATGTTATCCCTCCCCAACCTCCTCACCCCCTCACTGTCCCTCCCTTGCCCTCCCCAACAGACCCCAGTGTGTGATGCTCCCCTCCCTGTGTCCATGTGTTCTCATTGTTCAACAACCGCCTATGAGTGAGAACATGTGGTGTTTGATTCTCTGTTCTTGTGTCAGTTTGCTGAGAATGATGGTTTCCAGTTTCATCCATGTACCTACAAAGGACACAAACTCATCATTTTTGATGGCTGCATAGTATTCCATGGTGTACACGTGCCATATTTTCCCTGTCCAGTCTATCGTTGATGGGCATTTGGGTTGGTTCCAGGTCTTTGCTGTTGTAAACTGTGCTGCAATGAACGTTCGTGTGCATGTGTCCTTATAATATAATGATTTATAATCCTTTGGATATATACCCAGTAATGGGATTGCTGGATCAAATGGAATTTCTATTTCTAGGTCCTTGAGGAATCGTCACACTGTCTTCCACAGTGGTTGAACTAGTTTACACTCCCACCAACAGTGTAAAAGTGTTCCTATTTCTCCACATCCTCTCCAGCATCTGTTGTCTCCAGATTTTTTAATGATCACCATTCTAACTGGTGTGAGATGGTATCTCAATGTAGTTTTGATTTGCATTTCTCTAATGACCAGTGATGATGAGCATTTTTTCATATGTTTGTTGGCCTCATGTATGTCTTCTTTTGTAAAGCGTCTCATATCCTTTGCCCACTTTTGAATGGGCTTGTTTGTTTTTTTCTTGTAGAAATTCCATTTGACCCAGCAATCCCATTACTGGGTATATATCCAAAGGATTATAAATTGTTCTACTATAAGGACACATGCACACGAATGTTCATTGCAGCATTGTTTGCAATAGCAAAGACCTGGAACCAACCCAAATGCCCATCTATGATAGACTGGACAGGGAAAATGTGGTATATATACACCAGGGAATACTAAGTGGCAATAAAAAACGATGAGTCTGTGTCCTTTGTAGGGACATGGATGAGCCCGGAAACCATCATTCTCAGCAAACTGACACAAGAACAGAAAATCAAACACCGCATGTTCTCACTCATAGGCGGGTGTTGAACAGTGAGAACACATGGACACAGGGAGGGGAGCACTACACACTGGGGTCTGTTGTGGGGGGAATAGGGGAGGGACAGTGGGGGGTGGGGAGTTGGGGAGAGATAACATGGGGAGAAATGACAGATATAGGTGATGGGGAGGAAGGCAGCAAACCACATTGCCGTGTGTACCTATGCAACAATCTTGCATGTTCTTCACATATACTCCAAAACCTAAAACACAATAAAATAGATATTTAAAAAAAAAGAAGTTGAAAAACAGCAGGAAATATATGTTCAGAAATTGATAAATCAGCCAATAGAAGAAAATGTCAGGGGATATTTTTATGACTGGGATTGGGAAAAGCTTTCATAAGCAAGGCACAAATCCCAGAAACCCTGGAAGAAAATATTGACAAATTCAGTTACATTCAAATTTTAAACTTCCGCAAGGAAAAAGATCTCGTAAACAAAGATAAGTAGTGTTCCTGATATGAGGGAAAAACTCCTTTTACCGTATGTCACAGAACAAGGACTCATCACCAAAAGTGATGGGAGTTCCTACAAATCAACTTTTTTTTCTTTTGAGACGGAGTTTCGCTCTTGTTGCCCAGGCTGGAGTGCAATGGTGTGATCTTGGCTCACTGCAACCTCCGCCTCCCGGGTTCAAGTGATTCTCCTGCCTCAGCCTCCCAACTAGTTGGGGTTACAGGCATGCACCACAAATCAACTTTTTTAAATGATAAAAAACACGATAAAAAATAGGTAAATAGGGGGCCGGGCGCGGTGGCTCAAGCCTGTAATCCCAGCACTTTGGGAGGCCAAGGCAGGTGGATCACAAGGTCAAGAGATCGAGAACATCCTGGTCAACATGGTGAAACCCCGTCTCTACTAAAAATACAAAAAACATTAGCTAGGCATGGTGGGGCGTGCCTGTAATCCCAGCTACTCAGGAGGCTGAGGCAGGAGAATTGCCTGAACCCAGGATGCGGAAGTTGCGGTGAGCCGAGATCGCGCCATTGTACTCCAGCCTGGGTAAGGATCGAAACTCCATCTCAAAAAAAAAAAAAAAAAAAAAAAAAAAAATAGGTAAATAGATAAGTAGTCGACATACGGAAGAACTACAAAGTGTCACTAATTTACAGACGCTTCAACACTAGGTATCAAGGAAATACAAATTTTTAAATGTGGTATTTTCAGGCATTATTTTGGCAAAAAGGAAATAGACCATATTCAACATTGTTTAGCATGGAGGGAACAGGAGTGTACACTCCCCAGCCTTTTTGGCGGGCAACTGGGCAGTGAGTGGGTAAGTACGTTTTTAGTGTGCATTTCTTTGCAGCCAGCAATGATACCTTAGGTAGTTGGTAACACAGTGAGGAAACACAATGTCCTTTCAAGTGGCACCAAAAGTCAAAGTTCAACTGACCAGAAGTGGGCACGGAGCAAGAGAAGGGACCACTTCGAGTTATCATCTTAGCCCCTTGTCTCTGTCGCATCAAGTTCCAGAGCTCCCATCTCAGGCCCAGCCCTGCTCCAGAGGCTCCCCAGTCAATCATCTCCTTAGATCTTAAAGGTCCAGCCTTCTTTCCTGCTCTCTCCCAAGCTGCCACCATGCTCCCGAAACCTTGCAAACCTGCTCCCCATGGGCAGCACTAGCTGGAGAGCAGGCAGACTCCCCAAAGTTTTGTTTTTCCTGCTTTTCAAAAACTTCTTTTCGTAAGATTTTTGAAAATCCTTGAGCACTCTTAGAAGTAGACCTATGCCTCCTTATCGCAGTCAAAGAAAGCAGCACAGAAACAGCACCATTCTTTCTTTCGTGAGCGAGGCCTCCTTGGATGGCTCTCCCTTGTGAAAATTTGCACAGTAATCTCTTGATTTTTCCCTCAAACCAGCCTTCTTGGGTGTCGGGGAGTCTAAGAGTCCCCAGTTAGACTCCTACAGATGAGCATCAGGTCCCCCCTGTCCCAAGCGCAGAAACTCCCACTCAGGAGACATTGGTCCCACACTAGACATCCCACACCAGTCAGTCAATGAGCTTCCGAGGCCTCTTATAACCTCAACTCCCCACTCTCTCTGTTTGCTCAATCAACACATACTCACAGAGAACCTGAGTCCAACCTACCTCCTGCCAAGCCCTCAAATCCCCTGCACCCCAAGGTTCCTTCCCTCCTCACACCGCAACTCACCCCCTTCAAAGACATTTCTTCAAGATGCCTCCTCCCGTCCTCTACTTATGCAAAATACAGCCCTAACCAAATGCACACACCCGCTCACATCTTCCACAGTTTGTGATCACAGCTCCTCCAGCGCCCACAGATCCTCCCTCCTGTCACTCCCTGGGTGAGGAAGTCCGTCTCTACACAGCACCAAATTCTGACGTTCACTGCCCTGTGTACTGTGTCCACACTGGTTGGAGCAGGCACTTCCCGCATTTCCTACAGGTCCCCCCGCTCCCCTGTCCTTAGCTACTGTTCAGCTGGAAAACTGCTTGATTTATGGCTGCTCCAGACAAACTGCTAACTCAGCAGTGGGAACCCATTCCCGTTCCTCAAGTTCACACATGCTTCCTTTCCCAAGAGGGCAAACTTGGCCTAGGAGGTAATTCTAGCATTGCCATGCCTCTAACTTAAATCACAGGGCAAGACAATGAAACTGTCCAGGTCATCTTCCTCAGCTACAGGGAAGGCAGGTCTACCCCGTTTTGCACAAGATGTGTGATCCTGATTAATTGGACGGTTATGTAACTTTTGCAAACTAAATCTGTGTGTAAAGGCTGGGGACATGCGATTTAAAGAGGCTCTGAAAAGCACTCTTAGATGGAAAGATTTATTCCCTTCTTAATCCTCCTTAAAATTCTAGTATAAAGATATAGATGTGCTTCAGTAAGTTACATACTATTACCAGTGTTTAGTTTAGCGGTCCTATCAATGCTACTCAATGAAACGGAAGAAAATACCAGAATGTATCATATGTAGAAAGAGTAAGTATCATTTCATAAAAATTGTGTGTGTCTATGAGCACACGTATGTATGAGTGTGTAAGTTAACACATAAAACAAATTTCTTATTGTGGGTCACAGTCAAAGTTTAGAAGCCACTAATAAATGATAATGCTATTTAAATATTTTCCTGTATATTAGGTATATTTAAGATGTGAGTTTCAAACAAGATGCTTCATTATTATTATTTATTTATTTATTTATTTATTTATTTATTTATTTATTGAGACGGAGTTTCGCTCTTGTTACCCAGGCTGGAGTGCAATGGCGCCATCTCGGCTCACCGCAACCTCCTCCTTCTGGGTTCAGGCAATTCTCCTGCCTCAGCCTCCTGAGTAGCTGGGATTACAGGCACCCGCCACCATGCCCAGCTAATTTTTTGTATTTTTAGTAGAGACGGGGTTTCACCATGTTGACCAGGATGGTCTCGATCTCTTGACAGTGTGATCCACCCGCCTCGGCCTCCCAAAGTGCTGGGATTACAGGCTTGAGCCACCACACCCGGCCCAAGATGCTTTATTATTTTAAGCCTATGTTTTCCCAACTTTTTTTTGACTGAGACTCACTGTAAGAAATACATCTTTTTCTTACAGTGAGCTCTTTGCCCAGGATGGATTGCAGTGGTGAGATCACGGCTCATTGCAGCCTCAACCTCCTAGGCTCAAGCAATCCTCCCCCCAGAGCACCAGGCTGGGAAGGGTGACAGCAACCAGGGCCTTAGCCCTCCACCCTGCCCCCGAGGAGCTGAGACTACAGGCTTGTGCCAGGATGCTTAGCTAATATTTGTATTTTTTGTAGAGAAAGGGTTTCACCATCTTGCCCAGGCTGGTCTCAGCCTCCTCCCTTCAAGTAGCGATCTGCCTCCTCTGGTTCCCCAAAGTGTTAGGATTACAGGCATGAACCACCGCACCCGGCCAAGAAACACATCTTTACGTTGTAATTTCATACTCACATATCACACACATAACAACTACACATACAATTGAAACAAAATTCATGAAACAATACTCAAGAGGCTTACTATCTGCATTGCTGCATTTCCTACTTTGTTTTTAAAAATACTAGTCATGATCCATTAAACTGAGCTCTGACATGCTTCAAGTCTGAAAAGGGGCAGGGAGGAATGATTGTGCTTCCTGACCACGGGGTGAGTGAGAGGAAACCGTGCCTGCCCAGAATACAACGCAGTGGGAACCAAGGCCAGGCCCGGTTCTAGCAATGGCGCCAAAGCTTCGTTCAGCATGAAAGAGATTTCGAGTGGGGGAGGGCAGGAGACTTCGTGCAGAATAAAAGGGCATCGTGTAGAAAGGAGAACCCTTCAGTTGGCTGACCAAGGAGATTAACTGGCATTCTGAACCAAACGTGTTGCAAAGGCAGACACGAAAGCTGAGCCCTCCCAGACAGCCCAACAATGCCCTGCTGTCAAGTTAGCCAACAACCTCTCCTCTCCTGCCAAGAGTTTTCAGCGCCTTTAAAATGTTCCCCAAGTTTCAGCACCAGACTGGCAGCATCCACCCAGCTGATTCCCGACTTCATGGAACAACTCATTATGGATGAGGCCTCCCATTCCTCTCTTTTCTGCCCTCATCCCTCCCTATCCCCAACCCCTCATTGGGGTATAAGGTTTCTAATTTCTTTTAGAGAGCTGAAAGCCCCTGATTGTCTGGAGGACACCCCACTGCTTTTCCAGGTGGTTGCCCAAAGCCACTGATACCATTTTACACAAGAAAGGAGGTGACAGACGTGAGGAGCCTGCCACCCAACCAACCCTGCTCAAGTCCTGAGCCACTGCCCACCAATTAGATGCATGAAGATCTGCCTCTTCTCTGGCTTTTCCAGCAAGGGGAGCAGGCAGAGGGTAGGGAGCTGGATGGTCTAATTCAGGGCTTAAGCCCTGTGCCATCTGCTCAACTGTCTCCTGTGTGGCGGCCATGTTCCCTAACCACCTACAAACTTCTTGAAGGCAGGGACCCAAGTTTTCCGAGTAGAGGGCAGGGCTGGACACTTGGATGTAGTGCCATGCCATGGGGACAGGGTCCATGGCAGCAGATACAAAGGCAGACAAAGAGAGCGCAGGCCGTTTGTTTCCAGGCCCACGTGGTTGTGGCACAGCTAAAGCAACAGCAGCAGCCTCTGCGGGCTACGGGATCCTCCGAGGAGGTTGACTGGGCTGAGGCTGGCGAAAGGCGGCTGTGCAACGTGGAGAGTCGGGGAGAATAAGCCGGATCAGGTGAGGTAGGGACTGGGCAGCTGGGTGGACTACAGAGGTCGCAAGTGCAGGCCCTGGAGTGAACAGTTCACAAAATCAATGTCCTGGACAAGGCCACCAAGCCCTGCGGGCCTTTTCAAACACGGTAGACAAAGACTTAAGGTAGATTAATTATATATCACAACAAACGGGGATAACGTTCCTAAAATTTGTTAAGACTATCAATCACCTGGAAGGGTTTGGGATCGGATTCTATTCCAGTCCGGTCACTCCCAACCAACAACAAACCAAAGGTGAGGAGGAGGCTAAACCTGGACCCCAGCGCCCCCAGCCGGCCCCCGTTTCCTCCGAAGGCTCCCAGGAGGCAGAGGGGCTGCAAGCCCGGAGCAGTCTTGCATCAGACGAGGGGCGGGTACGCGTCTGCAGCCCTGCGAGGGCCGCCTTTCCCAGCAGCTGCCCCAGCAGCCACGAGACTGGCTGGGACTCCGCCAGCGTTGCCCTCCCGCCGAGTAAGCCTCCCCCACCCCCTCACCCCCTCCGCCCCCCACCCCCTCCGCCTCCCATCCCCCACCCCCTCCGCCCCCCACCTCCTGCCAGCCTCCCCCAGCCCCTCTCCACCCCCAGCCCAAGGAAGGCTGGAATCGGCGGGGGCGGCCCAGAACTTGGTTGGGAAGAATCGCTAGTTCCCGGGTTCCCCAAGAGGAAGCCACTTTGGCGCCCCTCCCCCTGTCCCCCCGCGCGGAGGCAGTTGGAGGTGGGGGAGGGCGGCGCGAGGCTGCCAGAACAGCTGCGGCCGAAGCTCCGGGGCGCCGCGCTGGCATCCGGCGCTGGCATCCGCGGGCAGCCTGCAGGACCAGTTGGAGCAGCCTGCGGCGCGCAAGGCTAGCGGGGGCATGCCAACGACAGAGCCGCGGCTGCAAACTAAAAGCAAAGTTCGCATCTCGCCGCGGTTTGCTCTTCCCCCTTTCTGCCTCCCCGGCCACGTTCCCCGCTACCTCTCAATCTCAGGAGGCCCCCGGAACTGACTGATGAGGGGGGCACGTGAGGGGGCGTGCTGGCCCAGGCGCAGCCAGCCTTTCTCCGCGGACGCTGCCCTGGAGACCTCGGTTTTTTTCCCCGGCTCCCCTTACCTGCAGCTCGGCTATCAGCTCCTCTTTGCTAAGGTTCTGCTTCTCCACCACCTGCAGCCCTCCATCTTGCAGGATCCTCCGGCAGCAAGGGTCCAGGCTGTCACTGATGAGCACTTTCCGCAGATTTGCAAAGGCCATTGCTGGAGGCGGCCTCGGGATCGGCCGCTGCAAGTGGAGGTGCTTCCGCCGAGAAGCTGCGGCCGGGCCTGGCGCGCTGGAGTAACTGGCAGTACTCTCCAGCTCCCGCTCCCCCTTCATCTCCCCCTGCTGCTCTTGCCGCCTCCTTCGGATTGGGCGGAAATACTCAAACTCTCCGCGGCTCCGCCTCCTCCTCGCGGCTCTTCGTTTGCCAGATCCCCGCCCACTTTGTTACCCTCCCGCAATGAACGTCTGGGTCTCAGCCAAAAAGCTCTTACCTACACCTGGTGAGCATATAAAAAGCACAATGCACGCTGACTAGCTGATGCATATCTGAAACGAACGGAGGAATAGACCTCGTCGTGAGAGAAAAACTTCACGTTCACTTTTCCTCCTAAGGATTCGTTCATTGATTCCTTAAGGAGCAATTTTTTTTTTCGAATTGGTAAATGTGCAAGACACTGTGCTAGATGTAGAAGGGAATTCGACCTCGCCTTGGTACATCCGAGAGTACCAAGCACACAGACGTGCAAAGTTACGTAGTGAAAAGCAATAGGAAGCTTTCTGAGACACCACGGAGCTGTGGTTAATTCTAAATTCGTGATGCAATGAGAACTATGTGTTTAACTAGGCATGCTTTGTTAAAATTCTTTATTCCCTTTCCCTCCACTTCCTCTCTAATTATGAAAAAGAAGGAAAGGAAAAAGGGATGTCAGTGTGGTCTGGTTTATACACTGACCAAGGAGGCACTTCTCAGCTCTTAACTCTTTAATATTTAAACCCCATAACCATCATGCTCTCTTCTGCCCCATTTTACAGAAATGTCAGAAAATTCAATCTAGGATTAAAGTCACCTAAAATCAGAAGCAGAATCAGAGATGCTCATAGTTGAATTAGAATTCAGCTTTACGGACATATCCAGTCCAATTAACCATTGTGTGTTGTGCTGTCCTGAGCTTTTCATAACTCAAGTGCTAAATCCTTATCCTTCAGAACTATGCAATATCAATTCTATAAAGTAATGAAAATTCTAGACTGATAATTCCTAGGCAGAAATCAGATTTTTAGACTCAATCATCCCAATGGGCAAAAAAAATAATCTATTCTTGTTTACTTGTTCAGATGAATTTGTATTCCTACATTGCAAGACTCATGAGTATTCAATTTCTCTGCCTCTCTTGAGGCGTCCAGCAGTACCCTGGGGTCTAGGAACAGACAAGAGACCTGTTCCAGGAGGCTTAATGGAGGACCCTGAGAAGCATCCGTTTCTGTAACGGCTTTTCTTCAACTTCTCCCAGGGCTCACTGCCTGCTTCCTTTCAGTGTAAAATCTAAACCCTGCTTCCTTTCAGTGTAAAATCAACATGTAATCCCGCCCCTTCACACCAAGTCAAACTTACTGGATACTATTTGACCACACAACCAGAAGGCCTCCTAAGCCTGATCACCTGTTTTCTTTATTATTTATGAGCCACTTACTTTTAAAACAGATCCAAGCCACACAATAAAAGACACTTCTAGGTTGGGCGCGGTGGCTCACGCCTGTAATCCTAGCTCTCTGGAAGGCTGAGGTGGTCAGATCATGAGGTCAAGAGATCGAGACCATCCTGGCCAATATGGTGAAACCCCGTCTCTACTAAAAAATACAAAAATTAGCTGGGCGTGGTGGCACACCCCTGTAGTCACAGTTACTCTGGAGGCTGAGGCAGGAGAATTGCTTGAACCTGGGATGCGGAGATTGCAGTGAGCCGAGATTGCACCACTGCACTCCAGCCTGGTAACAGAGCAAGACTCTACCTCAAAAAAAAAAAAAAAAAAAAGGAAATAAAGAAAAAGAGATTTCTAAACCCATTAAGAAAACAATTAACAGGTAAGAGTCCATTTCCAAGTGAAAAGGAGGGTATGTGATAACTGTTACAGAAGACAGAAATGTTTCCTCCCTTTAAATTCCTGTAGAATTAACTTTTGTCAAGTTATCTCACAGTGCCGTATGGAACATATTCATGAACTTTTCATGTCTTGTTCCCCCTGGACTCTCATTTCATTAGGATCAGAGATACAACTTTGTATCCCCCCAGTAGTGCCTAGCACATGCTTTCCACGTCACAGAGGCTCAGAAAAGACTTGATTCAAAAATGAATTTATAGGAGGCTGAGGCAGGAGAATTGCTTGAACCCAGGAGGCGGAGGTTGCGGTGAGCCGAGATCGCGCCATTGCACTCCAGCCTGGGTAACAAGAGCGAAACTCCGTCTCAAAAAAAAAAAAAAAAAAAAAAATTAATTTATCCAGTAGCTCCCACATGCAGGTACTGTGGCTTAACCCTAGGGATATGGTGATGCATAAGATACAGCCTCTTTCCTCAAAAAGAAAGAAAAACAATATTTTAACAAGAGTAGCCCAGCATGGTGGCACACTGCTATAGTCTTAGCTACTTCAGAGGCTGAGGCAGGAGGATCACTTGAGCCCTGGAGTTTGAGGCTGCAGTGAGCCATGATTGTACCACACAGCACCCCAACCTGGGCAACAGAGTGAGACGCTGTCTCTAAAAAACAAAAAAATTAAAAAGCAAAAAGGTATAGTTTAAGAATTATGAACAGACGTGTGCTGGAGTGCTTTGGGAGCAAGGAGGAGAAGCACCACCTAAGGAGCCAGGAAGACTTCCAAGCAAAATTGCCTTTCAGCGAATCTTTTGAAACTCATTCAAGGCAGCTACTCTGAGAGGCCCAGGGATACAGAGACAGGTAAAACATAACCTGGCTTGAAGCTGCTCATGGTTAACTGCCTAATCTTGAGAGCTGAATAGGAATCAGCCAGGCGGAGAGGAAGTGACATTTCCAAAGGCTCAGAGCTGTGAGGAGTGGCAACATGTTCATGGCTTCTCTACCATGAATGTGGGGATGTCAGGAGGACATCAGGAGGTGAGACCGCGGAGGGGCCAAGGGCTGCTTATGAAGGGCGTTGCCCTGAGGAGTTTAAACTTGACTCCAAAGTTAGCACAGAGGCTGCGCCGAGTGATTTAGAAGCAATATGATTAAATGTGTTGCTGGCCGGGCTGAGACCTGATACTGCTAATATAGATATATCTCTCGCCACTACACCCCAGAATCTGCACCATCTATTGCAGACTAAGGGTTTTTCTTTGATAATTGAGGGTTGGAGTTGGGGAAATTTCTCCCTCTCCCTGTGTTATTACATCCCTCCATAAAACAGGAATTTGGCCCACTTGGAAGTATTAAAAAAATAGTTCTGCCCTTCTCCTCAAACCCCCTCCTTCTCTCTCTTCCTCTGGCCTCAATCCCTTGGGAAGAGAAAACCATTCTAATTAGTGAATTTGGAAAAAAGGTCGTAGTGCATGCCCAGGCCGGCCCTCTTTGGCTCTCTCTTTCCCACATACAAATAATGTACACGCTCCTGCTTTCTTGTGTGCAGTGAATCTGTGAGAGCAGGACCTACCCCTACCTGAGATTGCAAGCTGTCCAGCTGCTCTGCCTGTAGCTCTGAGAATAAGGTTAACGGGGTTAAGGGAAGGAGAGTAGGAACTCTATTCTTCTACTTGGAGACCAGCTGTGATACCCAAACTCGAATCATATGAAATAAAACAGATATTTTAAGTTGTACAAAATGAACCGTCATCTATGAAACAGGCATATCTTGAATTCTACCTTCTCAAATTATGAACAATGTGACTTTGGGCAAATTACATTGCTCCCCTAAGACTTAGTTTTCTCCTCTGTAATGTGAAACTAATCGTACGAGAGTGCTTGGCTCCTAAGGTTGTTGTAAGGATTAAATAAGGCAAAGCAGCCGGGCGCGGTGGCTCAAGCCTGTAATCCCAGCACTTTGGGAGGCCGAGGCGGGTGGATCACGAGGTCGAGAGATCGAGACCATCCTGGTCAACATGGTGAAACCCCGTCTCTACTAAAAATACAAAAAAACTAGCTGGGCATAGTGGTGCGTGCCTGTAATCCCAGCTACTCAGGAGAATTGCCTGAACCCAGGAGGCGGAGGTTGTGGTGAGCCGAGATCGCGCCATTGCACTCCAGCCTGGGTAACAGGAGCGAAACTCCGTCTCAAAAAAATAAATAAAAAAAAATAATAATAATAAGGCAAAGCATGCAAGTGAGTGTAATCTCCAGTGCTTGACTTGCCTTTATTCATCCATTCCATCAATCAGTGTACATTTATTGAAACTGTAATATGCCAGGCACTGCTGAGGGGGTTAGCAATGAAGCTTTGATTAAGACCATCTCTGCTCTCATGGAGCTTATACTATGTTTGAGGATAGAAAATAAATGAATAACTGAAAAACTAAACTGGATAATCTTAGGGCATGTAGAATGATTAATGTAAAACCAGATGATGTGGGAGACAGGATGGGGGAGAGGAATTGTCGATTTCAGGAAAGAGCTTCCTGATCAAAAAGTCCATAATCCTGAGGAGGTGGAACCTGAGTTGAGACTGAAATAAGAAGAAACTGGCTACGCAAAGAATTAAAGAAAAAGAGAATTCTAGGCAGAAAGAAAAGCAGAACAACGTGGCACATTCAAAAAACATGCCCAAATATTTCCATAGTACTTACTAAGTGCCAGGCACAATGCCAGGCACTGGAGTAACAATCCTGAAAAGGTCACACGTAGTCCCTGCGCACAGGGAGAGTGCATTCTAGTCTAGTGTGTGAGCGAGTATGTGCTATGTGTGTGATCTGCATCAGACAAGTCTCAGAGAAGGTAGCACTTAGGCAGAGATCTGAAGGTGAAGACGGCCAGTGAAGAACATTTAGAGGAAAGAGAACAACAAAAAAAAAAAACCAAAGTCCCTTGGGTAGGAAGGAGCATGGATTTTTCTAGGAACTGACAGAAGGTGAGGGAACATGGTGGAAGACGAGGTGGGAGACATCAGCAGGGGCCAGACCACTGAGGGCATGGGAATAGTCTGGACTTTGGGGGATGCAAGTATCAGACACCCAGTGTAAACCGGTTCAAGGAAAAAAGGGAATGTATTGCCCCAGGTGTCCAGAAAGATCAAGTGTGGACAGAAACAAAACGTGCTCACATAGTGTCATTGGCAATCCATGTCTCTCTCACCTGTCTCTGTTTTCCTCTGTCTTATTTCCAGAAAGGCAAAATGTGGCAAGAATGTCGCAAGTTGGTGAAGAATATAAAATTTCAGCCATGGAACCAACCCAAATGCCCATCGATGGTAGACTGGACAAAGAAAAGTGGTACATATACACAATGGAATACTATGCAGCCATAAAAAACAATGAGTTCCTTTAGGAGGCCGAGGCGGGCAGATCATGAGGTCAAGAGATCCAGACCATCCTGGCCAACATGGTGAAACCCCATCTCTACTAAAAATACAAAAATTAGCTGGGCGTGGTGGCATGTGCCTGTAGTCCCAGCTACTCGGGAAGCTGAGGCAGGAGAATTACTTTAACCCGGGAGTCGGAGGTTGCAGTGAGGCAAGATTGTGCCACTGCACTCCAGCCTGATGCCTGGCGACAGAGTGACACTCTGTCTCAAAAACAAAAAACAAAAAACAATGACTTCGTGTCCTTTGTAGGGACTTGGATGAATCTGGAAACCATGATTCTCAGCAAACTGACACAAGAACAGAAAACCAAACACCGCATGTTCTCACTCGTAGGTGGGTGTTGAACAATGAGAACACGTGAACTCAGGGAGAGGAGCATCACACACTGGGGGCAGTTGGAGGGGGCTAGGGGAGGGACAGTGGGGGCTGGGCGGGAGGGTGGGGAGAGATAACATGGGGAGAAATGCCAGCTATAGTATGCACCTAAAGTTAAATAAATTAATTTTAAAAAATTCAGCCATATAGTCTAGCAGTTTGGCGGTCCTAAAAGATTGTACTGGTTTTCTAAGAATTGCCACAACATGTCCAGACCTCATCCTCATCAGATCCCCATGGACCATGTATCTGTCGTTGGATTAGTCACGGTGCCCGGGAGGATGGATATGCAGGTTTGTCTGTGCTGAGTAAAGCACTCGTGTCAGATCGAAGGAAAGAATTCATTCCATCTGAAGTACATACTAAAATTGCAGTAAGAGTGTGTCCCCAGAGGAGACTTCAGGGTGCTGAGCTGAAAGAAGGGAAATGGGGATTGAAAGACAGGCTAAGAACACCAACACTGACTACACACCGTGATTAAGAAGTTTAGATTTAGGCCGGGCGTGGTGGCTCACGCCTGTAATCCTAGCACTTTGGGAGGCTGAGGTGGGTGGATCACCTGAGGTCAGGAGTTCAAGACCAGCCTGGCCATCATGGTGAAACCCCATCTTTAAAAAAAAAAAAAAAAGTTTAGATTTAATTCTAAGTAGATGAGAAACAATGTATGGGTTAATTACAAGGAGGGGACTAATACTAAATTTTTTTAAAGAGCACTCTACATTAACACAGAAGAAGCTACATTTTGCAGTGTTTTCATTATCACAATGACAGTGATGAAGATGGTGAGCAGGGAGGTGGTTCCTTTGTGGGGCACATGAAGGGACAGGATAAGGCACATCTGTAATTTGAAAAGGCAACTCTCCGATAGTGAAAACTAAGAATGAATGAATTGTGAATGAAGTTAACCATCTGAGAAAGTAGCTTATCCTGAGAAAAGGCAAATGCCTCAAAGGGGGTTTGAGGAGACAGCAGATCAAAAGAGACTGTTTCAACAAAATATAACTGAACATTCAAAAGAAAGAAAAAACCTGTAACATAATGAATTATAATTGTTTCTGTGGAAGGAATATATTAATAGAAAGGGCTAGTTAGCATATTCAGCAAAAATGAAGCAAGGAAAGTCTTGGCTTTTACTGAGCACTGTTCCAGGAGAGAGGAAGGCCATGCACGTGGCAGACAGGTGTCCTGTGGTCATTGGTGAGTTGTGCTTTGATGTGGTACAGAGGGAATTCATCAGATTTTTATCATCATCTGTGCAAAAACATGCCTTTTGATTCTACAAATCCCTTTCTTTGCCACGCTTCTGAGTGGTTATTTTGTTTTCCAGATATCCTGATGCCAGTAAAGAGCTGCTGGGTGATCTGTTTCCCACCAGTTCCCATTGTCTTTAAGTCTTGTGGCAAAAGGAAAAACCAGGCAGAGCTACAAGATGCTTTACTGTCTCCCTGTCTGCAGGGAAATGCTGCTCGAGCACCCTGGCCAGGCAGTACGGGAGAGGTAAACTGCTGTGTGGTCGCTAGATGGGCAGCTCCACCCCCACACCACTGAATGTGGGGGCTTTTTGGTTTGTATACTAATCTCATGGGAGTTAGTCTGAAACTCTGCTCTACACGAGGGCCTCTGATAGAATCACATTTTTTTAATTTATTGATCTGAGGATGGAGACTGAGCTGCTGTCTCGGAAATCTCATAAACAGAGAGCTTTCCTGTGATATCTCAGGTTGAAGTTCTTCCCTTCAAACACTGTGCCTCAAAACCTGTTATGGCCACTGAATCCAACAAGAAGAATCTAATGAAAGCTACAAACCCTCTCACCTTCAAAGCTATACACTCAGTTTTGAGGACACATATACCTCCTGAAACCTGTTCATGGGCCTCCTAGGATTCCATGAACCTTTATCGAAATGCCATATGTTAGATGGTTTAGGCATGGTAACAAATTCAAGGCCGGGAGCGGTGGCTCACGCCTGTAATCCCAGCACTTTGGGAGGCCGAGGTGGGTGGATCACGAGGTCCAGAGATCGAGACCATCCTGGTCAACGTGGTGAAACCCCATCTCTACTAAAAATACAAAACATTAGCTAGGTATGGTGGCGCATGCCTGTAATCCCAGCTACTCAGGAGGCTGAAGCAGGAGAATTGCCTGAACCCAGGAGGCGGAGGTTGCGGTGAGCCGAGATCGCGCCATTGCACTCCAGCCTGGGTAACAAGAGCGAAACTCTGTCTCAAAAAACAAAAACAAAAACAAAACAAAAAAACAAAACAACAACAACAAAAAATTCAAAATAGGCCTGATAATATGTAAACCAAAAAGTATCTGAGATAGTTCTCAATCAATTTCGAAGCTTATTTTGCCAAGGCTCAGGACATGCCGGGAAGAAAAACCATGGAATCACAGAAACAGTCTGCAGTTTGCGCCTTCCTCCCAACATGATTTTGAGGGCTTTGCTATTTAGTGGGGATACGTGGACTGGAGGGGAAGAAGGGCGAGTATGGTCATCCACACGCTGCAAGAGAAAAGGACCAGGGAGGGGAAGAGTCAATTCTGCTTACATTTGGCTCCCAGTAAATGGGCACTTTACATAAGATAAAATGAACAGAGAATAGCTACTTGTGGAGATATTTAACCTTTCACCTGGACTCGTCTGCTTAGGAGCAAAGAGAAAGGCAGTCTCCAAAAAAAAAAAAAAAAAAGTGAAAAGGGATAATCTGTCATAAGATGAGAGAAAGACAGGAAATAATAAAATTAAAGAGATTAAAAAAAAGAGAGAGAGAAAGGCAGTCTCTTTGATGCCTGACTTTAGTTGGCATGACTCGGCTTTCAGCTTAATTTTTCCCTTTGGCATAGTGAATTGGGGTCATGAGTTTTTATTTTCCTTTCACATATAATACAGATATTTACTAATCTTTTTTTAAGTGCAAGATAAGTATAAATCAGTAAATAAAATAACTCGCTGGGCGCGGTGGCTCATGCCTGTAATCCTAGCACGTTGGGAGGCCGAGGCAGGCGGATCACGAGGTCAAGAGATGGAGACCATCCTTACCAACGTGGTGAAACCCCGTCTCTACTAAAAGTACAAAAATTTGCTGGGCGTGGTGGTGTGTGCCTGTAGTCCCAGCTACTCGGGAGACTGAGGTAGGAGAATTGCTTGAACCTGGGCGGTGGAAGTTGCAGTGAGCCAAGATCGCGCTACTGCACTCCAGCCTGGCACCTGGTGACAGAGCAAGACGCTGTCTCAAAAAAATAAAAAAAATAAACATCTCTATTGTAATCGCCCAGTAGATTCATCTCGCCCACTGCTCAGACAGAGATGATTTAGCAAGACCAAGGAATTGCAATAGGGAAAGAGTTTAATTCGTAGAGAGCATGCTAAACAGGAGACCAGAGTTTTAATATTACTCAGATCAGTCTCTCTGAAAATTTGAAGGCTAGGGTTATATATTTATTTATTTTCCACAGCCTCCCGTTTCCTAATCAGAGACTGTTTAAAAGATAGTTTGGCAGGCCAGGGGCTAGGGAACAGGTGTTGCTAATTGATCGGGGATGCGATCACAGGTGTATGGAAAATGGTCTTTGTGAGCTGAGTCCCTCTAAAATCCTAACTTTATGTTTTTTCATTAGTTTTATAAAGGTGGTTTACTTTGGGGAAGGAAACCATAAACTAAATGTCTCCCAAAGTTAGCTTGGCCCACACTCAGGAATGACCAAGGGCAGTTTGGAAGTTAAAGGCAAGATGGAATTGGTTAGATCAGATCTCTTTCACTGGCATAATTCTCTCACTTTTATAATTTTTGCAAAAGCAGTTTCTCTATAAGGTAGACAACATTGTTATTCTCATATAATAGATGATACATCTGAGACACATTGTTGTATTTATCCCAATTTTACAATTTAAAGAAGTAAAATGGTGTAATGAAAGTTGTACAATGGTAACTGCTAAAGTTGAGATTATAACATTTTTTATAATGAGATTATAACATTTTTAACTCTTCAGTTAAACTTCTAATTGTGTTGTTCTTTGACTCTTTCAAAATGTTATCTAAAGTCCTTCGATCTCTAAACATATTAAGTTTAGAAACAGCAACACAAAAGGCTTGAATGTCATATTAATGGCAGGCAGAAGTCAAGTATTTGTGTTGCCTGGGAAATCATCCGAGGCATTGAAATTTACTCATAAATGTGAGTCTTGGTATAGTAGGAAGAATAATGACTCCCATGTCCTAACACATGGAATCTGTGAAGGTTATCATATATGGCAAAACAGACTATGCAGATATAATCATGTTAAGGAATTTGAGAGGGGGCAATTATCCAGGAGGGTGGTGCTGATATAATCACAAGAACCCTAATAAGGAGGACACAGGAGGAATTAGAGTGAGAGAGACATCCATATGATGATGGAAGGAGAAACTGCAGTCATGTGCTTTGAACACAGTGGAAGAGGCCACAAGCCAAGGAATGCAGGCAGCCCCTTGAAACTGAAAAAGGTAAGGACATGAATTGTCTGAGCCTCCTGAAGGAAACAGCCCTGCTGACATCTTGACTTTATCCCAGTAACACTTATTTCAGACTTCTGGACTCTGGAACTATAAGACAATAAATGTGTTGTTGTAACTCACAAAATTCATGATGATTCATCATAGTATCAATAAGAAACTAATGTACCTGGAATGCAGGTAAAATGAAAAGAACAAATATCATCAAGGACAGAAAGATTAAATCGCAGTGAAATAAACAGAAATTTTGGAAAATCATTAATGAACAGTCCTCTTCTATTACCTGTGATTAACCAGAGAATTTGCATTAAAAATAACAACAAAAACTTGGTAGTCAGGCTGGGTGTGGTGTTTCATGCCTGTAATCCTAACACTTTGGGAGGCCGAGATGCCCAGACCATGTGAGGTCGGGAGTTCGAGAGAAGCCTGGCCAACATGGTAAAAACCCATCTCTACTAAAAATACCAAAAAAAAAAAAAAAAAAAAATTTGCCAGGCATGATGGCACATGCCTGCAGTCCCAGCTACCTGTGAGTCTGAGGCAAGAGGCAGAAGCTGCAGTGAGCCAAGATCACACCACTGCACTCCAGCCTGGGTGACAGAGTTAGACTCTGTGTCCAAAAACAAAGAAACAAACAAAAACAAAAAAAATACTGATAGTCCTGGCTAAGCCTAAAGTGAGACAGCATGGTTGGGAACAGAGAACTCTCCCCACCTTCCCACACTGCTATAAAAGAACTAGCTGAGACTGGGTGACTTATGAAGAAAAGAGGCTTAATTAACACACAGTTTCACAGGCTTAACAGGAAGCGTGCCTGGGAGGCCTCAGGAAACTTACAATCATGGCAGAAGGCAAAAGGGGAGCAAGGACCTTCTTAACATAGCGGCAAGAAAGAGAGATAGAGAAAGGGAAAGTGCTACACTTTTAAACAACCAGCTCTTGTGAGAACTCATTTGCTATCGTGAGGACAGCAAGGGGGAAGTGCACCCCCATGATTCAATCCCCTCTCACCAGGCTTCTCCTCCAACACGTGGGAATTACTAATCAACATGACATGTTGGTGGGGGCACAGAACCAAACCATATCATCATGCCTCTGGCCCCTTCTAAATGTCACATCCTTTTCACATTTCAAAACACAATCATGCCTTCACAGTCCCTGCAAAGTCTTAACTCATTCCGGCATTAACTCAAAATCCAAGTACAAAGTCTCATCTAAGACAAGGGAAGTCCTTTCTGCCTATGAGCCTATAAAATCAAAAACAAGTGAGTTATTTTCAGGATACAATGGGGGTACAGGCATTGTATAAATACTCCCAATCCAAATGGGAGAAACTGGCCAAGACAAAGCGTCTACAGGCCCCCTGTCAGTCCAAAATCCAGCAGGACAGTCATTAAATCTTAAAGCTCCCAGATGATCTCCTTTGACTTCATGTCTCACATCCAGGCCACAATGACCCAAGGGGTGGGTTCCCAAGGTTTTGGGCAGCTCCATGCCTGTGGCTCTGCAGGGTACAGCCCTGGCAGCTCCTTGCACAAGCTGTCATTGAGTGTCTGTGTATTTTCCGGGAGCATGGTGCAAGCTGCTGGTGGATCTAACATTCTGGGGTCTAAAGGACAATGGCCGTCTTTTCAAAGCTCCAATAGGTGATGCCTAGTGAGGACTCTGTGTGGAAGGTCCAACTTCCCATTTCCCTTCTGCATGGCCCTGGCAGAGGTTCTCCATGAGGGCTCTGCCTCTGCAGCAAACTTCTGTTTAGACATCCAGGCATTTCCATACATCCTCTGAAATCTAGGCAGACAGTCCTAAATCTCCACTCTTCACTTCTGCGCACCCTCAGGTATAACACCCTGTGGAAGCTGCCAAAGTTTGGGGCTTGCACCCTCTGAAGTCATGGCCTTAACTGTATCTTGGTCCTTTTTAGCCATGGCTGGGACACAGGGCACCAAATCCCAAGGCTGCACAAAGCAGCAAGGCCCTGGTGCCCTGTGTCCTAGGCCTTTGGTTCTGTGAGGGGAGGAGCCGCTGTGAAAATGTCTGACATGCCCTCGAGACATTTTTCCCATTGTCTTTAGCAATTAACATTTGGTTCCTCGTTAATTATGAAATTTCTGCAGCCAGCTTGAATTTCTCCTCAGAAAATTGACTTTTCTTTTTTATCACATTGTTGGGCTGCATATTTTTGGAACATTTATGCCCTGCTTCCCTTTTAAATGTAAGTTCCAATTCCAAACCATATCTTTGTGAATACAAAAAAACTGAATGCTTTTAACAGCAGTCAAGTCACCTCTTGAATGCTTTGGTGCTTAGACATTTATTCCACCAGATACCCTAAATCATTTATCTCAAGTTCAAAGTTCCACAGATCTTTAGGGGAGGGGAAAGTGTCTCTGGTCTCTTTGCTAAAACATACCAAGGGTCACCTTCATTACAGTTCCCAACAAGTTCCTCATCTCCATCTGAGACCATCTCAGCCTGGACTTCATTATCCATTTCACTATCACCATTTTGATCAAAACTATTCAACAAATCTCTAGGAAGCTCCAAACTTTCCCACATCTTCTCATCTTCTTCTGAGCTCTCCCAAACTGTTCCAAACTCTGCCTTTTGCCAAGGTCCGAAGTCTCTTCCACGTTTTCAGGTATCTTTATAGCAGTGTTCCACTTCTGGTACCAATTTACTGTATAAGTCCACTTTCACACTACTATAAAGAACACCTGAGACTGGATGATTTATGAAGAAAAGAGGTTTGACTCACATGCTTAACGGGAAGCATGACTGTGACGCCTCAAGAAACTTACAATTATGGTGGAAGGTGAAAGGGAGGCAAACACCTTCTTCACATGATGGCAGGAGAGAGAGAAAATGAGGGAGAAAGCACTACACATTTCTAAACAACTAGATCTCATGAAAACTCATTCACGATCATGAGAACAGCAAAGGGGTAAGTCCAGCCCCATGATTCAATTACCTCCCACCCGGCCTCTCCTCCAACACATGGGGATTCCAATTTGACATTATATTTGGGTAGGGACACAGACCCAAACCATATCATCAAGTATCTATTTCCTGAAATGATTAACCGATGAAGGATGTCTGAGGCCACCGTTGAGCAAGACAGGAAATGTTTCCTATCCCCCAACCAGCTCAAAAGGCTGGATATTTAGTCTTTGGAGTTTGGCATTATAGGCACAAAATCTGAAAGGGCTATTTAAAGAGGTGTCCCTGAGACACCGGGAATGTTGCTTAGGTGCACCTAGGTAGCAGAGAGAAGAGAGGTGAGGGAGTGCATTGTCTCTATTTCTCCATTCATTATTTCAACTGACGGGAAGTTCAGATTTTCCCTCTGAAGGTTCAAGTCAAAGTCTGTTAAAGTTAATTGACAATAGACAAGAGTAATAGGGGAAAAAGGCACACCATCTCATTAACGCGCATAAGCACAGTGAAATAGGAAGAAAATTACTACCCAATAACCTAATGGGAAGAGATGGAGAATGTAGGCAATTCTATTTTTTTTTTTTTTTTTTTTTTTTTGAGACGGAGTTTCGCTCTTGTTACCCAGGCTGGAGTGCAATGGCGCCATCTCAGCTCACTGCAACCTCTGCCTCCTGGGTTCAGGCAATTCTCCTGCCTCAGCCTCCTGAGTAGCTGGGATTACAGGCACCCACAACCATGCCTAGCTAATTTTTTGTATTTTTAGTAGAGATGGGGTTTCACTGTGTTGACCAGGATGGTCTCGATCTCTTGACCTCATGATCCACCTGCCTCAGTCTCCCAAAGTGCTGCGATTACAGGCTTGAGCCACTGTGCCCGGCCCTGTAGGCAATTCTTTTGAGGTATAGTAAGTGATTATTAGAGAGAATGAATGGACCCCGAGACAGAAATTAACTTGTAGAATATGAATGAGCCTGAGAGACAGACTAAAGTGAAATTAATCAAATAATCATGCAGATGAGAATATATATGTAATCTATGATAAATGTACTGTAGAATTGGTTCTTCGAGAGTTTTTAACAAACGAACTTAATCAAGGCTTGTGGGAGAAGGAGGAAGAAGAGAATCAAGGTTTCATTGAGGGAATGAAGATCCAGATGAAATCTGAAGAAAGCAGAGATATTAACTAGCCCTCTGAAACTTTCATGGGGAAGAGACACAAAGGGAGAAAGAGTGCTCCAGGCAGAGCTGTGTGAGTGAAGAGCCTTTGGGGTTGGGAGAATGGGAAGTGATCATGGAATGTTCATGAAACTGAAAGGCCAGTGTGGCCAGAATCTAGAGAGCAGGATATGCACAGGTGTGCACAGACTGTCATTCTAATGCCTCCAGGACTGGTGACTGTGTCACTGGCAGAGATCCTTGTATCATCACAGTGACCATCCTCAGAGAAACAGAAAGGAGGCAAACTCAGCTGTGTAGTCAAGTGGGGCAAGAACCAGGAAATTCAGACTTTCACTTAATAGAATGTAAGAATGTGGAAGTTGCATCCAGATGAAAGGATCTTCTGTAGTTTGAGGTGTCGTTCTCTGCCACAGCATTGGAGATTCAACCATTGTCATCAATGCCTAGAGAAGGTGCAGTTTGATCCCTTGATGCCTTTAGCATCTTAGGCAGGACTGGGTTACAAGAGGGCCCTAGTACTATCACTCTTTTGATAACTGCCATTCGCATAGAAAATGGAATTCAAGACAAAATGAGCATCTCTAAGAAGACACCAAGCAGAACGTGTCCTCCCAGTTCATTCCTGTCATTCCTCAGAATGAATCAGAAAGACCTGTGGAGGACAGAGATACTCGCTTGCAAAAGAAGCTTTCCTGCAAAACCTCTAGCATCCCACACCCCCACTCCAACAAACAGGCTTCCTCAACACATATCAAGTCCAAGATACTTCCATAGCTCAGTGCACATGAAATTTTAGAATACAAATATATGGATACAAATATTATATCTACGGATGAAATTAGTTTTAAAGTCTAAGTCCAAGTCCCCATTTACTGTTTGCTTTGATTGTACTGGAGGGATTCATCTTTCTTTTTTTCGATTTCTTCTAGATTTATTGCTTTTCCAGGCAGCAAATGTTCCCCTCCATTCCTTAGCTTGATCTTGGAATTACCCTTTTCTCTTTTTAGGTTGCCTTCTCATACTTTCAGGTCCACAGTTGCCCTCTCTCCAAGCCTTCATGTCCTCCAAGAGGCAACATCCTTTTCTTTTCTTTTCTTTTTTCTTTTCTTTCTTTCTTTCTTTTTTTTTTTTTTTTTTTTTTTTTTTTTTTTTTTTTTGAGATGGAGTTTCGCCCTTGTTTCCCAGGCTGGAGTGCAATGGCGCGATCTCGGCTCACCGCAACCTCCACCTCCTGGGTTCAGGCAATTCTCCTGCCTCAGCCTCCTGAGTAGCTGGGATTACAGGCACGCGCCACCATGCCCAGCTAATTTTTGTATTTTTAGTAGAGACGGGGTTTCACCATGTTGACCAGGATGGTCTCAAACTCTTGACCTCGTGATCCACCCACCTCGGCCTCCCAAAGTGCTGGGATTATAGGCTTGAGCCACCGCGCCCGGCCAAGACAACATCCTTTTCTATCCAGGCTCCAGTTCCCATTCAGTGAGTTTTAATAAAACATTTAAAGACCTGTAATCCCACACTTTGGAGGCTGAGGTGGGTGGATCACGAAGTCAGGAGATTGAGACTCTCCTGGCCAACATGGTGAAACCCCGTCTGTACTAAAAATACAAAAATTAGCTGAGCCTAGTGCTGTGTGACTGTGATCCCAGCCACTCAGGAGGCTGAGGCAGGAGAATTGCTTGAACCAGGGAGTCAGAGGTTGCAGTGAGCCAAGATCGTGCCACTGCACTTCAGCCTGATGATAGAGTTAGACTTTGAAAAACACACATGCACACACACACACACACACACACACACACACACACTTACTTAACATTAGATTTTAGAGCAATCTGGAATTATTTTAGAGCAATCTGGAATAATTCTTTGACTAACCTACTATGATCTAGGCTCACTCTTTTATACTGGATCCCTAATCTCTCACTCATGTTTTGGGGACTGAGAAGGCCTGGAGCAAAAATGAGTGGCTACCTGCAATTCTACTGTCAACTTTGAATCTGTTTCACTAAAAGCTCTGACAAACACGTTCTCACTAAAGTACAAATGACTGATGTAATTTTAATATAACTTCTCTCACAGTTATTTGTATGCACATTTCATTTATTCAAGTAAGATTTTATATTTATGTAGGAATTATATATTTCACTAACTTGGTCACGCAAAACTGACTGATATCAACACCATCTCAAAAGTGAGAAAATTAGGGCACAAACAAGCTGTGTAGGACTTCTGCTTCCAGCCAAAATAGAGTCACAGGGTCCAGGTTTATCCTCCTACAAAAAACAACTGAAACAATGGACAAATGCATGAAGCAATAGTTTTTGGAGATACTGGTCACTGTGGGACAAAAGGTAGTGATCTCTGAGATCACAAGAAATACACAGGGTATATCCTATGATTGCCCCAGCTTACTGTCTAGAGAGAGTTTCCAGGCTACAGGGCAGGGGTGAGGGAACCTGGTGGAGTCCAGTGGTCTCCATGACTTAAGGAAATCAAGTTGTGTGATAGAGAATGCCAGAGGGAAGAAAGGTGAAAACAGAGATAATTCTGGAGATCAGCAGAGGAGCCCCTCAGAGTTTTCAGCTAAGACTGACCATGGCACATGTGTATTGACACTACTGGAGACCAAGGAAAAACCTGCAAGGATCAGAGAGAGCAATCTCTAAAGCTCACAAGGGCCAGGAATCGTTTCTATTCTCGCCAGCCAGACCGAAAAGCCTCATCATTGATGGGCCACTGGGCCTGGCCTCAGTGAAAGGGAAAAATTAGCTCCAAGCTAAGCACGGCTACCTCCTGTCTAACAAAGCTTAAAGGAAATTCCTGAAACGATCAAACTGTTCCCAATTAATTTGACCATGTCCCAGAACAACTTGAGATGAGAAATACATATAAATAAATACAATGAAAGCCATCATGCAACAAGGTAAAATTCTCGATATAGAATTCAATTTAAAAAATGACCAAACATGGCCGGGCGCGGTGGCTCAAGCCTGTAATCCCAGCACTTTGGGAGGCCGAGGCGGGTGGATCACGAGGTCAAGAGATCAAGACCATCCTGGTCAACATGGTGAAACCCCGTCTCTACCAAAAATACAAAAAATTAGCTGGGCATGGTAGCGCGTGCCTGTAATCCCAGCTACTCAGGAGGCTGAGGCAGGAGAATTGCCTGAACCCAGGAGGCGGAGGTTGCGGTGAGCCGAGATCGCGCCATTGCACTCCAGCCTGGGTAACAAGAGCGAAACTCCCTCTCATAAAAAAAAAAAAAAAAAAAAAAAAATGACCAAACATGCAAAGAAGCAGGAACATGTGATCCATGATGAGGAAAAAAAAAATCAATAGATGGAAATCAACCCAGAACTTGACACAAATGACAGAATTCGTAGGCAAGAACATAAAAACGATTATGAAAACCATATTTCATATATTTAAAATACCAAAAGAAATATTCAACATGTTAAGTACAGACATCAAAGATATATAAAAGACTCAAATTGAACTTCTAGAGATGGAAGCTGCAATGTTTGGGATGGAAAATCACTGGATGGGAGTAACAGAAGATTAGATATTATAGAAGAAAAGGCTGGTGAATTTGAAGATGTATCAATATTAATGCCCCAAAATGAAACACATAGAAAAAATGATGAGAAAAATAAACAGATGATCAGTGAGTTCCTGGAAAATGTCAAGTGGCCTAATGTCAGTGCAATTGAGTCCCCCAAGAGATCAGGGGACAAAGTAGGAGAAAAAAAATTGAAGTAACAGTAGCCAAAAGTTTTTCAAGTGTGTTGAAAATTGTAAATCAACAAATCCAGAATCTCAGTAACCCCAAGCATAAAATATATGAAAAAAGATACCAACTATCACATAATAAAGTAACTAAAAAGAAAATCAAATCTAAAATTAAAATAGGGACAAAGTAAAAATCTTAAAAGCAGCCAGAGACCAAGAAAAAAAAAATGGCAAATATAGAGGAAGAAAGAGATGAATTATTGCAGATTTCTCATCAACACAAGCCAGAAGGAAGTGGAGCAACAGCCTTAAAGTACTGAAAAGAGGGGAAAATAGTCTATCAAGAAGAATTCCCTAACCAGCAAAAACACCTTTCAAAAATAAAGATAACTTTTTCAGACATACAAATGCTGAAGGAATTAACCACCAGCATACTTTCACTATTAAAACAATCTTAAAGGAAGTCCTTTAGCGAAGTAAAGGGATACCAAAGGGAGATCTTGATCTATACAAAGGAATGAAGTAGTCCCAGTAATGCTAATCATGTGAACAAGTACAAAGATGACTTGCCCAAAGTCAGAAATCGGTAGAACTGAGTGCAGGGCTTTTGACACCAAGGTCAATCTTTTTTTTTTTTTTTTGAGACGGAGTTTCGCTCTTGTTACCCAGGCTGGAGTGCAATGGCGTGATCTCGGCTCACCACAACCTCCACCTCCTGGGTTCAGGCAATTCTCCTGCCTCAGCCTCCTGAGTAGCTCGGATTACAGGCATGTGCCACCATGCCCAGCTGCTTTTTTGTATTTTTAGTAGAGACGGGGTTTCACCATATTGACCAGGATGGTCTCGATCTCTTGACCTCGTGATCCACCCGCCTCAGCCTCCCAAAGTGCTGGGATTACAGGCTTGAGCCACCGCGCCCGGCCACCAAGGTCAATCTTAACCCACCACACTGTGCGGCTGCATGTAACGCTGCCGTTAATTTAAATTAACAAGTGCTGATCACATTCTTATTCTATAGAAAGTTGGTACAAGGTTGGTAGTGTTGCGGGGAATCTAAGAGTAAATGAAGTACGTGCTCTGCTCTCAAAGGGTTTATCTTCTATTTGGAGAATGAGTGGTAAAAAGGAAAGAGAAGTTTCGGGAAGAGTGTAGGAAACTCTGAATATGTCCCAAGAGTGCAACTCCACCTTCAAAATTGCAAATTAGAATGCTAATAAGTGAGTCCACTTTCAAATCAAGAGCAGGGCCATTTCATCCATTAAGGATTACAGATGCAAGAGCCCAAGGCCTGTGATGATCTTAAAAGGGTACTTATTGATAATTAAAGATGAGTCTGGTATTAGAAGATTTAAAGAAAAACACAACACCCATTCTTTCACTTGGCAAACATTTATTGCCATGAGCTGTAAAGAATGCTGAAAATGTACAAACTGAAACAAGCCATAATATTCTTTTCTTTTTTTTTTTTTTTTGAGACAGAGTTTCACTCTTGTTACCCAGGCTGGAGTGCAATGGCATGATCTCGGCTCACCGCAACCTCCGCCTCCTGGGTTCAGGCAATTCTCCTGCCTCAGCCTCCTGAGTAGCTGGGATTACAGGCACGCGCCACCATGCCCAGCTAATTTTTTTTGTATTTTTAGTAGAGACGGGGTTTCACCATGTTGACCAGGATGGTCTCGATCTCTTGACCTCGTGATCCACTCGCCTTGGCTTCCCAAAGTGCTGGGATTACAGGCTTGAGCCACTGCACCTGGCCTCATAATATTCTTTTTTTTTTTTGAGACAGAGTTTGGCTCTTGTTACCCAGGCTGGAGGGCAATGGCGCAATCTCGGCTCAACGCAACCTCCGCCTTCTGGGTTCAAGCAATTCTCCTGCCTCAGCCTCCTGAGTAGCTGGGATTACAGGCACGTGCCACCATGCCCAGCTAATTTTTTGTATCTTTAGTAGAGACGGGGTTTCACCATGTTGACCAGGATAGTCTCTATCTCTTGACCTCGTGATCCACCCGCCTCAGCCTCCCAAAGTGCTGGGATTATAGGCTTGAGCCACCGTGCCCGGCCTATAATATTCTTATGATTAGTAATATCAAGTACCAACCAAGTGGAGTGGGCCAGCTAACATGTCAACTGGTTAGCTCAGAGGAGGGCTAGATCACTGAGGGTCAGCAGTCCTGGAAGGCTCTGTGAGCTGGACCTTAAGAAGGATAGACTAGAACAGGCAGTGAAGCAGAATGAACTGGTCCAGAAGGTTCTGAGCACAGGTGTGGAAGCAGCAATGTGCACAGGAGGTTGGTGGAAGTGAAGAGAGGAAGGCTAGTCTGTCTGTTTAAGAAGGAAAGAAAGGAGATTAGGTTGGAAGAGTCAGCTATGGAGAAGTTTTTAATTTAGAGATTGACAGGGGACTCAGGCTATTAATAGGGGAAGAAAAGACAAGATAACTGGTAAATTCTAGAATCAAATCCAAGGTTACATATTCATTAATAACTTGCTTCAACTAACTATAACCATTTATTAGACAATGTATAATATACACAGTAAGCAATAAGCAATATGTTTTTTATTCTGCAGAGGGCAAACAGGGACTCTGAGGAAACTAGATTGGCAGATAAAGTATAAATTGGCAATCCAGTAATCAGAAACCATTCCAATGACTTGACTTCATGTTGAGCTACAGACCTGAGATGTTATACATTCAGTTGGGCCAGGGTGGCTATATGACCTTTGATCTGTCACGTCTCTTCTATGTGTCTCAGCATCTTCATCTGAAAAGCAGAGTTGTTGTAAACATGTCCTGAAAAAACACAGATGTGAAAACACTTTGAAAACATACTTCCTAAACAACTATTTGTGATTATTGTGTAGTAATGAGGACCAAGAGACATGATTCCACACCCATTCATCATTTTTTATTCTGAATAAGTTTGAAGAGTATATGCTTGATAAAAAGAAGTAAACAGGATGACCATTTTCTTTCTCTTATTCTATAACCATTGTCGCCGAACCTGTTTTTCTCGTCGCCAATTTATTTATTGATCTTTCCTTTGCTACAGTGTCTCTTCTTGCTTCTCCATCTATACAAGATTATAAAATGTACCTCAAATACAAATCAAACAAATGAAAGTGTTGAAGTGTGTAGTATGAACATTTATTTAACTTTTTGTTTATTCACACTAATCGTTCAATTAAAATATTCCAGAAATTATGCACATAAGAAAAAATCTACATCCTTAAGGAGCTCACAGTAGGTGGATCACATACTCATGTAAATCAACAACACTATCACAAAAGAAAGTCAAAAGGACTTCGGAAGAGGGTGCTCCGAGATGCTTTAACAGAAATCAGATTGGCTGGCTGGGAGGCAGGGCTGGGCTGAGGAAGCTTCCAATGTCAGGGACCAGTTGAGCAATCTAGTAAGTAAATCATGCTTTGTATAGAGGGAGTAAGATAGCGAAAAGGATCAATACATGACAAACCACAACATATCCAAGAAACTGCATTAAGATTAGTAATTTGCAGCGCATCAGTTCTAAGGGAGTAGCGATGACTAATGATACAGGAGAATGGACATCAGCCAGGTCAGGAACTGGCTGTGCAGAGGAGTATGCACAATCAGGAAAAATAAAAGTGCAGCAATGAATGAATAGATTGCACAATAAGGTGGTGAGGTCTTATCTATGATATGTGAGAAAGATTCCAGGTGTGGATGTGTTTATAGCCATTCCATTATAATATATTAAGCAGCCTTTTATCTTATATGTATTGTCTGGTCCTTTTACTTCTCTTACTGGCCATCCCTACTGAATGTCTTTTGACAATTTCAATGTCAATTGCCTTTGTAATGAGAGTAGGATGGGGAGGAAGCTCAATAACTTTGAACGTGTTACTCTAATAAGCATGTGAACAAGTGAAATAGCTCTACTGCTGGTCATCCAAATGAATCATGTGAGGGGGTAGACCAAACAGAATATTGTGCATGGATGCACTTTGTGAACAACAGTGCCCAACAGTGCTGGCTGTTATTATTATGTATGTTTTGTGTCTAGCTGCTTTCAACAGAGAGATGATAACATGCGGCGTTTTCAATCCACTTAGTACTCAAAGAACGATTACCAATAAATCTGGCAGCACCATGTAGGGAAGCAGGACATTCACTAAAAATCAGAAGCATTGATTTGTGAACAGCTCTAGAATGGAATGCTGTAAATAGTCATGAGTTTGGTGTAGACGCAGAGCAGAGACAAAGAGAGAGCTTGCATGTTAGCATCTTACCCAAACCTTGGAGCCCATCAATAATTACCCAGAGAGTGGAAAAACTGGTTTGTTGAAGTTTGGAGTTCACCAATTATGCTCTGTTTCTCCGGTGATCCCTTCCCTCAGGGGACCTGGCAGTGCTTTGCAAGCAGCCTCATTCCTGACAACCCTGCTTCTGCTGGGCTGGCAACATGGGAAGTCATCATCAAACACACCATCAGATAGCCTGCAGTCTTCCCCAGGCCACTCCGAGAAATCAGGTCCATTCAACAGTCAGTAAACATTTACAGAGTCTACCTATGTTTGACACATAGTAAGTGCTCAATAAATGATAGCCTCAGATATCATAGCTCAATACCTAGAATGTGATCGGTATACCATGACTGTTTATCATGAAAGGGATCTAGAAATAGTTACAATGTCCCTGGGCCGAAACTTCTGCCACTCCATATTCTTTCTATGCCCTCCCAGACCCAGCTAGGTTCCTTCTAACAGACAGTGCTGGCTGATCACCAACCCTGTTCTTCTGCAGGGCACACGACCCTGTGGGCACAGATAGATTACATTTTCCAGCCTTCCTTGGAGTTAGGTGTTGTCACGTGACTAAATTCTAGCCAACAGGATGTAAGCAGAACTGATGAGAGCCAGTTCTAGTCCTGGCTCTTAAAACCTCTAACATAGTTTACATTTCCTGTAATGATACAGTAAGATTCTGCAAGGCCAACTGTTTCATATAGAACACCTATCAAATCTGGACATAAGACAAAAAGCAATAACTCTTCACTTTGCCTCCAGCCGACTCAAGAACAATTTCCTAAAACAGCTCTAAAAATTACAAAAGAAATAGTGCATGGATTCCAGCCCCAGTAGGCCTCTGGGCTTGGTGTTTCTTTAATTTCATGTAAATTTCTCTAAGTAAATATTCCTTAAAAGTGAACAAAACTTTATTTTGCTTTTTAAAAAAATAGAGAAGAATACACTCTTTGCTTGTACCAGAATATTTAAAGAACTCTTACAACTGAATAGTGAGACAAACAACCCTATTTTTCAAATGGGCAAAATCTTTGAATAGGCATGTCACAGAAGAAAATATACGAATAGCCAATAAACCTGTGAAAAGATGCTCACCTCACCAGTTAGGATCATGAATAAGATTCTACTACACATCCACTGAAATGGCTAAAATTAACAACACTGACGATTTCAAGCATTGACAACATTTGGAACAACTAGAACTCCCAGTAATTGCTGGTGACAGGGCAAGATGGTGCCGCAGTTTTGGTACACAGTAGGGCGGCATCTTAGAAGTTAAACATACACTTGCAATATGACCTGGTAATCTCACGGGGCATGTTAAAATACATGTATATAAAAGGGCATATATACAAATAATAGCACCATTATTCATAATAGCCAATAACTGGGGCTTATCCAAACATCAAAACCCACTGATAAATGATTGTGCTCCTTTCCAACTCGGACCCGACAGAATGGCTCCTGCTAGAAAGGGTGGTGAGAAGAAAAAGGGCAGTTCTGCCATCAACGAGGTGGTGACCCGAGAAGACACCATCCACATTCACAAGCGCATCCATGGAGTGGACTTTAAGAAGCGTGCCCCACGGGCACTCAAAGAGGTTCAGAAATTTGCTCTGAAGGAGATGGGAACTCCAGATGTGCACATTGATACCACGCTCAACAAAGCTGTCTGGGCCAAAGGAGTAAGGAATGTCCCATATGGAATCTGTGTACAGTTGTCCAGAAAATGTAATGAGGATGAAGATTCACTAAATAGCTCTATACTTTGCTTACCTACGTATCTGTTACCACTTTCAAAAATCTACAGACAGCCAATGTGGATGAGAACTAACGGCTGATCATCAAATACATCAAATAAACTTATAAAATTTCAAAAACAAATAAATAAATGATTGTGTGTCCATACGATGAAATACTACACAGCAATAAAAATCAATGAAGAACGAATATAGTAATCAACATGGATTACGCTGAACAAAGACAGCATAACACAATATAATACATCTTGTGTTCCAATCACATGAGATTAGAGAACAGGCAAAGTTCATTTGCACTGACAGAAAGTTGCCTGGGGTTAGGGGTTTGTAAGAGGGGATCAGATATAAAAGGGCAACAGGAAATTTTTAGGATGTTAGAAAGTCATATTTTTATTTTCATGGCGTTTCTACAACTATACACAATTAGCAAAAGTTCATCAAACTGTACCATTAAAATGGTTGAATTTAATTTAAAAAAACCCTCACACAAAGCTGTCCCTCCTACTCATCTGCTGGCTGATTTTGGTGCCCAGAGAGACCGTGAAAATCCTGTGCTAATGATGGTGGTGCCCCTACTCCCTGGGTCTCTTAATGATTGTGGGGGGCAGACTCTCCCCAACATTGCTGACAAAGGAACCCCTCACTGGATTGGCATATTGCTGAGAAATAAATGGTTAGAGTTTTGTGCTCCTGAAATTTCAGGGGTTACAGAAGCAATGATTTCCTTAACTAATACATATGTCTCCAAAGTAAAGCACACAGTCAACACCACCTACTTTGTCCTTGCTCAACTCACATTTTTTAACTAGAGAAAAATCAGCGATAACATAAATGTCCAAATTAAGAGAACAATTAGGTAAATGATGGCGTGTCCATGCTATATAATATTTATATAACCACTTACATAATAATTATTAGAACTCACTAACCTGCAAACACACTCACAATGTGAAATGAAAAAAGCAAAACCCAGAATTCTATCTATGCTATTGTATTAGGATGCCCAGACACCTCAAACTGTGTTCATGCAAGTCTTTAAACATTTAGGCCTGGCATATGTTTGCATGTGGTACTGAGGAACCTACTGAATACAGATTCATTATAAGAAGAGAATCAGGGCCGGGCGCGGTGGCTCACGCCTGTAATCCCAGCACTTTGGGAGGCCGAGGCGGGTGGATCACGAGGTCAAGAGATCGAGACCATCCTGGTTAACATGGTGAAACCCCATCTCTACTAAAACACAAAAAAGTAGCTGGGCATGGTGACGCATGCCTGTAATCCCAGCTACTCAGGAGGCTGAGGCAGGAGAATTGCCGAACCCAGGAGGCGGAGGTTGCGGTGAGCCGAGATCGCGCCATTGCACTCCAGCCTGGGTAACAAGAGTGAGACTCTGTCTCAAAAAAAAAAAAAAAAAAAAAAAAAAAAAAAAAAAAAAAAAGAAGAGAATCAAGTATCATAAGCTCAGCTTAGGAAAAGAGTCAACCAAAAAAGAAACAGGTGATCCTAAAAAGATTGTCAGCCATTCAGCCATTTAATTTGCTCTCCCTCAAACCGTGGACTCCCAGATGCTCAAAGGAGTTTGGACTGCAATGAAAAGCCCGTAAAAACCACAAGCACGGCTCCATTAAAATCTCCACGTTTGCACTGCTTGATAGCCCAGGTCTCTGACTCTAACACTGGACTTGCTGACGGAGTACAAGCAAGCTAACCAAGGAGTCCAACCAGCCTTCCCAGGCTGCTGAAAGAAAAAATGGAAGAGGATCCCAGGAGCATTTGAGGTTTCTGCAGCAGCACGAGCAACTGGGAGAAGCTTAAAAGGAGAGGAAAATTGGAGATGACACATGATCGCTGGGAGATTAGTTCCTGAGAATTCAAGAACTAGTTAGGAAGGATGTGAGGAGAACTGGAATTTCTGCAGAATGAGTAGGGCTAGAATCAGAGAAATACTGTCTGATTACTGCTAGTATGACCTGACATTTACCCCCAGGCTGGCCTAGCCTGCATACGCGTAAAACCTGTCTGTGCGTGTTTTGTGTGCATGAGTTCTTTTCATTAAGTGTTTGAAAAATATAGACAAACATATAAAGTGTAAAACAGAACATATAAAAATTAAAACAGGCCAGGTGCAGTAGTTCATGCCTGTAATCTCAGCACTTTGTGAGGCCAAGACTGGAGGATTGCTTGAAGCCAGGGGTTCAAGACCAGCCTGCATAATGTAATGAGACCTCATCTCTGCAAAAAAATCCAAAAATTAGCTGAGATGGGGGTAACAGCCTGTAGTCCCAGATACTTGGGAAACTGAGGCAGGAGGATCATTTGAGCCCAGGAGGTTGAGGCTGCAGTGAGCCGTGATTGCACCCCTGCACTCCAGCTTGGGCGATAGGTGAAACCCTGTCTTGAAAAAAAAAAAAATTAAACATTGTCAGATGGTAAGATTGTAGATGAATTTTTCTTTTGTTCTGATTTCTGTACATTATCATTGCTTTTTGCAGTTCACCACAGCATCGACCTCCAGGGCTCAAGCAATCCTCCCAAGTAGCTGGCACCATAGAGGTGACCACTACACCCATGTTAAAACATAAAAATAAACCTTTGTTGGTTTATTTTTGTTTGCAGGTTAGAGAGTTCCAATAAACAAACAAACAAACAAACAAAAAAACAGCTAATTTTTAAAGTTTTTTTAATAGAGACAGTGTCTCACCATGTTGCCCAAATTGGTTTTGAACTTCTGTACTCAAGGGATCCTCCCGCCTCTGCCTCCCAGGATTACAGGGAGGCAGCTTCATTGTTTTAATAGAACTAATGTGATACAGAATTCAATCCTCCAGTTATTTGTTCTACAATTACTGAATAATGTATTCCTTCTGTTCTCATAGCATAGGCATTACAAGAACAGGAAGAATAAGACATTGGGATCTCTTACATTCTACAATAAACATAGATCTATTATAAAAATATTTTGGGGTTCAACAAAGGCTTATTTTTATGTTTTTGTATCCTATATATCATCTCAATAGCAATTTACCATTCTCCTGGAGTTTGATTATGACCTCTTTCATAGAAATAAATCTGAGGCAGCAAATAAAGAAAATGTTCCCTTGGCCAGCAGGGACATTGTGAATAAGCAAAGGTTAGAATTTATTACACGTCATTTCCAGTGTGTCTTGACACCCTGGCTCACTGGTGATTTACCTTGATGAACAACTAACATGAATCTCTCCACTTAGAGGGAAGGAAAAGTTCTCACAATCTCTAGAGATGCCATGTGTTTATAGCCAATCCTATTTAGTGAAGTCTCAGAAAATAATTCCCTGACCATTCATTCACTGGGCATTTGCTCACTTATGCATCCAATTCATGTATCTGGGCCTGACATCCTGTTAGATCCCGGGGATAAACAGCGCCATAAAGTAAATGTTCTGAGGAAACATACAGAAATAATTAGGCATCCAAAGTAATTCATGTGTGTTGTGGAACATAGTTGAGAGAGACATTAACTTTCTCTGGGGGAAAAGAAGGGACAGTGGTCTGCCTTCCACAAGGCTCACTAGTTTTCTAGGCCACACTCTCTGTTCTTATTGCCCATCCCTGACTGCTTGGAAGATGCTATGTTTTTTGTTTTTTGTTTTTTTTTTTGAGACAGAGTTTCACTCTTGTTACCCAGGCTGGAGTGCAATGGTGCGATCTCGACTCACCGCAACTTCCGCCTCCTGGGTTCAGGCAATTCTCCTGCCTCGGCCTCCTGAGTAGCTGGGATTACAGGCACGGGTCACCATGCCCAGCTGATTTTTTGTATTTTTAGTAGAGATGGAGTTTCACCATGTTGACCAGGATGGTCTCGATCTCTTGATCTCGTGATCCACCCGCCTCGGCCTCCCAAAGTGCTGGGATTACAGGTGTGAGCCAACGTGCCCGGCCGATGCTATATATTTAAGGTCATTTTATGGCAGCATCCATTCCCAGGCATCAGTGGTTTATATTATTTACTAACAAAGTCTCGAAAATTTAGTACTTTAAAAAATTGAGGCCGGGCGCGGTGGCTTAAGCCTGTAATCCCAGCACTTTGGGAGGCCGAGGTGGGTGGATCACAAGATCGAGAGATCGAGACCAACCTGGTCAACATGGTGAAACCCCGTCTCTACTAAAAATACAAAACATGAGCTGGGCATGGTGGCACACGCCTGTAATCCCAGCTACTCAGGAGGCTGAGGCAGGAGAATTGCCTGAACCCAGGAGGCGGAGGTTGCGGTGAGCCGAGATCGCGCCATTGCACTCCAGCCTGGGTAACAAGAGCGAAACTCCGTCTCAAAAAAAAAAAAAAAAAAAAAAAAAATTGAAACTTTTTTCTTAGACACATAATGATCTCACCATGAGCAGGGAAGTTGGTAGGCAGCCCTACTCCATGAGGTCATACAGGACTCATGTCTTTGCACCTTCCTGTTGTACCATCCCCTTTAGTACCAGCCTTGGTTTTTTATTTTTATATTTATTTTATTACTTTAAATTTTTTATTGCATTTTATTTTGGGGTACATGTGAAGAACATGCAAGATTGTTGCATAGGTACACACATGGCAGTGTGATTTGCTGTCTTCCTCCCCTTCACCTATATCTGGCATTTCTCCCCAGGCTATCTCTCCCCAACTCCCCACCCCTCGCTGTCCCTCCCCTATTTTCCCCCAACAGACCCCAGTGTGTGATGCTCCCCTCCCTGTGTCCATGTGTTCTCATTGTTCAACACCCACCTATGAGTGAGAACATGCAGTGTTTGATTTTCTGTTCTTGTGTCAGTTTGCTGAGAACAATGGTTTCTATATTCATCCATGTCCCTACAAAGGATGTGAACTCATCGTTTTTGATGGCTGCATAGTATTCCATGGTGTATATGTGCCACATTTTCCCTGTCCAGTCTATCATTGATGGGCATTTGGGTTGGTTCCAAGTCTTTGCTATTGTAAACAGTGCTGCAATGAACATACGTTTGCATGCATCCTTATAATAGAATGATTTATAATCTTTTGGATATATATCCATAATGGGATTGCTGGGTCAAATGGAATTTCTATTTCTAGGTCCTTGAGGAATCCCCACACTGTCTTCCACAATGGTTGAACTAATTTACACTCCCACCAACAGTGTAAAAGTGTTCCTATTTCTCCACATCCTCTCCAGCATCTGTTGTCTCCAGATTATTTTTAATAATCGCCATTCTAACTGGTGTGAGATAGTATCTCAAAATAGTTTTGGTTTGCATTTCTCTAATGACCAGTGATGATGAGCATTTTTTCATATGTTTGTTGGCCTCATATCTGGCTTCTTTTGAAAATTGTCTGTTCATATCCTTTGCCCACTTTTGAATGGGCTTGTTTTTTTCTTGTAAATCTGTTTTAGTTCTTTGTAGATTCTGGATATTAGCCCTTTGTCAGATGGGTAGATTGCAAAAAAATTTTTTTTATAATTAAAATTGCTTTTGTTATAAGAATTTATCATTCTTTCCCAAACAATGTCCACTTTTTCCAATACAAGTACACTAAAAGTATGTATTAGGAGGGAACAGTGGAGGCAGGCACAGTGGTGTGCACTTGTAACCCCAGCTACTTGAGAGGCTAAGGCAGGAGGATCACTTGGGCCCCGGAGTTCAAGGCTGCAGTGAGCTATGATCATGCCGTGGTACTGCAGCATGGACGACAGAGTGAGATCCCTATCTCTTAAAAAAATAGAAAAGAACAGTGGAAAGGTATTAAATTTGTTTGTTTTCCTTCAAAATAAGGATGTAAGAACAATAGATTATTTTTGGTCTTGAAGGTGGCTTAGAGTCTGTGATGGTTCATTTTTTGTGTCAACTTGGAGGATGTTATCAGATGAGATTAACATTTAAAACTTGGAGGTTGCTTATGGATGAGATTAACATTGAAATCCATGAACTTTTGAGTAAGCATATTGCCGACCGTAACGTGGATGAGCCTCATCCAATCAGCCCAATAGAACACACAGGCTGGCCTTCCAGAGCAAGCAGGAATTCTCCAGCATACGGCCTTCCAGCTTCATCTGTGCCACTGGCTCTCCTGGATGTCCACGTAGTCAGCCCCTCTGCAGATTTTGGACTTGCCAGTCTATAATCGCATGAGCAATTCCTTATAATCATCTCTTTCTGTATGTATATATTCACACCTTATTGGTTTTGCTTCTCTGGAAAATGTTGCCTAATAACAAACTCAATGCTACTCTGTTTAACGGCATGCTATTTAACACAGAATCGTTGGATCAAAATCCTTCTCTTATTGGTAAGGAATACAAACGTAAATTGAATATTGTTCTAAACCTGGAGAAACTGAGATCGAGTGGGATTAAATGGTATTGGGATAAATCTAGTGTTTTCTTTTCACCTCCTTAAAATTTGGCAGGTCCGAGGGGATCGTATTGTGTGAGACAAATAATGTTAATTCCATCACCTTATAAATTTTCCTAGATAGTTGATTCTACCCATTGATGTATTGAGTGTAGTGTAATTCTTTGCTCTTGGGCACACTTTTTTTTTTTTTTTTTTTTTTTTAGAGACGGGGTTTCATCATGTTGGCCAGGCTGGTCTCGAACTTCTGGTGATCTGCCCGCCTTGGCCTCCCAAAGTGCCGGGATTACAAGTGTGAGCCACTGTGCCCGGCCTGGGCACACATTTTGAATTCCAGAAAAGCATGACCCAAATATATTAGGGTCAAGTCTCAGTAGGAGCCTGAGTCTTGGGTTTATCACCTCCTGTCACCCTAGCACTATTCCATTCTGGATAATTTCCTCACTATCTCCTTGTCCACAGAGGTTTCACTTGAGACTCAGGACTCATATTGAGGCAGGCTGAGTCATAAAACGTTTTCAATCACTATTTACATTTCAACACATACAGTGTTTATTACATGCCAGGCATTGTCATAAGGACTTTTATAGAATTCATTCATTACTCATAAGAACCCTATGAGCTGTGTTTTATTATTGGCCTCCATAACATAATAGAAATTATATTTAATCTCTAAATGAGTAATATAGAGATTTAAAGACAATTTTAAGAGATTTAAAAAGCCAATTTTAGGCTGCTGACCTCATAGCAGCACTGAGATTTGAATCCAGGCAGTCCGGCTCCAAATTCAGTTATAACCACAATACTCTGATGTCTTTCTACTTTCTTTAAGGAAAAGAAGAAAATACTCCTGGACTATCTGCCTCTGGCCCAGGAAATGTTCAGCCCTGACTTCTCATATTAATTGTTATTTAAAATATTAACAAAGATGAGGATGCTGGTGGTGGCATCCTTCTCAGTTCCCGCCTGGCTCTCTATCCACTGAAGACCTCTAAGTCCCCTAATAAACCCAACACGTCCTCACCTAGAGGTTTAGTTCATCTTGATTCACAGATGTCTTGATCCCCAAGAAGAGTGTTAGGAACTATAGGATTAAACTCATTGACCTGGAATCAAGCCAGCTTACTGCTAGCTCTGCTTAGATGTACTTTGTTTACGGAGTATGTCCTCAGGCTATTTTACATTTTATTTATGCATTTATTCATTTATTGAGATGGAGTTGCACAGGCTAGCTTTGAACTACTAGGCTCAAGCAATCTTCCTACCTCAGCCCCCCACCCATGTAGCTGGGATTACCGGCATTCACTACCATGCCCATCTTCCTTATTTCAAATACAACGTCTGTGCTACAACATTGGTAACTGGGTGCTTGCTTTGTTTCCCTGGGTCAATTTCCTCCCTTAACTCCTGGCTTCAAACCCTGCTTTCTGTCTTGCTCTTCCCAATTCCAGAGATGAAAGTCCTGGCCCTGAACTGCAGTCCTCTGGCTAGGTTCCTGCTTCCAGCCCTCTCTAATGCCGCCTGCTCTCCTGGTAAGCTTCTCTGAGGCTCCGCACTGCCCGCGTGCCTGGTGACTTACCTGCTGCATCTCCCAGGACATCCTACTACTGGAGTCGGTTTCAACCTGGTAGAATGATCAGGTTTGGAGGGTTTCGCCCGCTCTTGGTTTATCCATCGCCAATGCCAAAAGGACCCTGGTTCTGACCTGAACCCAACCCTAATCCAGTTGAAGACAGGGAGATGCACCTGAATGGAGGAGACGGCAATCAAGCAGAAAGCTGGAGGTGGGAACGCTGAGTGATCAGTTGTGATCTTAGCAAGTTGGATGGCACAGAGAAGCTGTCATAGCATTTTTAAAATGTATTTGATCTTTCTCCTGAGTTCCTGCCACAGAGCTCTGAATCTCCTGAGGGATAGGATTATCTCCATTATTTATAATGAGCCCTGTTAGATCACACTGAAGCTTACGTTAACAAGGTAACGTAAGGTGGGGTCCCTAGATAGCTTCAGAACAGGATGGTCACTAAAAAGACCAAGTGATTGGAGGGTCGGAACTTTCAGCCCCACCCTCTGACCTCTAGGAAATGGGATTATAGAGACTGAGCTCTATAAACTCTTGAACAACAGATTCAGAGAGTTACTAGGTGCTGGGAGGTGACCCGCCCAGAGAGGGCATTGAAGCTCTGTGCCACCCTCACCACCACCCCCATACCTTGCCCTCTGCATCTCTTCCATTGGTGGTTCCTGAGTTCTACCCTTTATAATAAGTCAGTAAATGTAAGTAAACTGTTTTGCTGAGTTCTGTGAGCTCTTCTACTAAATTATTGAACTTGAGGAGGGGATCTTGGGAATGCTTGATTTATAGCTGGTTGGTCAGAAGTATGCGTGGCCTGGCCTAGATAAGACTGGCGTTTGAAGTGGGTACAGTCTTACAGGACTGAGACCTTAATATGTGTCATCTGCACTAACTTCAGATAGTGTCATAATTGAATTTTTGGATACCTATTACCGGCAGTTAGACAGGCATGAGTTGGGCAGGAGAGGGCTCTTCCCCACCCACCAGGAATGTCAGCTTCGATGATTATCACATTGCCTCTCTAAAAGTGATAGTTTGGCAGCCAGCCTCCAGAGAGAGGCCATTTCTTGATGGTCCCCACCTGTTGCACTAAAGTGTTGATTGACTCCAGACACCAGAAAGGCAACTTCCCGGACATGTGCATTAAGAGACAAAATGGTGGAGTATGACCTTCTGGAGGCAGTCCACTGGAAAAGGGAAGAAAGCCTCAGATGGGCTTGCATACAACTTCCTAAACATACTGCGTGTGCTCACTTCCCAAGGGTAAGGACAGCACTGTGCATGCAGGCAACCCACCCTAAGGAAGAATCATGGACAGGGAGCGCAAGATACCAGAGTTTGCCAGCCTATGCACTCCTAGGATCATGATGAAATGGGGCACTTGACCTTCTCAGGGCCCACTTGTGTCTCTTCTGAAAGCACTTTCTTTTCCTGCTCTAAAGCTTTAAAAAAATTTTAAAGCTCACCACAACCTCCGCCTCCTGGGTTCAGGCAATTCTCCTGCCTCAGCCTCCCGAGTAACTGGGATTACAGGCACGTGCCACCATGCCCAGCTAATGTTCTGTATTTTTTTTTTTTTTTTTTGAGACGGAGTTTTGCTCTTGTTACCCAGGCTGGAGTGCAATGGCGCGATCTCGGCTCACCGCAACCTCCGCCTCCTGGGTTCAAGCAATTCTCCTGCCTCAGCCTCCTGAGTAGCTGGGATTACAGGCAAGCGCCACCATGCCCAGCTAATTTTTTGTATTTTTAGTAGAGACGGGGTTTCACCATGTTGACCAGGATGGTCTCGGTCTCTCGACCTCGTGATCCACCCGCCTCGGCCTCCCAAAGTGCTGGGATTACAGGCTTGAGCCACCGCGCCCAGCCCCTGTTCTGTATTTTTAGTAGAGACAGGGTTTCACCATGTTGACCAGAATGGTCTCGATCTCTTGACCTTGTGATCCACCCGCCTTGGCCTCCCAAAGTGCTGGGATTACAGGCGTGAGCCACCACACCTGGCCTCTAAAGCTTTTTAATAAATGTCCTCTCCTATGCTGAAACTTGCCTCAGTTTTTTTTTTTTTTTTTTTTGCCTTATGCCCCTCAGTTGAATTCTTTCTTCTGAGGAGGCAAGACTTGATGTTGCTGCAGACACGTAAGAATTTGCCACCGATAACCAGGATATCTTCCACTGGTAACATACCCGGCTGGTGTCGGAGGACTGACTGGCATCAGAAACCATCCCAGAGAACATGAAAAGGGCCCTAAATTCCCAAGGGAGCACAAAAATAGTATTTTAGAGTTTTGGTTCAGGTCTACTGGAAGGTGCAATGTAGGAGCAGGTTATGGTTAACAAGCCACCTTCAAATCAAATGAGACCTACAGGCTCCGAGCAGTCGCTTTGCCCCTCACTGACGTTGCAGGAGTTCTTAACCTGTGGTCCAGGTATGCCTAAGGGTGTCTGTACAGGCTTTGGGAAATTGTTTGTTTATGAGGTTTTTTTTGTTTTGTTCTTGAGGCAAGGCTGATTTGCTTAGATCAGATTCTCACAGAAACTTGGGACTGACAACTCTAGAAACTTTCCCACAACTGTCAGCAAGGCTAAGTGAAGGAGCCAAATATTTTACATATATAAATATGTGTATATCAGGGTTGAATGTAGACCGCAATGTGTTAAATCCCTCATATTTATAGATTCAACACGATCCTTATTCGCAATATATTATGTAATACTTTAGGATCTACATTCAACCCTGTTTTGTTTTGTTTTGTTTTGTTTTGTTTGAGATGGAGTTTCGCTCTTGTTACCCAGGCTGGAGTGCAATGGCGCGATCTCAGCTCAACCGCAACCTCCGCCTCCCGGGTTCAGGCAATTCTCCTGCCTCAGCCTCCTGAGTAGCTCGGATTACAGGTGTGTGCTACCATGCGCAGCTAATTTTTTGTATTTTTAGTAGAGACGGGGTTTCGCCATGTTGACCAGGATGGTCTCGATCTCTTGACCTCGTGATCCACCCGCCTCGGCCTCCCAAAGTGCTGGGATTACAGACTTGAGCCACCGCGCCCGGCCAACCCTGTTCTTTTTAAAGCCCGCTGGCAATGTGATTCACTAGCTTCAGCGTATGATGCTTGATTGGAATGAGTTTAATCAATCTCATAGCATCATAGACTTTATGAAAACAGAAAGTTTGGGAAAACACCACACCATGGGGAAATGATCAGAATGCAGAGGAGGTCCATCTAGTTTCCACGCATAAAACAAAAGGTGCTGCAGAGATTTGCAGCAGAAAGCAGCACAGGAGATGGCTGTTTTCAGGTGAGTTTCAGGTGGGCGCAGGGGCTGCTCTGGTAAGTACCTTACCTAAAGAGAGAAGTCTTGGTCTTTTCCTAAAGAGAAATTGATTAACCTGAAACTTCAAAGAATGAACAGTCCTGACCTTGTGGTTCTTGCTGACCTAGATCAGCAACTGACCTTATTTGAAAATTAGCCATATAGAAATGTGAGCCAAGGTGAGAGTCACAGTGTGTTAGAAACTCTGGAAGAGCCGGGCGCGGTGGCTCAAGCCTGTAATCCCAGCACTTTGGGAGGCCGAGGCGGGTGGATCACGAGGTCAAGAGATCGAGACCATCCTGGTCAACATGATGAAACCCCGTCTCTACTAAAAATACAAAACATTAGCTGGGCATAGTGGCGCGTGCCTGTAATCCCAGCTACTCAGGAGGCTGAGGCAGGAGAATTGCCTGAACCCAGGGGGCGGAGGTTGCGGTGAGCCGAGATCGTGCCATTGCACTCCAGCCTGAGTAACAAGAGCGAAACTCGGTCTCAAAAAAAAAAAAAAAAGAAAAAAATAAGAAAAAAGAAACTCTGGAAGAAGTTAGAAATCTTTTTTTTTTTTTTTTTTAAGTTCTTGAGACAGTCTCATTCTATCACTCACATTGGAGTGCAAGAATAGAGCTCACTGCTGCCTCAAACTTCTGGGCTTAAGCAATCCTCTCACCTCAGCCTCCCAAGCAGGTGGGACCAAAGGCCCATACCACTACACTCAGCTAATTTTTTAAAATTTTGTAGAGACAGGGACTTGCCATGTTGCCCAGACTGGTCTCAAAGTCCTGGGCTCCAGCGATCCTCCTACTTCGGCCTCCGGAGGTGCTGGGATTACAGGCGTCCGTCACCCCGCTCGGCCCAGACAGCCTCTTTGATGGGTCACTAATTGTTGGCCATAAACAACTGTTGGCCCACGGAGTGTTTCCAAAGTAATTGGAGCCAATATTGGCTCCCAATTAAGGGATTTCACAAGACAGTAAAGATTTCTATTTATTTTGAAAAGTCTGAAAACACAGCAACACTGGCCTTAAGTGCCCACTTGGGACCATTTGGTGACAGCTGTCCCCTTTAGAAGGTGCAGACTATCCTGGGTCCCACTCTTTGCAGAACAGGGATTGTGTTATTGGGGAATTGAGAGGTGCACAGCTGAATGACAGGAAAGAATTGCTGGGATTTCTTTTAAGCAGAAAAAAGAGGGTAAAGAGGAAGTACCCAAGTTTACTTTGGGTCTGGCCACTGTACTCTCTGCTTTGCCCGGGGAAGTGTGGAATTACATATTAGAGCCTTTGTCTACCTCACGGCACCTCATCTGAGCAGAGGGCCGAGTCCACTCCTAGCAGAAATTCAGAAGGCTCCAGGAAAATTCCACTGGGCCCTCCGTGTATCCTTGGGGACCCTGTTCGGAATCTCCAACGCTCTTTGGCCTGGAGTTGGTTTTATTAGTCAGTCCGGCATTGCGCTCACCCTTCACAATCAGGACAGCTTATTTCTGGTTTTCAGCTCCTTCTGCCCAATGCCAATTCATACTTGAGTTCCATATTCACTCCCAGCTTCTAATGGACCAATGTTTTCTATTTCAACAAACAGACTCTGGTTACCTATCACGTGTCAACCGCACAAAGTGCTGGGGAATTGAAGACAAGACATGATCTTGCCAGACAGCGGCACAGTGTGACTGAAATGTTTGTGCGGAAGGCAGACCATCTGATTGGGTGACGAAAATCTGTCCACCAGATGGCAGTCAAGAAACTCCAGTGTAATAAAACAGCTGCACAAAAATTAAAAAGGGAAGTTTGCCCTGAGGAAGAATAAAGAGCACTATGGCTTCTATTTCACGTGTACTTTTATGTTCTATGAAACACCTGACAGTTACATTCCCCAAACCCCTGGACTCTGGGTGTGATGTTCAGACGAGGAGGAACACAGTCTTTCAGGCCCTGTCTCCCTCCCCTGCAACCATCCATAATCTCCTGAGGACAGCACTGCAGGGTGAGACTAGGAATGAACTGGCTGTTGGTGAGATGTGCTTTGGTGGGGGAGGTGGGGGGGGCGGGGGAAGAATTCCTCCGTTTGAATGAAGGGCTGATTCTTATCTGAGTTCCCTCCCAACTGGCTGACCCTGGGAAGGGATGTCTTTCTTCTCCTAGATTCTGTGGCACTGCTCTCTCCCTCTCTGCTCATCTTCTGTGTAATTTGATTAGAAATATTTATTTTTTTTATGTGCAAGCTCTGCCAACTGTTCATAGTTTTTCACATTTTTTTCTGATTATAAGCTCGTTACAAGAAATGCAAATAGATTAAAAATTTAGAAAAAGTACAATTCGTCTATCATTCAATTCTTGGAGATAACCACCGTTAAGAGTTTGGCGTGTATTTAGAACAAAGTTTCTTCATCTCAGACCTGTTGGTATTTGGGGCCAGCAAATTCTTTGGAAAGCTGCTCTGTGGATTGCAGAAATGATTAGCAGCAGCCCTGGCTCTGCCCACTAGAGGGCAGCCTCACCACCGCCCCCGCCACAGCCTGGTTGTGACAATGTATCCAAACATTGCCAAATGGTTTCATGTTATGCATACTTCAGGCAACTTGCTTTTTAACTTACATTTGTTGTTGTTGTTGTGTCTTAACAATAGATTTTGGTCATCTTTCCGTTTCAGAACATCTGGACCTACTACATTCTTCAATCGATTGTATCATGATCTGTTTAACCTGGTATCTTATACTGGTGATCATTTGGACCATTTTAAATTTTCTTACTTTTACAAATAGAGCTTGATGAAAAAAAGCATTTAAAACACAAACTGTAGCCACTTGGAAGAGGAAAGGCATATTTCATAGCAGAGGGAAAACAAGTATCTATATTGCTTCCTTTTACTTATAAATCTTGGTTGGGAAAGGGTGTGGTGGCTCACGCCTGTAATCCTAGCACTTTGGGAGGTTGAGGCAGGTGGATCACAAAGTCAGGAGTTCAAGACCACACTGGCCAACATGGTGAAACCCCGACTCTACTAAAAAAATACAAAAATTCGGCGGCCGCAGTGGCTCAAGCCTGTAATCCCAGCACTTTGGGAGGCCGAGGCGGGTGGATACGAGGTCAAGAGATCGAGACCATCCTGGTCAACATGGTGAAACCCCCTCTCTACTAAAAATACAAAAAATTAGCTGGTCATGGTGGCGGGTGCCTGTAATCCCAGCTACTCAGGAGGCTGAGGCAGGAGAATTGCCTGAACCCAGGAGGCGGAGGTTGCGGTGAGCCGAGATCGCGCCATTGCACTCCAGCCTGGGTAACAAGAGCGAAACTCTGTCTCAAACACACACACACACACACACACACACACACACACACACCCCAAAAATTATTTGGGCATGGTGGCTCATTCCCGTAATCCCAGTTACTTGGGAAGCTGAGGTAGGAAGATTGTTTGAAGCAGGACTCGGGTGGCGGAGGTTGCAGCGAGCCGAGATCGCGCCACTACACTCCAACCTGGGCTACTGAGCGAGACTTCATCTAAAAAAACAAAAAAACAAAAAAACTTTAGGCCAAATTAATGGGTTCTTCCAGTAGTCTAGATATGATCAGAGCTTTAGAAATGCAAAGAAGGTCCAGGAATGGAGAGGGATAGAAAGCAGAATTGTTCCGCATACTATGAGGCAAAGTAGCAAACGGAAGGAGCAGTGTTTGCCGGTTTCTGCTTGCCAGTGTCATTTCACAAAGTCCCTAGCTGTGAGACCAGCAGCTCTCCAGAAAGATACTTTGACAGACAAAACAGGATAGAGCTCGTGAGCCCCCATGCCTCTTGCCTGAGTCACTGTATTTCTTAAAAGTTAATTGACCCTAGTCCTTGCCTTTTCTTACACATGATAACATGTCATGGGGTTATTTTTTCTTTCTTTTATTTTTTTCCTAGAGAAAGAAAAAGGGGGAGAGAGAAAAGGATTCTTGCTCGGTTGCCCAGGCTGGAATGCAAACTAAAAATAGGTAATAAAAACCTCTTTTATGCCGATAATTGTACTTAACAACGGAGACAGGAAGGAATAAGGGAAGAAAATAACAACCAACCAACCAACCAATACTTCATTTTAAGTCTGTGAGATACTATGCAAATAAGAGTGATTTTAATTCCAATTATGTGGTCAGTTTCGGAATAGGTGTAATATGATACTGAGAAAAATGTATGTTCTGTAGACCTGGGGTGGTGAATTCTATAAATACTCACTAAGTTTGCTTGTTCCAGGTCTAAATTCAGATCATAGATGTCCCTGTTAATTTTCTATCTGTTGATCCGTCAAATATTAACAATGTGAGGTCAAAATCTCCCGCTATTATTGTGCAGGAGTCCGAGTCTCTTTATAAGTCATTAAGAACTTGTCTTATGTATCTGGGTGTTCCTATATTGGGTGCATATATATTTCTGATCATTGACTCCTGTTGTTGCATTGATCCTTTTACCATTATGTAATGTCTTTCTTTGTTTCTTTTAGTCTTTGTTACCATTCAAGTCTATTTTGTCGGAGACAAAAGTTACAACTCCGGCTTTTTTGTTTGTTTGTTTGTTTGTTTTGCTCTGCATTTGATTGATAAATCTTCCTCCATCCCTTTGTTTTGACTCTTTGTGTGTCGTTGCTTGTGAGATAGATCTGGATACAGCGTACCAACTGGTTTTGACTTTTTATTGAATTTGCCTGTCTGTGTCTTTAATTAGGGCATTTAATCCATTTAAATTTAGGATTAATATTAATATTTGAGAGTTCAATATTGTAATTTAATGCTAGCTGGCTATTTTGCCAGTTAGTTGATGTAGGCTCTTCATTATAGAGATACTTTTTACGTTTTGGTAAGTTTTTGGAATGACTGATACTGGTTGTTCCTTTCTATGTTTAGTACTTCTTTCAGAAGCTCTTGTAAAGCAGGCCTGGTGGTGATGAAATCTCTGAGTGCTTGCTTGTTCATGAAAAATTTTATTTTTCCTTCACTTATGAAGCTTAGTTTGGCTGGATATGAGATTCTGGGTTGAAAATTCTTTTCTTTGAGGATATTGAATATTGACCCCCACTCTCTTCTAGTTTGTAGGGTTTCTGCTGAGATGTCTACTGTGAGTCTGATAGGCTTCCCTTTATGGGTAATCTGACCTTTCTCTCTAGCTGCCCTTAGAATTTTCTCCTTTATTTCAACCCTAGTAAATCTAGCAATTATGTGTCTTGGAGTTGCTCTACTTGAGGAATATCTTTGTGGTGTTCTCTGGATTACCTGGAGTTGAATATTGTCCTGCCTTACTAGGTTAGGAAAGTTTTCCTGAATAATATCCTGAACAATATTTTCCAACTTGGATTCATTCTCTTCATGACATTCAGGTACACCTATCAAACGTAAATTAGGTCTTTTCACATAGTCCCATATTTCTGGGAGACTGCTCATTCCTTTTTACTCTTTCTTCTCTAATCTTGTCTTCCTGTTTCATTTCATTAAGTTGGTCTTCGATCTCTGATATCCTTTCTTCTGCTTGATCAACTCGATGGTTAAAACCTGTGCATACTTCGCAGAGTTTTCGTATTGTATTCTTCAGCTCCATTAATTCATTTATATTCCTCTTTAAATTGTCTATTTTTTTTTTTTTTTTGAGACAGAGTTTCACGCTTGTTACCCAGGCTGTAGTGCAATGGTGCGATCTCGGCTCACTGCAACCTCCGACTCCTGGGTTCAGGCAATTCTCCTGCCTCAGCCTTCTGAGTAGCTGGGATTACAGGCATGTGCCACCATGCCCAGCTAATGTTTTGTATTTTTAGTAGAGACAGGGTTTCACCATGTTGACCAGGATGGTCTCGATCTCTAGACCTCGTGATCCACCCACCTTGGCCTCCCAAAGTGCTGGGATTACAGGCTTGAGCCACCGCGCCCAGCGCATGTTTTATATTTTTAGTAGAGACAGGGTTTCACCATGTTGACCAGGATGGTCTCGATCTCTTGACCTCGTGATCCACCCGCCTCAGCCTCCCAAAGTGCTGGGATTACAGGCTTGAGTCACCACGCCCGGCCTTAAATTGTCTATTCTCATTAGCATTTCGTCAAACCTTTTTTCAAGGTTCTTAGTTCCTTCACATTGGGCTAAAACATGTTCTTTTAGCTCACAAAAGTTCCTTATTATCCACCTTCTGAAGCCTAAATCTGTTAATGGAACACACTCGTTCTCCATCAGACCTTGTTCCCTTGTGGATGAGGAACTGTGATCTCCTACAGAGGGAGAGGCATTCTGATTTTAGGTATTTTCGGCCTTTTTACGCTGGTTTCTTCGCATCATTGTGAGTTCAACCACCTGTCCTCTTTGTAATTGCCAACTTTCAAATTAGGTCTCTGACTGGACTTCCTACTTGTTGATTCCCAGCACCAGAATCTGAGCAACCCACTGTGTCGGTTAAAACAGTGGCATTAAGATTTGTGGTGCTTTCCTGCCCGGGAATCTCTGGTCTGGCTTCCTGCTGGAGTCCCTTTTTCAATCAGCTGAATGGGCGACTTTGCCTTCCTGGAGCTCCAAACGTCGACCAAAAGGGGATCCAGTCCCATTTACTCTGCACCGAGAACCGCCTTGCTGGGGCACTGGCAAAACCACCATGCCAGCCACAAGAGTCGTGCTGGCGACCCATGGGGCTCGTCCGCTGGGAATCTCCTGGTCTGTGGGCAACAAAAATTCATCTGGAAGTGTGGCATCCTCTCATTCTGTGCGCTTTCTCTGGGAGCTACAATCCTGAGCTGCTAATATTTGGCCATCTTGGATCTCTCTCTTCGGGGTTGGTCTTAATGCTTCTACTACCTAGAACCAAATGTACTTTAGTAAACTATAATCAAATGTACTCTTGTACCCAACCTTAGATGTGAGTTTGCACATACTGAACCTGCAACACCTACCAATGGGCTGAAACACTGCTGTAGAGGAGTCTACACACCACCCAGAAAGACTCCTCCCTGGCTATGGGCCTCAATCTGTGGTCCTCAATAAGGATTGTGAATAGCTGGGTGCAGTGGCTCACACCTGTAATCCCAGCACTTTGGGAGGCTGAGGTGGGCGAATTACAAGGTCAGGAGATCGAGACCATCCTGGCTAAGACAGTGAAACCCCATCTCTACTGATAAAAAAAAAAAAAAAAAAAAAAAAAAAAAAGATTAGCCAGGCATGGTGGCACACACCTGTAGTCCCAGCTACTTGGGAGGCTGAGGCAGGAGAATCGCTTGAACTCAGGAGGTGAAGGCTGCAGTGAGCTGAGATCGAGCCATTGCATTCCAGCCTGGGTGACAAAGTGAGACTCCATCTCAAAAAAAAAAAAAAAAAAAAAAAAAAAGAATTGTGAGTAAAACGTACTTTAATTCTTTAAAAGCTTGATTTTTTTCCCCCTTGGACATTTTGACTGTCTCTAGTCCATGGGAAAATCCTGAAAACAGAGAACTGATAAGATGTCAGGAAATGCCTGAGGAGGACAGAAAAGGTCAAGTGACAAGCAGGAGACCAGAGCCCATGGGACATATGTGGCCAGCGAGAAAGTCTTCATGGGAAAGTGGACAAAGGACCTTTATGTATGAGGATGTCTAATATTAAGTTTTGAAGAGTCAGTTGTGTGGTTGTAAAAATCCACAGTCGATGGTTTGGGAGCCGTTTTGGTTGTTCTGCTTTGTCTTGTTTTGTCTGGAGAAGATGGAATGGTAAAGAAAGGGGATTAAATTTTACACGTAGGTAGGTTCAAATAAAAAAGACAAGATGGGCTAAAAGAGGTGAGATGCAAGTGGGCTTGAGACAGCACCAGAGCTCTGAGCAAGATAGAAAGAACTGTAAAACGGCCAAAACACAGACATCACAGGCAGGGCAATGCACATCCCACCGGGTTAGGATTCCCAGGTGACCTTCATTTAAATCTCAAGGCACAGCGTGACTGCCGGCTGCTGACTCACGCCAGCGGGACTGCTATGACATCCTTTCTGAACGTACACCTTTAAGTTTTGGTGCAACATTTTTTGTTTAATTCATAAGTATTCATTGACTTTCCACCATCTGCAAATGCAGCAATGAGCAAGCTAGTCAGTTGCCTGAGATCCATAAAGATGATGTTTGCATTTTCTCTCTCTCTCTCTCTCTCTCTCAGTCTCTCTCTTTTGTAGAAACGGATTTATTTAAAGAGAGAGAGAAACAAGAGAAGGAGAAACAGCTAACTCTCACACTGAGTGAGCGAATCCAGAAAGATGGAATATGGAAGGGAAAGCAGCTTTCGCACTAAGTGGAAGGGAATAGAGAGAGATGGAGTTTAGGAGGGGAAGACAGGCTTCCACGAGAGAGTGTGGAAGGGGACCCCAGAGGGGAAATCCAGGACAGAGAAAAACAGCTTCCATGAAGGGAACGTTCTTGGAAGGGGACCCAAACATGGAGTCCCCTTTTTTTTTTTTTTTTCGTAGAAAGTGATTTATTTAAAGAGAGAGAGAAACAGGAGGAGAAAGAATCAGCTAACTCTCACACTGAGTGAGAGAATCCAGAAAGATGGCATCCAGGAGAAGAAACATGTTTGCATTCTCTTAGTTAAATTGTTAGGTCAAAAACATGATAATTAAAACATTCTGAAATCCATTTCTATATGTTCTTCCTTATCCAGAGATTTTATTTTCTTCCACGCGTTGCTTTTGTATTTTGTATTTGCTAATGGTTTGATGTGTTTCTTTCTATTTAATTGTCTTATACATTAGAATCCCGAAATTGATTTTTCCCCCAAACCTCCAACTCGTTTTTTAGAGCCACAACTTATCCCGTAGTTCAGCCTTCCACCACTGATTTGCAATGCTTCCCTCATGATATTTTAATTTCGGTGTTTTAGCGTCTGCTTCTGAGATTCTGTGTTTTAGAATCCGCTATTCCTTCTATTCCATCGATTTGCCTATCTTTTCTTATGCCAGAACCACAGTTATTGTTTTAGCGGTTATAGCTTTATGACTAATTTAACATCTGGTAAAGCAAGTACTTCCTCTTCACTTTCTTTTTCCTTCTTTAAAAAAAGTTTAGTGATTCTTGGCAATGTATTATTCCAGTGGAAACCTGCATTACGTGAGAAAAGCCCTGAGCATTTTTCTATTTTTAAAATATTTCTAAAGATTTTTTTCCTGAAGGGAGACCGTATCTTTATTATACTGGACAGTAAACAAACCTGTCCTTTGCTCTGGATAGAGATACCATCTCTAGCTTCTAAGACTATTCATTATACAAACAGCCTGGAAGACAGGCAGGAACGAAGGCCATCAGTGTGGCCTCTGCTCACAAGATGAGCAGAAATGGGAAACACCCATAAAAAAAAATGGCCTCAACACTTAACACTTTCACCATATAATAATATCAATCATGATAATAATACTGATGATTGGTATGAAATAATATAATGAAGAGTGAGGCTTCGTGGATTCTAGCTTTGTTTGATGCTAGCTTTGTGGCCTTAGGAAAGTTAATTTGTATCCCTAAGCTCCGATTTCCTCTTCTATAAAATGGAGATAATGGTAACACATTCCTCATAAAATTTGTTGTAAAGTTTCATCAATTAATGGCTGAAGGACTTTAAGAAGTTTAAATTAGGCCGGGTGCGGTGACTCACGCCTGTAATCCCAGCACTTTGGGAGGCCGAGGCGGGTGGATAATGAGGTCAACAGATCGAGACCATCCTGGTCAACATGGTGAAACCCCGTCTCTACTAAAAATACAAAAAATTAGCTGGGCATGGTGGCGCGTGCCTGTAATCCCAGCTACTCAGGAGGCTGAGGCAGGAGAATTGCCTGAACCCAGGAGGCGGAGGTTGCGGTGAGCCAAGATGGCGCCATTGCACTCCATTGAAACTCCGTCTCAAAAAAAAAAAAAAAAAAAAAAAAAAAAGAAGGTTAAATTAGATGGTCTATGTAAAGTACTTAGCCCAGTGCCTACCACACAACATCATGTAAAATGGGTTGTATTGTTATTTGTAAAACAAACTATTAAATTATATTTACTTTGGATCTGGCCATTGTACTTTCTGTTTTCATTAATTTTAACTTTTTTTTTTCAGTTTATTTCTTTGAGTTTCCCAGTGGATACTATCACTTGTAAATAGTAATTATTTGTGTTCTGCTTCCTAAAAGTCACCCTTTTTATTTTTGTGTCATATCTTAATGTATTAGCCAGGACTTCTCAAATGACAATAAATAGTAATAGCGATAATAGATATTACAATGGGATAACTTTCAATGATTCGCCTTTGAGTACAGTGTTGGCTCTTGGTCTAAAGTATGTATTCTTTCACATTTTTAAGGAAGCATTCTTCTATGAGTAAGTTTTTTTTTTTTTTTTGAGACGGAGTTTCGCTCTTCTTACCCAGGCTGGAGTGCAATGGCACGATCTCGGCTCACCGCAACCTCCGCCTCCTGGGTTCAGGCAATTCTCCTGCCTCAGCCTCCTGAGTAGCTGGGATTACAGGCACGCACCACCATGCCCAGCTGATTTTTTGTATTTTTAGTAGAGACAGGGTTTCACCATGTTGACCAGGATGGTCTCGATCTCTTGACCTTGTGATCCATCCGCCTTGGCCTCCCAAAGTGCTGGGATTACAGGCTTGAGCCACCGCGCCCGGCCGAGTAAGTTTTTAAAGCTTTTATCGGAATGAATTTTTTTTACAGGAATATTATTTTATTTTATTATTATTTTTCTTTTTTTAATTGCATTTTAGGTTTTGGGGTACATGTGAAGAACATGCAAGACTGTTGCATAGGTACACACGTGGCAGTGTGATTTGCTGCCTTCCTCCCCATCACCTATATCTGGCTTTTCTCCCCATGCTATCTCTCCCCACCTCCCCACCCCCGCGTCCCTCCCCCATTTCCCCCCAACAGACCCCAGTGTGTAGTGCTCCCCTCTCTGTGTCCACATGTTCTCATTGTTCAACACCCGCCTGTGAGTGAGAACATGCGGTGTTTGATTTTATGCTCTTGTGTCAGTTTGCTGAGAATGATGGTTTCCAGGTTCATCCATGTCCCTACAAAGGACACGAACTGATCGTTTTTGATGGCTACATAATATTCCATGGTGTATATGTATGAATATTTTATCAAATGCTGTTTCAGCATCATTTAAGTTTGTATGATTTTCTTTTTTGACCGGTTATTGATATTAATAGTTTGGTAGTACTTTCTTCTTCATTATGCTAAGTGAAATAAGCCAAGCACAGAAAGACAGACACTACATGAGCTTACTTATTTGTGGAATCTAAAAAAGTCAAACTTGGCCGGGCGTGGTGGCTCACGCCTGTAATCCCAGCACTTTGGGAGGCCGAGATGGGCAGATAACCTGAGGTCAGGCATTTGAAACCAGCTTGACCAGCATGGTGAAATGCTCTCTCTACTAAAAGTACAAAAATCATCTGGGTGTGGTGGTGGGTGCCTGTAATCCCAGCTACTCGGGAGGTTGAGGCAGGAGAATGGCTTGAACCTGGGAGCCAGCCGGGCACGGTGGCTCAAGCCTGTAATCTCAGCACTTCGGGAGGCCGAGGCGGGCGGATCACAAGGTCAAGAGATGGAGACCATTCTGGCCAACATGGTGAAACCCCGTCTACTAAAAAAAAAATACGAAAATTAGCTGAATGTGGTGGCGTACACCTGTAGTCCCAGCTACTCCGGAGGCTGAGGCAGGAGAATTGCTTGAACCCGGGAGGTGGAGGTTGCAGTGAGCCGAGATTGTGCCACTGCACTCCAGCCTGGCGCCTGGTGACAAAGTGAGACTCTGTCTCAAAAAAAAAAAAAAAAAAAAAAGCTTGCAGTGAGCTGAGATCGCGCCACTGCACTCCAGATGGATGACAAAGTGAGACTGTGTCTCAAAACTAACAAACTAACTAATTAAATAAATAACTAAAAGTCATAGAAGTAGAGAAGTTGAGACTAGCGGTTATCAGAGCGGGGCGCAGGGAGGAGAAGTGGAAGAGAAAAGGGAAACGCTGGTTAAAGGATACCAAGTTCAGTTAGGAGGAATAAGTTACAGTGATCTATTACATAGAATGGTGGCTATAGTTGATAACAATGTATCGTCTATATCAAAATCGCTAAAAGTAGATTTTAAACATTCTCATCACAAAGAAATAAGCATGTGAGGTGATTAACATGTTTTTAGCCAGATTTAATCATTCCACAATGTATACATGTATCATAACATTGTACCTCACAAACACATAAAATTATGATCTGTCAATTAAATGCAAAATTAAAATAAAAAAAAATAGTACTTTGTCCTTTCATTCCTGAAATAAACCTACTGTATCTTTGGGATTTTTTGGGTCACTTTTGATTCACGGGTATTTTTGGTCAAGATTTTCATATACAAGCTCATGAATGGGTTGGGCTGCAATGTCTAATTGCAATCTCTCTTGCCAGATTATGAAAAGACTGTTCATGAGAACCTTCCCAACACGCTGAGACATTCTCCTAAAATTTGAGTTGGGACTCTGGCTTTTTTCTACTAAAAAATCAGTTTCTGAAACACTGGTAGCTTGTCCCTTTCAGGTTACACAGAATATTCCCTTTCAGCTTTTCTCATGGTCTGGCAAACACTTTTAAAAATAATTAGTATCAGGCCGGGCGCAGTGGCTCACGCCTGTAATCCCAGCACTTTGGGAGGCTGAGGTGGGTGGATCACGAGGTCAAGAGATCAAGACCATCCTGGTCAACATGGTGAAACCCCGTCTCTACTAAAAATACAAAAATTAGCTGGGCATGGTGGTGCGTGCCTGTAATCCCAGCTACTCAGGAGGCTGAGGCAGGAGAATTGCCTGAACTCAGGAGGCGGAGGTGGTGGTGAGCCGAGATTGCGCCATTGCACTCCAGCCTGGGTAACAAGAGTGAAACTCCGTCTCAAAAAAAAAAAAAAAAAAAAAAGAATCAGTATCAATTATTTACACATTCTTCCAGAAAAAAAAAAAGAGGAGGAAATACTTCCCAACTCATTCTTCAACACTAAAACTAAACCAATATTCTTTATGATTATACACACAAAATTCCTTAGTTGAAAACCTGACTCCAGCAACACGTAAAAAAAATTATATACCGGGGCCGGGCGCGGTGGCTCAAGCCTGTAATCCCAGCACTTTGGGAGGCCGAGGCGGGTGGATCACGAGGTCGAGAGATCGAGACCAACCTGGTCAACATGGTGAAACCCCGTCTCTACTAAAAATACAAAAAATTAGCTGGGCATGGTGGCGCGTGCCTGTAATCCCAGCTACTCAGGAGGCTGAGGCAGGAGAATTGCCTGAACCCAGGAGGCGGAGGTTGCGGTGAGCCGAGATCGCGCCATTGCACTCCAGCCTGGGTGACAAGAGCGAAACTCCGTCTCAAAAAAAAAAAAAAAAAAAAAAAAAAAAAAAAAAAAAAAAAAAAAAAAAAAAAAAAAATTATATACCATGACCAAGTGAGATCTATCCATGAAATACACAGTCAGTTTAACATCCAAAATGTAACTAATGTAATATACTACATTAATAAAGTACAAAAATCATATGACATCTCTTTTTTCTTTTTCTTTTTTTTTTTTTTTTGAGATGGAGTTTTGCTCTTGTTACCCAGGCTGGAGTGCAATGGCGCGATCTCGGCTCACAGCAACCTCCGCCTCCTGGTTTCAGGCAATTCTCCTGCCTCAGCCTCCTGAGTAGCTGGGATTACAGGCACGCACCACCATACCCAGCTAATTTTTTGTATTTTTAGTAGAGACGGGATTTCACCATGTTGACCAGGATGGTCTCGATCTCTTGACCTCGTGATCCACTCACCTCGGTCTCTCAAAGTGCTGGGATTATAGGCGTGAGCCACCGTGCCCGGTCCCTGGCATCTCAATAGATGCAGGAAAAGCATTTGATAGAATCCAACGTTCTTTTATGATAGGAATACTGAGGAACTTCCTCAACGTGATAAAGAAAATCTGTGGGCCGGGCGCGGTGGCTCACGCCTGTAATCCCAGCACTTTGGGAGGCCAAGGCAGGTGGATCACGAGGTCAAGAGATCGAGACCATCCTGGTCAACATGGTGAAATCCCGTCTCTACTAAAAATACAAAAAATTAGCTGGGCATGGTGGTGCCTGCCTGTGATCCCAGCTACTCAAAAAGAAAAAAAAAAATCTGTGAAAAACTCACAGTTGTTAACACCGTATATATATATTTATACATATATGTTTCATTGCACTTTAGGTTCTGGGGTACATGCGCAGAACATGCAGGATTGTTGCATAGGTCCATACAATGTGGTTTGCTGCCTCCATCCCCATCATCTATATCTGATATTTCTCCCCATGCTATCTCTCCCCAACTCCCCACCCCCCGCAGTCCCTCCCCTATTTCCCCCCAACAGACCCCAGTGTGTAGTGCTCCCCTCTCTGTGTCCACATGTTCTCATTGTTCAACACCCGCCTGTGAGTGAGAACATGCGGTGTTTGATTTTATGCTCTTGTGTCAGTTTGCTGAGAATGATGGTTTCCAGGTTCATCCATGTCCCTACAAAGGACACGAACTGATCGTTTTTGATGGCTACATAATATTCCATGGTGTATATGTATGAATATTTTATCAAATGCTGTTTCAGCATCATTTAAGTTTGTATGATTTTCTTTTTTGACCGGTTATTGATATTAATAGTTTGGTAGTACTTTCTTCTTCATTATGCTAAGTGAAATAAGCCAAGCACAGAAAGACAGACACTACATGAGCTTACTTATTTGTGGAATCTAAAAAAGTCAAACTTGGCCGGGCGTGGTGGCTCACGCCTGTAATCCCAGCACTTTGGGAGGCCGAGATGGGCAGATAACCTGAGGTCAGGCATTTGAAACCAGCTTGACCAGCATGGTGAAATGCTCTCTCTACTAAAAGTACAAAAATCATCTGGGTGTGGTGGTGGGTGCCTGTAATCCCAGCTACTCGGGAGGTTGAGGCAGGAGAATGGCTTGAACCTGGGAGCCAGCCGGGCACGATGGCTCAAGCCTGTAATCTCAGCACTTCGGGAGGCCGAGGCGGGCGGATCACAAGGTCAAGAGATGGAGACCATTCTGGCCAACATGGTGAAACCCCGTCTACTAAAAAAAAAATACGAAAATTAGCTGAATGTGGTGGCGTACACCTGTAGTCCCAGCTACTCCGGAGGCTGAGGCAGGAGAATTGCTTGAACCCGGGAGGTGGAGGTTGCAGTGAGCCGAGATTGTGCCACTGCACTCCAGCCTGGCGCCTGGTGACAAAGTGAGACTCTGTCTCAAAAAAAAAAAAAAAAAAAAAAAAGCTTGCAGTGAGCTGAGATCGCGCCACTGCACTCCAGATGGATGACAAAGTGAGACTGTGTCTCAAAACTAACAAACTAACTAATTAAATAAATAACTAAAAGTCATAGAAGTAGAGAAGTTGAGACTAGCGGTTATCAGAGCGGGGCGCAGGGAGGAGAAGTGGAAGAGAAAAGGGAAACGCTGGTTAAAGGATACCAAGTTCAGTTAGGAGGAATAAGTTACAGTGATCTATTACATAGAATGGTGGCTATAGTTGATAACAATGTATCGTCTATATCAAAATCGCTAAAAGTAGATTTTAAACATTCTCATCACAAAGAAATAAGCATGTGAGGTGATTAACATGTTTTTAGCCAGATTTAATCATTCCACAATGTATACATGTATCATAACATTGTACCTCACAAACACATAAAATTATGATCTGTCAATTAAATGCAAAATTAAAATAAAAAAAAATAGTACTTTGTCCTTTCATTCCTGAAATAAACCTACTGTATCTTTGGGATTTTTTGGGTCACTTTTGATTCACGGGTATTTTTGGTCAAGATTTTCATATACAAGCTCATGAATGGGTTGGGCTGCAATGTCTAATTGCAATCTCTCTTGCCAGATTATGAAAAGACTGTTCATGAGAACCTTCCCAACACGCTGAGACATTCTCCTAAAATTTGAGTTGGGACTCTGGCTTTTTTCTACTAAAAAATCAGTTTCTGAAACACTGGTAGCTTGTCCCTTTCAGGTTACACAGAATATTCCCTTTCAGCTTTTCTCATGGTCTGGCAAACACTTTTAAAAATAATTAGTATCAGGCCGGGCGCAGTGGCTCACGCCTGTAATCCCAGCACTTTGGGAGGCTGAGGTGGGTGGATCACGAGGTCAAGAGATCAAGACCATCCTGGTCAACATGGTGAAACCCCGTCTCTACTAAAAATACAAAAATTAGCTGGGCATGGTGGTGCGTGCCTGTAATCCCAGCTACTCAGGAGGCTGAGGCAGGAGAATTGCCTGAACTCAGGAGGCGGAGGTGGTGGTGAGCCGAGATTGCGCCATTGCACTCCAGCCTGGGTAACAAGAGTGAAACTCCGTCTCAAAAAAAAAAAAAAAAAAAAAAAGAATCAGTATCAATTATTTACACATTCTTCCAGAAAAAAAAAAAGAGGAGGAAATACTTCCCAACTCATTCTTCAACACTAAAACTAAACCAATATTCTTTATGATTATACACACAAAATTCCTTAGTTGAAAACCTGACTCCAGCAACACGTAAAAAAAATTATATACCATGACCAAGTGAGATCTATCCATGAAATACACAGTCAGTTTAACATCCAAAATGTAACTAATGTAATATACTACATTAATAAAGTACAAAAATCATATGACATCTCTTTTTTCTTTTTCTTTTTTTTTTTTTTTTTTGAGATGGAGTTTTGCTCTTGTTACCCAGGCTGGAGTGCAATGGCGCGATCTCGGCTCACAGCAACCTCCGCCTCCTGGTTTCAGGCAATTCTCCTGCCTCAGCCTCCTGAGTAGCTGGGATTACAGGCACGCACCACCATACCCAGCTAATTTTTTGTATTTTTAGTAGAGACGGGATTTCACCATGTTGACCAGGATGGTCTCGATCTCTTGACCTCGTGATCCACTCACCTCGGTCTCTCAAAGTGCTGGGATTATAGGCGTGAGCCACCGTGCCCGGTCCCTGGCATCTCAATAGATGCAGGAAAAGCATTTGATAGAATCCAACGTTCTTTTATGATAGGAATACTGAGGAACTTCCTCAACGTGATAAAGAAAATCTGTGGGCCGGGCGCGGTGGCTCACGCCTGTAATCCCAGCACTTTGGGAGGCCAAGGCAGGTGGATCACGAGGTCAAGAGATCGAGACCATCCTGGTCAACATGGTGAAATCCCGTCTCTACTAAAAATACAAAAAATTAGCTGGGCATGGTGGTGCCTGCCTGTGATCCCAGCTACTCAAAAAGAAAAAAAAAAATCTGTGAAAAACTCACAGTTGTTAACACCGTATATATATATTTATACATATATGTTTCATTGCACTTTAGGTTCTGGGGTACATGCGCAGAACATGCAGGATTGTTGCATAGGTCCATACAATGTGGTTTGCTGCCTCCATCCCCATCATCTATATCTGATATTTCTCCCCATGCTATCTCTCCCCAACTCCCCACCCCCCGCAGTCCCTCCCCTATTTCCCCCCAACAGACCCCAGTGTGTGATGCTCCCCTCCCTGTGTCCATGTGTTCTCATTATTGAACACCCACCTATGAGTGAAAACATGTGGTGTTTGGTTTTCTGTTCTTGTGTCAGTTTGCTGAGAATGATGGTTTCCAGATTCATCCATGTCCCTACAACAGACACGAACTCATCATTTTTGATGGCTGCATAGTATTCCATGGTGTATATATGCCACATTTTCCCTATCCAGTCTATTGATGGGCATTTGGGTTGGCTCCAGGTCTTTGCTATTGTAAACAGTGCCACAATGAACATACGTGTGCATGTGTTAACACCATATTTAATGAAGGAAGACAAGAAAGTCCGCTCTCACCACTTCTATTCAACAATGTGTGGAAATTCTACCCAGGGCAAGTAGGCACAGAAATGAAATAAAATGCATTCAGATCAGAAAGGAAGAAGTAAACTAACTATCTGTATTTGCAGATGACATGATCTTGCATATAGAAAATACTACGAAATTTACTTAAACTATTAGTACTAATAAATGAGTTCAGAAAAGCTGTAAGATTTAAGATTAACACACCAAATGGGCCATGTATATTAGCTTGTGCCTGTAACCCCAGTGCTTTGGAAAGCCAAGGCACGATATCTCTTGAGGCCACAAATTTGAGACCAGCCTGGGCAACGTAGCAAGATTACGTCTCTAAAAAGAAGAAATAGACCAGGCGCGGTGGCTCACGCCTGTAATCCCAGCACTTTGGGAGACTGAGGAGGGCGGATCACGAGGTCAAGAGATCGAGACCATCCTGGCCAACATGGTCAAAGCCCGTCTCTACTAAAAATACAAAAATTAGCTGGGCGTGGTGACATACACCTGTAGTCCCAACTACTTGGGAGGCTGAGGCAAGAGAATTGCTTGAACCTGGGAGGTGGAGGTTGCGGTGAGGCGAGACCGTACCACTGCACTCCAGCCTGGCACCTGGCAACAGAGCAAGACTCTGTCTCAAAAAAAAAAGAAAAAAGAAAGAAAGAAAAATTAAAAGATTAATATACAGAATGAATTGTACTTCTATATGCTTTATTAAAAATCTGAAAAAAATTGGCCGGTGTGATGGCTCAAGCCTGTAATCCCAGCACTTTGGGAGGCCGAGGCGGGTGGATCATGAAGTCAAGAGATCGAGACCATCCTGGTCAACAAGATGAAACCGTCTCTACTAAAAATACAAAAAATTAGCTGGGCATGATGGTGCGTGCCTGTAGTCCCAGCTACTAGGGAGGCTGAGGCAGGGAATTGGTTGAACCCAGGTTGCGGTGAGCCGAGATCGTGACATTGCACTCCAGTCTGGGTAACAACAGCGAAACTCCGTCTCAAAAAAAAAAAAAAACCTGAAAAAATTAGAAAATAATTCCATTGACAACAGCATCAATCAAATAAGAATTATAAAATGGAAATAAATTTAGTAATAAAAAATTAAATCATTTTTGTTTGTTTTGTTTCGTTGTTTTGTTTTTTAGAGACAGAGTCTGTCTCTGTCACACAGGGTGGAGTACAGTGGCATGATCATAATTCACTGCAGCCTCAAACTATGGGGCTCAAGTGATCCTCCAGCCTCAGCCTCCCAAAGTAGGATAAATCTTGTACTCTAAAAACTATAGGCTGGGCGCAGTGGCTCACGCCTGTAATCCCAGCACTTTGGGAGGCCGAGGCGGGTGGATCACGAGGTCAAGAGATCGAGATCATCCTGGTCAACATGGTGAAACCCCATCTCTACTAAAATACAAAAATTAGCCTGTCATGGTGGCGCACGCCTGTAGTCCCAGCTACTCAGGAGGCTGAGGCAGGAGAATTGCTTGAACCCAGGAGCCGGAAGTTGCGGTGAGCAGAGATCGCACCACTATACTCCAGCCTGGGTAACAAGAGCGAAACTCCGTCTCAAAAAAAAAAAAAAGAAAAAAAAACTGTAAAATATTGTTGAGAGAACTTCTAGAAGATCCAAATAAATGACAACACATTTATGGATCAGAAGACTAGATATTGTTAAGATGACAATTCTCCCTAAATGGATTTATCGATTCAACACAATCCCTAAAAACCCCAGTTGGCTTGTATGCAAAAACTGACAAACTAAACACAAAGTTTATGTTGAAATGTGAGGCACCCAGAATAGCCAAAATAATCTTGTAAAAAAGGGAAAAGTTAGAGGAGCCTCACTTCCTGATTTTAAAACTTACTACAAAACTATAATAATTAAGACAGTGTGGTGCTGGCATAAAGATAGACTTATAAGTGAATGGTGCAGAATCCTCACATATAACCTCTTATAATTATAGTCAATTTATTTTCAACAAGGGAGTCAAGACAATTCAATGAGATCAAGAATAATCTTTTCAAAAATTGATGCAGAAACTACCAGGTACCTGCATGTAAAACAGTAAAGTTAGACCCTTCCTCACACCATTTATAAAAATTTATTAAAATGAACCAGATATCTACATTTCAGAGCTAAAACTATAAAACTCTTAGGAGAATATAGAGGAACAAATCTTTGTGACTTTGGTGTAGGCAAAGCCTTCTTACATACAACACTCAAAGTATAAGCATCAATAACAAAAAAGAAAAATTAGACTTCTTTAAATAAAAAACTGTGTGTTTCAAAGAATTCATCAAGAAAGTAAAAAGATAGTTTACATGATAGGAGAAAATATTTACAAATCACAGTTTGTAAGGGATGGTAGTGAATTCGTATCATTTTATGTTGTCTTGGTATCCATTTTAAATAAAGTTGGGCTTGTTTGTACCAGGTGGCACCCCACTCTCATTGGTGTGCTGCCCGCCTCCCTTTGGGACCTGTGAGTAATATACTGCCTCTGCGACTTCATGCATTTTGTTGTGCTGCCTCTCACCTGGTTCACCGGACTGACACACCCAAATTTAACTTCTTCACTGGCCAGGGATCATCTAGAGAGTGGCCATCTTGGTAGGAATAAACAGGACACAGATCAGACAGCAACAAAAGCATCTGCCAGGATAAAGAAGTGTCTCACGGAAGGTACACTGTAGGCAGCCATGACCAAATTCCCCAAAGCCCAAGACTAGAGTTCACAGCCTGTATTCTAAGAGAGACCTCAAGAGTAAATTAGAAGGGCCGGACATGGTGGCTCACGCCTCTCATCCCAGTGCTTTAGGAGGCTGAGTAGGATGGATTGCTTGAGCCCAGGAGTTTAAAACCAGCTTGGGCAACATGGTAAAACCCTGTCTCTACTAAAAATACTAAAAATTAGCCAGGTATGGTGGCACACACCTGTAATCCTGCTACTTGGGAGGCTGAAACAGGAGAGGGTAACTTGAGCCCGGAAGGTGGAGGCTGCAGTGAGCCAAGGTCACACCACTGCACTTTAGCCTTGGCAACAGAGTGAGACTCTCAAAAAAAAAAAAAAAAAAAAAAAAAAAAAAAAAAAAAAAGACTAATTTAGAGGAAAACACATAATAAAATAATAGTTCATTGTGTGTATCCAGGGTACATAATAAACCCTTAAAACTCAACAATACAAGAACAAATGACCCGATTTGGAGATAAGACCTAGCTAGATACCTTTAAATAGCCTTTCTTGCCCTCTCTTCTGTCCAGTTCTGCCAGAGCTCTGACCAGCAACGTGGAGTGGTCAAGTGAGAATGGTCAAGAGCTGTTGCAGAAGCAGAGATCTAATTGAAACTACTTTATCTAATGTTTGATCATGAAATCTTACCTGCTACACCTAATCTCACAGAAAACATGATCACCTGCGCTTCGGTGCCCCTCTATCTCACACACACATTTCTTGAGGCATTTATAGCATTTTCTTTTCTTTCTTTCTTTCTTTCTTTTTTTTTAAAGATGGGTTTCACCATGTTGGTCAGGCTGGTCTTAAACTCCCAACCTCAGGTGATCTGCCCGCCTTGGCCTCCAAAGTGCTTGGATTACAGGCGTGAGCCACTACGCCTGGCTGCATTTTCTTATACATACTTATTCACATGCCTATGTTTTCCTTAGCAGTCTGATAACTGTTAACATGTCTGTGTCTTTATTATTTGGGACAGCCCCTGGCACTAAGTGGAAGCTCAAGGAACATTTGTGGAATGAAAATATGACAGAAATAAGACAGCCCAGAAAAGAGTTGGCTGGGAAGCCTAAGAGAGTCTAGAACCTCAAAGAAGACACGTTAACGGAGAGGGGCGGTTGGAAGTGGGGGTGGGAGACTGGTTCCAAGGGTCAGAAAAAAGGTCTATGAAGCAGAACATATGTTCAGGAAAGCAACAGGTGCTGGTCCATACAAATAGTTGGTATCATGAGGGCTCAGCAAAAAGTACAGGGAGCCTCTAGAAGAAGAGAGTGTAGTTCCCAGGAGTTGGCAAGCAGGTTCTAGTCAGGGATGCAGGCAGGTGGCTGGCGTAGGAAGGTGCGATGGCAGAAAGTATCATCTTACCATCCCCAGCATCTAGCAGGTGCCTAACAAAAATGTTTCAGTGAATCAATGGTGCCTGCCCTCCAGAGGATTACAGTCTGGTTGAAGAACAAGGCTGCGATACATAATCGGGGAAATTAAGAGCTGTTAAAAGGAAGCCCCTCAGAAAATGATGAGGTGAGTGTGCCCTGAATTCTCTCTTTGCAGCCAAATCAAGTTTCCCACAAAGCTTTATGATACTTAAGTGATTTTGAGGAAAATACCAATGATAACATAACATTCTTAAAAGTTGTCAGGTCCCCTTTTTCCTGTTTTATTTCAGGTCCTTTCACATTTACCTAGTCATGTGTTTTAGTTTGTGGTTTCTTCTTTTTCTTTTTCTTTTTTTTTTTTTTCCTTTTAGAAATGTGGTCTCACTGGCCAGGTGCAGTGGCTCACGCCTGTAATCCCAGCACTTTGGGAGGCTGAGGTGGGTGGATCACTTGAGGTCAGGAGTTCAAGACCAGCCTGGCCAACATGGTGAAACCCCTTCTCTACTAAAAATACACACAAAAAAAATTAGCTGGGCGTGGTGGCGGGTGCCTACAATCCCAGATACTTTGGTGGCTGAGGCGGGAGAATTGCTCGAATCCAGGAGACGGAGGTTGCAGTTAGCAGAGACTGTGCCATTGCGCTCCAGCCTGGGCAACTCTAGTGAAACTCCATCTCAAAAAAAAAAAAAAAAAAAAAAAAAGAAAAGAAAGAAAGAAAAGAAAAAAGAAACGTGGTCTCACTATGTCACCCAGGCTGGAGAGCACAGCCGATATCATAGTACACTATAGTCTTGAACTCTTGGGCTCAAAGGATCCTCTCATCTCAGCCTCCGGAGTAGCTGGGAATATAGGTATGCAATACTGCATCTGGCTCTGTACCTGTTATCAGTCCTGAAGGACAAAGTCCATTTTGCGCAAAGGCACCATTTAGTTTTAGTTTTTAAAAAAAGTTGTTTTCAGGCCAGTGGGGGAGATTCTCTCTTTCAAGCCAACTGAGACCAGAGAAAGTTACTAATAGAAGTTGAGGATCCCTCCTTCCCTTTCAATCTTTTCAGTCCTCTACTACACAATGTAAGTATGCTAACTAACACACTGGGGACAGCTAGGTCAATGATTCATTTAAAGGGAAAAATAACCCTACAGGATTCACAATCCCTAGGCCAAGGGAGATATTAAACAGAGAAAACCAATCATGCATATTTTGCATATTCTCTAGGGTGCAAATCAAAGAAACTCCCATGCCACCCCCAGATTTCCGTTATTGTCTGCAATTTGGTTATGATAGATTCCTTCCACAGCCGCCCCTAGAGAAATGGTCTATGAGAAAACACTCTTCCCTTTTGAGATCAAATACATGAAAAGCCTTGCATTCCCCTGCTAATAGCGCCTGCAGGTCTCCAGCAATCATATTTTCTACTTTGGGATGTGTAGATTAAATGAAAGGTTCATATGTTATGCTATTGTGGCCAAAGATCTGAAGAGACAACATGCATCTATCAGAAAATGTACAAGCATCAAGCCTCACTGTAATGTATTAAAGAACCAGCTCAGGAAGGCCAGCTTGGTGGCTCAAAATCCCAGCATTTTGGGAGGCTGAGGCAGGTCGATCCCTTGAGTTCAGGAGTTCAACACCAGTCTGGGAAACATAGTGAAACCCTGTCTCTACCAAAAATATGAAAAATTAGCCAGGCACGGTGGCACATGCCTGTAATCCCAGCTACTTGGGAGGCTGAGGTGGGAGGATTGCTTGAGCCTGGGAAGTAGAGGTTGCAGTGAACCGAGATTGCGCCAACTGCTGCACATCAACCTGAGTGACAGAGTGAGACCTCTCAAAAAAAGAAAAGAAAAGAAAAGAAAAGAAAAGAAAAAAGAACCAGTTCAGGAGGAAAAGAAAACATTCTTGTATAGCTACCCTTATATCTACCTTTGTTTTTGCTCTTGGATTCAGAACGTAAAGCATCCTAAAACCCTGAAAATAAGGAAATGCATTTTTCTTTAAGTCAGATCTCTTAGAAAGGTGTTTAACTTCCTCAGAATTAGAGAATCCGTTGAGATGTTTATGTTGAGGACTCCATTTGCCCACATTCAAAACAAAATCTTAATAATTGGGAGCCAGGGGATCTGGCACACCTGAAAATAAAACATAAGGCTTGTTGTTGTTGTTCGGTTTTTTAGACAGGCTCTTGCCCTGTGGCCCAGGTTGGAGTGCAGCGGAGGTTGAGGCTGTAGTCCCAGCTCACTGCAGGGAGGTCATCCTCGCATCTCAGCACCCCGAGTAACTGGGACTACAGGAATGTGATATGATGCCCCACTAATTTTTGTGTTTTTTGCAGAGACTAGGTTTCGCCATGTTGCCCAGGCTGGTCTTGAACTCCTGGGCTCAGGCAGTTCTCTGCCTCAGCCTCCCAAAGTGTTAAGATGACTGGTGTGAGCTGGGCGTGGTGGCTCAAGCCTGTAATCCCAGCACTTTGGGAGGCCAAGGCGGGTGGATCACGAGGTCAAGAGATCGAGACCATCCTGGTCAACATGGTGAAACCCCGTCTCTATTAAAAATACAAAAAATTAGCTGGGCATGGTGGTGCGTGCCTGTAATCCCAGCTACTCGGGAGGCTGAGGCAGAAGAATTGCCTGAACCCAGGAGGCGGAGGTTGCCGTGAGCCGAGATCACGCCATTGCACTCCAGCCTGGCAACAAGAGCGAAACTCCGTCTCAAAAAAAAAAAAAAAAAAAAAAAAAAAAAAAAAAAAGATGACTGGTGTGAGCCATTGGGCCTGGTCAAAATTTAAAAGTTTTATGTATAATTCACACTGACTAGAATGGCCAAAATGAAAGAAAGACAGTGTTGAAGAAGACGTAAAGCAACTGAGACTCTCAAACTTTGTTTGGGGGAATATAAATTGCATGATCACTTCAGAAAACTGTTAGGCAGTATCTTTCAAAGCTGAGCATACCTATGCTCTACGACATAGCATTTCCACTCTTAGGTGTGTAACTAGCAGAAATGCATCATATATTTACCAAATTTCACATAGTAGGATGTCCACGGCAGCACTATTCACAAGAGCCTCAAACTGGAGATAACACAAATGCCCAACAGAAGTAGAATGGATAAATAGATAGTGGTATTTTCATAATAGGGTTCCGTACAGCAATAACAAAACATAAATGACGACCTCACAAAACAATAAAAATGAATCTCATAATGTTGAGTGAAAAAAGGCAAATGAAAGAGTTGCATATATTGCCATTTATACAAAGTTCAAAAACAGACAAACACAACAGCTATTGTATGTTGTTATAAATCAGGATACTTGCTGACTTTGGGAGAGGGCAGTGACTGGGAAGGGCCTGAGGTGGGCCTCTGGAATGATATTAATGTTCTGTTTCTTTTCTTTTTTTTTTTTTTTGAGACGGAGTTTCGCTCTTGTTACCCAGGCTGGAGTGCAATGGTGCGATCTCGGCTCACCGCAACCTCCGCCTCCTGGGTTCAGGCAATTCTCCTGCCTCAGCCTCCTGAGTAGCTGGGATTATAGGCTGGCGCCACCATGCCCAGCTACTTTTTTTTGTATTTTTAGTAGAGACGGGGTTTCACCGTGTTGACCAGGATGGTCTCGATCTCTTGACCTTGTGATCCACCCGCCTCGGCCTCCCAAAGTGCTGGGATTACAGGCTTGAGCCACTGCGCCCGGCAATGTTCTGTTTCTTAATCTAGATCTTGGGTACACAGGTACGTTCTCTCTGAAAAAATTCAGTAAGCCATGGACCTGTAATTAGTGTGCTTTTCTCTATGTACTTTTATTTTAATAGAAATTTACATAAAATGGTTTCATGTAATTATAGTCTGTATGTTTACTAGGCAGTTTTATGTAATTATAGCCCAGGATCATGTTTGCAATAATAACTCAAATTTCAGCTTTTTATGCTGCCCATAACTGCTGATCAGAAAGTAGGCTTTTGTCTTTTCAGTGTTCAATTCTCCAGCTATTTCTGAGAATTCCCAGAAATACATAATTTCAGGGAGCCATCAGTTTTTGGTGATCTCTGCCTCATGTATAATCAGGGGCTCCGTGGATCCTCCCCTCTGTTGTCTGCTGTCACTTTCATCATTTCCGGTGCTGGCCTTGCCATTCCTGTCCTGCTCTTGACACCTCTGTCTCCCAGTCTCCTCTGCCCTCTTCTCTCTGGCCAGTACCTCCACATGTCCAGTTCTTCCCGAGAGGACTTCCTCAGCTGTGCCATGTGGGCTCTTAGATACTATTCTATAGCGTTTCTACCACTGCCGTTCCCTCCCAGAGCTCACTGGTACTGTGGGAACAAAGGGGGACTGCATGGAAGGGTAGTGATACCAACCACTGGGCATTCTGCCTGGAGTGCCTGCTCCCCTAACTCCAGATGCTTCTGCTTGGTTGACTCGACCTCGATATGTTTCTTTATTCCTGGTCATCTGCTCTTGGGGGACCAGTTGAGAGTCCCCTGAGAGTCCCTAGTGTCCTGCATCCCTCAGGGTTCTCCAGTTCTTTAGATACCTCAGTAGACCTCTGAACCTCAATTACAGACAAGGTTATAGTCGTTTCCAACCAGCAAAGTGATCAACTGAGCCTTGTTTACTCAGGACTTTACCAGTTTCCCATGAGCTTCTCAGTCCCAGCAACCCAGGATGATCGGTTGCCCTACTAATCTGGCTTCTGGGACCCAGAATGGGCCCCACTAGAGACAGCTGGACATCGATTTCATTTTTCCCAATTCTCCATAGAGGTTAGGAGGCTTATATGCCCAGAGCACACACAGGACCTTCAGGGACAGTGTTGCTCATGTCCGCATGCAAGCCTATTGGTGAGGCCTGGACAAGAAAATTGAGAAATTGAGAATTAAAATGAACAAAGAAACAAACAACAACAAAAAACACTTGGACCCAAATCAATTGAAGATTCTAACCTAAATATGGCAGACCGAATTCTTCCTGGCCAATGTGTCTAGCCAACATATTTAGCAATTCTAACCAGTTCTCGTCTGCTGGCTTCCCAGGTTAGGTCCCTTACATAAAGACAAGACTCACAAGGGAGTCAGCCCTATGGTAAAGATTACGAGAAATCAGCACCAGAGGGAGGAAATTGGGCACTGAATATTCTGAAGAGCCATCAGGAGAGATCCTGAGACCAGGTGGAAGGCCCAATTCTTTAGCACGGGTGTCAACCATGGAGAGAAAATTCTTATTCTAATGGCCTACGGAGTGAAATAAGTAAGAGGTTGATCTAGTCTAGCAAAACTGCATTCAAGTTGGAAATTTGTTTTGTCATTAAAGCTCAAGAATAATGAAATACTAGCTAGCCTGTTGTTCTTAGATAACACTCTGTGAGTAGTGTTGATCTTACTGGTCCTTAATCACATTCAGGTTTGGGCGTGGTGGCTCACGCTTGTAATCCCAGCACTTTAGGAGACTGAGACGGGTGGATCACCGGAGGTCGGGAGTTCCAGACCAGCCTGACCAATATGGGGCAGCCCTGTCTGTACTAAAAATACAAAATTAGCTAGACATGGTGGCACATGCCTGTTGTCCCAGCTACTTTGAAGGCTGAGGCAAGAGAATCGCTTGAACCTGGGAGGTAGAGGTTGCAGTGAGCCAAGATGGCGCTATTACACTCCAGCCTGGGCAACAAGAGCAAAACTCCATCTCAAACAAAACAAACAAAACAAAAACATGTTCAGGTAAAGAACAGTCTGAAGTGAAAGTAGTCTTCACCAAAAATAAAATAAAATAAAAAATATAAAAATATAATAAAATCCTGCTATGTTAAATATTCACTAAAAGAATATTTTAGTGCTCACACTAGATTTATTTTTTATTTATTTTTATTTTTTTAAAGGTGGGGTTTCACCATGATGGCCAGGCTGGTCTTGAACTCCTGACCTTAGGTGATCCACCCACCTCGGCTTCCCAAAGTGCTAGGATTACAGGCATGAGCCACCATGCCCAGCTCACATTAGATTTAGTATAAGTACATGGTAAACAATTATAGATAGAACTAAGAAAATTTTCCCATTTATTTTTTTTTCCTGGAGAAATGCCAATATTTGATTCAAATTCAGTTTAAAAAAATTCCTCTTTACATAAGTAGAGGCTGAGTTTGAGAATTACTGCTTTAAGGAACAAGACTCCTTAGGATTTGTACTTGAGTTTGCTTCAGATCTGTCTGTTTTCTTGAGCTAATAAAATACTTCATACCATAGTCTTGATTTTGCTCTTAATTTACCTTACAAATTCTGTTATTTATACAGTTCACAGAGGAATCAGATGGCCAATTTATTGAGGTTTTACTCCATGGAACAAAAACCAGTTTCTTCTTCCTCAGCATGGTCGGGCTCACTTCTTATCCTCATGCTTTCAGTATTCCTAGGTGATGACAGAGGATTCCTGGGTGACTTTATACTTGCTGCAATGCAGAGCCCAGGATGTGGTCTCATAGCCAACAAGCCTCATTCAGCAACTAACGAGGTGATTTACTGGCGGGGGGAGAGGGGATGACGAAGAGCCAGTTGCAGATGAGTGTCCTGTGACTCCAGTGGACAGTGTTGTTGGTAAAGAGCCATTAGGTCATCCTGTTGGCTAGCTTGGCTTACCAGCTGGAGGGCTGCTGTGTCTAGAGCTTAGCAAGCTCAATTACAACTCTTTTGCAGGGCAAGAGGCTTCAGTGAGAAGGGCTGATGATACCTTACTGTATTTCAGTGTGTTATGGTGTTGGCAACAGGTCCTATATAAAATCGTGGGGCCGGGCAAAGCATCCCTCTATTGGTCCTGGTAAGCCTCTCCACTGTGTCCACCTCCAACACCTAGCCTGCTCTCTCTCAATTGCTTTGCCTTATGAAGTGCAGCCTTGGCTCGATTCATAACTATTTGTTTTTCAGTTTCCTCAGGAGCAAAATTATCTCACAACGCAGTTATTGACCAAATAAGGTAACATGGCCAGGCACGGTGGCTCATGCATATAATCCCAACGCTTTGGGAGGCCAAGATGGGAGGATACTTGAGGTCAGGGGTTGGAGACCAGCCTGGACAACATAGCGAGTCCTTGCTTCTGCTAAAAATAAAAAAAGTTATCTAGGCATTATGGTGCACACCTGTGGTTCCAGCTACTCAGGAGGCTGAGGGGGGAGAATCAATGGAGCCCAGGAGTTCGAGGCTGCAGTAAGCCATAATCATGCCATTGCACTCCATCCTGTAGGACAGAATGAGACCCTGTCGAGAGAGGAGAGAGAGAGAGAGAGAGAGAGAGAGAGAACATGGGAGGCTCAGAAAGAGTAAACTGCTCACAAGGTAAATTCATCTTGGTTAATCCTAGTTGGAGGAGTGAAACAGAATTCAGCTGAGTTTTTGTAAAGCTCCATGAGGGGGCTCCCTTTCACTCCAAATTTCCTACACCTTTCTATTCCATATTCAGTGTGGGGAGTTTCAGTGCTTTTTTCTTAACTGAGGAAACGGAACAGAGCATGTTGCCTCATAGCCTCTCAGCCCAGAAACTGGACATGGTTCTCACATAAGGTTATGAATAGCAAGCGTTCCTTTTCTGTATGCCTTTAGCAAATAATACTCTTTTTTAAGGTGGGGGTTTCACCATGATGGCCAGGCTGGTCTTGAACTCCTGACCTCAGGTGATGTACCCACCTCGGCCTCCCAAAGTGCTAGGATTACAGGCGTGAGCCACAGCGCCAGCCAATAATACTATTAAGAACCTCGAAAACTGTTGGTTTTGAAATACACTTTTATGGCATATTACGGCCACCACCACAGACAAACAAGTGATAACATATGCATAAGTTTCCACTACAACATGTGGGAATGGAGATGGAAGCCTCTTTATAGGGGGATCAAAAGGAACGGTCAAAGGTTGGAATGCCTATTGAAAATCTATTTTGTGCTAGATGTTTTATAGATATTTCATTTCATCTTCTGTAACAGAGATTGGTAAACTAAGGCCCAAAGGTCAAATTCACCTAGCTGACTTTGTGTAAATAGTCTTATTGGAACACAGCCATGCTCATTTTTGTCGATGTAATTGTCAATGTGCTTTCGCCATGTAATGGCAGAGACTACATGGTCCATGGACTAAAATCTTTACCATCTGGCTCATTGCAAAAACGGTTTGCCGATCCCCGCTCTACAGCTGTGTGAGATGGGAAGTATTCACATTTTACTGATGAATAAACTGAAACTCAGAGAAATTAAGTAGCTTAAAGTCACACTGCTAATCAATGGCAGAGCTAGAATTTGACTCAGGCTGACCTTATTTCCAAAGCTCTCGCTCTTTCTGCTATTGCTGCACACAAAACTCCTCGGTTTATTTTGTAGGCCTGGTGTTTTATGTTGTGAATCTCATTTATTGTAATGAATTTAAGCGGCTGTGCATCGTTTTCAAGGATCTGCACAGTCCAATTCCAGCTTGCATTTCCTGCGCCATCTCCTGCCCCTCCCCTTGCGGGCCTTGCTAAAGTCAACCTGGTGCTGTTGGTGTTCCCAAGCACACTTTTCACTTCCTCTCTCTGTGATTCATTTTACGATTCCACTACCCCAAAATAAACAGCTCTCTCAGTCTTCCGAACCGGCCTTGTCCTCCAGGAATTCTGCCTCGGCCACCTGCTGAGAAGCACGCTCTCCCTCCTCCAACATGAATAGCTGGTGGTTTAGTGCTTATCATCTCCTGCCTTGGATGATCTTTTTACAGGCATGTTTTCCCTTTCAAAGGCGGTTGTAAATTTCCTGAGACTGAGGACTGTGCACACCCCTCTCCACACCCTGGCAGAGTGTGTCATCTGCATTGCTGTTGTATAATAGTGGGTCAATCTGATGAATGAACACTCTTCCGTTGAAATAAACCTGCTTTGCCCTTCCACACAACTCAGCATCTAACTGAAAGCACGAGACCGGCATCTGAATAGGGGGTACAAGACGTGATGCAATGAAAACAAACGCAAGAAAAAGTGTGAGGAAATAAGCATCTCACCTCTATTTTTAACTCTTTAACTTACAGGGTTAAAAAAAAATGTAGCATTAGCTTTCCTTTCAGCCTTGTGAGCTAACAGTGCCTTTCCTAGGACAGCAAGGTGACTGATAGCATGAGCTCTGGAGGCAGGCCCGGGTCGGAAAATCCTACTCACTGGCTGTCTGCCTTGGACAAATCACTGAACCTCTCTAAGCTTCAGCGTCCTCATAGGTAGAATGAACAAAGTAATAAGTGCTTAATTGGATTGATAGAAGAGGCAAAGGAGGAAATACCCTTAAGACTTTTAGCTCAGTCTCTAGAATATATTACGTTCTTTTTTTTTTTTTTTTTTTTTTTTTTTTTTTTGAGACAGAGTTTCACTCTTGTTACCCAGGCTGGAGTGCAATGGCACGATCTCGGCTCACCGCAACCTCAGCCTCCCGGGTTCAGGCAATTCTCCTGCCTCCGCCTCCTGAGTAGCTGGGATTACAGGCACGCGCCACCATGCCCAGCTAATGTTTTGTATTTTTAGTAGAGACGGGGTTTCACCATGTTGACCAGGATGGTCTCGATCTCTTGACCTAGTGATCCACCCGCCTCGGCCTCCCAAACTGCTGGGATTACAGGTGTGAGCCACCGCGCCCGGCCTTTATATTACGTTCTTAATAGTTACCAGCTGGCCGGGCGCAGTGGCTCACGCCTGTAATCCCAGCACTTTGGGAGGCGGCCGAGGCGGGTGGATCATGAGGTCGAGAGATCGAGACCATCCCGGTCAACACGGTGAAATCCTGTCTCTACTAAAAATACAAAAAATCAGCTGGGCATGGTGGCGGGTGCCTGTAATCCCGGTTACTCAGGAGGCGGAGGCAGGAGAATTGCCTGAACCCAGGAGGCGGAGGTTGCAGTGAGCCGAGATCGCGCCGTTGCACTCCAGCCTGGGTAACAAGAGCGAAACTCCGTCTCAAAAAAAAAAAAAAAAAAAAAAAAAACAAAAACAAAAACAGAATAGCAAAGTGAGCTTTACTTTTTAATCTAAATACTTAATGGTAATTCCTTAACAGCAAAAATGTATTCACACATCACTTGCAGAATCTATACACAGAAATACGTTTTTAAAGTTTCTCCTGTATTACTTATTTATGTATTCGCTCTCACAGCAGTAAAGCATTTGCCACAGTTCTGTAGCTTTTGTTCTCTCTTCAGTTTTCATTTCAATTGTCCAATTAGGTGACCTGGATAGAAGATATACTAAAGGGATTAAAATTAATAGTCTAAAAAACGTCTTCTTCCTCGAGCTATGCCACACATTGTTCAGCTTCAGAATTCAGCTGCCAGCGTTGGGTCTTTTTGGGATTGGGACAGGACTCTAATTGCACCAAGAAACAGGCATGTATGTATCACAGACAAATCTGTAGGCCTAGAAGTGTTGTTACATTTCCATCCAAAGACACTTCCTTTTTGAGTGGGAGTAGAACTAATTTACATTTCATCACTTGTGTTCGAGTGTCAGTAGAAACCTGGGTTAAATAACACTGAATCCCTGATTAATTCCAGTAATGTTTTAGTGCCTCCATGAATTGAGGCTTGGGGAAGCTGAGTCTGCCCTTAGTCTGGTTTCGCTTTGTAACCATGCTCATGTCACTGAAACTCTCTAATCTCAGCCTCTGCATCTGTAAAATGTGGATATTAATATCTTCAGAATCTACTTCATAGGGCCACCCAAAGCTCAAATGAGATAATGAGTGTGAAAACATTTTTTCGAAGAGGACAATGTTGGACACGTGTAGGCTATTATTTCACTAGTGAAGGATAATATGAGATTGTCAAAATAATATTCCAGTGAGAATTCTGACTTACGAGACTCTTTGACTTCTTGTCAAACAATTCTCTCGAATCTATGGTTCATAATACATGAGGGAGTGGGATGTTACTGGAGAGAGTAATGGCCCGCCAGCGTGTGACGCTGGGTCAAGTCTCTAAACGGAGATGCATGAATTTGGATAAATCACTTAACCTCTTCGTTTTCTTCATTTCTAAAATTAGATGTTTGGATTAAAACTCTTGTATATTCTAGAAGTATGAATAGCATGCTTTTCAGACTGAGATGCTCAGGATTTACCTGTCTCCTTCATCACTGATGCGTCCTCTAGTGTCATACACTAGGCCTGATATATAGCAGTGCTCAGTAAAAAATACGTCGAATAGAATGATAGTTCAATCATTTTATTAACTCATTTATGGGATAGTGTTATATAATTTAACATGCTTTTATTTCTTGCAACAAAGATGAATGGTTGAATATCAAACGCCACGCAATTAATAAGAACTACTTCTGTAAGACTTATGACCTAAGTAAATCCACAAGTCCAAAAAATGATTCTGGTTTGGGTTTGAAGAAAAAAGGCCAGCCTGCCTTAAAAGGGATGTAATATTTAAATTCAGGATTTTCTGGAACTTGGCTCGATTGCCGTGTCTATGCAATTTCTTCTAGCAGTAAAATGTTAAGTTCTAAAACAGCCAACTTTATTTTTACTCCTTCCCACCCTCACCCTCACCCCCTCATCCTGGCCCCGTTTTGGCCTTCCAAAATGCTCTGCAGCTCTTCTGAGTGACAAGCTGTTTCTAGGCTTAGGATCTTTCGCCAAATTGCTTCCCTCCTTCATCTGTACCTGCCTAACTCCTCCCGCTTCCAGGCCCAGCTAGCAACTTTCTCAGAACATGCTTCCTCACTCCTAAGACTATGGTAGGTGCCGGTAGCACCCTGGACATTTTTCTTTTTCTTTCTTTTTTTTTTTTTTTTTTTGAGACGGAGTTTCGCTCTTGTTACCCAGGCTGGAGTGCAATGGCGCGATCTCAACTCACTGCAACCTCCGCCTCCTGGGTTCAGGCAATTCTCCTGCCTCAGCCTCCTGAGTAGCTGGGATTACAGGCACGCACCACCATGCCCAGCTACTTTTTTGTATTTTTAGTAGAGACGGGGTTTCACCATGTTGACCAGGATGGTCTCGATCTCTTGACCTTATGATCCACCCGCCTCGGCCTCCCAAAGTGCTGGGATTACAGGCTTGAGCCACCGCGCCCGTAACGTAGCGTGTCTATATCAGGTCATTTATCACATTAGATTGTCATTAAGCAGTTAACGTGAAGAAGGTCAGAGCACAGACACTGATGCTACACTGCTTGGGTTCTGAGCCAACTAGAAGATGAAATGGGCAAGGAAGGTAAATTGCGTGAGGGTGATAACAATAGTACCTGTCTCATAAGGTTGTTAAGAGTATTGAATGACTGGCCGGGCACGGTGGCTCACGCCTGTAATCCCAGCACTTTGGGAGGCCGAGGCGGGTGGATCACGAGGTCCAGAGATCGAGACCACCCTGGTCAACATGGTGAAACCCCGTCTCTACTAAAAATACAAAAAAAAAAAACTAGCTGGGCTTGGTGGCGCGTGCCTGTAATCCCAGCTACTCAGGAGGCTGAGGCAGGAGAATTGCCTGAACCCAGGAGGCGGAGGTTGCGGTGAGCCGAGATCGCACCATTGCACTCCAGCCTGGGTAACAAGAGCGAAACTCCGTCTCAAAAAAAAAAAAAAAAAAAAAAAAAGAGTATTGAATGACTAAAGGCTTTATGTACAAAGATATGGAACAAGGCTTAGCACACAATATCAGAGTCAGCAAATACTGGAATATTTGAGTCTGATTCTGTTATTAAATATGATTACTATTACCTGTTTGGTCAACTCGAGTCTATAAGCTCTTTGAGAGTAGGAACCATGTTTTATTCACTGCGGTATTTCTAGCACTGTAAATGCTCCATAAATGTGTATTGAACAAATAGATGTACCTTTTCTCCTTCACTGAAGCCATATCCTCTTAGTTGATCAGAAACAATAAGACTGGTGAGGAAGCCACAGTGCTCCTGGAGAAAAGAAGAGGAGGTGGGGAGTAATAGTCAAGTCAGTTAGATGCCAAAGCAGTTTCTGTTGTTTTTAGTTGGAGTCTCACTCTGTTGCCCAGGCTGGAGTGCCATGGCACGATCTTGGCTCACTGCAACCTCCGCCTCCCGTGCTCAAGTGATTCTCCTGCCTCACCCTCCTAAGCAGCTTCGATTACAGGTGCATACCACCGTACCCAGCTGATTTTTGTATTTTTTTTTTTTTTTAGATGGAGTTTCACTCTTGTTACCCAGGCTGGAGTGCAATGGCGTGATCTCGGCTCACTGCAACCTCCGCCTCCTGGGTTCAGGCAATTCTCCTGCCTCAGCCTCCTGAGTAGCTGGGATTACAGACATGTGCCACCATGCCCAGCTAATTTTTTGTATTTTTAGTAGAGACGGGGTTTCACCATGTTGACCAGGATGGTCTCGATGTCTTGACCTCGTGATCCACCCGCCTCAGCGATTTTTGTATTTTTAGTAGAGACGGGTGTTTCACCATGTTGCCCAGGTTGGTCTTGAACTCTTGACCTCAGGTGATCCACCTACCTTGGCCTCCCAAAGTGCTGGGATCACAGGCAGGAGCCACCGTGCTTGGCTGCCAAAGCAGTTTTGTTGAGAATAGGAGAAACTTTTGGTAACATCACTGAAAAAGCTGTGACTGGTGGTACATTACAATATAATTTGCATGCCAATGAACACAGTAAAAGAACACAAAGCAGTTTACTGCCTCATTCAGCCGACAGGGATGGAGTCATCTACTTTTAGTTGATCTACCGGTATAGAGAGTCTGTATTTCATTACGGTGATGCTGCAACCACTGCCCACACTCCCAAGCGCGGCTCACAGTGGGATTCTGGGGCCGTTCCTACTTCTCCAGTCTCAGGCACTGTCCTTCATTTCAGCCGCCCTGTCCCACCCTTCACAGGGTTGCAGGTTTCCGCCCTTACCTGAAGCACCCAGCTCCTTCCTCAGAAAACCTACCTCTACGCTTAAGACTGGGGAAGCTTGCAGTGAGCTGAGATTGTGCCACTGCACTCCAACCTGGCAATAGAGCAAGACTCCGTCTCAAAAAAAAAAAATAAAAATAATAAAAAAAAAAGACTAGGGAAGCGATCTCTGATATATCCCAATTTCTTCGGCACTCATCGTCTGCTATGCAAGCTCAGTGGTAACAGCAGTGTGTCCTCGCACGGTTATTCTTTCGCTGGATTGTGCTCACGGCTTGTGTCTTCATTTTGGTGTCCCTCGCGCTGAGCACTGGGCAGGGAAGAGAGCAGGTGCACATTAACACAGTAAGTTTTCTACGACTGAATGAATAAATGGATGGAATCATAGTTTGTTCACTGTTGAAGGGACGGATGGATGGGGCTTCCTGGCTCTTCCATTCACACTTTCACTCTGAATGTTCCCATTTTTTTTTCTTGTCACATGGACTTAAATTTAGTCTGAATCTGACTGCTGATTATCTTGGATAATTTATACAGCTTCTTGGGTATTTATACAGCCTTGCGGAGCCTTATTTTCCTTATTTGTGACATAGAGATTAATTGTGAATATTAAACAAATGAGATGGTTCCTGGTTTATAATAAATTTCATGTCAGTGATCAGGCCATCTGCAAATAACAATTTTGTTTCTTCGTTTCTAATCTTTATACATTTAACTGTCTTTTTTTTGTTTTGGAATAGATTACCAGTACTGAGCATAAGAGTAGCAGTGATCCTGGGCTTCCTTTTCCTGTATCTAATCTGAGAGAGGGCATCAGAAACTTCTCCATTAAATCAGATACAGATTCATTTTAAAAGTTTAGTGAACTAAATACCTTTATAGTTTTTGTAGTGTGGAGGCCAGTAAAATCTACACCTTTACCTATGTTACCTACTTTTCCTGTAACTCACAGTTGATTTTCCCTCTCTTCCCAACCTTGAGGGATTAGCAGGCGTCCCCAAACTATGGCACGGCCCCCTGAGGCCATTTATCCGGCCCCCCGCCGCACTTCAGGAAGGGGCACCTCTTTCATTGGTGGTCAGTGAGAGGAGCACAGTATGTGGCGGCCCTCCAACGGTCTGAGGGACGCCTGGATTAGAGGTTCCAGGCTATATGAAGCCCAGCAAGGAAACAATGTCTTGGCCTTTAGCTAGGAGAAACATCTGTGGAAGGCAGGCTATTTTAGAGCCAGTCTTCAGCCCAGCTAATCCCAGTAATAACATCCCTTCCTCCTCCCTCCACTTCCTTTGGGAAATACTGTCTCTTTTCCCTTCCCTAAATTCTCCTCTGGGGAATAAGATATACTTCAAAATCTGAACATATTAATGAAATACGCACTTTTATACATTACATTTCAATAAAAATTTACTTTGAAAAAATATACTCAAGAGAAGTTGTCCACGAATGAACAACGACGTTCCTCACAGCCGTTTAAAAAATATTCGTTAAATATATTCAGCAAATATTCTTATGAGTTTCTACTGTAAAAGCTGAGCACAGTGTTGGACTCTTGGGACAAAATTAGGATTGATACAGACACAGAGATCGCCACTCTTGTGGAGTTTCTAGCTAGTTTCAAGAGAGAAAGCAAAATCAGGTAAAGTTTAAAGTGTTTTGAAAAAGAAGAGAAAACGAAGGGTTAGCAGAGAATAAAGGGGACTGCTTTAGAGTGGTCAGAGAAGATTGCTATAAGAAGGTGAAATTTAGGTTTAAGATGAGAAGGAGCTACTCACAGAAAGGCTGGCGCTGGAGGTGGAGTGTTGATTCCAGGCAGAAGAAAGGGAAAGGCACTGATGTGGGTGGGAATACAAGTCTTAGAACTTAAGATGAGGCAGCTAAATGCCACCAGGACACAAAACAAAACCTAAGATTGGAAAGCCAAGCTGTGTATTACCTACTAATAAACCAACCAGGCTAAACAATCACTTTAAGGATTGAGGTTTTTTTTTTTTTTTGAGACCAAGTCTCACTTTGTCACCCAGGCTATAGTGCAGTGGCATGATTAGAGCTTATTGCAGCCTTGACCTCCTGGGCTAAAACAATCCTTCTGCCCCAGCCTCCCAAGCAGCTGGGGCTACAAGAATGCACTACCTGGCCGGGTGCGGTGGCTCAAGCCTGTAATTCCAGCACTTTGGGAGGCCGAGGCGGGTGGATCACGAGGTCAAGAGATCGAGACCATCCTGGTCAACATGGTGAAACCCCGTCTCTACTAAAAATACAAAAAATTAGCTGGGCGTGGTGGCGCGTGCCTGTAATCCCAGCTACTCAGGAGGCTGAGGCAGGAGAATTGCCTGAACCCAGGAGGCGGAGGTTGCAGTGAGCCAAGATCGCGCCATTGCACTCCAGCCTGGGTAACAAGAGCGAAACTCCATCTCAAAAAAAAAAAAAAAAAAAAAAAAAAAAGAAAAGAATGCACTACCATGTCCAGCTATTTTTTTTTCTTTTTCTTTTTTCTTTTTTTTTTTTTTTGTAGAGGTGGGGTCTCATTATGTGGCCCAGGCTGATCTCAAACTTCTGAGCTCAAGAGCCACCTCCTACCTTGGCTTTCCAAAGTGCTGGGATTATAAGTATGAACCACCATGCCCACAGCCCCTTTTTTTTTGTTTGTTTGTTTTTTTAAGCAAAAGAACCAATACAAGAATGAAAACATGGCTGAGTTCTCCTAATAGGCACTGACTGAACCATGTATCCCCATCATTTATGTCCTAGAAGATGGTCAGTTTACCACACATAGTCCTAACTCTCCAGCCTGGCTAACGGAGCTAGAGAGCTGGTGCTGGGAACAACAGTGCCTCCACCGAGGAAAAGAACGTTTCGTTGGTAGCCGTTTTTCATGTGAACCCACCCCCTTTCCCCTGTCTTGTTCTCCCATCCTTCGTTCCTGAGTAATTTCACCATAAAATTCTCCAAAAAGCATTAAAAATTCTGAGTTTGCTCAGAACTATTTCTGTTGAACTAGGCAAAAATCCAGTTCAAATCATATAAATCAAATGGTGAGGGAGGAGAATTTAATGGTTCCCAGAACTAAAAGCGCAAGGATAGGTTTCGGAACCCCTGGATCAAAGAGCTCAAGTCCATTTCTCTTTTTCTGTGTCTCCCTCTCTCAGCTCTTCCACTCTCTGTATTGACTCCACATTCAGGCTCTGTCTTCCATCATATTCAGTTTAATGTTATCTTTTTCTTTTTCTTTTTCTTTTTTTTTTTTTTTGAGATGGAGTTTCACTCTTGTTACCCGAGCTGGAGTACAATGGAGCGATCTCGGCTCACCGCAACCTCCCTGGGTTCAGGCAATTCTCCTGCCTCAGCCTCCTGAGTAGCTGGGATTACAGGCACGCGCCACTATGCCCAGCCAATTTTCTGTATTTTTAGTAGAGACGGGGTTTCTCCTTGTTGACCAGGATGGTCTTGATCTCTCGACCTCGTGATCCACCCGCCTGGGCTTCCCAAAGTGCTGGGATTACAGGCGTGAGCCACCGAGCCCGGCCTAATGTTATCTTTTTAAAGCAATTTAAATGATCGTTTTAATGTTAACAATTCCAACAGAGAAAGAGTGCTTCCTTGACTTTTTTTTTCTGGGCCACATGCTCCTCTCTGACACAATTACTGGGCTGTGAGCTACGGGAACCACTGACTGCCCAGGCCTGGGTTACAGATCGGGCCCCAGAATAGGGCAATGAAGTGGTGGAGGTGGGGGAAGATAGACCCTCTTCCAGACAAGACTAAAGTTGAAGGAGAGGTGTCTCCTCAGAAGGAAAATTAGAGTGCTCTTACAAGAAAATGGGAATGAATGCTGAGCCATCAAAAAACAGTAGCCACACTCTAAAGTCCATCTCTGGGCTTCTTCCATACAGTTTTTAAAATGCCCTCACTTAATAACATACAATTATTCTACATATGCATGAAAATGCATTCATCCACATTCCAAAAGGTAAATGCATTTTCACGTCTAACTCATTTTATTTGTCTTGTTTTTCTTTCTTTCTTTCTTTTTTTTTTTTTTTTTTTGAGACAGAGTCTGACTTTGTCACCCGGCTCCAGGCTGGAGTGCAGTGGTGCGACCTCGGCTCACTGTAACCTCCGCCTCCCGGGTTCAAGCAATTCTCCTGCCTCAGCCTCCAGAGTAGCGGGATTACAGGCACTCAGCACCATGCCCAGCTAATTTTTTTTTGTATTTTTAGTAGAGACGGGGTTTCACCGTGGTGGCCAGGATGGTCTCGATCTCTTGACCTCATGATCCGCCCGCCTCGGCCTCCCAAAGTGCTGGGATTACAGGCGTTGTCTTGTTTTTCTTTGTGTCTAGCTCCTAGTCCATGACCTTTAAGTTCTCCTCTCCATGACCTTTTCGTTCTCCGACAACCTATTGCAAAACTACAAATCTGATCACTCCCCACATAGTCAGTATAAAACAGTAGACGGGAAAGTAGAGTAACTCCTATAGGAAAGCAAAGGAAAGGGTAAATAATCAGCATGGAGACTGTACCACAGGATGTATTACATTCCACTAATTAGAAATAGCAAGAATTACCTGCCTCACAGGGAATTGAGTTCTTTGGCCAATTTAGCTTCCTTCAGTTCTAGTCTCGGAAAGGATTCCTGTTGACTATTTTCTTCCACGATCACAACTGTAATGGGAATTGGAGAGGATTCCATTTCTTGGGACTGAATTGTTTGAGCTGCTCCCTTGCCTGCTCTTGTATTTCAGAGGTATGGAGTCTGTCTACACTCCAGATCCTGGCCTGGGAGTTTCTGTCTTTTAAGGAAAAGCCTTAGAGCTGATTCATTTTAACAGTTTTCGGTTTGACAGCCACCCTCTTGGCCTCTGCCTAGGGGCGACTTGAAATAACCATCTGCAGGTGAGGAGGACTAATGGAGTGGCCTTTTGATGCAAGGTGGTGTCCTAGTGGATAGTTCTTTTAATTAGGGTGACCTGTTTTAAGGCTGTCATCTCAGTATAATTATTAATAGCACCCATACTCACACTCAGAATTGTCCCATTTTGATAAGAAATCATATGGTCACCCAATTAAAATGGGGTTAATTCTTCCCTTCCTCTGGCAGGAGCAGCACAGCAGGAGGAGTTTGATTTAAACTCAGGAGACAGTCTTTCTATTATCAATTTTTTACCTTACGCCTTTTCTGTCACTGTGCAAAAGGGAGAGGATTTCAGTTTTCCAACGTGGCACGGCTCAATATATCTAAGTTCGCACCATTTGGGTTTGCTGGGTACTGGCAGAAAGGGACTCTTTTAATCACACTGTAATTTTTTCCTCTCTGATACTACATAGGCAAGTTTCAACATTAGCATGCCTTTTTTTGGGAACATATATAAAAACTATAAGTAGGTCAAACTCCCTAAAACCCTGACATCTGTCAATCAAGACCTCTCAGACTCTACCCTGGAAATGCTGGGGTCTGAGACCTCTCACTCAGTTTCTTAGCTACTATGTCATAAGAGTTTCCAGTTCCCTAGCCTGGCACAGAGGGATGTTTCCTACTTTCACTGGTCCTCAACTCAGCCAATTTTACATTTAAGGATCTGCGCTACAGCATCCCACTTCCAGCTGTACAGAACTCTTTTGGCTGCAAGAGATAGAACTTAACTCAAAATAGCTTAAGTCCAAAAGGGAATGTTTTGGCTCATGTAACTAAAAAGTCTAAGGGTACCTTGGCTTCAGGCATGATCAAACAAGCCATAAAAATGTGCTGATGCATCCATCCCTGCCCACACCCCTGTTCTCAGCTTTGCTTCCTTTCATAGCTTATCCCTCATACAACACTGAATCGGCTCATTGCTGGGTCTTAAACACTATCTACCAACGAAGTGGAGGTGGAGATGGGCTCTGCCCTACTCTAAACCCCAAGACCTAAGGGTGGAAATGAGGTTATTTCCCAAAGGTGCCGTTACCAAAAAAAGGGAAATGGATGCTTGCTCGGTTAAGGAAAACTGACAGAGGTCATCCATTTTATACTTGAAAGCTTTAAAAATGTAAGCAAATCTGTCCAGGCTCAACCCTTTGAAAGATGAGGATGAGAATGATTATCCACTGTGCCTCAAAGTGGTGAAGAAGAAGAAAAGGGTAAGGGCAAAAAAATGTTTTTTTTTTTTTTGGTTTAAAAATAAAATAAAAATCCGCTGGGCGCGGTGGCTAATGGCTGTAATCCTAGCACTTTGGGAGGCTGAGGTGGGCGGATCATGAGGTCAAGAGATCGAGGCCATCCTGGCCAACATGGTGAAATCCCGTCTCTACTAAAAATACAAAAATTAGCTGGGCATGGTGGTGTGCGCCTGTAGTTCCAGCTACTTGGGAGGCTGAGGCAGGAGAATTGCTTGAACCCAGGAGGCGGAGGTTGCAGTGAGCCGAGATTGTGTCACTGCACTCCAGCCTGGTGCCTGGCAACAGAGTACCTGTCTCAAAATAAATAAATAAAATTAAAAATAAATAAATCAATAAAAATAAAAATTCACAGACTTGAAAGTTTAGACTTTTCTGAAGTTGCGGGGTGCCTTTCCAACCTATTGTCAACTCGGAAAAGACTTCGTCTTCAACAGTGGAGAAGGCCTCCATTTTCTCCTTTCATTCACTTGTCTGTCACCTTCCCCTGAGGGCCTCAAGGGCAGGAGGGAACTCATGACAAGAAGGAAAGAAATGCCGTTTCCTTCTGGTCTCAGACTTTGCATATCTTAGCTGGGAACGTGCAGTTTGTTCATTTCATTCTCAACATTTTCAACACTACGTTGCAGGAATTAGTTAATTTCACAAGTATTTGTTGAATAAGAATTCTTTTTCCTTTCTCTGTCCTCCTCCTTACCCTCTGCTTCTCTCCAAGACTTTTTCCCATCAGCTTTTAAACATTCCCAAGGATCTCTCATCTTAAAAACCAAACAAATAAAACCCCCAGAAACAGAAAAATGTCCTTTGATCCCACTTCCTTCTCAGCTACCACCCCATTCACAACCAAATTTCACACACTACTTGTCTTCTTTACCGTTTCTACTTCCTCCCTCCCCAGCCTTCCTCTGGCCACTCCTGTCCACCCCCACCACTCACCAGGACAGAAACCTTATGGAAAGAGCACCATTTTTAGAGAACACGAACCCCAGTGCAAGGCAACATTATAGCCTCTAAACACTGGGAAGTAATTGTGTGACATCTGTCTTTTCAACTGGAGTGTGGGCTTCTTGGGGGTTAGATATAGCTGGTAGTTACTCAGTAAACTATCTTGCTGAAATAACGATGTGTTAAATAAAACGTGTTAAATAAAACTAATTGAAATAACGAAGTGACTGGGATTGGAAACAAACAGAAGGGACAGGTTTGGAATGGGGTGGGATGAGTGAAACTTTAACTATCCTGAGCCTTAAGTTAGAAGTGTAGGAGAAGGAGCAGAGTGTATTGTATTGAAAGCAAGGCAAAAAATAGCTTCAAAGGGGCCATAGTAGGCAATGTTACAGGTGAAATGCTACAAGCAAGTATATCATGTTTTTCAAATTGAACACTATTAGAGACTACTTGGTTTGCCAAACAATAATCAATTCTTTGGGAAGGAGATTGGGGGAGTAGGTTTGCTGGAACATTACCGGGTTGAGAATGTGAAGGAGCAGAAATTTGTAGGGCCCAGAAAATGCAAGGATCACAACAAAATTAATTTAGGTGTCAGTCAACAGAGCAGGCATACAATACGACCTTTAAGGTGGGCATACAACAGGAACTATCAGGAGGTGGACAGTCCTATCTGCATGTTTCTCATCAATTTTACATTTTTTTCCAGCCCATATTATCCCTGTGGTTAAGGATCTCTAGAGAAAAAGAACTCTAGTATTCTCTTAGTGGATAAACTTTACTTAAATGTAAGCTAAACCCCTCACCCAAATGTTCTAATTCATATGGATTTAAAACGTGAAATGACAGGTAGAGATGACAGGTAATTATAACTTTTTTTTTTTTGAGACAGAGTCTCAATCTGTCAAGTGCAGTTGTACGATCACGGCTCACTGCAGCCTCACACTCTCAGTCTCAAATGATCCTTCTGCTTAATCTCCAGAGTAGCTAGGACTACAGGTATGCGCCACCAAACCCGCTATTATTATTATTATTATTATTGTAGAAACAGGGTCTCACTATGTTGCCCAGGCTGGTCTTGAACTCCTGGACTCAGGTGACCCTCCCATCACGGCTTCCCAAAGTGCTGGGATTACAGGCGTGAGCCACCAAGCCCAGATACTTTTCTGATTACTTTTCAAACACATTCTAGAGCATCCTAGAACTTGTCCTTTCCTAGCTCAGTTTATTACAGTCTGCTCATGCTCCTGAAGAGAATACAGCTTTTAGTCATTTAGACTCTGTGTGGTCTTTCCTCGATTTTCTAAGGGTCCTGAGTATGTGGTCCCAGAAACAGACAAAAACGTGTGCAGGACATCATAGACTCTTGCTAGGCTGGAAGTGGAGTTCCTCTCTTCTGGCCAATGTCCTCTTCCCCTCACCCTTCCCCTTCCCAAAACACACACACTCAATACACAGTGGCCGTCACATCTGTTTTATAGGACCAACGAGGCTGAATCCTGAAGGGGAAGGAAGGAAAGATAGGCAGAAAGTCCAGCGCGATCCTAGCTCAGCAGCACACAGGTTTTCACGTCTAATATTTAATTTACGGAATTTATTTTCAATCTCAATTTAATTGCTTTTCTTGAAAAGATGCTTGGGACGAGGCCAACAATGGAGGGAGGAATGTCACCGGGTCGGGATCTGGAAACAATCAGCTCTGTATGGTTTTAAGGACGAAGCGCCAAGATCTTAAGGAACCTGAATTCCTGGTGGGCAGTCACGTTCTTTAATGCGCCCCAAGCAGGATGTCAATGGCTTCAAAGACAAAAAGAAAATTTATTTTAAAAGATAGATTTTACCTTTTTAGATTAATTGTTTTTAAAAAAGGGAACCCATCACAAACTCCCCGATTGTTAGAGAAAAGGCCTCTCCCGCCGCAGAGCCCTCTAGCACCCTGGGACAGCTCGGCGGCGGCGTCCCACCCGCCGCCCGCAACCCGTGCCGCGAGCGCGGAGTGCGGCGAGGGGGTCTCGCATCCTCCAGGGTGGCGGGCGGGGCGCAGGGCAGGACCCGCCGGGCGCTCCCGTCCCCGCGGCGCTTAGGGAAGCCGCGAGCGCCTTTCCCCCAGTCCCGGGGTCCCAGCCTGGCCGAGCCACCTCCGGGGCGCCCGCTGCCGCAGTGGCAGGAAGTCCCCGGGAACTACAAATCGAGGCATGCTGGGAACGCTCTCCGCTCCTCCCAGGAAATGTCCTTTGTCCAGCCCTACAGGAAGCCCCAGTGAGGAGTCAGCCGGGCGGCCAGCCAGCCAGCCAGCCAGCCAGCGCCGCTGCAGCCGCCGCCGCACAAGGGCAGACGCGCCGCGCTGCGGGGCTCGGGCCGGGGCGCGCGGTGCGCTCGCTCCCCGCCGCGCAGGTAGGAGCGTAGCTGTGGCCGGGCTCGCCCGCCTGCCGGGGATGGGGCTGGTCGGGACCGGATCCGACCGCTGCGGGATCGGGGCGTGTGTTCGAGTGCGGTGGCGGAACGGCTGGGCGAAGTTGTGCCTGGGAAAACGGACCGTTGTCCGCTCCCCTGGGGCGCATGGGCCCGGGCTCGTGGGGTGCTCTTGCGCCCCCGGAGCCGGGGCTGAGCTCCCTCAGGGGTGTGTAGCGAGGGGCGGGGAGGAGGAGGCTGAGACGTGAGGGAGGAGACAGCGATGCGAGAGGGAATCGGACCGTCCCGCCGACCACCGAAGGGGGCATCAGAGACCCTCGGAAAAGCGAAGCCCAGGGAGGAGCTTGGAAGGCGAGGAGAAAGTGAAGGGCTTTGTGTGCAGCTGTGGACCTTGATAGACTGCGCCCTTCTTGCCTCGACTGTCCGCGCCCCCAGCCCCCTTGGGGCTGAGGGAGAGTGCGGGGCTCCGAGGAGGGGCAGGAGAGAGGCGGCAGGTCATCTTGGGTCCTAGTGAATGCCATGTGTGCCTCCCTTCTCTTCTCCATCCGAGCCCACTCAGAGGAGCGGCTTGGGGCTGCCATCAGACCGGGCAAATGACACAATAAGGACGGGTGGGTGGAGGGAGGCGCAGCAGCTCGCAGCCCGGGGGCGGGGGTGGGGTCGCCGTCTAGCCCCGGGAGGCCTTCCAACCACAAGCGTCAGTGTCGGCAGGTGGAGGGGTAGTGGGCACAGCTGGACCTGCACCTCGCGAAGATGCCCTGCAAGCACGGGTGAGGCGCGAGTTGGGAGCAGAGGGTGAGTAAAAGGTTGAGGGGAAGCAGCGACGCAGAGGCGCTAAGTATACCTTATGGCCAGTGTCCATTATGGCCACACATCGGGAATCGATTACCACTTCCTCTGGGACTTTCCACGATTTTCCTTTTTCCTAACCAGCAGCCGCCACCCCCACCCCTCACCAGCCTCCCCCACAGGAGTGACTCACTCATCCCTTGCTACATGAACCCTGGTTTGAATTGAAGTCGGTGATGTATCCCTGCCCTTGTAGCGGGCATATTTGTCCTTAACCTGTAGGATGACACCAATACTCCACGTCCCCTACTGCTTTACCCTCCTCCCACAAGACTGAGCGCCTGGTAAATGCGGCTGGATAATGGCTACAAGTTAATTGTCTTTGAGCAGCTGCGTTGGATGCGTGGGCAACTTTGAACGCAGCCCAGGAGTAACTGTTTTAACTGAACCCGGCTCCCCTAAGGGACCACTCACTGTCTCTCCTTTCTCCCCTCGCCTGAGTTTTTGTTGATGTCTCCAACTGTTTACCTTCTTGTCTCAACAAGCCAACATATGGATATTACTTATTGGGGAATACATTTTAAGAGCCAAATGAACCTTTAAGGAACGCCACTCATACGGCCAGGTGGGAGTGGGAGTATGCAAGGCTCACGGTGGGAAGAACAATGCTGTAGGGCGTGGAGAGAGCCCTGAGCCTGACATACGTGGCTGGTGCCTGGCTTCTTTAGGAGAGAGGAGGCATTTGAACCAAGATAAAGAATGGAATGGAGAAAAAAACCCAGTTGTCTAGGATGGGGGCATGAGGATAATGCAGTGAAGGAAAACGGCTCTGTGAATTCAGATGATTTCTAGTTAGAGCATATTGGCCGTGTGTGTGTGTGTGTGTGTGTGTGTGTGTGTGTGTGTTGGAAGTGGGGGTTGTTGAGGGAAAGTTGATGTCAGAAGTTCAGCCAGGCCCAACAGAGAATAAGATGGCATCCGATTGAACCAAGATCATGAATGTGAAGTCAGACTGCCCTTTACATTACACAAAGGAACACATAGATGGCCTTTCAGAACTACTGGGATAGAGGGGTGAATGGTTGCTAGTTAGACAGAAGCAGCAGCTCATGCGGCTGGATTGAAGTGGTAAATGGTGACCTCACATCGGCAGCATGACTAAGGCTCATGGAGTTGCATCACATTTCCTCTCCCTCCCTCACCAAAACCCTTTGAATTTCCTCAGAATCTACATTTTTTCCTAATTACTAGTGTCCTGTGAAGAGAAGGAGAAAGGGTAAAGGTTGGCTATAAGGACGATAAACTAAGGCAAGAAGGAGCTTGTCTGCTTAGGTAGAAAGAAAAAAATAGCTACAGTGCCAGTAAGAGGTCTGGAGCTTGAACCTATGTCAGGATCATGGCTTTTCTTTGTATCTAAGATCCTACTTTTTTCTTTTCTATATTTGACCTGCCCCTCCTGTGTACTAACAGGTTTCTTAGTACCACACATTATGTAGAGGTAATATAATCAACAAAAGTAACTCCTTACTTTGACATTTAAACTTCTTTACAATTCAATGACTGCCTACCTCTGTTCTTCATTGGACCTGCACCTCCTTAATTTACTTACCAGTCCTTGGAGCAAATCACTCCCCAATCTTCGAAGATGCAGCAGACATTCTTCTACCTCTGTGATTGTCAAGTTGAACCCCATGCTTGCCGAGCATCCCTGTCCTGTTCCTAATTCTTTTGTACATATCCTAGCCCAGCTGATTAACTCCCTTATAGAAGTCTTCCCAAACTTTGCATTCAAAATTAATCTTACCCCTTGTAATTAATCTTACTCCTTGAAATAGTTTGTATTATTTCAATGACACCTGCTTTAGGTGTTAATACCTTACAAGTGCCCAAAGGATGTTTGATTTGAAAACATGAATAAATGAAAGAATGAATGAAAGAATGAAAAAAACTTAATTCTCTTTCCTTTTCCTTAGAAAAGGGGATGGAGTCTTTCTTATAGACCTGTGAGGATTCATTGCAACTGTGCAAATAAAGCATCTAGGACATGCCAGACTGAAGTTTTCCTTTTGCTCCTGGATTAAGAGACCCTGAAAGTACCTATCATAGTGTCTAGTACAAGAACATTCACAAAAAGTTGGTTGAATGAATTCTTTGCCAGCCTAAATTTCGAACTCTATAGGCAGAATATGGAGTGGATTAATTCCAGGCAAATAATCAACAATTTTTGTCATTCTCCTAGACTGAAGAAGGTAACTTTCCATTCAATTATGAAGGTACAGTGTGCTCATTAGAAAAGCAGCTCTACAGCCGGGCGCGGTGGCTCAAGCCTGTAATCCCAGCACTTTGGGAGGCCGAGGCGGGTGGATCACTAGGTCGAGAGATCGAGACCAACCATGGTCAACATGGTGAAACCCCGTCTCTACTAAAAATACAAAAAATTAGCTGGGCATGGTGGTGCGTGCCTATAATCCCAGCTACTCAGGAGGCTGAGGCAGGAGAATTGCCTGAACCCAGGAGGCGGAGGTTGCGGTGAGCCGAGATCGCGCCATTGCACTCCAGCCTGGGTAACAAGAGCGAAACTCCGTCTCAAAAAAAAAAAAAAAAAAAAAAAAAAAAAGAAAAGCAGCTCTACAAAGACTGTCCTGCTATTTGCAAGTAAGCCAGACATCTACCATGTCACTTTCATTCTTATAGCCCAAGCATCTACCAGGATTAAAATGTAGCATATTGAAGTAGAAAACCAATTAGACTCTTGAACTTTCCCCAGAGACACTGCAATATAGTAGTCCCTCACTTATCTTTAACTGGGCAATTTTTCATACTTTTTAAAATGTCATTATAATAATAGTCACCACTCATTGAACATCTGTATATCAGCTACTAAACTAGGGGAATTACATGTGTTCCTTATTTAATCTGATGACTTACGTATTGTTATCTTCATTCTAAAAATGTGGAAACTGCTGGGCGCGGTGGCTCAAGCCTGTAATCCCAGCACTTTGGGAGGCTGAGGCGGGTGGATCACGAGGTCAAGAGATCGAGACCATCCTGGTCAACATGGTGAAACCCCGTCTCTACTAAAGATACAAAAAAATTAGCTGGGCATGGTGGCACATGCCTGTAATCCCAGCTACTCAGGAGGCTGAGGCAGGAGAATTGCTTGAACCCAGGAGGCGGAGGTTGCGGTGAGCCGAGATCGCGCCATTGCACTCCAGCCTGGGTAACAAGAGCGAAACTCCGTCTCAAAAAAAAAAAAAAAAAAAAAAAAAATGTGGAAACTAAGGCTTAGAGAGAAGTTAAGAAATTTGTCTGGAGTCCCAGATTCTGAACCGAGTGTAGATTGGAATTTAGGTTTGCCGACTGCCAAGTCTGTTCAGAATTTGCTTTCCATGGGAGAAAATGGACAGTTCTTTATCTAGTCTTCTCCTGAAATCCTCCACTTCCCAGATTTCCTACCAGTAACATTGTTGGGCTTCTAAAATCATCCTAATGGATCTTATTCTGAGAAAAACTTTTTTTTTTTTCATAGATTTGTTATTTTTATGTCCTTAAACTCTCATGACCATCAAGTTGGAAAGGCCAGGTTCAGAATCCCTAATAAGACCTTTGGGTACAGAACTGTGTGTGTTTGGAATTCTTTTCTTTTTTGTCCCACCCTTGGCCTGGAATTCCTCTTGCCAGGCCAAGCCTCACTTCTTCTGGGTGTTCTTTCTTGACCACACTAGGCCACCCTCAGTCTCTCCTCTAATCTCTTGCATTGTTTGAGATTCTGCAGTTGAGTGTCTTCTTAATGAAAGGAGACTTGAGTGGGTTCCCACACGTGACAGAGACTCTATGTCCAGAACACAACCTGGCATCGTTAACTCAATTTTTTGAGTTAACGATGAATTGGCAATGACTAAAATGCAGAAGTGGAGGCATGAAACGTTATTTGCGTGTTGATAGTTTGCTTCTATTGTAGAAGAGGGATCGAAAACAGGATAATAATTTTCTTAGTTAATTTTTACCCTTTTCATTTAACTTCCAAAAGAGGTAAGTACCTTCTGGAAATATGCCAGGGCAGACCACTGTAAGCTGAGTTTTCTGAGCTTGACTAACACTGGCGCTGAATGATTATAATGTTTAATGAGTTGGTGTAGCAGGGGTGGGGCATTGTTTAGTATTTTTCCCTTTGCTGTCATGCCAAACCTCTCAGATGTCAGGCACATCTGAGAAAATCAGAGGAGTTTCCTTGACTGCACTTATGAGGGGAAAAGAAGGCTGGGGAGAGGAAGGAAGATTATTCATTCCCTTTTCATCAGAGTAGCAAGATGTGTGTGGGGTATGGATTTGGCATTCATTGCATCGTGTATTGATAGGGGATGGTGAAGAGATCAGTAGCTTCTCCTCTTTGGGTAGGAGAGGGTTTGACCTGTCACAAGGTTGAACCCATCTCCTGAGGCTGACTAAACCTTTTTTCCTGACCTCAAGGGTACACAGAACTTTGAAAGCCCTGGCATAAACACAGCGCGCTGTGGGTTGTTATAAGCACATTAGTCATGTTAAAGGAGAACAGGACAGTTCTTGGGATCACTGAATCTATTCAGCAAGTCATGTTCTGTGCATCCCTAGGCCAGCAACAGTGTTCCAGCAGGTGTGTGGGAGGGTCACATGTGATAGTTCAGGTTTCTCCTTCCCGTGGAGGCTAAATTTGCTATGTGTAGTTAAAGGGAAAGGGCCTACTTTTATTCAGAGAGTGACTTTGGATATATATGGTCTTCTGAGAAGCTTATCAGGATCTTACCATAATTATAAAACAGAAATAAACTTTTTGGGTTTTATTTGCTAAGAAATGTTTTGCTTTGGCTCAGTATCTCAGAGCTATTTCATGTGGTTGGGACATTGTTGATGGTTGATGAAGTTTAGCAGGGCACTCCAGGAAGATTTTTCCAGTTCTTGACCATCCCCTGCCCCCCATACTTGGAAATCTTTGTGAATTTCAAAGAATCGCTTTTATTAGTTTTTAAAACAATCCTTCAGGCAGGTATTGATAATAGAAAGTGGTTTTTAAAAGCTGGACTCAAAAAAAGTTCATTAGAATATAATCTCTACAACAGAGAATCTAGAATAATGGGTAGTGCATGGTAAGGGTTTGATAAATATTTGTTGAATGAATGTGTTATATTTTTAAAAATGTTATTTCGATTTGTTCCTAAAATGATGGAACAGACAGTATTTTTACAATGAGGTGTGGGTAAGGTTGTATGCTTATGCATTATATAAGCTGGGGAAGAGATTTCACATATATGTACGTATATATAATTTCAAAAATATTTTAGAGGAGTTTTAGGTTCACAGAAAAACTGAGCAGAAAGTAGGGTTCCTGTCTGCCTTCTGCTCCGACATGTGTACAGTCTCCTCCACTCTCAGCATTGTGCCCCAGAGTGGTACATTTGGTAAAACTTATGAACTTATTACGTCATTATCACACAAAATCCTTAATTTACTTTAGGGTTCCCTCTTGGTGTACATTCTATGGTTTTGACAAATGTGTAATGACAGGTATCTACCATTATAGTATGGTACAGAGTAGTTTCACTGTCCTAGACACCTTCTTCCACTTATTTATCCCTCCCTTCCTCTAACCTCTGGCCACCAGTGATCTTTTTACTGTCTCCATAGTTTGTCATATGGTTGGAATCATACAGTAGGTGACCTTTTCATATTAGCTTCTGTCATTTGGTAGTATACGTTTTAATGTTTCTCCATGTTTTTTTTTTTTTTTTTTGAGACGGAGTTTCGCTTTTGTTACCCAGGCTGGAGTGCAATGGCGCGATCTCGGCTCACCGCAACCTCCGCCTCCTGGGTTCAGGCAATTCTCCTGCCTCAGCCTCCTGAGTAGCTGGGATTACAGGCACGCGCCACCATGCCCAGCTGATTTTCTGTATTTTTAGTAGAGACGGCATTTCACCTTGTTGACCAGGATGGTCTCGATCTCTTGACCTCGTGATCCACCAGCCTCGGCCTCCCAAAGTGCTGGGATTACAGGCGTGAGCCACCGCGCCCGGCCAAGCCTTTGTTTGTTTCTTAGCCTAATTCTGGGCCTTTAGGAAAAGGGTTTTCTAAGGCTGATGATTCTATGTAGGTGAAAAGAGCAGTCAAGAAATCCATGCCTGGCTGGGTGCGGTGGCTTATGCCTGTAATCCCAGCACTTTGGAAGGCCAAGGCGGATGGATCACGAGGTCAAGAGATCGAGACCATCCTGGCCAACATGGTGAAACCCCGTCTCTACTAAAAATACAAAAAAAAAAAAAAAAAGCTGGGTGTGGTGGTGCGTGCCTGTAATCCCAGCTACTCAGGAGGCTGAGGCAGGAGAATCGCTTGAACCCAGGAGGCAGTGGTGGCAGTGAGCCGAGATTGTGCCACGGCACTCCAGCCTGGGCAACAGAGCAAGACTCCGTCTCAAAAGAAAAGAAAGAAATCCATCCCTTTCTTGTTGTGGGAAGAAAAACAAAACAAAACATGAAACCTTTGAAAACTGCCAGAGAATAAAACTTTAGTCTGAATAGCCACTCTTAATGTTAAATACAAATCTTTCCCTAATTTGAATGTACTCTCTGCCCTTCCACACCCAGCAACTTCTTTAGTCTCATAATTATTTCGAAAGTTGAATGTTGGTCTTTCTTCATTTGCCATTTAATTTCTGTGACTGCTAGTCCCAACTTCCGTTGGGTGGGATAGAAGCAGCTGTCCCGTCGTAGTGAGACAGTCTAGTAGCATGCCCCACAATGAATATAAACAGCTGCGCACTACCTCTGTTTGCACAGCTGAATCAAGGGTTAAACCCTTGGAGTGAAGGGAGGATCCATAAGGGGCACTTGATACAAACAAAGCCAGCTGGCATTTGGGCCAAGAAATGCAGAATTCTCTTTTGAGAATGGTCTGCCTAACCTTTGAGGCTAATTGCCACTTCCTGTCATGGCTACCTATTTAGTAGGGTACTTAAGCATGCCTGGCTCCTGGTGCTAACAGGTTATTGGATCCAGCTAGGAGCGCTGGGTTTTCTCTATGGCTCTGCCTTACCTCATGTGATTTTGCTGGATCACTACATTTCCTAGTCTTTTTAGTTCTTCCTTTTGAGACTGAGGGGGAGAAATAATTACTCCTGATTTTATCCACTGCAAGAACTCTTTGAGCCGGGCACGGTGGCTCAAGCCTGTAATCCCAGCACTTTGGGAGGCTAAGGCGGGTGGATCACGAGGTCAAGAGATCGAGACCATCCTGGTCAACATGGTGAAACCCCGTCTCTACTAAAAATACAAAAAATTAGCTGGGCATCGTGGTGCGTGCCTGTAATCCCAGCTACTCAGGAGGCTGAGGCAGGAGAATTGCCTGAACCCAGGAGGCGGAGGTTGCGGTGAGCCGAGATCGTGCCATTGCACTCCAGCCTGGGCAACAAGAGCGAAACTCCGTCTCAAAAAAAAAAAAAGAACTCTTCGAAGGCTTCTTGTGTGAGGAAATTATCAAAGCAAATAAAATGCTTGTTCCCATAAGGGACTTACAGTTGGGAGGTGGTAAGGGAAAAGGGAAAGCCAAAAATAAGATATGAATTATTTAAGTATGATTCTATTTAAAAAGCTAATATTAGACAGAATAGATAAGAAAAAGTATCTTAAGTCATGCAAAGTGAAAAAGTAATTTTATCTGAGCACTTAATATTCCTATAAGGTAGGTTCAATTTTTCTCTCTATTTTATAAAGAAAACTAAGGCTAAAAGAGGCTGAACAACTTGCTTAAGGCTAACAGCTAGACTTGGGATTCACACAGGTGGTATGACTCCAGAATCTTGTTTGGTGTTTTGGTTGTTTTGATACAGGATCTCTCTGTGTCACCCAGGCTGAAGTGCAGTGGTGTAAATACCTTCGGGGCACAAGCGCTTTCCTCCCGCCCCAGCCCTGCAAGTGGCTGGGATTACAGGTGTAAGCCACCACATGTGGCTTTTTTTTTTTTTTTTTTTTTTTTGTAGAGATGGGGTTTTGCTCTGTTGCCCAGGCTGATTTTGCACTCCTGAGCGCAAGTGATCCGCTGGCCTGGGCCCCCGAAAGTGCTGGGATTACAGGGCCACAGCACAGCACCTGGCCGGAATCTGAGCTTTTAACCATTACAGGTGCCACTGCCTCCAGAAAAGGATAGACTGTGGCTTTGAGAAGGAAAAGCATTCAAGGAAGGGAGAACAGAGGCCTTCTGGGGGAATTTAGAGCAATCCTTTTGGGCTGGGGTTAGGGGACAGAGGTTAAGATGAGGTAAGAGAGCCTTAGGCTACATTCTTGATGACTTAAGAGTCTGTGCTTCTGTGACAGAGTCACTTAGGGGTTTCTGAGTGGAATAATAAAGTGGCAGTTATGTTTTAAGACTGATACAGGAGTAACACATAGGTGCACATAACTAGTAAGAGGATATACTGCAGTGACAGTGGCAACTGATAAAAAGAGAAAAGTGAAAAGAACATGGCAACTGATTTGATTGACAGGGGTGAGGGACGGGTCAAAGTTGAGTCCAGGGTTTCGAGCTTCTGAGTGAGAACAAAGACGGCTTTAACAGGAATGGACACTGCCAGGAGGAGCTGATTTGTAGCAAAGATTCAAGAAAATAACTAATACTTGCTTTTCAGGCTGACTTGGGCCAGATATATTACAAATGGAAATTCATTGAGTCTTTACCGCATCCTTTCAAGGTAGCTTGTTTTCCCCTTTTGTGTAGAGCAGGCGTCCCCAAACTTTTTACACAGGGGGCCAGTTCACTGTCCCTCAGACTGTTGGAGGCCGCCACATACTGTGCTCCTCTCACTGACCACCAATGAAAGAGGTGCCCCTTCCTGAAGTGCGGCAGGGGGCCGGATAAATGGCCTCAGGGGGCCGCATGTGTCCCGCGGGCCATAGTTTGGGGACGCCTGGTGTAGAGAATTAAACTAAGACTCAAAGAGGTGAGATAACTGTCCCAGGGCACGCCTTGTGTCACTGGCAGACTTCTACTTGAACTCGGGCTGTTGACTCCTTCACACATGCTTTTCCTGTTTCTGCGGCCTCCTGTCCCTTGTCACGTGGGACATGCAGGACAGCACTTCAGGACTGGAAGGAACGTTCAAGCTCCTCAGCCCTCACACTTGGGCATCGTGAGAAATGTGGTTCTGGAGTGCAGGTCAGGAACTGGGTGAGAGGTTCAAATCTGTGAGGTCTTTGGACCGAAGGAATGTATAAAGCTATGGGCAGAGGCAAAACAATTGAGGGAGAGGGAGAAGGAAATGTCAAAAGACGCTCGAAGGTTGACCTGTTTCAGGAGTTAAGAAGGGACAGGGTGTTCGGTGAAGAATGAGGAGGGCTAGGACAGTGCAGTATCATGGGGGCTAAGCAAAGGGAATTTCCAAGGAGAATCTCAACAGGATTTTCAAGACCATTTACTGAGCTCCTGTTAAATGCCAAGCACTTTACAATGTTGATGGTGAGAGCAGAGGAGAAGAGACCACTGAATTTGGAAGGGAGAAAAATACAGCTGATAACTGATGTGGGCCCGGATCACTAACTGAATGTTAGCAGTTAACACCGTCGGCTGGTGTCCCATCTGGAAGTGCAGGTTCACTGGGAAACTGAGCGTGTGGTAGTGGTGGTAGTGATGTTAGTTTTTAACTGGGGCTCACGAGCACGTATTCTTCCTTTCCCCAATAGCCTGTGAGATTTATTTGGCCAAAAAATGGCATTGCAGGAGAAAATATAATATAGTTTGATAATTGATTTTAGTCATTTAAAAATGATCCTGTAGAATAAGGCAGTCTCCCTTTTTAATGAGTTTCAGAGTTCGAATGGAAAAATGTCTTTAAAGGATTTTTTTTGTTTGTTTGTTTTGAGATGGAATCTAGCTCTGTCATCCAGGCTGGAGTGCAGTGGCGCAATCTCAGCTCACTGCAACCTCCGCCTCCTGGGTTCAAGTGATTCTCGTGTCTCAGCCTCCCGCGTAGCTGGGATGACAGGCACCCACCACCACACATAGCTAATTTTTGTATTTTTAGTCAAGACAGGGTTTCACTGTGTTGGCTAGGCTGGCCTCAAACTCCTGACTTCATGATCCACCCACCTCAACCTCCCAAGTGCTGGGATTGCAAGTGTGAGCCACCATGCCCTGTGGTCTTTAAAGACTTTTTAAAATGGCGTAAGCGGTACTGCTGAGGCTTCCTGGTCTTCCCCTCCCCTTTCTCTCTCTCCTGCCTGTGTTTCTCTCTCACACACACATACATACACACACACACACGATGACTTTTTCAAATACTATACAAAGGACTCAGTATTATTCAGTGTTTACTGTAACACTTCATTAAGTCAATGCTAATTCAAACAACTGCTTTTTTTCTAGCCAACAAGCTGTTCTGTTTTTCTCTAGTAAAAATAGCAGAGAATCCAAAACCTGTTAAGTCAGAGATCATTTCTGAGGATCACAAGAAGTTACGTTCGAAGAACTTTTTCTGTGTTTTTCTAGAGGAAAAATAATTGAAATGCCAATAGGCAAAAAATTAGCAGGCATCTGGAAGAAAACAAGAAAAATGGAGTCAGGGAAATGCTGTCACTGACGCCAGAGCACTAGACTCAGGAATATGACGGAGTGGGTTGGAAGAATGTGGTCCAAGGGAGATTGTACGTAAAAGGAATGCAGTAATCCAGTACGTAAAAGGAATCCAATCTGAAGGGTGGCCCCATCGTCTACCAACTTGACACCTTTGTGAGTTTATGTTGCGAGATTTGCTCATCATCTGTGGGTACATTCTCTACAGCAAAGTGTACTTGGAGGCGTGCTGTCCCTGCTACCAGACACACATCTGCACAACTTCCCATATGGGGACGGCAAAGCCGGTAAAGCACAGGGTGGAGCTGAGCAACAGTACTTGTAGTAATGGGTCACGCTGGATGAACTGAGTCCTTTATCCTACGCTGCAGTTAAATGTGAACCAGCCCTCCTTGTGCTGCAGTTTTGTGTAACTCCCAGAAGGCCCTTCTTTATCTGGGTATTTTCATGTAATTCTTTGCAGGCAAGATGACTTTCTTCACACTTTGAAGATCTGTTAGGAAGGAGTTGGTGACTTTGTCCAGATTTTAATTATTTTTCCATTGAGAGGAGAAGGATGAACAAAGGATTTTGTGTACTGGGTAGGTTATGGCTTGATTAACGTGATTTTACTCACTGTCTAAGTAAGCAGCTGATGGGAGCCATAAACCGGGGGTCAAGCTTATGCATTAGATACATCCTAGAGAGGCAGGGTGTTACAGTCTTGAAGAATAACTTCTCTCACTCTTAGTGCACCTGTCACATAACCTGAGTGACTAGGAAATGAAAAGCAGGTGAACTCATGATGCTGGGAGACCTGAATTAGCCAAGCACCATAGGCTATGTTAGATTGAATGGCAAAGGGGCACTGGAACAAAGGTTAATATGCCAGTGATTTAGGCCTGAGTCTGCCCTTAACTGGTGTGTTCATGGGCAATTCACTTAACCTTTCTCGGGCTCCATTGTCTGATTCACCTGTAAAATAGGATGTTAGGTCCCTCACTCTCCATCTCTATTTGAAATTTACTGATAACTTTTGTCTGTGCTACCACCTGCTTTTGGACTTACTGCCATTATCTTTTCCACCAGCATACCAAAAGATCTTGTGGCATATAGTGGTGAAATAACTCTTATCCCTCTTACCCAAAAGCACTCGGGATGATTTCTGAATTGTTATGATAAGGAAATGTATCGTGAGTCCTTTGTAATAGTGGTTTACAGCAGGGCTTTTGTTTTTTTCCCACGGATCCTTTCAGGGTCCAAGAGAAAGCGATGGGCCTTCTCATCAGAAGAAAGTGTGTGCAAACACATTTCCATAAGGTTGCAGGGAGTTTGAGGATTCTGAGGCCCTCAGGCTAAGAACTCACACTCAAGAAAAATACTGCTATTCAATTGGTAAGTTTGTATAGTACTGTTGCTGTCTTTGGGAAATGCTAGGAACTAAAGGTAAGGAACCCAGACTGAACCTGATGAATGACTTAGTAACGTGATGTTCAAGTGATGAATGAATCCCAGACATGCAAGCCTTCTTCTTGAGACAGATGTGTCACTTTCTGGAGGAGAGCTGTGTCCCGTAAGTGGGTGTGTGCATCATAGATTTTACTGTGCGCCACTGGCTGAAAGAAAATATCTGTGTGCTTCAGTTCTCATGTAAAGTGGGAACATGATATCTTCTAGTGGCTCTCTCTATGGTATGGTATGAAGCAATTTGGATGGCATCCTCAGAGTTTCTCTGAGTGCTGTCTGAGGACACTGTCTAAATTTAAAAGTTCTCAGTTTGAGCTAGTAAAGTAAATCTTTTCCTGTCAGAGTTCATCTCGTGGAGATCATGTTTTCATAAATCACTACTGTATTACCTCCCTTTTCATCCATACACACGCTTCCATTTTTCATCCCCTGAGAAGGTCCTTCTAGGCAGGACCAGTTATTGATGTATTAATCTATTGGACCCTGACATCATTTCATCAGTTTGTCTGTCCTGGGGATAAAGCCCTCCCCTCATAGAATTGTCACAACTAGGACCCCTAATCCAGCTTATCCCTTCTTGGTCTGGAGTGTAGACTTATTAATAGTGGAAATAAACAAGAACTAGTGAGCAGGATCCTTTTTTTGAGTTGTTTGGAAATACAAAAGTAGATGAAAATGGAAGCAGAATCTGATTCTATTTTGAACATAATAGCTGTTCCTTTATCTCATTTTTAAAAAGAGCAAAAAGCATCAGACTTAAGTTTCTTTCCATTAGTATCTTTGCTTCCCTGCCCCTTCTCCCAGTTCCCATGAGCTTTATTCAGTATTAAGCCTAGTAACCACTCTTGTTTTGGCATGATTTATAAAAGCAGGCTATTCCTTTTATGGAAATCACTGATATTTTATTATGTTCTGGCCAGTACGTAAATGAACATAAATAACCCAAAATTTCAGAAAAAAATATAATTATCCATTTAAAAACTGAGTAAGTTTTCTAGCAAATATATAAAAGTATATAGAGTAGTGTAGTAAGCCTACATATATGTGACCACCCAGCTTCAACAGTGGTCAATATATGGTCAATCTTGTTTCACGTGTACCCTGCCCATTCCTCTTCACCCAGGAATTAAGTTAAAGTAAATTCCAGACATACCATTTCACTTGTAAGTTTTTTATTATATATCTTTTAAAGATATAAGAACTCTTTCTACACTTAATCTCAGTACCAACACCTGAAAAAATGAAGTTCCTTGATATCAAATCTCTAATTAGTATTCACAGTTCCTGGGTTCTCTTATAACTTCATTTTGTGGTTTGTAAGTTTGGGTTGGCATTCGAATAGGGTCAGTATACTGGGATTGGTTGATCATGTTTATGTTTTTTGACCCATAGGTCTCTCTACTCCCCTCACCTTTGTTTTTGCCATTTTGTCACTGTTGCATTGTTACTGAAGAATGCATGTGTGTTACACACTTTCCTATGATCTGGGTTTTGCGATAATCTGTTTTAGGAAATAGGAGTAGCACAGGTATGTAATTGTTTAAAAAGTGTTTTTAAGTATATGCACATGTTTTACTTCATGCTGAAAACTAACTGTGGAAATTGACAATTAGGAAAATTCAGGCATCAGCTGATTTCCTTACATTTTTATTCCTGTTTTTTTTTTTTCTTTTTGGAAGATATCTTGGCAGATTATAAGGAGAAGCGTCACTTACCCACTGCTGAAATGCACTGGGCTGGAACACGCCAGCCATTCTTCATCAACAACACCAGACAGTTATTTTGGGCAGAGAGTTGGAAGAGCAGTTCTTGTGGTTGCTGTTGTTGAATCTACGGTGGGAAGCAGAGGTGACTAAATGTATGCCTCAAGTCCTTTGGCCCTAACACCCCTTTCTCCTTATTTGTTATGATAAGCATTCTCTTTAGGGCTGTTGATTACAGTGGAAATATGATCACAGAATCATCTGGGTTGGAAAAGACTTCCTGAGGTCACCTGGCCCCATCTGGCAATATTAATATGGGATTCCAGCATCAACTTTCCCAGAACAAGGCTGTTTGCTGACAACTCCCATATCTCACATAAACCCCTTGTGCAGTCTTAGCCTGTTTTCTCTTCTGTCCTTTAGTGAAATAGGTGATTAAATTGCATGTCTTTCTGCTGTAGGAGTGTGTGTCCATACACACATGTGGCTGTGTAGATCTTTTTTTTTTTTTTTTTGAGACAGAGTGTCGCTCTTGTTACCCAGGCTGGAGTGCAATGGCACGATCTCGGCTCACCGCAACCTCCGCCTCCTGGGTTCAGGCAATTCTCCTGCCTCAGCCTCCTGAGTAGCTGGGATTACAGGCACGTGCCACCATGCCCAGCTAATTTTTTGTATTTTTAGTAGAGACGGGGTTTCATCACGTTGACCAGGATGGTCTCGATCTCTCGACCTCGTGATCCACCCGCCTCGGCCTCCCAAAGTGCTGGGATTACAGGCTTGAGCCACCGCGCCTGGCGGCTGTGTAGATCTTAAAGATGAATCTTGATTTTTCCCTGCTGTGCTTTATAGCACATATACCCTGAGACTCTATTCAACTATCTGTATGTAGTAATGATTTTTATAAAAAATGTTTCTGGGCGGGGCGCGGTGGCTCACGCCTATAATCCCAGCACTTTGGGAGGCTGAGGCGGGTGGATCACAAGGTCAAGAGATCGAGACCATCCTGGTCAACATGATGAAACTCCGTCTCTACTAAAAATACAAAAATTAGCTGGGCATGGTGGCTCCTGCCTGTAATCCCAGCTACTCGGGAGGTTGAGGCAGGAGAATTGCCTGAACCCAGGAGGCGGAGGTTGCGGTGAGCCGAGATCGCACTCCAGCCTGGGTAACAAGAGCGAAACTCCGTCTCAAAAAAAAAAAAAAGTTTCTATGGGTAAATATGAAATATGATGTGATTACTGCAGACTACACTTTTAAGCTACAGTATGTATGATGGTTAATTTTATGTGTCAATTTGGCTGGGCCACAGAATGCCAAGATTTGTGGTCGAACATTATTCTGGGTGTTTCTGTGAAGATGTTTTTTAGATGAGGATAACATAAATCAGTGAACTTTGAGTAGATTACCCTCCATAATGTGGGTGGGCCTTATCCAATCAGTTGAAGGCCTGAATAGAACAAATGGACTGATATTTAGAGGAATTTTTTTTAGCAGATGGCTTTTAGCCAAGAACTGCATCTTCTCTCCTGGGTCTCCAGCCTGTCAGCCCACCCTACAGATAGATTTTGGACTTGCCAGACCCTATAATGGCATAAGCCCGTTCTTTATGATAAATCTGTCTGTCTCTTTCTCTCTCTGTCTCTCCCTCTGTCTCTCTCTCTCTCTCTCTCTCTCTCACACACACACACACACACACACACACACACACACACCCTGTTGGTCTATGGGTTCTGTTTCTCAGGAGGACCCCGATTAATCAGTGTGCAAAAAAAAAAAAAAAAAAAAAAGCCAAGTATATGTCCTTGATTTATCTGGCTATTTTTTTGAAGATGTGTTTTATATTAAAGAGCTGCAGAGATCATTGGAGATGCCATCAGCAAAATTGAGTCTGGCCACAACTCTTCTAGTACAACCTGACTTGCAGTCACTTTTCCTTTTTAGCCTTAGTTTCTTCTCTGTAAAAGAAGGTTGAAGACAGGGATTTCCACGGTCTGTGATTTCATGAAATGCAAACATGGCATATTTGAGCCAGCTGCTGCGAAGGTGTCTAGAGATAATAATTCTGAGGGCTGCCCAAAGTTTCTCTTAGTAAATAAAACAACTGACGTTGTAAAACAGTAGTGGTGGTGGAGCACAGGGAATTAAAAAACCATGAACAGAAGGATTTCCTGGATGTGAGGAAAATATACAGAAAAATGGGTCACCCTGATTTATGTTGCAGGAGATTCTAATCAGTTAAATGTAAAATACGGATAGTAAATGCCAACAGGAAAACCTTTAGCTTTTGTGACTTCTCAGCTGAGGGCAGATACTCTTAACTTTGAGGGCACTTAGGATCTGTGTCTGCACTGGACTATTCTTATTTTGTGCAGGAGGAACAGGGTGGTGGTGGAGGATTGGCATTTGTGATAAGCTGAAGCCTTCAGGCTAAACCGAGGGGCCCTAGCCTGACTGATGGACAGGAAATGCCTGACCCCAAGGGCGTTTGTGCTATTCCGGGCCACAGAGGTTGGAAGGAGCCTCAGACCTGCACTGACCCCTGGGGATGCAGGTTGATTGCTCTGTTGCCTTGGTTTTTAGCCTTCTTCTTTTTTCAACTTGGGCTTTTCTCTCCAGGTAAAAAAGCAGTTACCACAAGGCAGAAACCATATGATTTCAGCTACTCTTGTCTGGACAGAGTAGGCAGGCAACACTTAGCCACAGTCATCTTTAGGTTGTACCTGTCTGGAATTAATGTTCACCCTCGCGCAGCAGTCTGCCACTTGGGCGGCTGGCATTTTGGGTTGGGCAGTCTGGGTTTGTGCCTGGCAAAGCCAGCTGAGGGCAAGTTTGCCTGCCCCGTTTGGATGTGGACACCCTCTGTGTAAGGTGCTTTCCCCCATGCTTAGTAGGGCATCCCTGGCAAATATGGCAAGGTGGCTCTGTTTGCCCTTGGCGTTCCTTTTGACCATAAACGTAGCAGGGAGGAGGCAGGACCCTGATGGTCATATCCCCTGAGAGGCTAGCTGACTTTTTACCCAGTTGGTGCTGAAGATGGACAAATGATTAACCCCCTGGAATCCCTGGTTAGCCCCCAGTTGTGGTCATGAGTTCAGCCTTTTGAACCACAGGCTGAAACTGTTTTTCCAGCACTCGACCCAATCGGGTGTCCCCGCCTGGACTCTGCTATGGAAACTCTCCCTTGGGAGACAGTGGTGGGCAGGGGGGCGTGGGAAGAGGAGGGAGGAAGCCTCCAGCTGCTGCAGGCCGGCCCTGCGTCCCCCTGAGGAGGTAGGGAAGGGACCCTCGAGATGAGGGGGAGCCAGGAAAGGAGCTGCAGTCTGGAGGCCCGAGTGGGAGCCGCTCCTGGCCCGCCGCCCAACGGGCCACTTCCTTCCCCTGACATGACAGCCCAGCAGGCTGGCTCCCCGCCACCTGGCAGCGACCGCGGCCCGTGACTCCTCAGCCCTCTGCCCGGGGGGCTGGCGGGGCCCAGGCGGGGCCGGGAGCGATCTGCTCTGGAGCCGGCCGTCCCTGCTGGTCGTGCGGCTTCGCTGGGGACTGGCCTCCCTCGTCCCGTCCTGACGCTCCGGCCAGCTGTTGCTTCGGGGCGCCCGCCGTGGGGGACACCCGCGGCCTCCGCCAGGGAGAGACGCCGCCTGGGGTTCAGCTTCGCAGGCCTCAGTGTGCTTTACACGTCAGATGGGTCACCCCGATTTAGCTCTGCTGCTGGAGTCAACGGCTATGGACCCGCTGCCGTGCGGTGGGAGGTGCGAGGTCGGCGCGAAGGCACCTCCGGGGCGCATCCAGGCGGGGCTGTGGGGGTCCGCGCAGAAGGCTGCCCTGGGAGGCGGCAGCCGCACCCCTGCTTCATCTTTGAGAGGCTGGGAGACCTGTACTATTTCTGGCCTTGGTTTCTATGTACAATCCAGGAAGGTGGGGGAGATGTGTGCATTCCTCTGCCCTAACCTCTTCATAGGAAGTTAGGTTAAATCCACAGTGGTGGGGTCCTTGTTCAACAGGGATCGTTTTTACAGGTAACCCCAAAGTGGGGGATCGGGAGAATGTGCCAATAAACTTGGTTTAAATTCTAATTCGGGCTCTGCTACTGGCTCCGGTTACCCTCTCCATCTTCCCACCTCATTCCCTCCCTTCCTCTTTTCTGCTCTGTTTCTCAGGCAGGAGTTGCAGTGGGGACAGTCTTGGCTCATGGCAGCCTGGAACTCCTGGGCTCAAGTGATCCTCCTGCCTCAGCCTCCCAAGCAGCTGGGGCCAAAGACATACAGCACCACACCCAGGTTTTTTTTTTTTTTTTAAATTTTTATAGGGAAGGGATCCTGCTCTGTTGCCCAGGCTGGAGTCTTTTTTTTTTTTTTAAGATACTTTATCACATTTACTTATGCTTGTAGCAGTGACTTAAAAGTGATCTGATTTTTCTTTCAAGTGAGGCTGAGTTTGTTTAGAAGGCTCTTGAGCATTTTCCTAGTGACAGGGTGATAAGCCTTACTTTTTTGAGATGGGGGTAGGGGAAAGGGACATGAAAATATCACAAGTTCTAGAAACCAGAACTTGAGCAATCTTATTGAAGTTGCCCAATCCCACCTTGAAGTGATCTACATCCAGGAAAAAGGTTTTGTGATAGTGGTGGTGGAGTGTTTGGGGATTAAGAGTTTGCTGTGGGCCGGGCGCAGTGGCTCAAGCCTGTAATCCCAGCACTTTGGGAGGCCGAGGTGGGCGGATCATGAGGTCAAGAGATCGAGACCATCCTGGCCTACATGGGCGTGGTGGTGTGTGCCTGTAGTCCCAGCTACTTGGGAGGCTGAGGAGTAAGAATTGCTTCAATCCAGGAGGCGGAGGTTGCAGTGAGCCGAGATTGTGCCACTGCACTCCAGCCTGGCGCCTGGCAAAAGAGTGAGACTCTGTGTCAAAAAAAAAAAAAAAAAAAAAAAAAAAAAGTTTGCTGTGTGGATTAACAAGCTGAAGCTGGAAGTGTCTAATGAAACTGACAGTGGTGGCTTCCTGGATCAACTCATCTGTGTGTCCTATGACAAGCTTGAAGAGGACTCAGGAACATTCAGCCCAACCTTGCCATGGAACAGAAGCCCGGAGTGGGCAAGTACTTGAAGTCACACAGCATAATGGTAGTGTTGGCCAAAAATCAGAATTGTCTCCCTTAGTGATTACCACTAGATGTAGAATTAGTTTTGTATGCCCACCACTCTGTTGCTTTTCCCCCTTAAACTTCTATTCCTTCTTACTGGGGGAAGCAGAGCTCGCTTACAGATGATGTAAGTCAGGGCTTACTGAACCAGGCACCCACACCCTATTTAGCTTTAGACCTATACTCTGTATACAGAATGGGCTATCAGCAGCTGAAAACCAACTGAATTTGGAATCAAACGTTTTGCCCTCCACCCACCTCCCTTAAGCGACTAGTCCCTCCCTGGTTCTTATCTCCACAGGGTGGGTTGTTCATTAATAGAACCTTTAGCAGCAAGGCTGGGGGAAGTTGTTTGTACTTGCCAAAGGCCATTCTCCATGAACGTAGCTGTGAATTGGTGACCCCCAATTTAGAATGAGGGTGTGTATAATTTTCTTAATTTAAGAAGTTGGCTGAGTTTCATCATAGTTATAACTACCATTTATTGTGTCTCTGACATGCCAGCAGCTTTTGCAAACGTTAAACTTTGTGGCTTGAGAAACAGCCCTGCAAGGTAGGAGGCAGCCTCCTGGTTCTTAGAGATGCAGAATCTGAGATTCAGCAAGGCTAAGAAACTTGTACAAGGTAAAGTGGCTGGCAGAGAGCAGAGGATTCACACCCAGGTCAATCTGGCCAGGAAGTTATCACACTGCCCTGCTGCGCATTGGATATCCAGCTCCAGCATTACCTAACATTACACGTCGCTAGTTTTTGAGAATGAATGGGATACAACAAAATGTGCCTGAATATCTGACACTTTATACCATGGTGTCTAGTGTTTTTGAATATTAAGTTTTCTTTTTTTTTTTTTTTTTGAGATGGAGTTTTGCTCTTGTTACCCAGGCTGGAGTGCAATGGCAGGATCTCGGCTCACCGCAACCTCCGCCTCCTGGGTTCAGGCAATTCTCCTGCCTCAGCCTCCTGAGTAGCTGGGATTACAGGCACGCGCCACCATGCCCAGCTAATTTTTTGTATTTTTAATAGAGACGGGGTTTCAGCAGGTTGACCAGGATGGTCTCGATCTCTCGACCTCGTGATCCACCCACCTCGGCCTCCCAAAGTGCTGGGATTACAGGCTTGAGCCACCACGCCCGGCCTTGAATATTAAGTTTTCTAGATGGAGGTTTTCACAGCTCCTGCCCTTGTCCTTTTTGTTGCTTCTAGAGTAATTGTAAATTTCTTTTAATATATCCTATCATGTTAAAAAAAAGAAAGTTGGTTTTCTGATTAAAAAAAGGTCAAGTCTTCCCAAACTATATACGAGCTTCTGGTTAAGAATGTGTGTATGGGAGCTAGACTTGCAAGGGTATGTATCTCTGCTCTGCAATTTATAATTTGTATGACTTTGGACCAGTCACTTCTGTTCCTGCTTCCTCTCTGTGAAGGTGGAAATAATATTCATTAGGTTAACATCAAATACTTTAATAGCTGCGAAGCCCCCAAAGTGACCGAGATGTTTAACATTTTAATAAACTTCTAGTCTTTCTCTCTGACCCATGTATACATGTGTAAATATACATGTAAATATACATATAAGACAAAATGAAATATTTTTCAACCAGCTGCTTTTCGTATAATTATATTGTTGTTACCTTTCCTAACCTCTAAATAACCTTCACTACCTGACAACCGCCTAAAAACTCATGACGTGCTGCTGTGAATGGAACTGAATCCGTGTTACTGGGTATGCAGATTTCCAGTTTTGCACTAACTTAACACATTTTTAAACAAATCTGAGTAGCTGTTGGGCCATGAATGGTATCTGGGTGACAAGAGCTTCAAGCTCTTTTCAGAGCACTCCTAATCCTCCCTTCCCTAGTCTAAATGAAAATGAGGATCAGGAAGTACTCCCTTTGGATCTCAGAACCCGCCTTAATTGTGAGGCAGCACTGTGAACTTTTCATAAGCCAGCCCTAAGTGGGAACTCATTCTGGCTTTCCCCTCTCCCTGCCTTTACATCTGGAAAAACCATGTTTCTACATTTAGTATCTGATATCTTGGTTCCCAATAAATCACAAATCAGAAAGTTCTCTTGTTCCACTATTTCCATATCTGAGGTGCCCCCTAAGAAGCCCTGCTTCCTGTTTCCCAGATTGGACTCCTCAATCCTGTCCTGCAGTCCCTCTTATGCCATGCTGGGCACCGTCCCTTGCCGTTTTAATTTTATGAGTTTCTGATGACATGCTTATTTGACTTCATTGACACAGAATCCTCCTGTTGGTCTCAGATTGGTAGAAACCATTGATTAGTCCCTTTTTAACTTCCCCACCAATGCCTGTGCTATTTTCCACTATTAGCAAAATCAATAGGTCATGTTTGATGACCCTACTCTTGCCTGTCCACTTTCAGGTGTGTTACTTGTGCAGACTCAAGGGATGTACTTATCCAAAGCGTCTGAGCTCCAAAGAGGCAAAGGGTGGTAGGCACAAGTGACTTGTCTTCAGTAGTCACGGAGTATACCTCTTAAAAGGTGAACAGCTTTAATGAGATTTTTCTCCCACCGTCTTAGACAAGAAATCCCCAAATGTTGGAAACCTGGTGTTTTAAACAGTATACATTCTAAAGGAATTCACCTGCATTTCAGGACCTGTTGACTGACCAACCTCAGACATAGCCATATTCTAAGACATTAAAGGAAAGCGCTTGCTTTTCACTCTAATTTAGGGAGTACATTATCATTTCTCAGAAAGAGTCAAGTGATGTGTCTGCCACAATGACAGAGGGGCTGGCATGTCTTTGGGGTGTGCTGGAATGGCATCACGACTTAAAAAGGGGAAAAATGTGTGTATCACATACTTGTAAAACTCAAAGCATCAATTACTCTGCAGTATTTTCCAAAGTGCTTATTCATTAGTTTCCTTCTGACACCCTCCCTGTGAGAAAGGTTAAGTAGCATTATCCTTCTTCCACTCAGGAGGACACTGGAACAATGAGAGGTTAATTGACTTGCCTTGGGCTCTCTACAGTGAGGCTGACCCAGCTGAAATTTCCAACTTCCGCTGGGTGGAACTCCAGCTTACAGTTCCAAAGGCTCTGTAGGACGGGGGCGGCCTCAGAGAAGGCCTCCACAGAGGCAGAAGAGCTCCCAGCCAAGGAAGGGGCACCTTGCTCAGCCATGTTCTTGCTGTTTGGGGACTGCTGAGGCAGAGAGATGGTCTCTTCAAAGTCATAGTCCAAGATCTTCGACCTAGAAACTGTTTGGCTGCTTAGAGCTAAGCTGTAGGAATGATGGATGGCAGAAATAATTATTTTTGGCTCAACTGCTCAGTCTTGGCAGGGGGCCCTTTAAATTTGAAATGTTATCCTGACATCTACAAAAGGTTTAGGAATCTGATGTCATTTTCCCCCTATGATTCACACGTTGGCCTTTTCTGTAGAGGGGTTACCAATTATCTCTGATATATGTTCCTGTTAAGGGAACATCTCTATAATTCAGATACCGTAAAATATGTAATTAGTACGATAGAGATGGCTTCTAATATAAAGGATCCCCTGCACCTCTTCTTCCTGGCCCCACCAGATCTACTTGAATCATCTTGGCTCATTCCTTCCTGCAGCACAGATCCTTACTACAAAGCCCAGTTGATAGTGCCATTGGCGACACGGTCTTAGACAAGAAGTTACTATCCTTGATGCTTCTGTTACTCTTTGTCTCGATGTACTTTTCCTCTGGCTCCTTAAATTGGCCAAAATACTTGCAAAGCTGCTGTGGCCTGGAGGAGAGCAAGCTTAGTAAGGGTATGAAAGGCATGGAAGTTTGAGGCAGCACAACTGCTTCATCCCCCCTCTACTGCTTATAAGTTATGTAGCCTTGGATTAGGGGCCCCTTCGAGTTTCGAGTTTTCTCAGCTGTAAAAATGGGCATAGCTGCCTCACTGGTAAACTCTAAAACCACACTAACAGACATCCACATCAAAGCCAGAAGATCAAGATTTGGTCCAGTGGGAGTTGGCTTGTGGTCTCAGAGTGAGGTTGTCACTGTGCTTCTGCCACTCAGCCCACCCTCCTTTGCACTCACTTGTTCACCTTAAAATGTAGAGTGAAGTGGAGTTTGCCATCTGGGGCTTGGAACTCTATACATTTTATCAGACTTGGAAATTAAGGCTAGTCACAGTGAAGGGAGGAGGCCAGACTGACGTGACCTTTCTTTGTGTTTTTCTGGAGCAGGGATTCCTGGTCACCTGCTTTGTCCTTTTCTTCCTGGATGAAACAAGAAGAAAATCAGGGTGTCTGTGCACACCAGTACTCAGAAGACAAAGGGATGGGTTCCGATTTTGAGGACTCTGAGGACATGGAAGGGGACCCAGAAGAAAGAGAAGTGGGCTGTCATCCACAGGATGCACGCAAGAGAGGAGGTCACCTGGAGCTGGAGACGGTCCCCAACCCACAGGACTCAAGGCACAGGGAAGCAGGGCATGACACCTGTACAGGTGAGGAGAAGCTGGGGTGCTATGCAAGTTGCCTCATTCACACTCACTTCTGAGCTCCTCCAGAATCATAACCAGGGCAGCATCCTCTGTAAGGGAGCTCCCCACAGGGGACCATTGTGCAGGATTCTGTACTGACTTGACTTTCTAGTCTTAGCCTGAGGAGCGTCCTTTCTTTCAGCCCAGTCTGGGGTGAGTTATTGGAAACCTGGCGTTTTACATACTATACATTCTAAAGGAATTCATCTGCATGTCAGGGCCTCTTGACTGACCAGCCTCTGACACAGCCATATTCTAAGACAGGAAAGAAAAGGGATTGATTTTCCCTTGAATTTAAGGAGTGGATTCTCTCAGAAAGAGTCAAGTGATGTGTCTGCCAAAATTAGAGGGCCTGGCCTGTCTTTGGGATTGTTCAGCATGGTGAAGAGGCTCACACACTGACGCAGCACTTCACAGTGCAGAGTATGCCACTAGACATTAACCCCTGAAACGACACTACAGAATTACCCAGGTAGTATTAGAACCTACCTCACAGGGCTATCGGGAGAGTTAAATGAGTTGCTGCATGTAGTTACTAGGCACAGTACTGTGCACACAGGAAGTACCCAGATGTTTACAGCTACGTCCTCATCTCCCTGTGCAGATAAGTCAACTCAGTGCTAAGTGACCTCCCTCGGTTCACGTGGCTAATTCCCAAAGTGCCCATGGCCTCTGCCAAATGCCTTACTATTACTAGCTTTGAAAGAGTGAATGCTGATCCTCCACCCACCTCCTTGTTTCCGTCTTTGGGCATTCATTACTTTAGCCTGCTCAGTGCATGCTCTGGGGGCAGAAATGAGCTAAAATACCTAATGGCCAGGACTGTGAGAGGTTAAATCCGTTCACCTGTGACACAGTCCCAGACTCCCTGTCGCCCTCCTCCGCAGTGCAAACAAGCATGTGGGGGAGGGCACGTGTGAGGCCTTTCACATCTCAGGAACTTTACTCTGCTTGTGGATAAACACTCAGAGACCAACAGGTGTGTGTCCTGGACCAGCCGCTAACCTGGCCTCACCAGCTCTAGGCTCTGTAATCTCTCCCTTTATTCCCTACCACTCTCTCCTCCCCTCTCCCACAGTGAAGTCCTGAAGGTGAGTTCAGTGTTCGGTTCCAACATAAGCTGTTTCAGACTGACCAAATGGACTTTAAAAATTAGTTCAGGGCGGCCGGGCGTGGTGGCTCACGCCTGTAATCCCAGCACTTTGGGAGGCTGAGGTGGGCGGATCATGAGGTCAGGAGATGGAGACCAGCCTGACCAACATCGTGAAACCCTGTCTGTACTAAAAACAGAAAAATTAGCCGGGCGTGGTGGTGCGTGCCTGTAATCCCAGCTACTCTGAAGACTGAGGCAGGAGGTTGCAGTGAGCCAAGATCATGCCACTGTACTCCAGCCTGGGTGACAAAGTGAGACTTCTTAAAAAAAATTAAAAAAAAAAATTTAGTCCAGGGCCTGGTTAGGCCAGGTGGTCTCAGGTTGGGAGACTCTTCTTGTCTCTTGAGACTAGAATCTTAAAACGCATTGATAGCTCTTGGAGTGAGTAAATCTTTTTTCCTGAGATCTCAGGGAGTGTCCCACCTGGCACAGACTTGACCATACTGAGCACAGGCACTCAGGCCTTCAGATGGCACTGTCCAGCTAGTGGGGCCTCGGCCTCAGGCAGCTGCCTGAAGAAATAGTGGGCAGAGGGGGCAGTGAGTGAGGAAGAAAGCTTTTCTATCCGTGGGGAAGAGGATGACCTCCTTTAGGCCATTCCCTGGAGGAGCCAGGTGAGAGAGAGAGGCTGGATTCTCAGGGGACGTTGGAGGGGCAGGGATCCAGAGTGCCTGGGGCAGGGGATCACGGTTTTATTACTGAGATTTCCTCTGGGCTTACCTTTTGAATGCCAAGTACGGTAATTCTCCACTGCCACCTTTTTCTGTCGCAGGGGGGCAGCTGAGTGAGGAAGAAAGCTTTTCTATCCGTGGGGAAGAGGATGACCAACCTGGTGTAGCTGCCATGGCGATGTTCCCAGGACTGTCTGAGTCTGACAGCGTATCCCAGAGCCTCCGGGAGGAGGACGACGAGAGTGCTGGGGAGAACCGGCTGGAGGAGGAAGAGGAGCCGCCGCCCCCTCCCATACTTCCCTGGAGGCGGCACCTCTCCCTGGGGAGTCGGCACCGAGGTGACAAGCCCGCCCACCGACGCTTCCACCGGCTCCACCACCCCATGGCCATGGACCTCGGGGAGCTGGACAGCCTGGTGGCCAGCATCATGGACGCGCCCACCATCTGCCCCGACTGCGGGGAGAGCTTCAGCCCCGGCGCCGCCTTCCTGCAGCACCAGCGGATTCACCGCCTGGCGGAGGCCGCGGCCGCCGCCAGCCTGGAGCCCTTCGGCCTGGCGGGCGAGTGCGGCGCGATGATGGGCATGATGGGCGTGGGGGTGGCGGGGGGCTTCGGGGCCGGGCCAGCGCTGGCCCGGCCCCCGCGCGAAAAGCCCTTCCGCTGCGGGGAGTGCGGCAAGGGCTTCAGCCGCAACACCTACCTGACCAACCACCTGCGCCTGCACACGGGCGAGCGGCCCAACCTGTGCGCCGACTGCGGCAAGAGCTTCAGCTGGCGCGCCGACCTGCTCAAGCACCGGCGCCTGCACACGGGCGAGAAGCCGTACCCGTGCCCCGAGTGCGGAGAGGCCTTCAGCCTCAGCTCGCACCTGCTCAGCCACCGGCGCGCGCACGCGGCGGCCAGCGGCGCGGGGGCGGCGGCGCTGCGGCCCTTCGCCTGCGGGGAGTGCGGCAAGGGCTTCGTGCGCCGCTCGCACCTGGCCAACCACCAGCGCATCCACACGGGCGAGAAGCCGCACGGCTGCGGCGAGTGCGGCAAGCGCTTCAGCTGGCGCTCGGACCTGGTGAAGCACCAGCGCGTGCACACGGGCGAGAAGCCCTACATGTGCTCCGAGTGCGGCGAGGCCTTCAGCGTCAGCTCGCACCTCTTCACGCACAAGCGCACGCACTCGGGCGAGCGGCCCTACGTGTGCCGCGAGTGCGGCAAGGGCTTCGGGCGCAACTCGCACCTGGTGAACCACCTGCGCGTGCACACCGGCGAGAAGCCCTTCCGCTGCGGCCAGTGCGACAAGCGCTTCAGCGACTTCTCCACGCTCACGCAGCACCAGCGCACACACACGGGCGAGAAGCCCTACACGTGCATCGAGTGCGGCAAGAGCTTCATCCAGAGCTCGCACCTGATCCGGCACCGCCGCATCCACACGGGCAACAAGCCGCACAAGTGCGCGGGCTGCGGCAAAGGCTTCCGCTACAAGACGCACCTGGCGCAGCACCAGAAGCTGCACGTGTGCTAGGGGCTGGGTCTGAGGGAGGCTGCCCGGTAGGGAGCCGGTGCGGGCGCATGTCCTGGGACTGACCCAGGGGAAGGAAGCGGGGAAGGGGCGGGAGGGACAATCCGAGAGTGACTGGGGAACCTTTTGGTATTTGGGGTTTCCCGAAGTCGGGGGGAGGGTTGAGTAAGAGTTCTTTCCCGGTGCTGTACTTGCCACCTCTCAAGGAAGAAATGTTCAGGAGATGGCGCAGGGGGTGATGACTTCCTTAAATACACGCTGTAGGGGGCGAAGAGCTTGGAGGATCAGGAGGCGCTTTGAGGACCTTGAGGAAGAGCCGTTCCTGGGCTGGGGTGGGAACAGGATGGTGGGCAGGAAACTAGGGCAGGCTGCCATGGCCTGTGGGGAGTCTGCGGTGAGAGGATTTAAATGAGGATTATAGGGCAAAATAAAACTCCCATCAAGTGGTAACCCAGAGTTTGCCCGGTCCCCACACGTCATCAGCTGTTATCTCACAAAAAGGAGGGGACCCTTGTCAGTCACATAGGAAGGGATATGTAATGTACTTTTCCTTTCTCTGAGCCACAGTTAGCTGCTATTTCGAGGCATCCAGGGCAAAGTGAGCTGAAAAATGCCACACTCATTTCAAGGGACAACGTCCGGGGTTTAGAAATTCATTTGTAACTGGTTCTCAGATGTGGGAAATCCTGATTCTGCTCCGGGTTCTTTGCTACTTCCTTGAAAGTACTCTAGCTTTATGCTGGGTCAAGCCTGTTTACCTGGATGACCCTTTCCCCCCATCCCCCTTCATCCCAGGTGTGTGCCACACCCAGTATTTCTTTCAGGTCTCCACTATGATCTTTTAAGTGCAGGGAAAAGGAAAAATCCCAGCTGTGTGTGACTTTCCTTTTCCCGACCTCACCTTGATGTGGGCGTTTCAAGTGAACTTTAGACCATCAACTCGGTTGCCCAGTGACCTGCTAAAAAGTCAGCTAGCTCGGAGTTTTGCTGGCCTTTACGTGAGAAATCTAGGAAAGTAAAGTGTTCGCATTGTTGGGATGCGAGACTCCTTGGTCTCTTTCGCCTTCACGTTGCATTTGTTAGTGACCGCCGCTAACGCCCACCTCCATGCGTATGGATTAGGGACGTAATCGAAGTAAGAATGTCTTTTTTCCTGCATGTGGAGGCACAGTAGAAATCTCAACACTTTACACTGGAGAGCCCAGTCGGGGAGAGGTGTAAATGCAAAATTGCCAAATAGCACAAGCAATGAATGTTCTCTGGTTATTATATAGATGCCAAAATAGCACTTTGATATTTGCAAAGTGCTTTATGATTTTTAATAATTGTTAGTTGTTTCTCACATCATTGTGAGTTAGATCAGTGTTACCACCCCTGTCTTAGGGAAGGCTTGGGAACTGGAGTGTGCAGGCTGTCCTGAAGGGAGGTTGAGGACAGTGCGAATCGTTGTAGCCTGACCTTTCGCATTCTTCAGCTCAGCTGCTAGGAAGACTGACCTGTCATGATTTATATAATAAAATAAGGACACTGAAAATTCTTACGCTTGATGAAAAACTTAAGGCTAGCCTAGAAGGGCCAAACATGTCCTTACTGACAAAGCTGGTCTTTGTCAGCTAATTAGGGTATCCTAGCTAGGTTCCATTTTCAGTAGGGGCTGTAGTTAGATGATTTGTATAGATTTCAGTTACTTATACTGAAGATCCCTGCCCTAGGTGAGCCTTTAGAAGTTAGAGTTGTGGAAAGAAGTATTGTTTTCTTCACTAGTGATTGTTACCCTGCACATTTCATGGAAGCATCTTCACAAACTACTGGACACAGTTGAAGGTGGGGAGGGAAGCTATGAGATTGTTTTTAAAGTTTTAGCAAAGTTTCTGTGGATGCGTGTAATTTATACTTGATCACTTGTATTCTCGTAAAGAACCTCTTTGGGGACTATAGGAAAGCATGTTTTTGTGGTTTTAAAAACACTGCTAATTCTGGGCTTGTATAATGTCTGTTGATCTCGCTCTCTTAATTTATTGTCATTCACAAATGCAAATAGATTTTCATACTATAGACAGGTTTGAAAGACACGAATTCTCATTTTCTTTTAGTGAGGAGTAATGGAAGCAAAGCCAGTGTCTGTTTTGAATTCTGACTTGTAATCTGAATACAAAGCATATTAGACCCACCTGAAAGTGGTATAGCCAATTTGTAGGTAATCTTATTGCTTTGTGGATTTTTCCCCCCAGAACATCTACCTCTTCCAGCTGTTTTAAGTTCTCTCAAGTCTGTGCCTATGAAATCTCATCGAACTTTTGATTATTCATGGATTGATTATTCGCTTTTTTTTTTTTTTTTGCTACCATTTTTATGCCTGGTCTTGTCTGTATCAAATATACTACATATCAGCAACTTTAGAGAATGGGTTCAACAGGGAGTGGAGAGTGAAGCTAATGTAAAATAGTCCAGTGGCAGTGGGAATCTTTGGACTTCGTGTACCTCTCTCATTATTTCTATTACCATGGATAAGAGAGTCAGCCACTACGTTGATATGCCTTCTATGAGCAAATTCTTAGCAGAAGAAAACAATTCAACTACCAACACCCGACTCTATTGGTGCATTTAAAATGTGATTCCATTTTTTCTTACAATTCTTCAGGGAACTTAACTGCATTAAGTGAGGTTAAATGCATTCAGGAGGTTGTTTCTTCTATCTCGTTTTAGAATAATAATATTTCTTCAGCAAACCCTGTTAACTGTGGTTCACCCTTGAAAATGTTGAAGGACTCTTTCCACCAACCCATTAACAATGGTGGAAGCACGTGTATTATTTGTTTCTGGGAGAGTTTGGTCAAGAGAAAGCTTCCACTGCCGCCCTTTGCTAAGCAAAACCTGGAGCAGTTTAAATAGGCGAAATGGTTTTGATTAAATCTTGAGCTCTGAGTTGGAAGGAGAAAATGAGAAGTTAACCCCTTGAGCCATGTGGTCTCTTTACAGTCAAGAGACTGTACATATGTGAAAAAATACAAATTGACCTGTGTTCATAGACAATCTAAACTGTGTTTCTGAAGTCTCTGCACATTTTTCTTCACTGTACTGTTATTTTACAGCTGTCTGTTAAAATAGTGAATAATTTAATGACCCTAAAAGTAACAGGTTTCGTGTGTGTGTGTTTGCATACGTGAGATTTACCTTGTTTTCAGGTTGTTTTATTTAATGATGGTTCCTTGGGCAGCAGTCTGTTGTTTCGCACCCACTATGGAATATTTGTCATTCAATCCATATCAGTCTTTTACTGTGTCATTCTTCTTCGACACACATTAAATGTCACTGAGCTCTATCTATAGAAGCTGTGTTCCTGTAGGACAAGGGTTGGCAAACTACCAAATCTGCCCTGTATATTTTTGTACGTAAAATTTGTACAGCCACATTTACATATTATCTGTGCTACCTCACCCTGAATTTGCTGAGTGGGCCTCTGCCAACATTTCAGTCAGAGAAACTGTACCTGGTCCACCCGGAATTCTTGAGCTTTGATTAGATTCAGCGACAGATTTTCTTAACCTTGGAGAGCTTTTTTGTTGATTGTTCGCCTGTTAAATGAAGAGAGCGGTTAGTTGGAGCGAGGCCTAAGTTCCTGTGATTTTATAGAAACTCCCAAGGTGATTTTAATGGGCAAACAGGATTGAGAACTATGTAGGACCAGTTAGAGACCCCTTTTCTTTCTTGGGGATCACAGTAAGTATGACACATAAAGCTCAAATCCTCTCCTCCTGTGGGGGGTATGGAGGCACAGGGCAGTGCAAGGTGCGACAGGCTTTGTCTGCTCTTGGCAGGCCTCCTCTCATGCAACAGCTCCCAACAGTGAACACAATATAGTAAGAGCCAGGAAAGGCGCCTGTCTTAGCTGTCCATCAGGTAACAGTGGAGTGGGTGTGGAAGGCTGCTGGGGGCCTTCACCGTCTTCACCACTCACATTCCGCCTTCTTCCCCTTCTCTCAGATCTATAGTCTCCAACGCTGCTCAGTTACCACAGCAAATCCCAGGCATGACTGTTTTTCTCAGCCGCCCTGGGCAATCACATAATTCCCGTCCTCTCTGCCCCTGGTGGACGGGGAGGAGCATGCCCGGCCAGTCTCCGGCATGAATTGCCCAGTGCTCGCTCCTCCGTCTCCCTATCACAGCCACCAGTGCCCTGCAGATTGCAGTTTTCTGCTGCCAGAAGGTGGTTTCAAGGTCATCTCTGCTAACTTGAAGCACCTTCCAATGGATTTCAGTGTCCCACCGCTCCTGTGGGATTCCCGGACACTGTTCACATTGCTCTCTGCATCCAGCCGGTGCCCTGCCTCATTCCAGCGGCCGAGAATGCACAGCTTTGGAAGCCAATGAGGTGGGCAGCAGGTGGTTCCATATACCACGCTGCCCTGTGAACAACGAGGTTGGAAAAGGTATCTGGGTAAGTGCAGTGTTCAAGCAGGCATTCCCACACATATATTTGAAGGATGTTCAACACAAGTAAAGAAATTGACAGACTTCTGTTCCTGGAGACCAGGGGTTCACTGGAAGCATTTCCATGCATTCTTTTTATTCACAGAGGACGCTGCACTGATGCTTTTCTGAAAACATCAAGGGCTGAAGTAGGGAGTGGTTCTGCCTTGATGTTCTGGCCTCCCCAGGCCCCAAGGCTGTGTCCCATTAAGAGCAGAGCCCGTGAGAAGTTCACCTGTCAGCCGAGTGGGCTTGTGCCTGACACAGCACTCAATGCCAGGGAGACAGATATGAGAGAGGGAGAGATGCTTCCACATTCCAGCACCATTTAAGGGTGAAGATGAAGGCGGATTTGGTTCCCTGCCTGCCCAACCTGCTTGTGGTGAATTATTTTGCCAACTATAAGTAGAACTTTCAGAATTGGCACTAGGGGCTGCAGGGGGTGGGAGGGAGACAGGGGGAACGTCTTCATGTCAAGGCTTCACATGTTATGTTAGGGCAAGATGGTGCATTCAGCAAAGGCTCAGCCTTAAGCAGATTCTCTGTCAAGGACTCTGAAATTATGTCAGAGTCCCCACCGCTGCTGCAAATGAGGCAATGTCCACTTTGGCTGGCTTTGCTGGGTGAGAGAAGGGACAACGTGTGACCTTGGAAAAGCTAGCTCACTCTGTCAAGGGGCTGGAAAAGGATCTGGCTAAACATGTCTCTTGTCAAGTGAAGCTTAGCGAGTGTCTGAAGCGGTATCACCTCAAGGTTTCAGCTGACATTCTTTCTGCGTGGAAGTTGATGAATTTGGTAGAAATCACAGATAGACTTCACAGCCTGCGATTCACTGGACTGACATAGCCCCTGCTCAGTGTGGCTGCCGCCCAGACCAAGCGCTGTAGGTGTTCTTGATCTTGGCCTCATCTGTGCGGTGGAAAGATGTGGGTGTGAGGTGTGGGAAATCAAACAGAATGCCAAACACGAGGCTCTTTTAAGATTCAGGGGCTCGTGTGCATGTCAGGAGGCACGGTGGTTCCTGGATGTTGTTCCCGGTGCTGCAGAGAAGGGGCTGCTGAGGGCGTCCTGGAGTCCTGCGTCATAGTCCCTGGGAGCCTGGAAGGAGGGAGGCAGTTGCTGTGCATGTGGACTGTGTCCTCTGGGGTTTCCCGCTCCTGGGGCAGGGTGATGAGGGGGAGAGGGGGCATGGCTTCTCTTTCCTGAGAACAGGAAGAGAGAAGGAACCCGTTCCGCTGTTTCTTTGAGGATGAGCTGTGTGGGGAGTGTGCAGGGCAGAGCTTTGGCATCAGCTGGCCGCGGTCTTGAGCAAGGCACTGACTTTTCTGGGTTTTGCTTTCCTCTTCCGTAGGCACTGTCTCTATTCGCCCTGCCCATTTTAATGTCTAGCGATTGTCTTAGAGTTTCAAAACCTGCTCGGGAAACATCTGTAGCTTAATGCAAAGACAAAGGTCTGTATTTAAGTCAGCGCTAAGTTCTGCAGTTCCATGGTCATCAGATATCAGGGAGGCGGGAATCGGTTCCTACTGGGCCCCACGCCTCGTCCTTCGCAACCCTCTGAGAGGTAGGATGCCTCTTTCCCAGTGAGGTGCCAGGTGCCACTAGGGCCAGGGAAGGGCTGGGAAACCACTTCCTCAAATAGCTTTGGCTTCACGCAAACAAATCAGCACATGGAGATTGTGTTATCATGAAGTTTAGCTGCAGAAGTGTGCAGGTGCCGGAGGATGCAAATCATCTCACACTGTGACAGCCCAGTGTCACTGGCAACAGACCTTAGAAATGAGCCACAACCTTCATTTTGTTGGAAAGGAAACAGACGCAGGAAGGTGAAGAGATTTGCTTAACTTCGACGGCAAAATTGAAATGAGAACTTAGGATTTTCACTCTTATTTGCAAAAATATTCTGCTTCTAAAACAGAAGAATACTTAGGGCCGGGTGCGGTGGCTCAAGCCTGTAATCCCAGCACTTTGGGAGGCCGAGGCAGGTGGATCACGAGGTCGAGAGATCGAGACCATCCTGGTCAACATGGTGAAACCCCTTCTCTACTAAAAATACAAAAAATTAGCTGGGCATGGTGGCGCATGCCTGTGATCCCAGCTACTCAGGATGCTGAGGCAGGAGAATTGCCTGAACTCAGGAGGCGGAGGTTGCGGTGAGCCAAGATCGCACCATTGCACTCTAGCCTGGGTAACAAGAGCGAAACTCCGTCTCAAAAAAAAAAAAAAAAAAAAAAGAAAAACAAACAAAAAAAACCAAAAGAATATTTACTGTTTTTTGCCCTCCTTGTCCGCTTATCGTAGTCCCTGTCACCCCAGCCACCTTTATGCAGGACCCACATCCCACAAGCTGATGTTCAGATGGGAGGTTGGGTTGTATGGGCAAGACAGATGGCCTAGGCAGCTGACTTCTGCTTAAACCTGCCCTCTGCCATCTTTTCAAATGTCTCTCGTCCCAGTTTTTTTTCCCTTCATAAATATTTCACCTTAAAGGTAGCAAACTCTAGGTCAGCATTACACACGGTGGTCTAGGTGAACATTGGGAAAGTCGTCGCCTTCCTAGGCCTCAGTTTTCTCACTGGGGGGACATGGGGGAGGGATGGGGGGGTGGGGAGGTGGGAAGAGATAGCATGGGGATAAATGACAGATACAGGTGAGGGGACAGAAGGCAGAAAACCACACTGCCATGTGTGTACCTATGCAACAATCTTGCATGTCCTTCACATGTACCCCAAAACCTAAAATGCAATTAAAAAAAAAAAAAGACAATGAAAGAAGAAAAGGAGCCCTCAGTTAAAAGGTGGAGTAAAGGTCTCTAGATCCTTCTCTAACTTTAATAAAAATGAGACATGACGTCTTGTCTGGCCTTGAACTCCTGGATTCAAGTGATCCTCCCCCAGCCTCTCAGTAGCTGCGACTACAGGCGTGCCCGACCATGCCTGATGAAGCTCTCTTTAGCTCTAAAATCCGAACTCCACAAAGACGTTGATCTGCCCTGGAGCAGCCAGGGAGCCTTTTCCATGTACCTGCCATAGGTCAGCAATAGCTGTTTTGCCTGCCGCTCAAAGAAGTTCTCATAATCAGGACTGCCTGCGTATTTTACAGAGTTAAATGCAAAGTAAAATGTGCGGTCCCATGGCCACCCCTCAAGCCAAGGACAGGACCTGGGTGATTGTACCAGCTGTGTTCCCAGAGAGCTGCTCTGCTCAGAGCCACACCAGCGATTTGACAGACTCCAGCTGGTGGGGGAGGGAATTACGGCCAGGATCATGAGAAGGGTATTCCTGCCTCAGTGGCCAGCGTTCATACTAGGATGACGATAGTCCCACAGCCCAGCTCACACGCACCCCTCTGTCGCCCAGCACCTGTTTAGGAAGAAGGGCTGACTTAGCTAGTGCTGGTTCTTCCATTTCTTGAGGAAAGATTGCATGTTCAATAGGGATTTTCAGGTTTCCGGAACAGATTCCTGACAGTTTCGGAGGGTGAAACTGACCTCAGTGACCCTTGCCTTTGGGGACACAGGGAATCAGGGAGGGAGGGAATCTGTTCCTATTGACCCCACTTCTTGTTCAGTTACAGCCCTATGAGATATATCATGTCCCTTTCCTAGTAAGGTGCCAGGTCAAGCCACTTTCTGTTCATCCAGCCTTCCCCCTCCACTTCCTCATACTGATTCTCTTTGATGCCTCAGAACACCGACTCCGTTCCCTGGTCATTAGCCTTGGGTGGCATAGTGGGCCATGATAAAGAAAGGATTCCCCCCAAATTTCCACCGGAGTCCCCTGATGTCTTAAGAAAGCACATGTAGCCCTCACTTGAGTCAACCAAGAGTAGGAGATTCTCTTCTGAATTCAATTTTCAAAAGCAGACTTTCCTCTTTTCCTGTAGTATAAAAATGCTCTGGGCCTTGTACCATTTCAGGTTTTGGATCGAATTCCCAGTCCTGTTATAACCCTGGCAGCTGGGCTTCGCCTGCATCAGCCTTCCCCTTTCCCTGCCCAGAGCCTCTCCCTCCCTCAGTCGCTCTTCACATGGCACAAATGAGTGCATTCTCTGTCCCTCACCGCCCCCCCACCCCGCACCCCTCCACCCCTGTGTGGCTTCTCATTCTTCCCAGCTCTCATCGTGATGATCCAGTTTCTTCAGGTTGATGGACACTTTGGAAATTCATCTTTGAATTCTTCCTTGCTTTGTCGTTCAAAGCATTCTGCTCCCTGACTCCCAGTTCCCTCCTCTCTCCACCCTAGCAATTGAGATGGCTTGTTTTAGCCCTCCTTCCGACCCTCCCTCCCTCCCTCCATCAGCCCATGTGCCTATTTTGCATCAGGCAGTGGGGACAGAGAGATGACATGGTGAGCCACCCTCCTCAGGACGTGGCAGTCCAGGGGTGGGGAACAGGAAATATAAATGAAATATTAATGGCAGTGCAACTTGATATGCACACAGCATGGAGGCTGTAAAATGAGAGGCTTTGGATGGTGAATAAGGAGCTGGGAAGGAGCTGCTGGCAGGGGAACTGGGCGCCCTCTAAGCAGAAGGAACGCCGTGCCCCAGCCTGGGGGGATGTAAAAGCACGCTGCAGGCAGAAGCCCTGAGTTTTGGAAAGTCGTTGAGGCACAGAGTGGAAGCACCTGGGAACAGGGCGGGGATTGGTGAGAATTGGTCTGGAGAGCCAGGCAGGGCCCAGGGCTTCAGAGGCCCCGTGGGTTCTGCGAAGGTCTCAGGCTCATCCTGCCAGTCCTGGGGCTCCACCCAGCGGTTGGTTTGAAGGATGGGAGTGACATGATGAGTCTGGGGAGACGACTCTGGCGGCACTGCTGTGGACAGGCTCATGGGGACCCTCCGAGACAGGGAGGCCTGTGGCGGGTGAAGGAAGGAATGAGGTCACCAGGGAGGAAGAGGACAGGTTCAAGAGGCGTTTGGAGTAAAGTCGGTGGCTCTGAATGACAGGTGGGCGGAGCGTGGGGCTGCCGTCGGGTTTCTGGCTTGAGACGGTGGGTGCCTGGGAGTTCCGTGCCCACGCCCAGTCCTGTCTAAACTAGCGGCCGCTCTGCCTCAGGCCTGCCTCAGTTGCCCCTGTATTCCATTTTGTTACCAACACAGAAATCAGGCCTTCATTTCTTACCTAGATTCTCGAAGTATCCTCCTCATCTCTCTCAGTCCATCCGACAAAATACAGCCAATGTGATCTTCCAGGGACAGCTGAACAATTCCCATCGCACAGTGAATGACGTCCCAGCTTTTAGCACCACCATCAATATTCATTGCTAGAGGAGATGTTCTTTACCCTTAGAGTCCAATCTTTGGGAGAAGATGAAGTGTGTTATATGGGAAGTAACTGAATGTCAAGTGTTTTTTTTTTTTTTTTTTTTTTTTTTTCTGAGACAGCGTCTTGCTCTGTCACCAGCCTGGAGTGCAGTGACACCATCTCAGCTCACTGCAATCTCTGCCTCCCGAGTTCAAGCAATTCTCCTGCCTCAGCCTCCCAAGTAGCTGGGATTACAGTCAGCTGACACCATGCTCAGCGAATTTTTTTCTATTTTTAGTAGAGATGGGCTTTTGCCATGTTGGCCAGGCTGGTCTCAAACTCCTGACCTCAGGTGATCCACCCGCCTCAGCATCCCAAAGTGCTAGGATTACAGGCACACGTCACTGTTCTTAGCCCAAGTTGTCCTTAAGGGGGGCACAAAACTCCTACTCTGAGGTCAAGGAAGGAAGCAGGCAGGGTGACTCCACGGGTGACCCTGAGTGATCCTGGTCTGTGCCCATGATGTCTTTCCAGGTGTAACTTCCACTTGGTTACTGGCCTAGAGCTTTCTGATCTGGTCTCACTGTTCCCTAAAAGTGACCCCTTTTCCCATCTGGGTCTTTGCAGACTGCATTGCCTCTGCCTGAAATACTTTCACTCGCATTCCTATGTGTTGAAATCCTACCCATCTTTTGATATCCAGCCCACATCTAAGGACCCCATAAATCCCCTTTGGGAATGGATCTTCCAGAAGCACTTTCCTCTCTTATGGCACTCTGCACACCGACTATGTGCAGCACCTAACATGTCTCATATTTCATCTTCCCCACTGGACCACCAGACTGGGAGCAGAAGTGGAAAATCGGAGACCTTAAGCCTGGGGCAGCCTGTGAATGTGTTTTGTTAGTTTGCGTATTTTTCCACCCCCAAATTTAATTCATTGAAAAATTCTAACCTATGTTAAACACACAGAAAAGCTGAGAATATGATATAATAATGTATATTTGGGACTTATCCCCAAGAATGAACAGATTTGCTCCTGAAACCTGGCCACCTGCTTTTTTAAGGTATAAACTGTTGCACGTACGGTTTGAGCACTAACCAGCTCTCGAATCCGGCTCCTGGAGCAGGTCTTCATACTGCTCTCTCAAATGTGGAGTTAGTCACTATTGTTTAGAAATCATGGGATTTCACATCATAACGGTCAGCCTCCGGCCACTTTTCTGCCAGTTCTCACCAGTCCATCCCAGGCTCTGGGGCCCACCCTGACGCTTCAATCCTGCCCACGAGTCTGTGGCTGAGTCTGGTAACCGAGCTCTCTCATCTGTCCTCTGTGCACGCTTTTCAGGAGGCAGAAGGAGCTCCTGATGCCCCTCGTCCTCCTTCACACCACTGCCCAGGCTGTGCCCACTGCCTGGACCCAGGAATCCGAAGCCTCGTTCAAGCCCCGCTGGCTCCTGTGGCTTTTCCCAGTGACTTCAGCTCAGCTCCATTCTCTGTACTCATACATACCTAGCCCTTAAGCCCGTGGCTGAGCACTTCCTGTGCGTTCATTTATTCCTTTGCCAGGTACCCTGCAGAGCCACCGGGGTGGAGAAAAGGGACCCAAAAGTTCCAGCCAGGTCAGACTTCCTTGTTCTTTCCTCCGGGCCTTTGCTGCGCTCGTGTGGTGGATCACGTGAGGTGCAGCGGGGCTGGGTGAAGGCACCCTGCCCGCGTGGTACCCTCAGGGACAAGAAGGGATGGCACATTTTGTTGGCCACAACACTCGGAGGAGGCCTTTGTGCTTGTTCGGCTGAGACTGCTGACCCATCCTCCCCCTCGTCTCTTTCTCTGAACACCCCTTGCTGCCCCTTGGATTCATGTCCTTTTCCTTCCCTTCCCTGTGAAAATGGCCCTGGTGGTTTTCTTGCCCCGATTCCACCACCCTCCTTTTGTTCCCATGGTATTTGGCATTAGCACGTGGATGGTGTGCATGCCTTACGAGATCTGCACTGATGCTGGCCCTTGCATTTTGTGCGGTGGCCAGAGAAAGATGGGTGTTTTACTTTTCAGCTTACCCCGCTGCCTGGGGTCACTCCTTCTTGATGCTCGTGCTGACCATCTGTCCCTTGGGATATTGAAACCTGTTCCTCTGGATTCAATTTTCTTTTCTTTTCAGAATGAAGATGAAAACTAACTCTATTGTGGTGATTAAATACAGCTGATTAATGATCCATTAATTTCCTGTGTAAGAAAGAAGCCATCTTGATGTATGGGTGTGACTGTCATTATGCTGTGATACACCCAGGTCCAGAGGGAGACAGCTGCCCCTCCCCACTCTCTGCACCCACAGCAACCTCATCACCTGCTTGAGTTCAACTCTGTCCCTGATCCCCTGACAGTGTTTCTTTTGACTGTGTTTTCATTGATTGGTCAATGACTGTGTCATCTTTGAAGACCTCAAACTTGTCTTGATTGGCCTCCTGTCTGCAGGAAAATTGAGAAGACTGAGAGAACCAGTGATTAAAGAGGAGATGGATGGAAGAGGCTGAGGATACGGAAGAATAAAGGAAGAAAGGATGTGATTTAAAGAAGGAAAAGAGAAAGGAGAGAGGCAGTTAAATCCGGGGAGGTGGGATAGTAGATTTCTAGTTTTGGGCTGAGTAGAATGTATATTTTGGGGTAAGTTCAGACTTGTGTTCCTTATTTGCCCAGGAACCCACACTGTGGCTCATTGTGTGATTTGAAAGGCGGAAATGCAGGGTTATGAGTGACCAGAATGGCCAACACACACATAGCCAGGTGTGCTCCAGAGAGAGACCTTCAGGGAAATTGGTACTGAAGCTGTTTTTGCCTCTCCCTGCCCTGCTCAGGGCCACTTGGAAAGGCATGCAAACCCTTTCAGATGCCCCTCAGGGAGCCTCTTGAGTTCTAGAGAGTCCCCTGCATGGGGTTGGGCAAGAAGGAGGTAACTCAAGAAAGCTGGGGCTCTCCCAAGGATCAGCACCCCATGCTTCAGGGCTCTGTTGTGTCACTGACAAGACCAGTTCAGGCTGCATGACTCGGTGGAAGGATAAGGACTTTCAAGGCCAATTGGTTGGTAGCAGGCCTAGCCACTAATCAGTTAGTGTGAATGTGAGCAAGTTTCCTCACCAGCAAAATGGGAGGTGAGGAACACCTGATAGGTTTCTGATGAGCATTAAATGAGGTAATATATGTCATATGCAGGTCAGGTTGTACATGCCTGAAACATAGTAGAGCTTATTCACTCTTCATCTGCCCTTCCTGACTTTCCCACTACTCTGCCCACTCTCCAAACCCCAGCTTATTGCTACTCTTCTAAGTTCAAGATGGTGACCCTTGGAAATGAAAGGGAAAGAGGAAAGTATTTATTAACGGAAATCAGGTCAAGCACGGAAATGTTCATTGAACTGTGTAAAGAAACGGGAGATTTAAAAGAAAAGAAATGCTTTCTCATTTAAGAGGAGAAATAGAGCTCTAGTAGTAAAAAGAGACCCTCAAGTTAAAAGAGACCACAGTTGTTCAGAATCAGCCACTGAGATTTGGACAGAAAGCTTTCTGTCCTCTGGTATACGATTAGGACAGAAAGCTTCTGGTTGGGCCAGTGACTGTGCAGGTTTTGATGATTGGAGGAAGACAATTTGGCCATTGTGTGAAAGGAGCAGCAGGACCTGGGCGTGTGCTCTTGTCACCTTCTGTCTGAAGCCAGGAGGGTGGAGCTTCACGACGTCTCCCAACAATACCCACGTGGGCATCTCCATCATCCTTAAATCACTGAGTCTTGGACTTCAGCATCTCCTTGTGCCGGTCCACAAGGGAACCAACCCACTCCGCGGTTTTCTGCCTGGCTTCCTCCCAGCTGTAGAGCGGCTTATACGCCAGATCTCGCTGAGCCTTCTTGTAAGAGAAGGTGTACCTGCCATTTGACAAGATCACTGTGTGGCGGTTGAAGGGGGGTCGATAGGTGTAAATTGGGCTGAGCAGGAAGCTCACCACTTCCAGCAGGAAGCCAATCCAGTACATCAGGAATAAAGGCAGGCTCCAACTGGAATCAAGACGGAGGCCGAACTCTTTGCTCAGGCTGTAATCAAGGCCATCATAGCTTTGGTGAGGCGTGTCGTCTGAGATGTAATAGAACTGTCCTCGGACGCTTGGGGCCTTCTTGGGGTCCCGCAGGGCCCTCAAGGCCAGAATGTGTGCCCAGGCCACATTGCCAACATACACTGGGTTGACTGTGGAGAACTTGCCGATACTTGGCAGGATTCCACTGTTGTTCAGGGCCTCATTTATAGTGGCAGAAAGGAATCGGCTTCCTTCCCCATAGATATACATGGGTCTTAAGGCACAAGTGTACAAGGTGCCACCGTTTTTCAGAGTCCACCCATCAGCCACCAGCACAGCCTTCTCAGCAAGCTGTTTGCTGTATGGATAGGGAGCAGACCACGTGTTTTCCAGAGGCTGATCTTCGTGGCCATTCTGGATGAATTCCTTGTAGGAGCTGGGCATAGCCACCTCTACGCTGCTGGTGTAGATGAAGACTGGCACACTAGCGTGGACACAGGCCTCCAACAGGAGCTGGGTACCTGCCCACAAAGAGCAAGCTGTCAGTGTCAGGAAATACCCCTAAGGGGGGCCAACTTCGTGCATAAATCCATGTTCCCCACTCCCCAAGTGCAGGGGTGATAGCAGACTCAAGGTACTTTCTTCTATGGCTCTAACGGAGACTGGGTCATTTCACAGCCACAGGAAAAATACCAAAATGAAAAGAAGCTGACACGTGGGTTCTGGAGAGCAAGAATTTCTAAACTTTTGGGTGTATGGATGTGTGTGTGTGCACACACGTATGCTTTAATTTTGGCAAAGGACCTAGGGTTATTACTTTGTGTTTTGCCAAGTAAGTATGTTGAAAAATTGTCGAGCGTGGTGGTTCAAGCCTGTAATCCCAGCACTTTGGGAGGCCAAGGCGGGTGGATCACGAGCTCAAGAGATCGAGACCATCCTGGTCAACATGGTGAAACCCTGTCTCTACTAAAAATACAAAAAATTATCTGGGCATGGTGGCATGTGCCTGTAATCCCAGCTACTCAGGAGGCTGAGGCAGGAGAATTGCCTGAACCCGGGAGGCAGAGGTTGCAGTGAGCCGAGATCGCGCCATTGCACTCCAGCCTGGGTAACAAGAGCGAAACTCCGTCTCAAAAAAAAAAAAATAAATAAATGTGACATCAATACCATTAAAGGGAGATTGTTCAAAAACTAAAAAGTCAGGAAGCTATACTCTGAGAATATGGACAGTCGTAGTCCTTATTCAGAAAAGGTCAGTGGAAGAATTTACATCACACACACACATATACAGTTGTATGTAAGCAATATACACTCTTGGATATACATGCAATTGATGGTATTTTTCTCATTTTGAGTGGACTAATAATCGTCACAAGCACCATCCCTGGAGTCACCGAGCAACGGTGGGCTGTGGGAACATAGTGGAGACCCACACTCTTTTCCTGATTGGGCGTTCCCTGGGAAAGCTGCTTCCAATTCTGGCTGTGACTCTGTTTACCTGGTTATGTAAAATGGGGGCTGATAAACCTTCCTTTAAGCCCCGCCCTGACATTGTCTGTGGAGCCTGGTGGAGGACTGGGGAGGGAGTGCGCCCTCTGCTGGTAACACCTGCACTGGGAGGACCTTGCAGCGTCCCCTGAGCTGTGTGGAAGGGGAAGCTCACGCAGGTGTTTGGAGTGCCTTCCCCTGAAGAAAGAAGAAATTTCCTAGGCAAAGAATTATTCTTTTTTCTTTCTTTTCTTTTTTTTTTTTTTTAATTCTTGGCCTTGTTTAAAGTCTCTGTGGAATTTGAGTTCTGGAGAGACAGCCTTATGTTTTCAAAAATCAATCTGGTGGTAGAGAAAATTTGGAGTTAGTTTACCTTCCAATGGGAATTGACCAAGATTGTAAAACATTTTCTAAGCCTGGGAGTGAGAATGGTTTTAGGAACAGATGCCTCTGGTACTTCCCCTGTCATTCCATATTCCCTGCTGTTGGGAGCTGCGGAGAGCAGGAATTAAAATAAAAAACTGGTTACCCTTAGCACCCTCCTTGCACTGGAGGGGCACTCAGAGGTATGGATAAGTAGAAACTAGAAGGTTTTTTTGTTGTTGTTGTTGTTGAGATGGTGCTGGAGACCCCAAAGCAATTAGTTGCTTTAGAAAAGGCTTCAGAGTAGACTGAACGTGCAGGCGGAGGCCAGGGGTTGGGGTGTTGTGGGGCTGAAGAGACTGGGCCCTGGGAATCAGAGGGTGAGACTGTATGGGAAGTTTCCTTAAGGAAATGTGCCTGAATTTAAGGTCGTTGGAAAGCCATAATTCAGAGGAACTCCTAAGCATTTAAGGGATGAGGGTGGAGTGAGGTCGCACTTTGGGCACCTGGCTGGAAAGGGCTCTGTCATCACAGGCCCTGTGCTGAGCTGGAGAGATCGTATTCTGGATCCTGGGAAACTCTTACTGTTCAGAAAATCCTGTGGAAAGGCGTGTGCTGGGTGACTTTGTCCTGACAGACCTCTGTGAACCAGCTGTGCCAGTTCTCCCGAGAGGACTTCTTTGAGGTAGGCGGGAGGGCTCTGAATGTTCTTTTTTTTTTTTTTTTTGAGACGGAGTTTCGCTCTTGTTACCCAGGCTGGAGTGCAATGGCGCGATCTCGGCTCACCGCAACTTCCACCTCCTGGGTTCAGGCAATTCTCCTACCTCAGCCTCCTGAGTAGCTGGGATCACAGGCACGCGCCACCATGCCCAGCTAATTTTTTGTATTTTTAGTAGAGATGGGGTTTCACCATGTTGACCAGGATGGTCTCGATCTCCTGACCTCGTGATCCACCCGCCTCGGCCTCCCAAAGTGCTGGGATTACAGGCTCAAGCCACCACGCCTGGCCTCTGAATGTTCTTTATACGGGAGTGCTGGGAAGGGAAGAGCATGGTCCCTTTAAATGATATGGGAAGGGGTAAGGGAAGTGCTGGGTGGAGGAGGCTGTGGTCCCTGGCTAGAACTCCACCCCCAGGGACCTAGATTTGGACAAGCATTTTCTGCCCAAATGTTGCATTTCTGAAGACCCACCCGGCCTGCCACGTACTCATTCTGTGCCTATAAAACCCCCAGGACCCTAGCAGGCACACACACAAGCTGCCGGCCAGTGAGAGGAGCAATTTAGCAGAAGACAGAAGGGGCTGGATATCAGGAGGGGCACATCAGTAGAGGAAAGCAGGGGCAGCTGGACATTGCTAGGAACACACCCACCTGCAGAGCAATGTGGAGTTTGCCTAGGGCGGTCAGAGAAGGGTTGGGCCTTTGAGCAGCCAACTCCAGGGGAAACCCCTCCCCTTCTGGCATCCCCCCCAGCTGCTGAGAGCTACCTTCAGCAAAACCTTGCACTCATTTTCCAAGCACAGTGTGATCCAATTCTTAAGGCAAGAACCTGGGAAACAGAAAGTCCTCTGTCCTTCCGACAAGGTAGCGGATCTAACACAAGCTGCCTATAGATGGCAAAACTAAACTAAAAGAGCACCCTGTAGCACATGCCCAGTGGGGCTTCAGGAGCTGTAAACATTCACCCCAGACACTGCCTTGGTGTCGGAGAGCCACAGCCTGCCTGTCTGTATGCTCCCCTAGAGGTCTGAGCAGCCGGGCACCAAAGAAGCAAGACACACCCCCATTGCATGTCTGGTGAGGGGAAGAAGGGAATTTTCTCCATCTCATTATCATAAGCCTACACACAGCATTTACAATGATGACTATGGTGGCACCTGGAGAATTTTATTCTGGCCCATGGAGGCAAGGAGTGGCTGGATACGAAGTATCTGAAGTCAGAGTTTAGTGGACTTTTGATTGGAGCCGCGGTAGAAAGAGCATCCGCAGCCTTCGGAGTCACACAAGAGTGAGTTTAAAGTCTAACTCTCCTACTTACTTACCGGGAGGGCCTTGGACAAGTTCCTTGCCATCTGTCAGCCCTAGTCTCCTCATGTAAAAAACTGAAGACAGCAGCCTTGAACTCCCCAGTTGGCAGTGATCAGCAAACACACGTGGCGCAAAGCCCAGCGGGTGTTCAGCGAAGGGACTTCTCTTCCCTTCCTTGTTTTTCCTTCTGATTCTTAATTCCTCATCTTGCTCCATCTCCTCCCCAGACTACTGTACCTTTCACGTTGACATTCATGATAGAGTCTCTGGGAATGGCGCCAACGACATCAATGATAGAGGCCGTGTGGATGACGACCGTGATGTCCTGGCAGGCTCTCTTCAGGCATGACTCATCCAGAATGTCTCCTTCCAGCATCGTCAGCTTGGTCTTGTTCTGGAGCTCTGTGTGAACACAGGTCAGGTCATTGGAAGGATTTCTGGATCTGGCTGGGAAGTTTCCTGATAAAGGTGATGTTACATAGGTGTTCAAGGACGGTTAGAGTCAGGGTGTACATTTCATGAAAGGAACAAGTAAACAAAGGCACAGAAATCAGCATGTGTAGCAATTTATTGGGAAAGAGCAAACGTGTTTCTACCACATCTCATTTCAGAAAAGTAATCTGAGCAATGAGCTGTCAGGTGTGCCTGGGAATATAAGCATTGCTAGAGTCCCTGGAGACTCAGATAAATTTTTTTTTTTTTTGAGACGGAGTTTCGCTCTTGTTACTCTGGCTGGAGTGCAATGGCGCGATCTCGGCTCACCGCAACCGCCGCCTCCTGGGTTCAGGCAATTCTCCTGCCTCAGCCTCCTGAGTACCTAGGATTACAGGCACGCACCACCATGCCCAGCTATTTTTTTTTGTATTTTTAGTAGAGACGGGGTTTCACCATGTTGACCAAGATGGTCTCGACCTCTTGACCTTGTGATCCACCCGCCTCGGCCTCCCAAAGTGCTGGGATTACAGGCTTGAGCCACCGCGCCCGGCCTCAGATAAATTTTTAAAGAGAGTCAAGTGATTGTGGAGAGTTAGGTATAAGAGGGAAAAGTTTGAAATTAATTTTGTAGGTAATCCAGGATCGTGATTTTGGGTATACAGCACCATGTCAAAGAAAACCCCTATTTTTTGGAATAAGTAGAGAAACAGGCGGGGTGTGGTGCCTCACACCTGTAATTCCAGCACTTTGGGAGGCTTAGGTGGGTAGATCGCTTGCTTCCAGGAAGTCAGGACAGGCCTGGCCAACCTGGTAAAACCCCGTCTCTACTAAAAATACAAAAATTAGCCCGGCGTAGAGGTGTGTGCCTATAGTCCCAGCTGCTCGGGAAGCTGAGGCAGGAGGGTGAATGGAGCCCAGAGGTGAGTGTGGCAATTACCCAAGGTCATGCCTCTGCAGTTCAGCCTTGGTGACACAGCAAAACCCTGTTTCAGAGAGAGAGAGAGAGAGAGAGAGAGAGAGAGAGAGAGAGAGAGAGAGAGAGAAACAGAAGCAGAGTTGTGATGTAGAAAGTTAACCTTGGCTTGAAGATATAAAATGGACTGGTATGGGGCATATGAGGAAGTAAGGTAATCAAGATTAATCAGAGGATCCGTGCCAAAGTTTAGATGAGGACTGGAACCAGGGTCTAGCAGTGGAGGCAGAGGAGGGAACAGACACACCAGGTTTGAATTTCAGACCTTACTTAGAAAGTCCTGATATCTATTGGATCCGGGCTGAGAGGAAAGGGAACAAACTCATGCCTACGGTCGGTCTCCTGCTTGGGCAACTGGGAGGAGAGTGGAAGCAGTCCTAGGGAATTGTGGATGGGCTTAAATGAGGAATTTCCTTGAAAAACTCTTATCTGATACCAAAAGCAGACAGCAATGCTGAAAGTTAGCCACCAAGGAGCTAATACTCCAGCTGTCCAGCTGAGGGCAGTGGCTACAACTTCAGTGTCTTCAGACTCCTCTGAAATCCACAGGAAGTGACGCTGCCAGGAAAGTTGTCACCTGGAATTAGCCCACACAATGAAGGCCGTGCTACATGGCGCTTGGATGAAAACTCTACAGTTGTTTGTGCTTTAGAACCTGCATATGACTCACAGCCTGCTTATTTCCTTTTACAGCTGTCTCATGAGGTAAGTTTTCTGGGATCAGAGAGATTAAGGGACAGATCTGAGGTCACGTTTCTCGTGAAGGCTCAAACCTGCCCCCTTCGCCTCCGAGCCCCAATTGTACGGCAGGTGCAGGACTGGCTATCATTATCTTATCTGAGTAGGAGTAGGAATGAGCCAGTTCAACTGAAATTGGCAACTAAGGTCAATTTCCTTATCTGAAGTGAGAGTGATTTTGCTATCTGAACAGTAAGAGTAAAACTCAGAGTGAAAAATTCAAGGCTGGAGAAATTCCTTCCTGGGGTACAGGGGGGACCATTTGCTCTCCCAATGCCTCTGCCATGTTTTGCTATTCCCAGCCCCTTCCACTGTCAGGGGACTCCAGGAAGGGACTGCAGTGGGGGAGGCGGGGAAGAAGCTGCTGGGGAGGAGGTGGTGACAGCCTGAGAGTGAGTTTTTCTCTGGTTGTATTTCCCCCTCTGCCCTTCCTGCTCCCTTCCTCTGCTTTTACTTTGCTGCTGACTTCAGACAGACTGGCTCAAAGAAATTACTATGTCAAAGCGGAAGTCTAAAGCCAAGAGAAAAGGACTCTTCCCAATGAGTCCACAGAAATCTAGAGAGACCAGCAAAAGGGACATTGTGGATGGAGCCGTAGTTCCCTCCTTCCTCAAGCGGCTACACGAACTGCTGTTTAAGAGCACAGATGCTGTGCTAGACTGCATGGGTTCAAATCCAGCTTTGCCGTGTTCTAACTCTGGGACTTTTGATGAGTTAATTAGCCTCTCTGTGTCTGCCTCCTCATTTGTAAGAAAGGGAGATAATAATATTAACCATCTCAAAGGGTTGTGATGAGCAGTAAATGAGTCAGCACATGCAAACCATGTAGCGCGGTACCTTGCACAGAAAGAACACTGAAAGGATTCTCTGGTCTTATCTTCATACAGGCCTCTGCCCATCTATTATACCTCCTGCATTTTCACTGTAAAAGAACTATTCCTCTAGGCCAGGCGTCCCCAAACTTTTTACACAGGGGGCCAGTTCACTGTCCCTCAGACCGTTGGAGGGCCGCCACATACTGTGCTCCTCTCACTGACCACCAATGAAAGAGGTGCCCCTTCCTGAAGTGCGGCGGGGGCGGGGTTGGGGGGGGCGGATAAACGGCCTCAGGGGGCCGCATGCGGCCCGCGGGCCGGAGTTTGGGGACGCCTGCTCTAGGCTGAGCATTTCTTTTCGCTGGTATTAGGTGTTAGATTGCAAATATTGATGAGACATAAGGATTACAAACATTTAATTTTGGTCTTGTGTTAATATTTCTCAAAGACACCATTAGAACTCAGGGCGGAGGAAATCGGAAGAGGTCCCAAAGACGAGCACAACGCTGGGTGTGGTGGTCCCTGAGACCTGCCAGTGAGGAGCGTCTCCGTGGGCAGAGCATGACCCTCTGCACAGCCAGAGCCCACATGTTGACACACAGTCTCCCCAATCCTCTGGCTCCATCCACAATGTCCCTTTTCCTGGTCTCTCTAGATTTCTGTGGACTCATTGGGGAAGAGTCCTTTTCTCTTGGCTTTAGACTTCCGCTTTGACATAGCAATTCCTTTGAGCCAGTCTGTCTGAAGTCAGCAGCGAAGGAGAAGCAGAGGAAGGGAGCAGGAAGGATTGAGAAGGTTGAGGAGGAGGACAGGGAATTGGACACACAGGGAGGCAGAGGGAGAGACTGAAGACCCACTTTGCCAAGCATCAGCTCCAGGGTAAAGTGATAAAGCTTCTGGATGAAGCTCTGGTCTGAGCTCTGGTACATATTAATCAGACGGCCTGGGGAAGTTTCTTCGTTTCTGGACCTTGAGAGTTCATTGTCCAGTTGGATATGACCCCTTTTCTACCTTCCTCATGGTGTTATTTGCACAAGGAGTTGCTACAGCAAATTCTGCAATTTCTTGGGGGTATTGAACAACAGACACGAATGATTCATAAAAAGTCTTGTATCGGCCGGGCGCAGTGGCTCACGCCTATAATCCCAGCACTTTGGGAAGTTGAGGCGGGTGGATCACAAGGTCAAGAGATCGAGACCATCCTGGTCAACATGGTGAAACCCCGTCTCTACTAAAAATACAAAAAATTAGCTGGGCATGGTGGCACGTGCCTGTAATCCCAGCTACTCAGGAGGCTGAGGCAGGAGAATTGCCTGAACCCAGGAGGCGGAGGTTGCGGTGAGCCGAGACGGCGCCATTGCACTCCAGCCTGGGTAACAAGAGCGAAACTCCGTCTCAAAAAAAAAAAAAAAGTAAAAAAATGTCGTATATGAAAAATTGAAATGAAGCCTGCCTGGCCTCATATTGCCTCTTACTCTGTTTCTGCTCTGTGCACGCTCTCTCTGCCTCACGCTGACCCTCTCCGTCTTTCTCACGCATTCTTTGTCTTTCTGATTCTCTCTGTCTGATTTTCTCTCCCCCTCATTTTCTCTCTCTCTCTCTCTCACCCGCACGCACACACACACACACACACACACGCCCCCACATGCTTAAACACTCATCTTGATCTTCACTTCCTTTTATTTTGCCTTCACTAAAGATGCCAAGGATGCTATAAAACCAAACAAAGCTGGGGGCAGTCTAGAGAGACAGGGACTCACTGGTCAAGTCTTCGGGTAAATCTTGTCCTTCGTGAATGTTCCAAAGCAATTGCCAAGACAAAAAAATAAAAGTTGTAGACAAGAAAGAGAAGTGATGTGGGATTTTCTATATGAGAAGAAGAGGCGCCTGGAGTCCAAAGTGGCTGCCTCTCAAGTTCTGGGTCAGGGCCAGAATCCAGTCTCCAGACACCCTGTCCAATATCTTTTACTCTATGCCATTTCATACTACTTAATTTTCTTTTTCTTTCTTTCTTTTTTGATGACTGTGGGTGTGAGATTGGATTAGATTTGACTGCAACTTTCTGTAACTTGCTAGAAAAGGTCCACGTTTCTGCACCCATGCAGGGTTTAAAACGAATCAAGTTTACTTACCAGAAAATTCGTCCCTCAATTCCGGTCTGAAGGCCTTGTCCAAGGCCCTGATCTCCTTTAGCTCCTTCTCCTCCACCAACAGGCGGACGATCCTCTGACCCAGAAACCCTCCTGCTCCCGTCACAAGGCAGCTCCAGCCTGTCATGGCCAATCCAAATTAGCAGGAAGCACTCACCAGGAAACAGAAGATGCCGGGGCGCAGATCTGATTCTAGGGTGATCTTGAAGAGGGCTAAAAAAAAGAGATCAAATGATTATATACTCACACAGATGCCTTATTTTCCTCCACCCCATTTTTTCGCAAAAATTTTACGTCTCCACCATTACCAGGAGCAGCTGAAAGACAATGAAGAGGTTCTAACTATTAGAACTTCTAACAGACAGTTGGAACAGTTAGATGGTTAAAAGCTGGACAGAAGCGTCGGAGTGCTGGTCACTTCATCCTCTATGGTAGCCCTGAAGGTTTATGCTCTGTAGCTTCTGGTTGGCCTCTTATCACTTTGAACGCCTGCCATGTACTAATTTCTCCTCCTACTATAGTGTCTCTTTTCTCAGAAGAATAGTGACCTTTAGTTCATATCCTAATTCTTCCCAGGAACAGGAAGGTAAGTCCAATCCTAAGGCTGCAGAGTTTTAGAGTCTTAGGTTTAGCCTTAACACAACACGGGTAAGTTGATACCAGCTGTCTGGGATCTGCAATCTGTGATCTTAAACTAGACTGGGAGAAATCGCCAAGGGCAACGTGAACTTTGCCTTTGTGTGGTAACTATGTTTGGAGGGAAATCTGCATTAGCCCATTATCTCCTCCCTCAGAGTGTCATTTGAAATGTGGTTGCTGTCTTGCAAAGTTTAGAAATTGGCAATGGTGGCGGCTTCAATCACTAAGTTTTACGGAGGTGACTTTCTTTCCTATGCAAAATATCCACAACCTCCATTGTAATGCTCCCCTTGAGAGCCCTGGGTTCCTAAATGAGGAACATCATTGAAGGAAGGCTATCTAGTGATAGCCACTTAATGATATGGCGTGTACCACAAGAACGGGGATTTGTGGTCATATTCCCCAATGACTCTTATCGTAGATGTTTGAACTTTTCCCATATTTTTGGCTGCACAGCCATTCTCAGCAAATTTCTGGACTGAAGATGCTGCGAATACCTCTTGAGCCTATGCTTCATAACTGGCCAAATTTTACTACCATAAGCTCTGCAAGACACTTTTCCTCTACTTACAAAAATTGAGATATAATTTATTTTCATTAAAACACCCAGATCTCAAGTGCTCAGTTCAATGAACCCTGCCAGTTATGTATGCCCATGTAAGTACCACCTGAAAAAATATATAGGTCATTTCCTTCATTGTGGAAAATTCTTTTCTGCCTGTTGTTAGTTAATTCCCTGCCCTGACCCCAATCTACCTGGTGGGAAACTACTTTCTGATTTTTATTTCCATGGAATTCTTATTTTATTCCTAAATTTTTCTTCTAAGATCTCTGTGGTTCTGGATATATATTAAATCATTCAGTTCATTTTGAACTGAAGTTTTGTGCCTGGAGCACAGAAGAATTGATTGTCTCTATTGGTTGTTCATTTTTCTATTTCATGATTCCTTTATTTTTGTTATTGGCTTATATTTATTGACTTTGGATTTCTTTTTTAGTCTTCTTTTTCAGGGTTCTTACTATAAAAGCATATGTAATTGCCTTTTCCTTTGCTCATTTCCACTATAGGCATTTAAAGTTGAAATTTTTCCCTAAGCACTTTGGTAGCTGTATCCAGCATTCTGATGAGTTGCGTCTTCATCATTTAGTTGCTGATGTTTTGAGTTTTTTATTGTGAGCTCATTTTTGACCCAAGTGACCCATACCAACGATGTATATTGCTTGTTTTCTAAAATTGGGGGTTTTCTAGATATCTTATTGTTATGTATTTCCAATTAAATACTATTGTGGCCAGAGCATGTACTCTGTATGATTTTGATCTTTGGATATATATTGAGGCTTGTTATATGGTGCAGCATATGGTCTATGTTGGTGAAAATGCCATAAGCACTTGAAAAGAATGCTATCTGCAGCTGTTGGAAGTGATAATCTACAAATGATTTGCTTTGAAACCCCATTCTGGGTCTTGCCCTCCTCCCATGTTGTAGACATTCAACTACTACTTGGGGCCTGACTAGCAACGCTTCAAACCCACTTGCCTAGAAGAGGTTGGCCCTGGGCTGCAAGATGCAGCAGCTTGTTCTCTGAAGCTCTCAGAACTAGCTACAAGTGCTGGGTCTTGCGGAGATGTGTGGAGCACTACCTGAGACCACTCAGGTGCATCACACAGCTTTGCCTGCTGTAGCAGATGCTGGAGTGAGCCTTACAGACCCCCCCATCACCTTCAGGATGGGGCCGGACATTCCCTCAGCTGTTGAGAGTTCTGGAGCCTGGCAGATTTCAGCCAGTGTCTCTCAGAGTCTCTGAGTAGAATTAATAAGTATAAGCCCTAAAGAAAGTGAGAAATTAAACAAAAGGCAAGACTGATGGAGGCCACAGTACTAAATTTCTTTTGTCTTTTTTTTTTTTTTTTTTTTGAGACGGAGTTTCGCTCTTGTTACCCAGGCTGGAGTGCAATGGCGCGATCTCGGCTCACTGCGACCTCCACCTCCTGGGTTCAGGCAATTCTCCTGCCTCAGCCTCCTGAGTAGCTGGGATTACAGGCACGCGCCACCATGCCCAGCTAATTTTTTGTATTTTTAGTAGAGACGGGGTTTCACCATGTTGTCCAGGTTGGTCTCGATCTCTCGACCTTGTGATCCACCCGCCTCGGCCTCCCAAAGTGCTGGGATTACAGGCTTGAGCCACCACGCCCGGCCTCTTTTGTCTTTAAACAGCTTTACTGAGGTATAATTGACATATTATAACATTCCTCTGTTTTAAGTGTACAGTTGAATTATTTTCAGTAAAATTTTAGGCTTGTGTGGCCATCACCATGATCCTGCTTTGCACCATTTCTATCATTCCTAAGAAATCCCTCATGCTCATCACCCCTTTTCGCTAGTCCCCAGGTCCAGGCAGTGCCCAATTGACTTACCGACTCTACAGATTTTCCTTTTCCGGACACCATATAAATAGAATCATGCAATATGTGGTCTTTTGTATCTGTTTTCTTTCACTTAGCTTAATGTACTTTCATGGTTCACGTATGTGGCAGCACTTATCAATATTTTATTCCTTTTCAGTGCCAAATCCTATTAAATTGTATGGATAGCTCTCATTACTTTATTCATTCATCATTTGATAGATATTTGATGTGTTTCCACTTCATGGACTATTATGGATAAAGCTGCTATGAATATTCACCTTCATGTTTTGTGTGGACGTAGTTTTTTTTTTCTTTTGGGTCGTTAGCTAGGAGTGAAAGTGCTAGATCCTATGTAAATGTATCTTCAACGTTGTAAGAAACTGCCACACTGGTTTCCAACATGGCTGCATGTCCCATTAGCAATGTGTGAGTATTTCAGTGTTTCACATCATTGTTTCTTTCACTTCCTCCAGGTGTTATTGTCCTGTTTTATTACAGCATTCTAGTGGGGAAGAAGTGGTGTCACACTGTAGTTTTGATTTGCGTTTCCCTGCTGACTGATGAGGCTGACCACCTTTCCATGTGCTTTATTGGCCATTTCTATACCTTTTTGATGAAATGGTTATTCAAATATATTGCCCATTTTAAAATTGGGTTATTTATATTTTTGTTGTTAGTTGTAAAAGTTTGTTTTATATTCTGGATACAAGTCCTTTATCAAATATATGAATTGAATTTTTTTTCTCAGTCTGTGGATTATCTTTTCATTTTCTTATTGATGACTTTTAAATGCCAGCATCATTAGTTTTGATCATGTCTCATTTTTCAACTGCTTTTTAACCAGGAAAAGTTGGGTTTTTGCCTTATGAATATGACAATCTGTATTTTCTTCTAAGAGGTATACAGTTTAGCCCTTAAATTTAAGCCTATGATTTATTTTGAGGGAATTTTTGCCTATGTGTGTGTTAATGGCCTAAATTCATATGGCCAATTAATTTTGACAATAGTAAATTCTATAGGGAAAAATATGGTCTTTTAAACAAGTGATACTGAGACAACTGAATTGTCCACATGCTCACGGAATGTCAGCATGCTATGTCAAGTGTTGCTCATCTGAGTCACCACCTTTTGGCATCAGAGTTTGTGAAGAATTTATAAATACAATCATTATGGGTTAAATAATATGCTGTAGCCTTCTGCTTCTCCCATTTGACCAACAGCCACATCTTCTTGTGCAGCACCAGCCACGTCCCTCCCTGAGACACCATGGTGAAGGTGAAAGCCAGAGTCAACGGATTCGGCCCTTTTGGGTGCCTGGTAACCAGGGCTACTTAAAACTCTGGTAAAGTGGTTATTGTCACCATTCATGACCCCTTTGTTGACCTCAAATCCATGGTCTACATCTTCCAGTATGATTCCACCCCTGATGAATTCCATGGCATCATCAAGGCTGAGAATGGAAAGCTTGTCATCAGTGGAAATCCCACCACCATCTTCCAAAAGCTAGATTCCACCAGAATCAAATGCGGTGATGCTGGTGCTAAGTACATCATAGAGTCCACTGGCTTCTTCACTACCATGAGGGCTGCAGCTCACTTGCGGCGGGGAGCTAAAAGGGTCATCATCTCTAACCCTTCTGCTGACACCCTCATGTTTGTGATGGGTGTGAACCATGAGAAATGTGACAACAGCCTTAAGATCATCAGCAGTGCCTCTTGTACCACCAACTGCTTAGCACCTCTGGCCAAGGTCATTGATGACAACGTTGATATGGTGAAAGGACTCATGACCACAGTCAATGCTATTATTGTCACCCAGAAGACTGTGGCTGTCCACTCTGTGAAACTGCAGCATGACAGCTGCAGGGCTCAAAAGAACCTTATCTTTGCATCTACTGGCCCTGTCAAGGCTGTGGCAAATATATCAATGAGCTGAACAGGAGGCTCACTGGCATGGCATTCTGTTACCCCACCACCACCATGTTGGACACAGACCTGAGCTGCCATCTGGAAAAATCTGCCAAATATGATAACATCAAGAAGGCAGTGAAGCAGGCATCAGAGGGTCCCCATACGGGCATCCTGTGCTTCACTGAGAACCATTGACACCCACTCTTCCACCTTCGATCCCAGGACTGGCATTGTCCTCAATGACCACTTTCTCAATCTCATTTTCTGATATGACAGTGAATTTGGCTATAGAAACAGGGTGGTGAACCTCACAACCCACATGGCCTCCAAGGAGAAAGACCTCCGGACCACCAGCCCCAGCAGAGCATGAGAGGAAAAGGGAGGCCCTCAGCTGCTCGGTAGTCCCTGCCACACTCAGTCCCCCACCACAGTTTGTGGAAACTGTGAGGAGAATCTCCCCTCCTCACAGTTTCCACACAGAACCCTGAAGAGGGAGGGGCCTAAAGAACCCTACCTTGACATGTATCACCAAAATGTCCCTTGTATGTGCTCAGAAAAGAAAAAAATGCTGTATTAGGAAAACTCACAAAGATTACTGATCAGCAAAAGAATAGATGACATGATTTAGGTGGCATGATTTCCCCATCCTCCTATTTTATACTGATGAATAAACGGTCAGGAAATGCTGGGTTCACAATGGGAGTCTTCACTCCAGGTTAGGAACATTCGTCTCCCTTATTATAATTTTTTATCATGTAAACACATGGATGCAGCTTTATCAGAGGAACGCACGGGCTATTGGTGCGAAACAATCTAGATTTAGGTGCCAGCTGTTCACAAGATTGGGAAAATCAACTGCCCAGCACCTGGAGTCCTTGGGACTCATGCAAAGGGTTTCCCTTTTCTTAGGGCAGAAAGCCATCCATTCTACAGAGAGCTTTACCAGGCACAGTTATTTATGCTGGGAAAAGGAAAATCCCTCTTCTTGGCCAGCTTACTAAACTTCTGGTTACTTCAGGATATTTACACCCTTGTGCTTGAGTCCTAGAGAGGTCCAGTTGGACATGAGTAGCATAGAATAATCTCTAAAGGCACAGGACTAGATGAAATAAGCTTAGGTAAATATACTCATGGATAATAGGGAAAGTTTCTCAACTGAATCCTGGAGTAGACATATCAATATTTAGAAGTGAAACAGAGGGCTGGGTGCAGTGACTCACACCTGTAATTCCAGCACTTTGGTAGGCCGAGGTGGGTGGATCACCTGAGGTCACGAGTTCGTGACCAGCCTGGCCAAGATGGTGAAATCCTGTCTCTTCTAAAAGTACAAAAATTATCTGGGTGTGGTAGTGGGTGCCTGTAATTCCAGCTACTCGGAAGCTGAGGCAAGAGAATTGCTTGAGCCCAGGAGGCGGAGATTGCAGTGAGCTGAGATTGCATCATTGCACTCCAGCCTGGATAACAAAGAGTGAAACTCCATCTCAAAAAAATTAAAAACAAACAAATAAATAAATAAATATAAAATAAAACAGTTGAACAGAAGAGGAGACAGCTAAATATACTGAGTAAGAGTTGGTGGCAGGCAGAAGGAAAATTAGGAGGAGATGACCTTGTGAAAGTCAAGCAAAGAAAGTATTTCAAGAAGAGTGTGGTTCGCTATGTTGGATGCTGCTGACACATGAAATGCAATAGGAAAATAAAACAATTGATTATTGGTTTTGGCAATGTCGTAAATCATTTGGTAAGAGCCGTTTCCACAAACAGTTGGGTTGAAAGTTCAACTGGAAAGTCCAACATGCAATTCATCTGTGTGTTGAGGAATAGGAGAAAAATATGAAGAGAGTGATTGATAAAAACAACACCTGTTCAAGAAGTTGTGCCATGAAGATCTCAGTAAAAAGGTGTTACAGCCAGTGGCGTGGAGTTTGTTTTTGTTGTGTTGTCGTAAACTGGACTACTCCTTTACTGATGTTTAGCACCTTGTACAGAGTAGGTGCTCAAACATTGTTAAGTGTTAGACTAAATAAAGTGTCTATTTGTGATACCTCTTTTTACTACTAAAAGAATTTGCACAACATCTGACACATCATAGGAACTTAATACATGTTTATTAAATAAATGAATGGAAGGATGAGTGAGTCATCAAGGACACTAGAATGTTTTAGTGCCTTTGAGACTTAGCGCCTATGGATTAATACATAGAAGGTAATAGAAGAGAACAGTGACCACAAAAATGAAACTACTGGAAAGTTTCTTATACTGATGAGAGGGTGGGATCATGCCTAGGCCAAAGTGTTTGCCAAGGAGAAGCAATTTTCTTCTTACCTAAAGCATGGATATGTGTCGGAGCCCAGGTATTTGAAGGGTACTTGAAGAGCCAGTTTTCAGAAGTAAGGAACAATGGAGCGTCCCTCCACCATACAGGGAGAACTAGCGCCAGAGATTTTGGTTTATATGAGCTCAACTTGGCTGTCTTTCCAAGCCAGACCTTCAAAGTGAGAAAGGAGAAGGCTTTAGCAAAATCTCTGTTTTTCATCTTCTACTGAATTCTCTCTTTGTCAATTATTTTTTTGGGGAGGTCACATAGATGTGACTCAATAATTTCCTCCAGAGTCTGACAGTGATGGTATGGTAGCCAGCCTCTAAGGTGACTCCATTGATCTCTACTTCCTGGAATTCATTCCCTTGTGTCTGGGCTGAACATAGCAACTTGCTTTTAATCAGTACAATAGGACAAAAATGAATGTTACTTCCATGATTAGTTTAGAAAAGGTAGAGACTTCCATCTTGTTTCACACTTCCTCTTTCTCGGTGGGCTGGATAAAGCAAGCTGCCATGCTGGAGAGGACAATTTAGCAATGATCTGGGGGCAGCCAACAGTCAAAGGGGAACTGAGGCTCTCAGTCCAATAAGCTTCGAGGAAGTGAATTTTCCAACAACTATGTAAGTGAGCTTGAAAGTAGATATTTCCCCAGTTGAGTTTTCAGATGAAATCGGAACTTTGTGGCAGTCAAGAGCTCTTGGAACTCTAACATTTAAGAAAAGAAAAGGTAGACTGACATACTTTTGACAAACTGCTTTCTTTTCTTGGGAATTTCTTTTGCATTACAAAGAACTTTAGCTCTTGATTAAACTCAGTTTGAAAACTGCAAGTGATTTAACAAATATTAATATGAGATTTTCTGAAGTTACTAAGTGTGAGTGAAGATGTGGGGAGAGACAGGCATGTTATTTATGGAAGCGTACGTTGACACAAATATCTGGTAAGTATCTGACAAAAAGATTTTAAACTTTCACACATTTGACCCAGCAAGTCCATTCCAGATATTTATTTTAAGGAATAATCCATTGAGATCAGACCAAGAGGTCACATGGGACACCTTCTTGCACATAGAAAGCTCTACATATGAGCTCTAATAGATTAATTGAGTCCTTTCCTATGTATCAGCTGCCTTATGTGTATTATCTCATTTAATTCGTAAAATAAACTTTATTTTCTATGATAGTTTTAGCTTCATATCGAAATTGAGCAAACTGCAGAGAATTGTCAGATACTCTCACCCCCACACATACCCAGCCTCCCCACTATCAACATCCTGCACCACATGGTACCTTTATTACAATTATTGACCTGCATTAACACATCTTTATCACTCTGAGTCCACAGTTTACTCTTGGTCTTGCACGTTCTCTGAGTTTTGACAACTGCAGACAGACATGTAACCACCATTTTAGTGTCATTTGCCCTAGAAGTCTCCTGTGCTCTGCCTATTCATCCCTCTGTGTACCCTGACTCTGACAGCTGTTGATCTTTTTACTGTCTCCAAGGTTTTGCCTTCACCAGAATGTCACATAGTTGGAATCACACTACATATAGCCTGTTCATGTCAACTTCTTGAATTTAGTAGTATACATTTAAGTTTCCTCTATGTGTTTTTACGGCTTGAAAGTTCTTTTTTTTCCTTTCTTTTAGCATGGAATAATATTTCATTATCCATTGAACTACTGAAGGACAAATTGGCTGCTTCCAAGTTTTGATAATCACGAATAAAAGTGCTATAAAGATCTAAGCCAAAAGTAGGTTTTTGTGTGGACGTAAGTTTCTAATTTTTTTTGTGTGTAAATACAATGAAGCAGGATTGCTGGATCATATGGTAAGAACATGTTTAGTTTTATAAGAGACTGTCAAACTTCCTTGCAAAGTGTCTGTACCATTTTGCATTTTAAGCAGTGGAGGCGCATTCCTGATGCTCCACATTCTTGCTAGCATTTGGTGTTGTCAGTATTAAGGATTTTCACCATTCTAATGGGTGTGTAGTGGTATCTCATTTTTGTTTCAGGTCTCAATTCTCTAATGACATATGTTGAGTATCTTTTCATGTGCTTTCTTTTAATTTACACATCTTCTTTGGCAGGTGTCTGTTCACATCTGTTGCCTATCTTTGTGTCAGATTGCACTCTAAATGTAAGATATTTTTAGGAGTTAAGAGATTCCTTCTGAGATTTTGTATGCATCTCTTCAGTTTACTGTGGGCATGCCCTTTCTCATGTTTGTGAGCAGTGAAGAACAAACAGCCTTTTGGTATTATCTTGATAATATTTTTGCTCATTTCCCTTGGAATTTTTGATCTAGTCCCCTGAGCCCAGTTGCAACTTTAAAAATTACACACATGTGTGTCCAGGAACACAGTTATTACCAGGTAGATGTATTCAAAGAGAGTTTCTACTACATTTTCTTGTAAAGTAAGCTAATGTCATTGTCTGCATATCACATTGCTTTGATACCATATGCTCATGGGATTTGTTTTACTCAAACCCAAACCAATCTCTAATGAGTCCCACAAGTTCTCAGCTGGTGATTTCAGGGTTGAAGAGATGACCTTAAGCAGGCCACTACACCTGCATTGAAGTGCCTGTGATAAAGGGAACTTTGGGAAATTTTTGCAATTTGATCACTAACCAGCAGAAAAGCATGAAAAAATGGATTTACAACACTGTGATTGGGTGTTTGGAGGGGCGGACCTTATCCTATTTGTTTTCTCTGATTTCAAGTCTTATCTTCAAGGATTAATTTCCTTACTTAATCACAAAGACCAATGTAGTACTGAAATGTTCTTATCTTTTCTGATGTGAGGAGAATCATGACAGTACAGCTATAAATTTAACACAAATGGAAGGGGCCTGAGAAAGGTAGTAACTAAAAAATAGTTCTATGATCTAGAAGTGAAATTCCAGACAGTGCAGTTCAAAATAGGGCACCAAGTCCCACTGTCTGTGAGGCTGATTCCTGATGAAAGACAAGGGTGTGACGGTGGGGAGCAGCCCAGAGGAGAGCGAAGTCTGCCTGGGTTTGGTCACATGCTATGCGACGTGGCTGGTGGGACATCTCTGTCATGTGTCTGCCCACTGTCTGAGGCCATGTTTTTGAAGACCCCTAGATAAGAGAAGATTTCTTAGCCTGTAATCTCTGCCATTTGCTTACCTCTGTAGTACTTTATTGAGAAAGCCTCCATCTATCTACTAAAACTATCCAATATGACCAAAATAAAGATATCTCCTTTCTCATTTACTGGTGAAGAAATAGACGAGTCAATATTAATTTGTTTCCAGGGTCCCTGAAACTCTGATCTGAAAACTTTCTTTCTGCTTCTTTTCTTGGAGGTCATTGTATTGCACAGAACAGACATTAGCCAATGTGCTATAAAATCCTGTAACATCCTAGGTCATGACGATGAATATTTAGGCTTTCCGTTGCTCCTCTGCTGTTTCTTGTTTCTAGTTTTTTCTGTGTGACTCCAAGTAAAAAATATTTCCAAAGTCCCTTGCAGCAATGCATGAGTTAGGGTATACCAAGATTAACCTTGTCCCACACTCCTTCTTGGTCTTGTGAAATTGAACGGTCTGAATATGTTCCCTCCAAATTCATATGGTGAAACTTAATTTCCAGTGTGATAGTGTTTAGAGGTCGATCCTTTAGGAAGTGATTAACATATAAAGACAAGGCCCTCATGAATGGAATTAGTGACCTTATGAAAGGGCTTGAGGAAACTAGCTGACCCCTTCCATTCTTCTGCCACGTGAGAACACAGTGCCCATCTTTTGCAGACAATGCAGCAGTAACATGCATTTTGGAAGTAAACACTGGACTCTCACCAGACATGGAACCTACTGACACCTTGATCATGCACTTCCTGACCTCTGGAACATGAGAAATAAGTTTTTCTTATTTGTAAATTTTGCAGTCTGATATATTTTGTTATACTAGCATGAACAGACTAAATCATAAAGCTTCCTTTTTTTAATATTTTTTTTTATTATACTTTAGGTTCTGGGGTACATGTGCAGATCATGCAAGATTGTTGCATAGGTGCATACATGGCAAGGTGGTTTGTTGCCTCCATCCCCCCATCATGTATATCTGGCATTTCTCCCCATGTTATCCCTCCCCAACCTCCCTCCCTCCCCCACTGCCCCTCCCCCAGTTTCTGCTTTCTACACATGGCTAGTCAGTTTTCCCAACACCATTTATTAAACAGGGAATCCTTTCCCCATTGGTTGTTTTTGTCAGGTTTGTCAAAGATCAGATGGTTGTAGATGTGTGGCATTGCCTCTGAGGCCTCTGTTCTGTTCCGTTGATCTATATCTCTGTTTTGGTACCAGTACCATGCTGTTTTGATTACTGTAGCCTTGTAGTATAGTTTGAAGTCAGATTGCATGAGACCTCCAGCTTTTTTCTTTTTGCTTAGGATTGTCTTGGCAATGTGGGCTCTCTTTCGGTTCCATATGAAGTTTAAGGTGCTTTTTTTCCAGTTCTGTGAAGAAGGTCATAGGTAGCTTGATGGGGATAGTGTTGAATCTATAAATTACTTTGGGCAGCATGGCCATTTTCAAATATTGATACTTCCTAACCATGAGCATGGAATGTTTCTCCATCTGTTTGTGTCCTCTCTTATTTCATTGAGCAGTGGTTTGTAGTTCTCCTTGAAGAGGTCCTAAATTTACATCCTTTGTTAGTTGTATCCCTAGGTATTTTATTCTCTTTGCAGCAACTGTGAATAGGAGTTCACTCATGATTTGGCTCTCTTTTAGTCTGTTATTGGTGTATAGGAAAGTTTGTGATTTCTGCACATTGATTTTGTATCCTGAGGCATTTCTGAAGTTGCTTATCAGTTTCAGGAGATTTTGGGCTGAGACAATGAGGTCTTCTAAATAGACAATCATATCGTCTGCAAATAGAGACAATTTGACTTCCTCCTTTCCTAATTGAATATCCTTTTTTCTTTCTCTTGCCTGATTAAGCTTCCATTTTTTATAAGTCACATGTTGCCATGCAAATCAGGGTGTTGAAGATCATCTTCAAGGCCCATCATCACTTAGGCCTTGTGTCGTATAATGCAACTGTGACTGCTATGTCAGCCAGACAGTCGCCCCTAGACATGTGCTTTCTTAGTATTTCTCTAAACCTTCAGCACAAGCACTCCATCCTTGCTGCCAGATTAAAGTCCCCTAATTGGCCTCAAATGATCAGCCCACCAATGCAGCAGCTAATTTGATACCTGAATATACAGTTAAGGCCTAACACTGGAATCGTGGTCAATTTCCCTTTTCTTTTTACCAATCCATTCACAATTCGACCAAATTTAGGCTTCGGTACTTCTTTACAATGAACACGACCCTCCAAAGTATTCACTACTCTTCCACGTATTATAACAACATCTGCTTTTTTTCCTTTCACCTGATTTAACTTTGCTGCACCAATAGAGAGTATGATTTCTGTTAGGAATTATTTTATAGGTATATCTCTTCTGTTCAGAGCGCAAACCTCCATAGTTATTTTCTAGAGATATACATGATGTGCAAAAAATTATAATCCACTGGCTGTTTCTGTCATTTACTTATCTGCCCTTTTAAGATCTTTTGTTCTGAGAATAATCAAAGGGACTGCTTTGAGTCATACACTTTACAAACTTTTTTTTTTTTTTAAAGGATTGCTATTTTGAAAGTTTGGGTGTTCACTTCTTTTAAATTCTGGGTTCGGAAATTGCAGCTATAAGCAAGCAGAACTGTATGACAATACTTCTTTTTCTATTTCTAAATATTTGGGGGGTGTATGCCCTATACATATAATTAGGTTAGGCGAACAGGCCTTAAAAGTTATTAACGGGGCAACTGCTGTGGGAATGCTTTTTCTTTGGGTGTTTCCCACACTAATGTTCCCTTCACCCAGCCCTTGTCTTTGTGGGTTAATCTGGACAAAAGTGGATCTGCACTACGGCTTGGGTTCATGCAGGAAAGTGTCCAATCAAGGATTGACAGAAGGCTTTTTAGATCTGTTGGCTTACGTAGTGACCCATTGTACTGGGTTCCATCATAACTTACTGTTTTCCTCTGCTGACTACTATAATTCTCCAGAAATGCTGATGTAGTTTGATCCAGCTTTCCCTTCCTGGATTAATTTATTTAATAAATATTTATGGGGCTGTCTATGACATTGGGCATGATTCTAGGCCCTTGGGAACGTATCAGGGAGCAAGACAGTCTAAGGTCCCTATGCAGGTACAGATAAACCATAAAGTAGACAACTGATTAGTTAGTAGCAGGTTGCGGTAGCAGGAAGGGAGAAACAGGGTGTTGTGGTGAGTGAAGCGGAGAGCATTCGGGGGAGGATGGTTGGGGGCGTCTCACCTCATCAGGGCCATGACAGTTCAGCTGAGATCTACACTTCAACAGAGAGTCAACCATGAGAAGGTGAGGAACAGTGTTTTATGTAAAGGGATTGACAAATGTGGAGATCCAGAGGCAAGAAAGTTTTGCTTGTTTATGGAAGAGATGAGAGGCCAACCTGGCTGACCTGGCTGACACATCATGAGTAAAAAGGAGAGTGATCAGGACATGAACTGGAAGGAGGAGCAGATTGTGGAGTGCCCGGGAGCGCTTGGGACCAGTTTAGAGCATGTGGTAAATGGAGGGAAGCCACAGAAAGGTTTTAAATAGGTGAGACGTAGGATTTGATTTTACTTTAAAAATCGCTCAGGCTGTTGTATGGAGAACAGAGTTTGGCAAGCAGCAAGAGAGATCATGGGAAAAGCCAGTGCTAAGGCTGTTCATTTAGACAGATACATTTTTTTCTCTAACCTTGTGTGTGTGTGTGTGTGTGTGTGTGTGTGTGTGTGAGAGTGCGTGTGTGTGCACCCGTGTGTGCATGTGTGTGTGAGCACGTGTGCGAGTGCATGTACGTGTGTGTTTGTGAGTGTGTTAGTGTGTGTGTGTGAGTGCATGTGTGTGTGTGCGTGTGCGTGTGCGTGTGTGTGTGTTTTGGAGGCAGGATCTTGTTCTGTCACCCAAAGTACTCGTGTGCAGTGGTATGATCCTCAACTTCCCAGGCCAAGAGATCAAGAGATTCTCCTACTTCAGTCTCTGGAGTGTCTGGGACCACAGGTGTGCGCCACCATTATGCCTGGCAAGGCTTTTAACAAATCTTTAATTCTGTAGAGACGGGATCTCTCTATGTTGCCCAGGGTGCTCTTGAAATCCAAGCTGAAGTGACCCTCCTGCCTCAGTCTCTCTGAGTGCTGGGAGTATAGACGTGAGCCTTCATGCCCAACAGTCTAACTTTAAGGTGAATGAGCCTCTGCCCACATTCCAATTAAAGAAACTGTGTCTGGTCACCATGGAATTCTTGAGGTTTTAGTAGTTTAAGCTACAGATTTTCTTAACCTTGGAGAGCTTCGTCTTTTAAATGTAGAAAGCAATTAGTTGAAGTGAATCCTAAGTGTCTGTAATTTTGTAGAAACTTTTTGGGTGATTTAAATGGGCAAAGAGGGTTGAGAACCAATTAGGTCTCTCCTTTCTTTCTTGAGGATTATAGTAAGTATAACACATAAGGCTCAAATCCTCGCCTCCAGCAGAGTTACGGAGGCAAAGGGCAGTGCCAGGTGTAACAGCCTTTGTCTGCTCCTGGCATGCCTGCCTTTCACATCACTGCTCCAAATAGAGAAGACAATATAGTAAGAGCCAGGAAAGGCGCCTGTCTTAGCTGTCCATCACACAACAGTGGAGTGGGTGTGGAAGGCTGCTGGGGGCCTTCACTGTCTTCACCACTCACATTCTGCCTTCTTCCCCTTCTCTCAGATCTATAGTCTCCAACTCTGCTCACTTACCACAGCAAATCCCAGGCATGACTCCTTTTCTCAGCTGCCCCGGGCAATCACATAATTCCCGTCCTCTCTGCCCCTGGTGGACGGGGAGGAGCATGCCCGGCCAGTCTCCGGCATGAATTGCCCAGTGCTCGCTCCTCCGTCTCCCTATCACAGCCACCAGTGCCCTGCAGATTGCAGTTTTCTGCTGCCAGAAGGTGGCTTCAAGGTCATCTCTGCTAACCCGAAGCACATTCCAATGGGTTTCAATGTCTCACCGCTCCTGTGGGATCCCGGGCACTGTTCACATTGCTCTCCACATCCAGCCTGTGCCCTGCCTCATTCCAGCGGCCGAGAATGCACAGCTTTGGAAGCCAATGAGGTGAGCGGCAGGTGCTTCCATATACCACGCTGCCCTGCAATGAACGAGGTTGGAAAAGGTATCTGGGTAAGTGCAGTGTTCAAGCTGGCATTCCCACACATATATTTGAAGGATGTTCAACACAAGTAAAGGAATTGACAGACTCCTGTTCCTGGAGACCAGGGGTTCACTGGAAGCATTTCCATGCATTCTTTTTATTCACTGAGGACATTCCACTGAGATGCTTTCTTGAAAGCATCAAGGGCTGAAGTAGGGAGTGGTTCTGCCTTGATGTTCTGGCCTCCCCAGGCCCCAAGGCGGTGTCCCATTAAGAGCAGAGCCCCTGAGAAGCTCACCTATCAGCCGAGTGGGTGTGTGCCTGACACAGCACTCAATACCCGGGAGACAGATATGAGAGAGATAAAGATGCTTCCACAGTCCAGCACCATTTAAGGGTGAAGATGAAGGCGGATTTGGTTCCCTGCCTGCCCAACCTGATTGTGGTGAATTATTTTGCCAAGTATAAGTATGAGTTTAAGGATTTGGCTCCTGGGACTTCAGCGGGTGGGAGGGAGACAGGGGGAATGTCTTCATGTCAAGGCTTCACATGTTATGTTAGGGCAAGATGGTGCATTCAGCGAAGGCTCAGCCTTAAGCAGATTCTCTGTCAAGGACTCTGAAATTATGTCAGAGTCCCCACCGCTGCTGCAAATCAGGCAATGTCCACTTTGGCTGGCTTTGCTGGGTGAGAGAAGGGACAACGTGTGACCTTGGAAAAGCTAGCTCACTCTGTCAAGGGGCTGGAAAAGGATCTGGCTAAACATGTCTCTTGTCAAGTGAAGCTTAGCGAGTGTCTGAAGCGAGTATCACCTCAAGGTTTCAGCTGAAGTAGTTCTGCTACTTTCTGCGTCAAATTTGATGGATTTGGTAGAAATCACGGCTACAACTTCACAGCCTGCGATTCACTGGACTGACATAGCCCCTGCTCAGTGTGGCTGCCGCCCAGACCAAGCGCTGTAGGTGTTCTTGATCTTGGCCTCATCTGTGCGGTGGAAAGATGTGGGTGTGAGGTGTGGGAAATCAAACAGAATGCCAAACACGAGGCTCTTTTAAGATTCAGGGGCTCGTGTGCATGTCAGGAGGCACGGTGGTTCCTGGATATTGTTCCCGGTGCTGCAGAGAAGGGGCTGCTGAGGGCGTCCTGGAGTCCTGCGTCATAGTCCCCGGGAACCTGGAAGGAGGGAGGCAGTTGCTGTGCATGTGGACTGTGTCCTCTGGGGTTTCCCGCTCCTGGGGCAGGGTGATGAGGGGGAGAGGGGGCATGGCTTCTCTTTCCTGAGGACAGGAAGAAAGAAGGAACCCGTTCCGCTGTTTCTTTGAGGATGAGCTGTGTGGGGAGTGTGCAGGGCAGAGCTTTGGCATCAGCTGGCCGCGGTCTTGAGCAAGGCACTGACTTTTCTTTCTGTTTCCTATTCTGTAGGCACTGTCTCTATCGGCTCTGCCCACTTTAATGTCTAGTGATTGTCTAAGAGTTTTAAAACCCACTTGGGAAACATCCGTGTCTTAATGCAAAGACAAAAGGCCATATTTAAGGCAGCTCTAAATTCTGCAGTTTAGTGGTCACTAGATATCAGGAGGGAGGGAATCCATTCCTACTTGGCCCCACTTCTTGATCCTTTGCAATCCTATGATAGCTATGATATCAGTTTCCCAGCGAGATGCCAGATGCCAGAGCCAGGGAAGGGCTGGGAAACCACTTTCTCAAAGAGCTTTGGCTTCACACAAACAAATCAGCACATAGAGACTTGTGTTACTATAAAGTTTAGCTGCAAAAGGATGCAGGTGCCAGAATAATGCAAATCATCTTACACTTTTATAGCCCAATGTCACTGGCCACAGACCTTAGAAATGGGCCATAACCTTCATTTTGCTGAAAGGGGAACAGATCCAGAACGGTGAAGAGTTTTGCTTAACTTCAATTCCGAAATTGAAATGAGCACCCAGGATTTGCACCCTTCACTCACATTTGCAGAAGTATTCTGTTTCTAAAATGAAAGAAACTTGCTTCTTTGTGCTCTCCTCTCCCTTTCCTTAGTCCCTCTCACCCCAGCTACTTTTATTTCTATACCGTGAGGCACCTGCCTGTCTCCATGCAGAACCGGCATCTCGCAGGTGGATGTTCAGATGGGAGGTTGGGCTGTATGGGCAAGACCAATGCTTAGCTGACTTCTGGTTAAACCTGTCCCCTGCCCTCCTTTCAAATGTCTCCATCCCAGTCTTTTTTCCCCTTCATAAATATGTTGGTAGGGCGACCTCCTATTTCTCTATGCCTTCACCCTCCTTTTCACGGTAAAGATAGCAAATACTAGGTCATCATTAAGCCTCAGTTTTCTCACTTGGAAAATGAAAAAAGAAAAGGAGCCTTTAGTTAAAAGCTGGAGTAGCCGGGCACGGTGGTGCGTGCCTGTAGTCCCAGCTACTTGGGAGGCTGAGGTGGGAGGATTGCTTGAGCCCAGGAGTTCTGGGCTGTAGTATGCTATGCAGATCGAGTGTCCGCACTAAGTTCGGCATCAATATGGTGACCTCCCGGGAGCTGGGGACCACCAGATTGCCTAAGGAGGGGTGAATCAGCCCAGGTCGGAAACGGAGCAGGTCAAAACTCCTGTGCTGATCAGTAGTGGGATCACGCCTGTGAATAGCCACTGCACTCCAGCCTGGGCAACATAGCGAGACATTGTCTCAAAAAAAAAAAAAAAAAAAAAAAAAGCTGGAGTAAATGTCTCTAGATCCTTTTTTAACTTCAAATTAATAAAAATTTTAGAGATGAGGACTTGTCTCGCCTTGAACTCCTGGATTCAAGTGATCCTCCTACCTCAGTCTCCCAGTAGCTGGGACTACAGGCGTGCCCGACCATGCCTGATGAAGCTCTCTTTAGCTCTAAAACCTGAACTCCACAAAGACATTGATCTGCCCTGAAGCAGCCAGGGAGCCTTTTCCATATACCCGCCATAGGTCAGCAATAGCTGTTTTGCCTGCTGCTGAAAGAAGTTCTCATCATCAGGACTGCCTGCGTATTTTACAGGAATCAGTGAAAAATGAAATGTGAGGTCCCACGGCAGCCCCTTAAGCCCTGTGTGATGGCGCCAGCCATGTGCCCATGAAACTGCCCTGCTCAGAGCTACACCGGGGATTTGACAGACCCCAGCTGATGCAGGAGGGAGTTAGGGCTGGGATCATGAGAAGGGTTTTCTACCTCAGTGGCCAGAATTCATGCTAGTAGTCCCACAGCCCACCTCACACCCACCCCTCTGTTGCAAGTACTTGTTTGGGAAGAAGGGCAGGAAGGGCTGACCTCACTAGTGCTGGTTCTTCCATTTCTTGAGGAAAGATTACGCTGTTCAGTAGGGAGCTTCAGGTTTCCAGAACAGATTTCTGACTGTTTGGAGTCTGCAAATGACCCTAGCACCCCTGCCTTCGAGGACAGAGTGGCCAAGTCACTTTCTTCTGTTCACCCAGCCTTCCCCCTCCGCTTCCTCATAATGAACCTCTCACGCCTCAGAACACTGATTCCATTTCCCACTCATTAGCCTTGGGTTGCATCTTTAGCCATGATAAAGGAAAAGAATTTCCTCCAAATTTCCACCAGAGTCCCCTGAGGTCTTAAGAAGCACAGGTAGTCAGAGAAGTTGAGTATCCTCACCTCTGTCACCTAAGTGTGGGAGATTCTCTTCTGAATTTAATTTTTAAAAGCAGATTTTCCTTTTTTTTATAGTATAAAAATGCTCTGGGCCTTGCACCATTTCAGGTATTGGATCTAATTCCCAGTCCCTTTGTAACTGTGACATCTGGGCTTTGCCTTCATCAGCCTTCTCCTTTCCCTGCTCAGAGGCCTCTCACTCCTGCATTTCACTCTTCATGTCACACAGATGAGTGCATTCTCAGTCCCTCCCCCACCGTGCACTTTCTCTTTCTCCCCACTCTCTTCCTGATGATCCGGCTTCCTCAGGTTCATGGACACTTTAAAAAGTCACCTGTGAATTCTCTCTTGCTTTGTCATTCAAAGCATTCTGCTCCTTGACTCCCCATCCCCTCCTCTTTCCATCCTAGCAGTTGAGTTTGGTTGTGTTTCATCCATCCATCCAACCATCCATCCATCCATCCATCCAACCATCCATCCATCCATCCAACCATCCATCCATCCATCCATCCATCCATCCATCCATCCATCCAACCATCCATCCATCCATCCATCCATCCATCCATCCATCCAACCATCCATCCATCCATCCATCCATCCATCCATCCATCCATCCAACCATCCATCCATCCATCCATCCAACCAACCATCCATCCATCCATCCATCCATCCATCCATCCATCCATCCAACCATCCATCCATCCATCCATCCATCCATCCAACCATCCATCCATCCATCCATCCATCCAACCATCCATCCATCCATCCATCCATCCATCCAACCATCCATCCATCCATCCATCCATCCATCCATCCATTCATCCATCCATCCATCCATCCCTCCCTCCCTCCCTCCATCAGCCCTTGTGTCTATTTTGCATCAGGCACTGGGGACAGAGAGATGATATGGTGAGCCACCTTCCTCAGGACGTGGCAGTGTAGGGGTGGGGAACAGGAAATATAAATGAAATATTAATGGCAGTGCAACTTGATAAGCACACGGCATGGAGGCTGTAAAATGAGAGGCTTCGGATGGTGAATAAGGAGCTGGGAAGGAGCTGCTGGCAGGGGAACTGGGCGCCGTCTAAGCAGAAGGAACGCCGTGCCCCAGCCTAGGGGGATGTAAAAGCACGCTGCAGGCAGAAGCCCTGAGTTTTGGAAAGTCGTTGAGGCACAGAGTGGAAGCACCTGGGAACAGGGCAGGGATTGGTGAGAATTGGTCTGGAGAGCCAGGCAGGGCCCAGGGCTTCAGAGGCCCCGTGGGTTCTGCGAAGGTCTCAGGCTCATCCTGCCAGTCCTGGGGCTCCACCCAGCGGTTGGTTTGAAGGATGGGAGTGACATGATGGGAGGAGTTTGGGGAGACGACTCTGGCGACACTGCTGTGGATAGGCTCATGGGGACCCTCCGAGACAGGGAGGCCTGTGGCGGGTGAAGGAAGGAATGAGGTCACCAGGGAGGAAGAGGACAGGTTCAAGAGGCGTTTGGAGTAAAGTCGGTGACTCTGAATGACAGGTGGGCGGAGCGTGGGGCTGCCGTCGGGTTTCTGGCTTGAGACGGTGGGTGCCTGGGAGTTCCGTGCCCACGCCCAGTCCTGTCTAAACTAGCGGCCGCTCTGCCTCAGGCCTGCCTCAGTTGCCCCTGTATTCCATTTTGTTACCAACACAGAAATCAGGCCTTCATTTCTTACCTAGATTCTCGAAGTATCCTCGTCATCTCTCTCAGTCCATCCGACAAAATACAGCCAATGTGATCTTCCAGGGACAGCTGAACAATTCCCATCGCACAGTGAATGACGTCCCAGCATTTAGCACCACTATCAATATTCATTGCTAGAGGAGACGTTCTTTACCCTTAGAGTCCAATCTTTGGGAGAAGATGAGGCGTGTTATGTGTTGCGAAAAACTGACCTGTTTCCCACCTGGGTCTTTGCAGACTGCATTGCCTCTGCCTGGAATACTTTCACTTGCATTCCTGTGTGTTGGAATCTTACCCATTGTTTGCTATTCAGCCCAAACACAAGGACCCCATGCATCCCAGGGAAATGAATCCTCCGGAAGCACTTTCCTTTTCTGTAGTACTCTGCACACCTACTGTGCACAGCACCTAACACGTCTTGTATTGTATCTGCCACACTGGACCACTAGATTGGGAGCAGAAATGGAAAATCAGAGGCCTAAATCCTGGGGCAGCCTGTGAATGTGTTTTGTTAGTTTGCATATTTTCCCCCACCAAACTTAATTTATTTTTTAAAAAATTATAACCTGTTTTAAATATACAGAAAAGCTAAGAATATAACAATGTATATTTGGGACTTATCACCAAGAATGAACAGAATTGCTGCTGATGTCTCACCACCTACTTGTTGAGAAATAAGATGTTGCACATACAGTCTGAACACGAGCCCACGCTTTCCTCTCTTAGAGCTGGTCTTCGACCTGCTTTTGAAAATTTAGAGTTAGTCACTGATATTTAGAAATCAAGAGATTTCACATAAGAGTTGGCCCCTGGCTACTTTCCCACCCGTTCTCAGCAGGCCATGACAGGTTTCTGGCCCCAGCCTGGCCCTCAGAGCCTGGCTGTCAGGTGGTGGAAACCTGAGTCTGGAATACTTTCTCTCGCATTCCTGTGTGTTGAAATCCTACTCAAGTTCCTCATTTGCCCTCTGTATGCACTTCCCAGCAGGGGACCTCCTCATGACTCTCGTCTTCTTCTGCACCATTGTCCAGGGTGTGCCCCCAGCCTGAACCCAGGAATTCAAGGCCTCATTCAACCCCCATGGGCTCCTGTCACTTTTCGCAGTGACTTCAGCTCAGCTTCATTCTCCGTACTCATATACTCCTGGCCCTTAAGCTGGTGGCTGAGCATTTTCTGTGTTTTCATTCACTCCTTTGCCAGGTAACTTGCAGAGCCACCTAGGTGGAGAAAAGGGCCCCAAATATTCTCGCTGGGTCAGGCTTCCTTGTTCTTCCCTCTGAGACTTGCTGCCCCTGTGTGGTGCGTCGCAGGAGCTTCAGCGAGGCTTGCTTGGGGCAGGGGCTGTGCCGGCCTGGCACCCTCAGCTGTAAGAAGGGATGGCACATTTTGTGCGTCACAACACTCCAAGGCCTTTATGCTTGTTCAGTTGAGAATGCTGGCCCATCCGATTTCTTCCTCTCTTTCTGTGATCACCCCTCACTGCTCATTGGAGATATGACCTTTCCCATTGCTTCTCTGTGAAAATTGCCCTCATTGGGCCATAGGTGTGGGGTTTCACTGAGCTGAAAAACCAGAGGGAAGGGCTCTTGTCCCAGATTTCACCACCTCCTTTTCTTCCCATGCTATCTGTCATAGACATATGGATAGCATGCACGCCTTACAAGAGCTGGACAGGTGCTGTCTCTTGCATTGTGTGAGTGGATGGGTGGGATGGTGTTCCATTTTCACTTTACCCTACTGCCTAGGGCCTCTCCACCCTGATGCTGGTGCTGATCGTCTGTCCCTTGGTGCTTCGAGGTGACAGAAACCTGCTCATTTGGGCCAGAATGTTCTTCCTTTTTCCCTTCAGAATGAACTCTGAAACGGTCTCTGTTGTGGTAATCCAATTCCACTGATTAATAATCTGTAAATTTCCTGTGTAAGAAAGAAGTCATCTTGACGTTGGGTGTGACTCTCATCTTTGCTGTGTTACACCCAGGTCCAGAAGGAGATAGCTTCCCCTCCCCGCACTCTGGACCCACAGCCACCTCCTCCCTGCTTCAGTTCAGCTCTGTCCCTGACGCCCCTGACAGTGTTTCTTTTGACTGTTGCTTCTTTGGTTGTTAGTGACTATGTCATCACTGAAGTCCCGAAACTTGTCTTGATTGGCCTTCTCTCTTCAGGGAAATTGAGAAGAATGCAAGAGCCCGTGATTACAGGGGAGATGGAGGGAAGGAGAGGCTAAGGAGACGGAAGAATAAAGGAAGAAAGGGATATGATTTAAAGGAAAGATAGATAAAAAAGAAGGGAGAGGCAGTTAAATCTGGGGATGTGGGATGGTAGATTTCTACTTTTTGAGCTGAATAGGAGGCATATTTTAGGGGAAACTCACTCTTCTTCTCTTTACTCTCCCAGGAACCTATGGTGCGGCTTCGTTGTGTGATCTGAAAAGGTGAAAAGCGGGGTTATGAATAACCAGAGTGGCCATCGCTCATATAGCCATGTGTGTTCCAGAGACCTTCAAAGAAATTGGCACTGAAGCTGGTGGAGGCTGGGTGCATTTTTGCATCTCTGCCACCTGCTCAGGGCCACTTGGCAAGGCATGCGAACCTTTTCAGTTACCCCTCAGGGCTTCTCCTGGGTTCTAGAGTCTCCGGCATGGGATTGGACAAAAAGGAGGTTAACCCAAGGAAGCGAGAGCTCTCTCAAAGGATGGCGCCCCATGCTCCAGGGCTAGACTGTACCACTGGCAAGACAAGTTCAGGCTGCATGACTTGGTGGAAAGATAAGGACTTTAAAGGCTGACCCTCTGGTAGCAGGCCTGGCCACCAATCAGTTAGGGTGACTGTGAACAAGTTTCCCCACTGATAAGATGGAAATAGTCACCCCACCTCAGAGGTTTCTGATGAGTATTAAATGAGGTAATATATGACATAGGTAGGTCATTTTATACATGCCTGAAACATTGTAGAGCTTATTCAGTCTTCACGCTTCCTGATCTCCCCACTGCTCTGCTCATGCCCCAGACCCTGCATTCATGGTACTCTTCTAAATTGGAGATGACAGTATATGAAAATGAGAGGGAAAGGAAGAAAGAAGGTAATAACATAACCCATGTCTCCCTCCGGGTTAGGCATTAAAACATTTATTGTTCACTTCATTGAACTGTGTGAAGAAATAGGAGATTAAAAAAAGAAATTCTTCCTCATCTAAAAGGGGAAATGAAGATCTAGTAGTCAAGAGACCCTCAAGTTAAAAGAGACCCCAAATTGTTCAGAATTGGCCACTGATATTTGGTAACTGCAAATCCCATTGTCTGTCCTCTGGTGTATGGTTAGAACAGAAAGCTTGTGCCTGGACCAGTGACTGCACGGCTTTTGATGTCCAGAGGAAGACAATAGTTTGGCCATTGTGTGAAAGGGAGGCAGTAGGACCTGGGCTTGTGTCTTTTTCACCTTCTGGATGAAGCCAGGAAAGTGGAGCTTGATGACATCACCTAACAATACCCACATGCACTTGTCCGTCATCCTTAAATCACTGAGTCTTAGGCGTCAGGGTCTCCTTGTGCTGGTCCTCAAGAGAACCAACTCAGTCCATGATTTCCTGCTTGGCCTCCTCCCAGCTGTAGAGGGGCTCATACGCCAGATCTCGCTGAGCCTCCTTGTAAGAGAAGATGAACACGATATCTGCCAATGTCACTGTGTGGCGGTTGAAGGGGGGTTGACAGGTATAAATGAGGCTGAGCAGGAAGCTCACTATGTCCAGCAGGAAGCCAATCTAGCATATCAGGGCTAAAGGAGGGCTCCATCTGGAATCAAGGCAGAGGCCGAACTCTTTGCTAAGGGTATAATTAAGGCTATCACAGCTTTGGTGAGGCGTGTCGTCTGAGATGTAATAGAACTGTCCTCAGATCCTTGGGGCCTTCTTGGGGTCTAGTAGGGCCCACAAGACCAGAATGTGGGCTCAGGCCACATTGCAACATACACTGTGTCGACTGTGGAGAACCTGCTGATACTGACAGGATCCCATTGTAATGGGGCCTTATTTGTAATGGCAGAAAGGGTTGGGCTTCATTACCCAGAGATATACATGGGCCTTAAGGCACAAGTGTACAAAGTACCACTGGTGTTCAGAGTCCACTCATTAGCTGTCAGCACAGCCTTCTCAGCAAGTTTTTACTGTATGGGTATGGAGCAGACCATGTGCTACAGGGGTTTAGGCATCACAGGGTCTTGTTGGTGGCCATTCTGGATGATCTCATTGTAGGAGTTGGGCCCGGCTAGCTGTAGGATGCTGGTGTGGATAAGCCTGGAACACTGGCTTGGACACAGGTTCCCAACAGGACTTCATTACCTGCCCACGAAGAGCAAGCTGTCAGTGTCAGGAAATACCCCTAAGGGGCCCCAACCATGTGCATAAATCCACGTGCTCCACTTCCCCCTCCCAAGTGCAGTGCTTATAACACACTTGGGGTGCATTCTTCTGTGCCTCTGGCTAAGATTAAGCCATGAAATAAAAATAAATGAACATTTGGGTTCTAGAGAGGAAGAATTTCTAGACTTTTGGGTTTTGTGGACTTGCGTGCGTGTGTGTGTGTGTGTGTGTGTGTGTGTGTGTGTGTGTGTGTGTCTGTATACTTTAATTTTGGAAAAGGACCTAGGGTTATCACTTTATATTTTTCCAAGTAAAGGAGGAAGGAAGGAGAAAAGGAAGGAAGGGGAAGGAAGGAAGGGAGGGAATTGAAAAATTATGATTTTTCATTGATACCATTAAAGGCAGATCATTCAAAATCTAAAAAAATCAGGGGGCTATACTCTGAGAATATGTGAACAGTCCCAGTCTTTAGGTACAAAAGGGCAGTGGAGGAATTCACGACACACACACACACACACACACACACACACACACACACACACAGACATTCACAGTTGTATGTAGGCAATATACACTCTTAATACATGCAATTGCTGGTATTTTCCCCATTTTGTTGAAGACTAATAAAACGTTTTCTCAAGGACCATCCCTGGAGTCAGTGAAGAAATAGGGGGTTTGGGGAGATTCTGTATACCCACACACTTTTTCTGATTGTGTGTTCCCTGGGCAAGCTGCTTCCAATTCTGGTTGTGACTCTGTTTACCCAGTTATGTAAAGGGCGAGGTGATAAACCTTCTTTCTGCTTAGTATTCCAAACCCCGCCCTGACATTTCACGTGGAGCCTTGTTGAGGACTGGGGCGGGAGTGCATCCTTGGCTGGTAACACCTGCACTGGGTGGACCTTTGCAACATCCTCTGAGCTGTGTGGAAGCAAAGCTCCTGGAGGTATCCAGAGTGCCTTCCTTTGAAGAAGGAAGAAATTTCCTGGACAAAGGATCATTTTTATTTACTTATTTTTTATTCTTGGCCCCTTATAAAGTCTCTGCAATATGTGTTTCTGGAGAGACAGCCTCATCTTTTCAAAAGTTAATCTGGTGGTAGACAAAATACGGAGTTAGTTTACCTTCATAGGGGAATTGACCAACATTGTGAAGTTCACTCCAGAAATTTATTGTGAAAAATAACCAGTTAAGATCAGACCAAGAGGTCACATGGGACATGTTCTTGCACATAGAAAGCTCTACATATGAGATCTAATATATTAATTGAGCCCTTTACTGGGCATCAGGTACTTTACATAAATTATCTCATTTAAGTTTTAAAATGGACTTTATTTTCTATAACAGTTTTAGCTTCACAACGAAATTAAGGAAGAGTGCAGAGAGTTCTCATATACTCCCACCCGACACATACACAGCCTCCCCACTACCAAAATTTTGCACCAGAATGGTACATTCACTACAATGAGTTGACCTACATTGACACTTTATCACTCAAAGTCCAAAGTTTACTCTTGGTCTTGTACATTCTTTGAGTTTTGACAAATGTACAATGACATGTCACCACCATTTTAATATAATCTGCCCTAAAAATTCTCTGTGCTCTGCCTGTTCAGCCCTCTATGCACCCTGGCTCTGACCTTTTTACTGTCTCCAAGGTTTTGCCTTTTCTAGAATGTCATATAGTTGGAATCATATTGCATGTAGCCTGTTGATATTGCCTTCTTGCATTTAGTAACATAAATTTAAGTTTCCTTCATGTCTTTTTATGGCTTGACAGCTTTTTTCTTCTTTAGCACGAAATAGTACATTATTATCTGGATGTACCACAGTTTATTTGTGCATTCACTTCCTGAAAGACAGTTTGGCTGCTTCCAAGTTTTGATATTAATCAATAAAACTGCTATAAAGACCTAACTGGCCAGGCATGGTGGCTCATGCCTGTAATCCCAGCACTTTGGGAGGCCAAGGCAGGTGGATCGCCTGAGGTCAGGAGTTTGAGACCAGCCTGATCAACATGGAGAAACCATGTCTCTACTAAAAATGGAAAATTAGCCTGGCGTGGTGGCACATCCCAGCTACTTGAGAGGCTGAGACAGGAGAATTGCTTGAACCCGGGAAATGGAGGTTGCGGTGAGCCAAGATCACACCATTGCACACCAGCCTGGGCAATAAGAGTGAAGCTCCAACTCAAATAAAAAATAAAAAATAAAAATCTAATTTAAAAGTAGGTTTTGGTGTGGAAATAAGTTTCCAATTTATTTGTGTAAATGCAATGAAGCATGATTGATGGATCATATGTTAAAAGTATGTTTAATTTTACAAGAAACTGCGAAAATGCCTTCTGAAGTGTCTGCTCCATTTTGCATCCCCACCAGCAATGGATGAGCAGTGCTGGTGTCAGTGTTGTGGATTTTGGCCATTCTAATGGATATGCATTGGCATCTCATTTTCACTTCAGTTTGCAATTCTCTAATGACATATGATGTTGATTATCTTTTTACATGCTTTTTTATGTTCTATACATCTTTGGCAAGGTGTCTGTTCATGGCTGTTGCCTAACTTTGTATCAGATTGCATTACAAATATAGAACTTTTTAGGAGTTAAGAGATTTCTTCTGAGATTTTATATGCACCTCTTCAGTTTACTGTGGGCATTCATTTTTCCCTGTTTCTGAGCAATGGAGAAAAGTATTTTGGCATTATCTTAATATTCTTGCCATTTCCCTTGGAATTTTGGATCTAGAACTCTTGAGTCCAGACGCAACTTAAAAAATTACACACATGTGTACCTGGGAGCACAGTTATCACCAGGTAGATGTATTCAAAGACAGCTTCCACTACATTCTCTTTTAAAGTAAGCTAACATCATTGTCTGGATACCACATTGCTTTAATACCATATGCTCACGTGATTTGTGTCACTCTTACCCCAAACCAATCTCTGTTGACCCCCACAAGTCATCAGCTGGTGATTTCAGGGTTGAAAAGATGACCTTAACGAGGCCATTATGCCTGCTTTAAAGTCCCTGTAATTAAAAAAAAAAAACTTTGGGAAATTTTGCAACACGATTACTAACCAGCATAAAAGCATGAAAATAATTGACACAAGACTGTGATTGGGTGTTTAGAGAGGTGGATGTTGTCCTACTTACGTTTTCTCTGATTTCAAGTCTTATCTTCAAGGCTTTCCTTATTTAGTTACTTAACCACAAAGAACATTTAGTACTGGGATGTTCTTATCTTTTTCTGATGTGAGGAAAATCATGAGACCACAGTTATGAATTTAACACAAATGGAAAGAGGGTGAGAAAAGTGGTGTGTGACAAAGAGTTCTATGATCTAGAAGTGAATTTCCAAAGTGAACTTCTAAAGATTTAGAAACGGCCCCAAGTCCCACTGTCTGTGAGGCTGATTCCTGATGGAGGCCAAGAGTAGGAGTGTTGGAGAACAGGCCAGAGGAGAGCAAAGTTTGCCTAGGTTTGGTCATATCTGTGGGACGTGGCTGGTGGGACAGCTCTCCCATGAGTCTGCCACTGTCAGATGTCATGTTCTTGGGGACCCCTGAGTAAAAGGAGATTTCTTAGATCTTTGCCATTCATTTAGCTCTGAAGTACTTTATTGAGTAAGCCTTCAACTATCTACTAAAACTACCCAATATGACCAAAATAAAGATATTTCCTTTCTTATTTACTGTTGAAATACTCAACTAGCTAATATTAATTTGTTTCTAGAGTTTTGGATCTATTACCTCAAAATTCTTTTTCTGCTTCTTTTCTTGGAAGTCAGTGCATTGTATGGAATAAATATTAGTCAATAGGTCACAATCCTATAACATCCTAGGTCTTCACAGTGAATATTTTAGGCTTTCCTTCACTTGTGCATTTTTTCTTGTCTCTGGCTTGGCTCTGTTGACTCAAAGTAAAAAATATTCCCAAAGTCCCTTGCAGCAGTGCATGAGTTAGGCTATACCAAGATTACCCTTGTCTTATATTCTTTCTTGATCTTGTAAAATCGAATGTTCTGAATGTATCTCCTCTAGCTTTGTATATGGAATTTAAATTGCCAATGTGATAGTATTTAGAGGTGGGTCCTTTAGGAAGCGACTAATGTATGATGACAGGGCCCTCATAAGTGGGATTGTGACCTTATGAAAGGGCTTGAAAGAACTAGGTGACTCCTTCCATTCTTCTGCCATGTGAGGACATAGTGTCCATCTCTTGCAGAGGATGCAGCAACAAGATGCTATATTGGAAAGAGATTCTTGTTCTTACCAGATATGGAACCTAACAACATCTTCATCATGGACTTCCTGGCCTCTAGAACATTAGAAATAAGTTTCTACTGTTTGTAAATTATCCGATCTCATATATTTTGTTACACTAGCACAAACAGACTAAATCATGAAGCTTCCATTTTTTACAAGTTACATGTTGCCACGCAAATCAGAGTGTTGTAAGTCATCTTCGAGGCCCATAATCATCTCGGCCTCCTGTCCTACAATGCCACTGTTACTGCTGCATCAGCCGGACAGTCACCTCCAAACATGTGCTTTCTTAGTATGTCCCTGAACTTTCAGCACAAACACACTATCTTTGCTGCCAGATTAATGACCCCTCCTTGGCCTCAAATTATCGGTACTCCAAAGCAGCAGCCAATTTGAGACCTGCATAAAAAAATGAAGGCCTAGGCCTGGCATGGTGGCTCAAGCCTATAATCCCAGCACTTTGGGAGGTCGAGGTGGGTAGATCACCTGAGATCAGGAGTTTGAGACCAGCCTGACCAACATGGTGAAGCCTTGTCTCTAAACAAACAAATAAATAAATAATCATTGTCAATTTCCCCTTTTTTAAAACAACCCATTAACAATGACATCTAATTTAGACTTCTGAGTTTCTTTTAAGTTACCACAATTCTCCAAAGTTTTTACTACTATTCCAAGTATTCTAATGACACCTGCTTTTTTTCTCTTCCTCTGATTTCTCTCTGCTGCACTGTTTAATAGATAGAGATTATGGGGATCTGACCAGATGGCTGAATAACAGCTCCAATCTGCAACTCCCAGCGAGACCAGTGCAGAAGGCAGGTGATTTCTGCATTTCTAGCTGAGGTACCTGGTTTATCTCATTGGGACTGGTTAGAAAGTGGTTGCAGCTCATGGAGAATGAGCAGAAGCAGGGTGGGGCGTCACCTCACCTGGAAGTACAAAGGGTTGGGAAACTCCCTCCCCTAGCCAAGGGAAGCCACTATGGGACTGTGCTATCTGGCCCAGATATCATGCTTTGCCCTCAGGTTTTGCTACCTGCAGATCAGGAGATTCCCCTGTGTGTCTACACTACTGGGGCCCTGGGTTCAAGCACAAAACTGGGCAGCCATTTGGACAGACATTGAACTAGCTGGAGGGGCTTTTTTCATACCACAGTGGCACCAGGAACACCAGTGAGACAGAACTATTTACTCCCCTGGGAAGGGGCTGAAGCCAAGGAGCCAGGTGGTCTTGCTCAGTGGGTCCCACCTCCACAAAGCCCAGCAAGCTAAAATCCACTGGCTTGAAATTCTCGCTGTCAGCACAGCAGTCTGAAGTCAACCAAGGAAGCTTGAGCTTGGTCAGGGGAGGGGCAGAGGGAGGGACGTCTGCCATTACTAAGCCTTGAGTAGGTGGTTTTCCCCTCATAGTGTAAACAAAGCCACTGGGAAGTTTGGACTTGATGGAACCCACTGGAGTGTGGCAAAGCCTCTATAGCCAGACTGCCTCTCTAGATTCCTCCTCTCTAGGCAGGGCATCTCCAAAGGAAAGGCAGCAGCCTCAGTCAGGGGCTTATAGATAAAACTTTTATCTCCCTGGGACAGAGCACCTGGTGGAAGGGGTAGCTGTGGGTGCAGTTTCAGCAAACTTAAACATTTCTGCCTGCCGGCTCTGAAGAGAGCAGCAGATCTCCCAGCACAGAACTCAAGTTTTGCTAAGGGAAAGGCTGCCTCCTTTACTGGGTCCTTGACTCCCATGCCTCCTGACTGGGAGATACCTCCCAGCAGGGGTAAACAGGTACCTCATACAGGAGGTACTGGCATCTGGTGGGTGCCCCTCTGATATGAAGCTTCCAGAGGAAGGAAGAGGCAGCAATCTTTGCTGTTCTGCAGCCTCCGCTGGTGATACCCAGGAAAACAGGGTCTGGACTGGACCTCCAGCAAACACCCACAGACAAGCAGAAGACAGGCTTGACTGTTAGAAGGAAAACTAACCAACAGAAAGCAATAACATCAACATCAACAAAAAGGATGCCCATGGAAAAAAACACATCTGAAGGTCATCAGCATCAAAGATCAAAGGTAGATAAATCCACGAAGGTGAGGAAAAACCAGTGAAAAATGCTAAAATTTTCAAAAACCAGAATGCCTTTTCTCCTCCAAAGGATCTTAACTCCTCACAAGCAAGGGAACAAAACTGGATGGGGAATGAGTTTGATGAATTAACAAAAGTAGGCTTCAGAAGGTAAGTAATAACAAAGTCCTCTTTTATAACCCAATGCATGAAATTTAAGAACCTTGATAAAGTGTTACAGAAACTGCTAACTAGAATAACCAGTTTGGAGAAGAACATAAATGACCTGATGAAGCTCAAAAACACAGCACAATAATTTCATGATCCATACACAAGTATCAAAAGCTGAACTGATCAAGTGGATGAAAGGATATCAGAGATTGAAGATTAACTTAATAAAACGTTAAGAAAAGATTAGAAAAAAAATGAAAAGAACAAACAATGCCCCAAGAAATATGGGACTATGTGAAAAGATCAAACTTATGATTGATTGGCGTACCTGAAAGTGATGGGGGACTGGAACCAAGTTGGAAAGCAAACTTTAGGATATTATCCAGGAGAACTTCCCCAACCTAGCAAGACAGGCCAACATTCAAATTCAGGAAATACAGAGAACACCACAAAGATACTCCACGAGAAGAGCAACCCCAAGACACATAATAGTCAAATTCACCAAGGTTGAAACAAAGGAAAAAACATAAAGGGCAGCCAGAGAGAAAGCTCAGGTTACCCACAAAGCTAAGCCGATCAGACTAACAACAGATCTCTCTGCAGAAACCCAACAAGCCAGAAGACAATGGGGCCAACATTCAACATTCTTAAAGAACATAATTTTCCACCCAGAATTTCACATCTAGCCAAACTAAGCTTCATAAGCGAAGGAGGAATGAAATCTTTTACAGACAAGCAAATGCTGAGGGATTTTGTCACCACCAGGTTTGCCTTAAGAGAACTCCTGAAGGAAGCACTAAAAAGGGGAAGGAAAAACCGGAAACAGTCACTGCAAAAACATACCAAAACAAAAAGACCAATAGCACTGTGAAGAAACTGCATCAACTTATGTGCAAAATAACCAGCCAGTATCATGATGACAGGATCAAATTCACATGTAGCTATTACCCTTAAGTGCAAATGGGCAAAATGGCCAATTAAAAGACACAGACTGGCAAATTGGATAAAGACCCACTGGGTTGCTGTATTCAGGAGATCAATATTAGACAGATCAATGAGACAGAAAATTAACAAGGATATTCAGGACTTGAACTCAGCTCTGGACCAAGTGGACAGAACTCTCCATCCCAAATCAACAGAATACACATTCTTCTCAAAACCACATAGCACTTATTCTAAAATTGACCACATAACTGGAAGTACAGCACTCCTCAGCAAATGCAAGAGAATGGAAATCGTAACAAACAGTCTCTCGGACCACAGTGCAATCAAATTAGAACTCAGGATTAAGAAACTCACTCAAAACCAGACAACTACAAGGAAACTGAACAACCTGCTCCTGAATGACTACTGGGGAAATAACAAAATTAGGGAGAAATAAATAAGTTATTAGAAACCAATAAGAACAAAGATACAACATACCAGAATCTATGGGACACAGCTAAGGCAGTCTTTAGAGGGAAATTTATAGCACTAAATGTCCAAATAAGAAAGCAGGAAATATCTAAAATCAACACCCTAACATCACACTTAAAAGAACTAGAGAAGCAAGAGCAAACAAATTCAAAAGCTAGCAGAAGACAAGAAATAATTAAGATCAGAGCAGAACTGAAGGACAGAGACACAAAAAACCCTTCAAAAAATGAGTCCAGGAACTGTTTTTTTTTTTTTTTTTAAAGATTAACAAAATAGACCACTAGCTAGACTAACAAAGAAGAAAACAGAGAATAAGGAAATATTCTCTGTTTCATTAGAAAATTATAGCAGGGTTATCACCACTGCTCTCACAGAAATATAAACTACCATCAGAGACTAGTCTAAATACCTCTTCCCAAATATGCTAGAAAATCCAGAAGAAATGAATACATTCCTGGACACATACATCCTCCCAAGACTAAACCAGGAAGAAGTCTAATCCTTGAATAGACCAATAACAAGTTTGGAAATTGAGGCAGTAATTAATAGCCGACCAACCAAAAAAAAAAAAAAAAAAAAAAAAAAAAAAAAAAAGCCCAGGACCAGATGGATTCACAGCCAAATTCTACCAGAGATCCAAAGAGGAGCTGGTACAATATCTTCTGAAACTATTCCAAACAGAAGAAAAGAGACTCCTCTGAAACTCACTTTATGAGACCAGCATCATCCTGATACCAAAACCTGGCAGAGATACAATGAAAAAGGACAATTTCAGGGCAATATACCTGATGAATATCCATGTGAAAATGTTCAATAAAATACTGGCAAACCAAATCCAGCAGCACATCCAAAAGGTTATCCACCATGATCAAGTTGGCTTCATCCCTGGGATGCAAGGCTGGTTCATCATACACAAACCAATACATACTCCATCACATAAACGGAACCAATGACAAAAACCACATTATTATCTCAATGGATGCAGAAAAGGCCTTTAATAAAATATAACACCCTTTCATGCTGAAAACAATAAACTAGGTATTTATAGAACATATTTCAAAATAATAAGAACTATTAATGACAAACCCACAGCCAATATCATACTGAATGGCAAAAGCTGAAAGCATACCCTTTGAAATCTGGCACAAGACAAGGATGCCCTCTCTCACCACTCCTATTCAACGTAGTATTGGAAGTTCTGGCCAGGGCAATCAGTCAAGAGAAAGGAATAAAGGGTATTTAAATAGGAAGAGAGGAAGTCAGATTGTCTCTGTTTGCAGATGACATAATTGTATATTTAGAAAACCCCATCATCTCAGCCCCAAAACTCCTTAAGCTGATAAGCAACTTCAGCAAAGTCTCAGGATACAAAATCAATGTGAAAACTCGCAAACATTTATATATATCAATAACAGACAGAGAGCCAAATAATGAGTGAAATCCTATTCAAAATTGATACAAAGGGAATAAAATACCTAGGAATACAACTTACAAGGGATGTGAAGGACCTCTTCAAGGAGAACTACAAACCACTGCTCAAGGAAATAAGAGACGACACAAACAGATGGAAAATCATTCCATGCTCATGGATAGGAAGAATCAATATTGTGAAAATGGTCATACTGACCAAAGTAATTTACAGATTCAATGCTATTCCCATCAAGCTACCATTGACTGTCTTCACAGAATTATAAAAAAGTTCTTTACATTTCATATGGAACTAAAAAAGAGCCTATATAGCCAAGAAAATCCTGAGCAAAAAGAACAAAGCTAAAGGAATCATGCTTCCTGACTTCAAACTCTACTACAAGACTACAGGAACAAAAACAGCATGGTGCGGGTACCAAAACAGAGATATAGACCAATGGAACAGAACAGAGACCTCAGAAATAACACTATCTATCTACAACCATCTGATCTTTGACAAACCTCACTAAAACAAGCAATGGGGAAAGGATTCCCTATTTAAGAAATGGTGTTGGGAAAACTGGCTAGCCATATACAGAGAACTGAAACCGGGCCACTTCCTTACACCTTATACAAAAATTAACTCAAGATGGATTAAAGACTTAAATGTAAGACCTAACACCATAAAAACTCTAGAAGAAAACCCAGGCAACACCATTCAGGACATAGGCATGGGCAAAGACTTCATGACTAAAACACCAAAAGCAATGGCAACAAAAGCCAAAGTCGGCCGGGCGCGGTGCCTCAAGCCTGTAATCCCAGCACTTTGGGAGGCCGAGGCGGGTGGATCATGAGGTCGAGAGTTCGAGACTATCCTGGTCGACATGGTGAAACCCCGTCTCTACTAAAAATACAAAAAATTAGCTGGGCATGGTGGCTCGTGCCTGTAATCCCAGCTACTCAGGAGGCTGAGGCAGGAGAATTGCCTGAACCCAGGAGGCGGAGGTTGCGGTGAGCCGAGATCGTGCCATTGCACTCCAGCCTGGGTAAGAAGAGCGAAACTCCGTCCCAAAAGTCCGTCCCAAAAAAAAAAAAAAAAAAAAGCCAAAGTCAACAAATGGGATCTAATCAACATAAAGAGCTTCTACACAGCAAAAGAAACTACCATCAGAGTGAACAGGCAACCTACAGAATGGGAGAAAATCTTTGCAATCTATCCATCTGACAAAGGTCTGATAGCTAGAATCTACAAAGAACTTAAACAAATTTACAAGAAAAAAACAACCCCATCAAAAAGTGGGCAAAGGATATGAACAGACATTTCTCAAAAGAAGACATTTATGTGGCCAAGAAACATAAGAATATAAGCTCATAATCACTGCTCATTAGAGAAATGAAAATGAAAACCACAATGAGATACCACCTCACGTCAGTTAGAATGGTGATCATTAAAACGTCAGGAAACAACACTTGCTGGAGAGAATGTGAAGAAATAGAAACTCTTTTACACTGTTGGTGGGAATTTAAATTAGTTCAATCACTGTAGTGTGGAGATTCCTTAAGTATCTAGAACCAGAAATACCACTGGACCCAGCAATCCCATTACTGGATATATACTCAAAGGGTTATAAGTCATTCTACTATAAAGACACATTCACATGTATGTTGATGGCAGCATCATTTACAATAGCAAAGACTTGGAACCAACCCAAATGCCCATCAGTGACAGACTGGTTAAAGAAAATGTGGCGCATATACACCATGGAATACTATGCAACCATAAAAAATGAGTTTGTGTCCTTTGCAGGGACATGGATGAAGCTGGAAACCATCATTCTCAGCAAACTAACACAGGAACAGAAAACTGAACACCACATGTTCTCATAAGTGGGAGTTGAACAATGAGAAGACATAGACACAGGGAGGGGAACATCACCGGGGCCTATCTGAGGGTGGGGGGGAAGGGCGGGATAGCATTAGGACAAATATCTAATGTAGGTGGCGGGTTAATGGGTGCAGTAAACCACCATAGCACATGTATACCTATGTAACAAAGCTGGACATTCTGCATATGTATCCCATAACTTAAAGTATAATTACAAAATAAAAATAAAAAGGATAGAGAGTATGATTTTTGTTTGGGAATATTTTATAAGTATTACTTTTCTGTCCGGAGTGCAATGTTCCACAATTATCTCCTAGCAACATAAAGGATGTGCAGAAAATTGTAATCCACTGGCTGTTTCAGTCATTACCAATCTGCTCTTTTAAGGTATTTCGTTCTCAGAAGAATCAACAGAAGGGCTTTGAGTCATACACTTTGTGAAAAAAAAAATTTTGAGTGACTGCTGATTTGAAAGTTTGACGTTCACTTCCTTGAATTCTGTGTTTTGGAATTGCAGTTACAGAAAAGCAGAGCTGTACTAAGGTAGTTTGTTTTTCCTTTATAAATGTATGGGTGGTGTACACCCCATACATATATTTACGTTAAACAAATTGGCCTTAAAAATTATTACCAGGTCAACTTCTGTGGGAATGCTTTCTCTTTTGGTGTTTCCATGCTAATGTGCCTTAACCCATATCTTGGCTCTGTGGGTTAATCTGGGCAGAAGTGGATCTGCACTATGGCTTGGGTTCGTGCAAGAAACTGTCCAGTCAAGGAATGACAGAAGGCTTTTTAGATCTGTTGGCTTACATAGTGATGCATTCTGCTGGGATCTATCCTAGCTCACTGTTTTCCTCCTCTGACTGCTATAATTCTTCAGATGTGCTGATGTGGTTTGATCCAGCTTTGACTTCCTAGATTAATTTATTTAATAAATATTTATGGAGCTCTCTATGACATTGGGCATGATTCTAGGCTTTTGGGAATGTAGTGGGGATCAAGACTGAATAAGGTCCCCATGCAGGTACAGATAAACAGTAAAATAGACAGCTGATAAGTGAGTTGCAGGTTGTGGTAACAGCTAGGAGCAGAAAAACAGGGTGATGTAATGCAGGAAGCCAAGCCTATTCAGGAGAGGATTGTCAGGGATGTCTCAGCTCATCAGGGTCATGACAGTTCAGCTGAGATCTACCTGTCAAATGAGAGCCAACCACGAGAAGATGAGGAACAGCATTTTATGTAAAAGGAATGATAAAGGTGAAGATCCAGAGGCGAGAAAGTTTTGCGTCTTTATGGAATAGAAGGGAGGCCAATCTGGCTGAGGCATCGCGAGTAGAAGGGAGAGTGAGAGAAAACGGGTTGGAAGGATGAGCTGATCGTTCAGTGCCTGGGAGAGCTGGAGATCAGTTTACAGTATATAGAGAGTGGAACGGAAGCCACGGGAAGGTTTTAAATAGGCGGGACATAGGATTTGGTTTTACTTTAAAAATCAAATGGAGAACAGACTGGCAAAAGAGATCATGGGAAATCCAGTGCTGAGGTTATTCATTTAGACATGCTTTTTTTTTTTTTTTTCCTGTAACCGGTCTTCTGTCTTGTTTGTTGTTTTCTTTTATTTTATGACAGGGTCTTGCTCTATCACCCAGAGTACTGGAGTGCAGCGGCGTGATCCTCAGCCTCCCAGACAAAGTGATTCTACTACTTCAGCCTCGGGAGTGACTGGGACCACAGGTGCACACCTCCAAGCCCTGATTAGCTTTTAATAAAGTTTTAATTTTGCAGAGACAGAATCTCCCTATGTAGCCCAGGGTGATCTGGAAATCCTAGACTCAAGTGATCCTTCCACCTTGGCCTCCCAGAATGCTGGGATTATAGACTTGAGTCTTAATGCCCAACTTTCTCTAGCGTTGCTGTTCATGTTTGCTCCTCTCTCTCCCTGTCACAACCTCAAATGCCACGTGGGTTGCAGTTTTCTGCTGCCAGACTGCGGTGTCAGGGTCATCTCTGCTAACGAAGCACATTCCAATCAGTTTCCATTTCCAGCTGCTCCAGTGACATCCAGGCCACTTGTTCCCGGTGCTCTGAATCGAGCTGGTGGCCTGCCTCATTCCAGCAGCCGGGAATGCTCAGCTTTGGAAGCCCGTGTGGTGGGCGGCAAGATGTTCCATATACCACGTTGCCTTCTGTTTAAGAACTTTGAAAAAGGCATCAGTGTATGTGTAGTGTTCAAGCTGGCATTCCCATGCATATATCTGCAGAGCGCTCAACACAAGTAAAGGGATTGACAGACTCTGGTTCCTGGAGCCCAGGGGTTCATTGGAAGTTCCATGCATTCTTTTTTTTTTTTTTTTTTTTGAGACGGAGTTTCGCTCTTGTTACCCAGGCTGGAGTGCAATGGCGCGATCTCGGCTCACCGCAACCTCCGCCTCCTGGGCTCAGGCAATTCTCCTGCCTCAGCCTCCTGAGTAGCTGGGATTACAGGCACGCGCCATCACGCCCAGCTAGTTTTTTTGTATTTTTAGTAGAGACGGGGTTTCACATGTTGACCAGGATGGTCTCGATCTCTCGACCTCGTGATCCATCCGCCTCGGCCTCCCAAAGTGCTGGGATTACAGGCTTGAGCCACCGTGCCCGGCCATGCATTCTTTTTATTCACTGACGACTCTCCACTGAGATGCCTTTCTAGACCTACAGTAACTGAAGTAGGGTATGGTTCTGCCTGGGTGTTCTGATACCATCTGTGCATGGCTGGCCTCCCTGGGGCCCCAAGGCTGTGTCTCATTAAGAGAAGGGCCCCTGAGAAGTTCACCCATCAGCTGAGTGGGCATGTGCCTGGCACAGTGCTCAATGCTAGGGAGACAGATATAAGAGGTAGAGATGCTTCCACATTCCAGCACCATTTAAGGGTGAAGGGGAAGGCTGATTTTGTTCCCCGCCTGCCCAACCTGCTTGTGGTGAATTATTTTGCCAACTATAAGAATGACTTCAGGAATTTGGGGCCAGGGGCTGCAGGGGGTGGGAGGGGGACGGGGAGAACTTCTTCATGTAAAGGTTTCACATGGTATAGAGCAAGACGGTACATTCAGCAAAATCTCAGGCTGTGCTTGCCTGTGCTTTCATTCGGCCCTTTGCCCGGTACCTTGCAGAGCCACTCAGGTGGAGAAAAAGGACCGCGAAGTCCCTGCCGAGTCAGGCTTCCTTGTTCTTCCCCATGAGCCTTTGCTGCCCCGTGTGGTGTGTTGTGTGAGGTTCGGTGGGGCCTGGCGCAGGAGCTCTGCCCGCCTGGCACTCGCAGGGGCGTAAGAAGGGATGGTGGGAGGTGGGGAGAGATGGCATGGGGAGAAATGCCAGATATAGGTGAGGGGAAGGAAGGCGGCAAATCACACTGCCATGTGTGTACCTATGCAACAATCTTGCATGTTCTTCACATGTACCCCAAAACCTAAAATGCAATAAAGTTAAAAAAAAAAAAAGATATTCCATGTAGGGAAAATAATCTGAAAAAAAAAAAAAAAAAAAAAGAAGGGATGGCGCATTCTCTTGGCCACAACACTCAGAGGCCTTTGTGTTTGTTCAGTTGAAACCGTTGGCCAATCCAATCTTCCCGTCTCTTGCTTCAAACACCCTTCACCACCGATTGGCGATATCTCTTTTTCTTCCCTTCCCTGTGAAAATTGCCCTGGTGGGTTAATATGTGTGGAGTTTCACTAGGTAGAAAAACAAGGCAGAGGAGGGTGGGCCTTGGCCAAACTTCCACCACCCTCCTTTTCTTCCACTGCTATTTTAGATTAACATATAGATGGTGTGCATGCCTTACACGAGCTGGATAGATTCTACCCTTGCATTTTGTGCAGCAGCCAGGAAAGGATGGGTGTTCCACTTTTAACTTTACCCTACTGCCTGGGGTCACACCACCCTGATGCTCCTGCTGACCATCTTTCCCTTGGGATGTTGATGGTAGTGGAAACCTGTTCTTCTGGGTCAGAATGTTTTTCCCTTTTCTCTTCAGAATGAATACTGAAACCATCTCTTTGTAGTAATCGAATTAAGCTGATTAATGATCTGTTAATTTCCTGTGTAAGAAAGAAGCCATCTTGACGTTGGATGTGACTCTCATCATAGCTGTGATACACGCAGGTCCAGAGGGAGACAGCTTCCCCTCCCCACACTCTGGACCCACAGCCACCTCCTCACCTGCTTCAGTTCAGCTCTGTCCCTGATGTCCCGACAGTAATGTCTTTTTTTTTCTTTGACTGTTGTTTCTTTGGTTAATCACTACATCATCACTGAAGTCCCCAAGCTTGTCTTGACTGGCCTCTTCTCAGGGAAATTGACAAGAATGAGAAGGTCAATGATTTAAGGGGACTTGGAGGGAAAGAAAGAGGCTAAGAAGATGAAAGAATAAAGGAGAAAAGGATGAGATTTAAAGAAGAGAAAAAAGAGAGAAGCAGTTAAATCTGGGGATGTGGAATAGTAGACTTCTACTTCCTGGGCAGAACAGAAGATACATTTTGGGAGAAGTTCACACTTGTTCCCTTCACTTTCCCAGGATCCCATGGTGTGGCTTCATTGTGTGATTTGAAAGGGTGAAACGCAAGGTTATGAATGACCAGAATGACTAACATACAGAGAACTTCAAGGAAATTGGCATTGGAGGTGGCTGGATGCATTTTGCTTCACTCACCCCTGCTCAGGGTCATTTGGTGATTCTCCTGGGTTCTAGACAGTCCCATGCATGGGACTGGGCAAGAAAACGGTAACCCAAGAGAGCTGGTTCTCTTGCAAGGATCAGCACCCCATGCTCCCTGGCTTCACGGTACCACTGACAAGACCAGTTCAGGCTGCATGTTGCCATGGAAAGATAAGGACTTTCAAGGTAGACTCCCTTGGTAGCAGGGTAGCAGGCCTAGCCACTAATCTGTTAGTGTGACTGCGAACAAGCTTCCTCACTGGCAAAATGGGAATAGTTCCCCCACCTGCCTCCTGATGGGTTTCTGATGAGTATTAAATGAGGTAATATGTATTATAAGTAGGTCATGTTGTACCTGCGTGAAAAGTAGTAGAGCTTATGGAGTCATCCCCCTTCCTGGCCCTCTCACTACTCTGCCCTCCCCCCAATCCAGGTTTTCTGCGACTCTTCTGCCCTGGAGATGGCAACACCTGGAAAAGAAGGGGAAAGGAGGAAAGGCTGTATAAACAAAATCCACACCTCCCTCCGTATTAAACATTCAAACGTTTATTGCTCTTTTTATCCAACTATGTGAAGGAAAGGAAGATTAAAAAAAAAAAGAAATGCTTTCTCATTGAAGAAGGGAAATGGAGCTCTAGTAGTCAAGAGACCTTCAAGTTAAAAGAGACCCCAAATGGTTCGGAATCAGCCACTGAGATTTGGAAACAGCAAATCACATTGTGTATCCTCTGGTTTATGAGTAGGACAGAAAGTTTTTGGTTGGGTCATCAGTTACTGCGCCGGTTTTAGTGACAAGGGAGAAAATAATTAGACCATTGTGTAAGGGGGGGGGCAGCAGGACCTGGACGTGTGCTCTTGTCACCTTCTGTGCGAAGCCAGGAGGGTGGAGCTTCACGACATCTCCCAACAATACCCACGTGGGCATCTCTGTCATCCTTAAATCACTGAGTCTTGGACTTCAGCATCTCCTTGTGCCGGTCCACAAGGGAACCAAACCACTCCGCGGTTTTCTGCCTGGCTTCCTCCCAGCTGTAGAGCGGCTTATACGCCAGATCTCGCTGAGCCTTCTTGTAAGAGAAGGTGTACCTGCCATTTGACAAGATCACTGTGTGGCGGTTGAAGGGGGGTCGATAGGTGTAAATTGGGCTGAGCAGGAAGCTCACCACTTCCAGCAGGAAGCCAATCCAGTACATCAGGAGTAAAGGCAGGCTCCAACTGGAATCAAGACGGAGGCCGAACTCTTTGCTCAGGCTGTAATTAAGGCCATCATAGCTTTGGTGAGGCGTGTCGTCTGAGATGTAATAGAACTGTCCTCGGACACTTGGGGCCTTCTTGGGGTCCCGCAGGGCCCTCAAGGCCAGAATGTGTGCCCAGGCCACATTGCCAACATACACTGGGTTGACTGTGGAGAACTTGCCGACACTTGGCAGGATTCCACTGTTGTTCAGGGCCTCATTTATAGTGGCAGAAAGGAATCGGCTTCCTTCCCCATAGATATACATGGGTCTTAAGGCACAAGTGTACAAGGTGCCACCGTTTTTCAGAGTCCACCCATCAGCCGCCAGCACAGCCTTCTCAGCAAGCTGTTTGCTGTATGGATAGGGAGCAGACCACGTGTTTTCCAGAGGCTGATCTTCGTGGCCGTTCTGGATGACTTCCTTGTAGGAGTTGGGCCCAGCCACCTCTACGCTGCTGGTGTAGATGAAGACTGGCACACTAGCGTGGACACAGGCCTCCAACAGGAGCTGGGTACCTGCCCACAAAGAACAAGCTGTCAGTGTCAGGAAATACCCCTAAGGGGGGCCAACTTCGTGCACAGACCCATGTGCCCCACTCCCCACTCTCGAGTACAGTGGTTATAAGAGTCAAGGTATGGTCTTCTGCGGCTCTGACTGAGATTGGGCCATTCTAAAACCATAGGAAAAACACAAAAATGAAACTGACATGTGGGTTCTGGACAGCAAGGATTTTCAGACTTTTGAGTTTCTTGGATGTGTGTGTGTGTGTGTGTGTGTGTGTGTGTATGGCCGTGCCTTAATTTTGGAAAAGGACTTAGGTTTATCAAGTAAGACTATTGAAAAATTATGATTTGTCATCAATACCATTAAGGGAAGATCATTTAAAATCTATAAAATCAGGAGGCTAAACTCCGAGAATACAGACAGTCCTCAGGCAAAAATGGGCAGTAGAAGAATTCACATCACACACACACACACACACACACACACACACACACACACACACAGTTGTATATAGGCAACAGACACCCTTCAATATACATGAAATTGCTGGTATGTTTTCTCATTCTGTTGAGGACTAATAAAACTTTGTCACAACTGTCATCTCTGGAGTCTTTGAGCAAACAGTGAGTTGTGGGGAGATGCTGGAGATCCACGCTCTTTTCCTGACTGTGTGTTCTCTGGGAAAGCTGCTTCCAATTCTGGCTGACTCTGTTTACCCAGTTACATAAAGTGGGGCTGATAAACCTTGCTTTAAACCCCGCCCTGGCATTTCCTGTGGAGCCCGGTGGAGGACTGGGGAGGGAGTGCGCCCTCTGCTGGTAACACCTGCACTGGGAGGACCTCGCAGCATTCCCAGAGCTGTGTGGAAGGGAAGCTCATGGAGGTGTCCAGAGCGCCTTCCCTTGAAGAAGGAAGGGATATCCTAGACAAAGGATAATTTTTATTTACAATTTTTCGTATTCTTAGCCCCTTTTAATGTCTGTGCAATTTGCATTTCTGGAGAGACAGCCTCATGTTTTCAAAAATTAATCTGGTGGCAGAGAAAATTTGGAGTTAGTTTACCTTCAAGGGGGAATTGACCAAGATTGTAAAGCATTTTCTAAGCCTGGGAGTGAGAATGGTTTTAGGAAACAGATACCTCTGGTACTTCCCCTGTCATTCCATATCCCCTGCTGTTGGGAGCTGCGGAGAGCAGGAATTAAAATAAAAAACTGGTTACCCTTAGCACCCTCCTTGCACTGGAGGGGCACTTAGAGGTATGGGTAAGTAGAAACTGGAAAGGGGTTGCTTGTTGTCATTGTTTTGTTCTTAATGGTGCTGGATACTCCAAAGCAATTAGTTGCTTTTAAAAAGGAGTTTGAGTAGACTGAACGCAGAGGGCCAGGCAGGGGATTGGGGTGCTATGGTGCTGAAGAGACTGAGCTCTGGAGATCAGAGGGTGAGAATGCATGAGAAGATTTTGTTAAGGAAATGCGTCTGAATTTAAGGTCGCTGGAAAGCCATAATTTGCAGGGACTCCCAAGCAGTTAAGGGATGAGGGTGGAGTGAGGTCGCACTTTGGGCACCTGGCTGGAAACGGCTCTGTCATCGCAGGCCCTGTGCTGAGCTGGAGAGATCGTATTCCGGATCCTGGGAAACTTTTACTGTTCAGAAAATCCTGTGGGAAGGCGTGTGCTGGGTGACTCTGTCCTGACAGACCTCTGTGAACCAGCTGTGCCAGTTCTACCAAGAGGACTTCATCTTTCAGATGGGCAGGGGGGCTCTGAATGCTCTTATCAGCCTGCACACAAGGTTCACAGTGATGACTGTGGTGGCACCTGGAAGGTCTGATTCTGGCCCAGGGAACTAAGGGGTGGCTGGATATCAAGTGTCTGAAGTCAGATATCAGTTGACTTTTGATTGGAGCCACAGTAGAAAGAGCTTCCACGGCCTTTGGAGTCACACAGGGGTGAGTTTAAAGTCTGACCCTTCCACTTACTTACCTGTGGGGCCTTGGACAAGTTACTTACCATCTTTCAAGCCTCGTTTCCTCATTACAAAAATGAGGATAACAGCCTTGAACCACTCCAATTGGTAGTGATCAGCAAAGGCACTTGGCCCAGAGCGCAGCAGGTGTTCAGTGAAGGGAATTCTCTTTCTTTCCTGTCCTTTCTGATCCTTAATTCTCTTACCTTGCTTTATCTCCTCCCCAGGGTACGGTACCTTTCACGTTGACGTTCATGATAGACTCTCTGTGAATGACACCCAAGACATCAATGATAGAGGCCGTGTGGATGACGACCGTGATGTCCTGGCAGGCTCTCTTCAGGCATGACTCATCCAGAATGTCTCCTTCCAGCATCGTCAGCTTGGTCTTGTTCTGGAGCTCTGTGTGAACACAGGTCAGGTCATTGGAAGGATTTCTGGATCTGGCTGGGAAGTTTTCTGACAAAGGTGATGTTACATAGCTGTTCAAGGATGGTTAGAGTCATATGTTACAGTAGAGGGTGTACCTTCTAAGGAAGAAACAAGCAAACAATGGCTGAGAAATCACAGTGTGTAGCAATTTATTGGGAAAGAGCAAACATCTGTTTTTATCCCATCTCATTTCAGAAAAGTCATCTGAGCAGTGAGGTGTCAAGTGTGCCTGGAACATAAGCATTGACAGAGTCATGGGAAGCTCATCAAATTTCTTAAGGAGAGTAGGGTGATTGTGCCGAGTATAAGGGGGAAAAATTTGAAGTTAATTCTGTAGGTATTGAGAAACCATGTATGAAATCATCATTTTTGGTCTGCAGCATCATGTTAAAGAAAACCCCATAGTTATATTTGGGATAAGATGACAAAAAAAGCCAGCCACCGTGGCGATGCCTGTTACTCCAGCACTTTGGGAAGCAGAGATGGTTGGATCACTGCAGTGCGGGAGGTTGAGACCAGCCTGGACAACACGGTGAAATCCCATCTCTGTTAAAAATACATGGAATAGCTGGGTGTGGTGGCATGCGCCTACAGTCCCAGATACTCCTCAGGCTAATGTGGGAGGATGAATGGAGACCAGGGTCTCTGGCTCTTGGCAGTGAGCTGAGATTACACTTCCGCACTCCAGCCTAGGTGGCAGAGCAAGACCCTGTCTCAAAAACACAAAACAAAACAAAACAAAAAAACCACAAACAAAAAAAGAAAAAAGAAACAGAAGCAGAGTTGTGGTGTAGGAGGTTAATCTTGGCTTGAGGATATAAAATGGGCAGGTATAGAGGATAGGAGAAAGCAAGGTGATCAAGAGATTCATCGGCATGTCTGTGCCAACGTTTAGATGAGGACTGAAATCAGTATCCAGCAGTGGAAGCGGAAGAGGGGAGAGACACACCAGGTTCGAGTTTCAGACCTTATCTTGAAAGTCCTGATACCTGTTGGCTCTGGGCTGAGAGGAAAAGGAGACAAAATCACCCCTTTGGTTTCCTTCTTGGGCAACTGGAAGGAGCCTGGAGCCATTACTCAGGAATCTCAGATGGGCTTCAATGATGAATTTCCTTGAAAAGCTCTTATCATATATTATCAAAAGCAGGTAGCAATGCTGACAATGAGTTAACCACCAATGAACTAACATCTCAGCTGTCCAGCCAGGGGCAATGGTTACAAGATCAATGTCTTCAGCCTCCTCTGAAATACTCAGTAAGTGATGCTGCCGGTAAAGTCACCTGGAATTAGCCCACAAAATGAACACTGTGCGACATGAGCCCAGATAAACACTCTACACTTGTTTGTGCTTTATAATGTGTATACAACTTACAGTACCCTCATTGCTTTTTACAGTTATCTCATGAGGTAGGTATTCTGAGTCCCACATTTTCAGTGAGGAAACTGAGGCTCAGAGAGGTTAAGGGACAGATCTAACGTCATGTTTCTAGTGAAGGCTTAAACATGACCACCCTGCCTCCAAGCTTTGTACCCTGAAGCTATAAGACAAATACCACGTGCAGGACTCGCGGTTTAATAATAACTTTTCTGTTGTTTAATATTAATTCTTTTCCAAAGAATAAGCCAGTTTAATTGAAATTGGCAACAAAGACCGAAGACCAGTGAGGGCAAAATTCAGAGTGAAAAATTCAAGGCTGGAGAAATCCCTTCCTGGGGTACAGGCGGGACCATTTGCTCTCTCAATGCCTCTGTCATGTATTTTCTACTTCCAGCCCCTTCCCATGGTCAGGGAACTCCAGGAAGGCCCTGCAGTGGGGGAGGCAGGGAAGAGCCTACTGGTGGTGATGTGGGTGACAGCCTGAGAATGGAATTTTCTCTGGTTGTATTTCCACCTCTGCCCTTCTTCTGCTTCTCCTGTGCTGCTACTTCAGACAGACTGGCTCAAAGGCGTGTCAAAGTGGAAGAAGTCCAAAGCTGAGAGAAAAGGACTCTTTCCCAGTGAGTTCACAGGGATCTAGGACTTAGATAGGGAACTTTGTTGATGAAGCCATAGCTCCCTCCTTTTCCAAGGCACTGTGTACTTGGCAAGTGTTTTTTTTTTTTTTTTTTTTTTTTTTTTTTGAGACGGAGTTTCACTCTTGTTACCCAGGCTGGAGTGCAATGGCGCAATCTCGGCTCACCTCCACCTCCACCTCCTGGGTTCAGGCAATTCTCCTGCCTCAGCTTCCTGAGTAGCCGGGATTACAGGCACGCGCCGCCATGCCCAGCTAATTTTTTGTATTTTTAGTAGAGACGGAGTTTCACCATGTTGACCAGGATGGTCTCGATCTCTTGACCTCATGATCCACCCGCCTCGGCCTCCCAAAGTGCTGGGATTACAGGCGTGAGCCACCGCGCCCGGTCTTGGCAAGTGTTTTTTATAGACTAAATAGAGTTGCTTTGATGGTGTGAGTTGGGCAAGAGAAAGGCCTAGAGAAGCTGCTAGACAAACTACTGCCTAAGAGCACAGATGATGCTCTAGACTGTCTGGGTTCAAATCTGGCTTTGCCTTAATCTAACTGTGGGAACTTGGACAAGTTAATCAATTTCTCTTTTTCTTTCTCCTCATCTGTAACAAAGGAGAATAATATTACCAATCTCATAGGGTTGTTATGAGGAGCAAATGAGTTGGCACATGCAAAACCTTTGGCCAAGTGTCTGGCACAGAAAGAACACTGAAAGGATTCTGTTTTTATCTTCATATGGACTCCTGCCCATCTGTATGCCCTGCATTTTCACCATAGGGGAACAATACCTCTAGGCGGAGCATTGCTTTTTCCTAATTTCAGATGTTAGATTGCAAATATTGCTGATTACAGGGATGACAAGCATTTAACATCGGTAATATGTTAATATTTGCTTATCGAAGACACAATTAAAACAGAGGGTGGAGGAAACTGGACATTTCAAGAGGTCAGAGAAGAGCAGGAGAAGAGTAGAATGTTGGGTGTGGTCCCTGAGTGCTGTGGATGAGGAGAATCTCTGCAGGCCCGGCAGGACCCTCTGGGCGGCCAGAGCCCACATGTAGACACACAGTCCCCCCAGTACCCTGGGTTGAGGAGGAGGCCAGGGAATTGCTTTCCTTTCCCAGGGGTGCAAAGGGAAAGACTGAATATCCACTTTGCCAAGCATCAGCTCTGGGGCCAAGAGATGACGCCTCTGGATGAAGCCCTGGTCTGAGCTCTGCTACACATTCATCAGATGGCCTGGGCAGGTCACTTTATGTTTCTGGACCTTGGTGGGTTCATACACAAATTGGATGTGACCCCTTTTCTCCCTGCCTCCTGAGGTCATTTGTACAAGGAGTTGCCATAGCAAATTCTGCAGTCAAGCTCTTTTTGATGATGAGCAACACAGATAAATGGTAAAAATAAATAAATAAATAAAAATTTAAAAAGCCATATATGCAAAATCTAAACGAGGCATATCTGGCCTTCTAGTGCCTCTTACTCTGTCTCTTGTCTGTGCACTGTGCACGTTCTCTCTTTTTCTTACCCATTCTCTCTCTATCACTATATATTTCTCTGTCTTTCCCATTGTCTCTCTCTGACTCTCTCTCCTTATTTTTTCCCTCTCTCTCTGACACACGCACCACACACACAGATGCTGCACTAGACTGTCTGGGTTCAAATCCAGCTTTGCCTTAATCTAACTGTGGGAATTTGGACAAGTTAATCAATTTTATTAATTTTTATTATCAATTTAATGAATCAATTATTAATTTATTAATTTTTGTAATCAAATTTATTAATTGATTTTATAATCAATTTTGTTAATTTTTTATTATTAATTTTTATTTATTTATTTATTTTACCATTTGTCTGTGCACCTCTCTCTCTCTCTCTCTCATACACTCATCTTCTCGTCTTTACCTTTACTTCCTTTTATTTTGTTCTCACTAAAGATGCTAAGAAAGCTACACAAAAAACAAAGCCTGGGGCAGTCTAGAGAGTCAGGGGCCCGCTGGGGAGGCCTCCCGGGTAGTGGTGTCTTTTGTGAATGTTACACAGCAATTGCCTTCAGAACATAAAAGCTTCAGAACATGAAAGAGTTGCAGACAAGAAAAAAAACTGACGTGGGATTTTCTAGATGAGAAGAAAAGAGTCGTGGAAGCGAAGGTGGCTGCCTCTCGAGTGCTGGGTCAGTTCCAGAATCCAGTCTCTGGACATCCTGTCTGGTATCTTTCATACTATGCCATTTTATGTCATTTAATACTTATTTTTTCATGGCTTTGGATGTGGAATTGGCTTAGATTTGGCTACAAATTTCAATAACTTAATAGACAAGGTCCGCCTCCCCCAACATGCATGCATGCTTTCAGATGGAACCACACACCCATGACCCAAGTTTACTTACTAGAAAATTCCTCCCTCAGTTCTGGTCTGAAGGCCTTGTCCAAGGCCCTGATCTCCTTCAGTTCTTTCTCCTCCACCAACAGGCGGACGATCCTCTGACCCAGAAACCCTCCAGCTCCAGTCACAAGGCAGCTCCAGCCCGTCATGGCCAATCCAAAGTAGCAGGAAATAGTCACCAAGAAACAGAAGATACCTGGGAGCAGATCTGATTCTAGGGTGACCCAGGAGAGGGCTAAAAAGACATGTCAAATGGTTACACACTCACACAGATGCCTTATTTTCCTCCACCCCATTTTTTTTTTTTTTTTGCAAACATTCTGTGTCGCCACCACTGCCAGGAGTAGCTGAAAGAAAGTGAAAAAGCTCTAACCTTTCGTTAGATTGTTGAAAGCTGGACAGAAGAGTGGAAGTACTAGTCACCGCATCCCCTGTGGCAGGTCTGAAGCTTTATGCACTGTGGCTTCCGGTGCAGATCTTATCACTTTCATCTCTGGCCACGTACTCATTGCTCTCTCCTGCAGGATCCCTTTTCTCATTAGAATACTGACCTTTAGGTTATATCTCTCGTTCTTCCCGGGAACAGGAAGAGGAATCCCATCCTAACCTTGCAGTGTGGCAAAGAGTCTTCGGTTTAGCCTTAACAGGTTACTGGTCAGTTGATACCAGCTGTCTGGAATCCACAATCTGTGAACTTAAACTAGACGAGAAGAAATCTCACAAGTGCAATGCGAATTGTGTCCTCGTCCAGTAAATCCATCAGGAGGGAAATCCATGTTAGCCCCTTCTCGCCTCTCTGAGACCATTATTTGAAATGCTGCTGCTGCCTTGCAAAGCTTAGAAATATTTGTAATGGTGACATTTCCAGTTACTTAGTTTTATGTGAGGGGACCTTCTTTCCTACCCGATATATCCAAAACCTCAATTGCCATTTTCCCCTGGAGAGCTGTGGGTCCCTGGATGAAGACCGTCATTGGAGGAAAGCTTTCTGGTGATAAGCACTTAATTATATGGCCTGTATTACAAGGGTGGGGATTTGTGGTTGTGTGCCCCAGTGACTCTTATCATAGGTGTTTGAACTTATCCCATATTTTTGGCTGCAAAACCATTCTCAGCAAATTCCTGAACCGAAGATGCTGTGAATGTTTCTGAAACCTATGCCCCAAAACTGCTCAAATATCTTCACCATAAGCTCCCCAAGACACTTTTCTCTACTTAGAAAAAATTGAAATAAAAAGTACATGCATTAAAAAGCCTAGGTCTTAAGTGCTCAGGCCAATGAACCTTGACAGTTATATACGTCCATGTAAGTACCACCCGAAAAAAGATCTAGACCATTCCCTTCACGCCAGAAAGTTATTTTCTGCCCATTCTCTGTTAATTCTCTGTCCTTCCCCCAATCTACCTCATAGGCAACTACTTTCTGATTTTCATTCCCACAGAATTCTCATTTTATTTCTATATTTCCCTGATTTTTTCTTCTAAGATCTCTGTGGTTCTGGATATATGTTTAAATATAAAATTATTTTGGAAAGAAGTTTTGTGTAGGGAGTACAGAAGAATTGACCATTGATTGTCTCTATTATTTATTTTTCTATTTCATGATTTTCATTATTTTTATTATTGGCCTACATTTATTAATTTTATTTGTTTTTTTTTTTCACTCTAGTTTTTCAGGATTCTGTTTCCGTTTTTTTTTTTTTTTTTTTTTTTTCCCCAAGATGGAGTCTTGCTCTCTCACCCAGGCTGGAATGCAGTAGAACCATCTTGGCTCATCTGCAACCTCTGTCTCCCGGGTTCAAGCAACTCTCATGCCTCAGCCTCCCACGTTGCTGGGATTACAGGCATGTGCCACCACGCCCGGCTAAATTTTGTATTTTTAGTAGAGAAGGGGGTTCACTATTTTGGGTAGGATGGTCTTGAACTCCTGACCTCATGATCTGCCCATTTCAGCCTCCCAAAGTTCTGGGATTACAGGCATGAGCCACCGGGCACAGCCCCATTCTTCAGGATTCTAATAATAAAAGCATCGAAATTTGTTTTTCTTTACTCTTCCTATTTCCACTATAGGCATTTAAAGTTGTAAATTTGCTAGGCGCAGTGCGTGCCTGTAGTCCCAGCTACTCGGGAGGCTAAGGCTGGAGGATCACTTCTTGAGCCCAGGAGTTCTGGGCTGTAGTGCACTAGGCCGATCGGGTGTCCACACTAAGTTTGGCATCAATATGGTGACTTCCTGGGTGCGGGGGACCACCGTTGCCTAAACAGGGGTGACCCGGCCCAGGTTGGAAATAGAGCAGGTCAAAAATCCCGTGCTGATCAGTAGTGGGATCGTACCTGTGAATAGCCACTGCGCTCCAGCCTGGGCAACACAGTAAGACCTTATTTCTAAAATAAAATACATATATTAAAATAAATAAAGTTGTAAATTTCTCTTTAAGCACTATGTTAGCTGTATCCAACATTTTCATGTACTGGATTATCATCATTCAGTTAATGATATTTAAAATTGTTTTCCTGTGATTTCTTTTCTGACCCAAGTGTTATTCAGAAGTGTGTTGCTTGTTATCTAAAATTGGGGATCTTCTAGCGATCTTACTGTTATGGATTTCTAATTAAATACTATTGTGGCCAGAACAAGTACTCTGTATGATTTTGATTCTTTGATATTTATTGAGACTTGTTTCACGGTCCAGCATATGGTCAATGTTGGTGAAAATGCCGTAAACGCTTGGAAAGAACGCTTTCTGCAGTTGCTGGAAGTAATGCTCTGTGTATTGCCCTTCTCCCCCATTGTAGACATTCATCTTCTACTTTGGACCTCACTACCAATACTTCAGGCCCACTTGGCTAGGAAAGGTTGGCTCTGTGCTGCAAGATGTAGCAGCTGGTTCTCTGAAGCTACAGGCTCTTTGCCTTGCTGAGACGTGTGTATCAGATACCAGAGTGCACCTTACAGAGCTCCCATCGCCTTCAGGGTGGGGCCAGACATTCGCTCAGCTCTTGCGAGTTCCGGAGGCTGGTAAATTTCAGCTTATGTCTCTTAGAGTGTCTGAGTGGAAGCAATAAATATAAGCCCTAAAAAAAGAGAGAAATAAAACAAAGGGCAAGAGTGATTGGGAACCACACTACCAACTTTATTTTATTTTAAACAAGTTTACTGAGGTACAATTGACATAACATTTGCTTGTTTTAAGTACACAGTTCAATTATTTTTAGTAAAGTTTTAAACTTGTGTGACCATCACCACGATCCAGTTTTGCAACATTTCTGTCATTCCTAAAAAATCTCTCATGCTAATCAGTCACCACCCCTTATTCTTACTCCCAGCTCAAGACAACCTTTAATTGACTCACTGACTCTACAAGTTTGCCTTTTCTGGACACCATATAAATGGAATCACAGAATATGTGGTCTTTGTATTTCTGTTCTTCCGCTTAGCTTAATATACTTTTTTTTCCCTTGAGACAGGCTGGAGTGCAGTGGCATGATGTTGGCTTACTTCGACCTCCACCTCCAGGGTTCAAGTGATTCTCCTGCCTCAGCCTCCAGAGTAGCTGGGACTACAGGTGCCTGCCACCACACCTGAGTAATTTTTGTATTTTTAGTAGAGGTGGGATTTCACCATGTTGCCCAGGCTGGTCTCAAATTCCTAACCTCAAGTGACCCACTCACCCCAGACTCCCAAAGTGCTAGGATTACAGGCATGAGCCATCACACCCAGCCAGTGTAATGTACTTTTGTGGTTCATCTATGTAGCAGCACGTATCAATGTTCTATTCCTTTTAGATGCCAAACCCTATTAAATTGTGAGGCTTGGCTCCCATTTGTTTATTCATTCATCAGTTGATAGATATTTGATGTGTTTACATTTATGGACTGTTACGAATAAAGCTGCTATGAATATTCACATTCCTGTGTTGTAAGGACATAGGTTTTAATTTCTTTAAGGTACATAGCTACGAGTGATAATGCTAGACCATAAGGTAAATGTATCTTTAACGTTTTAAGAAACTAGCAATCTGTTTTCAAATGTGGTTGCATGTCCCATCAGCAATGCATGATTATGAGTTCACGTCCCACCGGCAGCGCCTGAGTGTGAGTGCACGCCCCACCGGCAGCACGTGAGTGTGAGCGCACGTCCCACCGGCAGCGCCTGAGTGTGAGCGCACGTCCCACCGGCAGCGCCTGAGTGTGAGCGCACGCCCCACCGGCAGCGCGTGAGTTCAGTTTTTCACATCATTGTGTTTCCGCTTCCTTCAATTGCTAATTTCCTCGTCTTTTCTTACAGCATTCTAATGGGTAAGAAGGGGTGTCACATTATAATTTGATTTGAATTTCCCTGCCGACTGATGATGCTGACCATCTTTTCATGTGCTTTATTGGTGATTCCTATACCATTTTGCCGATTTTAAAATTGGGTCATTTATCCCAGTGTTCTTCAGCTGTAATTTTATTTTGTATTCTGCATACAAGTCCTTTATCAAATATGTGATTTGATATTTTTTTCTCATTCTGTGGCTTATCTTTTCATTTTCTTATTGATGTCTTTTAAAGTGCAAACATTTTTAGTTTTGATCCTGTCTCATTTTTAAACTTTTATTGTTTAGCAGAAGAAGTTGGTTTTCTGGTTTTCTTGTTAATTCAAGGTCATGAACGTATTAATTTACATTTTCTTCAAAGAAGTGTATAGTTAACCCCTTAAATTTAGGCCTATAACCCTTTTTGAGAGAATTCTTGCATATGTGTCAGTTAATGGTCAAAATCATATGGCCAATTGATTTTAACAAAAGTAAATTCAATGAGGGAAAAGTGTAGTCTTTTACATAAGTGATACTGAGACAACTGAATCTTCCACATGCTCAGGGAATGCCAGCATGCTATGTAAGTTATGCCCACCTGAGTCCCACCTACTGGCATAGAGTTCACAAATAATTTCTCAATATGATAATTATGGGTTAAATAATATACTATAGCTTTCTACTACTCCCATTCAACAGTCAGCCGCATCTTCTCATGCAGCACCAGCCATATTCCTGAGACACCATGGTGAAGGTGAAGGCTGGAATCAATGGATTTGGCTGTATTTGCGTTCCCTGGTTACAAAGCCTACTTTGAACTCCGGTAAACTGGTTATTGTCACCATCAATGACCCCTTCACTGACCTCAACTATATGGCTTACATGTTTCACTATGATTTGACCCATGGCAGATTTCATGTCAAGGCTTGTCACGGAGAACAAAAAGCTCGTCGTCAATGGAAATTCCATCACCATCTTTCAGGAGCCAAATCTCACCAAAATTAAATGTGATAATTCTGGCACTGACTACATCGCAGAGTCCACTGGTGTCTTCACCACCATGGAGAACGCTGGGGCTCACCTTCAGCAGGGAACCACAAAGACCATCATCTCGCACCCTCTACTGACACACCCATTTTTGTGATGGGTGTGGACCATGAGAAGTATAACAACAGCCTCAAGATCATCAGCAATGCCACCTGTACCACCAACTGCTTAGCACTCCTGGCCAAGGTCATCCATGACAACTTTGGCGTCATGGAAGGATGCATGACCATAGTCCATTTCATCACTGCCACACAGAGAACTGTGGATGGCTCCTTCAGGAAACTGGCATAATGGACATGGGGCTCTCCAGAACATCATCGCTGCATCTGCTGGCACTGCCAAGCCTGAGGGCAAGGTCATCCCTAAGCTGAATGGAAAGCTCAGTGGCATGGCCTTCCATGACCCCATCACCAACGTCTTGGTCGTGGATCTGACCTGCCTTCGAGAAATACCTGCCAAATATGATGACATCAAGAAGGTGGTGAAGCAGCATTGGTGGGCCCCCTCAAGGGCATTCTGGGCTACACTGAGCGCCAGGTTGTCTCCTCCTACTTGAACAGCATTGTGCACTTTTCCACCTTCGATGCTGGGACTGGCATCACCCTCAGTGACCACCTTGTCAAGCTCATTTCCTAATATGACAATGAATTTGACTACAGCAATAGGGTGGTGGACCTCAATGCCCACATAGCCTTCAAGGAATAAGACCCCTGGACCATCAATCCCAGTGATAGTTTGAGAGAAAAAGAGAGGTTTTGGGAAAATCTCTTTCCATCTCCTACTTATTATTTTGTCTGCCAATTATCTTGGAGGGGAGGTCACACAGAACGCATTAACCAAGAGTTCCAGAGGCTGACAGTACTGGTATGGTAGCCAGCCTCTAAGGTGACTCCAACGATCTCTGCCTCCTGGTATTTGTACCCTTGTGTGTGAGTTGAACCTAGTAACTTGCTTTTAACCATCATAATATAATTAAAATGATGGAATGTCACTTCTATGATTAGGATAGTAAGGATTGTGACTTCCATCTTGCTTTCATCTTTCTCATTGGTTTTGATGAAACAAGCTGCCATGCTGGAGAGGACATTATTGCAAGGGACCGAGAGCAGCAACAGTCAAGGAGGAACAGAGGCTCTCAGTCCAATAACCTTAGAAGAGCTGAATCTTCCAACAACTCTATTAGTGAGCTTGAAAGTAGACCTTTCTCCAGCATAGTCTTCTGATGAGAATGAAACTTTATGCCAATCCAAGAGCGCTTGAAACTCCAGTGTTTACAGGGGTAAAAAAGGTAGACATCATATTTCTAGCAGGCTACCTTCTTTCCTTGGGGATTTATTTTGCATTATAAAGAACATTAGCCCTCATTAAACCCAGTTTGAAAGCCACAAGTAGTTTAGCAAATATTAGAATACTGAAGTTATTAAGTGTTGGTGAAGATGTAGGGAGACAAGCATGTTTTTTGTGGAAGTGTAAGCTGACACAAATGTCTAGTGAGTATCTGGCAAAATATTAGAAACTTTCATAGATTTGACCCAGCAAGTCTACTCCAGATATTTGTTTTAAAGAATAATCTGTTGAGAACAGACCAAAAGGTCATATGGGACATCTTGCACATAGAAAGCTCTATATATGAGCTCTAATAGATTAATTGAGTCCTTTACTGTGTATCAGGCGCTTTACATATATTATCTCATTTAAGTTTTAAAATGGACTTCATTTTCTGTAATAGTTTTAGCTTCACAACAAAATTGAAGAAGAGTGCAGAGAATCCTCATATACTCCCACCCCACACGTATGCAGCCTCCCCACTATCCACACCCTGCACTAGAATGGTACATTTGCTACAATGAGTTGACCTGCATTGACACATCTTTATCACTCAAAGTTTAAAGTTTACTCTTGATCCTGCACATTCTTTGAGTTTTGACAAATGTGCAGTGACAGGTCACTACCACTTTAGTATCTGGCCGAAAACTCCTCTGTGCTCTGCCTGTCCATCCCTCTGTGCACCCTGACCCTGACAGCCATTGACAGCCTTTTCCAGAATGTCATATATTTGGAGTCACACTGCATGAAGCCTGTTGATATTGGCTTCTTGTATTTAGTAATACACATTTAAGTTTCCTCCATGTTATTTGTGGCTTGATAGCTCTTTTTTTGGACTGAATAAAATACCATTGTCTGGATGTACCACAGTATATTTATCTATTCACCTACTGAAGGACAATTCGGTTGCTTCCAAGTTTTGATCATCTTGAATAAAACTGCAATAAAGATCAAACTTAAAAGTAGGTATTTGTGTGGACATAAGTTTCCTATTTATTTGTGTAAATGCAGTGGAGCATGGTTGCTGGATCATACCATAAGAATATGTTTGGTTTTATAAAAAACTGCTGAATTGCCTTACAAAGTGTCTGTACCATTTCACATTTCAAACAACAGATGAGCCCTCTTGATGCTCCACATTCTTGCTAGCATTTGGTGTTATCAGTGTTGCAGATTTTCACCATTCTAATGGGTGTGCAGTGGTATCTCATTTTCATTTTAGTTTGCAATTCTCTAATGATATATAATGTTTAGTATCTTTTCATGTGCATTCTTGTAATTTATATATCTTCTTTGATGAGGTGTCTGTTCAGGTCTTGTGAATACCTGTATCAGGTTGCATTCCAAACGTAACACATTTTAAGACGTTAAGAGGTTTATTCTGAGATTTCCTATGCACCTCTTCAGTTTATTGTGGGCATTCCTTTTTTTCATATTTCTGAGCAGTGGAGAAAAGCCTTTTGGTATTACCTTGATAATATTCTTGATCATTTCCCTTGGAATTTTGGATCTAAACCTCTGAGCCCAGACACAACTTAAAAAATTATACACATGTATGCCAGGGAGCAAAGTTATCACCAGACAGATGTATTCAAAGATAGCTTCTACTACATTCTCTTACAAAGTAAGCTAACGTCATTGTCTGTATATCACATTGTTTTAATACCATATGTTCACGTGATTTGTTTCACTCCTAGCCCAAAGCAATCTGTAATGTTTCCCACAAGTCCTCAGCTGGTGATTTCAGGGTTGAAGAGATGTCCTTATGCAGACAATTGTGCCCGCATTGAAGTGCCTTTAAAAACAAACAAGCAACAACAGAAAAAAACTTGGCGAATTTTGCAACGTGATTACTAGCCAGCAGGAAAGCATGAAATCAAATGGATTTACAAGACTGTGATAGGCTGTTTGGAGGGGTGGATGTTATGCTACTTATGTTTTCTCTGATTTCAAGTCTTACCTTCAAGGCTTTATTTACATTCTTAACCACAAAGAACAATTTAGTTGACATGTTCTTTTCTCTTTCTGAGATGAGGAGAATCATGAGAACACAGTTAGGAACTTAACACAAGTGGAAGGAGGCTGAGAAAAGTGGTATCTGACAAAGAGTTCTATGATCTAGAAGTGAATTCCCAAAGAGTAAAGATCTAGAATGGGCACTAAGTGCCACTGTTCATGAGGTTGATTCCTGAAGGAGAACAATGGTATAAAGGCTGCAGGACAGGCCCGAGGAGAGCAAAGTCTGCTAGGTTTGGTCATATGCTATGAGACGTGGCTGGTGGGACAGCTCTCTGAGTCTACCCACTGCCTGAGATCATGTTCTTGGGGACCCCAGAGTAAGAGAAGATTTCTTAGACTTAAATCTCTGCCGTTAGTTTAGTCCTTTAGTACTTGATTGAGAAAGTCTCCATCTATCTAATGAAACTATCCAATATGACCAAAATAAAAGATACCTCCTTTCTTGTTTATCGTGGAAGAACTGGATTAGCCAATTTTAATTTGTTTTGACGTTTCCTGAATCTCTTCTCTGAAAACTCTCTTTCTACTACTTTTCTTGGAGGTCAGAGCATTCATTGCACAGAATAGCCATTAACCGTGGGCCACAAAATCCTGTAACATCTTAGGGCATGATAATAAATATTTTAGGCTTTTTTTCCCCCCTCACCCTTCCTTCTTGCCTCTCGCCTTGGCTCTGTGGCTCAAAGTGAAAATAAGAGCCGAAGTTCACTGCAGCAGTGCGTGAGTTAGGCTGTACTAACATCACCCTTGTCCCATATTTCTTCTTGATCTTGTGAAATTGTAAGGTCTGAATGTGTTCCCTCTAAATTCATGTGTTGAAATGTAATTTCCAATGTGATAGTATTTAGCCTTCGAACTTTAGAAAGAGATCAACGTATGCAGACAGTGCCCTCGTGAGTGGGATTCGTGGTTTTATAAAAGAACCTGAGAGATGTAGGTGGCTCCTTCCATTCTTCTGCCTCATGAAAACACTACGTCCATCTCCTGCCAAGGATGTGGCAAAAAAAGCCATCTTGGAAGGAGACACTGGGCTCTCACCAGACATGAAACATCCTGTACCTTGATCATGGACTTCCCAGCCTCTGGAACAGGAGAAATAACTTTCTATTATTTGTAAATGATCTGATCTAATATATTTTATGATACTAGCACCAACAGACTAAACCATGAAGCTTCCATTTTCCCCAAGTCACATGTTGCCACAGAAATCAGGGTGTGGAAGGTCATTTTCAAGGCCCATAGTCATCTAGGGATCCTGTCCCACCCACAATGCAACTGTGACTGCTATGTCAGCCAGTTGCCCCTAGACATGTGTTTTCTTAATATGTTCCCAGACTTTCAGCACAAGCACTCCATCCTCGCTGCCAGATTAAAGACCCTTTCTTGGCCTCAAATTATCAGCCCATCAATGCAGCAGCCAATTTGAGACCTGAATATAAAGTTAAGGCCTAACACTGGGATCATGGTCAGTTTCCCTTTTCTTTTTACCAACCCATTAACAATGACATCGAATTTGGCCTTCTGAGCCCCTTTTCTTGACCACGATTCTTCAAAATATCCACTATTATTCCAAGTATTCTAAGATACATTTTTCCCCCTTTCATCAGGCTTTTCTGTGCTGCACTGTTTAATAGAGAGTATGATTTCCTTGGGAAATATTTTATAGGTATAGCTCTTCTGTTCAGACTGCAAAGTTCCACTGTTATTTCATACAGATATATAGGATGTGTAAAAAATTATAATCCACTGGCTATTTCAGTCATTTCTGATCTGTTCTATTAAGATCTTTCGTTCTGAGGAGACTCAGAGGAACTGCTTTGAGTCATACACTTTATGAATTTGCTTTTAAACAGACTACTCATTCGAAAGTTTGGGTATTCACCTCTTTTAAATTCTGGGTTCTGAATTGTACTTATAGGCATGCAGCCTGTATGACTATACTTTATTTTCGTTTTCTAGATATGTGGGTGGTGGACACCCTATACATATATTTTGGTTAAACAAATAGGTCTTAAAAGTTTAAATGCAAATCAAAACCACATTGAGATATCATCTCACACAAGTTAGAATGGTGATCATTAAAAAATGTGGAGAAAACAGATGATGGAGAGGATGTGGAGAAACAGAAACACTTTTACACTGTTGGTGGGAGTGTAAATTAGTTCAGCCATTGTGGAAGACAGTGTGGTGATTCCTCAAGGACCTAGAAATAGAAATTCCATTTGGCCCAGCCATTACTGAGTATATACCCAAAGGATTATAAATTGTTCTATTATAAAGACACATGCACATGTATGCTCATTGCAGCACTGTTTACAATAGCAAAGACCTGGAACCAACCCAAATACCCATTAATGATAGGCTGGACAGGGAAAATGTGGCACATATACACCATGGAATACTATGCAGCCATAAAATATGATGAGTTCATGTCCTTTGTAGGGACATGGATGAATCTGGAAACCATCATTCTCAGCAAACTGATGCAAGAACAGAAAACCAAACACTGCAGGTTCTCACTCATAGGTGGGTGTTGAACAGTGAGAACACATGGACACATGGACACACGGCAGATGGAGGCAGCAAACCACCTTGCCATGTATGTACCTGTGCAACAATCCTGCATGATCTGTGCATGTACCCGAGAACATAGAGTATAATTTAAAAAAAAAAAAAATCAGTGGTTGCCAGTTGGAGTAGAGAGGGAGGGAAGGAGGGTGGGAGGGAGAGATGAATAGGGATAGCACGGAGGATTTTTAGGGCAGTGAAACTATTCTGTGTGATAAAGGATGAGTATTCCAAGTCCAAAAATAGGAAATGCTCCAAAATCCAAAACTTTTAAACATCATGTTGGGATGCTCAACTGGTAAGTCTATAATGCAGATATTCTAAAATCAGAGAAACATGAAATTCAAACATTTCTGTTCTTAAGCATTTTGGATAAGGAATACTTAGCCTATATTACAATGGTAGATGCGTGTCATCACACATTGGTCAAAACCCATAGAATGTGAAATTCTAAGAGTAAATCTTAATGTAATCTGTGGACTTTGGGTGATAATGATGGGTCAATATAGGCTTATTGACATAAGTACAAACGCACCTCTATGGCGTGGGATGATGATAGAGTGGGGAGGGGATGTTCATGTGTGAAGACAAGAGACCATGGGAACTCCCTGTATTTTCCCCTCAGTTTTGCTGTGAACCTTTAGGTTTGCCAACTTTTCTACAAAATGAAGTTTATTCATGAAAAAAAAGTGATCACCAGGTAGACTGCTGTGGGAATGCTTTCTCTTTTGGAGTTTCCCATGTTAATGTTCCCTTGACCCAGGCCTTGGCTCTGTGGGTTAAAAAGTGGAACTGCACTATGGCATGGATTCCTTCAGGAAACTGTCCAGCCGAGGAATGATAGAAGGCTTTTCGGGTCTGTTGGCTTAGATAGTGTCCCATTCTGCTGGGTTCCATCCTAACTCACTATTTTCCTCCTCTGACTGCTATTAATTCTCCAGAAATGCTGATGTAGTTTGATCCAGCTCTGCTTCCTGAATTATTTGGTAAATATTTATGGGCCCTCTATGACATTGGGCATGATTCTCAGCTCTTGGGAAAGTAGCAGGGAGCAAGACAGTCTAAGGTCCCTATGCAGGTACAGATAATAAAGTAGACAACTGATAAGTTAGTTTCAGGTTGTGGTAACAGGAAGGGAGAAACAGGGTGATGTGATTTGTGAAGCAGAGCGTATTCAGAGCATATACAGAGCAGGAGCATTGCCCTCTTGCCCAAGCACTGTTAGTTTAAAATTCACCCTGATCAGAAACTGCCTAAATCTAAATGTCATCAGCCTAATGGCTAAGGTCAGCGTTACCATAAACAACATATAACATCTCTGACCAGAAACATTCCAAGCTCCTGACCAGAAACATTCCAAGCCCCTGACCAGAAACATTCCAAAACCCTCCCCGACCAGAGACATACCAGCCCTGAGATAACCACCCAGCAGGGACAGCTCACCTCATCAGGGCAGTGACATTTCAGCTGAGATCTACACGTCAAGAGAGAGTCAAATGTGAGAAGATGAGGAACACCATTTTATGTAAAGGGAGTGATAAATGTGAAGATCCAGAGGCAAGAAAGTTTTGCTTGTTTATGGAATAGAAGGGAGGCCAATCTGGCTGGGACGTAGGAAGTAAATGGGAGGGTGATCAGGACACTGAGCTGGAAGGATGAGCAGATTGTGGAGTGCCTGGGAGAGCAGTTTAGAGTGTGTAGCAAATGGAATGGGAAGGTGCAGAAAGTTTTTAAATAGGTGAGACATGGGATTTGATTTTACCTCTCTCAAGCTGTTGTATGGAGAACAGTTTGGCAAGCAGCAAGAGACATCATGGGAAAAGCCAGTGCTGAGGCTGTTCATTTAGACATTCTTTTTTTCTACGTGCTTTTTAATTTTTTTAAAAAAATTTTTTTATATTTTGAGACTGGGACTTTCTGCGTCATCCAGAGTACTGGAGTGCAGTGGCATGAACCTCAACTTCCCAGGCCGAGTGATTCTTCCACTTTAGCCTCAGGAGTGGCTGGAACCACAGATGTGTGCCATCATGCCCAGCTAGGCTTTTAACACATTTTTCATTTTGTAGCAACAGGTCTCTCTGTGTTGCCCAGAGTGATCTCAAAATGCTAGGTTCAAGTGATCTTCCTACCTCAGCCTCCCAGAGTGCTGGGCTTATGGACATGAATCTTCCAAATGGCATCAGCCTAATGGCTAAGGTTAGCATTACCATAAACAACAAATAACATCTCTGACCAGAAACATTCCAAGCCCCTGACCAAAAACATTCCAAATCCCTCCCTAATCAGAGACATGCCAGCCTGAGGTAACCTCCCCTCTGGCCAGAAAGATGTCAGCCCAGGATAACCTCCCCTCCTCCCAAAGACATTCCAACTCTGCCATAAACTTATCCTCAACACAGAAACATTCCAAGCTTGTGATAAGCTCCCTCACCCTGATACCAATATATGCTTTTAGTCTGTAAGAGAGAATGCTCCTGAAATTGACCAGAAGCCCTTCTCAGGTTGATTTCCCTAAAATAAATCTGCCTTTGACTGTTGAACTGCATTCTGTGTTTCTTTCCTTTCTTTAACGCTTACATTTGGTGTCAAAACCTGGGATGAGGGCTGGGGGCAGAGGCTCTCTTGCAACCCAGGAAACAGTGGGCAATAGAACTTCATCCTGAGTTAACTCCTGGACCCTGAGGGTTTCTGGCCATCTGCCCTGTCTTTTCTCTCCCTTCACTTTTTGAACGATTTGCCTGAGGAAGACAAGTAATCTGACGGGGACTGTGAGGCTCTGGCCAGGGCTTACTCCCCAGTGAGTTGTCAAAACCCTTAGTCTTGGGAATCCGTCTCCGACCACCCACAGTGGGTATTTAGCTTTCTTCCCTCCTTCCTCATCCTCTCTCTCTCTCTCTCTCTCTCTCTCTCTCTTCTTTGTGCAGCTCCAAAGAGGCCCTTTGCCAATTCCGACTGGAACATCCAAAATCAGACACTAATCCAGCTGAGTGGCAAGATCTGCCCCCGCCCTCTCCGGCTTTCTCACGGTACACTGGAAAGTCAGTTCTGCCATCCTGGTCCTCAGAAGACCAGTGGGACTGAGCTAGAGGAAACCTTGGAGATGCCCAGTTTTTTTTTTTTTTCTCAGCTTGACCATCTTCTTTAGAAAAAGGATTGCAGGTCTCTGTCTTTTGTCTGGGGATGCCTAGAACAAAAACAAACACCCGCAGCTTCTTCTCACCAGCCCACAGGGATGCCGAACAACCCCACATTCCTATGCCCTCTCCACTGTGCTGTCCCCTTCGTAACCGTGCCATACTTGGCTTACATGTTTAGTTTCTTATTGCAACATGGCCTGGCCCCAGTACAAATTAGGGAATGACAGCCGATGGCCTGAAAATGGCACCTTTAACTTTCAAATTCTCAGGAAGCTTGGCAACTTTATAATCAAGAATGGCAAATGGCAAAAGGTTCTCTATATTCAGGCTTTCTTCTATTTCTACTTACATCCCAACTCTCCCTGAGTCAAGCTTGCAACCCTCATGAAATCTTTCTTCTTGATAAAAACCGTGTCCTGGTCTCTCTTTCCTTGGAAACTCCCTTTTACCCTGCAGAGGACCCCCTCTCTGTATCCTCATCCCCTTGCATCCACTCCTTGTCTGTCTGAGCCCTCTGCCCTGGTGGCCCCTCCCTTCCCCAAGCCTTCAGCCCCAAACTGTGCTCCTCCTCCTTCTCCATCTGTTAGGCATTCAAAAACCACCTCTGCTATTCCCTCTCTTTGGGAAGTGGCTGGGGCTGAAGACATTGCTCGCATTCATGTCTCTTTCTCCATGTCTGATTTGTCACACATCAAACAGTATCTGGGATCTTTCTCTAAAAATTCCTCTCATTATGGCGGGAAGTTCCTGCACACAACCCAATCAAAAAGAGTGTTCAGAAGAAGCAGCTTCTCCGCTCCTTCTGGAATCTCTCCCTGGTTCGCCCCGCCTGCCTCCACTCCTGCCTCCACCATGTCCATCAGGGTGACCCAGAAGTCCTACAAGGTGTCCACCTCTGGCCCCAGGGCCTTCAGCAGCCGCTCCTTCACGAGTGAGCTCCTCAAGTTTCTCCGGAGTGAGCAGCACTGGCTTCCGTGGTGGCCTGGGTGCAGGCTATGCTGGGGCCAGCCGCATAGGCATGGGAGGCATCACCGCCATCACCATCAACCAGAGCCTGCTGAACCCCATTAAGCTGGACGTGGACCCCAACATCCAGGTCGTGCGTACCCAGGAGAAGAAGCAGAGCAAGACCCTCAACAACAAGTTTGCTTCCTTCATCGACAAGGTGCGGTTCCTGGAGCAGCAGAACAAGATGCTGGAGACCAAGTGGAGTCTCGGCCCGGAGCAACACGGACAACAAGTTTGAGAGCTCCATCAACAATCTGAGGCGGCAGCTGGAGACTCCGGGCCAGGAGAAGCTGAAGCTAGAGGCGGAGCTTGGCAACATGCAGACGCTGGTGGAAGATTTCAAGAACAAGTATGAGGAAGAGATCAACAAGCGTACAGAGATGGAGAATGAATTTGTCCTCATCAAGAAGGATGTGGATGAAGCTGACATGAACAAGGTAGAGCTGGAGTCTCGCCTGGAAGGACTGACTGACGAGATCCACTTCCTCGGGCAGCTGTAGGAAGAGGAGATGTGGGAGCTGCAGTCCCAGATCTCCGACACGTCTGCGGCGCTGTCCATGGACAACAGCCGCTCCCTGGACGTGGGCAGCATCACCGCTGAGGTCACGGCGCAGTGCCAGGAGATCGCCGATCGCAGCCGAGCTGAGGCGGAGAGCGTATACCAGATCATGTATGAGGAGCTGCAGACGCTGGCTGGGAAGCACGGGGATGACCTGCGGCGTCCGACGACTGAGATCTCCGAGATGAACCGGAACATCAGCCGGCTCCAGGCTGAGACCGAGGAGGGCTTCCCTGGAGGCCGCCGGTTTAGACGCGGAGCAGCGCGGGGACCGGGCACTCAGGGATGCTCGTGCCAAGCAGCAGCAGCTGGAGGACGCCCTGCAGCGGGCCAAGCAGGACATGGCACGGCAACCGCGTGACTACCAGGAGCTGATGAACGTCAGACTGGCCCTGGACATCGAGATCGCCACCTACCGCAAGCTCCTGGAGGGCGAGGAGAGCCGGCTGTTGTCCGGGATGCAGAACATGAGCATCCACACGAAGACCACCAGCGGCTATGCAAGTGGTCTGCGCTCTGCCTATGGGGGCCTCACAAGCCCTGGCCTCAGCTACGGCCTGGGCTCCAGCTTTGGCTCTGGCGGGGGCTCCAGCTTCGTCAGCTGCATCAGCTCCACCAAGGCTGTGGCTGTGAAGAAGATTGAGACCTGCGGTGGGAGGCTGGTGTCTGAGTCCTCTGACGTCCTGCCCAAGTGAACAGCTGCAACAGCCCCTCCCAGGCTGCCCCTCCTGAGGCTGCCCCAGAGCCCGGGAGGGAGGCCGCTGTGCAGGGGAGCACAGGGAACAGGAGACCCACCGGACGCTCAGCCCACCCGTGGGGAGTTTACTGCCTGGGGACCCCTCTTGCCCATGCCTCCAGCTGCAAAACAATTCAATTGATTTTTTTTTTTTTTTTGATCCAAAATAAAATCTCAGCTAGCTCGGGGGAGGCGGGGGGAGAAGAGTGTTCAGATTAATTAAAATGCATATTTAAGCTATGAGTGTATTCAAAAGTCCTTCATGTTGTTCTCTTCGTATATCTTGTTTTCCTGGAAAAGGTTTTTCCTCAGTTAATGGAATTACTTTTCTATAATCTGTCTTGCCACTCATACATATGAAAAAACCCTAAAATGACTTCTGGTGGCCTGAGACTCCTTGAGAAAACACAAACGGTGCCACAAATCACCGTTTGGGAAAAATGTTTGTTTTCCTTATGGAACTCCTGGAATTAAAGGTGAATAAATACCTCTCAAAACCTGTCTTTGTTTTCCAGTTATGCGTGTTTGTTAGGCCCTGGAAACTGTTTTCCTAGCCCTGTTCTTAAAGGCCTCACCCAAAGAACAATAATCCAATCGGGAAATTAGCCAAAAAAAAAAAAAAAAAAAAAAAGAATCTTGTAACTACTCTATCTACTTTGTGTTATGTGTGCAATGTCTATTTAAAAAGAGTTCTAATTAATTGTCCTAAGAAAAATAAGCACTTAAATAAAATATTTTTAAGGGAAGAGTAAAAGCTGTGGGACCTTTCAGTTTACATGACTGATTTTAAAACTTACTGGTAGACTAAAATTAAAAATGTCTTAAGAATTGCCAGCATGCATTTTTGCTTGGATTTATTGATCAAGCAATTTCATATTTATTTCTGCCAAATGCTATAAGATGTCAAAATTTGGCATAGAGGTTACAAAACTGTAACTCAGCCCAAACAACATAATCATTCCTTGTGTAACTTTTTAATAAGTGAAACCTTAATATTGGTTTAATGAAGATAGTCAGATCTTGAACTATTTAGTAAAGGAGGTTTGTTTTGGGAAAGCATTGTTATCATCTTACATATTAAAGAAAAGAACATTTATATAAAATGAATTTTATATGGTAAATTCTTGTCCTCAAGTAAATTAATTGGTTGTTTATTCTTTTTACCTTTTTTCCTTGTTTTTTTTTTTTTTTTTTCTGAAATTGCCAAAGCTGAGATAATTGGTTGTTTAAAGAAAGGAATGTTCACAACAACTCAAAAAGTTGAGGCATGTCAGAGATTGTCTGTGAAGGTCTTGAAAAATGTTATAAAAGGGAATTTATGTAAGAAATGTTGTACATTTTTCCTGTTGAGTCTCTGTCGGGTTTTAGTATCAGGATGATGTTGGTCTTGTAAAATGATTTGGGAAGGATTCCCATCATTCTTAGCAAACTGACACAAGAACAGAAAATCAAACACCGCATGCTCTCACTCATAGGCGGGTATTGAACAATGAGAACACATGGACACAGGGAGGGGAGCATCACATGCTGGGTTCTTTTGGTGGGGAAATAGAGGAGGGACAGCAGGGTGTGAGGAGATGGGGGAGAGATAGCATGGAGGGAAATGCCAGATACAGGTGATGGGGAGGAAGGCAGCAAATCACACTGCCATGTGTGTACCTATGCAACAATCTTGCATGTTCTTCACATGTACCTCAAAACCTAAAATGCAATACAAATATATATATATATATATATATATATTTTAAAAAAAGAAATGTTGTACAATTTAAAAGTGATTAGGCCTCCTGAATGCTTTATAAAATGTCACTATAACTCTTAGCAGTACAACTTGCCTGCTTTGTAAGTAGTAAAACCTGGGAAACGCAGAGTTAAATGCTGGAATAAGCCAGATCTTATCTGCATTTCTGTCTAGGTCCGAGATGCTACACCTAGCACATAATTAAAGTCCCAAACTTACTAACAAAAGTAAAGCTTGCTGAAAGTTAACAGTGTAACATGCATGTAATACTATTGCAAAAATAGTCTGCATATACTTTTGGTAAAAAGATTACAAGGAGAATGTGGATTTTTACCCAGATTGAAAGGTTAAAAAATTGTTTTGAAAGTTTTTTTTAATGTTGCATTTTAGGTTTTGGGGCACATGTGAAGAACATGCAAGACTGTCACATAGGTACACACGTGGCAGTGTGATTTGCTGCCTTCCTCCCCTTCACCTATATCTGGCATTTCTACCCTTGCTCTCTCCCCAACTCCCCACCCCCCGCTGTCCCACCCCTATTTTCCCCCCAACAGACCCCAGTGTGTAGTGCTCCCCTCCCTGTATCCATGTGTTCTTATTGTTCAACACCCGCCTATGAGTGAGAACATGCGGTGTCCTTTATAGAAGCTCAAGTGCTGAGCTGTGAGCTACATTGTTCATCAGAGCTGCTGGGCAGGTACATTTAGGTCTGTTGCAGCAGAACTCATAAACTCCTTTTTTCTCCCAGGTGCTCTGTCCCAGGGAGTTACGGCTTTATTTATCAGTTTCTGTTGTGCTGCTGCCTTTTTTTCAGGGCTGCCCTGCCCAGCAAGGAGGCAACCTAGTCACTGTCTGCCTGCAGAGGCTTTGCTAAGCTGCTGTGGGCTCAGCCAAGCTGCTGTGTGAACTTCCCTGCAGTCCCATTTATATGGGTGTAGTTAGAACTGCCTTGGCTCAAGCCTGTAATCCCAGCACTTTGGGAGGCCGAGGCGGGTGGATCACAAGGTCGAGAGATCGAGACCATCCTGGTCAACATGGTGAAACCCCGTCTCTACTAAAAATACAAAAAAATTAGCTGGGCATGGTGGCACGTGCCTGTAATCCCAGCTACTCAGGAGGCTGAGGCAGGAGAATTGCCTGAGCCCAGGAGGCGGAGGTTGCGGTGAGCCGAGATCGCGCCATTGCACTCCAGCCTGGGTAACAAGAGCGAAACTCCGTCTCAAAAAAAAAAAAAAAAAAAAAAAGAACTGCCTTGGCAATGGTAGCCCACCTCTGTAATGGTGGACTCTCTGTAATGGCAGGTTGCTCCGGCAATGGCGGACTGCCTCAGCAATGGCGGACTACCTCTGTAGCGGTGGAGTGCATCGGTAATGGCAGACACCCCACCCCTACAGAGCTGGACCATCCCGGGTTCAGCTGTGCTTGCTGTGAAACTCTCAACCCGGAGCATTTCCAATTGCTGGGTTTTTTTTTGTGGGGGTGGGAGCAGCCGAGCCTGATCACCTGGCTCCTGCCTCAGAGCTTTTTTTTTTTTTCAGTTGAACGGTCCACTCTCTCCCATGTGTTCCAGTTGCCTCTTGAAAAGGTGCCGGGATCTGTGTGATTTCCCATGCGGCAACTCACTGCGCCATGTGAAACAGCAGCACTGAGATTTGTGGTGGTTTTTTTGCCCAGGAATCTTCTGGCCTGGCTCCCTGTTTTAGTCCCCTCTTTAATCAGGTGAATGATTGACCGTGCCTTCCCAGGGCTCCAATTGCCAGCTAAAAGGGCACCCGGACCAGTGGATTTTGCATGGAGAACCTCAGCGCCAGGGCACTGGCAAAGCAGCCACACTGACCAAAACAGCTGCGCCAGCTGAAACAGCCATGCCAGCCAAAACAACCACACTGGCAACCTGTAGGGTTCCTCCACCTGGGAATCTACTGGTCTGTGGGCAATAAAACTCTGTCTGGAAATGCGGTGTCCACTCATCCTCTGCACATTCACTGGGAGCTGCAGTCCTGAACTGTTCCTAGTCAGCCATCATTATACAAATATTAAATACATTCTTTGAGAATATAGAAGAAGAAACTTTTCAATGTTTTTGAGCTAAATATAATCCTGATACCAAAACCAAAGCAAGTATAACCCTGATACCAGCAGATTTTATCAGAAAAAAATTACTTACCACTCCTTCTCATAAACATAGATTCAAGAACTCCTACAAAATATTAACAAATCAAATTCAAATATATAACAGGCACAATGAATCCTGCTTAAGTCTAGTTTATCCAAGGAATATAAAGTTTGTTTAAAAATCAGTTAATGTAATTCAGCCCATTGACTGCATGAAGAAAAAAAATCATACAATCAATCATTTCAATAAATGCAGAAAAAGTATTTGACAAGACTGAAACTCATTCATGATTTAAAAAAGAAAACAGCACATGTCACACACTAAGAATAGAAGGAATTTTCTTTAACTGGCAAAATGCATCCGCAAAGAACATACAGCTAATATTGTGGCTCATACTGAAATGCTAAATGTTTTCATCTCATATAAGAAATAAGGGAAGGATGTCGGCTCTTCCTACATGTGTTCACTATCATTCTGGAGGTCTTAGTCAATGCAATAACGAAAAAGAAAGAAAAATAAAAGGATAAAATGAGGAAATAATATGTAAAACATTCATTATTTGCAACAAACACATATGTAGATAATCCTAAGAAATATGCTTAAAATTAATAGTATTAATCTGTGAACTTAGCAGGGTCAAAGGATTCAATAAACAAAAGCTGGAAACCTCCACAAATGAAAAGATGTAACATGTAGAAGAATCAGAAGATTGTGATGTTAATGTTCTCACAGATGTCATTTTTACTTTGTATCTCCTGGGTTTCCAGTGTTTGTTGAAAAGCTTATCCCCATTGCCAATATTATGTATATACTTTCGTGAGGTGTCTTGAAATATTTTAAATAAAATTAAAATTTTGTTTTATATTTTAGGTTTAAATTCATTTAGAAATTGCTTTTGAGTAAAATGAGGTACAATATTTTTTCTTCCAGACAGACACTAAAATTTGCCAGCATAGACTGTTTTTAAAAAATATATTTCCTCCACCGATTTGATGTATCATTGTTATGTATTAAATTTTTACAGACAATGATCTATAATGAGTTATCTAGACTCACTTATCTATTTATTTGTTGGTTTATATACTGATACCATATTATTGCTCCCAATCAACTTGTGGAGGCTGAGGCAGGAGGATCATTTGAGCCAGGAGTTGGAGGCTGCAGTGAGCTGGGATCACACCATGGCACTCCACCCTGTGTGACAGAACAAGATTTTGTCTAAAAAAATGCATCTCTTAAGTGTACAGTTTTAACACATTGTGACAAATTCATACAACTTTAGTAGATTCATGTAGTTCTGCAGCTATCACCAAAATCCAGTTTTAGACCATTTTCTTCACCTCTTCAATTTCCCGCCAGCTCCTTTTATAGTCAGTCTCTGCTCCCTCACCTGCTACCGCCATGACAGCCCCAAGCAATCACTAATGTCCTCTGTGCCTCTACAAATATGTCCTTTCTGGCCATTTCATAGAAATAGTATGAAACAATATGTAATAATTTGCACCAGCTTCCTTCACTTACATAAAGTTTTTGAGGTTCATTCATGTTGTAGCATACATAAGATCACTGTGGAATAGAATTCCATTGCACAGATACCTCACATTTTGTTTGTCCACTTAGTAGCTGATGGACACTGAGTTACTTCCAGTTTTTGACTTTTGTTAATAATGCTGCTGTGAATATTCCAGAACAAATCTTGTATAGATATGCTTTGATTTTTTTGGGATAGATTTCTAGGTGTGGAGTTGTTGGGGCATATGGTAGACATACGTTTAACTTTTTTAAAAACGGACAAACTGGTTTCCAAAGTGACTATTATTTTACCTTCCCATCAGCAATATTTGAGGATTCCAGTTTTTCTACATAATCAGCAAGACTTGATATCCTCTGTCTTTTTAAACGTAGTCACATTCATGGGGTATGTGGTATATTACTGTGGTTTTAATTTACATTTACCTAAAGACTAATGTTATATGCTTTTTAACCATTTCTATTTCTTCTTTGGTAAAATGTGCATCCATGTTCTGTGCTGATTTTTAAAATTAAGTTGAATTTTATTGAGTTAAAAGAGTTCCTTAAACATTGTGAATTCAAATCCTTTGTAGGATATAAGTTTAGCAAATATTTTTTTCCAGCCTATTACAGTTTTCTTCTTAATGATCTCTTTGAAGCAGAAAAGTTTTTAATTTTAGTAAAGTTCATTTTATTAATGGTTTCTATTTGGCTTGTGCTTTCGGTACATTATCTTAGAACTCTTTGCTTAACCCAAATTCACAAAGATTTTCTTCTGTTGAATTCCTCTTGAAGTTTTATATTTTAGCTCTTACAACAAGGTCTATACCCATTTTGAGTTAACTGCTGTGGTGCCATGAGGGGGCTTTGTCTGTATAGCAGCAGGGGAGCTTGGAGATAAGTCATGTTTAAGAGTGATCATTCCTCAGCCCATGAGACTGAGATTTCCTTCTACATGTCAGTGACTGGCTAATGCCTTGAGGAAAGACAGATAAATGGTATATACAGATTATACATTTCCATATACGTCCCATTTTTATGACCTGGGGGCAAAATGGTTACAGTAGCCCTAGGGTAGTCTTTCCAGAAGAACCTTCAGAAGCAAAACGCACCAAAAGCAGGGAAGGATTGTACAAAGGGGCTAACAGGGACCTCAGGTGATCTAAGATAGTCTCCTAGGAAGTGTCCTCCTGAGATGGATGCGAAGGTGAACTTCCACATATCAAGGACTCAGTAAACACGTGTCTTCGGAGTTGGGAGCAGATAGAAGGCATTTTCCAGTTTGTAAACATCTTTGTCAACATGAATAGAGCAGGCATCTAGACTTATCATCTCCTATAGAAAAGATGGAGAAATTTGACAACCAAAGGTCCCATCCATTTAAGAACCAGTGAGCTCTGAGAGAATCCTAAGGGTTAGCTGATACTGCCCTCTCCCAGCCCGCAGACCCCACACTTCTAAGATTTGTTGAGTTTCTGATGTGTGGCCAGAGGAACACTAGCACAAGGTGTGCGACCCTCAGAGACCCTTCCCAAAGCAAATGAGAGTGAGGAGTTGTTAAGCCGAGTCCAGGTTTATTGGGGTTTGCGGGCAACTCGAGCGGGAGAGGGAAGAGCTGCACCGAATGGCTGAAGACATAGGTTTATATCGGGAAGGTGACGGAGTTTAGGCAGAAGTGTTAGCTGCTGGTTGGTGGAAGGGAGAGCAGAGGAGGGTTTTCTGCGTGCCAGAAGGGGATTGGTCACCTCTTGGCGGGCTTAGGTTTGAATTTTATTGGCTGTCTTGTTTCTAGGCAGACTACTGCAACTGCCAAGGGGTGGGGGATGGGGGTTGGCTTTAGGTTTGGCGGGTTAAGGCTGAGCAGTGATTGGCCGCCCTGCGCTACCAGGCAGAATAGGGTCTGCAGGCGGACTCCAGGAAGTGAGGGACAAAATGGAGGACTGTGGGTTTTTCTACCAAACATTCCCGACTCCTTAAAAAGGAAAAAGGGCGACGAAGTCGTTCTGGCTACTTCCTGCTGGACTTGGGCAAAGAGGGGCCATCTTAAGGAGTCTGGGAGATTGGCAGAGGGGTGTAGGTGTAGTTTGGTGTTGGGTGGCTGGATACCGGCTGCAGCATCATTTGGTTGATGGTAACTCGGGTTAGTTCTTGAAACCGACGTTGGAGGAACATGCGGAGGCTTCTGTTGAAAACTTGTAATTTTGGAGGCTGGTCTTGATTTTTTGGAGGTTTTCAATTTGCGTTTCTACCAATCCGGACTCGTTGACATAGTAGCAGCATTCTTCTTGTAGGAAGATGCAGGTTCCTCCCCGCTCCGCTGTAAGAAGATCCAGTGCCCTCCGATTTGGTAGGGCTACTTGGGCGACCGAGGTGATCTGTCGTTGGAGAGACGCAAGAGACGCTGCTGAGTCTTCAATGGCTGCTTGGAGTTGTGAGGAAAGGCGGGTCAGAGCTTGGTGAGAATGGAGCAATGCTCCTCCTCCCAATCCAGTGGCCAACGCAGAGCCTGCAAGGGACAGGCCCACAGCCACTGGGAGGAATCCTGCCCTTCAGGTGCGATGAGATGGAGCCTGCGGGACCTGTAATAAGAGGAACTCAGCTGGGGAGTAGACAGTGAGTCGAGGTACTAGGGTGACTGGAAGGCATAAGAGGGTTGGAGGCTGGCTGGAAGACAGGGTTTTTGTTAGGGTGCCATTACACCAGAAGAAGATGCCCCTTGGAGCGGTTAGGCTGGTTGAAACCCACCTGGTGTGGTTACAATAGGAATAACTGTGGCCTAGGGAGTAGCAGGCCGGGAGCTGAGACTCAGGTAAGGCATAGAGTTGTACGTTAGGAATGGGAGCAAAGGGGTTAGATGATTCCGGGGTATTACGCGGGAAGGGAACTGGTACCGCAACGAGAGGAGTCTGCCCAAGAGTGGCACACAGAAGGTAGGAGGTTAAATTAGTAAGTCCGGACTGGTTAGCAAGTGCTAACCCCTCTCTAAGGCGGGCGATCCATGAGAAGGGAACGTTGTGGAAATGGAGCTGAGTGGTTAGGACCTGTTCCTGCTTCCGTATAGAGGCACTTATGGAGGTGAGCACATAAGCGCGCCATATGTAAAGGTGTGAGGAGGGGTACGGTTGCCCTGGGAAGTCATAGAGTGCTGCCTTTTGGGGACTGGTCCATCTTGGGTTCCAAGGGTTGGAAATGGTTAGAGTGAATTGGCTTTTTCCCGTAGGGACGCCCTGGGGGTTGAGTGATGGAGTTATGGTTAAAAGTGAGGGGCGGTTTAAACCCATTTGTGGAGTTTTCTACAGGGCACAGGTTGACCAGACACAGCCCAGACAAGAATGCCAGGAAGAGGCCTGACAGCCATCAGGCTGTTTGTAGTGGAAGCAGAGTACAGGGCGGGGGACCTTGGAGTTAAAAAGGAGGAAAAGTTGACCTGAATGGGGTGTGAGCACCCCACAGCGGGACAGTCCGGGGTGGCTAGGAGATGATTGTGAGAGTAAGGGGAGGAGTCACAGATATGATGTGTTTTGGTATAGTTTTCAGTAAGGAAGAATCTCTAGACATACTGAGGAGTTAAGTTTTGGTAAGTTTGAGAGATAGAGGGCCAGTAGGAGTACACTCCCAGCGGGGAGAAGGGGGGCCATCAGGGCACCTTTTTACTCGGGACAAGTGGACCCACGACGGGATTTGTGCGACCTTAATGGCTGAAGGGGTGGCGAGGATGACCGTGTAAGGGCCCTTCCCACTTGGGGGCGAGAGGCTTTGGGGAGAGGGATTTAATAAGGACTGAGTCACCCGGAGATACCCTTTGGGTGGTTTTGGATGGTTGAGTGGGCTGTGGAAGAGAAGCGTTGGCATGTTCCCTAAGAAGATTTTGAAGGAGAGTGAAGTAGGGGAGGTAATTACTTAAAGGAGTGGCTTCGGGGGATGGAGGAGTTGAAAGTAAGAAAGGGCGACCATATAGTAGCTCAAACGGGCTAAGCTGTGCTGGGCCTCGAGGACTCACTCTTAACCTGGCAAGGGCGATGGGGAGTAGTGTAACCCAGGACTGGCGGAGTTTGAGCATAAGTTTGGTTAAATGCTCCTTGATGAGGCCATTGGCCTGTTCTACCTTACCAGAAGACTGGGGATGATAGGCAGCGTGTAATTTCCACTGGATTCCTAAGGAAGTGGAGACAGCGTTAGTAATTTTAGAGATGAAGGCTGGGCCGTTATCTGACTGTACGGTGGCTGGGAGTCCAAACCGGGGAATGATGTCTTGGATAAGATGAGTGGCTACTGTTCCTGCCGACTCGGAGGCTGTGGGATAAGCTTTAATCCGGCCTGAAAAAGTGTCGACAATGGTTAGTAGATAGCGGTATTGTTTGTGTTTTGGCATGTGGGTAAAGTCAATCTGCCAATCTTGGCCAGGCAGAAACCCAAGTAGTTGATGAAGTTGACGCCGAGGATGACAGGAAACTTGGGGGTTGGCTTTTGCACAGATAGTACAGGAGGACTGGACCTTCTGTATGGTGTTGAGGAGGTTGTGGGGGTGAAAAAGTGGACTGAGGAAGTGGTACAAGGCTTTGGGTCCAATGTGGAGTGATTTGTGAATGTCTTGAATTATTTGGTATCTTTGTTTTTCAGGGAGTATAAGGAGATTGTGCTTAAAAACCCAGCTGTCCCTGAATTGAACATTGGGTAAAGATTGAAGGTTGGCTAACTCCGTGGGAGAGTATTGGGGGTCGTATGTTTTGGAAAGGAAATAGAGAGCAGTGGGGGGGGCGCTTTTTCTTTGGCTGTTGTTTTTGCAACTGAGTCAGCAAAGGCATTTCCCTTAGCTACAGGAGTACGTGAGGATTGGTGTCCCCTGCAATGGATGATAGCTACCTTACTGGGGAGCTGGATTGCCTGAATAAGCTGAGAGATGAGTTTTCCATTGAGAACGGGGGTGCCTTTAGTGGTAAGGAAGCCCCGTTCTTTCCATATCATGCAGTGGGAGTGAGCGATTAGGAAGGCATATTTGGAGTCTGTGTAAATGTTGACTACTTTTCTGGTTGCCCAGATTAATGCCCGAGTAAGGGCAATTAGCTCAGCTTGTTGAGAGGTAGTTTCCGGGGGCAGAGGCTGAGCTTCAATGACGTCAGTGTCTGTAACAATGGCATAGGCAGCTTTCCGGGGTCCTTTAAGCGAATGCGAACAGGCTGATGATGGGAGGCCACGGAGGGAGTACTGGTATCCCATACCTGTGGGCAAACGCTAGGAAGGAGTTGGACGGCCTGGTGGGGGGCTGGCGGATTGGTAACCAGAGAAAGAAGGAAGATACTGGCATTAGTATGTGGGAAGACGATAGTTGCCTGCAGTTTGGTTAGAATGTCCCGTCCTAAAAGGGGCACGGGGCATGAGGGGATGACTAGGAAGGAGTGGGTGAAAATGGAGGAGTTAAAAGAACATGTGAGTGGAGGGGTTCTGCGCGGTGTGGATGGAGACCCGTCAATTCCCACAACAGAGACCTGGGAAGGAAGAGTTTGTCCTGAGTAGGAGGGAAGCACAGAGTAGGTAGCCCCCTTGTCGACTAAGAAGGAGACACTTTTACCTGCTACCTTGAACACAACCCTGGGCTCGGCAAGGGTAACCGGGGTTGGGGAGCCAGGGCTCCTCTAGTCGTCTAACAGCCCTAGAAGTTCCGGGAACGGAGAGTTCTGGGCGCCTGGTTCCTGGGCGGCATGACCAGGTTCCAGGCCTCCAGTGACAGCCCCTTGCTGTCCAGGATGTCGGTCCGGAGAGACCGGGACCCTGGGCAAACTGGGGCAGTCAGACTTCCAGTGTCCCATAAGCTGACAGATGGGGCAGGGCTTGGTGGGTGGACGAGGTTGGGGACAGGCCTTGGACCAGTGTCCTTCGTTTCCACATTTAAAACAAGCACCTGGAGGGGTGCGAGCGGTATTTTGTGGGCCCCGGTTTCCTGCCGGCCGCAGGGTCGCTACTAGAGCCTGGGTTTGTAAAGTGACCTTCTGTTTCATTCGGGCTTGGCGGGCAGCCTCGGCTGCGTCTTCCCTTGCGTTAAATACTTTAAAGGCCATTTTCACCAGGTCCTGTATAGGGGTTTCTGGACCATCCTCCACCTTTTTTAGTTTTTCCGGATATTAGGAGTGGATTGTGAGATGAAGTGGGAGGCTAAGACAGCAGCCCCAATTTGGGAAGTAGGGTCAAGCCGAGTATAGTGGACAAGGGCTTCCTGTAAACGGCCGAGGAAAAGGGCAGGGTTTTCGTCTGGCTTTTGAGTGATTTCTCTAAGTTTATCATAGTTAACCACCTTATTGGAGACAGTATCCATGCCCCGCAGAAGATATTGGAGCATCCGGTCACGGGCAGGGATGTTAGACCCCGGCCCTTCCTGATAAGTCCACTAGGGGTCTGTGCTAGGGAGAACTTCAGTGCCAACTGGGACCTGGTTGGGGTTTATAGCATGGTCTCTGTCAGCTATATGTCTAGCCGCCGCTAGGATGCGCTCATGCTCTTCGGCGGAAAGAGTGGAGGTTCAGATGACACGGATATCATGCCAGGTAAGACTATAAGCCTGAGTGAGGTACTGAAATTCCTTAATATAGGTGGAGGGATCGGCCAAGAAAGATCCAAGCCAGTGTTCAATTTGAGCCAGGTCTTGGAGGGAGAAGGGAACATGAACTCTGACGAGACCTTCTGCCCTGGCCACCTCACGAAGTGGCGCCAGGACAGTTCGTGGGTGGGAACGAGTATGGGCCGCAACTGGAGAACTTAAAGGGGGCGGCGCTGCAACGGTCGGAGGGGAGGGGGACGAGGAAGGAGGAGGAGGAGGAGCTGTGGGAGTGGGGGCAGGGTCTGCAACCGGCAGAGGAAGGGGGTTGGGGTGAGTAGGAGGGGGATGGGATAGGTGGTCAGGCAGCTCCTCCTACGGTTCATAAGGAGGGGGAGAGCTGACCTTGGGAGGGGTGCGAGCTAAGAGAACTTGGTGAGTGGAACAGGAGGAACAGAGGTCGGGGTGGGAACGCAAATCCCAAAAAGCCTGGACGTACGGCACCTCACGATCCTTGCCAAAACAGCGACAAAATTGTTTAGGTCTTGTAGGATGTTAGAATTGAAAGTACCAGTCGGGTTTTGTTAGGAATTTGGGACTCTGTGTTCCCCATGGCGCGTGTGGCGGGACTTTCCCTTTAGCGGAATTGGGCTAGAGTGGTGTGGGAAGAGGCGTCCCGTCTGTCCCACAGCCCCTCTAGAGGGTGATAGGAAGAGTCAGAGAAGGCGTCCCCCCTTCTGACCGTTCCTATAGTGGAAGTGGAAGTGAGGGAAGGACCAGAGGAGGCGTCCTTCGTCTGATCACTTCCAAGGCTCCTGGAGCCTGGTTGGAGGATCTGACTCTCGGGCCGGCTGGCGCTTGGCGAGGGATCTGTGGAGTGGGAGACGCAAAAGGAAAAGGGGACCACCACACGCACCGCGGGGAAGATAGGCAAGCAAATGGACTTACCTTATCCGGAGTGTGGAGGCCAATTCAGAGGAAGGGGGGTTGCCGGACGGAGGGGGCCACTGGTGGACCAGCCGCCCACACCTCCCGGGTTTCGGCACCAAATGTGCGACCCGCAGAGACCCTTCCCAAAGCAAATGAGAGCGAGGAGTTGTTAAGCCGAGTCCAGGTTTATTGGGGTTTGCGGGCAACTCGAGCGGGAGAGGGAAGAGCTGCACCGAATGGCTGAAGACATAGGTTTATATCGGGAAGGTGACGGAGTTTAGGCAGAAGTGTTAGCTGCTGGTTGGTGGAAGGGAGAGCAGAGGAGGGTTTTCTGCGTGCCAGAAGGGGATTGGTCACCTCTTGGCGGGCTTAGGTTTGAATTTTATTGGCTGTCTTGTTTCTAGGCAGACTACTGCAACTGCCAAGGGGTGGGGGATGGGGGTTGGCTTTAGGTTTGGCGGGTTAAGGCTGAGCAGTGATTGGCCGCCCTGCGCTACCAGGCAGAATAGGGTCTGCAGGCGGACTCCAGGAAGTGAGGGACAAAATGGAGGACTGTGGGTTTTTCTACCAAACACAAGGAATTTGATATTCCGAGTAAAGAGACAGTTCAGGGAATGTAATGTTACATAGTCACATCACATTACTTATCACTCTCACTGCAGTGCCTTTCTGAAAATGAAACTCCTGATATTCAACTGAAACACGTGGAAGTCAAAACATGTGATGGACAAAAGTTGAAAGGTTGAATCTGGGGTTTTAAATTATTGTGTCCTCAGCTTGAATGAGGGTGGATGAAGTGCAGATCCCACTGGAATGCCTTCTAGATTTGTGAAGTGGAATGAGCGGTAAAGAAAGAACGCAGTTATATAGCTTAGTATAACAAAATATCTTTCCCGCCTCACATTTTTAAAAAATTTGCCTGATCTCAGGGTTCCAGGCCCAAGTCTAGTAGGAATCCCTAACAGTGGCAGAGAAGAATGGACTTCCCAGGTACCTTCACGTATTTTGGGGCCTATAAAGGATGGAGCTCCTCAAAGGCAGGGTTCCTGGAGTCTCCTAGATGTCTGAGAGGCCTTTGGACAGAATATGGGCAAGTGTGCAGGTGAGGGGATGGTCACATTTAACAGAGTCCAGGAACACAACTTCTGAGAGCACGTGCTGTACCAATAACTTTGATACCTGTTACAAAATACAATATCTATACATTTAAATTTGGCGTGCACATTCCTAATAGTATTTTAGGGTGGAATATAACCTCACACCATGTAGCCTTATAGAAGCCAACTTTGTATTCAACTCAGTTATGGGCTTGAATAGGCTTCTTCTTGGCCCCATACTGGGAAAATGATGTGTGTCCAGGAGATAATGAAAAGCGTTAGAGAGAGCTGACAGCACACTGTAGGGGTGTTCTTAAGTGTGGAACGCTTCCAGATGGGATTGCTGTTATGCTATTTCTAAGAATAGTACTCTGAACTAGCTCTCTAAGCTCTGGCACTGACTAATGGCCAATTCTGGAAGGAATCATTGTTCCTTTTCTTACACAAGGAAAATTGAACTCCTCCTGATTTGACTAAAATCTCCAGAAAATGATTTTGAGAAAAGACACAAAGCACTGTTTCTTTCAGTTGCTGTGATCTCCCTTTACTGATGGATAGCGTGGACAAGGAAACAAGGTAGCCCCGTCAATTTTCATTGTAAACAGAGAGTGACAGACTGCCTGGTAAATACATCAATAGTTTTTACTATGGAAAACGGTCTTACATGTGGAATGCTTTTACTAAGATGTGTCTGATCTTTGTAGGACTCTTCATGATGGTCTAACCTGGAATGTGTACATTTACATGTCCTTGTTCCTAGGAAACCCTCACATAATCTATGCTACTGTCAGGGTTATCAAATGGAGATGACCAAAACTGACTCCACATTATGTAAGTTACAATCTCACACGTCACTTACAGAGCTCGTACGTCACATCTGGGCCAGATCATTTCCTGGTATGGAAAGAAGGCTCTCTGGGGATTGATGGTGGTGATGTGGTGGTCTGAGCCTTGTTGTTGCTTGATGTGTGCCTCACAATTAATTTTATTCTGGAATACAATAATATGAATTAATAAAACTTGATACTCGGTGTGATTTATGATTCTCATAAGGTTTATTTGCAGCCTGATCTTTTGTGTCGTCTCCATTTCAGGTGAATATTCTCTTATGCCATTCCCTGACCTGTCTTAAAATAGAGATCATGTCCTTTGCAGGAACATAGATGGAGCTGGAGGCCATTATCCTTACCAAACCAGCTCAGGAACAGAAAACCAAATACTGCTGGTTCTCACTTACAAGTGGCAGCTAAATAATGAAAACTCAGTGACACAAAGTGGGGAACAACAGACACTGGGGCTTACCTGCGGGTGGAGGGTGGGAGGAGGGAGAGGAGCAGAAAAAATACCTATTGGATACTAGGTGTAGTACCTGCATGATGAAATAATCCATACAACTTGAGTTTATATAGCACACCTCTACACATATTCCTGAATATAAAATAAAATTTTAAAAAATGATGAGTGTTGGCCAAAGTCAAACCAGAATGATCAGTGTATAGGGTCATGGTTGGCTTATGGGTTAAATACTCAGTGGCCTGCAGGTCCCGATTAAACTCAGCATGTTGCTGAAGCACCTTCCCAAACCATACATGCTTTCGCACGTGCCCATTGGCAACTACGGAAGCACAGCACCAGTTTTCACTGCTGTCCTGTGGTCTTTGTCTGGACCTCCAGTATAAGTCATAAATTGAAGGTCTCTGTTTGATTACATGGGTTTAGAGGCCAAGATGACTACAGCTTACGGAAGTGCATAAAGAGACTCTTGTTTCTCTGCAGACCAATGGAGTTGAGCAGCCCTCTTTATGTTTAATGAATTACCTTGGATATTTTTCTGGAAGGTGAGTGATTTTTATACTTGTTATTAAAAGTTTTATACAGAGTTACTTATACTGCCTCTATTTATCTCATTGAGAAATGAATTCAGTATCTCATTTCTGTGTTACCCAGTAACTCAAAAATAATTCATCACTCTGAAAATTCACTTTTACCCCCTGAGCAATTACAGGCTAGGACTGTGATGAATTTTAATAAGCTTGGTGCATAATTGCTCAATATAAGGTATGTGATAAGTTTCATTTCATTAGCACTCCTCATACATCATCACAATGTGATTTTCAGGGGGAAGCCACGTGGCTTGGAGCTCTGGCCTGCTGCACCTTGTGTTCGTGGTCAACAGCTCCATGGTGATGTGGGGTCTGGTGAGGCTTCCTGACAGGTGAGAGACATCTGAAGGGACTCTGTTTCAACAGGGAGGTCATCACAGCTTCCTCATTCATGGCATAGCTTAAAACACCTTGTGTCTCAAGACATTGATTCATTGTTTGTTTCTTTTTCTCCTCACCCACTCCTGGGATCCTGCACCTCCCCCTCATGGCTGTATCTCTCCTTCTTCTCAACTCATGACAGTCTCCAGGGCCCATGGGACTCAGGAAGTACTTGTCTGGCTTAGGGCTGAGTCTTTTCACTTAGAAGCTGTCCTAGTACTGCCATGTCTCACTGAGACCTCTTTGGTGAGCTGACCTCGTTAAACGATTCAGCTCATCCATGTGGACTGGAAGAAAACTGGGTTTTGATAAGATGTGTAATGCAATTATTCCTCATTTCTCCTAACACAAAAGGCAGTAACTTTGGTCTTCAGGAAAACACCCTTCCCCTGAGCCTGGGATCCTCCAGCATGACAATTAGAAGAGGGAAACAGCCGGGTGCGGTGGCTCACGCCTGTAATCCCAGCACTTTGGGAGGCCGAGGCGGGTGGATCACGAGGTCGAGAGATCGAGACCATCCTGGTCAACATGGTGAAACCCCGTCTCTACTAAAAATACAAAAAACTAGCTGGGTATGGTGGTGTGTGCCTGTAATCCCAGCTACTTAGGAGGCTTAGGCAGGAGAATTGCCTGAGCCCAGGAGGCGGAGGTTGCGGTGAGCCGAGATCGTGCCATTGCACTCCAGCCTGGGTAACAAGAGCAAAACTCCGTCTCAAAAAAAAAAAAAAAAAAAAAAAGGAAGAGGGAAACAGGCTGAACTCCAATAGCTCAAGAAACTCTACTCTGGGCCCTCCAGGTCGGACCTCTTCCCCCGAGGACGGAAGCTTCCTGCCAGGGCCACCAAGAGCAGAGGACTCACATGAAGGCTGACCCATTCTCTTGTGTTTGGGTTGCTGTTCCGACCTTGGCTTGCAGGTAAAATTCACAAATGAGACATCTAAAGTACCCAGTTCACAATATGCCTTTCCCAAATCCTTGGTACCTTTGCCATGGTGGTGTGCTGCCTCCATCCCCCACTTCACCTACATTAGACATTTCTTCTACTGTTATCCCTCCCCAGTCTCCCCAGCCCCTGCTATCCTTCCCATACCCCCCACCCCAAAACAGACCCCAGTGTGTGATGTTGCCCTCCGTGTGCCCATGTGTTCATATTGTTCGACACCCACTTATGTGTGAGAACATGCAGTGTTTATGTATCTGTTCATGTGTCAGTTTGCTGAGAATGATATTTCCAGATTCATCCATGTACCTGCAAAGGACATGAATGCATTGTTTTTTATGGCTGTATAGTATTTCATGATGTATATATGCCATAATTTATCTAGTCTGTATTTGATGGGCATTTGAGTTGGTTCCAAGTCTTTGCTCTTGTAAATAGTGCTCTTTATGCACATGCAATAAACATACATGTGCATGTGTCTTTATAATAGAATGACTTATAATCCTTTGGATATATAATGGGATATATCCAACGTAATGGGATAGCTGGGTCAAATGGAATTTCTATTTCTAGGTCCTTGAGGAATCATCACACTGTCTTCCACAATGGTTGAACTAATTTACACTCCCACCAACAGTGTAAAAGTGTTCTTAATTTTCCACATCTCTCCAGCATCTGTTGTCTCCTGATTTTTTAATCATGGCCAGTCTAACTGGTGTGAGATGGTATCTCAATGTGGTTTTGATTTGCATTTCTCTAATGACCAATGCCTCTATCAAATATTAAGATACGTTTACTACTGTGTTGATATAAAGGTAATGTATTATTATTATATGGTGAAACATTTTCTTTGACCTAAAAAAAATTGTTTTTCTTCTGATTTTAGAATAAATGAAAATGTTTTGATGTGGTCCATTGGTACTCACCTACTGTGCAGCCCCTGGTCTTACCTGATTCAGGCTGATATAGCCAAGCACCATGAACTCAGTTGGTTATAAACAAGAGAAATTCATTTTTTGAGTTCTAGAGACAAAGGCGGGGAAGTCCACAATCCAGGCACACACAGATTTGGTGTCCAGGGAGGGTTCCTGTCCAGAATCACAGATGTTCATCTCTCTGCATCCCGCCGTTATAGAAGGACAAGGCAGCTCCTGTTCATGAGGGCACTCATTCCATTTATAAGGGCTCTGTTCTTGTGATCTGTTAACTCCCAAAAGGTCCCACCTCCTAATACTAGCACCTTGGGGGTTAAGATTTCAGCATAAGAATTTGAGGGAGACGTATTCAGTTCACAGCACACCCTGTGTTCCCTGATGAGAGGCAGAATAGCAGAGACTGGAACTGGTAGACATGATAAAGGAGAGACAGGAGAAGAGAGGAGGAGGAGGAGGAGAGTGAGCTGAATAACAAGTTGGTTCTCTTTCCTGGCCCCAGAGTGGCTACCTCTCCCTGCAGTGAACATCCCCTGACCCTGCTCCTCACACACACCTCATTCTGGTCTCTCATCCCCCAACCTTGTTCTAGAAAAAAAAAATCCTCTCATCTCTCCTCCTCTTTTCTGATTCTGGGGACTCCCTTCTTTTGTACTGGGTCTCCCCAAGTTCTGCTTCAGGAGCAGAACGGGCCCTCCACTGCCCACCCGCTCAGGCCTCATTTACAAATCCCTTTTTCTGGGGTTCTGCACAGTCTAAGGCACAAGAATCTTTCAAATGAAATGGAGGTACAGGCCAGGCCTGCTTGTGGAGGGGTGGAGTCTCTCTGCGGAATCAGAATCCAGCTGTCCCAGGTCATTCTAGATGAGAATCAGTGACGATTATTAAATCCATCCTTGTTAGTGAAAAAAGCCAAGCACGAGGGAACACACAGCGTACGATTGCAGATAAACTGAGGCCTGTTAGGAGTGCACCATCAGCAGAAATTTTAATACAAACAAGAAAAGGAACATCACGGTTGTGTGTGGTAACTGCTGAGGGCAGGGAGGGTGCTGTGATCAGGAAGGGACAGGTGGAAAGCTTCTGGAACCTACCCCGGTTCTGGGTGTTAATCTAGGTGGGGCTATGTTCATTTGTAGCGATTCATTAGCCTGCACATTTCTATTTTGTGTACCATTATGCATAATGTTTCACACAATTAAAGAAAACACAGTTTCCTGCCAGTACATAGGATACTGGGAACCACACGTGAGTGATGGGCAGTTTCCTTTCTTCAACCCAAAGCATCTTCCTCCTTTATCCGGATGAACCTACCTGGCCGACGGCCGCTCTGTGGACTGAGGAAGTGAAATCCCCTTCCCTCCCTATCTAGGCAGTGTGTGGAATTGGTGGCCTGACCCATCTTCATTTTCCTTAATCCAGAGATCAATTTAAAAATATGCCTTATGAAAATGAAGACCATAGTATCAGGGATAAGAAAAGAGAGAGAGAGATTTGCAGGAACATATTAAGGATATAGTTTAGAAATCAAATGAAACTTTCAAAAGTATAAAGGAGAAGAAAGATCAACTCAAAAGGGCACGAGTGGGAAACCCAGATAGGAGTAACAGAATTTCCAGGGAAAAAAAAAATGAAAAGCTGTTTGAACAGTTGTAGAGTTCCAGCTTGTCAGGAGGAAGGAGTTGGTTGGGAGCAGTGTCCCGCAGTTTTGTGGGAAGAGGATGTGAGGGAAGGGCTGTGTCCCCTGGGGGAAGGACAGAGCCTGCCATGTCCTTGATGATTTTGGCTTTTGGCGATAAGGCACAAACACCGGGAAGACCAGGCTTTGCTACGAGATCTAGACAAATGGGTTGTAAAACTTCACTTGTATCCTCACGCCTATAATCCCAGCACTTTGGGAAGCCGAGGTGGGTGGATCACGAGGACAAGAGATCAAGACCATCCTGGTCAACATGGTGAAACTCCATCTCTTCTAAAAATACAAAAATTAGGCTGGGCGCGGTGGCTCAAGCCTGTAATGGCAGCACTTTGGGAGGCCGAGGCGGGTGGATCACGAGGTCAACAGATCAAGACCATCCTGGTCAACATGGTGAAACCCTGTCTCTACTAAAAACACACACACACACACACACACACACACACACACACACACAAAATTAGCTGGGCATGGTGGCGCGTGCCTGTAATCCCAGCTACTCAGGAGGCTGAGGCAAGAGAATTGCTTGAACCCAGGAGGCGGAGGTTGCGGTGAGCCGAGATCGCGCCATTGCACTCCAGCCTGGGTAACAAGAGCGAAACTCTGTCTCAAAAAAAAAAAAAAAAAAAAAAAAAAAGAAAGAAAAGAAAAAAGAAAAAAAAATACAAAAATTAGCTGGGCATGGTGGCACATGCCTGTAGTCCCAGCTACTCGGGAGGCTGAGGCAGGATAGTTGCTTGAACCCAGGAGGCAGAGGTTGCGGTGGGCTGAGATTGCGCCATTGCACTACAGCCTGGGTAACGAGCGAAACTCCGTCAGAAAAAAAAGAAAAAAGAAAAAAAGAAAAAAAAAATCTCGTTTCAGCTGGATGAAATAAAGGCGTCACTTTTATTTTGAGTCTTTTCTTCTGCCTTTGGGCAAAGGAGAGTCTTGCAACTTTGCTGCTAATTGATTCTCTGATGTTTTGCAGACGCCTAATGGGAGCTGCAGATGGGCTGAATGGTTTGTGGAGCTGCTGCAATTGCCCTGGGCAGAGGAGCCCAGGGTGGTGCAACATGAAGGCTGGAGAGAGTGTGCGCAGTGGGTCTGTGCCTGTGTTTCTGCCACACGATCTTGAGTTCTTGAGTTCTTCTATCTGCTAACTAAAAGGTTGGTGGCTCAAGCTCAGTTAGGCACTCTGAGTTTTACATGATCTCAGTTCATTTAAGAGAAGCTTATGATACATTGTCTCTTAGCTAACCTCTCTCCTAACCTTATTCTCAACACGCTACATTAAATCAGATGTGGTAAAATCCTGCTTGAACCCCAAACACTCATGTTTTTAGTAATATGAACGTTTGGGGTTCAAGCAGCATTTTATCACATCGAATATATACCTTTGTTGAAGAATGAAACACGTTCTGAAGCTCCAGAGCCTGGTTTTCACATGAAGAATATTAACCTTTCTTCCCAAGGTTGGGTTTCACTGTTCCTGATTCCTGGGAAGCTGGTGTCATGGCCCGTAGGCCCAATCCATGAGGAACACACCTCACACTCAAAGCAGGGTTTTTACTGCATATAGGGTACATTGTACACTACTCCGGTGACAGGAGCACTATAATCTCAGACTTCACCCCTATTCAATTCATTCATGTAATCAAAAACCACTCTTTTCCCAAAAGCTATTGAAATAAAGATGGTATATGAAAGACAAAGATATGTTTTTCACTCCTTGCAGAGAGGGAGAACACTCTCCATGAACATAAAATGCACAAAAAGATGGGTTTCAAGATACTGAACATTAAGCAGAAAAGGATAGTCACCCTTGAGAGATGTGAACCAGACAGCCGAGCCCCTCAGTTGCTTCCACTGACTGCCGTGAGAGAGTTTCCAAGCTGAGTACAGGGAGGAGAAAGTGAAAAGGACCCCAGTGGACACCTTCGAGTTAAGGACACTGAGCAGAGTGTCCAGGGTAGCGTAGACCGAAAGTAGCATAAAACCTATAAATAGGATCCAGCCAGGAGAGAGCTGCAGAAAGTAAATTACTGTGAGTCGCAGAGGTTGTCCCTACTGTGTCAGCACAGTGCTGATTAAGAAAGTACAGATCAGAGCCTACATTTGATGAAAATATTCCAAAGTCAAAGGGAAAATCATTTGAAAAGATTAGAGAGTCTGGTGCCTGGCTCACACATAAGGCTGGGAATGGTGCCTGAATGATCATTGAAACTCAAACTAACTCATAATCCACAGGACAAAGGATAGGAGTTTCAAAAAGGTTTTTGCTCAGTAGCAGGCCACGAGCCCTGCTCTGGACCACCTCACAAATCATAAAAACAAGACGGAAAATGATTAGACTGTTTCCAAGTGATTTAACTGCATCCCTGAAGAAAGCTAAAAATACATAGGCACACAGAAATATCCAGCATTCAATAAGGTAACACACACAACATCTGGTAAACCATCAGAGATTCTGAGGCCTGGAAAGACACCCATATGGGGAAATGAGTGAGTCTTTGCAAGCTGACCCAGCCGAGAAATAAACCCACCCGTCTATGATCAATTGATCTTTGATGGAGACACCAAAAAAACATGGTAATAGACTAGATAAAGAAAATGTGGCATATATATACCATGGAATACTATGCAGCCACATAAATAAATGAGATCATGTCATTTGCAGGGACACGGATGGAGTCAAAAGCCTTTATCCTCAGCAAACTAACCCAGGAACAGAAAACAAAACCCTGCATCTTCTCACTTAGAAGCGGGAGCTGAAGGGTGAGAACACATGGACTGATGGGTTGGGGAAGGGAGAGCATCAGGAAGAGAAGCTAATGGATGCTGGATTAATACCTAGGCAATGCGATGATCCGGATTCTCTGTGCAGCAGACCGCCACGGCACACGGTCACCTGTGGAGCAAATCTGCACTTCCTGCACATGCGCTCCTGAACTTAAAGTAAAAGTGGAAGTAAAAACCAATAACAACGAAAGAAAAAAATCCACTTAAACATCTATACTTGCACGAAAAGTAACTGAAAATCGATCATAGAACTAAACATAAACTGCGAATCTAGAAAACATACAGTAGCAAACATAAGAGAAATATTCATGATGTAGAGTTAGACACAAAATATACATCGTTATCATATCAACACAAAGTACTACAGAAAAGATTCATGAATTCAACTTTATACAAATTAAAAATTCTTGATCAGCACAAGACACTGGTAATAGCATAAAAAGCTACAAATTGGGAGAAAAATATGAAAACCCCACATAGGTCAAAGGACCTGTATAATGGGTCATTGTGTGTATAACTTTTACCGAGCCCCGGTGTGCCAGGACATTTGTTCCAGCATTTGTCTGGGTGTGCGCTAGAGGGTGTTTCTGGATGACATTGACACTAAAATAGACAAACTAAGTGAAGCAGATTGCCCTCTCTATGGTGGGTGGGCGTCATCAAATCAACCAAAAGCCAGAGGAGGACAAGGTCTAATGAGAAGAAAATGCTTTCCTGAGTAACCAGCTTTCCATCTTGGGGATTGCAGCCTCCATAATCATATGTCCAAATATTTATATACACACACACACATGCTGTGTACATATACACATACACAACGTTTCATAAGTAGGAAGGATTGTATTTTTTTTTTTTTTTTTTTTTTTTTTGAGATGGAGTTTCGTTCTTGTTACCCAGGCTGGAATGCAATGGTGTGATCTCAGCTCATCGCAACTTCTGCCTCCCGGGTTCAGGCAATTCTCCTGCCTCAGCCTCCTGAGTAGCTGGGACTACAGGCACGCACCACCATGTCCAGCTAATTTTTTGTATTTTTTTTAGTAGAGACGGGATTTCACCATGTTGACCAGGATGGTCTCGATCTCTCGACCTCCTGATCCACCCGCCTCGGCCTCCCAAAGTGCTGGGATTACAGGCTTGAGCCACCGTGCCCGGCCGGAAGGATTGTATTTTTAAAAGTTCGGCTATTCAGTGACTGTTGCTGAAGCTGGCCAATGAATATGAAGATGTTCTAGTATATGATTATTTCTCCTTTTTTTAACTACTGAAGTTCTGCATTTGAAGAAGTAGGATAGATAATAGCTGAATTTCTCCACATACACTTCAAAGCCCTAGGGATTAACACAGAGTCAAAAATGCCACCCATAGTCCTGCCCCCAACCAGGGCTGGGGAACACTGTGGCCCTCAGGTGATTTTATTTAGCTGGACCTGGGAGCCACACCACAGCAGAGGGAGCAGGAAACAGTATGCAAACAGAAACCAGCACAGCAGGGAGGGCCTGTTCACGACAGAACACCCAGAACAACCATCCTCAGACAGCCAGTGTGGAGAAGCACAGAACACGCCTGAGACTTGGTGGATCAGAACCTGCCACTGGGGAATGATGGGCAGGGGCTTCACGGTGCAGAGGACCAGAGGGACCGATCTTCCAAGGGCAGCATTGCTGGGAGACCGGGAGGCTTGGACAAAGGAAGCATCCTCTGGAGACTTGTGGTGACGAGAATGAATGAGGTAACTGGCAGAAATTAAAGGTCCTGGTAGAACAAAATAGAATCCCAGAGACAGCAAATGTGATGTCTCCCAACGCCAAACAGTACGCCCTAAAATCATAAGAAAAAATCCTTTTTAGCAAGTACTGTATATGCGGTGATGTGACCCATGTATGAAGACTGGGAAAAGTTCCCTAAGCATGCAATAGTTAGCGAGACCCGATTCCCTCAGGAGGACTCTGCTACGGATAAATTCCACTCCACAAGGGATACCTAGGACACACGTTTGAATAGCTCATGTGCGTCAACATATTTAATTGTACATCTACACCAAAAACCAAGGTGAGGACAGGTGGGACACATAGGCTGTCACTTTATGTTTGGGTTGAAATAACAAATGAGAAATGGCAGGTAAAGAGGAAAGAGAAGAGGAAAATATTGCTTTGATTGTTAGTGGTAAAAATCTGAAGTTGAAAGATACAAATTAAAATGTATAAACCAAATAGCAGAAGTGTGTCAAGTTAAAAGGGGATTAGTGATGTCAAAACCTTAGTGCAATGTTAATCAAGAGCTATACAACTCTTCTTAAATAACAAAGCACACGCGTGTACACACACAAACACACACACACGCAAAACAAGTATCATCAACAAAGAAATACAGAAAACACCATCTACCTCATATGGTAAATATAGACTAAAATATGGAAGAGTTTAGAATATAAACAGAAAAATAAGAATGTTTTTTATTAATCTGTAGGTTTATCTGCCAAACCAATCATAATAATAAAAACTTAAAACATTGTTTGTAAAAAATCCACTAGTCCAGAGTCACGGGCAAAAAAATCTTTATTAAACAAAGCTTAAATATTATAACTAATAGACTAAAATTAATTTTGGGTGAAAATTAAAACTGGGGCAGAGAATATTCTTTTACACAACAGAATGCCAGCAAAACAAATTAAGATTCATTTTGGATGAAAGTTAAAATTTGGGCAGGGAATATTCTTTGTTGTGAAGAATGCCAGTAAAAACAAGTATATAGTAAAATGTTGAGAGAGAATATTCCCCATGTACATATATCAATATAATAACTAACACAGGCAGGGTGATTAATTGATGATAAAATGGTAAGAGGAAGATGGTTAGAATACAGATGTTTATACTTTTAAAACCAGTTTTCAAATTAATTGCAAATAAGGTGTCTTTACTAGGGACAGGGCTCCCAGACTCCTCCTTAACCAAGTGCCCATTCTAGCTAGTATCACGATAATGGGGATGGACACACTGGGCCTTTTCTGCCTTCGGGTGGACTGAATAGGAAGCTCATAGCATCGACTCTGCAGTGCTCCTGGCAAGATGTTTAAGCTGAATTTAATCACGAGGACCCTTTCAGGCGACTTGAGAATGTAGACCTTTGAGCCAGATAGCGGACCTGTCCTCTGCAAACAAAGCATTTGCAGCAAGAAGATAACATTGTCAATACTCTGCCCCGACGGAGTCCCGGGTGACACGCTGTCCCCTGCCAGCAGCTCTGGACTCCTGCTCTCTGCAGGATAGAAATTGACAGGAGCAGGGCTGAGGCTTGTCAATGCTGTTTGTCCATCTAAGAATTGGACACCCTTGGTACTGATCACAATTGGAGGAGGAGGAATTAAAGGAGCCTAGTGGGCTGAAATCATCAAGAGCATTCTGTGGTCTAAAATGCAATCCTCAGTGAAGGATCCCTGCAGTGACTTGTGTTTGGACTTGAACTTGCTTTGCCATTTTAGTGTTTTTTCATCAAGCGGAAAAGGCTGTGACCCCCTTTTTTTCCTGACATCCTTTCATTCTTTGCATCCTTCTGGCAGTATTTGGTGCCTGTAGGGGAGAGAGAAAAAATAATCCAATGAGAATTTTTGTCAGGTCCTCCTGAAGGCTGAGTCTGGAGGGACGGCTGCGTGATGATATCCCAGGGGCAAACCGATCTCCTGCTGGGAGCTTGAGCTGAGGGTGAGCACTGGACTGCCTGAAGGGGGAAGCACCATCCACAAGTGAGAAAACACCCCTGAATTTCTATGAACTTCCTGTCAGCCTGGGGTGCAGGATATAGGGACCCCACCTATGCCCAACCAGCAGCCGGGAACATCAGCCCCTTTCCTCCTGATCCCCTCTGTCTGGAGCAGAGTGATGGCTTTTCCTCCCAGTGAGGATGTGCTCAGCATCAATCATGCATGCTCAGACACAGAGGACTGCAGAAGGAGGACCCTCTGCAGAGAAGCCCACCCCGTGACAACTCCATGTCCCAGTGTTCTGGGGAGGAGCGAAAGGGCCATGGGTAACACTCTGGATAGAAAAAGCAGCAAGAATCTCAGACAACATCCATGTCCTCTTCCACCTTTTTAAACACAGGAGTAGTGACGCCACAGGGGTAAGACTGAACTAAGGCCACATGACTTGCTATTGACAGGCCGGAGCTAGAAGCAGGCACCGAGGCCCTTTCAATAGAGATTGGAGGAAGCCAGAGGGAAGGGTCCAATCTGGAGGTCTCAGCAGTCAGGAGAGGCTGTGGGGTTACCCTGGCTGGGACAGGATTAAGGTTCTGTAAAGAAATACGACGTCTGTGGTGTTAACTTGGTTGGTTAAAAAATTTAAAAAGAAAAAAACCCAAACATCATTATAAGTATTCTTTCAAATGGGATCAGGAAAGAAAGAAAATTAAAAAAAAAAAAACAACAAAACAGTCAAAATGAAATGAGCAGAGAGTGGGGAGTGTAACTATGGACTTACTTATTTTCCCTAATGCCCGGAAGTTGAATGCATACCTGGTTACACGTTAAGGCATTGCTAGGAATATTTTCACTATCTAGACCAACAAAACTTTGAAGTACAAGGTGAAAAGGAATAGTTTTTGTTTTACTACATTCTCTCCTCCCACTTTTTCTTTTCCCCAAGTACATTTTGGGAGAAATTTCTTTCTTTATTATTTGAGAAGGAGTCTTGCTCTGTCAGCGGGCTGGACTGTCGTGGTGCAATCTTGGCTCACTGCAACCTCCGCCTCCTGGGCTCAAGCGATTCTTCCACCTCAGCCTCGCGAGTAGTTGGGACCAGAGGTGCGTGCCACCAGGCCCGGGTCATTTTCGTAGTTTTAGTAGAGAGGGGGTTTCACCATGTTTGTCAGGATGATCTCGATCTCTTGACCTTGTGATCCGCCCACCTTGGCCTCCCAGTGTGCTGGGTTTACAGCCGTGAGCCACCACACCAGGCTGAAAGGTTCCTTGTTAGTATTTAATGTCAGCTTTAAGAGTGGCATAAAGAAGTATTCATAGGCAATCTCTTGTAGAATTTCAGTCTTGATTTGTTATTTGTTCTCTTGAGGAGAGTGAGACTAATAAGTTCTCTTTGGGGGCTTTGAGGAAGAACAATAATTGACCAAAAGTAAAACGTTCACATTGCCGTGCTGAGCCAGTTAGTGGGCTATAAAATCTGTGTGGTTAAACGTCAACTGCAAGATTTACCTTAAACTGCCAAAGAAAACACTAAATTCCACTCTATGTAATACGGGAGGTATTATTTCCATACATTAGGCGTTAGTGTAATGACTGTTTCTCACTTTGTCTTGCATTCAAAATTGAGCAAGTATATTTCAAGCAGAAGCTAAAGGTCGAATCTCTTAATTTTCTTGGTTTTCTTTCTGATTTTTTGCTATGCTGTATGAACTGTCCTGTTGAGAGGGTAATACGGATCCCATCAAATGCTGATGGATGCTCAGCCTTTCTCTGGAGTAGCCACACATGGAAAACTTCCATGTTGGCAGCCTGAGGTGGTAGAAGACCGGTTGTCTTCCTCATCTTCAGCCACATGTTAGAATCACATGGGATCATTTTAAAACTACAGACACCTAAACCGCACCCCCGAACATGTAAGTGAGAACCTCAAGGTGAGGGTTCAAGGCATGCATCTTAACTGAAATCTCACCAGGTGTTTATTCCATGGCAGCGGGATTTAGAGAGACCAAATGGAACCACCCAATTTCCCATCACTTTCTTCCCTTCCCCATTTGTCTCATGATTGGCTTTGTTTCCTGCGGTGCCATGGATTTTAGTCTTCTCTCTGACAACTTCAGTGAAATCTCTCTCTTATCAATTGTGCTGGGCCAAAGCAAAGATTGTCTTGTAGACACCTGCTTGTCTGTCATCTTGTGTATGCATAAAGCAGGTCCTGGAGTCACTTTTCTCAAAGTTAATTCAGAAAATGCTCTCTCATATACCCTGGCCTCAAGATTCGTCTGAGTCGCATTTTAGACCCGTAACTGGATGTGTAGAAATGGAAATGAGAATAAAATGGAGAGAGGTTAGACTCCTCTATCTCGTGATGTATGCAGTTTTGAAGTCCTGTCCTCTGCATGTGCTTCTGAATGTCATAAATGTCACCCAGTTAATGTCAGCACAGATGAGTCCATGAGGCGAGACTACTGAGTCCCTGGCAATTCCATCTGCACTGTCACAAGACTGCATGTCTGGGGCTGAAGACAAACCTGACTCCAGTCTGGGAGGGAACTCTCACCTATGACCCAGGTTCTAGTTTAGTTTTCTAAGTGGGACTCTCCGTGCTCAGCTTTAACACTTCTCATTCAGAGGAACAAGAGACGAGTAAGGGCTGACTTAGCTGGGTTCCTCCAAAGCCAACTCAAGAGGAAAACCTACGTGTAAATGATAAATTAAAGCAATGCTCCCTGCAGAAAGAGGCAATGGAGCTGGGGACACAGGGAGGAAAGGACAATTTTCCAAGAGAGTGTGCAATTCCAGGCAAAGAATTCTGTGTTCAGCAGCTTCAACTGTGCATGTAGAGGAGCAAAAGGAGGCCTGGCTCTCCTGTGGCCGTGAGAGGGATCCTCAAGACAACAGAAGAAGGAACAATGCAGAGTTCAGAGAGCAATGAGTAGATGGGAACAGAAAGGGCCTGGCAGGGTGGGAGGTCAGGGGGCACTGGGGTAAGACCAGACAGAGGTGACAGCAGCCGCTGGAGAGAACAAATGAGAGAGAGAGCGGCGGGAGAAGGAGCTGTCACCACAGACAGGGAGAAATAAGAAGTGAGTTCAGCTAAGAGCCGTAGATGTGATTACCTCTGCCCCCTAAGCATGAAGGCCAAGGGATCCACTTGCTGAATGGGAGTTTTCTTTTCATCATCTTTGGTTTCAGAACGCTGGAGGCGTGAACGTTGTCAGTGACGTGATCCCCTTGTGTGTTGTCTGCTGAGCCTTCGAGTGCATCATCTTCCAGCTGCGGAGGGTTCTTCATCCCAACAGAGGAGGCTAAAACCAGCTCTGAAAACAAAACGACAGCCAATGACACCCACTGGCATCCATGATCTTACCGTGACTTCCTCTTCCACCCAAAGGACGTCAAATCAGGAATGTGGCCTTGGACAAGAAAGTCCAAACGGTGAGGGGAAGCCAATAGAGTGACTTTAATATTTTCTTTTTTGTTGATTTTTCTGACATTACTCAGTAAGGACAAGTTTGCCAGGAGGCCAAGGCACTCCCGATTCACAAAAATATTCAAGAAACAAAAGATTAAGAAACACAAATAGCTTCCGGTAGATAAGGCAAAAGCAAGGGACTCACACTGTGCGTAGGCTGTTCTTTGGGGAGGGAAGAGATTATAAAAGTGAAAGTTAAATCAGAGCTGCGTCCAAACGGACATGGGGGTGCAAGGGCCTGGCAGGGTGGCGGCCCATGGGACACAGAGGTGAGACCAGACAGAGATGACAGCAGCCGCTGGAAGAGAGAAAGCAGCGGGAGAAGGAGCTGTCACCACAGACAGGGAGAAATAAGAAGTGAGTGCGGCTAAGAGCCATAGATGTGATTACCTCTGCCCCCTAAGCATGAAGGCCAAGGGATCCACTTGCTGAATGGGAGTTTTCTTTTCATCATCTTTGGTTTCAGAACGCTGGAGGCGTGAATGTTGTCAGTGACTCGATCCCCTTGTGTGTTGTCTGCTGAGCCTTCGAGTGCATCATCTTCCAGCTGCGGAGGGTTCTTCATCCCAACAGAGGAGGCTAAAACCAGCTCTGAAAACAAAACGACAGCCAATGACACCCACTGGCATCCATGATCTTACCGTGACTTCCTCTTCCACCCAAAGGACGTCAAGTCAGGAATGTGGCCTTGGACAAGAAAGTCTAAATGGTGAGGGGAAGCCAATAGAGTGACTTTAATATTTTCGTTTTTGTTGATCTTTCTGACATTACTCAGCAAGGACAAGTTTGCCAGGAGGCCAAGGCACTCCAGATTCACAAAAATATTCAAGAAACAAAAGATTAAGAAACACATAATCTTCCGGTAGATAAGGCAAAAGCAAAGGACTCACACTGTGTGTAGGCAGTGCTTTGGGGAGGGAAGAGATCATAAAAGTGAAAGTTAAATCAGAGCTGCGTCCAAACGGACGTGGGAGTGGAAGGGCCGGGCAGGGTGGCGGCCCATGGGGCACAGAGGTGAGACCAGACAGAGGTGACAGCAGCCGATGAGAAAAGAACCGGGGAAGACTGAACCTGGACAATTTACAAAACTTGCGTAATTATATGATCTACTGCATATATATATATACACACTACGTAGCATACACACCAAATGTACATCACATACATGGCAAATGATGTAAATGCATGTATCTGTAGATATTAATCTAATGAAAAACTCATATATAGGGATTTGGGAGATATTTAATGTAACAGTGTAATCAATATTCTGTTCCATTGAAATTGAAAAAAAAATAGAAATATGAGAAGAATGAGAAAGAAAAGGTGTGCAAAGAAACAGATGACCTGTGAGACACCAGGGAGAAATGACCAAGGAAGCTGTGAGTGAGACACAGGCATTCACCCTGTGCTCTTACCGGGAGCCTGGCTCTGGCCCTGGACTCCATGGAACATGAGGAAGACAACGTGCGTTTGAGCCAGTGTGTTGGGTCTTGGCTGGGAGTGTAAGAATCCATAGTGAAACAGAGAATCTGGTGGGAAGAAATCAGTTTAAATAAGTTACACGGCGCGTGTCAAGGACTGCACATCCCCCGACACCCGCTGAGTGCCTTCCAAGTGTCCTCTCTACGGACCCAAATGGTGCTCGTTATTTCACGTGACCCTCCCTCCTCCTGAGGACGGGGGTCCCCGTATTCCTCAGCTGAGGGCTCCAGGAGGAGATATGGACCAGGACGAAGAGTGAGAATGAACAGGATCCAGGGTTTTAAGGAAATCTGAGCAGAAGTGGACCCCTGTGAGAAGGAAACTGAGGACATGATCGAGGACATGAGTGGAGATGATGAACTAAATGCATTTTTATAAAGAGACTGATGTGAACACTTCCCATGTGAAGATTGCCCTTTGTTTTCAAAAGAGCAGAGAAAAGAGAAAGAGGAGCTGGACGGGGCATGAGACTGACATGTTGGTCCAGGATTTACCCTGGTCCTGAATGTGCCTCATAGGTTGTCACTGAAAGTGCCTGAGAGTGGAGAACTGGCTTCATGGGGGATGGGGAAGGAGAGGAAGAAAACTGACAGAGGAGTGTGTGTGAGAAAGGAAAGGAATAGGGGACCCTAGAGAACAGAGAGCGTCACAACTGCTCGACCTCAGAGAAGACATAGTCTGTGAAGTCACTTTCTAAATGTAAACTTGGCAGAAAGACAGATGAGATAACACGTATTTATAGGTCTATTGAGCAATTGCTATTGAATCAGGCCCTTTGGAAATTATAATAAATATTCTCAGCAATGATTACCGGTAGACAGTATTTTGTAGGTAGCTCAGATGAGAAAACAGAGATTCGTATACCAAAAAGACAAAATCCTCGGCCAAAGTGAACAACGAGGAGGAGGCAAACCCAGGACCTGAGAGCAGATTTTGTCCTCAGCCCCAGGCTCTGGCTCAGCTCACTGGGCTGGAGTATCATGGATTTAACTTGACCCCGAGTGAGCACGGAGAGGCCCCATTCTCTGCTCCACCCGCAGCACCGTGACCACCAAGACCTGGACTAGACCTTCCTGTCCCCTTTCCTTCCCTACCTTGGAAGGAGCATTGGATCCCAGAATCAGCATTGACTGTGAAGCTGCAGGTGGTGATGGAAAGGCCCCGCCTGGCTAAGCCATTCCCACAGTCAGACCCTTGATCCAGCTGTAGTCGCAGACAGCTCAGCACCAGGGTGCTTGGCTCCGGCTGTGTCTGTGACACCTGCACCTCTGACAGGCGGTGGCTCAAGTCTCCACCCCAAGTCCCTTGGGGACAGGCGGCCTGGGTGGAAGCTGAAAGGAGAAGGGGCTTCAGTAGGAACAATCTCAGTTTTCCCTTTGTTAAGCACACCCAGAACACCCATCCCTGCTCTCCCTGCCTCTCAGTAAAGCCACCCAGGCCACACAGACAGACATCATGTAAATGCCACTGCTGATCTGATCTGGCAGGAAGGAGGCAGAATTCAGGCGGTCATGCTCTCCCATCGCTGACCTCCTGCTGTGTGGCCCAGCTCCTAACAGGTCATGGACCCACAACGGTCCAAGGCCCCTGAGCTGGGGATCCCTGGAGTAGAGAATCTGTATCGGACACAGGAAGTATAAAACGGCCTCTGAAATCATGGTGCACCACTGCCTGGATGTGTGGATGGCCAGAGAAGAGATAAGGCCCCTGTTCAAGGTGTGCAGTTAGCAACATAATTTCTGAAAATAGAGACTCCCTATCTTACGGAAGAAGGTTTGTTATGCAAATATATCCGGATGGGCCACTGTGGCCAAAACCTTGCTATAAGTCCTGACCTCTTTCCTGTTTTCATGTCCACAGCCTGTTCTTGTGAGAAGAAGCCATGTGACCGAGGAAGCACTTGGGACAGGAAAAGAGGAAGTTCCTCCCACTGGATATCTGTGACTAAAAATGGAGCCAAGAGTCAGATTCAAAACAGGCTCAGTTGACAGCGCCTGCCTGCATGGATGGTCTGTCTCTGTGACACAAGTTGCAGAAACAAAACATACAGAGGCTGCCTGGGAGGACCGTGGAGTTCTGTGACCTTCAGGCTGGAGTACTCACAGGCTCCATCCAGAGCAGAGCATGCCAGCTGATCCTCCAATGAGGACAAGGTGTCACTATAAGGCTGGTGGCAGTCAGACAGGTCACACTGAACTGAAGGAGTCAAGTACATGTCATCCAGGGAGTCTTCTGGGGCTTCCTGCTCCTTCAACTTTAGTAGCTCCTGGCTCAGCCTGGGGTGAAGAAGACGGAAGAGAAACAGCGGACAGGACCGAAACCACCGCACCCAGCTGGTTCTAGAGGGAGGACCACGGGAGAGACCGGAGGAAGCCAATACCGTCCGCTCAGAGAGACACAAGCATCCTTCCCTGTGCCGAGCAGGAGACAGAGCGGCAGGTGCTCAGTGCACCGGGCGGACAACGAGCTGGGGAGGAAGAGATGGAGGGATCCCCGTGGGAAACTGCCAGGACACAGTGCATTCGGCACTTCTACACACATTTTGTTGAAATTAGCATCAGAGGCCAAATGAATACAGGTTCTTGAATCTTCACAGAGAGAGTTCCTGTATCCTCAACCTCACTTGTTCTCAAAAGCGTGAGCACGACATGAGTTGTTTTCATTCACTTTCCTGCTAGCAAATACTTGCAAACAGGGAAATGCCAAAGAGGCAGACAGCGGGTGACATCAGGAAATCCCTGAGTTTGGTCAGTTCACCTGGCTCAAGTGACTGTCAGTTCCGATGCTTGAAAAGGATTAAGAAATTGAAACGTATTCAAGTACCACAATAAAGAAGATATTGTTAAAGAGTCCTGTGCAGTTGGCTGAATGGGTAGAACAGTTCTATTCATCACTTTTTTCCTATTTTCCCGGGATCTCTGGTCTCCAGGTGTCACTTTTGAGCTAACACCCCACAAGTCCAGTTACCTGGGGGGCACGGGCGCCTTCCCTTCCTCTTCCTCATGATCACTTTGATTTCCTGTAAACAAATGCGGAAGAGCAGGTTACAGTCAGCAAATCACACTTCACACAGGACTAAATGAGTGTCCAGTCACAGCACAGGGACATCAATATCCTCAGTGTATGAAAATGATATTCTGACAGGCGGAATCTAATGTTCTCTAGATCAAGTCTCATCAGAAGTAGCTCAGCCTGCTTTCCAGATCCATGGGACAGAATCTCCTTCATCTGATAGATCATAATCACATATCCTCTGACCTAAGTCAGTGCAAACAATTAAAGAAAACATTTTCCCCATAATCTTCAAAACTGGCCCTAACTACTCTCCAGAAGTGTTGCTGCAATACTGATTTACCTCATCATATATCCTGCTCGATGAATTGTTAGAGAAATTTCTATTTCTATTTGTCCTGGTGTCAAGGTGACTGCATAGCTAAGACAAGCTGACTTACAGGAGACCAAGACTGAGGCCGAGAAGAGTGAAACCAGGAAAACGTCATCTCCACATACATAGACAAGGCTGTCAGTGGCCGTGGACAAGCATAGAAACTCCATGGACAGTGAACAGGGAAACGATGACATCATTACAGGTGACAAGGGGCATAGGAACCGGGCCAGAAGGCTGACAGATACCTCCTGTACACCTCCTGTACAAAGGTGGCTAGGAATTTGTCACACCTGCCTGTGGTCCAGTAACCTGATACTGGGGCCAGGGAGAAGTGGGAAGCCATCGGGCCGACTGACATCTGTATTAAATAGGCCATCCTAGTCTCCCCTCCCTTCCTCCCTCCATTCCTTCCCTCCTTCCTTCTTTTCTCCTTTCATCTTTTTTTTTGAAACAGAGTCTCTCTTTTACGCAGGGTGGAGTGCAGGGGTGCAATCCTGACTCACCGCAGCCTCAACTTCCTGTGCTCAGATGATTCTCCGACCTCAGCCTCCTGTAGTTGGGACCACAGGTATGCATCACTGTGCCGGGGTAATTTTTCGAATTCTTTGTAAAGATGGATTTGACCACATTTCCCAAACTGATCTTGAACTCCCAAACTCATGTGATCCACCCTGGGCCTCCCAAAGTGCGGAAATTACAGGTGTGAGCCACTGCCCCCAGCTGCATCCTACTTTCTGATCCAAACCAATGTGTATGTATACAGCCTGTGCTCAGAATTGACCTTCCTCAGCCTAGACAGAGGGGCGAGGGACAAAGAATATGGAGGCTACCTGGGAGAATGTTTAGAGCATCCTCCCCTTCATCCTGAGGGCTTTCAATGTCTAAAATCAGAGCAGAGTCGACTTTGTCTTCCTCAAATGTGACTTTGGCGCTCCTGTGAGGCTGGCTGGAGTCGGAAGGCTTGTCGCTGTTTGAAGAAAGGACAGCGCATTCCTCCAGAGAGTCCTGAGGGACTTCCTTTTCCTCAGCCTTCTGAACGTCCCTGATGAACCAGGTACGACAGAGATGACAAGGATTAAATCATGAGGGATAGGACCCCAGGACTTGCTATGTGTTTGTGCGTGTGTGTGTGTGCATGTGTGTGCATGTGTGTGTGTGTGCGTGTGTGCGTGTGTGTGTATGTATATATTTATAGCACATCTATATCTATATCTATATATTTTGAGATGACACAGATTAAACCAGGAGGGATGGAGCCCCAGGAGTTTCCAGCTGGTTTTGCTGGGATGCATAAGGTAGTGGTCCCAGAAAGCAAAGGGGAGGTTCAGTTCAAGAGGGAAGAGACAATCCTCCTCTCTCTGCCACAGAGCATGGCTGCCATGGGAACCAGAGAGGAAGAGAGCAGCTGGTGTTCATTGCACTGGACAGACAGGAGCTGAGGAAGACAGAGACTCAGCTGCTTCTGTATGGTACAGTCTTCACAGCACACACACAGAACCAAAGACAGCTGCCACACTGTGTGTCTAAGCTGGGTTGTATTTAACATACTGTAGTCAAGGAAACACAGGTGTCTGAGCCACGGTAGACCCCAGAGATGGTGCTGGTATGCATTCTAGATTTTTTAAAATATTCACAGTGTGACATGAAATGTCCATTATTTCAGGTACTTTTCCTGGTGTTTAACTTTGCTAGATGCTTCCCAATTCCTCTGCTTCTTGCCTCTTTGCTGTTTATCTTCCCTAACAAGAGTCTAAAGACAACCATGTGGAAAGCGGCTTTGCATCTCGTCCTGGCTTCCCTACAGGGGAGGACAGGTCTCCTCTGTGTGTGCAGGAAGTCCCGAAGGCTAGTGAGGTCATCGAGGGTCGTGCTTACAGGTACCATGAAGACAATGGACAGGCATGTTAACGGGGCTATTTCCTTGTTGGTGAGTGCGTGAAATCAGCGCACTCTGCAGCTATCTGTATCCTGCATCTGGAATCTGTGACTACCCTCACCTGCCTTGTGTTCTTTCTGAGACCGTTTCCATATTTGACCACCCATTACCCGCTTCTGATTATTCTGTGTTACCTGGAAGCAGCTGATTCCTGTACTTCATCGACCTCCTCATCTGTATCATCTTCATCCTCCTCTTCATCATTTTCTGGAACTACAGAAGCATCTATTCAGATATTTCCCACTTCACCCACTGGAATCACAGTCAGTCCTATGTGTACTGAGTCATGAACATGCATATATGGGTCTGCATTGTACTGAAAACTCTCATATTTTATCTTTATCCTGACAGGTTGTCGTGATCCATGAGGCAACGTGTTTCTGATCCAGAGGGTCACCATCAAGATGTGGCCAAATAGTGAAAAGACATCTTGCTCCCCATATTACTGGAGGCTTGCCCAGCCTCTTTCTAAGCTTCAGCAGCTGTCTCCCCAATCCTGCCTCACTTCTGATACCCAGGCACAGGCTCTGTGTCCTGTTACAGCTTATATTAAAACCTGTATCTTTCTCTTATGACAGGACAAACTAACTTGTCTCACAGTACTCCACACATCGGGGACCTCGTGTTCCCTCCAAGAGGCTTCCACTGTTTTATCCAAGAACACACTCTACACATTGAGTGCTTCAAATAGACGGCTTCCTGCCACCAAGTGCCCCCACATCACGTGCCTTCTCCAACACCACACAGCAAGGGGCTTTATCTCATCGTGAAGTATAGTCGTAAGTGTTCCCCCATTTGAATGCAAGAGACAATTTGTCTGCCTTTACAGATGTAGAGACAGGAACTCACGAATGATAAATTAATCAGTTCCCCACAGTTACTAACGACACTGCTGAAGATAGAGCCTGGAACCCTCATTCTTAGTCCAGGGCGCTTTTTACTCTAACATGCTGCCTCCTGCCACAGCCTCCTTCCTGTCCGTTAAAACTGGATGGATGCCGCCTCTTGCCCCGAAGCCCATGTTCCAGCAAGAAATGAGGAGCCATTTGCAATACTGTGACCTCCAACCCCATGGGTTTTCCATCTCAGTTTTTGCCCAGGAAGTCCTGGTCATGTCATGGCTACAAATTTTTAGTGGAAGGAAATAGAATTGTCATTGTGGAGGTGTGGCTGTCTGGGGACTTTCATAAGCCTGGAGCTGTGTCATCAGGGTCTGTGACCACCTTACCTGGGCTGAGACTGCTCACATAACGATCTGCCAGCCTGGGCCCCTCAGCTGGCTGTACTCGGAGGTCCTGACCCTGGGACGTGTCAAGGTCATCAGGAGTGAGGAGGGCCTTGAAATGCTGATTCAGTGAGTAGGACACATCTTGCCCTTCCTGTAACTTCTCCCGTAACTGGGTCAGCTCCTTTGCCTCAGAGTGAACCCGGGCTTTATATTGCCTACGGTGAGATAGCAGAGAAGGGTTAATAACGGAAAGTGATGAGTGATCAGTTCTGATACGACAATGGAGTTTTGTGTGAGAATGTCCTCAAGGAGCCCTCCAAGCAGAAGGTCACAACATGTTTGGGAAAATGCCTGTGGTCCAGAGGAATATAAATGTGCATGTGTGGGCATGTGTGTGTGTGTGTGCATGTGTGTGTATATGTATATATTTATAGCACATCTATATCTATATCTATATCTATATCTATATCTATATCTATATCTATATCCTTTGAGATGACAAAGATTAAACGAGGAGGGATTGAGCCCCAGGAGTTTCCAGCTGGTTTTGCTGGGACGCATAAGGTAGTGGTCCCAGAAAGCAAAGGGGAGGTTCCGTTTAAGAGACAATAGGTAATCCTTCTCTCTCTGCAACAGAGCATGGCTGCCATGGGAACCAGAGAGGAAGAGAGCAGCTGGTGTTCATTGCACTGGACAGACAGGAGCTGAGGAAGACACAGACTCAGCTGCTTCTGTATGGTACAGTCTTCACAGCACACACACAGAACCAAAGACAGCTGCCACACTGTGTGTCTAAGCTGGGTTGTATTTAACATACTGTGGTCAATGAAACACAGGTGTCTGAGACACTGTAGATCCCTGAGATTGCTTGCCTTCTAGATTTTTAAAATTTTCATATTGTGATATGAAATGTACATTTTTCCATGTACTTTTCTTGGTGTTTAGCTGTGCTAGATGCTTCCCCATTTCTCTGCTTCTTGCCTCTTTGCTGTTTACCTTCCCTAATAGGAGTCTAAAGACAACCATGTGGAAAGCGGCTTTGCATCTCATCCTTGCTTCGCTACAGGGGAGGATAGGTCTCCTCTGTGTGTGCAGGAAGTCCCGAAGGCTAGTGAGGTCATCGAGGGTCGTGCTTACAGGTACCATGAAGACAATGGACAAGGATGTTAACAGGGCTATTTCCTTGTTGGTGAGTGGGTTAAATCAGTGCACTCTGCAGCTATCTGTACCCTGCATCTGGAATCTGTGACTACCCTCACCTACCTTGTGTTCTTTCTGAGACCTTTTTCGTATTTCACCACCCATTACCCGCTCCTGATTATTCAGGGTTACCTGGGGGCAGCTGATTCCTGTACTTCATTGACCTCCTCATCTGCATCATCTTCATCCTCCTCTTCATCATTTTCTGGAACTACAGAAGCATCTATTCAGATATTTCCCACTTCACCCACTGGAATCACAGTCAGCCCTATGTGTACTGAGACATGAACATGCATATATGGGTCTGCATTGCAATGAAAACTGTCATGTTTTGTGTTTATCCTGACAGGTTTTCGTGATCCATGAAGCAACATGTTTCTGATTCAGAGGGTCACCATCAAGATGTGGCCAAATAGTGAAAAGACATCTTGCTCCCCATATTACTGGAGGCTTGCCCAGCCTCCATCTAAGCTTCAGCAGCTGTCTCCCGAATCCTGCCTCACTTCTGATACCCAGGCACAGGCTCTGTGTCCTGTTACAGCTTACATTAAACCTGTATCAGTCTCTTAACGACAGGACAAACTAACTTGTCCCACAGTACTCCACACATCGGAGACTTCATGGGCCCTCCAAGAGGCTTCCGCTGTCTTATCCAGGAACACACGCTCCACGTGGAGTGCTTCAAATAAACGGCTTCCTGCCACCAAATGCCCCCACATCACGTGCCTTCTCCAACACCACACAGCAAGGGGCTTTATCTCATCGTGAAATATAGTCATAAGTGTTCCCCCATTTGAATGCAAGAGACAATTTGTCTGCCTTTACAGATGTAGAGACAGGAACTCACAAAGGATAAATTAATCAGTTCCTCACAGTTACTAACGACACTGCTGAAGATAGAGCCTGGAACCCTCATTCTTAGTCCAGGGCTCTTTTTACTCTAACACCCTGCCTCCTGCCACAGCCTCCTTCCTGTCCTTTAAAACTAGTCAAATGCCACCTCTTGCCCTGAAGCCCATGTTCCAGCAAGAAATGAGTATTTGCAACACTGTGACCTCCAACCCCATGGGTTTTCCATCTCAGTTTTTGCCCAGGAAGTCCTGGTCATGTCATGGTTACGAATTTTTAGTGGAAAGACGTAAAATTGTCATTGTGGAGTTGTCGCGATCTGGGGACTTTCATAAGCCTGGGGCTGTGTGTCATCAGGGCCTGTGCCCACCTTACCTGGGCTGAGCCTGCTCACATAACGATCTGCCAGCCTGCGCCCCTTAGGCAGCTGTACTCGGAGGTCCTGACCCTGGGACGTGTCAAGGTCATCAGGAGTGAGGAAGGCCTTGAAATGCTGATTCAGTGAGTGGGACGCATCTCTCCCTTCCCGTGACTTCTCCCGTAACTGGGTCAGCTCATTTGCCTCAGAGTGAACCAGGGCTTTATATTGCCTACGGTGAGATAGCAGAGAAGGTTTAATAACGGAAAGTGATGAGTGATCAGTTCTGATACGGCAATGGAGGTTTATGTGAGAATGTCCTCAAGGAGCCCTCCAAACAGAAGGTCACAACATGTTTGGGAAAGTGCCTCTCGTCCAGAGAAATGTGTGTGTGTGTGTGTGTGTGTGTGTGTGTGTGTGTGTGTGTGTGTGTGTATGTATGTATGTATCTGTAGCATATCTATATCTATATCTATATCTATATCTATATCTATATCTATATGCTTTTGGATGACAAAGATTAAACAAGGAGGGATTGGACCCCAGGATTTTCCAGCCGGTTTTGACAGGACGCATAAGGTAGTGGTCCCAGAAAGCAAAGGGGATGGTCTGTTTAAGAGACAACAGGCAATCCTTCTCTCTCTGCAAAAGAGCATGGCTGCCATGGGAACCAGAGAGGAAGAGAGCAGCTGGTGTTCATTGCACTGGACAGACAGGAGCTGAGGAAGACAGAGACTCAGCTGCTTCTGTATGGTACAGTCTTCACAGCACACACACAGAACCAAAGACAGCTGCCACACTGTGTGTCTAACCTGGGTTGTATTTAACATACTGTGGGCAAGGAAATACAGGTGTCTGAGCCACGGTAGATCCATGAGATGGTGTGCCTCCTGGACTTTTTAAAATTTTCACATTGTGACATGAAATGTAGATTTTTCCAGGTACTCTTCTTGGCATTTAGCTGTGCTAGATGCTTCCCAGTTCCTCTGCTTCTTGCCTCTTTGCTGTTTACCATCCCTAACAGGAGTCTAAAGACAATCATGTGGAAAGCGGCTTTGCATCTCGTCCTGGCTTCGTTACAGGGGAGGACAGGTCTCCTCTGTGTGTGCAGGAAGTCCAGAAGGCTAGTGAGGTCATCGAGGGTCGTGCTTACAGGTACCAGGAAGACAATGGACAAGGATGTTAACAGGGCTATTTCCTTGTTGGTGAGTGGGTGAAATCAGCGCACTCTGCAGCTATCTGTATCCTGCATCTGGAGTCTGTGACTACCCTCACCTGCCTTGTGTTTTTTCTGAGACCTTTTCCATATTTCACCACCCATTACCCCTCCTGATTATTCAGTGTTACCTGGGGGCAGCTGATTCCTGTACTTCGTCGACCTCCTCATCTGTATCATCTTCATCCTCCTCTTCATCATTTTCTGGAACTACAGAAGCATCTATTCAGATATTTCCCACTTCACCCACTGGAATCACAGTCAGCCCTATGTGTACTGATGAACATGCATATATGGGTCTGCATTGTACTGAAAACTCCCATATTTTATCTTTAACCTGACAGGTTTCTATAATCCATCAGACAACGTGTTTCTGATCTGGAGGGTCCCATCAAGATGTGGCCGAATAGTGAAAAGAAATCTTACTCCCCATATTATTAGAGGCTTGCCCAGCCTCTCTCTAAGCTTCAGCAGCTGTCTCCCCAATCCTGCCTCACTTCTGATACCCAGGCACTTGCTCTGTGTTGTGTTACAGCTTATATTAAAACCTGTATCTTTCTCTTAACGACAGGGAAATCTAACTTGTCCCACAGTACTCCACACATGGGGGACTTTGTGGGCCTTCCAAGAGGCTTCCGCTGTTTTATCCAGGAACACACGCTCCACGTGGAGTGCTTCAATTAGACGGCTTCCTGCCACCAAATGCCCACACGTCAACTGCCTTCTCCAACACTACACACAAGGGGCTTTGTCTCATTGTGAAATATAGTCGTAAGTGTTCCCACATTTGAATGCAAGAGACAATTTGTCTGCCTTTACAGACGTAGACACAGGAACTCAGGAAGGATAAATTAATCAGTTCCTCACAGTTGCTAAAGACACTGCTGAAGATAGAGCCTGGAACCCTCAGCCTTAGTCAGGGCTCTTTTTACTCTAACATGCTGCCTCCTTTCACAGCCTCCTTCCTGTCCTTTACAACTGGACGGATGCTCCCTCTTGCCCCAAAGACCACGTTCCAGCAAAAAATGAGGAGACATTTGCAATACTGTGACCTCCAACCCCATGGGTTTTCCATCTGTTTTTGCCCAGGAAGTCCTGGTAATGTCATGGTTACAAATTTTTAGTGGAAGGAAATAGAATTGTCATTGTGGAGGTGCGGTGGTCTGGGGAATTTCATAAGCCTGAGGCTGTGTGTCATCAGGGCCTGTTCCCACCTTACCTGGGCTGAGGTTGTTGATATAACGCTCTGCCAGCCTGCGTCCTTTAGCCAGCTGTGCCTGAGAGTGAACCAGGGCTTTATATTGCCTACGGTGAGATAGCAGAGAAGGTTTAATAACGGAAAGGGATGAGTGATCAGTTCTGATATGGCAATGGAGGTTTATGTGAGAATGTCCTTAAGGAGCCCTCCAAGCAGAAGGTCACAACATGTTTGGGAAAGTGCCTCTCATCCAGAGAAATTGTGTGTGTGTGTGTGTGTGTGTGTGTGTGTGTGTGTGTGTATGTATGTATGTATGTATCTGTAGCGTATCTATATCTATATCTATATCTATATCTATATCTATATCTGTATCTGTATCTATATCTATATCTATATCTATATGCTTTTGGATGACAAAGATTAAATGAGGAGGGATTGGACCCCAGGATTTTCCAGCTGGTTTTGACAGGACACATAAGGTAGTGGTCCCAGAAAGCAAAGGGGATGGTCTGTTTAAGAGACAACAGGCAATCCTTCTCTCTCTGCAACAGAGCATGGCTGCCATGGGAACCAGAGAGGAAGAGAGCAGCTGGTGTTCATTGCACTGGACAGACAGGAGCTGAGGAAGACAGAGACTCAGCTGCTTCTGTATGGTACAGTCTTCACAGCACACACACAGAACCAAAGACAGCTGCCACAGTGTGTCTAACCTGGGTTGTATTTAACATACTGTGGGCAAGGAAATACAGGTGACTGAGCCACGGTAGATCCCTGAGATGGTGTGCTTCCTGGACTTTTTAAAATTTTCACATTGTGACATGAAATGTAGATTTTTCCAGGTACTCTTCTCGGCATTTAGCTGTGCTAGATGCTTCCCAGTTCCTCTGCTTCTTGCCTCTTTGCTATTTACCATCCGTAACAGGAGTCTAAAGACAACCATGTGGAAAGCGTCTTTGCATCTCGTCCTGGTTTCACTACAGGGGAAGACAGGTCTCCTCTGTGTGTGCAGGAAGTCCCGAAGGCTAGTGAGTTCATCGAGGGTTGTGCTTACAGGTACCATGAAGACAATGGACAAGGATGTTAACAGGGCTATTTTCTTGTTGGTGAGTGGGTGAAATCAGCGCACTCTGCAGCTATCTGTATCCTGCATCTGGAATCTGTGACTACCCTCACCTGCCTTGTGTTCTTTCTGAGACCTTTTCCATATTTCACCACCAATTACCCCTCCCGATTATTCAGTGTTACCTGGGGGCAGCTGATTCCTGTACTTCATCGACCTCCTCATCTGTATCATCTTCATCCTCCTCTTCATCATTTTCTGGAACTACAGAAGCATCTATTCAGATATTTCCCACTTCACCCACTGGAATCACAGTCAGCCCTATGTGTACTGAGACATGAACATGCATCTATAGGTCTGCATTGTACTGAAAACTCTCATATTTTATTTTTAATCAGACAGGTTTTCCTGATTCATGAGGCAACCTGTTTCTGATTTGGAGGGTCATCATCAAGATTGGCCAAATAGTGAAAAGACATCTTGCTCCCCATGTTACTGGAGGTTTGCCCAGCCTCTCTCTAAGCTTCAGCAGCTGTCTCCCCAGCCCTGCCTCACTTCTGATACCCAGGCATAGGCTCTGTGTTTTGTTACAGCTTGCTTTAAAACCAGTATCTTTTTCTTATGACAGGACAAACTAACTTGTCCCACAGTACTCCACTCGTGGGCTCTCCAAGCGACTTCGTGGGCCCTCCAAGCGACTTCTGCTGTCTTATCCAGGAATACACGCTCCACGTGGAGTGCTTCAAGTAGACGGCTTCCTACCACCAAATGCCACCACGTCAAGTGCCTTCTTTAACACCACACAGCAAGGGGCTTTATCTCATCGTGAAATATAGTCGTAAGTGTTCCCACATTTGAATGCAAGAGACAATTAGTCTGCGTTTACAAATTTAGAGACAGGAACTCAGGAAGGATAAATTAATTGGTTCCCCACAGTTGCTAAAGACACTGCTGAAGATAGAGCCTGGAACCCTCATTCTTAGTCCAGGGCGCTTTTTACTCTAACACTCGGCCTCCTGTCACAGTCTCCTTCTTGTCCTTTAAAACTGGACGGATGCCACCTCTGGCCCTAAAGACCACGTTCCAGCAAGAAATGAGGAGACATTTGCAAAACTGTGACCTCGAACTCCATGGGTTTTCCATCTCAGTTTTGGCCCAGGAATTCCTGGTCATGTCATGGTTACGAATTTTTAGTGAAACGAAATAAAATTGTCATTATTTATGTGTCACTATCTGGGGACTTTCATAAGCCTGGGGCTGTGTGTCATCAGGGCCTGTGCCCACCTTACCTGGGCTGAGCCTGCTCACATAACAATCTGCCAGCCTGCGCCCCTTAGCTGGCTGCACTCGGAGGTCCTGACCCTGGGACGTGTCAAGGTCATCGGGAGTGAGGAAGGCCTTAAAATGCTGATTCAGTGAGTGGGACGCATCTCTCCCTTCCCGTAACTTCTCTCGTAACTGGGTCAGCTCCTTTGCCTGATAGTGAACCAGGGCTTTATATTCCCTACGGTGAGATAGCAGAGAAGGTTTAATAACGGAAAGTGATGAGTGATCAGTTCTGATACTGCAATGGAGGTTTATGTGAGAATGTCCTCAAGGAGCCCTCCAAGCAGAAGGTCACATGTTTGGGGTAATGCCTGTGGTCCAGAGAAATATGTGTGTGTGTTTATATCTACACCATATCTATATCTATATATTTTGAGGTGACAAAGATTAAATCACAAGGAATTGAAATCCAAGAATTCCCAAATGGTTTTGACATGAGGCATAAGGTAGTGGTCCCAGAAAGCAAAGGGGAGGTTCCGTTTAAGAGGGAACAAAAAGTCCTCCATTCTCTGCAACAGAATACGGCTGCTGTATTATGTATATATAACATAATAATAAGTAAATCTTTATTTATTTTTAAAAGCATGGCATGGTGACTCAATGCCTGTGATCTGAGCACTTTGAGATGCTGAGGTGGGCAGAACCCGAGATCAGGAGTTCCAACACAGCCTGGCTCACATGGTGAAACTCTGTCTCTACTAAAAATACAAAAATGAGCCAGGTATGGTGGTGCACACCTGTAGTCCCAGCTACTCGGGAGGCCGAGACAGGAGAATTGCTTGAACCTTGGAGGCGTCCTCTGTATCAGAGGGAGCTCCTGTGAGACCCTCTGTGAAATTCCATTCATTTTTTGCTTCTGGAAACAAAAGTCAGTGTCTTCCCAAATCGGTTTCAAGAGGATGTCCTTTCACCTCCTCACTTTAGCCATGGACATTTCTACGTGAAAATTCACATAGTGCATCGGGCAGTGACTGGAAACAGAGCCATGCACAGAAATGTGGCCAGGTGCAGAAGGGGTGAATTGTAAAGATGAAAGAGGAAAAGAACGACAGGTCAAGAAGGCAGCATTGACTGACCGAATGAGTTGCTGCAGTCAGCCAGAAGGTGACTCTCAGCGTAAATGGGATGGATTGTACTAAATGCTGCTGGGTGGTTCACTTTCTTGTAATTAATTTTGGATATGCAAATTTGGGCTCAAGATTAGTTGTTATCAAAAGAGTAAACACAGCTCAGGGAACAACTGCAACCCGTAACTCGCTAAGGTTCCTCTTCTGCTTCATGAGTGTTGGTGTGAAATGTGTCTGCCATGGAAATGCCTGTCCTGGTCCAGGCCCAGCTTAGCTCCTGCTTCTCCCAGCTGAACTGCTGCACGTCAGAGATCACAGCCCTGCCCACCTGCCTGTCCCCCCGGCGTCTGCTCACCTGAGCTCCTCAGCTTGCCTCAGCTTCTCTGCCAGCTTCTCCTCTATGAACCGCATTTCATCCCTCAGCACAGAGTCTATGATGTCTTTGTACTCTTCACACTCTGAGAAAAGACAGTCACGCCTGCCTCAGTGGAAGGCTGGACAGGCTGCTGTGGTCACTGCCTACATGGCAGGTGGCAGTGTCCGTCCCAAGGACAAAAGCATCCCACTATCAGGCTCCAGCAAGGCATTTCCTCATTTTAAATTATCAACCTCCCAACTTGCTGGCATCTGATACTCTCTCTCCAACTTAGAGATGGGGAAAAAGAAACTCAATGGCACAAATCAAGTGACTTGTCAAGATAATTCACCTGGAATGAGACAGAGTCAGAATTCACAGCCCCCAAGGTCTGACTCTTAGTTTTGCCCATGTTCCCGAGCCTTGCAGCGTCTCCTCTCGAACACTCTATGGGGGCATGAAGTACTGATATTCTGGACGGTAGGAAATGCCCTTAGGGCTATGGGACTCATGGATTCCCTGGGACTGGGAATTTCAAGCACAAATTTGTCAAAGATTTGAAAAATCCAATCTGAATATAATGGCATAAGATATGAGGCATTAGACCCTGAAATCATAAAAGAAATATGGCCAAATACTAATAAAGTTTGAATTGTTAGAAATAGTAGAATAAAGAACTAATAGTGTTTACTCTGTGCCAAGCATTGTTCTAGGAGATTTAGAAGAAACAGCTCATGTAATTTATTGCAGCAATTTACAGAGGTAGGTATTATTATAATACCCACGAACAGATGAGGAAACTGAGGCAGAGACAAGCTAGGCCACTTGGATGGAGCCCAGGAGTCGGGCCCAGGCTCCCTACTCCACACGCCACACTGTGACCTCCACAATGTCTAATGTGCCATCTGTCTTCCTCTTTAGAATAAGAGCCTTTGCCCCAAGAGGCAGGACTTCCCTCTCCCCAGGGCACTTCCTGCTCTGGATGCCCTCACGTACAGATGCCACGCTTACCATCAGGAGCAGTCTCCTCCTTCAGCTCCTTGGAGCAGGTACTCTGTACTGTCACCACGTTTCCCCCGGGGTCCCCAGAACAGAGATTTGCCTACTGGGCCTCAAAGAAGCTTAAACTGAACGGTAGTTCTTTGGTCCTAGACATTTACCAATACACTACAAGTTATCTGTCTGCGGGATCTTACAGGATACAGAAAGGATTCTCGGAAACAGGATTGAGCATCTTGCTGAGGAAAGTAAGTGCGTCTGTGCCTGTGTCAGAGTCAGTAAGCAGGATTGTAACTCTAGTCCCACCTCACATGGGACCGCTAACGTGGAAACGTTGCTAAACGCATCGTGCCTCCCTTTGCCATCCTTAACACCATGAAGTTAAAATACCCATTTCTATTTTCCTAGAACTAAGGAAAGGATGAAATTAATTTAGATGAAGGGACCATTGAGTATCTCAGAGAGAAGCAGGCGCTTATTCGTCACTTTGGTGATAGCGAATTGATAGAACTTACTGAATTTCTTGAGCTGCTTGGCCAGAGAGTAGGCAGTAGCTTGACTTACAAGAAATTTCTCTTTGAGGTCTTGGAACTGCCGTTGACTCTCTGCCAGCTGGGAGCGCAATTCCAGGTTGATTTCTAGGATGTTCATCTCTGCCCTCTCCCTGGATAAATGTCCAGCAGATACCAGCATGCTGACGTTGGTGGCAGAAGATGAATAACAGGGACTAGGGAGAAGAAACCCAAACACAAGATGGGTCAAAAACCAGTGAAACCGAATAGGTGTAGTCAGCACTGAGGGAGGACAACAGCTGGGATGGTTGACTTACGGTTAAGAAGACCTTGATCAACACCCCACAGCACTTTAGAGTCTTTAACAGCAGAAACAGCGTGTAGGACGCCTGAGCTCAGAGCCGAAGGCACTGCCTGTAGCTCAGACTCTACAAGAGTGAGGGAGGTCGCAGCCGGTGTGCCAGGTAACCGTCTGCAGTTGCCATAACAGAATTAGAAGGTGGGTGTGTCATGGAATCTCCGGAGCCCTGCATTCCAATTGCCCAGGCTGTGCTGAAACCCAAGGCCCCCTGGTCTCACCTGAGAGTCCCTGATGGGGACCATTTCCTCAGCTGTCCCTCTCAGGATTCGCACAGCCTTGTGACAGTGCTGCAGACTCACCTCTTAATTCGTCTAAGCACATTCCTCTTTGTCCTTCTCTTGTGGGTATAAAATCATCAAGATAGAGACAATTTCCCAAAAGGTTGTATTTTCTTAGTGGTCTTCAGGTAGTCACCCCCAACTTCTCTAAGTTAAAACAGATCTTAAGGCTCTTCCACACATGAAAGATGTCAAACTTTTAGACTGCCATGACATCTTCTGGGTTCTGCATTTCTCTTCTGTACCTACTGAAAAGTTAATGAATAATTTATTTTTAAAAATATTTTCTCCCCTGGCTCAGTATTCTCCTGACTGCCTCCCATTATTATGTTGATTTCTTTTTTCTCACAGAGACAGCATCCTGGCTTTTCATTACACTTACGAGCAGTTCACATCCCTAAGTGCGAAGCTCTTCTTCTATCTGTGGGTTGATTTGTTGCTTTGATGTCAGTGAACACTTTTTTCATGCTTGTCACTTTCCAATATCATTCTGTCTCACGAGAGCTCTTTTCAAGGTATGAAGTGATGAAAATCATTTGTGTATATCCCCTGAAAACGTGTGTGACCATACATTTTGGGAAGTCTGGTAAACCTGATGTTATTTTGCCGTTTTCATTTAGTTTTTCCATGTATTGAAAGGAGAAGGAACAGGGCCATGAACAGTTCTTATGGAATATTGTTGGTGATACACACACAAACACACACACATGCACACACACTCGTGTTTGCTGTAACACTATTGATGTGTTGTTGCCTTCCCCTAACAGAACCTGGTAGGATCATGGTCATGGTCGGGGTGGTTGATGATGCTCATTGTGTCTCACTGTGACCTGGTCTTGCTCCTCCACTTTCCCTCGTGCTGCTGAAGCATCTCCCCACACCGTCCAATTCCGTCAGTGATTTGGGCTCCTCTCAAAGCTCCCTGAAATGGGTCCAGGTCTCAGGACGTCAGACACATTCCAGATACAAAAGCAACCCACACCGCAGAGCAAACGAACTCCAGCCTGGGTGACAGGGCAAGATTCCGACTGGTCAAGATTTTTCGTGAATGGGCCGATACTGCGGGGGCAGAAATGTTCTGTGGTCCGGACTCACTGCTGCAGGACTTGTCCCGGGACCTTCGTACCAAGAGCATCGATGGAGCCTCCACTTCCAATGTCACTGTCGCCAGCACTGCCAAGACGCTACGCCTGCTGATGGACAAAGAAGGTGTCCTCGGCAATTTCACCGACCAGAAATATCATGAAATGGCCTCCCACCTTCAGCGTTACCCCTGGTGACCTCCTCTGTCTCTTCCCTCCTCTGCTCCCCACAGCTTTGCACCCCTTTCCTTCCCATACACACATACACCATTTTTATTTCAGGGCTGTTACCCCACACCCCTTGTTACTGCCAAAACCACATGGGCTGGGGGACAGGGCTAGATGGACAGACACCTCCCCCTACCCATACCCCTCCTGAGTGTGGTTGGAAAACTTTTTTGTTTTGCAGATTTGGTTTTTTTTTTTTTTTTTTTTTTTTTTTTCGTAAAAAAGATTCCAGTAAAAAAAGTTCAACTGTACATATGTGGGCATATCATTTGAATCTGTATTCTTTGACTTGATATATTTATGGATACTCACGCCAGTCCTATCGTTTTGATATTACTGTAGCTTTAAAATCAGGTTTGAAACCTGGCAGAGTAAGTCCTCCGACCTACTGCTTCTTCAAGACCAACTGGCCTATTCTAGGTTCTTTGAGTTTCAAATACATTCTGAAATTGGCGACTAAATTTTTCTAAAATATCCTACTAGGAATATTAATCTGAATTGTGTTGCTGTAATCTGCTCACCAAATCGAGTCAATGAACATGCTATGTATTTCTCTATTTAGTCTTCTTGAATTTCTCTCTCCAATTGCTTTTACGGGACTTGTACCTGCTTCATTATATGTATTCTGAAGCCTGTAGTGATTCTGGGTATTAATCTCTTTTATGTTTTATTGAATTCCATTTTCAGGCTGCTAATTGTTAGTATTCAGAAATTAAGATGATCGAATCAGCTTTATAAAGGTGTGATTTAGGCACAAGAGACTGCACCACTTTAAAATGCGTAATTCAAGCCAGGTTTCCGAATGTATACACTGACGGAACTACTGCCACCATCAAGACAGAGGAATTTCCATAAGCCCCAAAGTCTCTTGTACCCCTTTGCAGTTCATCAGTCTTTCAACCCTCAGCCCCAGTGAGCCACTGTCATTTTAGGTATTTGTAACCCTTTTCTATAAATGAAATTCTACCTATGTTATTTTGTTTCTGCCTTCTTTCATGCATCAACTTAATTTAAAAATCCATCCACATGAGTGTTTGCTTTACCAGTTAATGCCTTGTAATTGCTGAGTAGTATTCCTTTGTGTGGCTATACCATGTTTGTTCATACATTCACTTGTTACGGTTTGGGCTATGATGAAGAAACTATCATGAGCAACCACACGTGGCAGGCCAGGTCTCACTAACGCAGGCTTTCATAACAACTGTTTGAGTACCAACTGAGTGAGTAAGCTAAATACCTATAAAAAAGAAAAAAGACAGTGCCATTATACAAAGGCTGGAATGTAAGAAATGCCCACCAAAAGTTTTTCCTAGGTTTTCCTGGCCTTCAAGCATGACAAAATAACAAAGCAATTCTTACCAGGAGTCATTTAGGATTAAACAAATTACATTGGGGGTCTGGAGAAACTCCCCAGGCCTCCACTAATAAGTTTCTTGGAGGTCTGAAGGAACTCCCCAAACCTCCCTGATTTAGCAGAAGACAAGATAAGGGTGATCACTCTAGCACCTGGACCCATGTAGATTAAGTAAATTTACTGAGACTCCAGAGGAAGGGCTTCAGGACTCAGACTTTAGCTGTAGATTAAAAGAAGTTAGACACTTATATGTCTAGATGAATGCACACGTACACATACACATATAGCCTAGAAGGCACATAAGCTCTAGAACACTTTGTAATTTTGAGTTGGTCTGGTCATAATTTCCAGGACATCTCCCTGGAACCAGCTGCAGAAATAAAAACTCTCTTTCTTCCCAGTTCACCTGCATCTCAATACTGGGCCACAAGAAATAGTGGCCTGCCCTTTAGTTTGGTCCAGAAACACACATACAGATCATTGTGTAGACATAGTGTGTAAATTCCTATAAATGGAATGGCTGTCCATCTGATCTGTATTTGTTTAACCTTTAAGAAACTATTAGATTTTCAAAGAGTCATACAAGTTTTCATTCCACAAGTACAAGACGTCCATGTGCTTTATATGCTCACGAACCTGTGGTATTTTTGGCCTTTGAAATTTTAGCCATTCTCAAAGGGGATGTTCTGGTATCTCATTGTTGTATTGATTGATTTCTCCCTGATGATTAGTGGAGCATCTTTTTATGTGCTAATTGACCATTCATGTATTTTCTTTTCTGAAATATCTATTCAAGTCTTTTGAGAAATGATTTCTTTGTGCTGTTTATTGTATCAGACTGCATTATATGTATACTCTTAAAAAAATCCTTTGTTGGCAATAAGTATAATATCTCCTATATTGTGGCTTCTTTTTGTGTTCCCTGTTGGAGATAATGATACAAACCTTCAAAAAGTTAAATATATATATATATATATATATATATATCTCCTAATTAATGCAACATATATGTGAGGATCTATTTTTGGATTCTGTCTTCTGTTTCACTGATTATATGTTCTTTTATTTTCTTCAACAAAACACATGATCCTGATTTTCATAGCTGTATAGTAATTCTGGAAATAGGTAGTGAATTCGTTCACCATTGTTCTTTTATAATATTGCTCTTTTATTGTTCCTGATCATTGACATTTCCATATAAATGGTAGAGTCAGCTTGTAAATTACTACCAAAATGCCACTTAGAATTTTTTTTTTTTTTTTTTTTTTTTTTTTTTTTTTTTTTGAGGCAGAGTTTCACTCTTGTTACCCAGGCTGGAGTGCAATGGCCCAATCTTGGCTCACCGCAACCTCCACCTCCTGGGTTCAGGCGATTCTCCTGCCACAGCCTCCTGAGTAGCTGGGACTACAGGCATGCACCACCATGCCCAGCTAATGTTTTGTATTTTTAGTAGAGACGGGGTTTCACTGTGTTGACCAGGATGGTCACGATCTCTTGACCTCGTGATCCACCCGCCTCAGCCTCCGAAAGTGCTGGGATTACAGGCTTGAGCCACCGCGCCCGGCCCAGTTAGAATTTTTATTAGAATTGCATTGAATCTGGACACCAATTTGGGACGAACTGACTTTTTAACTATAACAAGTCTTCTGATCCATGACAAGGTTTATCTCTGCTACTAATTTAGTTCTTTTAGTTAATTTTAGAGTGATGAATTATCTTTGAGTTACCGGTACAATATGAACTAATTTCTCAATAGGATAAATAGAGGCAGTATAAATAACTTTGTATAAAACTTTATTATTAAAAGTTTTATAAAACTTTTATAAAATACAGAGTTATTTATAGACACAAAGCACTGTTTCTTTCAGTTGCTATGATCTCCCTTTACTGATGGATAGCCTGGACAAGGAAAAAAGGTAGCCCCGTCTATTTTCATTGTAAACAGACAGTGACTGACTGCCTAGTAAATACACCAGTGGTCCTTACTCTTGGAATTCTTCTTACATGTGGAATGAGTTTAGGAAGGTGTGTCTGATCTAGGTAGGTAATCGTGGTAGTCAAACCTAGAATCTGTACATTTACATGCCCTTGTTCCTGGGAACCTGTAATGTAACTCTCTGTGTTATCAAATGGAGATGACCAAAAATGGCTCTATGTTTATGTAAGTTACAATTTCACGCATCACTTACAGAGCTCGTAGGTTACATCTGGGCTCGATCATTTCCTAATGTGGAAGGAAGGCTCTTTGGGGACTGATGTTGGTGATGGTGGTGGTCTCAGACTTATGGTTGATTTATGTGTGCCACACAATTAATTTTATTCTTGAATACAATAATATAAATTAATAAAATTTGATTGTATAGTTTATGATTCTCATAAGGTTTATTTGCAAGCTGATCTTTTGTGTTGTCTCCATTTCAGGTGAATATTCTCTTATGCAATTCCCTGACCTTTCTTAAAACAGAGATCATTTCCTTTGCAGGAACATGGATGAAGCTGGAGGCCATTATCTGTCCCGACCTGCAGGACAACAACAGGAGCTCGAAGGGAGGGAGTGGGGATGGATGGGCAGGAGACGCGAAGAATGGAGACAAGACAGGAGTCTGATCAAGTATCCTTTATTGTTGCTAAGCTCACAGCTTAAATAGGCTCAGGCAGAGAGGCGGGGCAAAGGAAGCCTGCAGTTGGGAAATTCCGGCCTTCCTAAGTTTCAAAACTGAAACTTACAAGCAGGAAACAGAAACTGAAACATTGCTGAAACTTATCAGGGGAGAAACTGAAACATTACTGAAACTTATCAGCTGGGAAACAAAGACTGAAACTTGTCAACAGGAAGCATTAAACTGAAACTTATCGGCAGGAAACATTAAACTGAAACTTGTCAACAGGAAACATTAAACGCAAACCACAACATGGCTGAGCAGATCACAAAATGGCGGCTATTGCTGCCCACAGGTCCCCCTTTTTAATTTTATTTAGAAATTAGGCTGAGGGGTAGTTATACCCACGGGAACCGTGCCTGTCTTAGGTCAGAGGACCCCACATGAGAGAACATTGACTCCTTATTCGTCATGGAGAGGGGAAAAACGTTTTCCTCCCTATCTTAGGCGGAGTGTCCTTACTCATGCTCCTCAGTTGCCCGTCATTGGCTATCTGGTTCAGCTCGCCGGGTGCCCTGAGAAGAGAGGTATAACCTTTGTGTTTTATGAATCAAGCTCCATCTCTAGGTCTGCCATTTCCAGCCTATGGTAATGGACCTGAATGGGCTGCATCTTTATGGCCTCAATTTGTGATCTTAAGAAGCTCATGAGTTTGCTGAGTATAACAGGACCGATAGACATTGTTGACTCCTAAAAAGGAAAAAGATAGAAGACCCTCAGAGCTCGGTGTCGTTGCTGGGTGGAGTTGGTTTTTCGGATTTTTTGGTATCTACTTGCTTTACAAGTCTCTCGGGAAGCCACCTGGCTGAATCGGCTTCCTTGGCATAAATGCACACCTGATCCTCAACCCCAAATCAGGACCGGGTCTGGGCCATGCCATGCGCCCATCATGGGATCTTTCCACATTACCGATGCATAATGGCTTTTGGATTTAAAATGCCAGTGTCGATCGGCAGCAGAATGTCCTTCTTGATCCAGTGTTAAAAAATTTAAAATAAATAAGGAGTGTGATAAAAGGTTTTTTGGTGATCCCTTATGGGGGTACCATTCCCCCTTTTTTATTTTATTTAGAGTTGGTTTTATGGTGAGATAGGCTCTTTCTACTATGCCTTGTCCCTGGGGGTTGTACGGGATGCCTGTAACATGTTGAATGTTTAGGTGAGTACAGAATTGAGTGAAGGCTGTACTGACATAACCAGGCCCGTTGTCAGTTTTGATTTTACGTGGACACCCCAGGGATGCAAAGGCAGTTAAAAGATGAGCAATAACATGTTTTGTGGCTTCTCCAGTTTGCAAAGTGGCAAAGATATATCCACTACAAGTATCAATGCAGACATGAACATATTTAAGATTTCCAAATTCTGGGATGTGGGTGACATCCATTTGCCAAAGAGCGTTAGGTAGGAGGCCTCAAGGGTTAACTCCAAGATGTGGGACCGGTAAGTGAGGGGCACATTGTGTGCAGGACTTTACTATTTGTTGGGCTTGTTCTCTAGTTATGTGATGGAGTAGTCTTAAGGATTGAGCATTAAGATGATGCAAGTTGTGTGAATGTTGTGCTTGAGCTAGAGGGGTGTTAGGGAGTTGAACTAACAGAACACGGGTGGCTAGGTCTGCCTTGGCATTTCCAGAGGCTAATGGACCGGGTAAGCCTGATTGAGCACGTAAATGCCCAATGTAAAAAGGTTGTGTTCTGGAAATTAATAGCTTTTGTAGTTGAGAAAATAGTTTTGCGGTGGTTGAGGTGTGTTTTATGAATGGGGCTGTTTCTAACTTTGGGACAGAGGTAGCAATGTATGCACTGTCTGTATAAACATTGAGAGGATCATTGGGAAACATGGAAAATGCAGCTATAACTGCATGTAGCTCTGCTAATTGGGCAGACGAAGATTGGGATTGAAAGCTGATAGTTTGGTTTGGGGTAACAAAGGCTGCAAGCCCTGTGGATGACCCGTCAGTGAAAATGGTAATTCCATTTGGAAGGGGATGAAGTCTGGTATTTTTAGGAAAAACGAAATCATGTCTCTTGGCAAAATCTAGAAGCTTATTGGGAGGATAATGATTATCGAGGTTGCCAGTATATGAGGCAAGTGCAATGGGCCATGCTTCAGTATTCTGCATGAGCCAATGGATCTGCTGTTTGGTATAAGTTTGGACAATGTTGTTAGGTTCCTGTCCGAAATATTCCTTGCCTAGGGTTCTTCCTTTGGTAATTAGACTGGCTACCATAAGGTAGTAAGGTTCAGTGACTTTAGTGGGCATATTAGGAAGATGGATCCACATAAGTGGAGCAGTTTGCCAGAACACAGCTGTGGGAGATAATGAGGTGTGACATATAATAAATTGGAGTGGTTTGTCAATATCGAAAAAGGTGATGGTTTGGTTATTGATAGCTTGGTTAACTAAGTTGATAGCTGACTTTGCTTCAGGGGTGAGTTGTCTTAAGGAAGTAGGACTGGGATCCCCTACCAATATATCGTATAGGGGCTTGAGATCAGCTTTGCATAATTTTAAATAAGGTAACAGCCAGTTTATGTCTCCTAATAATTTTTGAAAATCATTGAGGGTTTTTAAACAGTCTAGCCTGAGTTGCACCTTTTGAGTCGATAGGCGAGTTCCACTTAACTGAAATCCTAGGTAGGTGTAGGGATCAGTAAGTTGCACCTTCTCTGGGGCGATGACTAATCCACTAGCAGTAAGGGCAGTTTGTAGACTTTTGAAACAAGACAAGACCACCTCCTCTTTTGTTGCTGCTAAAAGTATATCATCCATATAATGGATTATGTACACATCCTTCCAATCTTTTCTAACTTCAGCATTGGCGATGGCCACATATGACTGACATAAGGTGGGACTGTTGGCCATGCCCTGAGGCAAAACCTTCCATTGATATCTCTTCATAGGCTCTTTAAATTAATTGCGGGAAGGCTGAAAGTGAAATGCTTACAATCCTCTGGATGGAGAGGGATAGTAAAGAAACAGTCTTTTAAGTCTACAATACCTTTGTAGAATCCCAGAGGTATGGCTACAGGGGAAGGGAGGCCAGGTTGTAAAGCTCCCATAAGGACCATGGATTTATTTACTTCCCTTAAATCTTGTAGCAACCACCATTTTCCTGACTTCTTTTTTACAACAAAAATTGGCGTATTCCAGGGAGAATTACTAGGTTCAATATGTCCAGCCAGCAGCTGCTCCTGTACCAACTGCTGTGCAGCGGCTAGTTTTTCCTTTGAGAGGGGCCATTGGTCAACCCACACGGGCTGATCCGACAGCCACGTGATTTTTTCAGCGTGGGCTACAGGAAAGACCGAGGCCCCTAGGGAAAATACCCTAGGCCAGTACGATCGGTTTTTCCACTAGGCTGTAAAGGCTGTAGGAGCCCATTGTTATTTTTTCCAAGTCCAGTGCCTGGGACATACCCTTTGTTAAGCATTTGAGCAGTGACAATGTCATTAGGGCTACCAATTACAATCCCCAACTGGGTGAGAAGATCTCTGCCCCAGAGGTTAAAGGGAAGGCCTCCCAGAATATAAGGCTGAATGTTTCCTGTGTGGCCTTGCTCATCCCTCCAGACTAATAATTTAGAGCTCTTCTCTGGATTTTTAGACTGTCCAATGCCAGTAAGGCTGGTAAGTGTGGGGGTACTGGGCCAACTGGGAGGCCACTGAGATTTGCATATAATGGTAACATCTGCTCCAGTATCTACAAGTCCCTCAAATCGTTTTTTATCTAGCCACAAGGTCATCATAGGTTTATTATGAGATATAGAATGAGCCCAGTAAACATCTGAGGAGCCAAAGCCTGCATCCTCTCGCTGGCATTTTTTTGCAAGATTATTGGTTTTTACCATAGGTAGCAATAACAATTGAGCGAACCTTTGTCCAGGGGAAATGGTACTAATGACCTTGGGAGAAGTAACCATAACCTTAATTTCCCCAGAATAGTCACTATCTATTAATCCGGGAAGAACCTGCAAGCCCTGCATGGTTAGGTTACTACGTCCCAGAACAATTCCAATGTGCCATCTGGCAGTGGTCCAAAAATACCAGTAGGCAAGGCCTGGACCCCCATTTCAGGTGTTAATACTGTGTGGGTGGAGGAAGAGAGGTCCAGTCCTGCGCTTCCTTTTGTGGCTCTGTAGAGGGTAGAAACGGATTGTTGCTGGGAGTTTGATGGCCCTGTGGGAAAAAACTGACTGCCCCAAAAATTTGTTTCTGGTTCTGGGCCTGGAGCTGGCCCCTGTGCCCGTTTCCTGACCATGGAAGAAGCGGTTGTCCCTGGGTGTCCCTTTTTGATTTGTATTCGTTTGCCCAGTGATTGCCACGTTTACATCGAGGGCAAAGGCCAGGAGCCTTAGGGGGAGGGTTTCTTGCTGCCCCGCAATCCCTGGCAAAGTGTCCCACATTTCCGCACTGAAAACATTTTCCTTTTGTTTGATGAGTTAAAAATTGTTTGACTGTATAGCCTTGTAAAGCGGCAGCCATTGCTAAGCCCTGCTGATAGGCGGCGCCTATATCAGAACAAAGGTGGATGTAGCCAGAAAGATCTGTCCTTTTTTTATACGGACGTATGGCGGCTTGGCAAGCAGCATTAGCATTTTCAAATGCAAGTTGTTTAACAAAGTCAGTTCCAGTTTCAGCACTGCCGAAAATTCTGCCCGCTGCCGTAAGAAGGAGATGAACGAACTCAGAGAAAGGTTCATCGGGGCCTTGTTTTATGGTAGTTAGAGAAGAGCTGACATCCCCTTTTGTAGGGAGCTTTCGCCAAGCCTTCATACCCGCGGCCTGTATTTGGGCATACAGGCCAGCATCATATTGCATTTGCATGTCACTGGAGGCAAAATTGCCTTCGCCGGCTAGCATATCAAAGGTCCAATTATTATTACCTTGGGCATTGCGGCGAGCAGTCTCTTTGCAACACTCATGATATTCTGACTTCCATAATAAATAATCCCCACCGGGAGTGTGGCTCGCGCTAACGTCTGCCAGTCCCTGGGGGTCAGCCAATTTTCAGCCACAGACTCTATAATGGCAGTAGTATAGGGGGCAGTTGCACCATATTGTGCCACCGCTGTTTTTAACTCTTTTATGACCTTAAAATCAAATGCATTATGATGTTGCCAGGCGTTATTTTGTTGGTTCATGGTTTCAGTGACCGGAAAGGCAGTGGACATGAAAGGATCAGTACCGGAGGGCGCCATGGTTACAGGGCGCTGCCTAGGTATGGCTCCGGTACAAGGTGGAGGGGTAACGGGCAAGCAAGCATCCCCTTTTACCTTTCCTAGTTTGATTTTTTCTAATTGCTCAATAAGTTCCTGATGTTCAGTTTCAAGCTTTATTTGAGTTTTAAGACATTCTATTTTAGATTGGATTTCTTTTTGAGAATCAATGGCAGGGAAAGCCATAGGTGGAGCTGAAGGCTGAGGCACATACAGAGGTGGCCGAAATGAGGCAGGCAGCCAATCAGAATTCTGGTATCGAGCCGCTTCATCCTCAAGGTCATCCCAATCAATACCCTCATCAATGCCTTCGTCCTCTGAATTATTGGCTCGACTGGCTAGCCATACAATCCTCTTTCGATATTTTGGGTTAGCTAATTTTTGTTTAAGGGCTGTGGCTACACGTTCAGCAAATTTCTCTAAGGAACACACAGGCCCACCGCTCTCTGTGGGTTTTTGTTCCTCTTTACCAGGGTCGCTATCAAATGATGTTAAGTCAGCTTCCCCTGACTTTTTCTCCTTGCCCTCTTTGGGTTCTGATTTTTCCAAAACTAACGAATCTTCTTTTAAGGAGGGGCTTTTATTGGACAAATTTTTACATGAGTCTCTCAGGCAAGTTTCCCCTTGGGTTATGACATTAGCAATGACTGGATCGTCATGTTTTTGGGCAATGATGTCATTTATTAGATTCCAGTATGAGAAAGCAGCTACAGGGACCTTTTGAGGCCTGAAAGCATCATAATAATCTTTTAGGGCATCCCCTACACTTTTCCAACATCTTTGATCTATGGTTCCTTCTTGAGGGAACCAGGGGCAAACATCCTTAATATAATCAAAATATTTGCTTAACCAGTTTACTTTCACCTTTACTTCTCGCGCCTTTAATGCTTTGCTGAGTCCTTCAACAAACAACTCATGCTGACTAATTTTCTGACCCATAATATCGTCGTCCACTCACCAGAGGGCAAGGCCGCAGCAGGTTCCCGTGGTGACTCCTCCTCTGGATTTCTTCTTTCAAACCGGCCGGCTTCGACGACGTCCCTCACGGTGTCCTCTTACTTCGAGCCCCAAGTTGGGCGCCAGACTGTCCCGACCTGCAGGATAACAACAGGAGCTCGAAGGGAGGGAGTGGGGATGGATGGGCAGGAGACGCAAAGAATGGAGACAAGACAGGAGTCTGATCAAGTCTCGTTTATTGTTGCTAAGCTTACAGCTTAAATAGGCGCAGGCAGAGAGGCGGGGCAAGAGTAGCTTGCCGTTGGGAAATTCCGAGTTGGGAAATTCCGGCCTACGCAAGTTTCAGGAAACTGAAACTTATCAGCAGGAAACAGAAACTGAAACATTACTGAAACTTATCAGCGGTGGGGGGGGAACAGAAACTGAAACTTGTCAACAGGAAACATTAACTGAAACTTACGCAAACCACAACATGGTTGAGCAGATCACAAAATGGCGGCTATTGCTGCCCACAGGAGCAGATAGAAGGCACTTTCCAGTTTGTAAACATCTTTGTCAACATGAATAGAGCAGGCATCTAGACTTATAATCTCCTATAGGAAAGAGAGAGAAATTTGACAACCAAAGGTCCCATCCATTTAAGAACCAGTGAGCTCTGAGAGAATCCTAAGGGTTAGCTGATACTGCCCTCTCCCAGCCCACAGACCCCACACTTCTAAGATTTGTTGAGTTTCTGATGTGTGGCCAGAGGAACAATAACACAAGGAATTTGATATTCTGAGTAAAGAGACAGTTCAGGGAATGTAATGTTAAACAGTCACATCACATGACTTATCAATCTCACTGCAGTGCCTTTCTGAAAATGAAACTCCTGATATTCAACTGAAACACGTGGAAGTCAAAACACGTGATGGACAAAAGTTGAAAGGTTGAATCTGGGGTTTTAAATTATTGTGTCCTCAGCTTGAATGAGGGTGGATGAAGTGCAGATCCCACTGGAATGCCTTCTAGATTTGTGAAGTGGAATGAGCGGTAAAGAAGGAACACAGTTATATAGCTTAGTATAATAAAATATCTTTTCTGCCTCACATTTAAAAAAATTTGCCTGATCTCAGGGTTCCAGGCCCAAGTCTAGCAGGAATCCCTAACAGTGGCAGAGAAGAATGGACTTCCCAGGTACCTTCATGTATTTTGGGGCCTATAAAGGATGGAGCTCCTCAAAGGCAGGGTTCCTGGAGTCACGTAGATGTCTGAGAGGTCTTTGGACAGGATATGGACAAGTGTGCAGGTGAGGGGATGGTCACATTTAACAGAGTCCAGGAACACAACTTCTGAGAGCACATGCTGTGCCAAGAACTTTGATACCTGACACAAATACCATATCTATACATTTAAACTCGGCGTGCACATTCCTAATAGCATTTTAGGGTGGAATATAACCTCCCACCATGTAGCCTTATGGAAGCCAACTTTGTATGCAACTCAGTTACCATGAACTGAGTAGCTTATAAACAACAGAAATTCATTTGTTCTCAGTTCTAGAGACAAAGGCTGGGAAGTCCACAATCCAGGCACACACAGATTTGGTGTCCAGGGAGGGTTCCTGTCCAGAATCACAGATGTCCATCTCTCTGCATCCCCCCATTATAGGACAAGGCAGCTCTCTGGCCTGTTCATGAGTGCACTCATTCCATTTACAAGGGCTTTGTTCTTGTGACATGTTAACTCCCCAGAGGTCCTACCTCCTAATACTAGCACCTTGGGGGTTAAGATTTCAACATTAGAATCTGCGGGAGACGCAAACATTCAGTCCACAGCACACCCTGTGTTCCCTGATGAGATGCAGAATAGCAGAGACTGGAACTGGTAGACATGATAAAGGAGAGACAGGAGAAGAGAGGAGGAGGAGGAGGAGAGTGAGCTGAATAACAAGTTGGTTCTCTTTCCTGGCCCCAGAGTGGCTACCTCTCCCTGCAGCGAACATCCCCTGACCCTGCTCCTCACACACACCTCATTCTGGTCTCTCATCCCCCAACCTTGTTCTAGAAAAAAAATCCTCTCATCTCTCCTCCCCTTTTCTGATTCTGGGGACTCCTTTCTTTTCTACTGGATCTCCCCAAGTTCTGCTTCAGGAGCAGAACGGGCCCTCCACTGCCCACCCGCTCAGGCTTCATTTACAAATCCCTTTTTCTGGGGTTCTGCAGAGTCTAAGGCACAAGAATCTCTCAAATGAAACGGAGGTGCAGGCCAGGCTGCTTGTGAGGGGTGGAGTCTCTCTGCCGAATCAGAATCCAGCTGTCCCAGGTCATTCTAGATGAGAATCACTGATGATTATTAAATCCATCCTTGTTAGTGAAAAAAGCCAAGCACGAGGGAACACACAGGGTACGATTGCAGATAAACTGAGGCCTGTTAGGAGTGCACCATCAGCAGAAATTTTAATACAAACAAGAAAAGGAACATCACGGTTGTGTGTGGTAACTGCTGAGGGCAGGGAGGGTGCTGTGATCAGGAAGGGACAGGTGGAAAGCTTCTGGAACCTACCCCGGTTCTGGGTGTTAATCTAGGTGGGGCTATGTTCATTTGTAGCGATTCATTAGCCTGCACATTTCTATTTTGTGTACCATTATGCATAATGTTTCACACAATTAAAGAAAACACAGTTTCCTGCCAGTACATAGGATACTGGGAACCACACGTGAGTGATGGGCAGTTTCCTTTATTCAACCAAAGCATCTTCCTCCTTTATCCGGATGAACCTACCTGGCCGACGGCCGCTCTGTGGACTGAGGAAGTGAAATCCCCTTCCCTCCCTATCTAGGCAGTGTGTGGAATTGGTGGCCTGACCCATCTTCATTTTCCTTAATCCAGAGATCAACTTAAAAATATGCCTCATGAAAATGAAGACCATAGTATCAGGGATAAGAAAAGAGAGAGAGAGATTTGCAGGAACATATTAAAGATACAGTTTAGAAATCAAACGAAACTTTCAAAAGTATAAAAGAGAAGAAAGATCAACCCAAAAGGGCACGAGTGGGAAACCCAGATAGGAGTGACAGGATTTCCAGGAAAAAAAAAAAAATGAAAAGCTGTTTGAACAGTTGCAGAGTTCCAGCTTGTCAGGAGGAAGGAGTTGGTTGGGAGCAGTGTCCCGCAGTTTTGTGGGAAGAGGATGTGAGGGAAGGGCTGTGTCCCCCTGGGAGAAGGACAGAGCCTGCCATGTCCTTGATGATTTTGGCTTTTGGCGATAAGGCACAAACACCGGGAAGACCAGGCTTTGCTACGAGATCTAGACAAATGGGTTGTAAAACATCACTTGTATCCTCACGCCTATAATCCCAGCACATTGGGAGGCCGAGGCGGGTGGATCACGAGGACAAGAGATCGAGACCATCCTGGTCAACATGGTGAAACCCCGTCTCTTCTAAAAATCCAAAAATTAGATGGGCATGGTGACACATGCCTGTAGTCCCAGCTACTCGGGAGGCTGAGGCAGGAGAATTGCCTGAACCCAGGAGGCGGAGGTTGCGGTGGGCCGAGATAGGGCCATTGCACTACAGCCTGGGTAACAAGAGCAAAACTCCGTCAGGAAAAAAAAGAAAAAATAAAAGAAAAAGAAAGTTTCAGCTGGGTGAAATAAAGGCGTCACTTTTATTTTGAGTCTTTTCTTCTGCCTTTGGGCAAAGGAGAGTCTTGCAACTTTGCTGCTAATTGATTCTCTGATGTTTTGCAGACGCCTAATGGGAGCTGCAGATGGGCTGAATGGTTTGTGGAGCTGCTGCAATTGCCCTGGGCAGAGGAGCCCAGGGTGCTGCAACATGAAGGCTGGAGAGAGTGTGCGCAGAGGGTCTGTGCCTGTGTTTCTGCTGCATGATCTGGAGTTCTTGAGTTCTTCTATCTGCTAACTAAAAGGTTGGTGGCTCAAGCCCAGTTAGGCACTCCGAGTTTTACATGATCTCAGTTCATTTAAGAGAAGCTTATGATACATTGTCTCTTAGTTAGCCTCTCTCCTAACCTTATTCTCAATTCCTCTACATTAAATCAGATGTGGTAAAATCCTGCGTGAACCCCAAACACTCATGTTTTTAGTAACATGAACGTTTGGGGTTCAAGCAGGATTTTATCACATCTGATATATGCCTTTGTTGAAGAATGAAACACGTTCTGAAGCTCCAGAGCCTGGTTCTCACATGAAGAATATTAACCTTTCTCCCCAAGGTTGGGTTTTACTGTTCCTGATTCCTGGGAAGCTGGTGTCATGGCCCGTAGGCCCAATCCATGAGGAACACACCTCACACTCACAGCAGGTTTTTTACTGCATATAGGGTACACTGTACACTACTTCGGTGACAGGAGCACTAAAATCTCAGACTTCACCCCTATACAATTCATTCATGTAGTCAAAAACCACTTGTTTCCCAAAAGCGACTGAAATAAAGATGGTATATGAAAGACAAAGGTATGTTTTTCACTCCTTGCAGAGAGAGAGAACACTCTCTATGAACGTAAAATACACAAAAAGATGGGTTTCAAGATACTGAACATTAAGCAGAAAAGGATAGTCACCCTTGAGAGATGTGAACCAGACAGCCGAGCCCCTCAATTGCTTCCACTGACTGCCGTGAGAGAGCTTCCAAGCTGAGTACAGGGAGGAGAAAGTGAAAAGGACCCCAGTGGACACCTTTGAGTTAAGGACACTGAGCAGAGTGTCCAGGGTAGCATAGACCCAAAGTAGCATAAAACCCATAAATAGGATCCAGCCAGGAGAGAGCTGCAGAAAGTAAATTACTGTGACTCACAGAGGGTATCCCTACTGCGTCAGCATAGTGCTGATTAAGAAAGTACAGATCAGAGCCTACATTTGATGAAAATATTCCCAAGTCAAAGGGAAAATCATTTGAAAAGATTAGAGAGTCTGGTGCCTGGCTCACACACAGGGCTGGGAGTGGTGCCTGAATGATCATTGAAACTCAAATTAACTCATAATCCACAGGACAAAGGATAGGAGTTTCAAAAAGGTTTTTGCTCAGTAGCGGGCCACGAGCCCTGCTCTGGACCACCTCACAAATCATAAAAACAAGACGGAAAATGATTAGACTGTTTCCAAGTGATTTAACTGCATCCCTGAAGAAAGCTAAAAATACATAGGCACACAGAAATATCCAGCACTCAATAAGGTAACATACACAACATTCGGTAAACCATCAGAGATTCTGAGGCCTGGAAAGACACCTATATGGGGAAATGAGTAAGTATTTGGAAGCCGACCCAGCCGAGAAATAAACCCACTCGTCTATGATCAATTGATCTTTGATGGAGACACCAAAAAACATGGTAATAGACTAGATAAAGAAAATGTGGCATATATACACCATGGAATACTATGCAGCCGCATAAAGAAATGAGATCATGTCATTTGCAGGGACACGGATGGAGTCGAAAGCCTTTATCCTCAGCAAACTAACCCAGGAACAGAAAACAAAACCCTGCATCTTCTCACTTAGAAGCGGGAGCTGAATGGTGAGAACACATGGACGGTGGGGGGTTGAGGAAGGGAGAGCATCAGGAAGAGACGCTAATGGATGCTGGATTAATACCTAGGCAATGCGATGATCCGGATTCTCTGTGCAGCAGACCGCCATGGCACACGGTCACCTGTGGAGCAAATCTGCACGTTCTGCACATGTGCTCCTGAACTTGAAGTAAAAGTGGAAGTAAAAACCAATAACAAAGAAAGAAAAAAATCCACTTAAACATCTATACTTGCACGAAAAGTAACTGAAAATCGATCATAGAACTAAACATAAACTGCGAATCTAGAAAACATACAGTAGCAAACATAAGAGAAATATTCATGATGTAGAGTTAGACACAAAATATACATCGTTATCATATCAACACAAAGTACTACAGAAAAGATTCATGAATTCAACTTTATACAAATTAAAAATTCTTGATCAGCACAAGACACTGGTAATAGCATAAAAAGCTACAAATTGGGAGAAAAATATGAAAACCCCACATAGGTCAAAGGACCTGTATAATGGGTCATTGTGTGTATAACTTTTACCGAGCCCCGGTGTGCCAGGACATTTGTTCCAGCATTTGTCTGGGTGTGCGCTAGAGGGTGTTTCTGGATGACATTGACACTAAAATAGACAAACTCAGTGAAGCAGATTGCCCTCTCTATGGTGGGTGGGCGTCATCCAATCAACCAAAGGCCAGAGGAGGACAAGGTCTAATGAGAAGAAAATGCTTTCCTGAGTATCTAGCTTTCCATCTCGGGGATTGCAGCCTCAATAATCATATGTTCAAATATATATATATATATATTTATACACACACACACACACATGCTGTGTACATGTACACATACACAACATTTAATAAGTAGGAAGGATTGTATTTTTTTTTTTTTTTTTTGAGACGGAGTTTCGCTCTTGTTACCCAGGCTGGAGTGCAATGGCGCGATCTCGGCTCACCGCAACTTCCGCCTCCCGGGTTCAGGCAATTCTCCTGCCTCAGCCTCCTGAGTAGCTGGGATTACAGGCACGCGCCACCATGCCCAGCTAATTTTTTGTATTTTTTTAGTACAGACGGGATTTCACCATGTTGACCAGGATGGTCTCGATCTCTCGACCTCCTGATCCACCCGCCTCGGCCTCCCAAAGTGCTGGGATTACAGGCTTGAGCCACCGTGCCCGGCCGGAAGGATTGTATTTTTAAAAGTTCGGCTATTCAGTGACTGTTGCTGAAGCTGGCCAATGAATATGAAGATGTTCTAGTATATGATTATTTCTCCTTTTTTAAACTACTGAAGTTCTGCATTTGAAGAAGTAGGATAGATAATAGCTGAATTTCTCCACATACACTTCAAAGCCCTAGGGATTAACACAGAGTCAAAAATGCCACCCATAGTCCTGCCCCCAACCAGGGCTGGGGAACACTGTGGCCCTCAGGTGATTTTATTTAGCTGGACCTGGGAGCCACACAACAGCAGAGGGAGCAGGAAACAGTATGCAAACAGAAACCAGCACAGCAGGGAGGGCCTGTTCGCGACAGAACACCCAGAACAACCAACCTCAGACAGCCAGTGTGGAGAAGCACAGAACACGCCTGAGACCTGGTGGATCAGAACCTGCTACTGGGGAATGATGGGCAGGGGCTTCACGGTGCAGAGGACCAGAGGGACCGATCTTCCAAGGGCAGCATTGCGGGGAGACCGGGAGGCTTGGACAAAGGAAGCATCCTCTGGAGACTTGTGGTGACGAGAATGAATGAGGTAACTGGCAGAAATTAAAGGTCCTGGTAGAACAAAATAGAATCCCAGAGACAGCAAATGTGATGTCTCCCAACGCCAAACAGTACGCCCTAAAATCATAAGAAAAAATCCTTTTTAGCAAGTACTGTATATGCGGTGATGTGACCCATGTATGAAGACTGGGAAAAGTTCCCTAAGCATGCAATAGTTAGCGAGACCCGATTCCCTCAGGAGGACTCTGCTACGGATAAATTCCACTCCACAAGGGATACCTAGGACACACGTTTGAATAGCTCATGTGCGTCAACATATTTAATTGTACATCTACACCAAAAACCAAGGTGAGGACAGGTGGGACACATAGGCTGTCACTTTATGTTTGGGTTGAAATAACAAATGAGAAATGGCAGGTAAAGAGGAAAGAGAAGAGGAAAATATTGCTTTGATTGTTAGTGGTAAAAATCTGAAGTTGAAAGATACAAATTAAAATGTATAAACCAAATAGCAGAAGTGTGTCAAGTTAAAAGGGGATTAGTGATGTCAAAACCTTAGTGCAATGTTAATCAAGAGCTATACAACTCTTCTTAAATAACAAAGCACACGCGTGTACACACACAAACACACACACACGCAAAACAAGTATCATCAACAAAGAAATACAGAAAACACCATCTACCTCATATGGTAAATATAGACTAAAATATGGAAGAGTTTAGAATATAAACAGAAAAATAAGAATGTTTTTTATTAATCTGTAGGTTTATCTGCCAAACCAATCATAATAATAAAAACTTAAAACATTGTTTGTAAAAAATCCACTAGTCCAGAGTCACGGGCAAAAAAATCTTTATTAAACAAAGCTTAAATATTATAACTAATAGACTAAAATTAATTTTGGGTGAAAATTAAAACTGGGGCAGAGAATATTCTTTTACACAACAGAATGCCAGCAAAACAAATTAAGATTCATTTTGGATGAAAGTTAAAATTTGGGCAGGGAATATTCTTTGTTGTGAAGAATGCCGGTAAAAACAAGTATATAGTAAAATTTTGAGAGAGAATATTCCCCATGTACAAATATCAATATAATAACTAACACAGGCAGGGTGTTTAATTGATGATAAAATGGTAAGAGGAAGATGGTTAGAATACAGATGTTTATACTTTTGAAACCACTTTTCAAATTAATTGCATATAAGATGTCTTTACAAGGGACAGAGCTCCTAGACTCCTCCTTAACCAAGTGCCCATTCTAGCTAGTATCACGATGATGGGGATGGACACACTGGGCCTTTTCTGCCCACGGGTGGACTGAATAGGAAGCTCATAGCATCGACTCTGCAGTGCTCCTGGCAAGATGTTTAAGCTGAATTTAATCACAAGGACCCTTTCAGGCGACTTGAGAATGTAGACCTTTGAGCCAGACAGCGGACCTGTCCTCTGCAAACAAAGCATTTGCAGCAAGAAGATAACATTGTCGATACTCTGCCCTGACGGAGTCCCGGGTGACATGCTGTCCCCTGCCAGCAGCTCTGGACTCCTGTTCTCTACAGGATAGAAATTGACAGGAGCAGTGCTGAGGCTTGTCAATGCTGTCTGTCCGTCTGGGAATTGGACACCCTTGGTACTGATCGCAATTGGAGGAATCAAAGGAGCCTAGTGGGCTGAAATCATCAAGAGCATTCTGTGGTCTAAAATGCAATCCTCAGTGAAGGATCCCTGCAGTGACTTGTGTTTGGACTTGAACTTGCTTTGCCATTTTAGTGTTTTTTCATCAAGCGGAAAAGGCTGTGACCCCCTTTTTTCCCTGACATCCTTTCATTCTTTGCTTCCTTCTGGCGGTATTTGGTGCCTGTAGGGGAGAGAGAAAAGATAATCCAATGAGCATTTTTTTCAGGTGCTCCTGAAGGCTGAGTCTGGAGGGACGGCTGCGTGATGATATCCCAGGGGCAAACCGATCTCCTGCTGGGAGCTTGAGCTGAGGGTGAGCACTGGACTGCCTGAAGGGGGAAGCACCATTCACAAGTGAGAAAAAAACACCCCTGAATTTCCATGAACTTCCTGTCAGCCTGGGGTGCAGGATATAGGGACCCCACCTATGCCCAACCAGCAGCCGGGAACATCAGCCCCTTTCCTCCTGATCCCCTCTGTCTGGAGCAGAGTGATGGCTTTTCCTCCCAGTGAGGGTGTGCTCAGCATCAATCATGCATGCTCAGACACAGAGGACTGCAGAAGGAGGACCCTCTGCAGAGAAGCCCACCCCGTGACAACTCCATGTCCCAGTGTTCTGGGGAGGAGCGAAAGGGCCATGGGTAACACTCTGGATAGAAAAAGCAGCAAGAACCTCAAACAGCATCCACGTCCTCTTCCACCTTTTTAAACACAGGAGTAGTGACGCCACAGGGGTAAGACTGAACTAAGGCCACATGACTTGCTATTGACAGCCCGGAGCTAGAACCAGGCACTGAGGCCCTTTCAATAGAGATTGGAGGAAGCCAGAGGGAAGGGTCCAATCTGGAGGTCTCGGCAGTCAGGAGAGGCTGTGGGGTTACCCTGGCTGGGACAGGATTAAGGTTCTGTAAAGAAATACGACGTCTGTGGTGTTAACTTGGTTGGTTAAAAAATTTAAAAAGAAAAAAACCCAAACATAATTATAAGTATTCTTTCAAATGGGATCAGGAAAGAAAGAAAATTAAAAACAAAACAAAACAAAACAAAAAAACAAAGACAGTCAAAATGAAATGAGCAGAGAGTGGGGAGTGTAACTATGGACTTACTTATTTTCCCTAATGCCCGGAAGTTGAATGCATACCTGGTTACACGTTAAGGCATTGCTAGGAATATTTTCGCTATCTAGACCAACAAAACTCTGAAGTACAAGGTGAAAAGGAATAGTTTTTGTTTTACTACATTCTCTCCTCCCACTTTTTCTTTTCCCCAAGTACATTTTGGGAGAAATTTCTTTCTTTATTATTTGAGAAGGAGTCTTGCTCTGTCAGCAGGCTGGAGTGTCGTGGTGCAATCTTGGCTCACTGCAACCTCCGCCTCCTGGGCTCAAGCGATTCTTCCACCTCAGCCTCGTGAGTAGTTGGGACCAGAGGTGCGTGCCACCAGGCCCGGGTCATTTTTGTAGTTTTAGTAGAGAGGGGGTTTCACCATGTTTGTCAGGATGATCTCGATCTCTTGACCTTGTGATCCGCCCACCTTGGCCTCCCAATGTGCTGGGTTTACAGCCGTGAGCCACCACACCAGGCTGAAAGGTTCCTTGTTAGTATTTAATGTCAGCTTTAAGAGTGGCATAAAGAAGTATTCATAGGCAATCTCTTGTAGAATTTCAGTCTTGATTTGTTATTTGTTCTCTTGAGGAGAGTAAGACTAATAAGTTCTCTTTGGGGGCTTTGAGGAAGAACAATAATTGACCAAAAGTAAAACGTTCACATTGCCCTGCTGAGCCAGTTAGTGGGCTTTAAATTCTGTGTGGTTAAACGTCAACTGCAAGATTTACCTTAAACTGCCAAAGAAAACACTAAATTCCACTCTATGTAATACGGGAGATATTATTTCCATACATTAGGTGTTAGTGTAATGACTGTTTCTCACTTTGTCTTGCATTCAAAATTGAGCAAGTATATTTCAAGCAGAAGCTAAAGGTCGAATCTCTTAATTTTCTTGGTTTTCTTTCTGATTTTTTGCTATGCTGTATGAACTGTCCTGTTGAGAGGGTAATACGGATCCCATCAAATGCTGATGGATGCTCAGCCTTTCTCTGGAGTAGCCACACATGGAAAACTTCCATGTTGGCAGCCTGAGGTGGTAGAAGACCGGTTGTCTTCCTCATCTTCAGCCACATGTTAGAATCACATGGGATCATTTTAAAACTACAGACACCCAAACCACACCCCCGAACATGTAAGTGAGAATCTCAAGGTGCGGGTTCAAGGCATGCATCTTAACTGAAATCTCACCAGGTGTTTATTCCATGGCAGTGGGATTTAGAGAGACCAAATGGAACCACCCAATTTCCCATCACTTTCTTCCCTTCCCCATTTGTCTCATGATTGGCTTTGTTTCCTGCGGTGCCATGGATTTTAGTCTTCTCTCTGACAACTTCAGTGAAATCTCTCTCTTATCAATTGTGCTGGGCCAAAGCAAAGATTGTCTTGTAGACACCTGCTTGTCTGTCATCTTGTGTATGCATAAAGCAGGTCCTGGAGTCACTTTTCTCAAAGTTAATTCAGAAAATGCTCTCTCATATACCCTGGCCTCAAGATTCGTCTGAGTCGCATTTTAGACCCGTAACTGGATGTGTAGAAATGGAAATGAGAATAAAATGGAGAGAGGTTAGACTCCTCTATCTCGTGATGTATGCAGTTTTGAAGTCCTGTCCTCTGCATGTGCTTCTGAATGTCATAAATGTCACCCAGTTAATGTCAGCACAGATGAGTCCATGAGGCGAGACTACTGAGTCCCTGGCAATTCCATCTGCACTGTCACAAGACTGCATGTCTGGGGCTGAAGACAAACCTGACTCCAGTCTGGGAGGGAACTCTCACCTATGACCCAGGTTCTAGTTTAGTTTTCTAAGTGGGACTCTCCGTGCTCAGCTTTAACACTTCTCATTCAGAGGAACAAGAGACGAGTAAGGGCTGACTTAGCTGGGTTCCTCCAAAGCCAACTCAAGAGGAAAACCTACGTGTAAATGATAAATTAAAGCAATGCTCCCTGCAGAAAGAGGCAATGGAGCTGGGGACACAGGGAGGAAAGGACAATTTTCCAAGAGAGTGTGCAATTCCAGGCAAAGAATTCTGTGTTCAGCAGCTTCAACTGTGCATGTGGAGGAGCAAAAGGAGGCCTGGCTCTCCTGTGGCCGTGAGAGGGATCCTCAAGACAACAGAAGAAGGAACAATGCAGAGTTCAGAGAGCAATGAGTAGATGGGAACAGAAAGGGCCTGGCAGGGTGGGAGGTCAGGGGGCACTGGGGTAAGACCAGACAGAGGTGACAGCAGCCGCTGGAGAGAACAAATGAGAGAGAGAGCGGCGGGAGAAGGAGCTGTCACCACAGACAGGGAGAAATAAGAAGTGAGTTCAGCTAAGAGCCGTAGATGTGATTACCTCTGCCCCCTAAGCATGAAGGCCAAGGGATCCACTTGCTGAATGGGAGTTTTCTTTTCATCATCTTTGGTTTCAGAACACTGGAGGCATGAATGTTGTCAGTGACGTGATCCCCTTGTGTGTTGTCTGCTGAGCCTTCGAGTGCATCATCTTCCAGCTGCGGAGGGTTCTTCATCCCAACAGAGGAGGCTAAAACCAGCTCTGAAAACAAAACGACAGCCAATGACACCCACTGGCATCCATGATCTTACCGTGACTTCCTCTTCCACCCAAAGGACGTCAAATCAGGAATGTGGCCTTGGACAAGAAAGTCCAAACGGTGAGGGGAAGCCAATAGAGTGACTTTAATATTTTCTTTTTTGTTGATTTTTCTGACATTACTCAGTAAGGACAAGTTTGCCAGGAGGCCAAGGCACTCCCGATTCACAAAAATATTCAAGAAACAAAAGATTAAGAAACACAAATAGCTTCCGGTAGATAAGGCAAAAGCAAGGGACTCACACTGTGCGTAGGCTGTTCTTTGGGGAGGGAAGAGATTATAAAAGTGAAAGTTAAATCAGAGCTGCGTCCAAACGGACATGGGGGTGCAAGGGCCTGGCAGGGTGGCGGCCCATGGGACACAGAGGTGAGACCAGACAGAGATGACAGCAGCCGCTGGAAGAGAGAAAGCAGCGGGAGAAGGAGCTGTCACCACAGACAGGGAGAAATAAGAAGTGAGTGCGGCTAAGAGCCATAGATGTGATTACCTCTGCCCCCTAAGCATGAAGGCCAAGGGATCCACTTGCTGAATGGGAGTTTTCTTTTCATCATCTTTGGTTTCAGAACGCTGGAGGCGTGAATGTTGTCAGTGACTCGATCCCCTTGTGTGTTGTCTGCTGAGCCTTCGAGTGCATCATCTTCCAGCTGCGGAGGGTTCTTCATCCCAACAGAGGAGGCTAAAACCAGCTCTGAAAACAAAACGACAGCCAATGACACCCACTGGCATCCATGATCTTACCGTGACTTCCTCTTCCACCCAAAGGACGTCAAATCAGGAATGTGGCCTTGGACAAGAAAGTCTAAACGGTGAGGGGAAGCCAATAGAGCGATTTAATATTTTCGTTTTTGTTGATCTTTCTGACATTACTCAGCAAGGACAAGTTTGCCAGGAGGCCAAGGCACTCCAGATTCACAAAAATATTCAAGAAACAAAAGATTAAGAAACACAAAATCTTCCGGTAGATAAGGCAAAAGCACGGGACTCACACTGTGTGTAGGCAGTGCTTTGGGGAGGGAAGAGATCATAAAAGTGAAAGTTAAATCAGAGCTGCGTCCAAACGGACGTGGGGGTGGAAGGGCCTGGCAGGTGGCGGCCCATGGGGCACAGAGGTGAGACCAGACAGAGGTGACAGCAGCCGATGAGAAAAGAACCGGGGAAGACTGAACCTGGAGAATTTACAAAACTTGCGTAATTATATGATCTACTGCATATATATATACACACTACGTAGCATACACACCAAATGTACATCACATACATGGCAAATGATGTAAATGCATGTATCTGTAGATATTAATCTAATGAAAAACTCATATATAGGGATTTGGGAGATATTTAATGTAACAGTGTAATCAATATTCTGTTCCATTGAAATTGAAAAAAAAATAGAAATATGAGAAGAATGAGAAAGAAAAGGTGTGCAAAGAAACAGATGACCTGTGAGACACCAGGGAGAAATGACCAAGGAAGCTGTGAGTGAGACACAGGCATTCACCCTGTGCTCTTACCGGGAGCCTGGCTCTGGCCCTGGACTCCATGGAACATGAGGAAGACAACGTGCGTTTGAGCCAGTGTGTTGGGTCTTGGCTGGGAGTGTAAGAATCCATAGTGAAACAGAGAATCTGGTGGGAAGAAATCAGTTTAAATAAGTTACACGGCGCGTGTCAAGGACTGCACATCCCCCGACACCCGCTGAGTGCCTTCCAAGTGTCCTCTCTACGGACCCAAATGGTGCTCGTTATTTCACGTGACCCTCCCTCCTCCTGAGGACGGGGGTCCCCGTATTCCTCAGCTGAGGGCTCCAGGAGGAGATATGGACCAGGACGAAGAGTGAGAATGAACAGGATCCAGGGTTTTAAGGAAATCTGAGCAGAAGTGGACCCCTGTGAGAAGGAAACTGAGGACATGATCGAGGACATGAGTGGAGATGATGAACTAAATGCATTTTTATAAAGAGACTGATGTGAACACTTCCCATGTGAAGATTGCCCTTTGTTTTCAAAAGAGCAGAGAAAGGAGAAAGAGGAGCTGGACGGGGCATGAGACTGACATGTTGGTCCAGGATTTACCCTGGTCCTGAATGTGCCTCATAGGTTGTCACTGAAAGTGCCTGAGAGTGGAGAACTGGCTTCATGGGGGATGGGGAAGGAGAGGAAGAAAACCGACAGAGGAGTGTGTGTGAGAAAGGAAAGGAATAGGGGACTCTAGAGAACAGAGAGCGTCACAACTGCTCGACCTCAGAGAAGACATAGTCTGTGAAGTCACTTTCTAAATGTAAACTTGGCAGAAAGACAGATGAGATAACACGTATTTATAGGTCTATTGAGCAATTGTTATTGAATCAGGCCCTTTGGAAATTATAATAAATATTCTCAGCAATGAGTACCGGTAGAAAGTATTTTGTAGGTAGCTCAGATAAGAAAACAGAGATTCGTATACCAAAAAGACAAAATCCTCGGCCAAAGTGAACAACGAGGAGGAGGGAAACCCAGGACCTGAGAGCAGATTTTGTCCTCAGCCCCAGGCTCTGGCTCAGCTCACCGGGCTGGAGTCTCATGGATTTAACTTGACCCCGAGTGAGCACGGAGAGGCCCCATTCAATGCTCCACCCGCAGCACCGTGACCACCAAGACCTGGACTAGACCTTCCTGTCCCCTTTCCTTCCCTACCTTGGAAGGAGCATTGGATCCGAGAGTCAGCATTGACTGTGAAGCTGCAGGTGGTGATGGAAAGGCCCCGCCTGGCTAAGCCATTCCCACAGTCAGACCCTTGATCCAGCTGTAGTCGCAGACAGCTCAGCACCAGGGTGCTTGGCTCCGGCTGTGTCTGTGACATCTGCACCTCTGACAGGCGGTGGCTCAAGTCTCCACCCCAAGTCCCTTGGGGACAGGCGGCCTGGGTGGAAGCTGAATGGAGAAGGGGCTTCAGTAGGAACAATCTCAGTTTTCCCTTTGTTAAGCACACCCAGAACACCCATCCCTGCTCTCCCTGCCTCTCAGTAAAGCCACCCAGGCCACACAGACAGACATCATGTAAATGCCACTGCTGATCTGATCTGGCAGGAAGGAGGCAGAATTCAGGCGGTCATGCTCTCCCATCGCTGACCTCCTGCTGTGTGGCCCAGCTCCTAACAGGTCATGGACCCGCAACGGTCCAAGGCCCCTGAGCTGGGGATCCCTGGAGAGAGAATCCTTATCAGACACAGGAAGTATAAAACGGCCTCTGAAATCATGGTGCACCACTGCCTGGATGTGTGGATGGCCAGAGAAGAGATAAGGCCCCTGTTCAAGGTGTGCAGTTAGCAACATAATTTCTGAAAAGAGAGACGCCCTGTCTTACAGAAGAAGGTTTGTTATGCAAATATATCCGGATGGGCCACTGTGGCCAAAACCTTGCTATAAGTCCTGACCTCTTTCCTGTTTTCATGTCCACAGCCTGTTCTTGTGAGAAGAAGCCATGTGACCGAGGAGGCACTTGGGACAGGAAAAGAGGAATTTCCTCCCACTGGATGTCTGTGACTAAAAATGGAGCCAAGAGTCAGATTCAAAACAGGCTCAGTTGACAGCGCCTGCCTGCATGGATGGTCTGACTCCGTGACACAAGTTGCAGAAACAAAACATACAGAGGCTGCCTGGGAGGACCGTGGAGTTCTGTGACCTTCAGGCTGGAGTACTCACAGGCTCCATCCAGAGCAGAGCATGCCAGCTGATCCTCCAATGAGGACAAGGTGTCGCTATAAGGCTGGTGGCAGTCAGACAGGTCACAGTGAACTGAAGGAGTCAAGCACATGTCATCCAGGGAGTCTTCTGGGGCTTCCTGCTCCTTCAACTTTAGTAGCTCCTGGCTCAGCCTGGGGTGAAGAAGACGGAAGAGAAACAGCGGACAGGACCGAAACCACCGCACCCAGCTGGTTCTAGAGGGAGGACCACAGGAGAGACCGGAGGAAGCCAATACCGTCCGCTCAGAGAGACACAAGCATCCTTCCCTGTGCCGAGCAGGAGACAGAGCGGCAGGTGCTCAGTGCACCGGGCGGACAACGAGCTGGGGAGGAAGTGATGGAGGGATCCCCGTGGGAAACTGCCAGGACACAGTGCATTCGGCACTTCTACACACATTTTGTTGAAATTAGCATCAGAGGCCAAATGAATACAGGTTCTTGAATCTTCACAGAGAGAGTTCCTGTATCCTCAACCCCACTTGTTCTCAAAAGTGTGAGCACGACATGAGTTGTTTTCATTCACTTTCCTGCTAGCAAATACTTGCAAACAGGGAAATGCCAAAGAGGCAGACAGCAGGTGACATCAGGAAATCCCTGAGTTTGGTCAGTTCACCTGGCTCAAGTGACTGTCAGTTCCGATGCTTGAAAAGGATTAAGAAATTGAAACGTATTCAAGTACCACAATAAAGAAGACAACATTGTTAACGGGGTCATGTGCAGTTGGATGAATGTGTAAGACAGTTCTATTGATCACATTTTTCCTATTTTCCCCGGATCCCTGGTCTCCAGGTGTCACTTTTGAGCTAACACCCCACAAGTCCAGTTACCTGGGGGGCACGGGCGCCTTCCCTTCCTCTTCCTCATGATCACTTTGATTTCCTGTAAACAAATGCAAAAGAGCAGGTCACAGTCAGCAAATCACACTTCACACAGGACTAAATGAGTGTCCAGTCACAGCAAGGGACATCAATATCCTCAGTGTATGAAAATGATATTCTGACAGGCGGAATCTAATGTTCTCTAGATCAAGTCTCATCAGAAGTAGCTCAGCCTGCTTTCCAGATCCATGGGACAGAATCTCCTTCATCTGATAGATCATAATCACATATCATACTCTGACCTAAGTCAGTGCAAACAATTAAAGAAAACGTTTTCCCCATAATCTTCAAAACTGGCCCTAACTACTCTCCAGAAGTGTTGCTGCAGTACCGATTTACCTCATCACATATCCTGCTCGATGAATTGTTAGAGAAATTTCTATTTCTATTTGTCCTGGTGTCAAGGTGACTGCATAGCTAAGACAAGCTGACTTACAGGAGACCAAGACTGAGGCCGAGAAAAGTGAAACCAGGAAAACGTCATCTCCACATACATAGACAAGGCTGTCAGTGGCCATGGACAAGCATAGAAACTCCATGGACAGTGTACAGAAAAACGATGACATCATTACAGGTGACAAGGGGCATAGGAACCGGGCCAGAAGGCTGACAGATACCTCCTGTACACCTCCTGTACAAAGGTGGCTAGGAATTTGTCACACCTGCCTGTGGTCCAGTAACCTGATACTGGGGCCAGGGAGAAGTGGGAAGCCATCGGGCCGACTGACATCTGTATTAAATAGGCCATCCTAGTCTCCCCTCCCTTCCTCCCTCCATTCCTTCCCTCCTTCCTTCCTTTCTCCTTTCTTCATTTTTTTGAAACAGAGTCTCTCTTTTATGCAGGGTGGAGTGCAGTGGTGCAATCCTGACTCACTGCAGCCTCAACTTCCTGTGCTCAGATGATTCTCCGACCTCAGCCTCCTGTAGTTGGGACCACAGGTATGCATCACTGTGCCGGGGTAATTTTTCGAATTCTTTGTAAAGATGGATTTGACATTTCCAAACTGATCTTGAACTCCCGAACTCACGTGATCCACCCTGGGCCTCCCAAAGTGCGGAAATTACAGGTGTGAGCCACTGCCCCCAGCTCCATCCTGCTTTCTGATCCAAACCAATGTGTATGTATACAGCCTGTGCTCAGAATTGACCTTCCTCAGCCTAGACAGAGGGGCGAGGGACAAAGAATATGGAGGCTACCTGGGAGAATGTTTAGAGCATCCTCCCCTTCATCCTGAGGGCTTTCAATGTTTAAAATCAGAGCAGAGTCGACTTTGTCTTCCTCAAATGTGACTTTGGCACTCCTGTGAGGCTGGCTGGAATCAGAAGGCTTGTGGCTGTTTGAAGAAAGGACAGCGCATTCCTCCAGAGAGTCCTGAGGGACTTCCTTTTCCTCAGCTTTCTGAAAGTCCCTGATGAACCAGGTACGATAGAGATGACAAGGATTAAATCATGAGGGATAGGACCCCAGGACTTGCTATGTGTTTGTGCGTGTGTGTGTGCATGTGTGTGCATGTGTGTGTGTGTATGTATATATTTATAGCACATCTATATCTATATCTATATCTATATATTTTGATATGACACAGATTAAACCAGGAGGGATGGAGCCCCAGGAGTTTCCAGCTGGTTTTGCTGGGATGCATAAGGTAGTGGTCCCAGAAAGCAAAGGGGAGGTTCAGTTCAAGAGGGAAGAGACAATCCTCCTCTCTCTGCCACAGAGCATGGCTGCCATGGGAACCAGAGAGGAAGAGAGCAGCTGGTGTTCATTGCACTGGACAGACAGGAGCTGAGGAAGACAGAGACTCAGCTGCTTCTGTATGGTACAGTCTTCACAGCACACACACAGAACCAAAGACAGCTGCCACACTGTGTGTCTAAGCTGGGTTGTATTTAACATACTGTAGTCAAGGAAACACAGGTGTCTGAGCCACGGTAGACCCCAGAGATGGTGCTGGTATGCATTCTAGATTTTTTAAAATATTCACAGTGTGACATGAAATGTCCATTATTTCAGGTACTTTTCCTGGTGTTTAACTTTGCTAGATGCTTCCCAATTCCTCTGCTTCTTGCCTCTTTGCTGTTTACCTTCCCTAACAAGAGTCTAAAGACAACCATGTGGAAAGCGGCTTTGCATCTCATCCTGGCTTCGCTACAGGGGAGGACAGTTCTCCTCTGTGTGTGCAGAAAGTCCCTAAGGTTAGTGAGGTCATCAGCGGTCGTGCTTACAGGTACCATGAAGACAATGGACAAGCATGTTAACGAGGCTATTTCCTTGTTGGTGAGTGGGTGAAATCAGCGCACTCTGCAGCTATCTGTATCCTGCATCTGGAATCTGTGACTACCTTCACCTGCCTTGTGTTCTTTCTGAGACCGTTTCCATATTTGACCACCCATTACCCGCTTCTGATTATTCAGCGTTACCTGGAAGCAGCTGATTCCTGTACTTCATCGACCTCCTCATCTGTATCATCTTCATCCTCCTCTTCATCATTTTCTGGAACTACAGAAGCATCTATTCAGATATTTCCCACTTCACCCACTGGAATCACAGTCAGTCCTATGTGTACTGAGTCATGAACATGCATATATGGGTCTGCATTGTACTGAAAATTCTCATATTTTATCTTTATCCTGACAGGTTTTCGTGATCCATGAGGCAACGTGTTTCTGATCCGGAGGGTCACCATCAAGATGTGGCCAAATAGTGAAAAGACATCTTGCTCCCCATATTACTGGAGGCTTGCCCAGCCTCTTTCTAAGCTTCAGCAGCTGTCTCCCCAATCCTGCCTCACTTCTGATACCCAGGCACAGGCTCTGTGTCCTGTTACAGCTTATATTAAAACCTGTATCTTTCTCTTATGACAGGACAAACTAACTTGTCTCACAGTACTCCACACATCGGGGACCTCGTGTTCCCTCCAAGAGGCTTCCACTGTTTTATCCAAGAACACACTCTACACATTGAGTGCTTCAAATAGACGGCTTCCTGCCACCAAATGCCCCCACATCAAGTGCCTTCTCCAACACCACACAGCAAGGGGCTTTATCTCTTCGTGAAATATAGTCGTAAGTGTTCCCAAATTTGAATGCAAGAGACAATCTGTCTGCCTTTACAGATGTAGAGACAAGAACTCAGGAAGGATAAATTAATTAGTTCCTCACAGTTTCTAACGACACTGCTGAAGATAGAGCCTGGAACCCTCATTCTTAGTCCAGGGCGCTTTTTACTCTAACACCCTGCCTCCTGCCACAGCCTCCTTCCTGTCCTTTAAAACTGGTCAAATGCCACCTCTTGCCCCGAAGCCCACGTTCCAGCAAGAAATGAGGAGACATTTGCAATACTGTGACCTCCAACCCCATGGGTTTTCCATCTCAGTTTTTGCCCAGTAAGTCCTGGTCATGTCATGGCTACAAATTTTTAGTGGAAGGAAATAGAATTGTCATTGTGGAGGTGTGGCTGTCTGGGGACTTTCATAAACCTGGGGCTCTGTGTCATCAGGGCCTGTGCCCACCTTACCTGGGCTGAGCCTGCTCACATAACGATCTGCCAGCCTGGGCCCCTCAGCTGGCTGCACTTGGAGGTCCTGACCCTGGGACGTGTCAAGGTCATCAGGAGTGAGGAGGGCCTTGAAATGCTGATTCAGTGAGTGGGACACATCTTGCCCTTCCTGTAACTTCTCCCGTAACTGGGTCAGCTCCTTTGCCTCAGAGTGAACCAGGACTTTATATTGCCTACGGTAAGATAGCAGAGAAGGGTTAATAACGGAAAGGGGTGAGTGATCAGTTCGGATACTGCAACGGAGTTTTATGTGAGAATGTCCTCAAGGAGCCCTCCAAACAGAAGGTCACAACATGTTTGGGAAAATGCCTGTGGTCCAGAGGAATATAAATGTGTGTGTGTGTGTGCGTGTGTGTGTGTATATGTATATATTTATAGCACATCTATATCTATATCTATATCTATATCTATATACTTTGAGATGACAAAGATTAAACCAGGAGGGATTGAGCCCCAGGAGTTTCCAGCTGGTTTTGCTGGGATGCATAAGGTAGTGGTCCCAGAAAGCAAAGAGGAGGTTCAGTTCAAGAGGGAAGAGACAATCCTCCTCTCTCTGCAACACAGCATGGCTGGCATTGGAACCAGAGAGGAAGAGAGCAGCTGGTGTTCATTGCACTGGACAGACAGGAGCTGAGGAAGACACAGACTCAGCTGCTTCTGTATGGTACAGTCTTCACAGCACACACACAGAACCAAAGACAGCTGCCACACTGTATGTCTAAGCTGGGTTTTATTTAACATACTGTGGTCAATAAAACACAGGTGTCTGAGCCACGGTAGATCCCTGAGATTGTTTGCCTTCTAGATTTTTAAAATTTTGATATTGTGATATGAAATGTACATTTTTCCATGTACTTTTCTTGGTGTTTAACTTTGCTAGATGCTTCCCAATTCCTCTGCTTCTTGCCTCTTTGCTGTTTACCTTCCCTAACAGGAGTCTAAAGACAACCATGTAGAAAGCGGCTTTGCATCTCGTCCTGGCTTCGCTACAGGGGAGGACAGGTCTCCTCTGTGTGTGCAGAAAGTCCCTAAGGTTAGTGAGGTCATCAACGGTCGTGCTTACAGGTACCATGAAGACAATGGACAAGCATGTTAACGAGGCTATTTCCTTGTTGGTGAGTGGGTGAAATCAGCGCACTCTGCAGCTATCTGTATCCTGCATCTGGAATCTGTGACTACCTTCACCTGCCTTGTGTTCTTTCTGAGACCGTTTCCATATTTGACCACCCATTACCCACTTCTGATTATTCAGCGTTACCTGGAAGCAGCTGATTCCTGTACTTCATCGACCTCCTCATCTGTATCATCTTCATCCTCCTCTTCATCATTTTCTGGAACTACAGAAGCATCTATTCAGATATTTCCCGCTTCACCCACTGGAATCACAGTCAGTCCTATGTGTACTGAGTCATGAACATGCATATATGGGTCTGCATTGTACTGAAAATTCTCATATTTTATCTTTATCCTGACAGGTTTTCGTGATCCATGAGGCAACGTGTTTCTGATCCGGAGGGTCACCATCAAGATGTGGCCAAATAGTGAAAAGACATCTTGCTCCCCATATTACTGGAGGCTTGCCCAGCCTCTTTCTAAGCTTCAGCAGCTGTCTCCCCAATCCTGCCTCACTTCTGATACCCAGGCACAGGCTCTGTGTCCTGTTACAGCTTACAGTAACCCTGTATCAGTCTCTTAACGACAGTACAAACTAAATTGTCCCACAGTACTCCACACATCGGAGACTTCATGGGCCCTCCAAGAGGCTTCCGCTGTCTTATCAAGGAACACACGCTCCACGTGGAGTGCTTCAAATAGACGGCTTCTTGCCACCAAATGCCCCCACATCAAGTGCCTTCTCCAACACCACACAGCAAGGGGCTTTATCTCATCGTGAAATATAGTCGTAAGTGTTCCCAAATTTGAATGCAAGAGACAATCTGTCTGCCTTTACAGATGTAGAGACAAGAACTCAGGAAGGATAAATTAATCAGTTCCTCACAGTTGCTAACGACACTGCTGAAGATAGAGCCTGGAACCCTCATTCTTAGTCCAGGGCGCTTTTTACTCTAACACCCTGCCTCCTGCCACAGCCTCCTTCCTGTCCTTTAAAACTGGTCAAATGCCACCTCTTGCCCCGAAGCCCACGTTCCAGCAAGAAATGAGGAGACATTTGCAATACTGTGACCTCCAACCCCATGGGTTTTCCATCTCAGTTTTTGCCCAGGAAGTCCTGGTCATGTAATGGTTACGAATTTTTAGTGGAAAGACATAAAATTGTCATTGTGGAGTTGTCACGATCTGGGGACTATCATAAGCCTGGGGCTGTGTGTCATCAGGGCCTGTGCCCACCTTACCTGGGCTGAGCCTGCTCACATAACGATCTGCCAGCCTGCGCCCCTTAGGCAGCTGCACTCGGAGGTCCTGACCCTGGGACGTGTCAAGGTCATCAGGAGTGAGGAGGGACTTGAAATGCTGATTCAGTGAGTGGGACGCATCTCTCCCTTCCCGTGACTTCTCCCGTAACTGGGTCAGCTCCTTTGCCTCAGAGTGAACCCGGGCTTTATATTGCCTACGGTGAGATAGCAGAGATGGTTTAATAACGGAAAGTGATGAATGATCAGTTCTGATACGGCAATGGAGGTTTATGTGAGAATGTCCTTAAGGAGCCCTCCAAACAGAAGGTCACAACATGTTTGGGAAAGTGCCTCTCGTCCAGAGAAATGTGTGTGTGTGTGTGTGTGTGTGTGTGTGTGTGTGTGTGTGTATGTATTTATCTGTAGCGTATCTATATCTATATCTATAACTGTATCTATATCTATATCTATATCTATATCTATATCTATATGCTTTTGGATGACAAAGATTAAACAAGGAGGGATTGGACCCCAGGATTTTCCAGCTGGTTTTGACAGGACGCATAAGGTAGTGGTCCCAGAAAGCAAAGGGGATGGTCTGCTTAAGAGACAACAGGCAATCCTTCTCTCTCTTCAACAGAGCATGACTGCCATGGGAACCAGAGAGGAAGAGAGCAGCTGGTGTTCATTGCACTGGACAGACAGGAGCTGAGGAAGACAGAGACTCAGCTGCTTCTGTATGGTACAGTCTTCACAGCCCACACACAGAACCAAAGAAAGCTGCCACAGTGTGTCTAACCTGGGTTGTATTTAACATACTGTGGGCAAGGAAATACAGGTGTCTGAGCCACGGTAGATCCCTGAGATGGTGTACCTCCTAGACTTTTTAAATTTTTCACATCGTGACATGAAACGTAAATTTTTCCAGGTACTCTTCTTGGCATTTAGCTGTGCTAGATGCTTCCCAGTTCCTCTGCTTCTTGCCTCTTTGCTGTTTACCTTCCCTAACAGGAGTCTAAATACAACCATGTGGAAAGCGGCTTTGCATCTCGTCCTGGCTTCACTACAGGGGAGGACAAGTCTCCTCTGTGTGTGCAGGAAGTCTCAAAGGCTAGTGAGGTCATCGAGGGTCGTGCTTACAGGTACCATGAAGACAATGGACAAGGATGTTAACAGGGCTATTTCCTTGTTGGTGAGTGGGTGAAATCAGCGCACTCTGCAGCTATCTGTATCCTGCATCTGGAATCTGTGACTACCCTCACCTGCCTTGTGTTCTTTCTGAGACCTTTTCCATATTTCACCACCCATTACCCCTCCTGATTATTCAGTGTTACCTGGGGGCAGCTGATTCTTGTACTTCATCGACCTCCTCATCTGTATCATCTTCATCTTCCTCTTCATAATTTTCTGGAACTACAGAAGCATCTATTGAAATATTTCCCACTTCACCCACTGGAATCACAGTCAGCCCTATGTACTGACTGTTCATGTACTGAGACATGAGCATGCATATATGGGTCTGCATTGTACTGAAAACTCCCATATTTTATCTTTAACCTGACAAGTTTCCATAATCCATCAGACAACGTGTTTCTGATCTGGAGGGTCCCATCAAGATGTGGCCAAATAGTGAAAAGAAATCTTACTCCCCATATTATTAAAGGCTTGTCCAGCCTCTCTCTAAGCTTCAGCAGCTGTCTCCCCAATGCTGCCTCACTTCTGATACCCAGGCACTTGCTTTGTGTCATGTTACAGCTTATATTAAAACCTGTATCTTTCTCTTATCGACAGGAAAATCTAACTTGTCCCACAGTACTCCACACATCGGGGACTTCGTGGGCCTTCCAAGAGGCTTCCGCTGTTTTATCCAGGAACACACGCTCCACGTGGAGTGCTTCAAATAGACGGCTTCCTGCCACCAAATGCCCCCACGTCAAGTGCCTTCTCCAACACCACACAGCAAGGGGCTTTATGTCATCGTGAAATATAGTCATAAGTGTTCCCACATTTGAGTGCAAGAGACAATTTGTCTGCCTTTACAGATGTAGACAAAGGAACTCAGGAAGGATAAATTAATCAGTTCCTCACAATTGCTAAAGACACTGCTGAAGTTAGAGCCTGGAACACTCAACCTTAGTCAGGGCTCTTTTTACTCTAACATGCTGCCTCCTTTCACAGCCTTCTTCCTGTCCTTTACAACTGGACGGATGCTCCCTCTTGCCCCAAAGACCACGTTCCAGCAAAAAACGAGGAGACATTTGCAATACTGTGACCTCCAACCCCATGGGTTTTCCATCTCAGTTTTTGCCCAGGAAGTCCTGGTAATGTCATGGTTACAAATTTTTAGTGGAAGGAAATAGAATTGTCATTGTGGAGGTGTGGCAGTCTGGGGACTTTCATAAGCCTGAGGCTGTGTGTCATCAGGGCCTATTCCCACCTTACCTGGGCTGAGGTTGTTGATATAACGCTCTGCCAGCCTGCATCCTTTAGCCAGCTGTGCCTGAGAGTGAACCAGGGCTTTATATTGCCTACGGTGAGATAGCAGAGAAGGTTTAATAACGGAAAGTGATGAGTGATCAGTTCTGATACTTCAATGGAGGTTTATGTGAGAATGTCCTCAAGGAGCCCTCTAATCAGAAGGTCACAACATGTTTTGGCAAATGCCTGTGGTCCAGAGGAATATAAATGTGTGTGTGCACGTGTGTGTATGCGTCTGTGTGTGTGTGTGTATATGTATATATTTATAGTATATCTATATGTATATATTTTGAGATGACAAAGATTAAACTATGAGGGATTGGACCCTAGTAGTTCCCAGCTGATTTTGGTAGGAGCCATAAGGTAGTGGTCCCAGAAAGCAAAGGGCAGGTTCAGTTCAAGAGGGAAGAGACAATCCTCCTCTCTCTGCAACACAGCATGGCTGCCATGGGAACCAGAGAGGAAGAGAGCAGCTGGTGTTCATTGCACTGGACAGACAGGAGCTGAGGAAGACAGAGACTCAGCTGCTTCTGTATGGTACAGTCTTCACAGCACACACACAGAACCAAAGACAACTGCTACACTGTGTGTCTAAGCTGGGTTGTATTTAACATACTGTGGGCAAGGAAATACAGGTGTCTGAGCCACGGTAGACCCCCGAGATGGTGTGCTTTCTAGATTTTTTAAAATTTCCACATTTGAAGCCAGGTCTGCCCTGTGTGTGCAGGAAATTCCTAAGGTTGGTGAGGTCATCAAGGGTTTTGCTTACAGGTACCATGAAGACAATGGACAAGCTTGTTAAGGGGGCTATTTCCTCATTGGTGAGTGGGTGAAATCAGTGCACTCTGCAGCTATCTGTATCCTGCATCTGGAATCTGTGACTACCCTCACCTGCCTTGTGTTCTTTCTGAGACCTTTTCCATATTTTACCTCCCAGTACCCGCTCCTGATTATTCAGCGTTACCTAGGGGCAGCTGATTCCTGTACTTCAGCAACCTCCTCATCTACATCATCTTCATCCTCTTCTTCATCATTTTCTGGAAGTACAGAAGCATCTATTCAGATATTTCCCACTTCACCCACTGGAATCACAGTCAGCCCTATGTGTACTGAGACATGAACATGCATCTATGGGTCTGCATTGTACTGAAAACTCTCATATTTTATTTTTAATCAGACAGGTTTTCCTGATTCATGAGGCAACCTGTTTCTGATTTGGAGGGTCACCATCAAGATTGGCCAAATAGGGAAAAGACATCTTGCTCCCCATGTTACTGGAGGTTTGCCCAGCCTCTCTCTAAGCTTCAGCAGCTGTGTACCCAATCCTGCCTCACTTCTGATACCCAGGCATAGGCTCTGTGTTTTGTTACAGCTTACTTTAAAACCAGTATCTTTCTCTTATGACAGGACAAACTAACTTGTCCCACAGTACTCCACTCGTGGGCTCTCCAAGCGACTTCGTGGGCCCTCCAAGCGACTTCTGCTGTGTTATCCAGGAATATACGCTCCACGTGGAGTGCTTCAAGTAGACGGCTTCCTACCACCAAATGCCACCACGTCAAGTGCCTTCTTTAACACCACACAGCAAGGGGCTTTATCTCATCATGATATATAGTCGTAAGTGTTCCCACATTTGAATGCAAGAGACAATTTGTCTGCCTTTACAGATGTAGAGACAAGAACTCAGGAAGGATAAATTAATTGGTTCCCCACAATTGCTAAAGACACTGCTGAAGATAGAGCCTGGAACCCTCATTCTAAGTCCAGGGCGCTTTTTACTCTAACACTCGGCCTCCTGTCACAGTCTCCTTCTTGTCCTTTAAAACTGGACGGATGCCACCTCTGGCCCTAAAGACCACGTTCCAGCAAGAAATGAGGAGACATTTGCAAAACTGTGACCTCGAACTCCATGGGTTTTCCATCTCAGTTTTGGCCCAGGAATTCCTGGTCATGTCATGGTTACAAATTTTTAGTGGAAAGAAATAAAATTGTCATTATTTAGATGTCACTATCTGGGTTCTTTCATAAGCCTGGGGCTGTGTGTCATCAGGGCCTGTGCCCACCTTACCTGGGCTGAGCCTGCTGATGTCACCATCTGCCAGCCTGCGCCCCTTAGCTGGCTGCACTCGGAGGTCCTGACCCTGGGACGTGTCAAGGTCATCGGGAGTGAGGAAGGCCTTAAAATGCTGATTCAGTGAGTGGGACACATCTCTCCCTTCCCGTAACTTCTCTCGTAACTGGGTCAGCTCCTTTGCCTGATAGTGAACCAGGGCTTTATATTCCCTACGGTGAGATAGCAGAGAAGGTTTAATAACGGAAAGTGATGAGTGATCAGTTCTGATACTGCAATGGAGGTTTATGTGAGAATGTCCTCAAGGAGCCCTCCCAGCAGAAGGTCACATGTTTGGGGAAATGCGTGTGGTCCAGAGAAATATGTGTGTGTGTGTATATCTACACCATATCTATATCTATAAATTTTGAGGTGACAAAGATTAAATCACAAGGAATTGAAACCCAGGAATTCCCAAATGGTTTTGACATGAGGCATAAGGTAGTGGTCCCAGAAAGCAAAGGGGAGGTTCCGTTTAAGAGGGAACAAAAAGTCCTCCATTCTCTGCAACAGAATACGGCTGCTGTATTATGTATATATAACATAATAATAAGTAAATCTTTATTTATTTTTAAAAGCATGGCATGGTGACTCAATGCCTGTGATCTGAGCACTTTGAGATGCTGAGGTGGGCAGAACCCGAGATCAGGAGTTCCAACACAGCCTGGCCCACATGGTGAAACCCTGTCTCTACTAAAAATACAAAAATGAGCCAGGTATGGTGGTGCACACCTGTAGTCCCAGCTACTCGGGAGGCCGAGACAGGAGAATTGCTTGAACCTTGGAGGCGTCCTCTGTATCAGAGGGAGCTCCTGTGAGACCCTCTGTGATGTTCCATTCATTTTTTTCTTCTGGAAACAAAAGTCAGTGTCTTCCCAAATCGGTTTCAAAAGGATGTCCTTTCAGCTCCTCACTTTAGCCATGGACATTTCTACGTGAAAATTCACATAGTGCATCGGGCAGTGACTGGAAACAGAGCCATGCACAGAAATGTGGCCAGGTGCAGAAGGGGTGAATTGTAAAGATGAAAGAGGAAAAGAACGACAGGTCAAGAAGGCAGCATTGACTGACCGAATGAGTTGCTGCAGTCAGCCAGAAGGTGACTCTCAGCGTAAATGGGATGGATTGTACTAAATGCTGCTGGGTGGTTCACTTTCTTGTAATTAATTTTGGATATGCAAATTTGGGCTCAAGATTAGTTGTTATCAAAAGAGTAAACACAGCTCAGGGAACAACTGCAACCCATAACTCGCTAAGGTTCCTGTTCTGCTTCATGAGTGTTGGTGTGAAATGTGCCTGCCATGGAAATGCCTGTCCTGGTCCAGGCCCAGCTTAGCTCCTGCTTCTGCCAGCTGAACTGCTGCACGTCAGAGAACACAGCCCTGCGCACCTGCCTGTCCCCCCGGCGTCTGCTCACCTGAGCTCCTCAGCTTGCCTCAGCTTCTCTGCCAGCTTCTCCTCTATGAACCGCATTTCATCCCTCAGCACAGAGTCTATGATGTCTTTGTACTCTTCACACTCTGAGAAAAGACAGTCACGCCTGCCTCAGTGGAAGGCTGGACAGGCTGCTGTGGTCACTGCCTACATGGCAGGTGGCAGTGTGTGTCCCAAGGACAAAAGCATCCCACTATCAGGCTCCAGCAAGGGATTTCCTCGTTTTTAATTATCAACCTCCCAACTTGCTGGCATCTGATACTCTCTCTCCAACTTAGAGACGGGGAAAAAGAAACTCAATGGCACAAGTCAAGTGACTTGTCAAGATAATTCACCTGGAATGAGACAGAGTCAGAATTCACAGCCCCCAAGGTCTGACTCTTAGTTTTGCCCATGTTCCCGAGCCTTGCAGCGTCTCCTCTCGAACACTCTATGGGGGCATGAAGTACTGATATTCTGGACGGTAGGAAATGCCCTTAGGGCTATGGGACTCATGGATTACCTGGGACTGGGAATTTCAAGCACAAATTTGTCAAAGATTTGAAAAATCCGATCTGAATATAATGGCATAAGATATGAGGCATTAGACCCTGAAATCATAAAAGAAATATGGCCAAATACTAATAAGGTTTGAATTAAGTTAGAAATAGTAGAATAAAGAACTAATAGTGTTTACTCTGTGCCAAGCATTGTTCTAGGAGATTTAGAAGAAACAGCTCATGTAATTTATTGCAGCAATTTACGGAGGTAGGTATTATTATAATACCCATGAATAGATGAGGAAACTGAGACACAGAGAAGCTAGGCCGCTTGGATGGAGCCCAGGAGTCGGGCCCAGGCTCCCTACTCCACACGCCACACTGTGACCTCCACAATGTCTAATGTGCCATCTGTCTTCCTCTTTAGAATAAGAGCCTTTGCCCCAAGAGGCAGGACTTCCCTCTCCCCAGGGCACTTCCTGCTCTGGATGCCCTCACGTACAGATGCCACGCTTACCATCAGGAGCAGTCTCCTCCTTCAGCTCCTTGGAGCAGGTACTCTGTACTGTCACCACGTTTCCCCCGGGGTCCCCAGAACAGAGATTTGCCTACTGGGCCTCAAAGAAGCTTAAACTGAACGGTAGTTCTTTGGTCCTAGACATTTACCAAAACACTACAAGTTATCTGTCTGCGGGATCTTACAGGATACAGAAAGGATTCTCGGAAACAGGATTGAGCATCTTGCTGAGGAAAGTAAGTGCGTCTGTGCCTGTGTCAGAGTCAGTAAGCAGGATTGTAACTCTAGTCCCACCTCACACGGGACCGCTAACGTGGAAACGCTGCTAAACGCATCGTGCCTCCCTTTGCCATCCTTAACACCATGAAGTTAAAATACCCATTTCTATTTTCCTAGAACTAAGGAAAGGATGAAATTAATTTAGATGAGGGACCATTGAGTATCTCAGAGAGAAGCAGGCGCTTATTCGTCACTTTGGTGATAGTGAGATGATAGAACTTACTGAATTTCTTGAGCTGCTTGGCCAGAGAGTAGGCAGTAGCTTGACTTACAAGAAATTTCTCTTTGAGGTCTTGGAACTGCCGTTGACTCTCTGCCAGCTGGGAGCGCAATTCCAGGTTGATTTCTAGGATGTTCATCTCTGCCCTCTCCCTGGATAAATGTCCAGCAGATACCACCATGCTGACGTTGGTGGCAGAAGATGAATAACAGGGACTAGGGAGAAGAAACCCAAACACAAGATGGGTCAAAAACCAGTGAAACCGAATAGGTATAATCAGCACTGAGGGAGGACAACAGCTGGGATGGTTGACTTACGGTTAAGAAGACCTTGATCAACACCCCACAGCACTTTAGAGTCTTTAACAGCAGAAACAGCGTGTAGGACGCCTGAGCTCAGAGCCAAAGGCACTGCCTGTAGCTCAGACTCTACAAGAGTGAGGGAGGTCGCAGCCTGTGTGCCAGGTAACCGTCTGCAGTTGCCATAACAGAATTAGAAGGTGGGTGTGTCATGGAATCTCCGGAGCCCTGCATTCCAATTGCCCAGGCTGTGCTGAAACCCAAGGCCCCCTGGTCTCACCTGAGAGTCCCTGATGGGGACCATTTCCTCAGCAGTCCCTCTCAGGATTCGCACAGCCTTGTGACAGTGCTGCAGACTCACTTCTTAATTCGTCTAAGCACATTCCTCTTTGTCCTTCTCTTGTGGGTATAAAATCATCAAGATAGAGACAATTTCCTAAAAGGTTATATTTTCTTAGTGGTCTTCAGGAAGTCACCCCAACTTCTTGAAGTTAAAACAGATCTTAAGGCTCTTCCACACATGAAAGATGTCAAACTTTTAGACTGCCATGACATCTTCTGGGTTCTGCATTTCTCTTCTGTACCTACTGAAAAGTTAATGAATAATTTATTTTTAAAAATATTTTCTCCCCTGCCTCAGTATTCTTTTCACTGCATCCTGTTATTATGTTGATTTCTTTTCTCTCACAGAGGCAGCATCCTGGCTTTTCATTACACTTATGACCAGTTCACATGCCTAAGTGCAAAGCTCTTCCTCTTTCTCTGGGTTGATTTGTTGCTTTGATGTCAGTGAACACTTTTTTCATACTTGTCACTTATCAATATCATTCTGTCTCACAAGAGCTCTTTTCAAGGTATCAAGTGATCAAAATCATTTGTGTATATCCCCTGAAAACGTGTGTGACCATACATTTTGGGAAGTCTGGTAAACCTGATGTTATTTTGCTGTTTTCATTTAGTTTTTCCATGTATTGAAAGGAAAAGGAACACGGCCATGAACAGTTCTTATGGAATATTGTTGGAGATACACACACAAACACACACACACATGCATACACACTCGTGTTTGCTGTAACACCATTGATGTGTTGTTGCCTTCCCCTAACAGAACCTGGTAAGATCATGGTCATAGTCGGGGTGGTTGATGATGCTCATTGTCTCTCACTGTGACCTGGTCTTGCTCCTCCACTTTCCCTCGTGCTGCTGAAGCATCTCCCCACATTGTCCAATTCTGTCAGTGATTTGGGCTCCTCTCAAAGCTCTCTGAAATGGGTCCAGGTCTCAGGACGTCAGACACATTCCAGATACAAAAGCAACCCACACCGCAGAGCCACCGAAATCCAGCCTGGGTGACAGGGCAAGACTCCGACTGGTCAAGGTTTTTCGTGAATGGGCGGATACTGCGGGGGCAGAAATGTTCTGTGGTCCGGACTCACTGCTGCAGGACTTGTCCCGGGACCTTCTTACCAAGGGCATCGGCGGAGCCTCCACTTCCAATGTCACTGTCGCCAGCACTGCCAAGACGCTACGCCTGCTGATGGACAAAGAAGGTGTCCTCGGCAATTTCACCGACGAGAAATATCATGAAATGGCCTCCCACCTTCAGCGTTCCCCGTGGTGACCTCCTCTGTCGCTTCCCTCCTCCGCTCCCCACAGCTTTGCACCCCTTTCCTTCCCATACACACATACACCATTTTTATTTCAGGGCTGTTACCCCACACCCCTTGTTACTGCCAAAACCACATGGGCTGGGGGACAGGGCTAGATGGACAGACACCTACCCCTACCCATACCCCTCCTGAGTGTGGTTGGAAAACTTTTTTGTTTTGCAGATTTGGGATATTTTCCTTAGTAAAAAAGATTCTAGTAAAAAAAGTTCAACTGTACATATGTGGGCATATCATTTGAATCTGTATTCTTTGACTTGATATATTTATGGATACTCACGCCAGTCCTATCATTTTGAAATTACTGTAGCTTTAAAATCAGGTTTGAAACCTGGCAGAGTAAGTCCTCCGACCTACTGCTTCTTCAAGACCAACTGGCCTATTCTAGGTTCTTTGATTTCAAATACATTTTGAAATTGGCAATTAAATTTTTCTAAAATCTCCTACTAGGAATAATAATCAGAATTGTGTTGCTGTAATATGCTTAACAAATTGAGTCTTCCAGTCAATGAACATGCTATTTATTTCTCTATTTAGTGTTCTTGAATTTCTCTCACCAATTGCTTTTAGGGGACTTGTACCTGCTTCATTATATGTATTCTGAAGCATGTAGTGATTCTGGGTATTAATCTCTTTTATGTTTTATTGAATTTCATTTTCAAGCTGCTAATTGTTAGTATGCAGAAATTAAGATGATCGAATCAGCTTTATAAAGGTGTGATTTAGGTACAAGAGACTGCACCACTTTAAAATGCGTAATTCAAGCCAGGTTTCCGAATGTATACACTGACGGAACTACTGCCACCACCAAGACAGAGGAATTTCCATAAGCCCCAAAGTCTCTTGTACCCCTTTGCAGTTCATCAGTCTTTGAACCCTCAGCCCCAGCGAGCCACTGTCATTTTAGGTATTTGTAACCATTTTCTATAAATGAAATTCTACCTATGTTATTTTGTTTCTGCCTTCTTTCATGCATCGACTTAATTTAAAAATCCATCCACATGAGTGTTTGCTTTACCAGTTAATGCCTTGTAATTGCTGAGTAGTATTCCTTTGTGTGGCTATACCATGTTTGTTCATACATTCACTTGTTACGGTTTGGGCTATGATGAAGAAACTATCATGAGCAACCACACGTGGCAGGCCAGGTCTCACTAACGCAGGCTTTCATAACAACTGTTTGAGTACCAACTGAATGATTAAGCTAAATATTAAAAGAGAAAAGAAAAAACAAAGACAGTGGCTTTATACAAAGGCTGGAATGTAAGAAATGCCCACCAAAAGTTTTTCCTAGTCTCTTCCGACCTTAAATTATGACAAAATAGCAAAGGAATTCTTACCAGGAGTCATTTAGGATTAAACAAATTACATTGGGGATGTGGAGAAACTCCCCATGCCTCCACTAACAAGTTTATTGGAGGTCTGAAGGAACTCCCCAGACCTCCCTGATTTAGCAGGAGACAAGATAAAGGTGATCACTCTAGCACCTGGACCCAAGTAGATTAAGTAAATTTACTGAGACTCTAGAGGAAGGGCTTCAGGACTCAGACTTTAGCTATAGATTAAAAGAAGTTAGTCACTTATACGTCTAGATGAATGCACACTTACACACACACATACAGTCTAGAAGGCACATAAGCTCTAGAACACTTTGTAATTTTGAGTTGGTCTGGTCATAATTTCCAGGACATCTCCCTGGAACCAGCTGCAGAAATAAAAACTCTCTTTCTTCCCAGTTCACCTGCATCTCAATACTGGGCCACAAGAAATAGTGGCCTGCCCTTTAGTTTGGTCCAGAAACACACATACAGATCATTGTGTAGACATAGTGTGTAAATTCCTATAAATGGAATGGCTGTCCATTTGATCTGTATTTGTTTAACCTTTAAGAAACTATTAGATTTTCAAAGACTCATACCGATTTTCATTCCACAAGTACAAGACGTCCATGTGCTTTATACGCTTACCAACCTGTGGTATGTTTGGTGTTTTAAATTTTAGCCATTCTCATGGGTATGTACTGGTATCTCATTGTTGTATTGATTGATCTCTCCCTGATGATTAGTGGAGCATCTTTTTATGTGCTAATTGACCATTCATGTATTTTCTTTTCTGAAATATATATTCAAGTCTTTTGAGATATGGTTTCATTTTGCTATTTGTCATATCACAGTGCATTATATGTATACTCTTAAAAAAATTCTTTGTTGGCAATAAGTATAATATCTCCTATATTGTGGCTTCTTTTTGTATTCCCTATTGGAGATAATGATACAAACCTTCAAAAGGTTAAAAAAATATATATATATATCTCCTTATTGATTAGATGTATGTGAGGATCTATTTTTGCATTCTGTCTTCTCTTTCACTGCTATATGTTCTTTTATTTTTTTCAAAAAAACTCATGATTCTGATTTTCATAGCTGTACAGTAATTCTGGAAATATGTAGTTAATTTGTTCACCATTGTTCTTTTATAATATTGCTCTTTTATTATTCCGGATCATTGATATGTCAATATAAATGGTAGAGTCAGCTTGTAAATTTCTACCAAAATGCCAGTTGGAATTTTTATTAGAATTTCATTGAATCTGGACACCAATTTGAGAAGAACTGACTTTTTAACTATAACAACTGTTCTGGTCCATGACAAGGATTATCTCACCTACTAATTTAGTTCTTTTATAGTTTCTCAAAGCAGTTTTTTGTAGTTTTTGGTGTACTGGTCTTACATAAGTTTTGCTGAATTTATTTCTAAGCGCATCATGTATTTAGACATTACTTTAAATGACATTGTATTTTTATTTCATTTCCCAAATGCTCATTGCTAATATCAAAAAATACAAAAGACTATTTATATTGAGTTTCTATTCTGCAACATTACCAAACTCACTTATTAGTTTTGGTAGATTTTTGTAGATTTCTAGGATTGTTAACATACACAGTCATTATCTGCAAATAAAGAGAGCTTCAATTCTTTCTTTTGAATCTCTTCAAGGCTTTTATTTATTTTTCTTGCTTTATTGCATTGGTTTAGATCTCCAGTATAATGCTAAATTGAAAGAGTAAAAACAGTTATTCTACTTTTTTCTCTGATTTAACAGAAAAGTATTCAATCTTATGCCATTCAATATAATGTTACCTGCAGGTTTTTAAAATCTGCCCTTAATGGGGTTGAAACTGTTGCCTTCTCTTCTCATCATGCTGAGATTTCTGTGGGTTATGTTTTTTAATTAATCAGGAAAAAAGTTTTCAATTTTGCCAAACGCTTTTACTGTGTATGTCAAGGTAATCATACGGTTTTTCTCTTTTGCCCTGATAATACAGAGAATTATTTTGGATTTTTTAAATATAAAAAAGATTTTTTGAATCAAACTATGATAGTTTTAAAAATTATAAATTGTGAATCAAGCTCTGATAGTTTTTAAAATTATAAATTGTTTAACAAATATATTGAAATATAGCATATACACAAAGAACCGCACGTAATTAAAGTATATAATTTTATGAGTTTGAGAACATCATACACGTGTCAAACAGGAAAGACAGAGGATACTAAGTATGGCTCTGCTTATGTGGTCTATTTTGGTGAAGGTTATATGCGTGTTTGAGAAGAGTAATTTGTTAACTGTTCTTAGATGTAGTTTGTGTAAATGCCAACTTGGCTAACCTCTGTCACTGATTATGTAAATTGGTTTTGTTCTCTGGGCAGTAAAATTACTGTCAGATCACTTTAGACTTGTGTGGACTTGGTTTGTGCTTTATTATGATGGATCATGGAAAGCCCACAGTGTTTCCTGAGACCCTCTAATTTGGCAGGATTCAATCACCAATCTGCTTCTTTGTTTGTCAGGGTTTGGTTTTAGGCTTTACTAGGGCTGGTGCAGAATAGGTCTTATTGTGAAGTGTGACACTTATTCCTAAAGCACAGCCATTCTAGTGTCTCAGTTGGATACCTGGGTGCTAATGAAGTGTGCATGAGGTCTTCCCACCCCGGATGGAAGGAACTCCATCATCCATTCCCCAACACTCCTCTACCTCAAGTACCTCTGGTTCAAACAATTTTATAGCAGCCACTCCCCTGTTAAATCTGTTAGTCTTTGTCTTGTGCAGGTAGAGTCCGGTCCTTGATAAGTATGCACATGGAACCCCACGTGGACTTTGGGAGCTGCTCCTCTGCACAGCCCTGTCCTCACTGATGCCCTACCCTGCAGGTTGCAGTTGCTTCAGTGGCCCTGACCTCTGATCTCTGCCTTCTCAGCTCGGTGGGGCTGCCCTGCTCTGAGTGGACTTTAGCCCGCTGTGCAGCTGGTTAGAAACTCTCCCCAGCAAAGAACTAGGAAATCATGGGTCTTCCCCATTAAGTTTCCTGTTTCTCAAGAAATCAAAGTCTTGTGCTCCCAGTTGTCCACTGTCAGAAAGCAATTTTATGCTTGTTTATGGAGGCAGGATTAGTCTGAAGTCATTTATTCTTGCAGACAGAAGCAGAAGTCTGTTAAAGTCTTTTAATTACTGTGTCTTTATAATATTGTGGTAGACAGAATCCTAAGATGACCCCCAGTGATCTTTGCTCTTATATAATCTCTTCTTCCTGAGTGCAGGCAAAACCAGTGATAAGATATCACTGCTGTGATTGTGTTAGAATTTGTGACAATAACAAGTTAGCAGATCTAATCAAGATCCCAAATCAGTAGAAATTCAGATTTAGAGATTATTTCTTATGAGCTTGACCTTAAGGAAGATGAGCTTCTTGGAGGGACTGAGGTCTTCCTGGAGCGATGGGATGTGCAGGAGAGTTTCCATGCCGGGCGGCTCTCCTCTGCAGGATGGAGGAAGCATGCAGTGGGAACATGGGAGGCCTCTAGGAGCAACGTGAGGCCCCTGGCTGACGGCCAGCAAGAAAGCAGAGATCTCAGTCCTACAGTCACAAGGAACTGAATTCAGCTGGCAACCTGAGAGAACCTGGGAAGAAATTCTTCCCAGAACCTCGAGAAAGAAATTCAGCCTCATTTCAGCCTGTGAGGCCTTGAGAAAACGATCCAACTCATCCACGCCTGAACTTCTGATCTGCAGAAACTCCAGGAAAATAAATGGTTGCTATTTAAAGCCTGTAAAGCTTGTAGTAGTTTGGTATGCAGCAACCAGAAACTAACACAAATAAAATGGAGAAGAGTTTGGAGTGGGGACAAGAATGAAATGGTGGGAGAGGGATGCCTGTATGTTGATATGGTTGATGCCTGTATGGTTGACCTGGGGATGCTGTTCACATCTACTTAGCTGCAGTCTATTAAGATGCACAGCTCTACACAGATAGTGGCACTAGGTCAAATCCCTAAGAAGAAGATATTGCATGCCTTAGAGTAGATGAGAACACCCTGAATTTGGGGTCACTGTACCATAAGTCATATATCAGGTCCCTTTGGAGAAGGCCTTGAGGAAGATTTACAGGATACGCTTGTGACAACACTGGGGGCTTCTTTCTTTCCCAAAGGGACCTGATCTCCCCTCAGTCAAGAAGCTCCAGTTCTGAACTGGATGCCAGTTTATAAATTCCCACTATAGTTTCTCCATCAGGCCTCTATCCCCAGAACTAGAGTTTATCGGTAAAAGACTCACGGGAGTCTAGGCATGAACTCTCTTATTTTATAGAGATCAGTTAACGTGCAGGAACAAAACAGACTTTGAAGGAAACAAGTCACAGTTGACACAAGAAAATAGCTTCAGCATCCTCATGACTCATGATGCGTGCTCTGTGGGGAGGACTTGGTATGAGGCTTTCTTCCTCATGGGCTAGTACAGATCCTGGGGAAATGTCCTTCAGTCCTAGATTTGGGGACTGTTGATTCATTAGGCTTCCTGCAGCTGGAGATGTGAGTGGTGCGTCTTCATGGCCACCACAGGTCCCCTTAGGATAACATTCTTCAGAGCCAGAATCCAACAAGCTGCAGAATCCCTGAATATTGCCCTTTCTTCAGTCACTCCATAAATGGCTTCAGGTCCTTCTGGGGAAAACCTGGAGAAAGATTTACAGAATACACTTGTGGCTGCATTGAAGACTTCACTCTTCTTCTAGGGATCCAATCTCTCCTAATTCAAGAAGCTCCAGGTGTCTGAACTGGATGCCAGGTCATAAATTCCCACTGTGGTGACCTCATTAGGTCTCTGTCCTCAGAGCTAGAGCTTTTCTAATTATTATGTAAGTCAATTTCTTAGTAGGCTTCCCATCCATTGCATTCCCAGAGCCCCCCACGATGATTAGTATCCACTGTATCTCCCTGCCTCTCAAGGACATCCCTCCTGCCTTGTCTCTAGATGGCCCTGCCTGTCCTCTACTCTTCCAGAACCCTGTTGTTCTCAGTGACAGCAGGGAGGCCAATTGCATCGCAGCATCTCCCACAATGACCTCCAGCTTGCAGAAGTCAGGCACCATAGGACCTTTATATGCATGCTGCTGTTCCCCTCACCCATGCATTTCTTAATGCCTTGGTGAAGAGAAAGACTCTGGACCATCCTTGGTGAAAGCCAAAAGAACAAAGGTAAATAATGCTATGGGACCCACTGATTATTGGTGTGGAAGAGTGGCCATTGAAGAAACAGAGAGATGCAGCTATTGCCAGATACACAGTGCCAGAGCGGGGAGGGAGAGGGAAGGAACACTGACCTCACCTTCCTCTCGCTTTTAGGCTCCGTCGGGTGTCCCCCATCACTACCGTAACTGGAATTGTGTATGCAGGGGAGCCAGGGTTGTGTTCTAGAGGTGACAAGCCCCAAGTGGCATGAGACAGGATGGAGATGAGTGGACAGTGGACCTGTGGGCAGGTGCAGGGGATGCTATGGGAAACAAAAGGAGAATACTAGTTGATAACACTAGGTGACACTAATATCCCAAAGTCTGTGCTCATGCAGAGAAAAGAAAGGTCAGCAATAAAGCACTAAACCAGGAGTCAAGACACTGTATTTTCAACTGTCATTCCAGCAGCTAAATTCTAAAGGGCCAGCTCATTTCATGGCTCTTTAATTTAACCTAAAGTGCCAGGTAGCATTGAGGCTGGCAGAGCCATGTTCAGGTATGTGTTGAAGAATGCACAGAGACTGCCAGGCTGAGGGAAGACACAAGAGAATAGAAGAGGTGCTCACAGTGGGGAAACAGACCATGCGGCCCCAGAGCCAGGGGCAGCACCAGCCACTGTCGGCTGCTCATTTTCCCAGACGGAGCCCACAAGCCTCAGCCATGCTTTGCTTCTGCAAGATGCCTCTTCACCTTTTCAATAAGCTTGCTGAATTTAAGCTAACTGGAGTTTATTTCTCCTTCGTCATAAATGAATCTCTTCGCTGGAACAATCTCCAGTGAGCTGTGGGCACAGCAGGCAGGCCGGCCTCTGCTTCTGCTCCACTACCTCCCTTGTGGGTTGAAAAGGAAGAGGTACTGAAGTACCTCCACATTTTCCTCTAGCTCTGATATTCTGTCATTCTGGTTTCTTTTCAACTCCTTTCTTTCTGGATGCATGTATCCCAACGCGACCAGCTCAACCAACTTTGTCTACTGCGTCCAGGCATTCCTGGTGGTATTTCAGATGAGACACTCTAGGCTTGCTGAACTCACAAACACCGAAACAATTCCATGACCATCTGCATCATGGCCACGTTTGCTCATTTTATATGTACATAAAGGGAGGAGACAGACAGCGAACTTGCATGCTGTAAATTGTATCATTTTCAAAACAAAACAAGGCAAGACTTTGCAACAAAACCATAAGATTTATTAATTTTAAGCCTAATGCAATAAAGAATATCCATAAAATTCTTATCTAAGGAATGTTTCAAAAATTGCTACTTTAAATGATAAGGGACATCATCATTTAAAGTGATATGAAGAAACCTTCTCAGCTAAGCATATGGGCTAGATTAAAAAGAAAAATTAAGGACCCATCTCTGCCTTGGAAGAACTATTGGTAGTATTTTTCAAAAAGCTCCATCAACACTGGATTTCCAACTAGTAAATCCTGTCAGGATCTGAGTTTCTGCTGATATACTACGATTTTGTCTGACCATCCTTACCTTCAAGGACAACCAAGAAGGAACAAAGAATTTACTTGCTTCGCCATGGGAAGTGATTTTATCAATGAGATACTTTCTTACCATGACCCCAGAGCCTCCTATCCCCTGTTCACTTGAGTACCCTGTGTGGCCTCAGAGGAGCTCATGCTGGTCACAGAATTCCTTATCTGATCAGTCTCCTTCCTGAAGCCCACCTTCATGGTGATGGTGATGGCAGGTGTCCCTGCATCCCATGCTCATGTCCCTGAAGTCATCAGCCACGTCTCTAGCTAGAAAAAAATTACATATCTATAGAGAGGCCTCTTTGTAGTAGCAAAAGCTTTCTCTCCTTTCATATATTGGTGGTTGCAATGTGCAATGGTATAAAAGCTGTGGGAAAAAAATTCTGGCATATTCTTATACAACTGAACAGCTACCTACTCTATGACTTAGTAATTCCTAAGTATTTGTCCAAGAGAAATTGAAACATATGTACACAAAATGATTTACACAAGAATGTTTATAGCAGTTTTATTCATAGTAGCAAAAACTGGAAATATTCAAGTATCTGTCAATACAAGAATGGATCAATAAACTGACATTCATTCCATGGAATGGCTAAAGGAACAAACTATTGACACACAAAACAACATAGATGAATCTCAAAAAACTTTTGAGTGCAATAGGAGCCATGCATAAAAGAGTACACATTCTTTAATTCCATTGGTAGATGTTCTGGTGGGAAAAAAAAATCAGTAGTTGCCTATGGATGAAGTCAAAATTGATCAGGAAGGGGCATGAGGAAATTTTAGGGCGATGAGAATATTCCGTATCTTCATATGCATTTGTCAAAATTCATCTAATATTCACTTATAATTTGAGCATTTTTATCACATGTAAATTTTACCTCAAAAAGAAAAAGTCTGTAGATAAACATGAAACTTTAGTAAAGAATGTGAATACTGAAGGATTCAGTGGGAGATGTAATGATGTCTGCCGTTTACCTTGAAATGCATCAAAGAACTAAGATTAATGAAGGGGTGGATTTGGAGATGGGTAATATATTGATATGTGATAAAGCAAGGACAGTAAATGTTAATGAGAGAATCTAGGGTATAGGTATATAGGTAAGAGAACCCCACCTTTGTAAAAGTCTTTTGACTTTGTTTTACATTTGAAAATTTGAATAATGAAATACTTCAAGCCTTTGGAGACCCCACAACAAGTGAAATTGCCATCACTTCATCTGTCGACTATATCATGACCATGTTCATTAGAATACCAACTTCACGCCCAAAATAAAGTCATCTTGGTAATCACTTTGAAGAGAAACTGACAAAGCTGGTCCAGGAGGAACCAGTGTTGTGACCAGAGGGAGTCTTGCTGGAGAGAAAATTGGCAAATACTTCAAACTTAATGAGAATAAGAACAAAACATATTAAAATTTGTGAGATGCCACTAAAGTGATACTTAGGAAAAAATGTATAATTTTATATGTCTACACTAGAGAAGAAGAAAAATTTAAAATCAATGATCTAAATTTATTGTCTCAAGATTCTAGAAAAAGGCAAGCAAATCAAACCTAAAGTAAGTAGAACAAAAGTAATCATAAAAAGCAGACATCAATTAAATAGATATCAGATAAGCAATTAAAAATTAAAGACAAAAGCTGTTTTTAAAATATTAATGAAACTGATAAATACCTAGAAAGATGAACTAAGGAAAAGGAAAGAAAATGCAAATTATCTTTATCAGGAATTAAAAAGGTGATACCCATTAGATTCTACAGACATTAAAGGCATAATAAAAGATAATGATAAACAACTTTATGTCCATAAAAGCAATAATTCAGAAAAACATGGGCAAATCTTTTGAGAAGTAAAATTCACCAGAACTGACTAGAAGAAATAGAAGAACATTCCTCCATCTATGAAAGAAATTGCATTTATAATTGAAAAATCTGACACTAAGCAAAATGTAAGCCCAGATGCTTTCAAGTTGAATTCTTTCCTTTATCTATGGATTACATTATACAAATATGCTTTTTTTAAATTGCATTTTAGGTTTTGGGGTATATGTGAAAAACATGCAAGATTGTTGCATAGATACACACGTGGCAGTGTGATTTGCTGCCTTCCTCTCCATCACCTATATCTGGCATTTCTCCCCATGCTATCTCTCCCCAACTTCCCACCCCCGGCTGTCCCTCCCCTATTTCCCCCCAACAGACCCCAGTGTGTAGTGCTCCCCTCCCTGTGTCCATGTGTTCTAATTGTTCAACACCCACCTATGAGTGAGAGCATGCGGTGTTTGATTTTCTGCTCTTGTGTCAGTTTGCTGAGAATGATGATTTCCAGGTTCATCCATGTATCTACAAAGGACATGAACTCATCGTTTTTGATGGCTGCATGATATTGCATGGTGTGTATGTGCCACATTTTCCCTGTCCATTCTATGATCGATAAGCATTTGGGTTGGTTCCAGTTCTTTGCTATTGTAAACTGTGCTGCAATGAACATTCATGTGCATGTGTCCTTATAGTAGAACGATTTATAATCCCTTGGATATATACCCAGTAATAGTACTGCTGGGTCAAATGGATTTCTATTTCTAGGTCCTTGAGGAATCACCACACTGTCTTCCACAATGATTGAACTAATTTAGACTCCCACCAACAGTGTAAAAGTGTTTCTATTTCTCCACATCCTCTCCAGCATCTGTTGTCTCCAGATTTTTTAATGATTGCCATTCTAACTGGCGTGAGATGGTATCTCAATATGGTTTTGATTTGCATTTCTCTAATAACCAGTGATTATCAGCATTTTTTCATATATTTGTTGGCCTCATGTATGTCTTCTTTTGTAAAGTGTCTGTTCATGTCCTTCGCCCACTTTTGAATGGGCTTGTTTGTTTATTTCTTGTAAATCTGTTTTAGTTCTTTGTAAATTCTGGTTATCAGCCCTTTGTCATACAAGTAGACTGCAAAATTTTTTTCCCATTCTGTTGGTTACTGATTCACTCTAATGACTGTTTCTTTTGCCATGCAAAAGCTGTGGAGTTCCATTAGGTCCCATTTGTCTATTTTGGTTTTTGTTGCCAATGCTTTTGGTGTTTTGGTCATGAAGTCCTTGCCTACGCCTATGTCCTGAATGGTTTTGCCTAGGTTTTCTTCTAGGGTTTTTATGGTTTTAGGTCTTATGTTTAAGTCTTTAATCTATCTGGAGTTAATTTTAGTGTAAGGTGTCAGGAAGGGGTCCAGTTTCTGCTTTCTGCACATGGCTAGTCAGTTTTCTCAACACCATTTCTTAAACAGGGAATCCTTTCCCCATTGCTTGTTTTTGTGAGGTTTGCCAAAGATCGGATGGTTGTAGATGTGTTGTCTCTGAGGCCTCTGTTCTGTTCCATTGGTCTATATCTCTGTTTTGGTACCAGTACCATGCAGTTTTGATTACTGTAGCCTTGTAGTATAGTTTGAAGTCTGGTAGTGCAATGTGCGATGCCTCCTGCTTTGTTCTTTTTGCTTAGAATTGACGTGGTTATGCAGGGTCTCTTTTGGTTCCATATAAAGTTTAAGGTGTTTTTCTCCAGTTCTGTGAAGAAGGTCATTGGTAGCTTGATGAGGATAGCATTGAATCTGTAAATTACTTTGGTCACTATGGCCATTTTCACAATATTGTTTCTTCCTAACCATGAAAATGGAATGTTTCTCCATCTGTTTGTGTCCTCTCTTATTTTGTTGAGAAGTGGCTTGTAGTTCTCCTTGAAGAGGTCATTTACGTTCCTTGTTAGTTGTATTCCTAGGTATTTTATTCTCTTTGTAGCAATTGTGAATGGCAGTTCGCTCTTGATTTGGCTCTCTTTAAGTCTGTTATTGGTGTATAGGAATGCTTGTGATTTCTGCACATTGATTTTGTATCCTGAGACTTTGCTGAATTTGCTTATCAGTTTCAGGAGATTTTGGGCTGAGACAATGGGGTACCCTAGATATACAATCATGTCATCTGCAAATAGAGACAATTTGACTTCCTCCTTTCCTATTTGAATACCCTTTATTTCTTTTTCTTGCCTGATTGCTCTGGCTAGAACTTCCAGTACTATATTGAATAGGAGTGGTGAGAGAGGGCATCCTTGTCTAGTGCCAGATTTCAAAGGGAATGCTTCCAGTTTTTGCCCACTCAGTATGATATTGGCTATTGGTCTGTCATAAATAGCTTTTATTATTTTGAGATGGGTTCCATCAATACCTAGTTTATTGAGGGTTTTTAGAATAAAGGCTGTTGAATTTTGTCAAAGCCTTCTCTGCATCAATTGAGATAATCATGTGGTTTTTGTCTTTGGTTCTGTTTATGTGGTGAACTATATTTATAGACTTGCGTATGTTGAACCAGCCTTGCATCCCCAGGATGAATCCTACTTGATCATGGTGGGTAACCTTTTTGATGTGCTGTTGCAATTGGCTTGCCAGTATTTTATTGAAGATTTTTGCATCTATGTTCATTATATATATTGGCCTGAAGTCTTCTTTTCTTGTTGAGTCTCTGCCGGGTTTTGGTATCAGGATGATGTTGGACTCATAAAATGATTTGGAAAGAATTCCCTCTTTTTGGATTATTTGCAATACTTTCAGAAGGAATGGTACAGCTCCTCTTTGTATGTCTGGTAGAATTTGGCTTTGAACCCATCTGGACCTGGGCTTTTTTTGGGTGGTAGGCTCTTAATTGCTGCCTCAACTTCAGACCTTGTTATTGGTCTATTAAAGGTTTCAACTTCTTCCTGGTTTAGGTTTGGGAGGAGGCAAGTGTCCAGGAATTTATCCATTTCTTCCAGGTTTACTAGTTTATGTGCATAGAGTTGTTTGTAATAATCTCTAATGATGGTTTGGATTTCTGTGGAATCTCTGGTGATATCCCCTTTATCTTTTTTTATTGCATCTATTTGGTTATTCTCTCTTTTATTTTTTATTAATCTGGCTAGTGGTCTGTCTATTTTCTTGATCTTTTCAAAAAACCAGCTCCTGGATTTATTGATTTCCTGAAGGATTTTTTGAGTCTCTATCTCCTTCAGTTCTGCTCTGATCTTAGTTATTTCTTGTCTTCTGCTAGGTTTTGAGTTTTTTGATCTTGCTCCTCTAGCTCTTTCAATTTTGACAATAGGGTGTTAATTTTAGAACTCTCCTTGCTTCTCATGTGGGCACTTATTGCTATATGTTTTCCTCTAGAGACTGCTTTAAATGTGTCCCAGAGATTCTGGCATGTTTTGTCTTAATTCTCATTGGTTTCAAAGAACATTTTTATTTCTGCCTTCATTTCATTGTCTATCCATTCAAGAGCCAGTTGTTCAGTTTCCATGAAGCTGTGCAGTTCTGAGTTAGTTTCTGAATTCTGAGTTGTAACTCGATTGCACTGTGGTCTGAGAGACTGTTTGTTATGATTTCCACTCTTTTGCATTTGCTGAGGAGTGATTTACTTCCAATTATGTAGTCAATTTTAGAGTAGGTGTGATGTGGTGCTGAAAAGAATGTATATTCTGTGGATTTGGGTAGAGAATTCTGTAAATGTCTATTAGGTTTGCTTGTTCCAGGTCTGAGTTCAAGTCCTGGATATCCTTATTAATTTTCTGACTGGTTGATCTGTCTAATATTGACAATGAGGTGTTAAAGTCTCCCACTATTATTGTGTGGGAGTCTAAGTCTCTTTGTAAGTCATTAAGAACTTGCCTTATGTATCTGGGTGCTCCTGTATTGGGTGCGTATAAATTTAGGATCATTAGCTCTTCTTGTTGCAGTGATCCTTTTACCATTATGTAATGTCCTTCTTTGTCTCTTTTGATCTTTGTTGCTTTAAAGTCTATTTTATCAGAGATGAGAATTGCAACTCCTGCTTTTTTTTGCTCTCCATGTGCTCAGTAAATCTTCCTCCATCTCTTTATTTTGAACCTTTGTGTATGCTTGCATGGGAGATGGTTTTCCTGGATACAGCACACTGATGGGTTTTGGCTTTTTATCCCATTTGCCAGTTGTCTTTTGATTGGGGCATTTAGTCCATTTACATTTAGGGTTAATATTGTTCTGTGTGAATTTGACACTGCCATTTTGATGCTAGCTGGCTGTTTTTCACGTTAATTGAAGCAGTTTCTTCATTGTGTTGATGCTGTTTACCATTTGGTTTGTTTTTGGAGTGGCTGGTACTGGTTGTTCCTTTCTATGTGTAGAGCCTTTTTCAACAGCTCTTTTAAAACAGGCCTGGTGGTGACGAAATCTCTGAGTACTTGCTTGTTCACAAAGGATTTTATTTTTCCTTCACTTGTGAAGCTTAGTTTGGCTGAATATGAAATTCTGGGTTGAAAGTTCTTTTCTTTAAGGATATTGGCCCTCACTCTCTTCTGGCTTGTAGGGTTTCTGCTGAGAGATCTGCTGTGAGTCTGATGGGCTTCCCTTTGTGGGTAACCCGATCTTTCTCTCTGGCTGCCCTTAGCATTTTCTCCTTCATTTCAACTCTGGTGAATCTGATGATTATATGCCTTGGGGTTGCTCTTCTTGAGGAATATCTTTGTGGTGTTCTCTGTATTTCCTGAACTTGAATATTGGCCTGCCTTGCTAGGTTGGGGAAGTTTTCCTGGATAATATCCTGAAGAGTATTTTCCAGCTTGGATTCATTCTCTTCGTCACATTCAGGTACACCTATCAAACGTAGATTAGGTCTTTTCACATAGTCCCACATTTCTTGGAGACTTTGTTCATTCCTTTTTACCTTTTTTTCTCTTATCTTGCCTTCTCATTTTATTTTATTGAGTTAATCTTCAGCCTCTGATATTCTTTCTTCTGCTTGGTGAATTGGGCTGTTGAAACTTGTGCATGCTTCACAAAGTTCTCGTGTTTTTCAGCTCCATCAATTCACTTATGTTCCTAAGTTGTCCATTCTCGTTAGCATTTCATCAAATATTTTTTCAAGGTTCTTAGTTTCTTTGCATTGGGTTAAAACATGTTCTTTTAAGTCACAGAAGTTTCTTATTACCCACCTTCTGAAGTCTGATTTTGTCATTTCATCATACTCATTCTCCATCCAGCCTTATTCCCTTTGCTGGTGAGGCGTTGTGATCCCTTGTAGGAGCAGAGGTGTTCTGGTTTCAGGTGTTTTCATCCTTTTCATGCTGGTTTCTTCCCATCTTTGTGGATTTATCCACCTGTTGTCTTTGTAGTTGCTTACTTTCAGATTGGGTCTGTGAGTGAACCTCCAGTTTGTGGATGATGAAGTTATTTCTTTTTCTTAGTTTTCCTTCTTACAGTCTGGCCCCACTCCTGCAGGACTTGCTGAGGTCCTCTCTGGGCCCTGCATGCCTGGGGATCACCTGCAGAAGCTGCAGAACAGTAAGGGTTGCTACCAGTTTCTTCTTCTGCTATGTTTGTCCCAGAAGGATACCCGCCACATGTCAGTCTGTCCTCTCCTTTATGAGGTGACTCTTTGGATATATGGGGGTCAAGAAGCTGCTTGAGGAGACAGTCTGTCCTTCATAGGAGCTCAAGTGCTGAGCTGTGAGCTTCGTTGTTCAGTCAGAGTTGCTGGGCAGGTACATTTAGGTCTGCTGCAGCAGAACTCATAAATGTCTTCTTTTTTCACAGGTGCTCTGTAGCAGGGAGTTAGCACTTTATGAGTTTCTGTTGTGCTGCTGCCTTTTTTTTTTCAGGGCTTCCCTGCCCAGCAAGGAGGCAGCCTAGTCACGGTCTGACTGCAGAGGCTTTGCTGAGGTGCTGTGGGCTCAGCCCAGCTACCGTGTGAGCTTCCCTGTAGTCCTGTTTATATGGGTGTAGTTAGAACTGCCTCAACAATGGTGGCCCACCTCTGTAATGGCAGACTCTCTGTAATGGCAGGTTGCCTTGCCAATGGTAGGCTGCCTCAACAATGGTGGACTACCTCCATAGTGGTGGAGTGCCTCGGTAATGGTGGACACCCCTCCCCCACAGAGCTGGACCATCCCAGGTTCAGCTGTGTTTACTGTGAAACTCTCAACCCAGGGTGTTTCCAATTGCTGTTTTTTTTTTTTTTGTGGGGGTGGGACCAGCTGAGCCTGATCACCTGGCTCCCTGCCTCAGAGCCTTTTTTTTTTTTTTTTTTGGTTGAATGGTCAACTCTCTCCCAGGTGTTCCAGTCGCCTGTTGAAAAGGTGCCGGGATCTGTGTGATTTCCTGTGTGGCAACTCACTGCATGGGCTCAAACAGTGGTGCTGAGATTTGTGGTGTTTTTTTTGCCCGGGAATCTCTTGGCCTGGCTCCCTGTTTCAGTCCCTTCTTTAATCAGATGAATGGGCAACTCTGCCTTCCCAGGACTCCAATCGCCAGCTGAAGGGCACCCAGACCAGTGTATTTTGTACAGAGAACCACCCTGCAGGGGTGCTGGCAAAGCAGCTGAGCCAACCAAAAGAGCTACATCAGCCAAAACAGCCACACTGGTGACCCATGGGGTTCCTCCGTCTGGGAATCTCCTGGACTGTGGACAATAAAAATCCATCTGGAAATGTGGCGTCCACTCACCCTCTGTGCTTTCACTGGGAGCTGCAATCCTGAGCTGTTCCTAGTCGACCATCTTGGATCCTCTCCCTGTTTTGAAGGTTTAAGCAAGTTTTGGAAGGTCAGTTGTAAAGAAAATTCTGTGTATAAATGTATTGGCTAAAGTTGAAGAGGTATCAGCCAGTTTTTCTGTAAATTAAGCATTAAAATGAAAGCACAATGGATTTCTCTTGAAGCACTAACCTGCACTTTAACAAAAATTATAAGGGGCTAAAAAGGGTCTGTAAAAATCTTACCCCTTGGTCAAACATTAAAATTAGGTAAATGCATCTACAAGGTTTTATTAAAAATTGAGTTTAACATTAACAGCACACTGTTATAAAGGTGAAAATTTAGCTTGTTTTTTTTTTTTTTTTTTTTTTTTTTTTTATAAAATCGTACAAGAAGCATTGTCAATATAAAATGGCATTTGGCTTTCTTTGGGCTATATTAGTATAAATACATTATTGGTATGTGTTCCAAAGTTATGGAAAACTCCTATAATTGTAATATATTTTAGTGTACATTATCAGTAATAACTGTAATTGTTATGTTAAAATTATGTGGGCTACAAATTTTGTCAATTGTGTCTTTAACTATGGCTACCCTAAAACTGTTTGTCATCCATAAACAATGTTGTCTTGTTTAGGTCCTCTTTAGAAGGTGGTTTCATAATCAGCTTTAAACCTCTAACAGGTGCTCTTGAATGCAACTTTCTGATACCTTTGAGCTTGTAACATCAGAATAAAAGAAAATAGCTCAGAACTCTTGAAGAGCTAAAATGTGAATTAATATCAAGTAGGACAGGAGTTAACTGCGTGAACTGAACTAATAGGAGATGGGAATGATCTTTCCGCATTTTGCTTAAAATATTGCGGATCCTTTGGCTTTTCAAGTCAAAGAAACTTTTCTTTTAGGCTACTGACAGCTTTTAACAATTTAGTTTACTGCGATGAACAAAATTTAGAGCATACTTGTTTCTCCCTACCTGATTTTCTCCAGAATTTAGAAACTGTGAGTATTCCTAAGCCATGGCAGTACAGCTATTTGCATAAGCACAATAAGTATCTATTTTCTTTTGTAATGGGACACAATTAGAAAAAGTAGTTATTTTACACCATTTTACTAGAATGGCGTGCTTTCCTTTAAGGAATCAAACTTGACTTACAGAGCCAAGAAAGCCTTTGGAAAACTGGCCTCATATTTTGTGTACATGGTCCCTGCCTGGGACTTTTGACCTGTGGTAAGTAAAGAATGTCACTTTCTGATAGGCCAGGAGCCCCGAGTTATCCTGGAAACTCAAGAGGAGAGGAATTCAACCAACTCACAGATATTTGATGCTACAGATCTATGGCTGGGCTTGGCTTTAAAAAGGTTTTATCTAAGATTCCTTCTACAGAACAAAGTTTCATCAAAGCCAATTTAAAAGGCATATGTAACAAATAATTATTCTTGCTGCACTATATGCAAATAATTAAGTGAAATGCAATCAAGCAAACTAGTCCTACTGTGATATGTCTTTTAATAAAAATGAGAAACTGAAGAGAGAAAATTATGTTTCAAAAACTATAGTACACCTGTTGTTAAATTATAGTGTTGCCTAACATTTTTCAGTTCTTATTATTTTCTACTGTTTAAATTAAATTCTAATTTTTCTGACTACAAGTTTCCAGAGTAAGCGGTACTTTGTTAAAGTCCTACAAACTGAAAACTAGATGTTTCAACAGGCGCTGCCTCTAAGCTCCCGACCCTCACAAGAGGAAATAAAGAAATAGGAAATCTTAAGCTAAAAATTATAAAAAAATTAGTAACCGAGGGAGAATTACTCATCTTACACAGTCTCGCCCCTACCTCACCAAATACTCTCTGTCTCTCTGTCACAACCTCGAGTGCTTTACAGATTGCAGTTTCCGGCTGCAAGACTGTGGTGTCAAGGTCATCTCTGCTGACCTAAAGCACATTCCAATGGGTTTCAATTTCCAGAGGTTCCTGTGAGATCCAGGCCACTGTTCTCAATGCTCTCTGCATCCAGCCAGTGCCCTGCCTCATTCCAGCAGTTGGGAATGCTCAGCTTTGGAAGCCAATGAGGTGGACAGAAAGGTGTCTCATATACCATATTGCCCTGTGTTGAAGAAGATTGAAAGAGATGTCAGTGTACGTGCCGTGTTCAAGTTGGCATTCCCACACATATATTTGAAGGAGGTTTGACCTTAGTAAAAAGATTGAGAGGCTCCAGTTCCTGGAGACCAGGGCTCTATTGGAAGCAGTTCCATGAAGTCTTTTTATTCACTGAAGACACTCCGCTGAGATGCCTTTCTGGACCTACAATAACTAAAGTAGGGAGTGGTTCTGCCTGGGTGTTATGGCATCATCTGTGTTTGGCTGGTCTACTTCAGGTCTCAAGGCTGTGTCTCCTTAAGAGCAGAGTCTCTGAGAAGTTCACCCATCAGCTAAGTGGGCATGTGCCTGGCATAGCGCTCAGTGCTAGGGAGACAGATATGAGAGAGAGAGAGAGAGAGAGAGAGAGAGAGAGAAAGAGAGACGCTTCCACATTCCAGCACCATTTCAAAAATGAAGTGAAGGCTGATTTTGTTTCCCTGCCTGCCCAACATACTTGTCGTGAATCATTTTCCTAACTTTAGGAATGACTTTGGGGATTGGCACTAGAAGCTTCAGGGGATGAGAGGCAGACAGGTGGAACTTCATGTCAAGGCTTCACATGTTATGCTACAGCAAGATGGTGCATTCAGCAAAGGCTCAGCATTAAGCAGATTCTCTGCCAAGGGCTTTGCAACTGTAAGCCAGGGTCCCCACCACTGCTGCAAATCAAGCAATGTTTACTTTCTCTGGCTTTGTTGGGCAAAGGAAGAGAGAATGTGTGACCTTGGAAAAGCTAATTCACTTTGACAAGATGCAGCAAAACGATCTGGCTAGACAGTTCTCTTGCCAAGCGTAGCGTTAGCGAGTGTCTGAAGCGACTATCATCTCAAGGTTTCAGCTGAAGTAGTTCTGCTGCTCTCTGCGTTGAAGTTGATGGATTTGGGTAGAAATCACAGATACGACTTCACAGCCTGCGATTCACTGGACTGACATAGCCCCTGCTCAGTGTGGCTGCCGCCCAGACCAAGCGCTGTACGTGTTCTTGATCTTGGCCTCATCTGTGCAGGGGAAAGATGCAGGTGTGAGGTGTGGGAAATCAAACAGAATGCCAAACAGGAGGCTCTTTTAAGATTCAGGGGCTCGTGTGCATGTCAGGAGGCAAGGTGGTTCCTGGATGGTTGTTCCCGGTGCTGCAGAGAAGGGGCTGCTGAGGGCGTCCTGGAGTCCTGCGTCATAGTCCCCGGGAGCCTGGAAGGAGGGAGGCAGTTGCTGTGCATGTGGACTGTGTCCTCTGGGGTTTCCCGCTCCTGGGGCAGGGTGATGAGGGGGAGAGGGCGCATGGTCTCCCTTTCCTCAGAACAGGAAGAAAGAAGGAACCCGTTCCGCTGTTTCTTTGAGGATGAGCTGTGTGGGGAGTGTGCAGGGCAGAGCTTTGGCATCAGCTGGCCGCGGTCTTGAGCAAGGCACTGACTTTTCTGGGTTTCTGTTTCCTCTTCCGTAGGCACTGTGTCTATTAGCCCTGCCCATTTTAATGTCTAGTGATTGTCTAAGAGTTCTAAAACCTACTCGGGAAACATCCGTAGCTAAATGAAAGAACAAGAGACCATATTTAAGTCAGCACTAAGTTCTGCAGTTCCATGGTTATCAGATATCAGGAAGGCGGGAATCGGTTCCTACTGGGCCCCACGCCTCGTCCTTCACAACCCTCTGAGAGGTGCGATGCCTCTTTCCCAGTGAGGTGCCAGGTGCCACTAGGGCCAGGGAAGGGCTGGGAAACGACTTTCTCAGATAGCTTTGGCTTCACGCAAACAGATAAGCACATGGAGGCTTCTGTTACCATGAAGTTTAGCTGCAGAAGTGTGCAGGTGCCAGAGAATGCAAATCACTTTTACAGCCCAATGTCACTGGCCACAAACCTCAGAAATGAACCAGAACCTTCATTTTTCAGGAAAGGAAACAGACCCAGGAAGGTGAAGAGATTTGCTTAACTTCGACAGCAAAATTGAAATGAGAACCCAGGATGTGCACCCTACACTCTCATTTGCAGAAATATTCTGCTTCTAAAATGAAAGAAACTTGCTTCTTTTTGCCCTCCACTCCCCGTTTCCTTAGTCCCTCTCACCCCAGCTACTTTGATTTCTATACCATGAAGCACCTGCCTGTCTCCATTCATGCTGAACTCTCATCCCACAGGCTGATGCTGAGGTGGGAGGTGGGCTGTTACAGCCAGGCAGATGACTGATGCTTAGAACTGGCTGGGGGTTAGAACTGCCTTCTAGCCTCTTTTCAAATGTTTCATTCTAGTTTTTTTTTAAATTATTATTTTATTTTTATTTTTTTAAATACGTATGTTGGTAGGACAAACTCCTGGCTCTGTGCCTTCACCTGCCTTCTCAGCTTAGGGTTAGCGAATAATAGCTCACTACTGCAGGTGAGTATAGAGCCTAAGTTTATCATCCTTGGGAAACACTCATACTTGAACAGCCTCCAGAAGTTCTCGTTTTTTCTGGTCTAGGGTCTCTTTCTTTTGAGAAACTTCCTTCCTTCTCCTCCCTCCCTTCCTTCCCCACCTTCCTCCCTCTGTCCCTCCCTCTTTCCCTCCCTCCTTCCCTTTCTTTCTTCTTTCCTTTCCTCCCTCCCTCCCTCCCTTTCTTCCTTCCCTCCCTCCTTTCCTTCCTTCCCTCCCTCCCTTCCTTACTTCCCCCTCCCTTCCTTCCTCCCCTTTCCCCCTCCCTTTCTCTATCCCTCCCTCCCTCCCTTCCTTCCTTCCCTCCCTCCCTCCCTTCCTTCCTTTCCTCCCTCCCTCCCTTCCTTCCCTCCCTCCCTTCCTTCCTCCTTCCTCCCTTTCCCCCTCCCTTTCTCTATCCCTCTCTATCCCTCCCTCCTTCCCTTTCTTTCTTCTTTGCTTTCCTCCCTCCCTCCCTCCCTCTGCTCCTTCCCTCCCTCCCTCCCTCCCTTCCTTCCCCCCTTTCCCCCTCCTTTTCTCCATCCCTCCCTCTTTTCCTCCCTCCTTTCCTTTCTTTCTTCTTTCCTCCCTCCCTCCCTCCCTCCCTCCGTCCCGTCAAGTTAATGGGCACCCACACTGAACTGGAAGTGATGTCTGGTAGACGGACCCTTCACCGATCCTAGGAAGGCTGGAGACCTCCTAGGAAAGGTGCAGCCTGAGCATGAGGAAAAGTCAGCGGGCAAGGGGGTGGGACATGCTGCAGACAGAAGCTGTCATGGTGGAGCCTCGGTGTGCCTGGTTGTGAGCAGGTGGTGGTAGCAGCTGTGGAGAAGCTATACCTCCCCTGGCTGAGCTGTGTTTCTGCTCTGAAATCTGTGTGTCTTCTGCACCCAGGACCCTTGCCACAAACTCTTCTCCTTTCTTTACCACAGGGATTCCAGCCTGTTTTAAAGTGGCAAAGTGGAGAGACCTGGGTTCTAGTTCAGCTCTGGTACTGATGGTTTCAGTGAGTACTGGAAAGTCACTTCACTTCACAGGCCTCAGTTTTCTCACTGGCAAATGGAAGAAGGAAAGAGGTCCACAGCTGACAGCTGGAGTAAATGTCTCTAACACCTTCTTTAAGTTTTAATTTCAAACAAAAATTAGACCAGGCAGGGTGGCTCACACCTGTAATCCCAGCACTTTGTGAGGTCGAGGTGGGTGGATCACGTAAGCTCAGGAGATCGAGACCAGCCTGATCAACATAGTGAAACCCCGTTGCTACTAAAAAATGCAAAAATTAGCTGGGCGTGGTGGCACTTGCCTGTAATCCCAGCTACTCGGGAGGCTGAGGCAGGAGAATCACTTGAACCTGGGAGGTGGAGGTTGCAGTGAGTCAAGATAGCACCACTACACTCCAGCTTGGCAACAGAGTGAGATTCTGTCTCCCCTCAACCCCCAGAAAAATTAAAGATGAGATCTTGGCTGGCCTTGAACTCCTGGGCTCAAGTGATCCTCCCACCTCAGCCTCCTGAGTAGCTGGGACTACAGGCATGCCCCACCATGCCTAATGAAGCCTTTTACAGCTCAAAATTCTAAATTCCACAAAACCATTGATCTGCCCTTGAGGAGCCAGGGAGCCTTTTTCATTTACCCACGACTGAACCCAGGCTATAGCTGTTTGCCTGCTGCTGAGAGAATTTCTCATAATGAGGACTGGCTATATATTTTACAGAAATAGAATCAGTGGCAAATGAAATATGGGGTCCTGTGGCAGCCCTTTAAGCCAAGCACAGGCCCTGTGTGACTGCACCAGCCGCGTGCCCATGGAGCTGCCCTGCTCAGAGCTACCCCAGGGACTTGACAGACTCCACATGGTGCGCAACAGTTAGGGCCAGGATCACGAGCAGGATGTTCCTGCCTCAGTGGCCAGCATTCATACTAGGATGACGATAGTCCCACAGCCAACATCACGCCCACCCCTCTGTCACCAGTACCTGTTTAGGAAGAAGCGCTGACTTCGCTAGTGCTAGTTCTTTCATTTCTTTCTTTCTTTCTTTTTTATTGCATTTTAGGTTTTGTAGTTTTTTCATTTCTTGAGGAAAGACTGCACGTTCAGTAGGGAGCTTCAGGTTTCCAGTACAGATTCCTGACATTTTTGAAGTCTGCAAATGACCCCAGTGCCCCCTGCCTTTGAGGAGAGAGTGGCTAAGCCACTTCCTTCTGTTCGTCCGGCCTTTTCCCTCCACTTCCTCATCACAACCCTCTTTCATGCCTCAGAACACCAACTCCATTCCCTGCTTATTACTTTTGGGTGGGATCTTGGGCCATAAAGAACTCCTCCCAAGTTTCCACCAGAGCCGCCTGATGTCTTAAGAGGCACATGCAGCCAGAGAGGTTGAGAGCCCTTCACCTGAGTCACCTGAGAGTGGGAGACTCCCTTCTGAATTTAATGTTCAAAAGCAGATTTTCCTTTTCTTTTTGCAGTGTGAAAATGCTCTGGGCATTGCAGGATTCAGGTTTTGGATCTCATTCACAGTCCCTTTGTAACCTTGGCACTGGGCTTCGCCTTCATCAGCCTTCCCCTTTCCCTGCTCATAGCTGCTCACAGTCACATTCTCCCTCCATATCACACAAATCAGTTCATTCTCAGCCCCAGACTCACCATGTGGCTTCTCTTTTTCCTGGTTTTCGTCATAATACAGCTTCTTCAGGTTCATTGACACCTTGAAAAGTCATCCTTTAATTCTTTCTTGCTTTGTCCTTCAAAGCATTCTGTTCCCTGATTCCCCATTTCCCCCTCTCTCCATCACAGCAGTTGAGTTTGCTTCTATTTTATCCACCCACCCATTCATCCATCCTTCCTTCCATCCACCCATCCATCCATCCTTCCTTCCTTCCATCCATCCACCCAACCATCCTTCCTTCCTTCCATCCATCCATCCATCCATCCATCCATCCATCCTTCCTTCCATCCATCCATCCATCCATCCTTCTATCCATCCTTCCATCCATTCATTCACACATCCATCCATCCATCCATCCATCCAGCCATCCATCCATCCTTCCTTCCATCCATCCATCCATCCTTCCATCCATCCATCCATCCATCCATCCATCCATCCATCCTTCCTTCCGTCCATCCTTCCATCCACCCATCCATCCATCCATCCATCCCTCCATCAGCCCTTGTGTCTATTTTGTGTCAGTCACTGGGGACAGAGAGATGACATGGTGAGCTACTGTCCTCAGGACGTGGCAGTGTATGGGGTGGGGAACAGGAAATATAAATGAAATATTAATGGCAGTGCAACTGCCATTGATATGCACACGGCACGGACGCTGTAAAATGAGAGGCTTCGGATGGTGAATAAGGAGCTGGGAAGGAGCTGCTGGCAGGGGAACTGGGCGCCCTCTAAGCAGAAGGAACACCGTGCCCCAGTCTGGGGGGATGTAAAAGCACGCTGCAGGCAGAAGCCCTGAATTTTGGAAAGTCGTTGAGGCACAGAGTGGAAGCACCTGGGAACAGGGCGGGGATTGGTGAGAATTGGTCTGGAGAGCCAGGCAGGGCCCAGGGCTTCAGAGGCCCCGTGTGTTCTGCGAAGGTCTCAGGCTCATCCTGCCAGTCCTGGGGCTCCACCCAGCGGTTGGTTTGAAGGATGGGAGTGACATGATGAGTCTGGGGAGACGACTCTGGCGACACTGCTGTGGATAGGCCTCATGGGGACCCTCCAAGACAGGGAGGCCTGTGGCGGGTGAAGGAAGGAATGAGGTCACCAGGGAGGAAGAGGACAGGTTCAAGAGGCGTTTGGAGTAAAGTCGGTAGCTCTGAATGACAGGTGGGAGGAGCATGGGGCTGCTGTCGGGTTTCTGGCTTGAGACGGTGGGTGCCTGGGAGTTCCGTGCCCACACCCAGTCCTGTCTAAACTAGCGGCCGCTCTGCCTCAGGCCTGCCTCAATTGCCCCTGTATTCCATTTTGTTACCAACACAGAAATCAGGCCTTCATTTCTTACCTAGATTCTCGAAGTATCCTCCTCATCTCTCTCAGTCCATCTTATAAACTGCTCAACTTCCAGGGACAGCTGAACAATTCCCATTGCACAGTGAATGACGTCCCAGTTTTTAGCACCACTGTCAATATTTATTACTAGAGGAGACATTCTGTTTCTTACAGTTGAGTTTTTGACAGATAGCATTTCATGTGTGAAGTAATTGATTATCAAGTCATCTTTAAGGGGGCACAGACATGTACTCTGAGGACAGTGAAGGAAGGGGCCAGGGAGCCCCCAGGGGTGACCATGAATGATCACAGTCTTTGCCAGTCATTTTTTTTTCAGGTGCATCTTCCACCTCTCCCCTGATCTTGGCTTTATGGTCTGGTCTCACTGTTGCCTAAATGTGAGCCATTTTCAACCTGGGTCTTTGCAGACCACCTTGCCTCAGCCTGGAACCCTTTCCCTCACATTTCTGTCTGTTGAAATCTTACCCATCTTTTGATATCCAGCCCAAACACAAGGACCCATGAATCCCCAGGAGAATGGATCCTCGGGAAGCACTACCCTTTCTTATGGCACTCTGCACGCCTACTGTGTGCAACATCTAACATATCTTATACTTCATCTCCCCCACTGGACCACTGAACTGGGAGCAGATGTGGAAAATCGGAGACCTTAAGCCTGGGGCAGCCTGGGAATCTGTTTCATTAGTTTGCATATTTTTTCCCCACAAAATTTATTTATTTTTTTAAAAAAATCATAACCTGTGTTAAACATACAGAAATGCTGAGAATATGAATAATGCATGTTTGGGACTTATCACCAAGAATGAACAGACACCTCGCCACCCACTTCTTAAGATTCAAAATATTACACATACAGTGGGAACACCAGCCCACGTATCTCCTTCCTGGAGCTGGTCTTCTCACTGCTTTTTCAAATTTAGAGTGAGTTACTAATATTTAGAAATGAAAAGGTTTCACATAAGAGTTGGCCTTTGACCACTTTTCTGCAAGATCTCACTAGGCCATCATGGGCTCTCTGTCCCACCCCGGGACTGGAAGCCTGCCTGTCAAGTCCATGACTGAGCCTGGCACCTGAGCTCCTCATCTGCCCTCTGTACACATTCTCCAGAGGGTGGGTGGGCATCCTGATGCCCCTCATCCTCCTCTTCACCACTGCCCAGGCTGTGCTCCCTGCCTGGAACCAGAAATCGAAGGCCCCCTTCAAGCCCCACAGGCTCCTGCGGCTTTTCCCAGTGATTTCAGCTCAGCTCCATTCTGTGTGCTCATATACACCCAGCCCTTAATCCTGTGGCTGAGCATTTGCCTGTGTTCTAATTCATTCCTTTGCTAGGTACCCTGCGGAGCAACCCAATGATAGAGGCAGTGTGGATGATGACCAAGACATCCCGGCAGGCTCTCTTCAGGTGTGGCTCATCCAGAATGTCTCCTTGTAGCATCGTCAGCTTGGTCTTGTTCTGGAGCTCTGTGTGAACACAGGTCAGGTCATTGGAAGGATTTCTGGATCTGGCTGGGAAGTTTTCTGGTAAAGGTGATGTTACATAGGTGTTCGAGGATGGTTAGAGTCAGAATGTTGGAGTGGAGGATGTACATTCCACGGAAGGAACAAGTAAACGAAGGCACAGAAGTCAGCATGTGTAGCAATTTATTGGGAAAGAGCAAACTTCTGTTTCTACCACATCTCATTTCAGAAAAGTAATCTGAGCAATGAGCTGTCAGGTGTGCCTGGAATACAGGCATTTCCTGGGAGACTCAGCAAAATTTTTAAGGAGGGTCGGGTGATTGTGGAGAGTTAGGTATAGGAGGGAAAAGTTTGAATTTAATTCTGTAGATAATGTGGGATCATGATTTTTGGTATCCAGCACCATGTCAATGAAAGCCCCTTATTTATATTTGATATAAGTAGAGTAACAGGCTGGAGATGTTGGCTCACCCCTGTAATTCCAGCACTTTGGGAGACTGAGGTGGGTGGATATCTTGCATCCAGGAGGTTGAGACCAGCCTGGACAACCTGGTGAAACCCCATCTTTACTAAAAACACAAAAATTAGCCAGACATAGGGGTGTGTGCCTATAGTGACAGCTAGTAAGGTGCCTGAGGTAGGAGGATGGATGGAGCCCAGGAGGTGGAGATAGCAGTGAACAGAGACCATGCCTCTGGACTCCAGCCTGGGTAGCACAGCAAAATCCTGTAGAAAGACAGAATGAAAGACAGAAAGAAAGAAAGAGAAAGAAAGGAAGAAAGAAAGGAAGTAAAGAAAAATGAGGAAAGAAAGAAAGAAAAAGAAAGAAATAGAAAGGAAGAAAGAAAGAGAAGGAAAGAGAGAGAAAGGAAGGAATGAAGGGAAGGAAGGAATGAAGGGAAGGAAAAGAAAAACAGAAGCAGCATTTTAGTGTAGAAAGTTAACTGTGCCTTGAGGATATACAATGGACTGGGGATTTTATAGGGGATATGAGAAAGCAAGGTGACCAAGAGATTAATTATAATGTCAGTGCCAACGTTTAGATGAGGACTGGAACCAGGGTCCAGCAGTGGAAGCAGAGGAGGAGAGAGATACACGAGGTTTGAATTTCAGACCTTACCTTGAAGGTGCTGGTACCTACTGGCTGGGCTGAGAGGAAATGGAGAAGCTAAAACCACCCCTAGAGTTTCCTGCTTGGGCAACAGGGAGGAGAGTGGAGCCATTAATAGAGAATTGCGTATGAGTTTCAATAATGAATTTCATGGAAAAACTCTTATCAGATATTATCAAAAGCAGGTAGCAATGCTGAAAATGAGTTAGCCACCAATGAACTAACATCCCAGCTATCCAGCCAGGGGCAGTGGTTACAACATTTATGTCTTCAGACTCCTCTAAGATACACAGGTAGTGATGCTGCCAGTAAAGTCATCACCTGGAATTGGCCCATGAAATGAACACCGTGCTCCCTGGAGCTCAGATAAACACTCTACACTTGTTTGTACTTAATATTCTGTCTACCACTCACAGCTTGCGTATTTCCTCATACAACTGTCTCATGAAATAGGCGTTCTGAGTCCTACATTATTGGTGAGGAAACTGAGTCTCAGAGAGGTTAAGGGACAGATCTAAAGTCACGTTCCTAGTGAAGGCTCAAACCTGCCCACCCTACCTCCAAGCCTGTACATTAGGTGCAGGACTCACTGTCTAGAATCAGCTTTTCAGAGAAAGAGTACGAATAAGTCAGTGTAACTGAAATTGGCAACAAAGGCTGAAGAACAGTGAGAGTAAAACTCAGAGTGAAAAATCGAAGTCTGGAGAAATTCCTCCCTGGGGTACAGGGGGGACCATTTGCTCTCCTGATGCCTCTGCCATGTTTTCTCTACTCCCAGCCCCTTCCATTGTCAGGGGACTCCAGGAAGGGACTGCAGTGGGGGAGGCAGGGAAGAGGCTGCTGGGGAGGAGGTGGTGACAGCCTGAGAGTGAATTTTTCTCTGGTTGTATTTCCCCCTCTGTCCTTCCTGCTCCCTTCCTCTGCTTCTGCTTTGCTGCTGACTTCAGACAGACTGGCTCAAAGGAATTGCCATGTCAAAGCAGAAGAAGCCCAAAGCAGAGAGAAAACCACTCTTCCCCAGTGAGTTCGTGGGGATCTAGAGGGACAAGGAAAGGGGTTTTGTGGATGGAGCCATAGTTCCCTCCTTCCTCAAGCGGCTAGATGAACTACTGCTTAAGAGCACAGATGCTGCACTAGAGTGCATGGGTTCAAATCCAGCTTTGCTATGTTCTGACTGTGGGATATTGGACAAGTTAGTAAACCTCTCTGTGCCTGTCTCCTTGTCTGTAAAAAAGGGGTATAATAATATTAACAATCTTATAGGGGTGTTATAAGCACAGCAAATGAATCAGCACATGCAAACCATGTAGCACAGTGCCTGGCACAAAAAGAACACTGAAAGGATTCTGTTTTTATCTTTATATGAGCCCCTGCCCATCCATTATACTTCTTGCATTTTCACCATAAGAGACTTGTTCCTCTTGGCTGAGCATGGCTTTCTCTTTATATTAGGTATTACAGTACAAATATTGGTGAGACGTAAGGCTTACAAACATTTAATATTGGTCATGTGTTAATATTTCTTTATCAAAGACACTACTAGAACAGAGGATGGAGAAAACCAGAAATCAGAGAAGAGCAAAAGAAGAGGAGAGTGGGCCGGGCGCGGTGGCTCACGCCTGGAATCCCAGCACTTTGGGAGGCCGAGGTGGGTGGATCACGAGGTCAAGAGATCGAGACCATCCTGGTCAACATGGTGAAACCCTGTCTCTACTAAAAATACAAAACATTAGCTGGGCATGGTGGCGCGTGCCTGTAATCACAGCTACTCCAGAGGCTGAGGCAGGAGAATTGCCTGAACCAAGGAGGCAGAGGTTGCGGTGAGCGGAGATCATGCCATTGCTCTCCAGCCTGGGTAACAAGAGTGAAACTCCGTCTCAAAAACAAAACAAAACAAAACAAAAAAACAGATGAGGAGAGTGCTGGGTGTGGTCCCTGAGTGGCGTCAAGGGGGGACTTCCCTGTGGGCAGGATATGATGCCCTGCAAAGCCAGAGGCCACATGTAGACACACAGTCCCCCCAATCCCCTGGGATGGGGAGGAAGAAAGGGAATTTGGGATACAGTGAGGCAAAGGGATTAACTGAAGACCCACTTTGCCAAACATCAGCCCCAGGGCCAAGTGATGAAGCCTCTGAATGAAGCTCTGGTCTGAATTCTGCTACACGTGAATCAGATGGTCTTGGCAAGTCACTTTGTTTCTGGACCTTGATGTGTTCATTGTCCACTTGGATGTCACCCCTTTTCTACCTTCCTCACGGAGTTATTTGCACAAGGAGTTACTACAACAAATTCTGCAATTTCCTGGGGACATGGAGCAACCGAGACAAGTGGTTAAGAAAAAAAAGTTGTATATGAGAAATCAAAATGAAGCATGCCTGGCCTCAAACTGCCTCTTACTCTGTCTCTGCTCTGTGTACTTGTGCAGGCACTCTCTCTCTCACTGATGCTCTCTCTCTCCTCCCCCGCTCACTCTTTCTCATTCATTCCTGTCTTTCTCATTGTCACCCTCTGATTTTCTCTCCGCCTCATTTTCGCTCTCTTTCTCACTCTCTGACACGCATACACAGGCACATATACACACACACACGCTTAAACACTCATCTTTACATGAACTGCCTTTTATTTTGCCTCCGCTAAAGATGGCAAGGATGCTCCAAAATGAAACAAAGTTCGGGGCAGTCTAGAGAAACAGGACCCACTGGTAAGGTTTCCAAGTAAATGATGTCCTTCGTGAATGTCGCAAAGCAATTGCCAAGACAAAAAGCTTCAGAAAATAAGAGTTACAGACAAGAAAGAGAACCGAGGTGGGATTTTCTAGAAGAAAAGAAAAGGGACCTGGAGGCGGAGGTGTCTGCCTCTCAAGTTCTGGGGCAGGGCCAGAGCCCAGTCTCTGGACACCCCATCCAGTATCTTTCACACTATCCTATTTTATACTATTTAATTGTCTTTTTTTTTGTTGTTGACGTTGGATGTGGAATTGGCTTAGATTTAGCTACCACTTTTCATAACTTGCCAGAAAAGGTCCATCTTCCTACATCCATGCAGGGTTTAAAATGGAGTCACACATCCATGACCCAAGTTTACTTACTAGAAATTTCTTCCCTCAATCCTGGTTCGAAGGCCTTGTCCAAGGCCTTGATCTCCTTCAGCTCTTTCTCCTCCATCAACAGGCAGACGATCCTCTGACCCAGAAACCCTCCAGCTCCCATCAGAAGGCAGCTGCAGCCTGTCATGGCCAATCCAAGGTAGCCAGAAATAGTTACCAGGAAACAGAAGATGCCGGGGAGCAAATCTGATTCTAGGGTGACCCAGGAGAGGACTAAAAACAGAGGTCAAATGGTTATTCACTCACACAGATGCCTTATTTTCCTTCACCCCATTTTTTGCAGAAATTCCATGTTTCCACCACTGCCAAGAGTAGCTGGAAGAAAGTGAAAAAGCTCTAACCATTAGTTAAAATGGTTAAAAGCTGAACAGAAGGGTTGGGGTGCCGGTCACTTACTCCCTTAAGGCAGCCCAGGAGATTTGTGCTCCGTGGCTTCTGGCTGGCCCCGTATCACTTTCAACTCCTGTCACCTACTCATTACTCCCATCTCCTCCAGCATCCCTTCTCCCAAAAGAATAGTGACCTTTAGGTTATGTCCCTAATTCTTCCCAGGAACAGGAAGGGAAGTCCAATCCTAAGGCTGCAGTGTGTTAGAATCTTAGGTTTAGCCTTAACATAACACTGGTCAGTTGATACCAGCTGTCTGGGATCTGCAATCCGTGAGCTTAAACTAGGCTGGAAGAAATCTCCAAGTGCAATGTGAACCTGGCATTTGTACCATAAATATGTTTGAAGGGTATCACATTAGCCCATTATTTCCTGTCTGAGTGTCCTTTGAAATGTGGCTGTTGCCCTGCAAAGTTTAGAGATTTGCAATGGTGACAGCTCATATCACTTAGTTTTATGTGAGGTGACTTTCTTTCCCACTCAGTCTATTCAAAACCTCAATTGGAATTTTCCCCTGGAGAGCTCTGGGTTGCTAGATGAAGAACCTCACTGAAGGAAAGGTATCTAGTGATAACTGCTTAATTATCTGGCCTGTACCACAAGAGTGAAGATTTGTACTTGTTTGCCCCAATGACTCTTATCACAGATGTTTGACCTTGTCCCATATTTTTGGCTGCAAAACCGTTCTCAGCAAATTCCTGAACTGAAGATGCTGTGAACACTTCTGAAGCCTATACATTAGAACTGCCCAAATTTACCCATCATAAGCTCCCCAAGACATTTTCCTTTACTCAGAAAAAAACCGAGATGTAGTTTATGTTTATTAAACTGCCCAGATATCAAGTGTTCAGTTCAATGAAACTTGACAGTTATGTATGCCCATGTAAGCACCACTCAAAACAATTGGCCATTTTCTTCTTAAAAAGAACTTCTTAGGTGATTTCTTGCACTGTACCAAATGCGCTTGGTAGACAACTACTTTCTGATTTTTATTCCCACAGAATTCTTATTTTATTCCCATATTTTCCTAATTTTTTCTTCTAAGATTGCTGTGGTTCTGGATATATATTTAAATATAAAATCATTCTGCACTGAAGTTTTGTTCATGGAATACAGAAAAATAGACCATGGATTGTCTCTACTGTTTGTTAATTTTTCTATTTCATGATTTTCATGATTTTTATTTTTGGCTTATATTTATTAACCATGAGTTTATTTTACTCTTCTTTTTTGGAGTTCTTATGATAAAAGCATAGATAATTGACTTTAGTCCTTTGCTCATTTCCACTATAGGCATTTAAAGTTGTGAAGTTCTCTCTAAGCACCATGGTAGCTGTATCCAGCATTTTGATGCATTGGGTCATCATCATCATTCAGTTAATGACGTTTCAAATTTTTTCTTGTGAGTTTGTCCATCACCAAAGTGTTATTCAAAACATGTTGCTTGTTTCCTAGGATTGGGAGTATCTGAGTGGAAGCAATAAATACAAACCATAAAGAAAGTGAGAAATTAAACAAAGGGCAAGACCAATGGGGCTCACACTGGTGAACTCTGACGAAAGCTGTTTGCAAATAAATAAACAGCTGTATAATTGACATATCATAACATTCACCTTTTTAAAGGTACAGGTCAATTATTTTTAGTAAAATTTAGACATGCGTAACCATTGTCAGGATCCTGTTTTGCAACATTTCTATCATTCTTAAGAAATCCCTCATGCTCATCAGTCACCACCTTTTGTTACCACTCCCCAACTCAAGACAACCCTTAACTCACTTTCTGACTCCACAGATTTGCCTTTTCTGGACACCATATACCTGGAATCATGCAATACATGGTCTTTTGTATCTGTCTTATTTCACTTAGCTTAGTATACTTCTGTGGTTCCCCTATGTTGTAGCACAGATCAATATTTTATTCCTTTTAGGTGTCAAATTCTGTTAAATTGTATCGACAGTTCCCATTTGTTTGTTAATTCATCTGTTGATAGATATATGATTTGTTTCCTCTTTATGGACTATTACGGATAAAGCTACTATGAATATTCACATTCATGTGTTGTGTGAACATAGGTTCTGTTTTTTTTTTTTTTTTTTTTTCTTTTCTTTCAGGTAGCTAGCTAGGAGTGAAAGTGCTGGGCCATGTGGTAAATGGATCTTCAAAGTTTTGAGAAAATGCCACACTGGTTTCCAACATGGCTGCATGTCCCATCAACAATGTGTGAGTATTTCAATTTTCCACATCACTGCTTTTTCACTTCCTCCAGGTGTCACTGTACTTTTTAATTACAGCATTCTAGTGGGGAAGAAGTGGTGTCACACTGTAGTTTTGATTTGCGTTTCCCTGCTGACTGATGATGCTGACCATCTTTCCATGTGCTTTATTGGCCATTCTTACACCTTTTTGGTGAAATGCTTATTCAAATATTTTGCCCATTTATAAAATTGAGTTATTTATGTTTTCATTGTTTAGTTATAAGTATATTTTATATCGTGGATACAAGTTCTTTATCAAATATATGATTTGATCTTTTTCTCATTTTGTTATTGATGTCTTTGTCTTGATCATGTCTCATTTTTCAACTCTTTTTTTAAAGCAGAAAAAGTTGGAGTTTTGCCTAATTCAAGATCATGGATATGTTAATCTGGTTTTCTTTTAAGAGGTGTATAATTTAGCCTTTTAATTTAGGCCTATAATTTATTATGAGGGAATTTTTGCCTATGTCTGTGTTAATGGCCTGAATTCATATGGCCAATTGATGTTGACAACAGGAAATTCAATGGGGAAAAGCATAGCCTTTGAAACAAGTGATACTGAGACAACTGAATTGTCCACATGCTCAGGGAAAATCAGCATCCCATGTCAAATGATGCCCATCTGAGTCACAACCTATTGGCAGCAGAGCATGTGAATTATTTCTCAATATGATAATTATGGGTTAAATAATATATTGTAGCTTTCTGCTTCTCCTGTTCAACAGACAGTGTCACCTTCTCATGCAGCAGCAGCAGCATCCCTGAGACACCATGGAAAAATAAAGGCCTGAGTCAATGCATTTTGGGTGCCGGGTCACCAGGGCTATTTATAACTCTGGTAAAGTGGATATTGACACCATCAATGACCCTTTATTGACCTCAACTACATCTTCTACATGTTCCAGTATGATTCCATCCACAGACAATTCCACAGCACCATCAAGGCTGAGAACGGGAAGCTTGTCATCAATGGAAATGCCACCACCATCTTCCAAAAGCTAGATTCCACCAGAATCAAATAGGGGTCATTCTGGCACTGAGTACATCATAGAATCCACCAGTGTCTTCACTACCATGGAGAAGGCTGGGGCTCACTTGCAGGGAGGAGCTAAAAGGGTCATCATCTCTGTCCCCTCTGCTGATACCCACATGTTCGTGATGGGTGTGAACCATGAGAAGTATGAAAACCACCTCAAGAACATCCGCAGGGCCTCCTGTACCACCACTGTGTAGTACCTCTGGCCAGGATCATCCATGACGACTTTGGTGTAGTGGAAGGACTCATGACCACAGTCATCACTATCACTGCACCCGGAAGACTGTGAACGGCACCTCTGTGAAACTGTCGTGATGGCGGCAGGGCTCTCTGGAATATCATCCTTACATGTACTGGCAGTGTCAAGGCTGTAGGCAAGAAGATCCATGAGCTGAACAAGAAACGCATGACATGGCCTTCCACGTCCCATCACCAACATGTTGGTCACAGGCCTGACCTGCCATCTGGGAAAACCTGCCAAACATGATAACATCTAGAAGGTGGTGAAGCAGGCATCAGAGGGTCCCCATATGGGCATCCTGTGCTGCGCTGAGAACCAGACTGTCTCCTCCAGCTTATCCACTGACACCCACTCTTCCACCTTCGATCCTGGGACTGGCATTGCCCTCAATGACCACTTCGTCAATCTCAATTTCTGGTATGACAGTGAATTTGGCTACAGCAACAGGTTGGTGAACCTCATGGCCCACACGGCCTCAAAGGAGTAAGACATCTGTACCACCAGCCCCAGTGAGAGCAGGAGAGGAAAAGAGGGGCCCTCAGGTGCCAGGTTGCTGTCCCACTCAGTTCCGCACCACACTGAGAATCTCCTATCCTCACAGTTTCCATGCAGAACCCTGAAGAGGGAGGGGCTAAGGAACCTCACCTTTGTACTGCACCATCAATAGAGTCCACTGTCTGTGCTCAGCCAAAAAAAAAAAAAAAAAAATGCTGTGTTAGGAAAACTCACAAACATTGCCGATAAGCACAAGAATAGACAGCATGATTTCTCTATCCTCCCATTTTATACCAATCCATAAATGGTCAGAAATGCTGGGCTCACAATCGGACTCTGGTTTCCAGTGTAGGAAAGTCTCCCTTATTAAAATTTTTTATTATGTAAGCACAAGGACACAGCTTTATCAATGGAAGAATACACAGGCTGTTGGTGTGAAACGGTCTGGATTTAGGTGCCAGCTGCACACAAGATTATCTGAGAAAATCAACTGCCCAGCACCTGGAGACCTTGGGACTCATGCAAATAGCTCCCCTTTTCTTAGGGAATAAAGCCACTCATTGTACAGGGAGCTATAGTAGGCACAGTCCCTCATGCTGGGAAAATGAAATCCCTCTTTTTGGCCAGCTTATTAAATTCCTGGGTTACTTTAAGATAATTACACTTCTTGCACTATAGTCCCAGAGAGGTCAATGTGTACATGAGTAGCATAGAATAATTTTTAAAGGCACAGGACTAGATGAAATAAGCCAGGGTAAGAATATTCATGGATAAAAGGGAATGTTTCTAGATTGAATCCTGGAATAGATATATCAACATTTGGAAGTTGAACAGAGGAGAAGGGACCAGCTAAATATACTGAGTAGGAGTTGGTGGCAGGCAGGAGGAAAATGAGGAGGAGCTTGTAAAAGTCAAGCAAAGGAAGTGTTTCAAGAAGTATGTGGTCCCCTACGCTGGATGTTGCGGATGCATCAAATGCCATAGGAAAATAATTGCTTATTGATTTCAGCAACATTGTAAGTCCTTTGGTAAGAGAAAGTTTCAGGAATAGTTGGGTTGAAAGTTCAACTGAAAAGTCCAACACACAATTCATCTGTGTGTTGAGGGATAGAAGAAAAACGTGAAGAGAGTGACTATTAACAAACACCTTTTCAAGAAGTTGTACCATGAAGATCTCAGTAAAAAGGTGTGACAGTTGGTGGGGTCAAGAGTTTGCTTTTGTTGTGTAGTCTTAAAACTGGACTGCTGGCCGGGAGCAGTGACTCACGCCTGTAATCCCAGTACTTTGGGAGGCCGAGGCGGGTGAATCACGAGGTCAAGAGATTGAGACTATCCTGGCCAATATGGTGAAACGCCGTCTCTACTAGAAATTCAAAAATTAGCTGGGCATGGTGGCGTGCACCTGTAGTCCCAGCTACTTGGGAAGCTGAGGCAGGAGAATTGCTTGAACCTGGGAGGTGGAGGTTGCAGTGAGCTGAGATTGTGCCATTGCACTCCAGCCTGGCACCTGGTGACAGATCGACTCTGTCTCAAAACAAAACAAAACAAAACAAAACAAAACAAAACAAACAAAGAAACTGGACTGCTGTCTTTATTAATCCTCAACACCTTGTATAGAGTATATGTTCAAACATTTTTGAGTGTTTGACTAAATAGTCTGTGTCTTATATGTCTTTTTATCACCATAAGAGTTTGCATATCTGACACGTAATAGAAACTTAATAAATGTTTATTGAATAAATGAATGGAAGGATGAGTGAGCAATCAAGGACTCTAGAACAACTTAGTGCTCTTGAAACTTAGTGCTTATGAACTAAAACATAAAAAGAAATTGAAGAGAACAGCGACCACAAAAATGAAAAAGTGGAAATTTTCCCATGCTAATGAGAAGCTGGGACCATTGCCAAGGGCAAAGCTGTTTGCCAAGTAGAAGCAATTTTCTTCCCATATAAAGCATGAATATGAGTAGGTTCCTAGATATTTGAAGGGTACTTGAAGAGCCAGTTTTCAGAAGTAAGGAAAAATGGGAGCACCGCCCCCTCCAATATACAGGAGAGCTGGGGGCAGAGCTTTTGGTTTCTATGAGCTCAACTTGGCTGTCTTTCCCAGCAAACCCTTTGGAATGAGGAAGGAGACGTCTTTAGCAAAATCTCTTTTTCATCTCCTGCTTAATTCTCTGTTTGTCAATTATTTTGAGACGGTCACATAGATGCCATTTTTTTTTTTTTTTTGAGACGGAGTTTCGCTCTTGTTACCCAGGCTGGAGTGCAATGGCGCGACATAGATGCCATTTAACCAGGTGTTCTAGAAGCTGACAATGATGGTATGATAGCCTGTCTCTGAGGTGACTCCAGTGATTTTTACTTCTTGGTATTCATTCCCTTGTTGTGGGCTGAATCTAGTAACTTGCTTTTAATCAGTATAATAAGACAAAAGTGATGAAATATTGCTTCCATGATTAGGTGAGAAAAGATTGTGACCTCCAGCCTGCTTCACACTTCCTCTTTCTCATTGGCTTGGATGAAGCAAGCTGCCATGCTGGAGAGGACAATATAGCAAGGAATGAGAGCCGCCAACAAAGGGGAACGGAGGGTCTTAGTCCAATATCCTTCAAGGAAGTGAATCTTCCAATGACTACGTAAGTGAGCTTGAAAGTAGATCTTTCTCCAGTTGAGTCATTTCCCCAGATGAAATCAGAACACTGTGCCAATCCTGGAGCTCCTGGAACTCCAATGTTTAAGGAGAGAGAGAGAGAGAGAGAGAGAGAAAAAAAAAGGCCAGGCACAGTGGCTAACACCTGTAATACTAGCACTTTGTGAGGCCATGGCAGGTATATCACCTGAGGTCAGGAGCTGGAGATTAGCCTGGCCAACATGGTGAAACCCTATCTCTACTAAAAATACAAAAAAAAAAAAAAAAAAAAAAAAGCTAGGCAGCTGGGCATGGTGGCACGTGCCTGTAATCCCAGCTACTCGGGAGGCTGAGGCAGGAGAATTGCTAGAACCTGGGAGATGGAGGGTGTGGCGAGTCAAGATTGTGTCACTCTGCACTCCAGCCTGGGTGACAGAGGGTTGCCCATCTCAAAAAAAAAAAAAAAAAAAAAAAAATAGAAAGAAAAGAAAGAAAGAAAGATAGAAAAAAAGAAGAAAAAATGGTAGACTGTCATACTTTCAACAAGCTGCCTTCTTTTCTTGGAGATTTCTTTTGCATCACAAAGAACATTCACCCTTCATTAACTCAGATTGAAAACTACAAGTGGTTTCGCAAATATTAGATTCACTGAAGTTTCCAAATGTTGATGAAGATGTGAGGAAGCAGGCTTATTATCTGTGGAAGTCTAAGTTCACGCAAATATCTGGTGAGTATCTGACAAAATATTTTAAACGTTCACACATTTTCACCCAGCAAGTCCACTCCAGATATTTATTTTAAGGAATAATCAGTTGAGAACAGACTAAGAGGTCATATGGGACATCCCCTTGCAGGTAGAGAGCTCGACATATGAGCTCTAATATATTAATTGAGCCCTCTACTAGATATCAGGTGCTTTACATATATTTTCTCATTTAATTTTTAAAATAGACTTTATTTTCTGTAATAGTTTTAGCTTCACAACAAAATTGAGGGAAAGTACAGAATTCTCATATACTCCTGCCCCCACACATGCACAGCCTCCCTGACTGTCAACATCCTGCACCAGAATGGTACCTTATCCAATCAATTGATCTGCACTGACGCATCTTTATCTCTCAAAGTCCGCAGTTCACTCTTGGTCTTGAACATTCTCTGAGTTTTGACAAATGTATACTGACATGTAACCACCATTTTAGTATCATCTGCCCTAAAAATCTTCTGTGCTCTGCTTTCTCATCCCTTTTGCACCCTGACTCCAACAGCCATTGACTTTACTTTTTCTTCTTCTTTCTTTTTTGAGACGGAGTTTCACTCTTGTTACCCAGGCTGGAGTGCAATGGAGCCATCTTGGCTCACCGCAACCTCCGCCTCCTGGGTTCAGGCAATTCTCCTGCCTCAGCCTCCTGAGTAGCTGGGATTACAGGCACATGCCACCATGCCCAGTTAATTTTTTGTATTTTTAGTAGAGACGGGGTTTCACCATGTTGACCAGGATGGTCTTGATCTCTTGACCTCGTGATCCACCTGCCTTGGCCTCCCAAAGTGCTGGGATTACAAGTGTGAGCCACTGTGCCCGGCCCCCCATTGACTTCTTATTGGCTCCAAAGTTTTGCCTTTTCCAGAATGTCACATAGTTGGAATCACACTACACGTAGCCTGTTAATTCTGGCTTCTTGCATTTAGTAATATGCATTTATGTTTCCTCCATGTCTTTTCACAGCTTGATAACTCTTACTTTTTATTTTTTAAGCACTGAATAATATTCCACCATCCATTGAACTACTGAAGGACAATTTGGCTGCTTCAAGTTTTGATAATCATAAATAAAACTACTCTAAAGATCTGACCTAAAAATAGATTTTTCTGTGAACATAAGTTTCCTATTTATTTGTGTAAATGCAATAGAGCATGATTGCTGATTAACATTTTAAGAATACATGTAGTTTTATAAGAAACTGCCAAACTGTCTTACAAATCGTCTGTACCATTTTGCATCCCCACCAGCAAAGGGTGAGCATTCCTGATGCTCCACATTCTTGCTAGCATTTGGTGTTATCGGTGTTGCAGATTTTCACCATTCTAATGGGTGTGCAGTGGTATCTCATTTTCATTTTAGCTTGCAATTCTCTAATGACACATGATGTTGAGTATCTTTTCATATGCTTTTTAAAAATAAATCTATGTATCTTCTTTGGCAGGTGTCCGTTCAGGTCTTTTACCTGTCTTTCTATCAGATTGGATTCCAAATGCAAGAAATTTTCATAATTTAAGTGATTCATTTTGAGGTTTTGTATGCGTCTCTTCAGTTTACCATGGGCATTCATTTTCCCATGTTTCTGAGCAATGGAGAGCAATTTTTTAGAATTACCTTGGTAATATTCTTGCTAATTTCCTTTGAAATTTTGGATAGAACACTCTGAGCCCAGATGCAACTTAAAAAATTACACATGTGTGTCCAGGAGCACAGTTATCAGCAGGTGGATGTATTCAAAGATAGCTTCTACTACATTTCCTTGTAAAGTAAGCTGTCATTGTCTGTATATTGCATTGCTTTAATACCATATGCTCATGTGATTTGTTTCACTCTTACCCCGAACCAATGTGTAATGACTTCCACAAGTCCTCAACTGATGATTTCAGGGTTGAAGAAATGACCTTAAGCAGGCCACTACGCTTGCTTTGAAGTCCCTGTAATTAAGGACACTTTGGGAAATTTTGCAATGTAATCACTAACCAGCATAAAAAAATTAATTTACAAGATTTTATTTGGGTGTTTGGAGAGCTGGACATTATTGTACTTATGTTTTCTCTGATTTAAAGTCTTATCTTCAAGGATTTATTTATTTATTGACTTAATCACAAACAACAATTTAGTACTGAAATGTTCTTACCCTTTTCTGATATGAGGAGAAGAATTATGAGATCGCAGTTATGAACTTAACACGAATGGAAAGAGGCTAAGAAAGATGATATCTGACAAAGAGTTCTACAATTTAGAAGGGAAATTTCAGAGTAAAGTTCTAGAAAGGCCATGAAGTCCCACTGTCCATGAGGCTGATTCCTGATGGATGACAGGGGTATGAGGGTTGAGGAACAGGTCAGAGGAGAGCAAAGTCTGCCTAGGTTTGGTCATATGCTGTGGGATGTTGCTGGTGGGACAGTTCTCTCATGAGTCTGCCCACTGTCTGAGGCCATGTTTTTGAAGACCCCTGGGTAAGAGAAGATTTCTTAGACTTAAATCTCTGCCATTTGTTTACCTCTGTAGTACTTTATTGAGAAAGCCTCCATCTATCTACTGAAACTATCCAATATGAACAAATAAAGATATCTCATTTCTCATTTACTGGGGAAGAACTGGACTCGTCAATATTATTTCCATGGTTCCTGAATGTCTTACCTGAAAATCCCGCTACTTTTCTTGGAGGTCATTGCATTGCACAGAATAGACATTAGACAATTTGCCATAAAATTCTGCAACATCGCAGGTCATGACAAAGATTGTAGGCTCTTCTTTGCTCCTCTTTCTTTCTTGGTCTGTTCTTTCTGGCCTTGGCTCTGTGAATCCAAATAAAAAAAATTCTCAAAGTCCCTTGCGGGAGTGAGTTAGACTACACGAAGATCACTCTTGTCTCATATTTTCTTTTAATCTCGTGAAATTGTGTGGTCTGAATGTATCACTTCAGATTCACGTATTGAAACTTACTTTCCAAAGTGATAGTGTTTAGAGGTGGGGCCTTTAGGAAGTGATTAACGTATGAGTACAGGGCCCTCATGAATGGGATTAGTGACCTTATGAAATGGCTTGAGAAATCTAGCTGACCCCTTTCATTCTTTTGCACATGAGGACACAGTGCCCACCTTTTGCAGAGGATGTGGCAACAAGATGCCATCTTTGAAAGAGACACGGAGTTCTCACCAGACGTGGAACCTACCAACACCTTGATCATGAACTTCCCAGCCTCCGGAACATCAGAAATAAGTTTTATTATTTATAAATTATCCAGTCTGATATATTTTGTTACGCTAGCACAAACAGACTAAATCATGAAGTCACATGTTGCCATGCAAATCAGGGTGTTGAAGGTCATCTTCAAGGCCCAAGGTCATGTAGGCCTCCTGTCCCATAACGCAACTGTGACTTCTGTGTCAGCCAGATAGTCGTCCCAGACATGTGCTTTCTTAGTATTTCCCTAAACCTTCAGCATGAGCACTCCATCCTGGCTGCCAGACTGAAGACCTCTCCTTGACCTCAAATCATTAGCCCACCAATGCAGCAGCCTATTTGACACCTGAATATAAAGTTAAGGCCTAACTCTGGGAGTATGGTCAATTTCCTTTCTCTTTTTACTAACCTATTAACCATAGCCTCTAATTTAGACTTCTGAACTTCTTTTCAATGACCATGATTCTCCAAAGTATCCACCACTCTTCCAACGATTCTAACGACACCTGCTTTATATTTTCCTTTCATCTGCTTTGACTGGGCTGTGCTGTTTAAAAGATAGAGTATGAGTTTCATTGCAAAACATTTTATAGGTATAGGTTTTCTGTCCAGAGTTCAAAGTTCCACACTTGTTTCTTAGAGATACACAGGATGTAACAAAAATTGTAATCCACTGACGGTTTCAGTCATTACTGATCTGTCCCTTTAAAATCTTTTGTTCTGAGAAGAATCAAGTGGAATGCTTTGAGTCACATATTTTATGAACTATTTTTTTAAGGGACTGCTGTTTTGAAAGTTTGGGTGTTCACTTCTTTTAAATTCTGGGCTCTGAATTGCAAGCAGAGTCATCTGACCACACTTCATTTTCTCTTTCTAAATATGTGAGTGATGGACACCCTATACATTTATTTGGGTTAAGCAAAGAGGCCTTAAAAGTTATTACCAGGGCAAGGGCCGTGGGACTGCTGTCTGCTTTAGACCTTCCCATGCTAATGTTCCTTTGATGCAGCCCTTGGCTCTGTGGGTTAATCTGGGCAAAAGTGGACCTGCACTATGGGATGGGTTCATGAAGGAAAGTGTCTAGTTAAGGAAGATAGAAGACTTGGGTAGTGACCCGTTCTTCCGGGTTCCATCCTAACTCACTGCTTTCCCCCTTGGACTGCTATAATTCTCCGGATGTGCTAATGTATCTTGATCCAGCTTTGCCTTCCTGGATTAATGTACTCAATAAATGTTTATGATGCCCTCTATGAGACTGGGCATGATTTTAGGCTTTTGGGAATGTAGCAGGGAGCAAGACTGTCTAAGGATCCCATGCGAGTACAGATAAACAATAAAATAGGCAACTGATAAGTTAGTTGCAGGTTATGGCAACAGGAAGGGAGAAACAGGGTGATGTGATGAGTGAAGTGGAGAGCATTCGAGGGAGGAGGGTCAGGGACATCTCACCTCATCAGGGCTATGACATTTCAGCTGAGATCTACACGTCAACAGAGAGTCAACCATGAGAAGGTGAGGAACAGCATTTTATGTAAAAGGAATGATAAAGGTGAAGATCCATAGGCGAGAAAGTTTTGCTTGTTTATGGAATAGAAGGGAGGCCAATCTGGTTGAGACATCGTGAGTGAAAAAGGAGCGATGACAGAAAGCTGAGCAGATCATGGAGCGCCCGGGACAGCTGGAGATCAGTTCAGACTGTGTGGTAAATGGAGGGAAGCCACAGAAAGGTTTTAAATAGGTGAGATGTAGGATTTGAGTCCACTTTAAAAACATCTCAGGCTGTTTTGTGGAGGCTGTTTTTTGAGCAATGGAGAGAAATTTTTGGCTAATTAGGGATCCCCTCACAGTGACTCTATGATGTGGGCATTTCAGAGAGGCCAAGAGAGTTGTTCAAGGTCACACAGTGGTAAGTGATGGGGCCGGGAACTAGACTCAAGTCCATCTGACCCAGCTGTTGGCCACTCTGCCACGCTGCCTCTCTGTGCTGGGGTCACACCTTACCAGCACACAAACACCAACATGGGAGACAGGATGTTGGGTGTCATGATCCACAGAGTTTGGCAAGCAGCAAGAGAGATCACGGGAAAAGCCAGTGCTGACACAATTCATTTAGACAGGTACATTTTTTTCTCTAACCTTCTTTCTTTTTTGTTTTGTTTTTTTGTTTTTTTGTTTTTTTTTGAGGCAAAGCCTTGCTCTGTCACCCAGAGTACTAATGTGCAGTGGCACGATCCTCAACTTTCCAGGCCAAGAGATTCTCCTACCTCAGTCCCAAGTGTGGCTGGGGCCACAGGTGTGCGCCACCATGCCTGGCTAGACTTTTAACCCATTTCTAATTCTGTAGAGATGGGGTCTCCCTATGTAGCCCAGGGTGGTCTCAGAATTCCAGGCTCAAGTGATCCTCCCACCTCAGTCTCCCAGAGTGCTGCTATCATAGACATGTGTCTCCATGCCCAGCTCTCTCTAACATTGCCGCGACTGGGCCTCTGCCCACATTTCAATTAGAAAAACTGTACCTGGTCACCTTGGAACTCTTGAGGTTTGATTAGTTTAAGCTACAGATTTTCTTAACCTTGGAGAGCTGTTTCGTTTGTTTGTCTTTTTTTTTTTTTTTTTTTTTTGAGACGGAGTTTCGCTCTTGTTACCCAGGCTGGAGTGCGATGGCGCGATCTCGGCTCACCGCAACCTCCGCCTCCTGGGTTCAGGCAATTCTCCTGCCTCAGCCTCCTGAGTAGCTGGGATTACAGGCACGTGCCACCATGCCCAGCTAATTTTTTGTATTTTTAGTAGAGACAGGGTTTCACCATGTTGACCAGGATGGCCTCGATCTCTCGACCTCGTAAGCCACCTGCCTCGGCCTCCCAAAGTGCTGGGATTACAGGCTTGAGCCACCGCACCCGGCCTTGTTTTTTAAACATAGAGAGCGATTAGTTGAAGTGAGTCCTAAGTACTTGTAACTTTGTAGAGACTCCCTGGGTGATTTTCATGGGCAAACAAGGTTGAGAATTCTGTAGGGCTAACTAGGGATCCCCTTTCCCTCTTGCGGATTATAGTAAGTATAACATAGGAGGCTCAAATTCCTTCCTCTGCCAGAATTATGGAGGCACAGGGCAGTGCAAGGTGCGACAGGCTTTGTCTGCTCCTGGCAGGCCTCCTCTCATACAACAGCTCCAAACAGTGAACACAATATAATAAGAGCCAGGAAAGGTGCCTGTCTTGGCTGTCCGTCAGACAACAGTGGAATGGGTGTGGAAGGCTGCTGGGGGCCTTCACCGTCTTCACCACTCACATGCCGCCTTCTTCCCCTTGTCTCAGATCTACAGTCCCCCAACTCAACTCACTTACCACAGCAAATCTCAGGCATCGCGTGTTTTCTCAGCTGCCCCGGGCAATCACATAATTCCCATCCTCTCTGCCCCTGGTGGAAGGGGAGGAGCACCCCTGGCCGGTCCCCAGCATGAATTGCCCAGTGTTCACTCCTCTGTCTCATTGTCATGGCCACGAGTGCCCTGCCAGACTGTGGTTTTAAGAACATCTCTGCTAATCCAAAGCACATTCCAACGGGTTTCGATTTCCAGCTGCTCCCATGGGATCCAGGCCACACTGTTCACAACGCTCTCTGCATCCAATTGGTGCCCTGCCTCATTCCAGCAGCTGGGAATGTGAGCCTTGGAAGCCAATGAGGTGGGCAGCAAGTTGCTTCATAGAGCACATTGCCCTGTGTTCGGGAAGGTTGAAAAAGGTATCAGTGTACATGCAGTGTTCAAGCTGACTTTCCTTCTCATATATTTGAAAGATGCTCAGCCTAAGTAAAAGTATTGACAGACTCCAGTTCCTGGAGACTGGGGCTTCATTGGAAGCAGTTCCATGCATTCTTTTTTTTTTTTTTTTTTGAGACGGAGTTTCGCTCTTGTTACCCAGGCTGGAGTGCAATGGCACAATCTCGGCTCACCGCAACCTCCGCCTCCTGGGTTCAGGCAATTCTCCTGCCTCAGCCTCCTGAGTAGCTGGGATTACAGGCACGCACCACCATGCCCAGCTAATTTTTTGTATTTTTAGTAGAGATGGGGTTTCACCATGTTGACCAGGATGGTCTTGATCTCTTGACCTCGTGATCCACCCGCCTCGGCCTCCCAAAGTGCTGGGATTCCAGGTGTGAGCCACCGTGCCTGGCCATGCATTCTTTTTATTCATGGAAGACATGCCACTGAGATTCTTTTCTGGACTTAGTAGGGCTGAAGTAAGGAATGGTTCTGCCTGGGTGTTCTGATACCATCTGTGTATGGCTGACCTTTCCTAGGACCCAAGACTGCATCTCATTAAGAGCAGAGCCCCTGAGAAGTTCACCTGTCAGCTGAGTGGGCATGTGCCTGGCACAGCACTCAATGCCAGGGAGACAGATATAAGAGGTAGATATGCTTCCACAGTCCAGCACCATTTAAGGGTGAAGATGAAGGCGGATTTGGTTCCCTGCCTGCCCAACCTGCTTGTGGTGAATTATTTTGCCAACTATAAGTATGACTTTCGGAATTGGCACCAGAGACTGCAGGGGGTGGGAGGGGGACGGGGGAACGTCTTCATGTCAAGGCTTCACATGTTATGTTAGGGCAAGATGGTGCATTCAGCGAAGGCTCAGCCTTAAGCAGATTCTCTGTCAAGGACTCTGAAATTATGTCAGAGTCCCCACCACTGCTGCAAATCAGGCAATGTCCACTTTAACTGGCTTTGCTGGGTGAGAGAAGGGACAACGTGTGACCTTGGAAAAGCTAGCTCACTCCGTCAAGGGGCTGAAAAAGGATCTGGCTAGATGTGTCTCTTGTCAAGTGCAGTGTGAGCACATGTCTGAAATGGGGGTCATCTCAAGGTTTCAGCTGAGGTAGCTCTGCTACTTTCTGGGTTGAGGTTAATAGATTTGGTAGAAACCAGAGACACGACTTCACAGCCTGAGATTCAATGGACTGACACAGCCACTGTTCAGTGTGGCTGAAGCCTGCCCCACATGCCTGACGAAGCTTTCTTTACCTCTGAAATCTGAACTGCACAGAGACATTGCCCTGGCGGGGCCAGGGAGCCTTTTCCATGTACCCGTGATTGATCAGGTGATAGTTGTTTTGCCTGCTGCTGAAAGAAGTTCTCATCTTCAGGACTGGCTGCATATTTTACAGGAATAGAATCAGGGCAAAATAAAATGTGGGGCCCCATGGCCATCCCTTTAGCCAAGCACAGGCCCTGTGTGACTGTGCCAGCCATGTGCCCTCACAGCTGCCCTGCTCAGAGCTACGCCAGGGATTTGACAGACTCCAGCTGGTGCGAAAGGGAGTTAGGGCTGGGCTCACGAGAGGGGTATTCCTACCTCAGTGGCCAGGGTTCATTTTCGGATGACCATAGGCCTGCAGCCCAGCTCACACCCGCCCCTCTGTCACCAGTACCTGTTTAGGAAGAAGGGTTGATTCTTTTTTTTTTTTTTCTTTTCTCTTTTTTTTTTTTTGAGATAGAGTCTCTCACTCTGTTGCCCCGGCTGGAGTGTAGTGGCATGATCCCCGCTCACTGCCACCTCCCCCTCCCAGGTTAAAGCAATTCTCCTGCCTCAGTCTCCCGAGTAGCTGGGATTACAGGTGCCCGCCACCATGCCCAGCTAACTTTTGTATTTTTAGTAGAGACGGGGTTTTGACACTTTGGCCAGGCTGGTCTCGAACTCCTGATTTTGTGATCCATCCACCTCAGCCTCCCAAAGTGCTGGGATTACAGGCAAAGCCACCGTGCCCAGCCGGTTCTTCCATTTCTTGAGGAAAGATTACACATTCAGTAGGGAGCTTCAGGTTTCCGGAACAGATTCCTGACTGTTTTGGAGTCTGCAACTGACCCCAGGGCCCCCTGCCTTTGGGGACAGACTGACCAAGCCACTTATTTTGTTCATCCAGCCTTCCCCCTCCACTTCCTCATAATTAACCTCTTTCATGCCTCAGATCACCAACTCCATTCCCTGCTCATTACTCTTGGGTGGGATCTTGCGCCATGATAAAGGAAAAGAATTCCCTCCAAATTTCCACTAGAGTCCCATGATGTCTTAAGAAACACAGGTAGCCAGAGAGGTTGAGTATCCTCACCTCTGTCACCTAAGAGTGAATTCAATTCTCTTTTGAATTCAGTTTTTAAAAGCAATTTTTCTTTCTTTCTCTCTCTCTCTCTCTACTTCCTTCCTTCTTTCTTTCTTTCTTTCTTTCCTTCCTTTTGCAGTATAAAAATTCTTTGGGTATTGGACCATTACAGGTTTTGAACCTAATTCCCAGTCCCTTTACAACTGTGGCACCCGGGTCTGCGCCTTCATCAGCATTTCCCTGTCCCTGCTCATAGTCTCTCACTCCCACATTCATTCTCCATATCACACAAATGAGTTCATTCTCAGTCCCTCACCCCCTGTGTGGCTCCTCTTTTTCCCGGCTCTCATAATAATCATTGCAGCTTCTACAGGTTTATCCACAGCTTGAAAAGTCATCTGTGAACTCTTTCCTGCTTTGTCATTCAAAACATTCTGCTCCCTGACTTGACATCCCCTCCTCTCTCCATTCTAACAGTTCAGTTTGCTTGTGTTTTATCCATCCATCCATCCAGCCATCCTTCCATCCATCCATCCATCCATTCATCCTTCCATCTATCCATCCATCTTTCCATCCATCCATCCATCCATCCATCCATCCCTCCATCCTTTCATCCATTCATCCATCCTTCCATCCATCCACCCACCCATCCATCCATCCATCCATCAATCCATCCATGCAGCCATCCATTCATCCATCCATCCTTCCATCTATCCATCCATCTATCTTTCCATCCATCCATCCATTCAACCATCCATCCCTCCATTCCTCTATCCATCCATCCACCCATCCATCCTTTCATCCATTCATCCATCCTTCCATCCATCCACCCATCCATCCATCCATCCCTCCCTCCCTCCCTCCATCAGCCCATGTGCCTATTTTGCATCAGGCAGTGGGGACAGAGAGATGACATGGTGAGCCACCCTCCTCAGGACGTGGCAGTGTAGGGGTGGGGAACAGGAAATATAAATGAAATATTAATGGCAGTGCAACTTGATATGCACACGGCATGGAGGCTGTAAAATGAGAGGCTTTGGATGGTGAATAAGGAGCCGGGAAGGAGCTGCTGGCAGGGGAACTGGGCACCCTCTAAGCAGAAGGAATGCCGTGCCCCAGCCTGGGGGGATGTAAAAGCACGCTGCAGGCAGAAGCCCTGAGTTTTGGAAAGTCGTTGAGGCACAGAGTGGAAGCACCTGGGAACAGGGCAGGGATTGGTGAGAATTGGTCTGGAGAGCCAGGCAGGGCCCAGGGCTTCAGAGGCCCCGTGGGTTCTGCGAAGGTCTCAGGCTCATCCTGCCAGTCCTGGGGCTCCACCCAGCGGTTGGTTTGAAGGATGGGAGTGACATGATGAGTCTGGGGAGACGACTCTGGCGGCACTGCTGTGGACAGGCTCATGGGGACCCTCCGAGACAGGGAGGCCTGTGGCGGGTGAAGGAAGGAATGAGGTCACCAGGGAGGAAGAGGACAGGTTCAAGAGGCGTTTGGAGTAAAGTCGGTGGCTCTGAATGACAGGTGGGCGGAGCGTGGGGCTGCCGTCGGGTTTCTGGCTTGAGACGGTGGGTGCCTGGGAGTTCCGTGCCCACGCCCAGTCCTGTCTAAACTAGCGGCCGCTCTGCCTCAGGCCTGCCTCAGTTGCCCCTGTATTCCATTTTGTTACCAACACAGAAATCAGGCCTTCATTTCTTACCTAGATTCTCGAAGTATCCTCCTCATCTCTTTCAGTCCAACCGACAAAATACAGCCAATGTGATCTTCCAGGGACAGCTGAACAATTCCCATCGCACAGTGAATGACGTCCCAGCTTTTAGCACCACCATCAATATTCATTGCTAGAGGAGACGTTCTTTACCCTTAGAGTCCAATTTTTGAGAAAAGACGAGGCATTTGATATGTGAAGTAACTGATTGTCAAGTGGTTTTTAAGGGGGCCACAGACTTGTATTCTGAGGGCAAAGAAGGGAGCAGGCAGCATGCCTCCAGAAGTGACCGTGGGTTATCATGGTCTGTGTTCATCATTTTTTCAGGTCTATCTTCCCACTCTCCCCTGGCCTAGTGTTCTCTGGTCTGGTCCCATTGTTGACCCTTTTCTCACCTGGCTCTTTGCAGACTGCATTGCCTCTGCCTAGAATACTTTCACTTGCATTCCTGCGTGTTGGAATCCTACCCATCTTTTGATATCCAGCTCAAATGCAAGGACCCCATGAATCCCCTATAGGAATGGATCCTCTGGAAGCACTTTCCTCACGGCACTCTGCACACCTACTGTGCGCAGCACCTAATATATCTCGTATTTCATCTCCCCCACTGGACCACTAGAATGGGAGCAAACGTGGAAAATCGGAGACCTTAAGCCTGGGGCAGCCTGTGAATGTGTTTTGTTAGTTTGCATATTTTCCCCCACCAAATTTAATTTATTAAAAAAAAAATCATAACCTGCGTAAAAACACAGAAAATTTGAGACTATGATATAATAACGTATATTTGGGACTTACGATCAGGAATGAACAGATTTGCTGCTGACATCTCACCAACCACGTCTCAAGATATAAAATACTGCACATCCAGTTTGAACACCAGCCCAAGCATCCCTCCTGGAGCTGGTCTTCACGCTGCTTTTTTAAATTTAGAGTTAGTCATTAACATTTAGAAAGCAAAGATTTCACGTAAGAATTGGCCTCCTACCACTTTGCTGACGGTCCTCAGCGACTGTTACAGGCTCCACACCCTACCCAGAAACTTCGAGCCTGCCTCTCGGGTCTGTGGCTGAGTCTGGCACCTGAGCTCCCTCATCTTCCTCCAGCACGCAGCGGGGTGCTTCTTCTTCTTTTTTTTTTTTTTTGAGACGGAGTTTCGCTCTTGTTACCCAGGCTGGAGTGCAATGGCACAATCTCGGCTCACCGCAACCTCCGCCTCCTGGGTTCAAGCAATTCTCCTGCCTCAGCCTCCTGAGTAGCTGGGATTACAGGCACGTGCCACCATGCCCAGCTAATTTTTTGTATTTTTAGTAGAGACGGGGTTTCGCCATGTTGACCAGGATGGTCTCGATCTCTTGACCTCGTGATCCACCCGCCTCGGCCTCCCAAAGTGCTGGGATTACAGGCTTGAGCCACCGCGCCCGGCCCCGAGGCGGGGTGCTTCTTATAGCCCTCATCCTCCTCCACATCACTGCCTTGGCTGTGCTCCCTCCCTGGACCCAGGGATCTAAAGCCTCGTTCAAGCCTCATGGGCTCTTGTGGCTTTTCCCGGTGACTTCAGCTCAGCTCCGTTCTTGGTGCTCATATACACCTAGCCCTTATGCCGGAGGCTCAGTCCTTGTTGTGCTTCCATTTATTCTTTTGCCAAGTACCTTACAGAGCCACCCAGGTGGAGAAAAGGGACCCCCAACACCCTGGCTGGGCCAGGTTTCCTTGTGCTTCTCTCTGGGGCTTTGCTGCCGCCGTGTGGTGCATCGCGTGAGATGCAGCGGGGTTTGGGGCAGAAGCTCTGCCTGCCTGGCACCTGCAAGTGTAAGAAGGGGTGGCACGTTTGTTAGTGACAACACGATGAGGCCTCTATGCTTGCTCAGTTGCGAATGCTGGCTATCCAATTCCCACGTCTCTTTCTTCGATCACTCCTCGCTGCCTGATGGAGATGTGTCCTTTCCCTTTCCTTCCCCGTGAAAATTGCCCTTGTGGTTCACAGGTGTGGGGTTTTATTAGGCTGAAAACAAGGAGGAAGGGCTCTTGTCCCAGATTCCGCCACCCTCCTTTCCCTCCCATACTATTTGGCATTAACATATGGATGGTGTATATGCCTTTCAAGAGCTGGACAGACGCTGGCTCTTGCATTTTGTGCAGCGGCCGGGGAAGCATGGCTGTTTCATTTTTCACCTTACTCCGTTGCCCGGGGTCAATTTACCCTAATGCTCGTGCTGACCATCTGTCCCTTGGGGTTTTGAAGGTGATGGAAACCTGTTCATTGGGGCCAGAGTGTTTTTCTCTTTTCCTGTCAAGATGAACACTGAAACTGTATCCTTTGTGGTAATCAATTTCAACTGATAAATTATCTATAAATTTCCTGTGTAGGAAAGAAGTCATCTTGATGTTGAGTGTGACTGTCATCATTGCTGTCACACCCTGGTGAAGAGGAAGACAGCTTCCCCTCTCCACACTCTGACCCCACAGCAACCTGAGAGCGAGGACGGTTCAACTCTGTCCCTGATGCCCCTGAGAGTGGATTTTTTTAAACTGTTGCTTTTTTGGTTGATTAATGTCATTGAAGTCCCCAAACTTGTCCTCTTTTGCCTCCACTTCTTGGGGACAATGAGAAGAATGAGAAGGACAGTGATTAAAACGGAGATGGAGGGAAGGAAATAAGTTAAAGAGACGGAAGAATAAAGGAAGAAAGGATGTGAGTCAAAGGAGAGAAGGATAAAGAAAGAAGAGGCAGTTCGATCTGGGCATGTGAGATAGGACACACCGACTTTTTGAGCTGAATTGGAGGTATATTTTGAAGAAGTTCACACTTGTTGCCTTTACTTGCCCAGGGACCCATGGTGTGGCTTCGTTGTGTGATTTGAAAGGGTGGAATGCAAGATTATGAATGACCAAAATGGCCATCGCACATGTAGCCGGTTGTGCTCCAGAAACTTCCAAGGAAATTGGCCCTGGAGCTGGTGGAGGCTGGATGCATTTTCGTTGGCTCTCCCTGCTCAGGGCCACTTGGAAAGGCATGCAAACCCTTTCAGATGCCCCTCAGGGAATTTCCTGGTCCTTTCCTTGGAGGGTCCCCTGCATGGGAATAAGCAAGAAGGCGGTAACGCGAGGGAGCTGTGCTCTTTCAGTGACAGGCACCCCACCCTTCAGTGCTCTGCTGTACCACTGACAAGACCAGTTCAGGCTGTGTGACTTGGTAGAAAGATAAGAACTTTCAAAGCTGATTCCCTGATAGCAGGCCTAGCCACAAATCAGTTGACTGTGAACAAGTTTCCTCACTGATAAAGTGGAAACAGTCACCCGGCCTCGTGGGTTTCCGATGAGTATTAAATGAGGTAATATATGTCACATATAGCTCATGTTGTACATGCCTGAAACAAGGTAGAGTTTACTGAGCCTTCCACCACCTTCCTGACCCTCCCACTGTTCTCCCCAGCCCCAAACCCTGTCTTCATGCTTCTCCCCTAAGTGAAAGATGGTGATACCCAGAAATAAAAGGGAAAGAAGGGAAATATGTATTAAGAGAAACCACACCTCCCTCCAGGTTAAGCATTAAGACATTTATTGCTCTTTTTACTGAACTGCGTGAAGAAATGGGAGATTTAAAAGAAAAGAAATCCTTTCTCATTTAAGAGGAGAAATGGAGCTATACTAACTGAAAGAAACCCTCAAGTTAAAAGAGACCCCAAATGGTTCGGAATCAGCCACTGAGATTTGTAAAAAGAAAATCACATTGTCTGTCCTCTGGTATATGATTAGGACAGAAAGCTTCTGGTTGGGCCAGTGACTGCACAGGTTTTGATGCAAGGAAGACAGTAAGTTGTCCATTGTGTAAGGGGGGGCGCAGCAGGACCTGGGCGTGTGCTCTTGTCACCTTCTGTGCGAAGCCAGGAGGGTGGAGCTTCACGACGTCTCCCAACAATACCCACGTGGGCATCTCCGTCATCCTTAAATCACTGAGTCTTGGACTTCAGCATCTCCTTGTGCCGGTCCACAAGGGAACCAACCCACTCCGCGGTTTTCTGCCTGGCTTCCTCCCAGCTGTAGAGCGGCTTATACGCCAGATCTCGCTGAGCCTTCTTGTAAGAGAAGGTGAACACGCTATTTGACAACGTCACTGTGTGGCGGTTGAAGGGGGGTCGATAGGTGTAAATTGGGCTGAGCAGGAAGCTCACCACTTCCAGCAGGAAGCCAATCCAGTACATCAGGAATAAAGGCAGGCTCCAACCGGAATTAAGGTAGAGGCCGAACTCTTTGCTCAGGCTGTAATTAAGGCCATCATAGCTTTGGTGAGGCGTGTCGTCTGAGATGTAATAGAACTGTCCTCGGACACTTGGGGCCTTCTTGGGGTCCCGCAGGGCCCTCAAGGCCAGAATGTGTGCCCAGGCCACATTGCCAACATACACTGGGTTGACTGTGGAGAACTTGCCGACACTTGGCAGGATTCCACTGTTGTTCAGACCTGCAGTTACAGTGGCAGAAAGGAATGGGCCTTCTTCCCCATAGATATACATGGGTCTTAAGGCACAAGTGTACAAGGTGCCACCATTTTTCAGAGTCCACCCATCAGCCGCCAGCACAGCCTTCTCAGCAAGCTGTTTGCTGTATGGATAGGGAGCAGACCACGTGTTTTCCAGAGGCTGATCTTCGTGGCCGTTCTGGATGACTTCCTTGTAGGAGTTGGGCCCGGCTACCTCTAGGGTACTGGTGTAGATGAAGACTGGCACACTAGCGTGGACACAGGCCTCCAACAGGAGCTGGGTACCTGCCCACAAAGAACAAGCTGTCAATGTCAGGAAATATCCCTCAGGGACTGCAACTATGTGCACAGATCTGTGTGCCCCATTCCCCACTCCCAAGTGCAGCGGTTACAACAAACTCAGGCTGCATTCTTCTTTGGTTCTGACTAAGATTGGGTCATGCTACAACCATAGGAAAAACACAAAAATAAAAAGCAACTGACCTTTGGGTTCTAGAGAGCATGACTTTCGGGTTGCATGGACCTATGTTTGTGTGTCGGGGGGATGTGTGTGTGTGTAATTTTGGAGAAGGACCTAGGGTAATCACTTTATATTTTGCCATGTAAGGATATTGAAACATTATAATTTGTCATCAATACAATTAAAGACAGATCATTTAAAATCTAAAAAATCAGGAGGCTATACTCTGAGAAAATGAACAGTGCCGGTCAGTCCGTAGGCAAAAAATGGGCAGTGGAAGATTTTGCATTACACACACAAATTCACAGTTGAATATAGGCAATATACACTCTTAGATATACATGCAATTCCTAGTATTTTTATCATTTTGAGTGAACTAATAAAACGTTGTCACAAGGACCATCCCTGGCATCTCTGAGCAAACAGTGGGCTATAGGGAGATGCTGGAAACCCACACTCTTTTTCCTGATTGTGTGTTCCCTGGGAAAGCTGCTTCCAATTCTGGCTGACTCTGTTTATCCACTTATGTAAAGTAGGAGTGAAAAACTTTCCTTTAATCCCTGCCCTGGCATTTCCTGTGGAGCCTGGTGGCGGACTGGGGAGGGACTGTGCCCTCTGCTGGTGACACCTGCACTGGGAGGACCCTGCAGCTTCCCCAGAGCTGTGTGGATGCAAAGCTCCCGGAGGTATCCAGGGCGCCTTCCTTTGAAGAAAGACAAAAGGATCACTTGTATTTACTTATTTTTGTGTTCTTAGCCACTTTTAACATCTACGCAATTTGAGTTTCAGCCTCATAAATTGACCAGCATTGTGACGTATTTTCCAAGCCTGGGAGTGATAATGGTTTTAGAAAACAGATGCTCCTGACATTTCCCCTGTCATTTCTTATCCTCTGTTTTTGGGAGCTGTGGAGAGTAAAAAATTAAAACAAAACATTGTTTACTCTTAGCCCACTCCTTGAACTGTAGTGGTAGTTAGAGATATGGCTAAGTAGAAACCGGGAAGTGTATTTTGTTTGTCTGTTTGTTTTTTGAGATGGTACTGGAGACTCAAAAGCAATTAGTTGCTTTAGAAAAGAAGTTTGAGTAGACTGAATGCGGAGAGCCAGGCCGGGGGTTGGGGTGCTGTGGGGCTGAAGAGACTGGGCTCTGGAGATCAGAGGGTGAGACTGCATGGCAAGATTCCTTAATGAAATGTGTCTGAATTTAAGGTCACTGGAAAGCCATAATTTGGAGGAACTCCCAAGCATTTAAGGGATGAGGGTGGAGTGAGGTTGCACTTTGGGCACCTGGCTGGAAACGGCTCTGTCATCGCAGGCCCTGTGCTGAGCTGGAGAGATCGCATTCCGGATCCTGGGAAACTCTTACTGTTCAGAAAATCCTGTGGGAAGGCGTGTTCTGGGTGACTCTGTCCTGACATACCTCTGTGAACCAGCTGTGCCAGTTCTACCAAGAGGACTTCATCTTTCAGATGGGCAGGGGGGCTCTGAATGCTCTCATCAGCCTGCACACAAGGTTCACAGTGATGACTGTGGTGGCACCTGGAAGGTCTGATTCTGGCCCAGGGAGCCAAGGGGTGGCTTGATATCAAGTGTCTGAAGTCAGATATCAGTTGACTTTTGATTGGGGCCACAGTAGAAAGAGCTTCCACGGCCTTTGGAGTCACACAGGGGTGAGTTTAAAGTCTGACTCTCCTACTTTACTTACTTACCTGTGGGGCCTTGGACAAGTTACTTGCTGGCTCTCGGCCCTATTTTTCTCATCTAGAAAACTGAGGGTAGCAGCCTTGAACTCCCCAGTCAGAATGATCAGCAAAGGCACGTGGCCCAGAGCTCAGCAAGTGTTCGGCGGAGGGCCTTCTCTTCCCTTCCGTGTCCTTCTTTCTGATCCTGTTTCCCCACCTTGCTCCATCTCCCCCCCCCCCAAGGCTATGGTACCTTTCACGTTGACGTTCATGATAGACTCTCTGTGAGTGACGCCGAAGACATCAACGACAGAGGCCGTGTGGATGACGACCGTGATGTCCTGGCAGGCTCTCTTCAGGCATGACTCATCCAGAATGTCTCCTTCCAGCATCGTCAGCTTGGTCTTGCTCTGGAGCTCTGTGTGAACACAGGTCAGGTCATTGGAAGGATTTCTGGATCTGGCTGGGAAGTTTTCTGGTAAGGTGACGTTACAAGTTATTCAAGGATGGTAAGAGTCGGGTGTTAGAATGGAGGGTGTACATTTCGTAAAAGAAACAAGTAAACAAATGCACAGAAATAAGCATGGGAAGCAGTTTACCGGGAAAGAGAAAACATCTGTTTATACCCTGTCTTATTCCAGAAAAGCAATCTGAACAGTGAGCTGTCAGATGTGCCTGGAATATAAGTATTCCTAGAGTCATGCAAGAGTCACCTTTTTTTTTTTTATGGAGAATAGAGTGATTGTGGAGAATTGGATATAAGAGGAAAAGTTTGAATTTAATTCTGTAGGTAATGAGGAATCATTCTTTTCAATGATCAGCAAAGACACTTGGCTCAGAGCTCAGCAGGAATCATTCTTTTCAATGATTTCTCATTACCTACAGAATTAAATTCAAACTTTTCCTCTTATGTCAAGGAAAAGAATTTCCTCTTACGTCATTGAAAAGAATGATCCCTCATTACCTACAGAATTAAATTCAAACTTTTCCTCTTATGTCAAGGAAAAGAATTTCCTCTTATGTCATTGAAAAGAATGATCCCTCATTACCTACAGAATTAAATTCAAAAATTTCCTCATATGTCGAAGAAACCCCTTATTTACATTGGAATCAGTAGAGAAACAGGCCAGGCACAATGGCTCATGCCTGTAATTCTAGCCCTTTGGGACTCTGAGGTGGTGAATCACTTGAGTTCTGGAGGTCAAGACCAGGCTGTAAAACATGGCAAAACCCTGTCTTTACTAAAATTTAAAAAATTAGCTAGGCGTGATGGCACATGCCTAAACTCACAGCTAATCACAAACCTGACGTGGGAGGATGGATGGGGTCTGGGAGGCAGAGGTTGCAGGGAATTGAGATCACGCCACTGCACTCCAGGCTCGGTGTCAGAGAAAGACATGGTCTCAAAATAATAGGAATAATAATAAAAGAGAAACAGAAGCAGAGTTGTGGCATAGGGTGTTTACCTTGGCATGAGGATATAAAATGGACTGGTATAGAGGATAGAAGAGAAAACAAGATGATCAAGAGATTAACCAGAATGTCGTTGCCAAAGTTTCGATGAGGACCGTAACCAGGATCCGGCAGTGGAAGCAGAGGAAGGGAGAGATACACCGTGTTTGAATTTCATACCTCACCTTGAATGTCCTGGTACCTATTGGATCTGGGTTGACAGGAAACAGAGACGACTAAAATCATCCCTATAGTCTCCTGCTTGGACAACGGAGAGGAGAGTGGAGCCCTTACTCAGGAATTGCAGATGGGCTTAAATCGTGAATTTCACTGAAAAACTCTCATCAGATATCATCAAAAGCAGGTAGCAATGCTGAAAATGAGTCAGCCACCAATGAACCAACGTCCCAGCCATCTAGTGTCTAGCCACGGGCAGAGGATACAGTGCCGATACCTTCAGGTTCCTCTGAAATCCACAGAAAATGATGCTGCCAGTAAAGCTGTCACCTGGAATTAGCCCACACAATGAACACCGTGCCACATGGAGCTCAGATAAATACTCTACACTCATTCACGCTTTATAATCTGCGCACGGCCCACAGCTGCTATCTTGTGAGGTAGGCATTCTGATTCCCACTGTATTGGTGAGGAAACTGAGGCTCAGAGAAGTTAAAGGACAGATCCAAGGTCACGCTTCTCGTGAAGGCTCAGACCTGCCCACCCCACCTCAAGCCTTGTACCCTGTACCCTGGGTGCAGGACTGGCTGTTTAGAATCAACTTCTCTGAGAAAGATTAAGAATAAATCAGTTTAACTGAAATTGGCAGCAAAGGACAAACCACAGCGAGAGCAAAATTCAGAACGAAAAATTCAAGGCTGGAGAAATTCCTTCCTGGGGTACAGGGGGGACCATTTGCTCTCCCGATGTCTCTGCCATGTTTTCTCTACTCCCAGCCCCTTCCACTGTCAGGGGACTCCAGGAAGGGACTGCAGTGGGGGAGGCGGGGAAGAAGCTGCTGGGGAGGAGGTGGTGACAGCCTGAGAGTGGAATTTTCTCTGGTTGTATTTCCCCCTCTACCCTTCCTGCTCCCTTCCTCTGCTTCTCCTTTGCTGCTGACTTCAGACAGACTGGCTCAAAGGAATTGCTATGTCAAGGCGGAATAAGTCAAAACCAGTAGAAAATGACTCTTCCCCAGTTAGTTCCCAGGGATCTAGAGAGACCAGAAAAGGGCACTTTCTGGATGGAGCCATAACTCCCTCCTTTTCCTGTGGACTTGGCAAGTGTTTCATGTAGACTAAATGCAGTTGCTTACATGGTGTGAGTTGAGCTAGTGGGGGTCTAGAGAAGCTGCGAGACGAAGTACCGTTTAAGTGTACAGATGCGGCACTAGACTGCCTGGGTTCAAATCCTGCTTTGCCATAATCTAACTGTGGGAGCTTAGACAAGTTGATTAACCTCTCTGTGCCTGTCTTCTCATCTGTAAAAAGGGATAATAATGTTGCTGATCTCATAGAGTTGTTATGAGGAGTCAGGAGTCAGCACATGCAAAACCTTTATACAGTGCCCGGCACAGAAAGAACACTGAAAGGATTCTCTGCTTTACCTTCGTACAGACCCCTGCCCATCCATTACACCCCTTGCATTTTCACCATAGGAGAACTGTTCCTCTAGCCTGGGCATTCCTTTTTCCTGACATCAGATGTTAGATTGCAAATATTGCTGAGACATAAGGATTACAAACATTTAATATTGGTCATGTGTTAATATTTGTTTATCAAAGACACCATTAAAACAGAGGGTGGAGGAAATCAAAAGAAGAGTGTTGGGTGTGGTCCCAGAGTGCTGTCAAGACAGGGGGTCAAGGGGTCTGTGTGGGCAGGGCTGGACCTTCCAGGCAGCCAGAACCCACATTCCCCAATCCCCCAGGTTGGGAGGAGCACAGGGAATTGGTCTGGGGCCCACAGAGAGGCAAAGGGAACGACTGAAGACTCTCTTTGCCAAGGATCAGCCCCGGAGTCAAGTGATGAAGCCTCTGGATGAAGCTCTGGTCTGAGCTCTGCTGCACCTTCATCAGCTAGTCTTGGCAAGTCACTTTATGTTTCTGGACCTTGATGGGCTTATTGTCCAGTTGGATGTGACCTTTTTTTCTACCTTCCTCACAGGGTTATTTGCGCAAGGAGTTAACTACAGCAAATTTTGCAGTCAATTTCTTTGGGGTGTTGAGCAACAGAGACAAATGGTTAAAAAAAATAAGGCCATATATGAGAACTATAAATGAGGCTTGTCTTGCCTCCTACTGCTTCTTACTCTGTCTCTGCTCTGTGCTGTGCACTTGTATGCTGTCTCTCTCTTACTGATGCTCTCTTTCATGCCCTCTCTCTCTTACCGATGCTCTCTCACACACTATCTTTCTCATTCATTGTCTGTCTTTCTGCTTCTCTCTCTCTCTCTGACTTTCTTTCCCCCTCATTTTCTTTCTCTCTCTGGCACACACACACTTACACACACATCTGTACCTTCACTTCCTTTTATTTTGCCATCACTAAAGATGCTAAGGAAGCTATCAAATGAAACAAAGCCTGGGGCAATCTGGAGAGACAGGACCCCCTGGTGAGGTCTCCAGGTAAATGATGCCCTTTGTGAATATTGCACAGCAATTGCCAAGACAAAAAGCTTCAGAACACAAAAGAGTCATAGACAAAAAAGAACTGATGTGGGATTTACTAGGAGAGAAGAAGAGAGGTCTGGAGGCAGAGGTGGCTGCCTCTCAAGTTCCGGGGGCAGGGCCAGAATCCAGTCTCTGGACACTCCATTCAGTATCTTTCACACTATCCCATTTTATTTATCCTGTTTCCTTTCTGATGACTTTGGATGTGGAATTGGCTTTCATTTGGCTACAACTTTCCATAACGTGTTAGACAAAGTCCACGTCCCCACACCCAAGCAGAGTTTAAGATGGACCACACACCCATGACCCAAGTTTACTTACTAGAAAATTCCTCCCTCAATTCCGGTCTGAAGGCCTTGTCCAAGGCCCTGATCTCCTTCAGCTCTTTCTCCTCCACCAACAGGCGGATGATCCTCTGACCCAGAAACCCTCCAGCTCCCGTCACAAGGCAGCTCCAGCCCATCATGGAAAATCCAAGGTAGCAGGAAACACTCGCCAGGAAACAGAAGATGCTGGGGAGCAGATCTGATTCTAGGGTGACCCTGAAGAAAGCTAAAAACAGAGGTAAAATGGTTATATATTCAGACAGATCCCTTATTTTCCTTCACCCAATTTTTTGCAAATATTCCATGACCTGACTACTGCCGGGAGTAGTTGAAAGGAAAGAAAAAACTCTAACCATAGGTTAGCCTGGATAGAGGAGTCGGGGTCCTCGTTGTCTCATCCTTAAAGGCAGCACTGGAGCTTTATGCTCTGTGGCTTCTGGCTCAGCCTTTATCACCTTGAACTCCTGCCATATACTCATTGCTCCCTCCTCCTTCAGGATCCCTTTTCACAGAATAGTGACCTTTAAGTTATATCTCTAATTCTTCCCAGGAACAGGAAGAAAAATCCAATCTTAAGGCCACTGTGATAAAGAGCCTTGGGTTTAGCCTTAACAGAACATTGGTCAGTTGATACCAGCTGTCTGGGGTCCACAATCTGTGAACTTTAACCAAACTGGGAGAAATCTCCAAGCGTAATGTAAATTTTGTCCTTGTACGGTAAATCCACCTAGAGGGAAATCTACGTTAGCCCATTAACTCCCCTTTCAGAATGTCATTTGAAATGTTGCTGCTGTCTTGCAAAGTTTAGAAATTTACGATGGTGACAGCTCCAATCACTAAATTTTATGTGAGGTGACTTTCTTTTCCACCGGTATATCCAAAACTTCAATTGTCGTTTTCCCCTGGAGAGCTCCGGGTTTCTAGTGGAAGGACCTCATTGAAAGAAAGCTATCTAGTGATAACAAATTAATTATATGGCCTGTACTACAAGTATGGGGATTTGTAGCTGTATGCCCCAATGACTCTTATCAAAAAGATATGTGCACTTATCTTACATTTTTGGCTGCAAAACCATTCTTAGCAAATTTCTGAATGGACGTTCTATGAATGCTTCTGAAACCTATGCCCCTGTCTGCCCAAATATCACTGCTATAAACTCCCCAAGACACTTTTCTCTACTTAAAAAAATTGAGATGTAATTTACATGCATTGAAAGGCCCATATCTTAAGCGTTCAGTGTACACTTAAGTGTGCAGTGTTAGTGAATCTTGACAGTTGTATATGTCCATGTAAGTACCACCCAAAAGAAGATATAAGCCATTTCCTTCACTCCAGAAGGGTTTTCTGACCGTTCTTAGTTAATTTTCTACCCTTTCCCCATTTACTTGGTAGACAATTATTTTCAGATTTTTATTCCCATAGAATTCCCATTTTATTTCTATATTTTCCTAATTTTTTCTTCTAAGATCTTTGTGGTTCTGGATGTATATTTAAATATAAAATCACTCTGAACTAAAGTTTTGTTCGTAAAATATGGAAGAATTGACCATTGATTGACTCTTATTTGTTCATCTTTCTATTTCATGATTTTCATTATTTTTATGATTGGCTTATATTTATTAACTTTGGGTTTATTTTAGTCTTCTTTTTCAGGGTTCTTATTATAAAAGCATGGATAATTGACTTTACTCTTTTGCTCATTTCCACTATAGGCATTTAAAGTTGTAAAATTCTCTCTAAACAACATGTAAGTTCTATCCTACATTTTGATGCATTGGGTTATCATCATCTAGTTAATGATGTTTTGATTTTTTTTGTGTGATTTTTTTCTTTGATGTAAGTGTTATTCAGAAGCATGTTGCTTGTTTTCTAAAATTGGGGGTTTTCTAGATATCTTATTGTTATGGATTTCTAATTAAATATTATTGTGGCCAGAGCATATGCTGTGTATGATTTTGATTTTTGGATATATATTGAGACTTGTTTTATGGTGCAGCATATGGTCTATGTTAGTGAAAATGCCGTAAACACTCGAAAAGAATGCTTTCTGCAGTTGTTTGATGTAATACTCTACGAATTATTTAGTTTGAAACCCCACTGTGGGTCTTGCCTTCCTTCCTTGTTGTAGACATTCAACTACTACTTGGGGCCTGACTAGCAACGCTTCAAATCCACTTGCCTAGAAGAGGTTGGCCCTGGGCTGCAAGATGCAGCAGCTTGTTCTCTGAAGCTCTCAGAACTAGCTACAAGTGCTGGGTCTTGCAGAGACGTGTGGAGCACTACCCGAGACCACTCAGGTGCATCACACAGCTTTGCCTGCTGTAGCAGATGCTGGAGTGAGCCTTACAGATCCCCCATCACCTTCAGGATGGGGCCGGACATTCCCTCAGCTGTTGAGAGTTCTGGAGACTAATAGATTTCAGCCAGTGTCTCTCAGAGTCTCTGAGTGGAAGCAGTAACTGTAAGCTTCCTTTAAACCAATAGATAGCTTATTTCCTTTAGAAAAGTGAGACATAAGCCAAAGAGCAAGGCTGGTGGGGGCCATACTACCAACTTTCTGCTTTTAAACAGCTTTACTGAGGTATTACTGACATATCATAACAGTCACCTGTTTTAAGTGTACAGTTCAATTATTCTTAGTAAAATTTTAGACTTGTGTGGCCATCATCACAATCTTGTTTGGGAACATTTCTGTCTTTCTTAAGGAATCCCTCACGCTTCTCAGTTGCCATTCCTTATTCCCAAACCCCCAGCTAGCTCTAGGCAGGCCCTAATTTACTTTCTGACTCCACAGATTTGATTCTCTGGACACCATATAAATGAAATTATGCAATTCGTGGTTTTTTTGTATCTGTCTTCTTTCACTTGGCTTAATATACTCTTGCGGTTCATGTATGTGGTAGCACATAGCAAGATTTCATTCCTTTTAGGTGCCAAATCCTATTAAGTTGTATGGATGGCTCCCATTAGTTTATTCATTTATTAGTTGATGGATATTTAATGTGTTTCCAGTTGTTGTTGTTGTTGTTGTTTTGTTTCGTTCCTTTGAGATGGAGCCTTGTTCTGTCGCCAGGCTGGAATGCAATGGTGCAAGCTCAGCTCACTGCAACCTCTGCCTCTTAGGTTCAAGCAATTTTCCTGCCTCAGCCTCCAGAGTAGCTGGACTTACAGGTATACAACACCATGCCTGGCTAATTTTTCTATTTTTAGTAGAGATGGGGTTTCACCATGTTGGCCAGGATGGTCTCGATTTCTTGACCTTGTAATCTGCCCACCTGGGCCTCCCAAAGTGCATTATGGATAAAGCGGCTATGAATATTCACATTCATGTGGTGTGTAGACATAGATTTTTATTTCTTTGGGGTAGGCAGATAGACGTGAAACTGCTAGGTCATATGGTAAATGTGTGTCTTTAATGTTTTAAGAAACTGCTAAAATGTTTTTAAAGATGGCTGCATGTCCCATCAGCAATGCATGAGTATTTCAGTTTCCCCACAGCATTGTGTTTTCACTTCCTCAATTGTCATTGTCTTTCTTTTTTATTGTAGCATTCTAGTGGGTAAGAAGTGGTGTCTCACTGCAGTTTTGACTTGCATTTCCCTGCTGATTCATGATGCTGACCATCTTTTCATGTGATTGGTCATTCCTGCACCTTTTTGGTGAAATGGCTATTCAAATATCTTGCCCATTTAAAAATTGGGTTATTTACCTTTTTGTTGTGTGTGCATTTTACATTCTGGATACAAGTCCTTTATCAAATATATGATTTAATTTTTTTTCTCCAGTCTGTGGCTTATCCTTTCACTTTCTTATTGATATTGATATCTTTTAAAATTTTTAGCTTTGATCCTGTCTCATTTTTCAACTTTTTTCCTTTCCTTTTTTTCTTTCTACCAGGAAAACTTAAGCTTTTGTCTAATCCAATGTCATGAATATGTTAATCTCTGTTTTCTTTAACAAATGTATAGTTTAGCTCTTTCATTTAGGACTATAGTCCATTTTGAGGGAATTTTTGCTTATGTATGAGTTAATGGCCTAAATTCGTATTACCAATTGATTTTGAGAAAGGTAAATTCAATGGGAAAAAAAAGATAGTTGTTTATACATGTGATACTGAGACAACGAAATTCTCCACATGCTCAGGGAAGGTCAGCATGCTGTGTAAACTGATGCCCATCTGAGTTACCACCTATTGGCATCAGAGTTTGTGAAGAATTTCTCAACATGATAATCATGGACTAAATAATATGCTGTATTAGGAAAACTCACAGAAATTACTGGTCAGCAAAAGAATAGATGGCATGATTTCCCCATCCTCCTGTCTTATGCTGATGCATAAATTGTCAAAAGATTGCTGGGCTCACAATGTGAGTCTTCATTCCAGTGTAGGAACACTAGTCTCCTTTATTATAATTTTTTATCATGTAAGCACAAGGACACAGCCTTATCAATGAGGAACACAGGCTGTTGGTGTGAAACAGTCTGGATTTAGGTGCCAGCTGCTCACAAGATTGGGAAAATCAACCGCCCAGCACCTAGAAACCTTGGGACTTGTGCAAAGAGTTTCCTTTTTCTTGGGGGCGAAAGCCACACATTGTACAGGGAGCTATAGTAGGCACGATCGCTCAGGCTGGGAAAAGGAAAATCCCCCTTCTTGGCCAGCTTATTAAATTCCTGGGTTACTTTAGGATAATTACACCCCTTATGCTAGTCCTAGAGAGGGCAATTTGTACATGAAAAGTATAGAATAGATTTTTAAAAATACAGGATTAGATGAAATAACTAGGATAAGAATATTCATGAATAAAAGAAAAAGTTTCTGAATTGAATCCTGGAATAGAAATAACAACATTTAGAGGTTGAACAGAGGAGGAAGGGCCAGCTAAAGATACTGAGTAGGAGTTGGTGACAGGAGGAAAATTACGAGGGGATGACATTGTAAAAGTCAACTGGAGAAAGTGTTTTAAGAAGAGTGTGGTCCACTATGTTGGATGCATCAAATCCTATAGGAAGAAAATTGATCATTGGTTTTGGCAACATCCTAAGTAATTTGGTAAGAGAAATTTCCTCAAACATTTGGGTTGAAAGCTCAACTGGAAAGTACAGCACACAATTTATCTGTGTGTTGAGGAGTAGAAGGAAGAAGTGAAGGGAATGACCATTAAAAAAATACCTGTTCATCAAGAAGTTGTGCCATGAAGATCTCAGTAAAAAGATGTTATGGCCAGTGCAGTCAAGAGTTTCTTTTTGTTGTGTTGTCTTAAGCTGGACTATTCCCTTTATTGATCCATAGCACCTTGTGCAGAGTAGATCTTCAAACATTGTTGAGTGACTAAATAAAATGTCTACGTCTCATACATCTTTTTATTACCATAAGAATTTGCACAACATCTGACACATAATAGAAACTTAATAAACATTTATTGAATAAATGAATGGAAGGATGACTGAGCAATCAAGGACTCTAGAATGTTTTTGTGCTTTTGAAACTTAGCGCTTATGAACTAATACATAAAAGGAAATAGAAAAGAACAGTGACCACAAAAATGAACATACTTACTGGAAAGTTTCTCATACTAATGACAGGTTGGAACCACTGCCCAGGCCAAAGATGTTTGCCAAGGAGAAGCAATTTTCTTCCCATTCAGAGGATGGATGTGAGTAGGTTCCCAAGTATTTGAAGTGTATTTGAAGAGCCAGTTGTCAGAAGTAAGGAAGAATGGGTCATTACCCCCACTGTACACAGAGAGCTAGGTCCAGAGCTTTTGGGTTATATGAGCTCCATTTGGCGGTCTTTCCCAGCAAGGCCTTCAGATTGAGGAAGAAGACTTTAGCAAAATATCTTTCCCATCTCTTGCAAATAACTCTGACTGCCAAGTATCTTGGGAGGGAGGTCACATAGATGCCATTCAACCAGGTGCTCCAGGGGCTGACAATGATGGTATGGTAGCCAGCCTCTAAGGTGGCAACAATAATCTCTACCTCCTGGTATACATACCTTTGGTTTGTTCTTTTTGCTTAGTCTTAATCTGGCTATGCAAGCTCTTGTTGAATTTCATATGAATTTTAGGAATATACCTAACCAAGGAGGCAAAAGACCTCTGCAAGTAAAACTACAGAACACTGCTGAAAAGAATCATAGATGAAGCAAACAAATGGAAACACATCCCATGCTCATGAATGGGTAGAATCAATGTTGTGAAAGTGACCATACTGCCAAAAGCAATCTACAAATTCAATGCAATTCTCATCAAAATAACACCATTATTCTTCACAGAACTAGAACAAATATAATTGTATAATATTATGTTTTTTGTATGCCAATTTTGTTGAGGGTTTTAGTCATAAAGGGATGTTGGATTTTGTCAGATGCTTTTTCTGCATCGATTGAGATGATCATGTGATTTTTTGTTTTTAATTCTGTTTATGTGGTGTGTCGCATTTATTGACTTGTGTATGTTAAACCATCCCTGCATCCTGGTATGAAACCCACTTGATCATGGTGGATTATATTTTGGATATGCTGTTAGATTCAGTTGGCTAATATGTTGTTAACAATTTTTGCATCTATGTTCATCAGGGATATTGGTCTTTAGTTTTCTTTTTTTGTCATGTCCTTTCCTGATTTTGGTATTAGGTTGATACTGGCTTCATAGAATGGTTTCGGGAGAATTCTTCCTTTCTCAATCTTGTGAAATAGTGTCAATAGTATTGGTATCAATTCCTCTTTAAATGACTGAGATAATTCATTTGTGAATCCACCTAGTCTTGGACTTTTTTGTTGTTGGTGTTAAGTTTTAAAATTACCTTTTCATTCTCACTGCTTGTTATTGGTCTGTTCAGAATTTCGAATTCTTCCTGATTTAAGCTAGGAGAGTTGTATCTTTCCAGGAATTTATCTATCTCTTCTAGGTTTTTTAGTTTATGCACATAAAAGTGTTCATAGTAACCTTGAATCATCTTTTGTATTTCTGTGGTGTTGGTTGTAATACTTCCCATTTTGTTTCTGATTAAACTTATTTAGCTTTCTTCTTTTCTTGGCTAATCTTGCTAATGGTCTATCAATTTTATTTATCTTTTTAAAGATCCACCTTTTTGTTTTACTTTTGTTTTGTATTTTTTTGTTTGTTTCAATTTTATTTCCTTCTGCTCTGATCTTGGTTTTTTTCTTTATTCTGCTGGGTTTGGGTTTGGTTTGTTCTTGTTTCTCTAGTACCTTAGGTCTGATCTTAGATTGTCTATTTGTGGTCTTCCAGACTTTTTGATGTAGGTGTTTAAGGCCTGCATCATGAACTTTCTTCTTAGTACCACCTTTGCTGTATCCCAGAGATTTTGATATGCTGTGTCTCTGTTATCATTCAGTTTGAAGAATTTTTAAATTTTTATCTTGATTTCATTTTTGACCCAATAACCACTCAAGAGCAGATTATTTAATTTTCATGCAATTGCATGGTTTTGAAGGTTTCTTTTGAAGTTGATTTCCAATTGTAGTCCACTGTACTCTGAGAGTGTACTTGATATAATCTGAATTTTCTTAAATTTATTGAGATTTGTTTATGGTCTGTCTTGGAGAAAGTTCCATGAACTGATGAATAGAATGTACATTCTGCACTTGTTGGGTAGAAGGCTCTGTAAATACATGTTAAGTCCATTTGTTATGGGGTATAGTTTAAATATATTGTTTCTTGGTTGACTTTTGTTTTGATGACCTGTCTAGTTTTGTCAGTGGAGTACTGAAGTCTTCCACTATTAATATGTTACTGTCTATCTCATTTCTTAGGTCTAGTTGTAATTGCTTTATAAATTTGGAAGCTCCAGTGTTGGGTGCATGTACATTTTGGATTGTGTTATTTTTCTGTTGGACAAGACCTTTTATCATTATATAATATCCCTCTGTTTTTTTTTTTAACTGCTGTTGCTTTAAAGTTTGTTTTGTCTGATATAAGAATAGCTACTTTTGCTCACTTTTGGTGCAGTTGCATGGAATGTCTTTTTCCATTCCTTTACCTTAAGTTTATAAGTGTCATTATGTGTTAGGTGAGTATCTTGAAAGACCAGATATTTGGTTGGTGAATTCTTATTCATTCTGCAGTTTTGTATCTTTTAAGTTAAGCATTTAGGCCACTTATATTCAACATTAGTATTGAAATTTGAGGTACTATTCTATTCATCGTGCTATTTGTTGCTTGTATACCTTGGTTTTTTTAAAAATTGTATTTTTGTTTTGTGGGTCCTGTGAGATTTATGCTTTAAAGAGGTTCTGTTTTGATTTGTTTTCAGATTTGTTTCAAGATTTAGAACTTCTTTTACCATTTCTTGCAATGGTAGCTTGGTAGTGGTGAATTCTCTCAACATTTATCTGTCCGAAAATCTTTTCTTCATTATGAAGCTTAGTTTTGCTGGATACAAAATTCTTGGCTGATAATTGTTTTGTTTAAGGAGGCTAATGATAGGGTCTCAATCCCTTCTGATGATAAATCTCTGTTAGTTAATCTGATAGGCTTTCCTTTATGGATTTTGCCCATAAGGAAAAAAGCACTGGTGCTTTTGCCTGACAGCTCTTAAGATTCTTTCGTTCGTCCTGACTTTAGATAACCTAATGACAATGTGCCTAGGCAAGGATCTTTTTACAATGAATTTCCCAGGTGTTCTTTGAATTTCTTGTAGTTGGATGTCTAGGTCTTTAGCAAGGTCAGGAAAATTTTCCTTGATTATTCCCCCAGATATGTTTTCCAAACTTTTAGATTTCTCCTCTTCCTCAGGAATGCCAATTATTCTTAGGTTTGGTCATTTAATATAATCACCAACTTCTTGGAGGCTTTGTTCATTTTTTAAAGTTTTCTTTTTTTTTCTTTCTTTCTTTCTTTTTTTTTTTTTTTTTTTTTGGTCTTTATTGGATAGGGTTAATTCTAAAACCTTGTCTTTGAGCTCTGAAGTTCTTTCTTCTGCTTGTTCAATTCTATTGCTAAGACTTCCCAGTATATTTTGCATTTCTCTGTGTCCTTTATTTCCAAAGTTGTGATTGTTTTTTATTTATGCTATATATTTCACTGAAGACTTTCCCCCTCATGTCTTGTATCATTTTTTAAATTTCCCTAAATTGGACTTCATCTTTCTCTGGTGCCTCCTCGATTAGCTTAATAATCAACCTTCTGAATTCTTTTTCAGGTAAATCAGGAATTTCTTCTTGGTTCAGATCCATTGCCAGTGAGCTTGTGTGATTTCTTTTTGGTGGGGGGTGTTTAAAAACCTTGTTTTGTCATATTACCAGGATTGCTATTCTGGTTCCTTTTCATTTGGGTAGGCATGTCAGAGGGAAGATATGGGACTCAAGGCTGCTGTTCAGATTCTCTGTCATACATAGTGTTCCCTTGATGTCTATTCTCCCCATTTTCCTAGGGATGTGGCTTCCTGAAAGCTGAACCACAGTGACTGTTATTTCTGTTCTGGATATAGTTATCCAGCAGGACTACTAGGCTCTGGGCTGGTACTTAGTCCAAAACTAAGAACCCTCACAAAGTCCATTTCACTCCCCTGCCAAGTCTACCAGAGCAGCTGCTGGTATCCACAGCTGAGAGATCTGAAGATTGTTCACATCACAAGACTCTCCATGGGTGGGCTTGTTGCAGCTGCTGGGTTATAGGTCTGTGGTTCAATGGTGGTCAATGGAGTTCTGTTCCCAGGAGGATTATGGCTGTGTCATGCAGGTTGTCAGGGAAGTGGGGGAAATCCAGCAGTCACAGGCCTCACCCAGCTCCCTCCCACACATCCAAAAAGCTGGTCTCACTCCCATCATTCCTCCCCCGCAACATCTCTGAGTGTGTTTCCAGGCAATGTACCAGCAGGGCTGAGAACTTGCACCAGGTCACCAGCCTCCCAGCTGAGCAAGTAAGCAGGGCTCTCATGCCTTCCTGCCTGTCGAGTCTGCACACCAGCTTCACACCCTCCTTTGAGTTTATTTGGTTAGAATTGTTACAAAGATCAGCTGAAGGTCTCCTTCTTTCTGTGATCTTCTCCCAGTTCCTCTGGCAGTCCTCCCCAAGGACCCATGTGAGACAAGTAGGAAATGGCTTCCCTGAGGACCCAGAGAGTCCACAGGGCTTTTCCCACTGCTTCCTCTACACCTGTATTTTGCTTGACTCTCTAAATTAACTCAACTCCAAGTAAGATCAAATCCTTATCCCATGATCTAGACCTTCAGGTTCCCTAGTGAGGGTATATGTTTGGAAACAGATGATTACCCTCTTCTCACTATCATGCCTCAGACATTCAGAGTATTTGGGCTGTCTTCTGAGTTCTGCACGAGCAATCTACTTCCTTCAGAGAGTCTGTGGATTCTCTCAGCTTTCCTGGTATATTCTTTCAGTCATTCTGAAGCAAAAGTTCACAATGTGAGTCTCCACACACTGCTTTGTCCATCCAAGTGGGAGGAACAATTTAGTCTTGCCTCCTGTTGGCCATTTTCCCTCCACTCTGGACATTTATTTTAAGGAATAATCAGTTAAGATCAGACCAAGAGGTAATTTGGGACATCTCCTTGCACACAGAAAGCTCTACATATAAGCTGTAATATGTTAATTGAGCCCTTTACTATGTGTCAAGAGCTTTACATATGTTAATCTCATTTAATTTTTAAAATGAACTTTATTTTCTATAATAGTTTTAACTTCATAACAAAACTGAGGGAAATCAGAGCATTCTCACATGTTCTCTATCCCCACCCATACATAGCCTCCCCCACTGTCAGCATCCAGTACCAGAGTGGTACATATGGTAGAACCAATTGATCTGCATTGACACATCTTTATCACTCAAAGTCTACAGTTTACTCTTGGCCTTTCACATTCTCTGAGTTTTGAGAAATGTATAACCACCATAATAGTATCATCTTCCCTAAAAATCCTCTGTCCTCTGCCTATTCATCCCTCTGTGCACCTGAAATTAACAGCCATTGATCTTTTTACTGTCTCCAAGGTTTTGCCTTTTCCAGAATGGCATATATTTGGAATCACACTGCATGTAGCCTGTTCATATCGTTTCTTGCATTTAGTAGTATACATTTAAGTTTCTTCCACATCTTTTTATGGCTTGATAGTTTTCTTCTTTTTTTAAAGCACTGAATAATATTCCATTGTCTGGATATACCATAGTTTATTTATCCATTCACCTAGTGAGGGACAATTTGGCTGCTTCCAAGTTTTGACAATCATGAATAAAATTACTATAAAAATCTAACCTAAAAGTAGGCTTTGGTGTGGAAATCAGTTTCCAATTTATTTGTGTAAATGCAATGGAGAATATTTGCTAGATCATATGGTAAGAATATATTTAGTTTTGGCCAGGCGCAGCAGCTCACACCTGTAATCCCAGCACTTTGGGAAGCTGAGGCGGGTGGATCATGAGGTCAAAAGATCGAGACCATCCTGGCCTACATGGTGAAACCCCGTCTCTACTAAAAAAATACAAAAAAAAATTAGCTGGGTGTGGTGGCATGCGCCTGTGGTCCCAGCTACTCGGGAGGCTGAGGCAGGAGAATTGCTTCAACCCAGGAGGCAGAGGTTGCAGTGAGCCGAGGTCTCGCCACCGCACTCCTGCCTGGCGCCTGGTGACAGAGTGAGACTGTCTCAAAAAAAAAAATAAAGAAAGAATATATTTAGTTTTATAAGAAGCTGCCACACTTCCTTGCAACGTGTCTGTACCATTTTGCATTTTAAGCAATGGATGAGTGTTCTTGATGCTCCACATTCTTGCTAGCATTTGGGATTGTCAGTGTTAAGGATTTTGCCATTCTAATGGGTGTGCAGTGGTATCTCATTTTTGTTTTAGTTTGAAATTCTCTAATGACATATGATGTTGAGTAACTTTTCATGTGCTTTTTTTTTGAAATCTATGTATCTTCTTTGGCAGGTGTCTGTTCAGGTCTTTTACCTGTCTTTTTCTATGCTTTTTTTTTTTGTAATCAATATATCTTCTTTGGTTAGGTGTCTGTTCAGGTCTTTTGACTATCCTTATATCAGATTGCATTCCAAATGTAAGACATTTTTAGGAGTTAAGAGATTGCCTCTGAGATTTCACATGCATCTCTTCAGTTTACTGTGGACATTCCTTTTTCCATGTTTCTAAGCAATAGACAACGGTCTTTTGTTATTATCTTGGTAATATTCTTGTTCATTTCCCTTATAATTTTGGATCTAGCGCTCTGAACCCAGACACAACTTAAAAAATTACACGCATGTATCCGGGAACATCGCCGTCATCAGGTGGATGTATACAAAGAGCGTCTACTGTGTTCTCTTATAAAGTAAGCTAATGTCATTGTATATCACATTACTTTAACACCATATGCTCATGTGATTTGTTTCATTCTTACCCCAAACCAATCTGTAATGCCTCCCACAAGTCCTCAGCTGGTGATTTCAAGGTTGAAGAGATGACCTTAAGCAGACAGTTAATGCCTGCATTGAAGTCCCTGTAATAAAAGAAACTTCGGGAAATTTTGAAACGTGATCACTAGTTAGCATGAAAGCATGAACAAAAATTAATTTACAAGACTATGATTGAGTGTTTGGAGGGATGGATGTTATCCTGCTTTTGTTTTCTCCAATTTCAAGTCTTGTCTTGAAGGCTTTGCTTGTCTACATAATCAGAAGAACAATTTAGTACTGAGATGTTCTTCTTTTTCTGATATGAGGAGAATCATGAGACCATAGTTATAAACTTAACATAAATGGAATGAGGCTGAAAAAAATGGTATCTGACAAAGAGTTCGCTTTCTCTAGAAGTAAAATTCCAGAGAGTAAAGTTCTAGAAAGTGCACCAGGTCCCACTGCCTGTGAGGCTGACTCCTGATGGAGGGCAAGGGTATTAGGGCTGAGTTACAGGCCAGAGGAGAGCAAAGTCTGTCTAAGTTTGGTCATATGCTGTGCAAAGTGGTTGGTGGGACAGCTCTCTCATGAGTCTGCTCACTGTCTGAGGCCATGTTCTTGGGGACCCCGGGTAAGATTTCTTAGACTTAAATCTCTGCCATTAGTTTAGCTCTTTAGTACTGTATTGAGAAAGCCTCCATCTAAATACTAAAACTATCCAATATGACCAAAATAAAGCTATCTTTTTTCTCATTTACTGTAGAAGAACTGGACTAGTTAATATTAATTTGTTTCCAGAGTCCCTGAATTTCTTATCCAAAACTCTTTCTGCTACTCTTCTTGGAGGTCAGTGTATTGCACAGAATAACATTAGTCAATGGGTCATAAAATCCTGTAACATCCTAGTTCCTGACAATGAATATTTTAGGCTTTCCTTTGCTCCTCTGTTCTGTCTTGTCTCTGGCCTTGGCTGTGTGACTCAAAATAAAAAACTTTTCCAAAGTTTATTGCAGCAGCGCATGAGTTAGTGTATACTATGATTACCCTTGTCCCACATTCCTTCTTGATCTTGTAAAATTGTATGGTCTGGATGCGTTCCCTCCAAATTCATATGTTGAAACTTAATTCCCAATGTGATAGTATTTAGAGGGGGGGTCATTAGGAAGTGATTAACATATGAGAACAGAGCCCTCACGAATAGGATTAGTGACCTTAAAAAAGGGCTTGAGGGAACTAGGTGACCCCTTCCATTTCTCCACCACACGAGGATACTGTGTTCATCTCCCACAGAGCATGCAGCAACAAGAAACTATCTTGGAAGGAGACACTGGGCTCTCACCAGACTTCTCAGCCTCTGGAACATGAGAAGTTAGTTTCTGTTGTTTATAAATTATCTGATCTCATGTATTTTGTTACACTAGCACAAACAGACTAAATCATGAAGCTTCCATTTTTTACAAGTCACATGTTGCCATGCAAATCAGGTTGTTGAAGGTCATCTTCAAGGCCCAAGGTCATCTAGGCCTCCTGTCCCACAATGCAACAGTGACTGCTATGTCAGCCAGACAGTCGCCCCTAGACATGTGCTTTCTTAGTATTTCCCCAAACCTTCAGCACAAGCACGCCATCCTTGCTGCCAGACTGAAAACCCCTCCTTGACCTCATATTATCAGCCCACCAATGCAGCAGGCAATTTGACACCTAAATAAGAAGTTAAGGCCAAAAACTGGGATCATGGTCAATTTCCCTTTTCTTTTTATCAAATCATTAACAATTACATCTAATTTGGCTTTCTGAGCCCCTTTTCAATGACCACAATTCTCCAAAGTATCCATTGCTCTTCCAAGTATTCTAACAACATCTGCTTTTCTTTCTTTTCATTTCGTTTGTCTGTGCTGCATTGTTTAATACGTAGTATGATCTTCATTGGGGCATATTTTGTAAGCATAGCTCTTCTGTCCAGAGTGCAACGCTCCACAGTTATTTCATAGAGATATAAAGGATATGCAAAATATTATAATCAATTGGTTATTTCAGTCATTGCTGATTTGCCCTTTTAAGATCTTTTGTTCTGAGAAGAATCAAAGGGACTTCTTTGCGTCATACATTTTGTGAACTTTTTTTTTTTTTTTTTTTTTAGAGGAACTGCTGATTTGAAAGTTTGGGTATTCACTTCTGAATTCTGGGTTCTGAATTGCAGTTATAGGCAAGCAGGCTGTATGACCAGACTTCATTTTCCCTTTCTAAATATGTGGGTGGTACATGCCCTATACATATATTTAGGTTAAGCAAGTAAGCCTTAAAGGTTATTACCAGGGCAACTGCTGTGGGAATGCTTTTTCTTTTGGTGTTTCCATGCTAATGTACCCTTCACCCAGCCCTTGGCTCTGTGGGTTAATCTGGACAAAAGTGGATCTGCACTATGGCATGGGTTCATGCAGGAAAGTGTCCAGTCAAGGATTGACAGAAGGCTTTTTAGATCTGTTGGCTTACGTAGTGACCCATTCTACTGGGTTCCATCATAACTTACTGTTTTCCTCCGCTGACTACTATAATTCTCCAGATGTGATGATGTAGTTTGATTCAACTTTCCCTTCCTGGATTAATTTATTTAATAAATATTTATGGGCCGTATATGACATTTGGGCATGATTCTAGGCCCTTGGGAATGTATCAGGGAGCAAGACAGTCTAAGGTCCCTATGTAGGTACAGATAGACAATAAAGTAGACAACTGATTAGTTAGTAGCAGGTTGCGGTAGCAGGAAGGGAGAAACAGGGTGATGTGGTGAGTGAAGCGGAGAGCATTCGGGGGAGGATGGTCGGGGACGTCTCACCTCATCAGGGCCGTGACAGTTCAGCTGAGATCTACACGTCAACAGAGAGCAAACCATGAGAAGGTGAGGAACAGCGTTTTTGGAAAGGGATTGATAAATGTGGAGATCCAGAGGCAGCTTGTTTTTGCTTGTTTATGGAATAGAAGGGAGGCCAGTCTGGCTGTGGTCTTGTGAGTAAAAGGGAGGGTGATGAGGAAACAGTTGGGAGGATGAGCAATTCATGGGGGCCCGGAGAGCTGGGGATCAGTCTAGAGTGCAGAGCAAGTGGAATGGAAAGCTATAGAAAGGTTTTAAATAGGTGAGACGTAGGATTTGATTTTGCTTTAGAAACTCTCTCAGGCAGTTGCTTGGAGAACAGAGTGGGGCCAGCAGCTGGAGAGATGATGAGGAACCATTGCTGAAGCTATTACTTTACACATGGATTTTTTTCTCTAATCTTCTTTTTTGTGTTCGTTTGTTTATTATTATTATTACTATTTTTGCTGTCGTTGTTGTTTTGAAGTGGGGCGTTGCACTGTCACCCAGAATTCTGGAGTGCAGTGGCATGATCCTCAACTTCCCAGACCAAGTGATTCTCTTACCTCAGCCTCCTGAGTGGCTGGGACCACAGCTGCTCACCAGCACGCCCAGCTAGGTTTTTAACACATTTTTAATTTTCCAGAGTTCTGCCTGTGTTGCCCACTGAGGTCTCAAAATTCTAGGTTCAAGTGATCCTCCTGCCTCAGCATCCCAGAGTACAGGGATTATAGGCATGAGCCTTCATGCCCAGCCATCTGTAACCTTCTTGATGTCCTCAAGTGTCAGATCTTATTCAGCTGGGTACCCCTGCTCTTGAAATCTAGCTGACTACTGGTCTCAGGAGGTTTTATTCTGATAGGTCATTTATTTATTTTCCAACTCTCCTTTATCTATCCCTCTATCCATTCATCCATCCATCTATCCATCCTGGAAATGTTCAATGAGATGAACATTTCTATGTTCAAATATACAGATGAACTGTATATTTGATCCTCACCAAGCCCAGGATCAAATATCCAGTTTCTTGTCTGAAGCCATTCATTGTCTATTTGTCTATTTGTGGAGACAGATATTCAAATAAAGAAACATGGCACACTATAGTAAGGGCTGTAATATTGGAATGTGCAAAATACAATAGGAAGCACTGAGCAAATAGCCAGGGTTAATATTCGCTGACAGTTGAAGAAGGCCTTGAAAAGTTAATAGAAATTTTCTAAACAATACTGTATGTATATGCATATATATGTATATGTGTATCTGTATGTATATTATATATATGAAATACTCCTATTTCTTAAACTCGTACTAGGTGCTAAGCATTGTGTTCTGAACTTCAAATACATTATCTTACTTAAACTTTTTCCCCAACTACTAGCTGAGGGAGTGTAATCCCCATTTTACAGCCCGGGACTTAGAAGCACAGAGAGATAAGAAAACTTGCCCAAGTCACTCAGCTTGCCAGCAGCAGTCCTGACTGTCAAATCCGTCTGTGTGGCTCCAAAGTCTATGCCCTTCACTATTTCCCTATTTTCTATAGATAGGCCGATTTTTTTTGTTGTTGGAAAAATGCTTTGTATGTACAGCTCCTCTGTGCAGAGTGCAAAGTTCTACAGTCATTTCATAGAGTTTACATAGAGTATGCAAAAAATATAACCCACTAGTTGTTCCAGTTATCAATGATCTGTCCCCTTGAGATCTTTCACTTCAGAGGAAAGTTTTAGGCAAGAGAACAACATATAATAGTCAGGGAAGCAAGGAAAGGCATGGCACATTTGAGGAACACAAGGGGTTTGGAGAAGCTGAAGCACAGGGGTGGAGGGATTGGGAATCTGGGGCATAAGCCTCTGGAAAGGTTGGGTTCCAGGCGGGACAGCATCACACACTGTGCTGTGAGTTTGCGATTCTCCTGTGGGATACCTCAGCAGTCTGGTTCTTAGCTCTTTTTTTCTCAGAGCCTGGAAAACTGGATCAAGTGTCGATTGATCTCAGCGACCGACCGGCAGCCTAAAAGAACAATGTGGTTACAAGCTCATTTCTCTCAAACACCAGCAACTCACTGCCTTACGGGTAGGGGGTGATGAAGGGGGACAAGTCTGACTTGATCTTTGCGCTCACTCTTACGAAATGGTTTGCATACAGAACGAATGATGTAATTCTGTTTGCATTGGGAATTATTCTGTGAAACCCAGCCCATGTCATCTCTGAACACAGCCATGTCAAAATGTCAGGGTAACCTATAAAAACCCTATTTTAGCATTTTCTAAATCAATTTCCATGTGCAATAGATGTCCTTCATCTTTATCTTGGTTCTGATAAGGCTCAGGGATGTATGAAGTATCTGTTAGTGAGGAATGTGACACACAGCGAAAGAGACAGGGTGAATATTCCACATAACAATTGCCGTCTAAGGGAAGGTTCTGTCAAAGGAAAAGCCTCTTCTTTAGAAGAAGATCTTAGTTAATATGGAAAGTTAGAACTGTGGCTCAGATTGGACATAAGGATTGAAGAGAGTAACTCGGGATAAGTAAAAGAAGGGAGAAAGAAGAGCTGGTGTGATGTTATGGGGCTGGGGAGTTGTGGGCTTCACCAGGCAATGGGAAGTCCCTGGAGACGAGAGACTGAAAGAATTCAGTAACAGGCTGTGTCATGTTTAACTGGGAGTTCATTCCATCTTCATGATGTGTGCTCCGTAACTTTGGTAAAACGTATTATTCCCAAAAATATGCTAATGAGAGGGTCTTTTCCTGAAAATAGAAGCATAGAGAAGAGTTGAGTTTCACGCCTCAGTTGATTGGAGTAGACAGCAACAGCAGGCATGGGGTATATCAATAGCCCATAAATTGAACAAATTCAGCAGAAACAAGAATTCAGAGCCAGAGGTGACAGTCCCCAGAACTGACAGTGATCTTGAGGAGAGCTCTGACTTCCACTGGGCAAAGAGTAGTGCTTAATCTTTGCCTTGAATGTTGCCTCCCTGGCCTATCTTCTGGACAGCTGCCATGCCAGGTAAGGGTCAGCTGGAGGGAAGGACGGTTCCTGTTCTTTAGTCATCCTGCGTTAAGTTCCAAATCAGGAAAACAAAACAAACAAACAAACAAACAAACAAAAAAAACGTTTTTAACTTACCTGTAAGGGCCATGGAAGTGTGGAATTCATTTGTTAAAATGTTCAAAACTTCCTTAACACCATGTTCACCCTGCTCCCAAGGCAGACAAACAGAGACACAAAGAGACAAGAAGGGACACTCTGACGATCCACTGAGTATAAATTCTAGATATAGTCAGCGCTATGATGGGAAGGATGGGAATCTCCGTGAAGTGAGAATTCCTTTGGGAATAAAGGAAAGCATGGAGCCAAAGATAGGGGATGAGAGCTATTGAATGTTTTGCAGAATGCTTCAGAGAAAGCATGGAGATGCAGGTCAGGTGTAACTATCCTTTAGGAATCACTTTGAAAACGGCTAATCGTGGAAAATGAACCGCAGAAAAGCACGGAAATGAATGGGAAGCTCTGTATCTTCTTGCTGGTTAGCTTTGTGACACTCACCTTGCAGGCAAGACCCCAGAGGATGGGTCTCCCAAGAAAAACACACTTAGCCCCAAGGGCCAGAGCCTTCAGCACGTCGTTGCCAGTTCGGACCCCGCCATCCAGGTAGACTTCAATTTTCCCCTTTACTGCAGCCACCACTTCTGTCAAAGCATCAATCTGAAAAGGAGATACACACGGGCTAGGGGGCTTTCTGTTTTGACTCTCAGACTTGGTCTTCCTGGCATACGATCAGGAAAACCAAGCTGGGAAGATGTCCTTGACATTTTCTTCCCGTTCCATGCTTAAGGCTGCTGGTGCTGATGAAATGCAGCAGCAGTGACATTCCTGAGGCCCTCCTGCCCTGACTTTCTGCTTGGACTCCAACGTAGCTTTTCTCTGACTCACTTAACTGTCTCACAGGTTGGAAGAACTGCTTGGTTGCTTTTTCCATCCTAAAAGGGACATTTTCCATTTATAATGTTCACGTTAACTCCCCTCTTCTCAAACAACATTTTGACTTTTGATTTGATTCTACCTTCTCTGTTTCTAGATGGCACAACTAGAAAGACTCTCCACTGCGAAGGCACTAAGTCTTTTTGGCAAGACAAGTATGCTCATCCACGGCCTGCATGTCTGGATCGCAGCCTGCCTTTAGAAACTGGCCTGCATATCATTTCTCATGCACCACTTAACCAACTTGTCCCTGAGTCCCTTATGCTGTATCTGAGAAAATGAGATAGGACTGAAGCACAGCATGGTAAGAATTACCTTGGCCTGATATTTTTTCTACAGAATTTTGTGTGTTATGTTGCCTCTTCTATTCCAGGAAACGGGCCAATAGGCCTTGACCACACAAGCTGCCCCAGGTCAATCAATGCCTCTAGTCAGTTGCAAGTCTGTAAGGAGAAGTGACAGCAGGTCCCTTCTGGATCAGGGGACAGGTCCTTGGGGAGGGAGTTCTGGAACTCCCTCGGGGTTCTTGTCTGTGCTTCTCTGAGGGATGGAAAACAGTGTGGAGATTCCTTAAAGAACAAAAAGGGTGAACTACCATTTGATCCAGGAATCCCACTACTGGGTATCTATCCAGAGAAAAGAAGTCATTATATGAAAAAGATACTTGCACACACTTTTATAGCAGCACAATTCACAATTGCAAAAACGTGGAACTAACCCAAATACTACTCAGCCATAAGAAGGAATGAATTCATTTACAGCGACCTGGATGAGATTGGAGACTGTTATTCTAAGTGGAGTAACTCAGGAATGGAAAACCAAACATGATATGTTCTCAGTCATAAGTGGGAGCTAAGCTATGAGGATGCAAAGGCCTAAGAGTGATACAGTGGGCTTTAGAGACTCAGGGGGAAAGGGTGTGAAGGGGTGAGGAATAAAAGACTACAAATAGGGTACAGTGTATACTGCTCAGGTGATGGGTGCACCAAAATCTCACAAATCACCACTAAAGAACTTACTCATGTAACAGAACACTACTTGTTCCTTAATAAACTATGAAAATATTTTTTTAAACTCAGATGAATGATATTTGAATAGAATGTTTTAAAAAACCAAATGGCAAACTCTGATCTGTGAGCTGGAAGCTTGTTTTTACAAATAAATAGATTTGGGACTAGGATTAAGGTGAGGCAAGTGAGGCAGGGTTATACAAATGCAGGGTCAGGTTTCGCCTGAAGCAAAACCCTCGCTAGGCTCCTGCTGATATTGGTGCTGTCTCTGAGTGACCTTGGGTTTGGATGCTCTTTTGCCTTCTCTGTTTTGCTAAAGACTGGATGACTTGTAGGCTTTCTGGCAGGGGTTGGGTGAGAGAGTTCAGTGTGTGCTCTGCCTAACCACTTTCTCCCAAGGTTGCAAATCAAGAGGTGGGATGGAAAGTAGGAGGCCTGATCACTTCAATCCAGTTCTTACCAGAGAGCCACAATGAAGGGTGGCCCCTGCTTTCCATGTGGGCTTGCCATTCCTCTGCCTCTGCCAGTTAGAGCTGGTGCAGAGGAGGTGGTGATGGCTGGACCTTAAGCTCCCAAGCATCACGTGTCTTGGAATGCATCAACCAACTAGTGCAAATTTTCAGTTCCTGGAATTTATCTTAAAGAAGTACTTGAGAATGTGCTGAGGAGTCAGTCACTGATGTGTTGTTTAAAATAGGGAAAGATGAGAGGGGATACAGTTGTTGTACAATGGAGGTTGGTTATATAGTTGTCTGTTCATATTACATGCCATTAAAAATAAGAGGAGCATATATACTCAAACACAAAGTTGCTCTTAATGTTATGCTAAATAAAATAACAAAATATAATTTAGAAGTTTCTTAAACACCAAAAGTTGTATTTGCATTAAGAAGATGTTAACGATGACCAAAATATTGACGTTAGTGATAGAGATAAAATGAGTGTTGATTTTATCTTTTGCTATGTATATTTTCTGACTTAGCTGCAGTGAACATATTTTATTTATATAAGTGTCAACGAAACTGAAAAGGAAAAAACCTCATTTCTCTTTCTTAAAACAAGTGAAGCAGCAATAGAACATTTGAAAAAATATAACTCAATGAAAACAACAACAAATTCCCATGTAAAGATTCTTTCTCTGTCTTCCTTTCCCTCTTTTTCTTCTTTCTTTCTTTCTTTTTTTTTTTTTGCCTTCAAACTTCATCTATAATGGACATAAGTTTATAAGTTAGGGAAGAAAGTATGGACTAGTGTAGATTTTAGCAAAAGACTCATTAGGGTGTTTTTAGAGTTTTGCCATGAAAGATGTTCACTTTAGAACATCTCTCTAATCAAATTCCACATTAATCATTTATTATCTATGTGAGCTAAACACAAGTTGCTTAACTCATCACTAAACTACAGTATCCCCATTTACAAATCAGGGATAATAACACCCATCTTCCAGCATTGGCATGAGACTTAGAGATGCTATATGTAAAGGTTGAAAAAACAGCCTAGCACACAGTAGGCTGTTATCAATAATTAACAGTCTTTAAAATTCACAAATACATACTAACACAGGCAGTATGGAGGGGGGAAGTATTCACCAGATTTCACTGAGTGCCTTGATGTGGACACCACACACACACACACACACACACACACACACACCACTCACAAACACACCCCTCTCTGAAGTAATCCCACTTACTGAAGCAAGAACCTCATCAAGCTGCCTCCCACCGTGGTTGGAAACGATGATGCCCTGGACATTGTGCTTCACAGCTAACTCCGCGTCCTCTCTTGTCAAAATCCCTTTAAGGATGATGGGCAATCGAGTTATGCTCTGAAACCAGGAGAGATCGTTCCAGCAGAGAGAAGTGCTGATAGAAGCCATCTGGAAATAAGGTAAAGAATCTCCCTATAGGAAATAAAAAGGGAACTTAGTCCTGACCTCTCACAAGTCTACCTGATGCATTCCAAAGATGAGACACATTTGGAGAGTTGCCATTTATAAACTTGAAGGAGGAGGAACAGGTCTGGGCATGATGGCTCATACATATAATCCCAGCGCTTTGTGGGGCTGAGGCTGAAAGCTCTCTTGAGCCCAGACATTTGAGACCAGCAAGGGAAACAGAGAAACCCTGCAGCTGGTCGTTTATAAAAAATAAATGGTGATGCATGCCTGTAGTCCAGCTACTTGGGAGGCTAAAATGGGAGGATCACATGGGCTCAGGAGGTCACAACTGCAGCGAGTAGTGATAGTGCCACCACATACCAGCCTGGGTGACAGAGTGAGACCTTGTCTCAAAAGCAAACAACAAAGAAAATAAAAAGAAATGAGAGCAACAAAACCCAACAGTGTTTCTAGCTCCCTTTTTTAAACAAAATTTATATAAAAGAATTTCGACTTCAATTGCTCATCATTAACCATGAATCACGTTGCTGCTCAATAATTGTGCCAGGATCTGGGGACACAAAGACAAATAAGACAAAGTTTCTAATTTAAAAAAATTCAGAGTTCAGTGTATGGTATTGATAAGCAAAAGCACTTAGAGGTCAAAGTGTTATGTTATGGTTAAAACATACTCAGGATAAGAACTAAGCAATACAAAATCAGTTATTACCCAGTATTTACTCTTGACTCACCATGTACATCAAATATTTATAAATCTCGGTGTGCTTCTGGAATGTGAATAAGAATTTTGGAACACCTCAAGGCCAATCTGTGATTAATGAGAACCGTTAAGTTCCTTGGCTGGGTGTCACAGCTACCCACTTTCTGAAAAGCCTCGCTTTACTATCTCGACTATAGCCAGGGATTCCAACTTTATCCTAGCTGTCTCTCTCTGAGGCATTGCTTGCCATTTAATTACAGGATTTTAATGGGGAAGGTGCCCTTCGTAGTCACCTAGTTGAGAGATTACAAACTAATATGCTATAGCAACCTGGTGCTCCACAAATGAATTCTATGTGTGCAGAGACACTAATTCCTCAGTTCTAAGACAGCAGGGTAGAACCCGGCCTGTCTGGACTCTCTGGTCAGTCACCTTGGTCATGAGCATCCCCTTTGGAGAGTCAGTTTGTCTACGTATGCCACCCAAAATTAGCATTTTCTGAGTCTGTCATAAGGTAGAAAATGTTGGATGAACTTTTTTAGTCACTGTCCTGTTCCATGCAAAAATCTTTGTTATGGCTTTCCTATTTTTCAGCCTATGGCTCTGACCAGACACTTCTGGTGACAAGTTGGGCAGATCCAAGGGTGAGAACATTTGGTCTTATATTCTGCTTGTCTGGAAGCTCTCGGGAGCAGGAACCATATCTGCTTTTTCTAACTGCTGTATACTGCGTCTGGCACAGAGCAGGCATTCAATAAATACTTGTGGAAAGAAAGAATGGAGGAAGGGCCGGGCACGGTGGCTCAAGCCTGTAATCCCAGCACTTTGGGAGGCTGAGGCGGGCGGATCACGAGGTCGAGAGATCGAGACCATCCTGGTCAACATGGTGAAACCCCGTCTCTACTAAAAATACAAAAAATTAGCTGGGCATGGTGGCGCGTGCCTGTAATCCCAGCTACTCAGGAGGCTGAGGCAGGAGAACTGCCTGAACCCAGGAGGCGGAGGTTGTGGTGAGCTGAGATCGCGCCATTGCACTCGAGCCTGGGTAACAAGAGCGAAACCTGTCTCAAAAAAAAGAAAGAAAGAAAGAAGGAAAGAAAGAAAGAAGGAAGAAAGGAAGGAAGGAAAGAAAGAAAGAAAGAATGGAGGAAAAGAGAAAAGAGCAAAGAAAATTTGCCTTCTGCAATGCCTGTCCATTGAGTACGGTATCTTTCCTACCTTTTTGGGTGACTGAAGATCTTTTAGTGTTAAGTTCCTCCTCAATTGGTTTTGAATGTCATATCGTCTGTTGCCACATACAGGTGTATCCAAAGTTATTACCAAAGCTTTAAAACCCAGGGATTCTACCCTGTGGATCAGCTGTTTGTTCAGCTGCCGGTCTGGATGTACGTAGAGTTGGAACCATCGGAGGCCTTCGGGAGCTGCAGTAACAATGTCTTCAAGGCTACAGCTGGCAACTGTGCTGGTGATGTAGCAGATACCAGCTGAATGGGCAGCTGCAAAGCAAAAGACATGGCACAGGCTAGAGGGCAGAGGCGTCTGGACTTGGCTGAGAAATCCTGGGAGTCTGTGTAGCCTCTGGCCATCTTGCCCCATGAATGCAGATAGTTTAACTTCATTCTGCTTCCTCGTAAGGCAGGGATGGAAGGCAATTTGATCAGACTGAGAGACCTAAAGGTGTCTGGATTCTCCCCTGTATGACCTGTCTTACAAACCCTCCACTCAATAACAAAATATTTCCAGCTAGAGATGCCATCTGATCTCCAAAACCATGTTGGTTGCGTTACAGCCTTCAGACAGGAGACTGGGGTTCTTACGAACTCCAAATGAAGCAGAGGAGAATGGGAGAGGGTAAAGGATGAGGGAATGTCATTCCAGTGGAGAAGACTGAATTTCATAGTGGAAAAAGCATAACACATGAAATTAGAAGAATGTGAGTTCTACCCCTTCTTTGCTGTGTCGTCTTGAGTCTCTCATTTTCTTTTTCTGTAAAATGGGGAAGATAATACATGTCTTTAGGGTTGTTGGGAGACTGAATAAGATACTGACTATGGGACGATTCTTTACATTGCAAAGTGGCATTCCGCATAGATGCCAGTGCTAATGACATTGATGGTGATGACATTCGTGCTGCTGCTGCTGACTGGCAGATTTCCCATTTCCTACTTTATTCATTTCAATGAAACCGACAACAGGCTAATGTCACTGTCCCACCGTAACACATGGGCAGAGAATTTGGCCTAATCAAAAATTAACATTTTCAATTTTTCATGTCAAGAAGAGATATCCCATTCTTTTATCCTACTCCCAAACAACACGTTCAACCATGACAATTTAGTAAACTAGTCATATTAATATAGGATATTAATATTTCAACGTAGCTAGACATGGTCCCTAAACTACATCAAGATGGATGCAACATTCTGCTCTAGAATCCTTGACTTCATAGCTTCCTGTATCACGGAGTCCAAGGAAAAGACCTCAGGGAAGCCCTGAGCAATTAATTCACAAAACCGGATGTGACTTAGAGTGAAGATTGCAAGAGTCCCAGGAGCATTTCAGCCCTATCTCTCCTTTTCTATTTTTGATTATGATTATGATTATGATTATGATTGATGGTGATGGTGGTGATGGTGGTGGTGGTGGAAGAGGAGGATGTGGGATAAGAATAGGGTTGACTGGGAAGGAGATGTAACCCAACAAGAAACTCTTTGTCAAACAAGATGACAAGTTCAATTGAGGAGAAGGGAAATGGAATATTTGGGCAATCGCAGCTGCCAGGGCCTTGTTAGGACCTAATGTCAGGATTGTCTCCTCTTCCTGTATTCAGAGACAGTCATTCAGCCCCAGCTCTGGCCCATCAGGGCCAAAGAGAGCCCTAGCCGTGGGGCTGCGTTAAGCATCCCTTTCCCTATACGTGGTGTGAGCCACAGAGGCCAGCACCCCTTTCCTGAGGGACGACTTGGTTGGATTTTGGCATCGTCTTATTCATCTGTAGCCCCCTCCCACTCTCACTCTTCTTTATTATGGAAAATGAATGTTTTCTCATTCTCAAGTTACGCAAGCGTAGCTTTAAGCATTCTTTCTTGCCTTCCTGAGTGTTGACCAGATTGTATTCCTAAGGCCCTTCTAGAGAGAATCTTGGAGCACTCTGCCACTGCTCTGAGGGACACCTTTTTCTGGGAGAGGAGCCTCGAGGTGATGGTTCATACCTCTTGCTGTGCTCATTTCTCCATCAGGCCAGACAAGGCAGTGGAAGCCTGTGGGCGCGATGCCGATAGGGGCACTGATCTTCTCCCCTTGGATCGTGGTCCTGGTGTCCACCTCAGACACGTCTCTCAGGTACCGGGGACGGAGACGAATTCTGTGCCGGACAATAAAGAGATTTTCTGTTGGTGCGATAACTCTGCAGCAGGGATGTGCTGTCTGGGGCAAACCCCTGATTCCCGATACAAGTCTAAGCCAGACTGGGTCCTGTGGAACCTTGCTGGGTTCAGCTGGCTGAGAGCTGAGTAACCCGTGTGGATTCAGAACAGGCTCATCTCCCAGAAGCCACTCCCAACACCTCGTTCCCCATTCCCCAACCTTCTCTGAACCCCTCGTGCACACCACACCTGCTTTGCTGTGACAGGGGTCTGTGTCTTTGAGCCGTGCCTCCCCGACTACACTGCAACACTTGGATAGTTTGATTTTGTTCATCATAACAGGGTCAGAAAGGAAAAGAATAAGTAGGAAGAAGTTCCAGATTCTTTTCCTCTCAGGTTAGGTATAAGTCTCCAGAAAGTAAGAAAAGGCCCCTAAATGAGAACAAATCCCAGGTAGTGGCTGAGGCTCCTGTGATAGAGACTAGTTCATTTAAAGGTTTTACTTAAACACTGCTTTAGAAGAAGATAGGAGAATTTACAAATAATAAATAGGCAAAACACACTTTTTAGATAAATGTATGCTTAGTCTCAGGGGCCTAGTTTTTATTGTTTACATAATATTATTATTTCTGGACATGAACTTAGAAAAATTTTCTGAAAATTCTAACTGTGCAAATTTGAGTAAGGTAGCCTCAGTCACTTCATCTGTGAAACAGGAATAATAGTTTAAATTTCCTAATAGTTTTGTGAAGACAAAATGAAATAAATGATGTAAGATGCCTAGTATACTGCCACTTAAGTGTGAAAAGACAGAATATAGGGCTCCTTTTATGCCATTTTTAGTTTTCTCCTGACCTCTCTATCACAGGAATCAGCAAGCTTTTTCTATAAAGGGCCGGAGAGTCTGTCACAATTATTCAACACGGCTGTTAAAGGACAAAGTAGCCATACACAATAGTAAATGAGCACGGATATGTTAAAATAAAACTTTATTTATGGACACTAAATCTGAATTTCATATAATTTTTATATATTACAGTTTTTTCTTCTCTTGACTCCCCTACACCCCCCACCAAGCCATTCAAAAATGCAAAACCATCCTTAACTCGTGGACCATACAGAAATAAATGGCAGGTCAACCTCTGCCTATGGACTGCTCTTGGGTGAATGATGCTCCACCTCCTACTTTTTCAGCCTAACTCTTCTCCCTTGACTCAATCTCTTATTATCGTTAAGACTCCTTGGATCTTCGTATTTTCTCCAAACCTAAAGTCTCTCTTGTCTTCCATTTTCTTCTCCCAGCCAGAGTTCAAGAACTCAGGAGATCTAGGCCTCCCAGCAGGCCCCCCCTCCCTGCCCAGGGACCTGGTCATTCTGGGACTCTTGTTCTATTTTGTCAGGTTGCACAGTTGCTGAGAAGGAGAATGACTCACTTATACTAGTGATAAGATAAATACCCTCTTTTTCCATCTTCTCATCAACCCTCCCTCCCCTGCCCACAATAAGCCAAAACAACAAAATATCACCCACATTTCTAGGTCTTGAGTGATCTGTGATTTTTGGAGGCAGAAACCAGGACAACTTGCATCCAAGGAGCACTCCCCCGGTGCACCTTAGCCTAACAATAGACAGGCTGGGGAAAACCAAACCTTTTAAATGCTGCAATGTTGTCATCCCGCGTGACGCTGTCATCTGCTCCTCCTTCGATAAAATCCCGAGTTGATTTAGACAGGTGCTCCCGTGCATGAGCCTGAAAGTCTGTCAGACACACCAAGGACATTTCTGGACCTTCCAAGGAGAAAACCAAACCAAACCACACCCAGTAAGAACACTTCAGATGCAGAAAAGAAAATGAAGGGGAAGCTGCAGCATGAAATTGTTTGGATTCAACATTGATCTCTGTGTATTCTTTATCCTAATAGAGTTATTGCTAAACCCAGTGATTCCTAAGCCAGAAGGCAGGGAATAATGGTCCATCCCTCCATTCCCCTATTCCCATTTCCAAATCCCGATTATTTGCCTTCTAAATATTTCTCATCTTTTCTCCTCCACTCTACACACACCACCTCAGACCTAGCGGAGGCCCCACCACCTCTTAAAAATGTATTACAAAAAATTCTTATTTTTTTATCTTGCCTTTACATTAACTCCCCATCTTGTCTTCCTTCAGCTGCCTGTGATCTTCCTAAAGTTCCAGGCTGACTCTGCCTGCCGGTTGCCTTTCAGTGGGAATGCCCTTTGCCTTTCACATCACGGCATTCCCGGCTTTCTAGGCCTTTGCTCTTCCCTGCCTCAGCAGCTTCATTTCTTGGTGAGCTGATACTAATATCTGGGAGTTCCCAGGAACATCTGAATGTCTGGATGGCCTGGGGCTGTGGATGACAGGGTGGGGAAGGGACAAGAGAAAGTTGACTTTGTAATTCTTAGCTGGGTCACTGAACGTGTTGCTTGATATTATTGGGAGGCCCAAGTATCACCACCTACCTCTTTTCTATTTTGGCTAATTCTGGGAATTGGGAAACAATGTATGTTACGTCCATTTATTTTCATCTTCAATTGGAGCCCTATAAACCCAGAGCTTGGTACTTTTGATACAACACTCCTGAAAGAGGAAAGAGGAGGGCAGGGTTTGGGGGTAACCAATAAATCTCTCCAGTAGAAACAGGGCAGTAGGAACAGCAAAGATGCTGAAGACATGAGTTGCTGTCAGTGACAGCACATAGAGCTCCTGCATGAGAGGATTCCAGAAGAAAAACAGAGAAACCTGAAGCTCTAAGCCCCAGCCAACTCCCAGGCAGTTGGCAGCCATGTGAAAATTAACAAGGCTGTGGGTAGAAACTGAATCTGAATGGCTTTTAAGCCATTATCTAAAGGAAGAGAATAGGTCCCAGTAACTAGGGCTTCAACCAGGAATGGGTTAGTTCCTCTACTGGACAGAGGGGACAGAGAGGCCAGATGAGATGTGGGCTGCTGGGAATCTTGGCTCGGGCAGGGATGGGGCGGAACTTGCCTGAGGGCAAGTCGAGTCAAGCCCGAATCTGGTCAAGTCAAACAGGAGTAGCCCTTGCACTTACTACGGAGGTTAAGCACGAGGATATTAAATGACGGACAGAAAAATAGAGGCCCCAGGATGTGCACTTGGCTCTTGATGGAGGCTATGAGGAGGTATTTGGAGTTCTGCCCTAGCATTTTTTATAGGAAAAGTACTCTGCCAGTGAGTGAGGAGAGAACCGTGGGGTATGGAGTTGAGCCTGACAAAGTACTACAAACATTTAATTTAGCTTGTTCTTACTCCACCCTTCAAAGGGTTAATAAACATTAGTCAAATGAATTAATCATTGCAAGTATCCAACTATATCGCAATTGCTTGTTTGTTTCTCTGTGTGTATAAAAGAATGAACATACCAGGCCTGGGAATGTTATTCTTCCAAAGGTCTGCTTGCAACATTAGACCTTGGTTAGTGTCTCGTAACTTGGATACCAACAGGGTTCCCAGTGTTCCTTGATAAGAGCAGCTCCCTGTGTGTAAACTGTTTGTATCAACAATGTGGTTTATGACGAACATTTGCTTCTCCTCTGGGAGTCTCTAAGTTTGGTATGGGCTAGGCAGAGGGTGATCTTATGACCAGCCCCCAACATGAAACTGGGGGTTGGATCTCTACTGAGCGCCCCAGGTAGGCAACATTTTCATTTGACATCACATCTTGTTGCTGGGGGAATTAACTGCATCCCACATGAGTTCGCTGGCAGAGGACTCATGGAAGCTTATACCTGATTTCCTCCAGATTTTGCTGCAAGAACCATTTTTCCCTTTGCTAATTTTGCTTTGCATTCTTTCAGTAACAAAGTATAGCCTCAACTATGTGTTCCTCCTATTGAAGAACTGAATTTAGGACCCCCAACACACTTTCCCTAGATATTAGGATAGTATGTGGCACTGAGTTGTTGCTTATAAATGTTCATTACATTAATTTAACATTCCCCTGCCTGCCATTTCTATGCATTATTGGATAAGAATTCTTCACCTGGTTTCAACTCCGAATATCTCAACAAATCCACATATCCTCAAATTATACACTCAGAAATGCTTTTCTACACAATTCTAGAGTAAAAATGACACAAAGATTGTGTCTAATCCAGAAGAAATGGCTCATGCTGACTCAGAGTCATGTGCCTAGAATAGTGTGAATTATATAATTTGAAACTGCTTGGACATTAAGAATTAACCCTACCATCTTATATGTAACACACAGTATTTTATCTCATTCCTATACCACTTCTAATTTTTCCTTAGACTCTTTTCTATTTACAGTTTTCTCTCAATGACCCTGTGAAGGCGACAGAGGAGGTATTAGTCTTCCTATTCTGCATTTGAAGAGACTGAGGCCTCGGAAATGAAATAACTTGTGAAAGATCAGTGATACAGTTTGGCTGTGTCTCCACCCAAATCTCATCTTCAATTGTAGCTCCTGTAATCCCCACGTGTCATGGGAGGCGCCTGACGGGAGGTAATTGAATCACGGGGGTGGGTTTTCCCATGCTGTTCTTGTGAGAGTGAATGAGTCTCATGAGATTTGATGATTTTGTTATTTATTTGTTTGTTTATTTATTTATTTATTTATTTGTTTTGAGATGGAGTGTCACTCTGTCATCCAGGCTGGAGTGCAGTGGGTACTGCACTCATGTGTTTTGGTAGCTTTTAACAATAGGCATTTTCCATTTTCAATTTCATGTAAAGAACAAAATAATTGGGTCTCATAAATTGCTAGTTACATTGAATTTAAGAGAACTTTGTAGGTTTAAAAATACAATCATGCATTTATTTTTTATAAGGTATGTAAAGCTTAGCATGATCTTGGCTCACTGCAACCTCTGTCTCCCCAGTTCAAGTCATTCTCCTGCCTCAGCCTCCTGAATAGCTAAGGTTACAGGCATGCACCACCACGCTCAGCTAATTTTTGTATTTTTAGTAGAGATGGGGTTTTATCATGTTGACCAAGCTGGTCTCAAACTCCTGACCTCAAGTGATCCACCTGCCTGGCCTCCTAAAGTGCTAGGATCACAGGCATGAGCCACCATGCCTGGCTGATCTGATGATTTTATGAAGAACAGTTCCCTGCATGTGCTCTCTTATCTGCCTCCATGTAAGACACACCTTTGCGCCTCCTTCACCTTCTGCCATGATTGTGAGGCCTCTCTAACTATGTGGAACTGGGAGTCCATTAAACTTCTTTTTCTTTATAAATTATCCAGTCTCAGGTATTTCTTTTATAGTATGAAAATGGACTAATAAGGTAAATTGGTACCTGGTAGTGGAACGCTGCTGTAAAAATACCCGAAAATGTGGAAGTGATTTTGGAACTGAATAATAGGCAGAAATTAAAACGGTTTGGAGGGCTTCAAAGAAGACAGAAAGATGTGAGAAAGCTTTAAACTTCCTAGAGATTTTTTTGAATGGCTTTAACTAAAATGCTGATAGTAACATGGACAATGAAGTCCAGGCTGAGGTGGTGTCAGATGGAGATGAAGAACTTATTGGCAACTGGAATAAAGGTGATTCTTGCTATGTTTTAGTAAACAGACTGGCAGTATTTTGCCCCTCCCCTAGAGATCTGTTGGACTTTGAACTTGAGAGAGATGATTTAGAGTATCTGGTGGAAGAAATTTCTAAGCACCAAAGCATTCAAGAGGTGACTTGGAGGCTTTTAAAAGCATTCAGTTTTATATATTCACAAATATAAGATTTGGAATGGGAACTTATGTTTAAAAGGGAAGCACAGCATAAAAATTCAAAAAACTTGCAGCCTGACGATGTGATAATAGAAAAGAAAAATCAATTTTCTGAGGAGAAATTCAAGCCAGCTGCAGAAATTTGCATGTGTAATGAGAAGCCAAATGTTAATTGCAAGACAATGGGGAGAAGGTCTCCAGGGCATATCAGAGATCTTTATTGCAGCCTGGCCCATCATAGGACTGGAGGCCTAGGATGCAGGGCACCAGTGCCATGCTGCTTTGTGCAGTCTCAAGACTGTGTGCTCTATGTTTCAGCCATGGCTAAAAGGAGCCAAAGTATAGCTCACAGCATAGTTTCAGAGGGTGCAAGCCCCAAAGCTTGGCAGCTCTCACATGTTGTGGGGCCTGTGGGTGTGCAGAAGACAAGAAGTGAGGTTTGGGAAGCTTTGCTTAGATTTCAGAGGATGTATGGAAACACTTGGATGTCCAGGCAGAAGTCTGCTTAAAGGGGCAAAGCCCTCACGGAGAACCTCTGCTAGGGCAGTGTGGAAGGGAAATGTAGGGTTGGAGCCTTCACACCGAGTCCCTACTGAGGCACTGCCTAGTGGAACTATGAGAAGAGGGCCGTTGTTCTCCAGACTCCAGAATGGTAGATCACTGACAGCTTGCACTGTGCACCTGGAAAAGCCACAGACACTCAACACCAGCCTGTGAAAGCAGCTGGGAGAGAAGCTGTATCCTGAAAAGCTGCAGGGGCAGAGCTGCTCAAGACTCTGAGAACCTACTTCTTGCATCAGTATGACCTGGATATGAGACATAGAATCAGAAGAGATCATTCTGGAGCTTTAAGATTGGACTGCCTCACTGGATTTTGGACTTGCGTGGGGCCTGTAGCCCCTTTGTTTCGGTCAATTTCTCCCATTTGAAATGGCTGTATTTACCCAAATCCCTGTATCTCCATTGTATCTAAGAAGTAATTAATTTGCTTTTTATTTTAAAGGCTCATAGGTAGAAGGCACTTGCCTTGTCTCAGATGAGACTTTGGACTGTGAACTTTGAGTTAATGCTGAAAAGTTGTGACTTTGGGAGACTGTTGGGAAGGCATGATTGGTTTTGAAATGTGAGGACACAAGATTTGTGAGGGGCCGGGGTGGAATTATATGGTTTGGCTGTGTCCCTACCCAAATCTCATCTTGAATTTTAGCTCCCATAATACACACATGTCATGGGAAGGGCCCGGTGGGATGTAATTGAATCATGGGGGCAGGTTTCACCATGCTATGATAGTGAATAAGTCTCATGAGATCCAATGGTTTTATAAAGGGCCGTCCCCCTGCAAGCGGTCTCTTGCCTGATACCATGTAAGACGTGTCTTTGCTTCTCCTTTACCTTCTGCCATGATTGTAAGGCTCCCTCAGCCATGTGGAACTGGGAGTCCATTAAACCTCTTTTTCTTTATAAATTATGCAGTCTCAGATATTTCTTTATAGCAGTATGAAAATGGACTAATACAATCAGGTAGTAAGTTATTATGAGAGATGGTCCCAGACTCATGTGCTCTGGTAGCTTCTAAAGATAGACATTCTCTGTTTTCAATTTCATGTAAAGAACAATATAGTTGGTTCTCATAAATTGCTTTTTATATTGAACTTAAGAGAATTTCGTAGGTTTAAAAATACAATTATAATTTTTTATAATATATGCAAATCTTAATGGTCTGTTATTTTTATTAGATGTTTAATATAAGGTTTATAATTAAAGAAAAGGCTAACTTCATTGTTCAAAGCTTTTTCTAAATTTGGAAGAACTTAGCACAGTATATTTTTATGTACTTTATTTCAATTTGTTCTCTACCAGCCTTAAATACACTGGAAATTAAAGGGAATATTCAAGTAATCTAATGGTTTTCTTGTATTCCCATTTTATTTTGTCTCCATTTCAATGTTTTTTTCTTTTTTCCTTTCTTATTCCTACTTCCTAAGAAGAAGAGACAGAGCAGAAAAGAATAAAATTGCAAATTCACCAATTGCTAGCTATTGTTCTAGAAACTTTGGCTCATATTAGTTCCTTGAACCTCTTTTTTTTTTTTTTTTTCAGACGGAGTTTCGCTCTTGTTACCCAGGCTGGAGTGCAATGGCGCGATCTCGGCTCACCGCAACCTCCGCCTCCTGGGTTCGGGCAATTCTCCTGCCTCAGCCTCCTGAGTAGCTGGGATTACAGGCACGAGCCACCATGCCCAGCTAATTTTTTGTATTTTTAGTAGAGACGGGGTTTCACCATGTTGACCAGGATGGTCTCAATCTCTCAACCTCGTGATCCACCTGCCTCGGCCTCCCAAAGTGCTGGGATTACAGGCTTGAGCCACCACGCCCGGCTGTTCCTTGAACCTCTTTAGGCTTTTTGTCTGATAGTAAAAACAGTGAGGTAGATGGATCCAAGATGGCCGATTAAGAGCAGCTCAGGATTGCAGCTCCCAGTGAAAGTGTTTCAGAGGGTGAGTGGACGCCACATTTCCAGACAGATTTTTATTGCCCACAGACCAGGAGATTCCCAGGTGGAGGAGTCCAATGGGTCACCAGTGTGGCTATTTTGGCTGGCGTGGTGGGTCTCCACACAAAATACATGGGTCTGGATGCTGTTTTAGCTGGTCAGTGGAGCTCCTGGGAGACAGAGTCTCCCATTCAACTGATAAAAAAGGGACTGAAAAGAGGAGCCAGGCCAGGAGATTCCCATGCAAAAAAGCGCCATGAATATCAGCATGGCTGTTTCAGCTGGTGCAGTGGGTCGCAATAAGGGAAATCACACAGATTACGGCACCTTTTCAACAGGTGACTGGAACACCTGGGAGACAGAGTCGCCTGTTCAACGAAAAAAACAATGGGGTCTGAGGCAGGGATCCAGGTGATTAGGTTCAGCTGGTCCCACCCCCACAAAAAAACAGCAGTCTTAAATGCTCTGGATTGAGAGTTTCACAGCAAGCACAGCTGAACCTGGGATGGTCCACTCCATCGGGGAGGGGCTTCTGCCATTACTGAGGCAGTCCACCACTTAGGAGGTAGTCCACCATTGCCAAGGCAGCCTGCCATTGCCGAGGAAGCCCACCATTACAGAGGTAGGCTACCATTGCCGAGGCAGTTCTAACTATACCTGTATAAACAGGACTGCAAGGAAGTTCACACAGCAGCTGGGCAGAACCCACAGCAGCTCCGCAAAGCCTGTGCAGACAGACAGTGACTAGGCTGCTTCCTCACTGGGCAGGACAGCCCTGAAAAAAGCCAGCAGCATTACAGAAACTTGTAAATAAAGCCCTAAATCCCTGGGACAGAGAACATGGAGGAAAAGAGTGATTATGAGTTCAGAGCTGTTGGGAAGGTATGTTTAAGTCTGCTGCAGCAGACTTATGTTAAGCAGACTTAAACGTACCTGCGCAGCAGCTCTGAATAAACAATGGAGATCACAGCTCAGGACTTGAGCTCCTATAAAGGACAGATTGTCTCCTCAAGCAGCTCCCTGACCCCCATATATCCAAAGAGTCACCTCATAAAGGAGAGCTCAGACTGACATCTGGGGGGTATCCTTCTAGGACAAAGGTAGCAGCAGAAGAAACTGGCAGCAACCCTTACTGTTCTGCAGCCACTGCAGGTCATCTGCAGGCAAGTAAGGCCTGGAGAGGACCTCAGCAGTCCTATAACAGAGGGGCCTGACTGGTAGAAGAAAAATTAAGAAACAGAAAGGAATAACTTCATCATCAACAAACTGGACATCCACTCAGAGACCCAATCTGAAAGTCAACAACTACAAAGACGACAGGTGGATAAATCCACAAAGATGGGAAGAAACCAGCACGAAAAGGATGAAAACACCCGGAACCAGAACGCCTCTCCTCCTACAAGGGATCACAACTCCTCACCAGCAAGGGAACAAGGCTGGATGGAGAATGAGTGTGATGAATTGACAGAAACAGACTTCAGAAGGTGGGTAATAAGAAACTTCTCTGAGCTAAAAGAGCGTGTTCTAACACAATGTGAAGAAACTAAGAACTTTGAAAAAAGATTTGACAAAAATGCTAATGAGAATAAACAGCTTAAAGAGAAATATAAGAGAATTGATGGAGCAGAAAAACACAACACGAAAACTTCCCGAAGCATACACAAGTTTCAACACTGAATTGACCAAACAGAAGAAAGGATATCAGAGGTCAAAGATCAACTCAATGAAATAAAATGAGAAGGCAAGATTACAGAAAAAAAGTGTAAAAAGGAATGAACAAAGTCTCTAAGAAATATTGGACTATGTGAAAAGACCTAATCTACGTTTGATTGGTGTACCTGAATGTGACAGAGAGAATGAATGCAAGCTGGAAAATACTCTTCAGGATATTATCCAGGAAAACTTCCCCAACCTAGCAAGGCAGGCCAATATTCAAGTCCAGGAAATACAGAGAACACCACAAAGATATTCCTCAAGAAGAGCAACCCCAAGGCACATAATCACCAGATTCACCAGGATTGAAATGAAGGAGAAAATGCTAAGAGCAGCCAGAAAGAAAGGTCAGGTTATCAACAAAGGGAAGCCCATCAGACTCACAGCAGATCATTCAGCAGAAACACTACATGCCAGAAGAGACTGGGGGCCAATATTCAACATCCTTAAAGAAAAAACTTGCAACCCAGAATTTTATATCCAGCCAAAGTAAGCTTCATAAGTGAAGGAGAAATAAAATCCTTTACAAACAAGCAATTACTTATCACCACCAGGCCTGCTTTACAAGAGCTCCTGAAAGAAGCACTAAACATAGAAAGGAACAACCAGTACCAGCCACTCCAAAAACATACCAAATGGTAAAGAGCATCAACGCAATGAAGAAACTGCATCAACTAACAGGCAAAACAGTCAGCTAGCATCAAAATGGCAGGATCAAATTCAAACATAACAATATTAACCCTAATGAAAATGGGCTAAATGCCCCAATCAAAAGACACAGACTGACAAATTGGATAAAAAGCCAAAATCCATCAGGGTGCTGTATCCAGGAAACCCATCTCACATGCAAGGATACACAATGGCTCAAAATAAAAGGATGGAGGAAGATTTACCAACCAAATGGAGAGAGAAAAAAAAAAGCAGGAATTGCAATTCTCATCTCTGATAAAATAGACTTTAAACGAACAAAGATCAAAAGAGACAAAGAAGGACACTACATGATGATAAAAAGATCAATGCAACAGGAAGAGCTAACGATCCTAATATATACACACCCAATACAGGAGCACCCAGATACATAAAGCAAGTTCTTAATGACTTACAAAGAGACTTAGACTCCTACACAATAATAGTGGGAGACTTTAACACCCCATTATCAATATTAGACAGATCAACTAGACAGAAAATTAACAAAGATATCCAGGACTTGAACTCAAGCCTGGACCAAGCAAACCTAATAGACATTTACAGAATTCTCAACCCCAAATCCACAGAATATACATTCTTCTCAGTACCAAATTGCACCTACTCTAAAATTGACCACATAATTGTAAGTAAATCACTCCCCAGCAAAAGCAAAAGAACTGAAATCATAACAAACAGTCTCTCGGACCACAGGGCAATCAAGTTAGAACTCAGAATTGAGAAACTAACTCAGAACTGCACAGCTTCATGGAAACTGAACAAATGGCTCTTTAATGTTGACTGGATAAGCAATGAAATGAAGGCAGAAATAAAGATGTTCTTCAAAACCAACAAGAACTAGGACACAACGTACATCTCTGGGACACATTTAAAGCAGTGTCTAGAGGAATATATATACCAATAAATGCCCACATGAGAAGCAAGGAAAGATCTAAAATTGACACCCTATCATCAAAATGGAAAGAGCTAGAGGAGCAAGATTTAAAAAACTCAAAACCTAGCAGAAGACAAGAAATAACTAAGAGCAGAGCAGAACTGAAGGAGATAGAGACATAAAAAAACCCTTCAAAGGCCGGGTGCGGTGGCTGAAGCCTGTAATCCCAGCACTTTGGGAGGCTGAGGTGGGTGGATCACGAGGTCAAGAGATCGAGACCATCCTGGTCAACATGGTGAAACCCCATCTCTACTAAAAATACAAAATATTAGCTGGGCATGGTGGTGCATGCCTGTAATCCCAGCTACTCAGGAGGTTGAGGCAGGATAATTGCTTGAACCCAGGAGGTGGAGGTTGCGGTGAGCCGAGATCACGCCATTGCACTCCAGCCTGGGTAACAAGAATGAAACTCTGTCTCAAAAAAAAAAAAAAAAAAAAAAAAAAAACCCTTCAAAAACTCAATAAATCCAGGAGCTGGTTTTTTGAAAAGGTCAACAAAATAGAAAGACCAGTAGCCAGATTAATAAAAAAGAAAAGAGAGAATAATCAAAGAGATGCAATAAAAAATGATAAAGGGGATATCACCACAGATTCTACAGAAATACAAACCATCATCAGAGATTATCAGAAGCATCTCTATGTACATAAACTAGTAAATCTGGAAGAAATAGACAAATTCCTGGACATTTGTCTCCTCCCAAGCCTAAACCAGGAAGAAGTAGAAACCCTGAATAGACAAGGTCTCAAGTTGAGACAGCCATTAAGAGCCTGCCACCCAAAAAAAAAGCCCAGGTCCAGATGGGTTCACAGATGTATTCTACCAGACATACAAAGAGGAGCTGGTACCAGTTCTTCTGAAACTATTCTAAACAATCTAAAAAGAGGGAATCCTTCCCAAATCATTTTATGAGACCAATATCATCCTGATACCAAAAGCCGGCAGAGACTCAGCAGGAAAAGAAAACTTCAGGCCAATATCCATGATGAACATAGACGCAAAAATCTTCAATAAAATACTGGCAAGTCGATTGCAACAGTACATCAAAAAGCTTATCCACCATGATCGAGTAGGCTTCATCCCGGGAATGCAAGGCTGGTTCAACATACGCAAGTCTATGAACATAATTCACCACCTAAACAGAACCAAAGACAAAAACAAACCACACGATTCTCTCCATTGATGCAGAGAAGGCCTTTGACAAAATTCAATAGCCCTTTATGCTAAAAACCCTCAAAAAAACTAGTTATTGATGGAATGTATCTCAAAATAATAAAAGCTATTTACAACAAATGAACAGCCAGTATCATACTTAATGGGCAAAAACTAGAAGTATGCCCTTTGAAATCTGGCTCTAGACAAGGATCCCATCTCTAACTATTCCTATTCAATATAGTATTGGGTGTTCTGGCCAGAGCAATCAGGCAAGAAAAAGAAATAAAGGATATTCAAATAGGAAAGGAGGAAGTCAAATTGTCTCTGTTTGCAGATGACATGATTGTATATTTAGAAGACCCCATCATCTCAGCCCAAAATCTCCTGAAACTGATAAGCAACTTCAGGAAAGTCTCAGGATACAAAATCAATGTGTAAAAATCACAAGCATTCCTATACATCAATAACAGACTTAAAGAGAGCCAAATCAAGAATGAACTGCCAGTCAGAATTGCTACCAAGGGAATAAAATACCTAGGAATACAACTAACAAGGAACGTGAAGGACCTCTTCAAGGAGAACGACAAATGAAATAAAAGAGGACACAAACAGATGGAGAAACATTCCATGCTGATGGTTAGGAAGAATCAATATTGTGAAAATGGCCATACTGCCCAAAGTAATTTACAGATTCAATGCTATCCCCATCAGGTTACCAATGACCTTCTTCACGGAACTGGAAAAAAAACATCTTAAACTTCATATGGAACCCAAAGGGAGCCCACATAGTCAAGTCAATTCTAAGCAAAAAGAACAAAGCTGTAGGCATCACACTACCAGACTTCAAACTATACTACAAGGCTACAGTAATCAAAACAGCATGGTACTGGTACCAAAACAAAGATACAGACAAATGGAACAGAACAGAGGCCTCGGAGGCAATACCACACATCTACAACCATCTGATCTTTGATAAACGTGACAAAAACAAGCAATGGGAAAAGGATTCCCTGTTCAATAAATGGTATTGGGAAAACTGGCTAGCCATGGGCAGAAAGCAGAAACTTGACCCCTTTCTTACACCTTTCACTAAAATTAACTCCAGATGGATAAAAGACTTAAACATAAGACTTAATACCATAGAAAACCTAGAAGAAAATCTAGGCAAAACCAATCATGATATAGTCATAGGCAAGGACTTCATGACCAAAACACCAAAAGCATTGGCAACAAAAGCAAAAATAGACAAATGGGACCTAATCAAACTCCACAGTTTCTGCACAGCAAAAGAAACAGTCATTAGAGTGAATCGGCAACCAACACAATGGGAAAATATTTTGCAATCTATCCATCTGACAAAGGCTAATATCCAGAATCTGCAAAGAACTAAAACAGATTTACAAGAAAATAACTAACAAGCCCATTCAAAAGTGGGCAAGGTATGATCAGACACTTTACAAAAGAAGACATACATGCGGCCAAGAAACATATGAAAAAATGCTCATCATCACTGGTCATTAGAGAAATGCAAATCAAAACTACATTGAGATACCACCTCACGCCAGTTAGAATGGTGATCATTAAAAAATCTGGAGACAACAGATGCTGGAGAGGATGTGGAGAAATAGGAACACTTTTACACTGTTGGTGGGAGTGTAAATTAGTTCAACCATTGTGGAAGACAGTGTGGCGATTCCTCAAGGACCTAGACATAGAAATTCCATTTGACCCAGCAATCGCATTACTGGGTATATATCCAAAGGACTGTAAATCTTTCTACTATAAGGACACGTGTACACGAATGTTCATTGCAGCACTGTTTACAATAGCAAAGACCTGGAACCAACCCAAATGCCCATTGATGATAGACTGGACAGAGAAAATGTGGCACATATACACCATGGAATACTATGCAGCCATAAAAAACGATGAGTTCATGTCCTTTGTAGGGACATGGATGAACCTGGAAGCCATCATTCTCAGCAAACTGACACAAAAACAGAATATCAAACGCTGCATGTACTCACTCATAGGTGGGTGTTGAACAATGAGAACACATGGACACAGGGAGGGGAGCATCACACCCCGGGGTCTGTCAGGGGGAAAGAGGGGAGGGACAGCGGGGAGTGGGGAGTTGGGGAGAGATAGCATGGGGAGAAATGCCAGATATAGGTGATGGGGAGGAAGGTAGCAAATCACACTGCCACATGTGTACCTATGCAACAATCTTGCATGCTCTTCACATGTACCCCCAAACCTAAAATGCAATTAAAAAAATCAGTGAGGTACATTTAGCAGGCCAGTGACAAGCAGGCAGAAATCTGAGAGCAAGGACATTCAGGAGTACCTGCTGCTAACAATCTGAAGTTTAAACTGTCCTGACCAAGGGAAGAAAGGACACAGAGGAGCTGGCAGGCTTTTCACGGAAGACTTCTATTTCTTCAATAGTGCAATCTGATTTAACACCAGCCAGATAACAAGTTGCCTTCTTTTGAAGATTTTATGTGATTCATATGATTCGTGTTGGTGTTGCTTTTGAAGCTCAGGGTTATCAGAGCTTAAATTTGTATGGAAACCTCCTAGACAGTCTTTGGGAAATCTCAGGGTGAAAATCACAGGGTGGGCTGTGGAGATACCATGGGGGAGAAAAGTCAGCTTCTGATGACTGATTTTAATGTACACTTGCTTGGTACTCTAGGACGGTGTCCTTCCAGAACCTCTGTCCTACTTCTTTAGGAACTTATGCCAAGTTTCCCAATGGAATATCAGATAATATCAAGGCTACATTTTACGGGCCGAGTTGGAGAGATTAGACTTTTCAAAGTCTGCTCAAAATGCTTTAATCACTCTTTCTCTCAAGGATAGTGGATGCAAAGGGTATAGCCTTCACTGTAGCGTTGCCAACAACAGCATTGTCATGGGAGAGGCTGCAGCTAGGGGAGGCCCTGAGAATGAAGCAGGTGTTGAGAAAGAAGGATCCCGAGCTGCGGGAGACTGGGAGAGCCATGTGCAGAGGCAGCGTTGCATCCAGGGAAGACACGAATCAATGGCATTGGAAAATGCTCCCGTGACTGAAGCAGATGAGCCTCCAATGAGACCCCAGCATGGGGGAGAAAGGGCAAGGGGAAGAACTTGGATTCCCAGGAACAGCAGGTCAGCTGTCAGAGTAAAATGGGAACCAGACTATTTTTAACACTGCAGTGACCTGAGGAATCAAAGATGGCATTTGTATAGGAGTGAGGAGGAAGAGCCAGTTCAGTTCAGATGCGGCAAGGATTAATTTCTGGTACCTGTCAGCCCAGAATCGGCTCTGGCTTCTTCCCAAGCCCTTGCACATTGTAAATCAAGGATGCAGGACTGATTGTGGACCAGAATGACCGACCCCTTTTTTTTATTTGTTTTATTCCGATTTATATAATAATAATATCTCCTCTTTCGCCTGCCATTCCTCAACCATTCTCATTTTTTTTTCCTTCCCAGTAATGAAAATTCTCTTCTCTACCTGTAAGCATGTTCTATCATGAGAAGTGTGATGTCTGAGTTCTTCGGAATGGCTTCATTCGTCATGGCAGGGGAGTGACCCAAATTTTTGCTTTACTCTAGGAGCTTCGTGTATCATAGATTGAAAGAGTTCCTGAGGTCCGGGGTAGGGCATGTTTATGTCAATGACATGCTCAACCCTGAAGCTATTGTGACCTACTTAGGCAGTTAGCTACCACTGTCCTGCCTCCCAGATACCCTGCCTGTTGAGGATTGGAAGACTATGAGAACAGTTTTGCTGGAGCTGAGAGGGACCCCAGAGAGACAGAGAGATGTGCACAAGTTTGGTAGCACAGTTAAGGAATGAACCCAAGTCTTGTGTCACCACGTTCAGTGTTCTGAAATACAATAGGACTGTTGCAATTGCTTCTGGATAGCGTGGCAGTATAACCTAGAATTACTTCTGGATAGTGTGGCAGTATAACCTAGAATTACTTCTGAATATCGTGGCAGTATTACCTAGAATTACTTGAGAATGACTTCTCCTCACTTGAGAATTAGCTGATCAGCACAGACCTAAGATTTGTAGAGACCCAACTCATCCACACTAGCTTTTATCATGCCATCTGCACACGGCTATCCTAGTTTACCGAAGCTCGGGGATCCTCCTTCTCTCCCATCCCCATTTCATTCTCAGGGCCTCCCCTAGCTGCAGCCTCTCCCATGACAATGCTGTTGTTGGCAATGCTATGGTGATATAAGGCTATAACCTTTGCATCCACTATCCTTGAGGGAATGATAAAATCCAGTGTAGATGAGTTGAGTCTAGACTCTAGTTGAGTCTAGAGGCAAACTCCTTCAAGGGAGATAGTTACAGACATTTATTTGAGCAGCGGTAGGCTGCATGTCTTCTCTCCAAGTCTCAGCTTCCTCATTTGAAAAAATATACAGTTTTGTGTATTTTAGCTTAATCCATGATAGATTTGAAGCCACCTGAAATTAAAAGCTGAGCTGAGGTCCTCCAAGTATTCATATTCTGTGCTTCCTTTGCCCATAAATACAAGGAGCTCTTTAGATGAGATCATATGAACATTCTAGTACAGCATTAACTTTGTGGCAATCAAGTATAGAACAGAGAATCAGCACAATATTTACACATATTTGCCAACACCAAATAGTTGGGTGCTCAAGCCTGCCCTCACTCCTCCTCCCCAGCCTGGGGGCCTTTCTTTTCATGAACACTTCTGGTCCCATGGTGCCACCTTATGGCTCCACTGGATGACTACTTAACCAGTCTTGTCACTACTTCCCTTTTACGAGAGGATAGGCATGTCACACCCGCTGTTTTTGCTGCTCTCAGACCAGGTAATCAAAAGCCATTTTACCACATAGATGTACCTCTTCCTCCATTCTCAGTTTCTCCAAACTGCTGAGTGCCTTTCTCAGGGAAATCTTTCTCACCCTTTCTTCTCTTTTCTTAATCTCTCCCATCTCCTTTGTTTTTCTTTTTCTTTTTTTTTTCTATTGCATTTTAGGTTTTGGGGTACATGTGAAGAACATGCAAGATTGTTGCATAGGTACATACATGGCAGTGTGATTTGCTGCCTTCTTCCCCTTCACCTATATCTGGCATTTCTCCCCATGCTATCTCTCCCCAACTCCCCACCCCCCGCTGTCCCTCCCCTATTTCCCCCTGACAGACCTCAGTGTGTGATGCTCCCCTCCCTGTGTCCATGTGTTCTCATTGTTCAACACCCGCCTATGAATGAGAACATGCAGTGTTTGATTTTCTGCTCTTGTGTCGGTTTGCTGAGAATGATGGTTTCCAGGTTCATCCATGTCCCTACAAAGGACATGAACTCGTTTTTTATGGCTGCATAGTATTCCATGGTGTATATGTGCCACATTTTCTCTGTTCAGTCTATCATCGATGGGCATTTGGGTTGGTTCCAGGTCTTTGCTATGGTAAACAGTGCTGCAGTGAACATTCGTGTGCATGTGTCCTTATAGTAGAACAATATATAATCCTTTGGATATATACGCAGTAATGGGATTGCTGGGTCAAATGGGATTTCTATGTCTTGATCCTTAAGGAATCGCCACACTGTCTTCCACAATGGTTGAACTAATTTACACTCCCACCAACAGTGTTTCAGTTTTGGTTAATGACTAGCAATACAGTCACATCGCTTTATAGTCATTTGCATCGCAAATATGCTAATCTTCTGCTACTTTGTGAATCAAGTGGGTATTTTCAGTCACCTGGGAATCCAACTGCTATTTTAATAGCATTCTTTCTATGGGAAAATCTGTTCTGAGTTTCAAACAAATGCCTTCCAAGTAGAGTTTTGGAGCTCAGCAATGCTGTAAACTGTGTGCTGTACATAGGGCATTGAAGATAGTTTAGGGAATGCTGGGAGATATTGATCCAAATGTTTATAAAATGTTTTGGAAAATTGAGGATTTTCTTACTCTTTCAAATCGTGGGAATAGGTTGATTATGCAAAGAGCCTTGGAGACAGCATGATGGCTCCCTAATATGAATAATAATGACGATATTATTGCAACCATTTATCAAGTGCTTCATGACGTGTCACGCACTGTGTGAATTGCTTTACATGCATGCATGTTTTAAACCTTGTTGTAATATTCAACACAAATATTATCATCCCCATGTCACATGTGAGAAACCTGACGTTTAAGAGGTTAAAATACTTTGTTCCATATTACATATTTGGTAACGTGTCACGATTCCAGTGGCCTGGCTCTTAAGTACTATAGAAACAAGAAAATGGGTGCAGCCAGGTGTGGTTTGTAGAATGACAGAGTTGGCACAGACTTTAAAGGATTAAAATATCATGGGCATATGCAACTTTGCTTTCTTACTTCAAAAGATCATAACTCTGTCAAAGTTAAAAGTAATCTTCATTATTCCACCAATCACTAAAAGATAACCTCTTATGTTTAAATCTGTCTTAACAGTCTACAGAACACTCTTCCATACAGGACTCCCTTTGGTGCTTACAACAATCCAGAGAGTATATGTATGAGCCCCACGTCGTAGATGAAAAATTAGGCTGGGCGCAGTGGCTCAAGCCTGTAAATGGGAGGCCAAGGAGGGTGGATCACGACGTCAACAGATCGAGACCATCCTGGTCAACATTATGAAACCCCGTCTCTACTAAAAATACAAAAAAATTAGCTGGGCATAGTGGCGTGTGCCTGTAATCCCAGCTACTCAGGAGGCTGAGGCAGGAGAATTGCCTGAACCCAGGAGGCGGAGGTTGCGGTGAGCCGAGACTATGCCATTGCACTCCAGCCTGGGTAACAATAGCGAAATTCCGTCTCAAAAAAAAAAAGAAAGAAAGAAAAATTAAAGTTCAGAGAATCCATGTGAATTATCCAAGCTAACACAACAGAAGTGGCAAAGCCTGCCCTGGAATCCTTCCGACGTGTTTCCAATGTGTTTCAGCCAGTATGGAGTGTTAGTGGTATGAAGGAGACATTTAAGTCTCCGTTCTGAACGGTTAGAGAGCTGGCTAGGGTGAGTGAGCTTGGTCAATTTCCAGAAAATCTGGGCCATTGGGAAAGGAGTCCTTTGTGATACTGTGAGCTCACTGCTCCTGCCCCTCTATCTGCTCAGCAAGGACAGAATGTGCAAAACAGACCTCAGAATCCACACCGAGCTCCAAAACAGGCCCTGCAGACTGCCCTGTCTACGATGACTGACTTCAGGTCTTGCAGGCGTACCTCTTGTCACAGTGACGATCACTGGGTGGAAGCAGGAAAAAGAGGAGAAAGGGCAGAGCAGCTAGGGGTGGAAGAGCCCAGCTGTGGAGTGCAGCTTTGTCTCTCTTTGCCTTCCCCCTGGCACCTCTGCCTATGGCGACCACCCAGATTGTGTTTCTGAAGGCCATTGTTTTCTGCCGATCGACTGCGGCCAGGGAACTGATGACTCAGTGAGTCAGCAGAGTAGAGAGGATGGACTATATCATAAGCTTTAATACTCGGCAAATAGAGGCTATAATCTCAGCTCCACCACTTGCTCACAACATGCAAAATGTATTTCTGACAGGAGACTATTAACATCCATCCCATAAGGCCTCCAGAGGACTAAACACTATGGCCCTTACAAGATTTCTAGAACGGTGCCTTGTATAGAGTAGTCAGGCGTCCCCAAACTTTTTACACAGGGGGCCAGTTCACTGTCCCTCAGACGGTTGGAGGGCCACCACATACTGTGCTCCTCGCACTGACCGCCAGTGAAAGAGGTGCCCCTTCCTGAAGTGCTGCGGGGGGCCGGATAAATGGCATGCGGCCCGCGGGCCGTAGTTTGGGGACGCCTGGAGTAGATGGTAGATAAAGGCAGCTCCGTGTTCATTATTCCTCCTGTTGATGACATGTGTGATTTCATCTGACGCTCTGGAAGTTGAAAGCTGCTTCAGGATTTGGGTATTTCTGTCATAGTGTAATTTAAACCTCTGTCAGATTTACTCGTTAGTGCATCCGAGAAGGTTTATTGACACGCACTCTCAGCCAGGAGGGTGGAGGAATTTATTGCTCCCCACGTGCTTAACATTTCCCTGCTGCTTAAATACAGGCAGGGCTCTGTGACTAGTTCTTCTGCCAATGGACTGAGAGTGGGAATTGTAGGCTGCTGAGTTTGACTGGGCGGACTCTGTCTGAGCGACAGGTGACAAAAGTACGTAGACATAGATGTTTTGCTTGTGTGCGTGGCTAGGGGACTTTGTGGCTTACAGATCTTGAAGTGGGAGTCTGGTTGAGAAGCTCAGGACCTGGTGCCCTTGAGTGAGGAATGCTGCACTGGATCACAGATCGTGAAGGAACCCTCGAAAACGAAGGTGAAGAGACTGTGCGGTCAATAAGTCAGGACGTCATTAGTGCCTGCTCAGGATTTCCACGTTTCAGGGAATCACCCCCCTTGTCCAGGCTAAGCCTTCATCACAGGACAGCAGTTATCAGCACAACAAAACAGTATATAAAAGTATTGAGGCCAGGCACAGTGGTTCAAGCCTGTAATCCCAGCACTTTGGGAGGCTGAGGTGGGTGGATCACGAGGTCAAGAGATCGAGACCATCCTGGTCAACATGATGAAACCCCGTATCTACTAAAAATACAGAAAATGAGCTGGGCATGGTGGCGTGTGCCTGTAATCCCAGCTACTCAGGAGGCTGAGGCAGGAGAATTGCCTGAACCCAGGAGGCAGAGGTTGCGGTGAGCCAAGATCATGCCATTGCACTCCAGCCTCGGTAACAAGAGCGAAACTCTGTCTCAAAAAAAAAAAGTATTGAAACAGCTGCTTAAAGCTACCTGAGCCTGTTTCGCAGGCTCAATGAAAGGACCTAATGCAGACTGTTGTTTTCCATAACCCATGATTCTCAGCAGAAGGCACGCTAGAGGTAGACCAAGTGAGAAGAAATCTTAAATAGCATTATGCACAAGGGCAACGGGTCCCAGTAACACCTGTAATGTTATAGGCCTTAGTCAAGGCTGCTCTGGCCCCACTGTACACAGCAGATCCTAAAAAGGGAAGGGAATCCAGGCGCAGTGGCTCACACCTATAATCCCAGCAGTTTGGGAGGCTGAGGCGGGCAGATCACGAGGTCAAGAGATCGAGACCATCCTGGTCAACATGGTGAAAACCTGTCTTCTACTAAAAACACAAAAAATTAGCTGGGCATGGTGGGGCTTGCCTGTAATCCCAGCTACTCAGGAGGCTGAGGCAGGAGAATTGCCTGAACCCAGGAGGCGGAGGTTGTGGTGAGCCGAGATCGCGCCATTGCACTCCAGCCTGGGCAACAAGAGCAAAACTCCATCTCAAAAAAAAAAAAAGACAAATTCATCAAGCCCAGGGTGCTGATCTCTTACTGTTGCAATTAGCTTCTGAAAACACTAAGGTGAATTGTCAGCAAGCCATGCAGGCAATCAGAGGAAAGACAGATACTGCCAAGGAACTAATATGAGCCTGCCAACTGGTAGGATCTAAGACACGCAAAGCCAAAATATCGGCTATGGCACTGAGGCCTCCTAAAATGAAAAAGGAGAAAAACCCGAATTGTTTACTATGCAGAGAGCCAAGTTACATGAAGAAGGAATGCCCCAATAGTAAAGACCAAAGTAACTCAGAGAAAGAACCCCCTTCTATATGCCCCCAATGTGAGAAGCGGGAACATTAAGCAAATCAATGCGAGTCCAGATTTGATAAAAAACAAGTGATCAGAAAGGAAACTTCGAGAGGCCAGTCCTGAGCCCCACTCTCAACTAAGGCAATGCCAGCAGCTTTCCTTAGACAGATGGAAAGCCAGCCCACTGTCCCCTCTCTCAGAGCAGTCACCACTAGGAGCGCAAGACTGGATTACTCTGTCCCAGTGAATTAGGGCTAAAAGAAGAAGACCACAAAATGGTTGTAACCAAGATCACAAGCCCACTGCCTCCAAGAACAGTAAGATTAGTCCTAATGTGATCACCAAACTAATTGATACCTTTGACTTAGGGGTAAGAGATTAGTAATGATAGAATGTAAAAGTCTGCCGATTCTTATCTCTAAGTCAAAGATAGCTCAGTTACAGCTTTTACCATACTAAATCCTCAATGCCCAAATTTTTTAAAAAAAGGAAAACGAAGTTTTAGACACACAGGAGCCACAAGAGTCTATTAGAACCAATTAATCACTGATTAGAGATCCATGATTACCTTGAAAATTAGAAATAAGAATTTTACTCACTTATTAGACACAAAGGCAGATATTTTTATCATTAGCAGTCAAAACTAGCTAGAAACTTGGCCTTAAGTCACTCAGAAACAAAAAAAAATGGTCATCATCAAAGAAACACACACAGCCAAGCAGAGCTTGCGCCCACGAACATGCTGCGATTTAAAGAAAAGCAAAGCAGTTACACAACCTCTGATTATGTCCATCCCTGTCCATCATTAAAGACAAGACCTATTAGCCCAATAAACAGTCACTCTGCAGACCCGTTTCTAATAATAGCCACTGTCGTTATTCTAGGCCAAGGACAGCGGAGCTGGTATGTGACCTTCGGCTTTATTTCCTTCTCTGCAATGATCCTCCGTCCTCTGGAAGGCAGAGCTGTAAGAGAAAGACCACCTGGATCCCCAAACTGCCATTTGGAAAGAAGCGGCCCTGGAGATGAGCTGATATTGTATGAGGAAGGAATAAATATTTATGTGTTATTTTGCTAGGTTTTCAAGGTTTTTTCTTTACTATAACATAGCCTAATCTAACATAAGATATCAAGGCATTATGCTGAACACTAGAGATTATGGGGAAAAAAACCCAAAACCTTTATCACATCAGACTCTGCTCTCAAGAAGCTTACAGTAGAAGAAGACAGACTTTCATAGCCGATTATTTGACAGGTGATACCATTTAGAGCAGGCGTCCCCAAACTTTTTGCACAGGGGGCCAGTTCACTGTCCCTCAGACCGTTGGAGGGCCGCCACATACTGTGCTCCTCTCACTGACCACCAATGAAAGAGGTGCCCCTTCCTGAAGTGCGGCAGGGGGCCGGATAAATGGCCTCAGGGTGCCGCATGCGGCCCGCGGGCCATAGTTTGGGGACGCCTGATTTAGAGTATAACAGGAGGCCCTTTGTGGGGAGAGTTACCTGGGAATTTGGCAATATTCCCATTACTTCTCAAATTATATCCCACAAATGATGTTGCACTCAATCTATTCTAGACAAACTCCAATTCTCATCTCTCTTTAAATTAGGCTGTTACTATCTCTCTCATAGGAATCTTGTGAAAATCAAAGGACCTTGTGAAATGCACGATATAGTAGTAGTTAAGAATAAAAGCTTTGGGCATTTTGCTTCCTGCTAAGAGACGTTCTATTCTGTCCCATCGATGTATTGTCTGTCTTTATTTCAGTACCTCCCTGTCTTCACCAGTGTTCTTCAGCAATTCTCCCCAGGTTGATCTGTAGATCCAACGTAATCCAATCACGATCCCAGAGGCTCTTCATTAGAGGGACTTTGTACCAAATAAGCTTATTGCCCAAAGGAACTACACTGTTTGGGACATATTAACTTGTTTACTTTTCTAGGTGCGGTAGCCATGTCACTGTTTCCCTTCCCCTGTGGCCAGGAAGCAGTGGTCAAAATACTAAATATATCTCTGAAAGCAATGGCTGTACCTTTTAGGATTTCAGAAGGCTGTCAAGTAAAAACATTTTAACCCATTTTTCCTCCTGCAGACACCCACACATATTCCACCATACAATTCTAAGATTTAAGTTCCTAGGCTTACGCTGGTATGATTTCGAAACAAAGGCTTCCTTTCCCCACGCCCCCCGAGTTCCCGTCTTCGCCAAGGTCCTTGCCTTGCATGCTCACAGTTGGCTTCCATGCTATTTCCCATTCCCACCCGACCTGCCACTTCATCTCCTTTCTCAGTTCCAGGCACACAGGACGCGCTCAGTGACAAACCTGATTGTGACATCTTCCAGTCCTCAGGGAAAGAGGTGTTTAGAGGCAACCACTCAAAGCCTGGCTCACTGCTGGAGGGGTTAGGAAACGCGCCACGTCACTACCCACAGTTCATGCTAAAGAAGAGGCTGAAGGCTCCAAGTTAATCATTTAATGAAAACATCCTGCTCGGCAGTTAATAAGCTGACTTTGAAAGAATTTTGCTGGCTTTGCAAATTTACTTCAAAATTAAGTCAACTTTCATTACAAAATTCAACTTCAAAGCGAACAAACGGTTTCTTTTCTCTCAAACTTTATGTCGTCCTCTGCTCACCACGGATTGTTAGAGGTAGGGAGTGGGTGATTTCAGGTAGGAAATTACCAAAGTCCCCGTGTTGGAGAAGGAGGGGCTTGTTTGTGGAGATAGATGGGTTTGGGGTGGGAGAAGAGGAAGCACAGCCTGGGAGCCTGTGGGCGGGACAGCAGTGGGGACACAGGCCGGGACAGTCTGAGCTTTGGGAATTTGAAGGATGCACAGTGTAGAACCCTCCCTGCCCACAAAACTGTCCTGAGGAAATTAATTGTGTCTAGATTAATATGGGAAGCAGGGAGAACCAGTGAAATGTTTGAGTGGAAAATTATTCAGGAATGTAGAAGAAATGTCAGGAAAAGCTGACTTCAAAGTGCATGGAAAAACAGAATGAATTTCTCCGGAACAGTTCTATGGGGTCCCAGTACGGTCTCTAATTTCTCCGGGTCCCTTCATCTCCGCTCCTTAGTTGCGGGTCTCTTGCAACGCTCCTCAGTATTGCCACAGCTCACACGTGCAATGTGCTTACGCCAGACACACACTACAAGCATCACTTCATTTCATCTTCACAGAAAGTCAGATCTTTTCAAGATTGTCTCTTTCAGAAGAGACAATGAGATCAATGAATGTGCCCAAAGCCTTTCAGCAGTCATGAGCAGAATTGGGATTTGAACCTAGCCTGTAGCCAACACACAGAGGCAGGCAGAAATCCTGAGCTGTACCGATGACCACAGCCGTGGGGTTTGCCTGTCCTTTAAAATCTGTACTTAAAATAATGAGTTTCCCGCTGACTTGTCATACCATCCCCACTCAAGGCTCATTGGCTATTTATTTGGAGGGTGATGGCTACCTGCTATCTAGCCACTAGAGGACAGCATTACCTTAAAAATGCTTTCAAAGGCAGCCATCATCTGGGTTCTGGAAATTTCTTTTCCACAGCAATTTTGACACCCTCCATAATCAGCCTCCAGGCCATGTCCTCAGTCAGCTCTCACAGTCTCCTGATCCAGACCGTTCCTTGCTGTCTTCCAGACTTGGAATCTGTCTCTCCCTTCCAGAAGGAAGCGTGGTGATGAGTAAACCCTGGAACATGGTGCTCCAACTCCAAACTGCAGCTACTCACTCACCTCCACATGTTACTTAAAGTCTCTGTGCCTCAATGTCCTCATAACTCCTCTCACACTGTAATGACAAGTAAGCAAGTTAATACTTAGAAGGTGGTGGCAGTAGGTAGAACAGTAGAGGTTCTCATAGGAGATTCTCAAGTTTGAAACAATTACCATCTTGGAGACATTTTAAATCTGATCGTTGCGCCAGGCGTGGTGGCTCACGCCTGTAATCCCAGCACTTTGGGAGGCCGAGGCGGGTGGATCACGAGGTCAAGAGATCAAGACCATCCTGGTCAACATGGTGAAACCCCATCTCTACTAAAAATACAAAACATTAGCTGGGCATGGTGGGGCGTGCCTGTAATCCCAGCTACTCAGGAGGCTGAGGCAGGAGAATTGCCTGAACCCAGGAGGCAGAGGTTGCAGTGAGCCAAGATTGCGCCATTGCACTCCAGCCTGGGTAACAAGAGCGAAAACTACATCTCAAAAAAAATAAATAAATAAGTAAAATCTGATTGTTGCACTGAGTTAAAGAATATCTTCTCTTCAAGGTAACACACTCTAATATCAGCTTCTAATGTTTGCACCAAAGCGCATTAATCTCAAATGGGGGATACAGGGCCACAGGTAGAGCTACTTGAGGCGACATTTTTGCAGCACCTCTTGAATTCCAGGGAATGGGTCCATGGATAAGACAGGCCAGCTTTGGACCCACCATCAGGCTTGGAGAATGTTTCAAGATGAAGTTTTGAAAATAATCGATTTTACTCAGGTGGTCATGGGTACCCACTGAGCAATATGCCTGTTTATTTTGGATGAAGAGAAATGTCAGGTCGTTCTTGAGCTGTTGTGACCCAGTCTCTTAGAGAGCAAATACAGTTTCACAGTAGAATAGACTGCCAAAATTCTTCACGATGGAGGGGATTAAAATCATGCTAGGGCCTTCTGATCACTGTGGCCCTGGCCTAACCCAGCCATCTGTTTTGCTTGAGGTGATTCTGGAAGTCAGGATGAGCCCTGAACTTTGCAGTCTGTGCTCAGATTCATCAGGGTTAAAGATGAACACTTTGGTGCTGTGGTCAGGTTAATATTGGTTGGGGCAAAAGTAACTGTGGTTTTGTTATTAAAAGTGATTAATGCAACCTTGGGTTGTTGCAAACTGAAGCCAAACCAGTCAGAGATGGCTAAGTCAAACTAAAGACCGTTCGCATATTCCTGCAGCCACCAAGCCCCTTATAGGTTACGAGCCCTTTGTAATGGCTACATAGTGGATGGGGGCAGCTGTGCAGAGTGAGATACAGGAAGATCTGGAAAGAAAGGCTGAAGGTGGGCCTGCTGGAGACCTTGGTCCAAGGCCAATGACTTCTTTCATGGGATTGCATTGTTTGTGCTGGCTTTATAGGGTCTAAAATAGGAAGGAAGTACATCCCTCTAGCTCCTGAGCTTGCTACATAGATCAGATTTGAATGGAAGAAGATGGGGTTTCTGGATGTGGAGATGAGTTAGATAGCAAGAGCTGGGATTACAGACCTTCCCAAGATCACAGAGAAAGTCAGTTGCTGGGTAAAACCATCAGGATTTCTGGATCTGCTGGGTATCTGGGGTCAAGGACACGACACTATGTGTGACATGCTGTGGGATCCACTCTCAATAGCCTGTTGATGTGAGAGTCCCTGACATCTTGGAGACAGTCTGTATTCTTCAAGGGGTTTATGTTGATCCAGGATCAAACACAACTTCTATGTCAGAGAGCTAAAGCAGGAGAGAAAGCTGCTTCTACTGAGAAAGCAGAAATGTCCTCCCTGAAGTCACCTAATATTGTGACATCCTCTGTGCTCAGACACTCAGCTCTGTGTGCTGAGCAATGATAAGGTGTGTAAAGGGCCTAGCATGGCACTTAGTACCAGTAAATGCTCCATGAATGCTTGCATCATCTTCAATAATAAGAACTAATAACACTTCTAGAGCATTTACTATGTGGCAGGCAGTGTTGTAAGGGTTTGGTAGTTTTTCACTCATTCAGTAGGGATAATTATTATCTCTGTTTGCAGATATGGAAGCAGAGGCCAGACATTCTGGGATTCAAAGCCAGGCATTCTGGCCCCATCATCCACACTTAACTATGGTGCTTTTAATTAATGCTATAAAGAGCTACCGACAGGAGACCAGAACAGGGTCAGATGGCTTCCAGCCAGGGTGGCCAAGAAATACTTCCAGAAGAGACAGCTGTTTCAGCTGGCCCTTTCACATCAGTTGAACTCTATTTTCTTCTACCAGCCCTAGTCTTGGGTCTGAAACTGAGACCACAGGTCCTGCTGTTATGTGAACTGAGGTATGGCTATTTAGGCAAGGCCGCAGGCCTGCTGAACCAAGAGCTTACAGGGAATGGGAAGCCAGGGGTTAAGCTGGTGAGAAATTCTTCAAGACTATCCAAGTCTTCAGGAAAGTTCTAATAGCCCACTGGAAGACTTTTGCTCTGCCTACATCAAAACCCATTTTTCAAAAGCCTCTGCTTTGTCCTTACTGTTCCTTCATTCTGGAACATACTAATCACTCCTCATCCTCAGGACTCAGGTGATGTGTTTCTTCATCTATGAAACCTTCCTCAGGGCCTGTGATTTTTAGCTACCCTGTTTTTAGCCAGTTGGGTTTTGTGAATTTGCTTTTAGCATTTCCATTTCTTTTTTCTTTTTCTTTTTCTTTTTTTTTTTTTTTTTTTTTTTTGAGGTGGAGTTTCGCTCTTGTTACCCAGGCTGGAGTGAAATGGCTCAATCTTGGCTCACTGCAACCTCCGCCTCCTGGGTTCAGGCAATTCTCCTGCCCCAGCCTCCTGAGTAGCTGGGATTACAAGCACGGTGCCACCATGCCCAGCTAATTTTTTGTATTTTTGGTAGAGATGGGGTTTCACCGTGTTGACCAGGATGGTCTCGATCTCTTGACCTCGTGATCCACCCGCCTCAGCCTCCCAAAGTGCTGGGATTACAGGCGTGAGCCACCGTGCCCGGCCAGCTTTTCCATTTCTAACATTACAATCTTCCTACCCCATTAAAATCTCACTGCTCATCAACGACCCATCTTGACAGGAAACTTCACGGAGGTTGGGGAACCAAAGCCTCAGCTAATAGCAGCGTATTTGTTTGGCTGAGGTCTGCATTCCTGTGATTCCTCAGAAACTTGGACTTTATAGAGAAAGTGGCAGCCACTTTCAGCAGCCAACATAATTCTCTGTGCTACTCACTACCTACGTGACCCTTGTAAGCCACCTAGCTCCTCTGAGCCTCGGTTTCTTCATTTGTAATAGGAGAATAGTACTGTGTTTCTTTGAAGGGTTCTTATGATGATTCAATAGGATAATGTGTGTGGATCTCCTAATCCAGTGCTTGGCATACAGATGCATTTCCGGGTTGGCTTTCTGCTCCTTCCTACTGAGATTTCACACCCCATTGGCTCTTCGGCTGGGTGAGGCCTCAGGCTCTCACCCATTCCTATATGTTTTCTTCCCCAACAAAGCCTTTCTGACCCAGATCCCATCTTCTCAATACTCTTTTTCTAGAAGTGATGAAATAACTCAATCTAAGGTGAGGTGAAATTCAATAGACACTGCTATCATGTGTTATTTTATTAGATACTATAAGTTCCACACACCAAATTTATCCCCAATCCCCTTCCTTCTCCAACTTCTTCCTTGGTAGTAGAACCCCGATTTTTTTCAGGCATTCACCTTCTTCCAGTGAACCATGTGTTTGAAAAAGTTGACCCCGTTACTCAGGTGTCTGCTTAGAAAAGTTGATCCCATTACTCAGGGGTAAGGGCTGATCAGTCTTTATCATGGGAAAACCATTTCCTTTTGTGCTTGGTTGAGGGAGGGGCATGGTACTCTGTTCCACCAATGAATAGAAGGGGATGTCTGCCTGGGAGCTTCTGAGAAAGAGCTCCTTGTTCCTACAAAGGGCCACCCCTAGAGACTGCCAGGTCTGCAGGTAAAAGCAGGCTCATGACTGTGAAGAGAGCTTGCTGGGGTTGGGAGCCTGCATGCTGACGACAGCAGAGGAAAAAGACAGAGCAACACCCAGCCCTTGGTGATGTCACTGAGGGGTGTTATAACCAACACTACACTCTGTCTGCCCCTACTCTGCTTTTTCCATGCCTGTACTTAAATGCTTCTCAGAATGTTTTAATGTACTTCTCTGCCTTTTGCCATGGATTTTATATTCACTGAGAACCAGTATTCTACCACATTCATTTCTTTATATTTCACAGTCACACCTAGTGCCTTACTGTATCAGTCAGGCTGCCTTTAGCAAAAGTCAAAGGAAACCTGACACTATAACCTAGGACTTCTTGTTATACAAGGTAATAACTAGCCTTGACATCCATGTGAGTCAGGTTATAATTCAACCACAAAATGAACATGTAGATCCATAGGCTTCTTTTCCAAGGTGGGGCTGAGGCCAGGCATGGTGGCTCATGCTGTAATCCCACCACCTCAGGAGCCTAAGTTGTAAGGATTGCTTGCATCCCGGAGTTCAAGACCAGCCTGGGCAACATGGCAAGACCTCGTCTCTACAAAAAACAAAAATAAAAATTAACTCAATGTGGTGGTTCACCCCTATAGTTTCAGCTACTTGGGAGACTGAGGTGGGTAGATAGATTGAGGCTGGGAGGTCAAGCCTGTGGTGAGCCATGTTCATACCATAGCACTTCAGCCTGGGTGATAGAGCGAGACCCTGTCTCAAAAACAAAACAAAACAAAAACAAAAAACAACAAAAGTCAGGCTGCTGATCATGTTTTTCTGGCAGGCTAAACAATGACACGATGACATGGGTCTCAAAGCTCTTAAACTAGCATGTGCCTGGAGGTAGGGCAGTTGGAAGCAGGTGGGGTAAGACAAGCATCTTCAGAAGGACTTTCCCAGCCAGGCCACTCTAGCCCGGGACCATATTATGCTTTCAGAGTCCCACTTGACCCAAGAGCTGGGTCTTCTCTTACTGGTCCAGTTTTTTCCTCATGAAGGGTAAAGCAGGAACAGTGGAGGGAACAGCAGCCGCAGAGCCCAGTCCGAGCTCCAAAAACTGACCTTGATGCTAGGGAACATGAGAATCAAGGTGAAACTGTCTTTCCAAATATTGTAACAGTGAGAAAATTATGACAGTGAAAAAGAACTAATTTAACCCACCTCTCATCTTGCCTTTCCCTTAATGATTCCTAGGCTCTGGGACCAAGCTAACCTGAAGAGACATTTAGGTTATAATTTAAATAATAATATCCCTTCCCCAAAACTCAACTGCCTCTGTAAAGCCAGTGAAAGGCCTTCAGGCTGGGAGGCAGAGGGGAACCTCATTTGGCTAAGGTGTAGACATAGGTTATCATCCGTCTCTGCAGAAAACACCACTATTGTAGATTGGCCTTTTGAGATTTATTTTCAGGTTTTTTGCATGTCTGACACCCATGGCTCCACCTGAATCCACCAATCCCCTTCCTGTGGCCCCGCACAGAAGCGATTCAGAGATTCAGCATGTAGGAGGACAACTTCAACCCTCTATCATTTCATCTCTGAAGTCTCTGCCCCAAACAATCAGCAGCAAGCCTAGCCACTCTCACTCTTCCCTCAAACTGCCCTGGAAAAAGTCCTAACCTATGATCTTAGAGGAGATTGATTTCAGTACTAACTCCGTATTCAGTGTGGCGTGGCTTGCCTTGTGTTTGTTAAGCACTTTCTTTACTGCAATGCCATGATCTTTATTTGTGCAGCAGGCAGGAAGAACCCATTAGGTGGTTACAAAGAGGCACTATTATTTTCCTCCCCCAGCAGCCTACGTCTCTCACCTTGACCACCATCATCACTTCAGTTTTAACAGGTAGCAGTGGCTGTGGTCCAGGAAGTTTAATAGCATGGAGCAGACAGCAGAAGACCACTGCATGAGAAGTCATGAGAGTGTTGAGAACAGAGAAAATTGGGGCTTGGAAAACATCCTGATTCCTCTGCACTCCATTGCTGCAGTGCCTGGAATTGAGCAGTGTCCAGCAAGGAAGTCACTGGAGGAAAGAACCCCATATTTTCAAAAGCTGGTGCTACTGAAGAACTGAGACTCATGGACAGGTACCAGGTGGTGAGAATGCTTGCAGTTCAAAGTCACCCCTAAATCCAGGGTTTAATTCTTAATTCTCATCTTGGGCTGTCAATAGCATCTGAAATAGGTGGTCATTATCTTCTGGAAATGCTTCTTCAGTTGGCCTTTGGGACATAATTATCTCTTTTTTTTTTTTTTGAGATGGAGTTTCGCTCTTGTTACCCAGGCTGGAGTGCAATGGCGCGATCTCGGCTCACTGCAACCTCCGCCTCCTGGGTTCAGGCAATTCTCCTGCCTCAGCCTCCTGGGTAGCTGGGATTACAGGCACGCGCCACCATGCCCAGCTAATTTTTTGTATTTTTAGTAGAGACGGGGTTTCACCATGTTGACCAGGATGGTCTCGATCTCTTGACCTCGTGATCCACCCGCCTCGGCCTCCCAAAGTGCTGGGATTACAGGCTTGAGCCACCGCGCCCGGCCCTATAATTATCTCTTAATTCTCCTCTTGCTCTTTCTCAGTCGCCTCTGCTGATCTGTCCTCATTTTTCTGACTTCTCAACATCAGAGTGCCCCAGGACTGGAGCCTGCAAGTTTCCTCATCTTGGCAGATGGAAACTCTGTGCTTCCAGTTGCTCAGTCCACTTTAGTCAGGCCTGTCCCAAGACCCTGCTAAAGCAAGATGGACTGACCTTTGACCTGTCCCACATACGTCCTTTCTGTGGCTATTCACCCTAACCATGCTTCACCTGGTTGAATTGTTAGAGAAGAAGTCGTTTAGAATTGCAGTGATGTGGCCGGGCATGGTGGCTGATGCCTGTAATCCTTGCACTTTGGGAGGCTGAGGTGGGTGGATCACCTGAGGTCAGGAGTTCAAGACCAGCCTGGCCATCATGGTGAAACCCCATCTTAAAAAAAAAAAAAAAAAAAAAGAATTGCAATGATGTGTGAAGGAGTCACCTAAACCAAGTGACATCAGCATCATAAGGGGCATTTTTCATCTCTCCTCCTCCCCATCCCTTTCATGTCTGTTCTGTCATGACCTGCACGTGGGCTCCTTTTATAAAGATTGTGAGTTCTTCTCTGAGTTCCTACAACACCCAGAGTATTTCCTTGAGCAGAATAACTGAATAATTAGGTAGAGAACTTTTTCTTTAAGGATCCATTCATACCTAGGAAATCCCACCCTGAGTATTTTACTTTGGTGAAGATGACAAAGAGGGGCTTGGATAAATTGAAAAACATCAGTCTTTTTTCCAGAGGCATAAATGTGAAGAGGAAAGAGATGGGAAGGCACATACATGACTTCTTTTCCTGACTCTATCTGGTTCCACATTTGGGAAAATATCCCCACAGTTTCCTGTCTTTATTTTTGTTTATCATGAAAAATGAAACTATGCTTAAGATGGGTCAGGATCTCACATATCAAGTAAACAGGAAATTAGAATTAAAATGCTTGGTATTTCAGAATGAGGGCAGTGAGAGAGCTAGACCTTACCTTTTTTCTATTTTTTTTTTAAATTATGAAAATCACAAAGTAAGAGAAAAATCCTTGCTCCTTGTCTTCCTAACACTGAAGATCTATGACATTATCCTAGTGGTTGCTTGCTGAAGCTCTGCAGAAAGAAAGATTAGTTTTAAAAACTGATACGGTATCCGCAGTTCCATATGTAAAAGGATTTAAGGATCACCAAACAGGGGTGGGTCCCAAAGCTTCACTGAGTCCTGATGAATGAATAGAACCACATTAGAAGGTTCTCCAGAGAGTAGGGCAAGAGTTACCGGTTGTCTTCCTGAAATACATCAGCAAGAATGCAGGCTTAATTAACGAAGCCCAAGGTTGATTTTTTTTTGCTGCCTTTTTCTCTGAAAGACAAATAATAAGAAATGAGTGAGGTTGAAAGCAAATGAGAACCATATTGGGGAAGTGAAGCCTAGTCAAACTTTTGGCTGGGCGGGTTGCAAAGAGCCAAAGTTCTTTAATCATCTCGTTGGAGATGTAGCTAAAAAATGCAATTTGAAACACACACACGCAGACACAAACACACATGCACATCAACACACACATATACACATATTTCCACATCCACACCCTCCCCTCTTTTTACTGTAGATGAATCAAGATGGTGGAGACAGAATATGATGAGAACCATTCCTGCTGTCCACTTATTTTAGAAAAGACTTTGGCAATCAGTAATCTTTGCTGCCTTGGTTTGGGGCATCTATCTATGAATTCTTATTCTATAAATGTTCACTGTGCATTGTGCATTGGCTATAAGAAGCTAATAAGCACTGGATTTGGTAATGAATTGGGAATATACTAAGACGGCAAACTATTTAAGATCCAGATTCTTCTAATAGACAATTTTCCTAGAAGAAAATAAATTTGTTTGAGCTTAAAAGAATACTACTATAAGCCGGGTGCAGTGGCTCAAGCCTGTAATCCTAGGATTTTGGGAGGCAGAGGCGGGCGGACCACCTGAGGTCAGGAGTTTGAGAACAGCCAGGCCAATATGGTGAAACACTGTCTCTACTAAAAATACAAAAGTTAGCCAGGCGTGGTGGTGTGCACCTGTAATCCTAGCTACTCTGGAGGCTGAGGCAGGAGAATTGCTTGAACACAGGAGACAAAGGTTGCAGTGAGCCAAGATCATGCCACTGCACTCCAGCCTAGGCAACAGAGAGAGACTCTGTCTCAAAAAGAAAAAAATAAAATAATAATAATAATATATCTGAAGGTGGGAATGGAATGAGAAGTGACAACTGTATTATAATTGAGACAGCTTCTTATTCGTTGACAAAATGATGAAACACATAGAGGTTTTCCTTGTATCAGGGTCAGCCAGCTCAATCTGATACAGAGGCAGAACTCATAGTTGAATGCAGTGCTGTGATTTTATGACGGTTTAGTATGCATTCCATTCCACTCTACCTCACTGAGCTTTAGAGTTTAAGGCTTGAAAAGTTGCTATTGTCTTTGTTACCACAGAGAGAGAAGACATATCTATCTGGCTTTATGGAATTTGGACGGTGAGATGTGGACTTTTCAAATGAAGCCTTACTTAGATTGACATTAAATAAATCTGGCATATTGTAGAAATATTTTTACCTAACTCATGACATTTCCTTTTGTTAAAGGGAGCTCATTCCTGGCCTCTTCCTCTCCATTGCATACCCTTCCAGGGTAGATGGAGTGTCTTACCTGACTGATAGATCTGGGCATGCTCAGCGCAGCTCCATGTTCTTTCCTACTGGGATTAAGTTGTTCACAGAGAGAACGTGTTTTATCTGCTCTTCTAGCAGAGGGCTTTTCCTTATTGGGGTTCAGCATGGGCAGGCCACCTTGGCTAATAGATTGCCACATCCTCCAACCTGGTCTCTACCAGAAACAAAGGATAGTTTGGTTTTCCATTTGCCAGTCCTGTGTCAATTGTTTCAGAACATGGGCAAAGAGGGGAGCTATTTGTTGGGTTTCCTTAGACACCCCAACATGGTTTAAGTATCGAGCAAACTGAATGGAGATATTGAACATTTTAGTTCTGATCCTACTTGTGTTTCCTTAGGTGTTTGAATTTTGGGGAGACATACAACATTTCTCTACTTCTTTTTTTTTTTTTTTTTTTCTGCAGAAAAGTGATTTATTTAGGCAGAGAAAAAGAAAAAGGAGAGAGAAAAAGATGAGAGAGAGAGAACGCTTCCATGAAGACTGTGGAAGGGGACCCGAAGATGGAATCCTGGAGAGGAAAGCAGCTTCCACTCTGAGTGGAAGGGGACCCCAGAAGGGAAATCCCTTCATTTTTCTTAAATGTAGAACTAGTTGATAAAATCACTACTCTACAATTAGACAGTAGTTTTCCCTTTATCTGTGGAGGATATATATTAAGATCCCACCCAGTGAATGCCTAAAACTGCAGCTAGCACCGAACCCTATACATACTGTGTTTTTCCATCTGAAAACTGAGAGAGCTGCTAAGTGACTCAAGGTAAGTGGGTAGCATGTACAGCGTGGATATGCTGAACAAAGGCATGATTCACACCATGGGCAGGATGAACTGGGTGGCGTGAGATTTAATCACACTAGTCAGAATGACACGCAGTCTAAAACTTATGAATTGTTCGTTTCTGAAATTTCCCATTTGCTATTTTCAGACTGTGGTTGACCATAGGTAACAGAAACAGTGGACTGCGGATAAGGGGAGACTACTGTATGTGTGGTAGAGTACCACACCATGACATATTTATATAACACAGTGTATTGTTGGAGACTTTTTTCTAGCCAGAGAAACTTTCAGGGCTCTATAAAGCCACAGCCTGAAAAATACCTGGTAGTTACATAAGAATTGGCTGATCAGATTATCATCTCTGGGATAAGGATGTAAATTGACTTTTTGATATTTGAGCCTTCACAAACTGACCTAACTCCTTGGGAAAAGAAGCTCTGGCAAGGGGCTATGACGATTTTGCAAAAGGATCCCAGGGCTTCGGGGAAAACAGGAGCTGAGATCTCAACCCTGTGTTCCAAGGATCAAAGTTATAATGATCCACAGGAGGTAGGCTAGGGGAGCCCCCAACCAAGGCTGGCGATAGCGAAGACCTGTAAACTCCCTGAAAACAAAATTTTCTTGAGGAAAGGGGGAATCATGATGGCCTAGGCTCAACACAGATTGGTAGTCCATGGACCAGTTAACAGTGACCACGGTAATGCTGTAAAACAAACCACCACCAAATATCAGTGGCAAAACCAATGAACACTGTTTTGCTAAGGAGGTGTTAGTTGACTGAGGGTTGCTGATCAGTAGCAAGGCTAGGTTCAGTAGCAAGGCTCTGAAGATTTCCAACAGGCTCATTCAAATGTGTGTGGATTTGCTGAAGCTTGGTTGATCCAGGCTGTCCTTGACTGGAGTGGCTCAGCTGAGTTCTGCACTCAAATACACATGAGGCTTCTTAAGGCTTACCCATAGAACTCACACATTATTTTCGACTTCTTCTATTGGCCAAGGCAAATCACATGGCCAAATCCAAATTTAAGAGTGGGAATATTTTTTGGACCCTCCCCCTACCCTTGTAGGGGGTCTCACTCTATTGCCCAGGCTGGAGCACAGTGGCATGGTCACAGTTCACTGCAGCCTTGACCTCGTAGGCTTGATTGCTCTTCCCACCTCAGCCTCCTGAGTAGCTGGGACTACAGCTGCATGCCACCATGCCTGGCTAATTGTTGAATTTTCTGTAGCGATGAGGTCTCACTATGTTGCCCAGTCTGGTCTCAAACTCCTGGGGTCAAGTGATCTTCTCACCTTGGCCTCTCGAAGTGTTGTGATTACAGCAATGAGCCACCATGCCCAGTCACTCTGCCCCTTTAGTAGAGAAACTTCAAAGTCACATGGCAAAGGACATGGATATGAGGAGGTCTGGAGAACTGACTAATTATGCAATCTGTCAGAGTAGAAGAGGGTAGTTTTGAGCACACATCGTAAGGTTCATAGAGAGAGCTCCTCCAGAAACAAGCACCTAGGCACCAACGTTTGTGCTGGTAAAAGAAAAACTTCAGCTGAATTAAATTTAAAGGAGTTTAATTGAGCAACGAACCATTCATGAATTGGACATCCCCCAGAATCACAGCGGAATCAGAGAGACTGCAGAAATGCCTCGTAGTCAGAACAAATTTATAGACAAAAAAAAAAAAAAAAAAAGGAATGTAATGTACAGAAATCAGAAATGAGGTACAGAAACAGCTGGATTCATTATAGGTTGGCGTTTGCCGTACTTGAACACAGTATGAAGATTTAGCAGTGCATGCCTGGTTGAAGTATGGCCACTGGGATTAGTCAAGACTCAGCTATTGTTACAGGTGCACACGCCTAAGTTTTCAATATCGTCTGCCAATTAAGCTAGGTTACAGCTCATCCACAAGGACTTAAATGTAGAAGTGCAGAGTCCTTCTCAGGCCGTATTTAGTTTGCTTTAACAGTGCTCTGAAGAATGATGGCCAAGCAAGGGAATGTGAGCTTAAAAGGGTTGTAATCTTTGCATGGAGAACTACAGTGACCTCTGCAAGGCCATCTTAACATCAGAAGCCAAAGATAGCTGTCAGCTCCTGAAGGGCCTGCGATGATTAGTGGATCTGGCAAATGTTCAATTCTCTCATCAGAAGGTAATTATAAGTTCTTGGAACTCTTGGACAATCCAAGGGTATTATTAAGATGCAGGGGAGGCTGGGTGCGGTGGCTCAAGCCTGTAATCCCAGCATTTTGGGAGGTTGAGGCGGGCGGATCACGAGGTCAAGAGATCAAGACCATCCTGGTCAACATGGTAAAACCCTGTCTCTACTAAAAATACAAAAAATTAGCTGGGCATGGTGGCGTGTGCCTGTAATCCCAGCTACTCAGGAGGCTGAGGCAGGAGAATGGCCTGAACCCAGGAGGCGGAGGTTGCGGTGAGCCGAGATCGCGCCATTGCACTCCAGCCTGGGTAACAAGAGAGAAACTCCGTCTCAAAAAAAAAAAAAAAAAAAAAAAAAGATGCAGCGGAGGAGAATTCAAAAATAAGATTCTGGATTTCCTGATAATACATGCGTAAGCTATAGGTGGTTAAATCAATTTTAGCCTAGAGCTCCTTCCTTACATATTTTAAGTTCAACCTAAAGGTTTCTCTATGCATGATGAACTCTAATAAGTAAAAGTATAAAAAACCGTAGCCTACACTTTTGCCAATCACTGAGTTTTGGCCAATCAAATGTAGCCAACGATTTGAACTGTGTTCACATAAGGCAAACGTTGAGCTGTAAACAATCCAGCTATTTTTGTGCCTCATGTCCATTTTCCATAAATTTAATTTGGCTGACGTTTTTCTTTTAGCAGGGTTAAATGGAAAATTTAATGGAGATATAGTTAAAAATGCACTCTGAATTAGTGACACAGACAATCTCATATACAAATGAAAACCGCTCACGAATGAATCCACCTCAACTACTGCCATCACTCTCTTCTTTTTCCTTTCATTTTCCTTTTCCTTTCTAATTTTCCAAAGTTTATAGTTACCGATATTGAAGACAGTGTCATGATTCTGTGAAAGGAAAATGTCTTAGGCCCCTTCAAGCTGGGCACTACTCAGGGCAAACCTGTCACCTGTTCTATTTAAAGTCATCCCTCTGCTCACAGAGATAGATACATATTCTGATTGCCTCCTTTCGAAAGACTTATCAAAAACTCAAAAGAATGCAAGCACTTGTCTCTCAAAAGAATGCAACCATGTGTCTCTCACCTACCTAAGCCCGCAAGGGTGGAGAGGGGAGGTCGTTGCTGGATGGAACGAATGTACTTCTTACATATTTTGGTTGATGTCTCATGGTGTCCTAAAATGTATAAAGCCAAGCTGTGCCCCAACCGCTTTGGGCACATGTTCTTAGGACTTCCTGAGGCTGTGTCATGGGCCATCCTCAACCTTAGTAAAATAAACTTTCGAAGTTAACTGAGACCTGTCTCAGATTTTCTGGGTTCACATTTCAGTAACCGTGGGGGGATTCTGAGTGGAGATGCCCCCGATCTTTCACAAATCTCCTGTCCATGCTTGGTACCAGTATAATGTAACTTTATGGTTCAAACCAATAGGACAATTTGCTGAGGTCTGAGAGCACCTTCTCCAGAGCATCCCTGATCTCCCCAAATACGGTTGAGATCTAAAGTTTATTTTGCTATACAACTCCTCTTTTTTTGGAGTTTTACTTGCTTCCCACACAAGGAAGGCAAGTGTTTCCTGCTCCCATGATGATGGAAGGCAGGTAGTCCTCTGTGGAGTTTCAGCTCTCTTCCAACAAGGCAGATGAGATTTTTTGTTGTGTTTTTTTTTCCTGCTTCTAGGATGCTGGAGAGCAGTCTTCAGCCTGAGACCCATCTCCAGGCAAGTAACTGAACTGGGGTTTGTCTTGGCTAAAGTTAACATTAACAACCAGCTGGTCTTAATTTCTCCTTACTATTGCTGTACTGGCCCAAGCATAGAAAGTCAATATCAAGACAAAAGTATGCCAAATTGCAGGGTCTTTATTGCCAGCGGCCACGGAGGACTCGTGTCTCTCCAACCCATGGCCCTGAAAGGAGGGTGTTAAGACCTTTTATACCCGTAAAACCACCTCGGGAGTGAGGGTGAGGGGCAGGGCTGGGGGTGAGGGGCTTCACATGTTCTGAGGGCCAGTGGATTCTGTAAATCACCTCCTGGGCGGAGATGAGGGTGAGGGGCTTGGAACATTCCAGTGGACTCCTGGGCAAAGATGAGGGTGAGGGGCTCCAGACATTCCAAGGGCCAGGGGACTTTGGACATTCTGCTTGTTACTTAAGTGGTTCACAAGAGTCAAGATTAGCATTTGTTTACACATTGTCTGGGTAGGGTGGAAATTTACAGTCCTTAATTACTTATTACAAGTCTCAGGGGCCAAGATGGCATGGGTTTGGACGGCTTGCCTGTCACATTTGGGTTACAGAGAGCAGTTTCAACAGAAAGCTGAGGGATGGTTGAGGTAGCAGTTTTATGGGGCTTTTACCAAGTCACACTATTACAGTGCTCAGCGATCACATTGTTGAGGTTTGTTGTTGTTGTTTGATCCTGTCTGAAGTTGTTTAAGGAATCTAATTGTAGCTTGGAGATGCATTCTAAAGTGTCTTCTCTATTGCTTTTCTCCCAAATTTAATCTTAATTTGGTTTGTCTGTGTACATTTGTGTGAGAAACTGAACGGTTGTTTTCATAGATTCATGAGAGACTGAGCTTTCTCAGCTCTGAAGAGAAAGGACATTTTGCTCCTCCTAGCCTAAAGGTGCCCCTGGGTGACTGGAGCCTCATGGAAGTCTCTGGGGGATTGACCTCCCCATGATGTGAAGCAGTTCTGCAGGGAAATCCCCAAGAAAAATTAATTTTTAAAATGGCTCATCCAGAAAATATATATAAGAGCTGATCATCTAGCGTTCTGAGCCCTCTCTGAGGTCATGGACCTTTGGAGAGAGAAACTGAGACACAGGAAAGTGTGGAAATGACTTAGTGGTGACACACTGTGGAGTCCTCCCAGTAAGCAGCACATATCGATCCACCACACAAAATCCCTAGACCACAGCTCAGTTCCTGCTTGGGAAAAAAAAAAAAAAAAAAAAAATTGGCAGCCGGGTGCGGTGGCTCAAGCCTATAATCCCAGCTACTCAGGAGGCTGAGGCAGGAGAATTGCCTGAACCCAGGAGGCGGAGGGTGCGGGGAGCCGAGATCGCACCGTTGCACTCCAGCCTGGGTAACAAGAGCGAAACTCCGTCTCAAAAAAAAAAAAAAAAAAAAAAAAAAGGCAGGAAACAAATCATCTAAGAATCAGGAGAGAACAAAGAGAACCACCCCCTTTTGACTACTCCATAGGTTTTATGGCACTTCTACTTGCCAAAGCTTACACAAAATGGAAATGATATGGTCTCTGTGCACAGTTACACTAAGGAAAAAGACACCGAAGGTCGATCTGCAAACTGTAGAGTTCCTATGTCTTCTTTTTCTCTGTTTTTCTTTTCTGCCTACTGTAAATCTGCTGTCATATTTCCATGAAGATAAAAGCCACTGTTTAGATCTAACAAGTTATTTTTGCAAGCCAGTAAATTTATATTTATTTCATGCCTAAAAGTTCTGAAGTAAAAGCTGTAGGATCTTTGTGTATGTATGTGTGTATGGATGTTTAAAAAGCCTTTATAATTTATACAATCCAAACTTTTTCTCTCTGCAGCTTATAATGTAAATTTGGCTATTTGACTTTCACAGGAATTGCTTCCTTTAATATGCAAATTTAAGGCTATTTAGCTGACAACTGCCTAGGGTGGTATAACAGGTTATCAAGAATCTGAAAGTCTAAGACAGGGAAAAAAAATGCTTTTATGGATCTATAAAATGTATCCATATGCCTAATATGTCTCTGTATTTACGTGTTATGTACACAATGTTTCACTACTTAAAAAATATATAAAAGAGCTCTAATTAATTGGTTTAAAAAAGGTGCTTAAATCAGATAATAAAACAGCAAAGACTAGTCAAATGCTTTTTCAAGTTTATGCAACTTAAGTAAAATCTTTAATAAGCTAGCTTTAAAGTTATTGGTAAAGTAATGTGAGAAATACCTCAAGAATTACCAGCATACATTTTTATTTGCATTTATCAATCAAGTAATTTCATTCTTATTCATTCCAAATACTATAAGGTGTCAAAATTTGACACAAAGTTACAAAACTATAAACTTAGCCTTAAAGAGAATGATCTTTGCTTTTGTAATTTTTTAATAAATAAGATATTGATATTGGTTTAATGAAAATAGCTGCATCTTAAATTTAGTCTGATTACTAAACTGCTAATCTTGTGGCTTTAGGCAGTCTAGTCCACAGGCAATAAGGAGGTTTGTTTTGAGAAAGGACTATTATTGTCTTTGTTTCAAAGCTAAACTATAAATTAAGTTCCTCCTAAAGTTAATTTGGCCTATGCCCGGGAATGAACAAGGATAGCTTAAAGGTTAAGAGCAAGATGGAGTCAGTTAGGTCAAATCTTTTTTTCACCATCTTGGTTATAATTTTACAATGGTGGTTTTATCACTTTAAATCATGACTATCAGAGTTTTCATAAACAATCTAGGCAAATAAAATAATTAGGTAAATGTAGTGGAATAAATACTTGTAGACAAACTGGTCATAATTTAATATATAAAGTTACATTAAATTAAATAAGAGATATTTTATTATTTGGGTATTTTCCAATAAACATACATTGCAAGGAAACATTCTTGCTAAAAAAAAAAAAAGTATCCTTTTTTAAAAGAAAAGTGAACAAATTTTTGTCTAATTCAAAGCTTATTTAAAGGTTATATATAAAACAAGGCAAAAGAAACCAGAAAATGTAAAGAGATGTAAAGAAAGTTATAACAATAAAGAGGATTTTTTTTTGTGATAAGAAAGCTTAAAGAGAAATAATTTTATATGATAAAGAATCTTGTATGGTAAATACAGCTTTAAAATAAAATACTAGAATGACTGGTTATTTAAGAAGGAGCGACGTCCAGGACAAACCAGAAAGTCCGAGAATGTCATGAACGGCAGGCATAAGTCACAATAAGAGGATTTATATTTAAAAACTTCTTTAATATGATCAAGTTGTCATATTATTTTTAAGTTTTGGTTTGCTTAGAAAAAAAAACCAAACATAAAATCTTTTTAAAATTAAGGTTATTACATCCAGGTATCTTCCTGTCTGTGCTTTCAAAGTCCTTGTAACATTGAGTTACAGAACTTTGACTCCTGGGTCTAAAAAGCACACCAAGTTCAACTAAATCTTAAACATTGACAGCAATTAAAGCTTCATCTTCAGGCCCCAAAGAAGATGTCAATCAAACTCAACTGCATTCCTGAGACATGGGGCAAGAAATTAAAGCTGTTCAACTCCTCAAGACCCAGGGACTATGGACGAGGAGGTGAGCACGAAAATTGAAACGGTCAATTCGGAAAGATAAAGTAAGTTCAGATTCCCTGTAAATTAATTATTAATGTCAAAGGCACACTGATGCAAGACCAGCGTATTGGCCCCTGTGTCAGATTAACAAGGTATTCTTCAGGCATTAACCAACTCCTATATGAAGGTTATAAAGGTTATGAAAGGCTTCTGGAAACTATATCTTACAGTCAAGATTAAAATTTTATAGACTGTTTATAAAATTTTGAAAAAATTTAATTGGCTTCATGCTGTTTTTATTAGGGCTTATTGTTTGGAAAATTAAGCTTTCTCCCTCAAATAATAAGTGTCTTTCCTTTTTTTTTTTTTTTTTTTTTATCCTTGAATTATCTCTTTGGTTAAATAAATGACTATTTTACTATGACCTGTGATCCTATTTTGTGATATCAAGTGTTTAAAACCTCTAATATTTGACAAGCTTTCCAAAATCAAATTACAAATTATGTTTTTTATGACCTAATTAATTCTTTAAGGTATTAGGGTCCCTAAAGTCCAAAAAATACCACATTATCTGGTACAAAAAATATATAGAAAACATCATCAAATATGAAATGGTGTTTGGTTCCCTTTGGGTTATATTTGTATAAACAGGTTATTGTTATATGTTCCAAAATTATGGAAAATTCCTGTAATTCTAATGTAACTTAGTATACATTTTCAGTAATGATCATAATTGTTGTGTTAAAACTATTGTGTGCTACAGAGGTAACAAATTTTCTTGCCAATTGTGTCTTTGACTATAGATATCCTAAAACTTTTTGTCATCCATGGACAATTGTTTTGTTTCTCTTTAGAAGGTGGTTTTGTAATCGGCTATAAAACTCTAACAGGTGCTCTTGAATGTGGGGTTTCCAATAACTTTGGAGAGTGTGACATCAGAGTAGAGGAAAAACTTTCAGGACTCAGAGGGAGCTAAAACATTCATGAATATCAAGAAGAAAAGGAATAAACTACATGGACTGAACTAATCTTTTTGGCTTTTTACTCAAAATGTTGTCTGATCCTTTGTTTTGTTTTTCAGGGTCTTAAAACTTTTATGCTGTTGACAACTTTTAACAACTCAGTATATATCTATGAACAAAATTTGGAGCATATTTGTTTCTCTCTACCTGATTTTTTCAGAATTTGGAAACTATTTGTAAATATTCTTAACTTACGGCAATACAGTTATTTGTGTAAGTGTAATAAGAATCTGTTTTCATTTGCAGCAGGACACAAGTGGAGAAACTGATTATTTCACCAAGGCTTTGACTGGAATGTTGTGCTTTCCTTTAAGGAATCGAACTTGACATATGGAGCCAATAAAGCCCTTGGCAAAACTGGCCTCATATTTTGTATACAGGGTTTCCAATCTGTGGTAAATAAAGAATGTCACTTTCCAACAGGCCCAGAATCCCCAGGTTTATCTTGGAACCTAAAGAGGAGAGGAAATTCACCCAACTCATAGGTATTTGATGACACAAATCCATGGCTGGTTTGGCTTTTAAAAGACTCATCTGAGATTCTTCCTATGGAACAAGTCCCATCAAACTCAGTTTAAAAGCCTAGGTAAAAATAAATAAATAAATAAATAAAATAAAAATAAAAAATATATATTTATAATTTATAATTATATATATAATTATATATAATTATTTATATATAATTATATATATATAATTATATATATATATATATATATATATATAATTGCCACATTGTATACAAATAATTAGGCCAGGTAGAATAAAGGAAACCAGTTCCACCATAATTTGTCTTCAGTAAAAATGAAAAGCTGGAGAGGGAAAAAGTGTGTTTCAAGACTATAGTACACCTGTTGTTAGATTGTAGTTTTGCCTAATATTTTTTCAATTTTTATTATTTCCTATAGTTTGAACTGAATTCTAATTTTTCTTGGCTACAAGTCTTCAAAATAATGTTTTCAATTTTTTTCCTTCTTTTTTTTCCAATTTTTTTCTAATTTGGAGTCACTGAAAACTAAGCTTTGCTTTCTTAAAACCCTGTGAACTGAAGCCAGGCAACTTTAACTTCAAAAGAATATAACAGCAACCTATTTACATACAAAAGCCCCTTTCATATCTGCCTCCCAACATGTGGACTTCAGAGTAATGTGGCCTATATAAATTTTTCCAGGATTGTTCTTTTGTTTGTTATTGTTTTTCTCCATTCCTCCCCCCATTTTCTCTTCAAAGGACACGAGACTTCACCACCTGCTAAAACTGAGCTTTTAGGACCTGCCCATCTAGGAATAAACAGTCCTAGCCTTAAAAGATCAGGTGAAACCTGAGACCAGAGACTCATTTTCTTTTCAAATGGTTTCTCCAAAAGATTTTTAAAAAGAAAAGAGGGGAAATATGACAGGAAAACATCTTGAGACCCTTCAAGCTGGGAACCACTCAAGGCAAATCCGTTTCCCATTCTATTCAAAGTCATTCCTCTGCTTACAGAGATAGATGCATATTCTGATTGCCTTCTTCGGAAAGACTTATTAGAAACTCAAAAGAATGCAACCATTTGTCTCTCACCTACCTGGACCTGGAAGCCCATGGGGTAAAGGGAGCTTGCTTTGAGTGAGTTGTCCGTACTTTTCCGGATGGAACTAATGTACTTGTTACATGTGTCGATTGATGTCTCATGTCTCCCTAAAATGTGTAAAACCAACCTATACCCCGACCACCTCGGGCATGTGTGTCAGGACTTCCTGAGGCTGTGTCAAAGGTGCATCCTCAGCTTTGGCAAATAAACTTTCTAAATTAACTGAGACCTGTCTCAGAGTTTCTGGGTTCTTGAAGTATCATTCTGTTTCTCTCCCTCCCCAGAATCAATTTTGGAATTATCCTTTCTCTCTCATTTCCAAAGATTAGGTATTAAATGAAAATGTAACTTCCAAGGCTGCATTCAATCAGGGCAATGATTTTCTGATTTTCGTCTCTTGTTCAGGTGAGAAATCCCTTTTTGCTATAGCACCGTGGGCAATCTGATGGGAAAACCGTGGTGCCGGTGCTGAAACTGCCTTTGCAGAATTGTAACTGAGGAAACTCTAATCGTGAAAGAAATCAGATTTGACTGACTCTATCTTACTTCCAACCCTTAAGCTGTCATTCATTCCTGGACATAGGCGGAACTAACTTTGGGAAGGATTTCCGTTCATAGTTTGACTCTGAAACAAAATGGCTAACAGCCCTTTCCCGAAAAGACCCTCTTGTTGCCTGAGGCCCGGTCTGCCTTTGCAGGACTAACAAATTAGCTACAGGATGAGAAATTACAGTTTGTCGCTGGTGCTGCCTCTGGCTCTAAGAGTCTGAACCTCCCCAATTCGCTCCTGAGGGTGATGTCTAAGATCAGCGCTTGGATGGATCAGCTGACACCACCCAGACCTGTAATCTGGCCCAGCTAGTTCTGCCATCACTCAGAAACAAGACAAACTACAATCCCCTATGATTCCACCTCCAACCTGACCAACCAGCACTCCCCACTTCCCAAGCCCCTACCCACCAAATGATCTTTTAAAATTCTGATCCCCAAATGCTCGGGGAGACTGATTTGAGTAATAATAAAATTCTGGTCTCCCGCATAGCCAGCTCTGCATGAATTACTCTTTCTCCATTGCAATTCCCCTGTTTGATAAATCGGTTCTGTCTAGGCAGTAGGCAAGGTGAACCCATTGGGCGGTTACAGTTGGCTATGTGTTTAGAGAATGATTTGAGAACAAGAGATATTCTCCTATGTGCAGTGCCCCCCCTTCCCCAAACATGTGAGGTCAGCCAGCATATCTTGTCCACATTCTCACCCTGTTCAAAGTCTGAGGTCACATAGGTAATCAGCAAACATGTTTAATGAGTAAAGAAAGAACTGCTCTTACTGACCTTTTAAGGGGCCTGCCCCCACAAGTTTAATAGTCTTGTTTGGGCCGGGCGCGGTGGCTCAAGCCTGTAATCCCAGCACTTTGGGAGGCCAAGGTGGGTGGATCACGAGGTCGAGAGATCGAGACCATCCTGGTCAACATGGTGAAACTCCGTCTCTACTAAAAATACAAAAAACTAGCTGGGCGTGGTGGCGCGTGCCTGTAATCCCAGCTACTCAGGAGGCTGAGGCAGGAGAATTGCCTGAGCCCAGGAGGCGGAGGTTGCGGTGAGCCGAGATCGCGCCATTGCACTCCAGCCTGGGTAACAAGAGCGAAACTCCGTCTCAAAAAAAAAAAAAAAAAAAAAAGTCTTGTTTGCTCTCTAGGGCCCGTGAAGCCCTCTTAGCCTTCTCTACCTGCTCATCCCTACTAAAGGCAAGGTCAGCTTTGAAAGCTGAAGTGTAGTTATCAGGACTTAGTGCTTTTATGGACACCTGTAAAGAAGAGAGGGAAAAGGAATTCAGTGCTTTGGGAAAATCAGTATGCTTTCGGGTAGAGAGAGTACGTAGATGTGGCTTGCAGAGTCCAATTAACAAGAATGAGGTCTGGTATAAAGAAAGTGATTTATTCCAAAGCCAGTTTAGGGGGAGAAAGTACAGGCTTCCTGCGTCAGAGTACCACTTCGCTTGGAGGGCAGAAAGTGGGTCTTTTAAAGGAGGATGACACACGGGAGGAAGCCACCAGGTAGGGGCCGTCCAAGTGCTGGCTCTGGTGCTTTATCGACTGAGCTGTAGAGCTGGTGACTGCTGGTGCCTTTGTGGGCAGGACTAGGCCAAAAATTCCCCAGGTGGGAGAGAGTTTTTGTAGTGGCACTTCGGGTTGTAAATCAACTATTTTCTCTTGAGGCAGTCTCCTGGCGGGTTAGAGTTCCTTTCCGGAGTTTCTAAGCATATAGATCAGGCGTCCCCAAACTTTTTACACAGGGGGCCAGTTCACTGTCCCTCAGACCGTTGGAGGGCCGCCACATACTGTGCTCCTCTCACTGACCACCAATGAAAGAGGTGCCCCTTCCTGAAGTGCGGTGGGGGCTGGATAAATGGCCTCAGGGGGCCGCATGAGGCCCGCGGGGCGTAGTTTGGGGACACCTGATATAGATAAACTTGCCTTGTAGGGAATGTCTGCTGAAGGGTAGGAAAAAGGCCATATTTGCATTTTTAAAGGGCTAGGTAGGAAGTGGCTTAAAAGTCAAAGGTACAAATGGTGTACTGGATAAATTCTTCCCTCAATCACAAGAATGTATGTTTTGGAGTCATATAGATGCAAATACAAATCCTGGCTTTGTTGATGATTAGAACTGACCAGGGGTAGATAACTGAGTCTCTTCCATCTTACATAGTGGGGACAGTAATGAATACATCATAAAGCTATTATGATTAGATGAGATGGTGTGTATAAAGTACTTGGCATAAAGTTGGTACTCAATAAACAATAGCTAATATAGCCACTATTCGTTCACAAAACACAAACAAAGGTGGGCAAAAACGTACCTTTCTTTATTCTTCTTGTTTTTGGCATTATTTTCTTTTTTTCTTTCTTTCTCTTTTTTTTTTTTTTGAGACTGAGTTTCGCTCTTGTTACCCCCCAGGCTGGAGTGCAATGGTACGATCTCGGCTCACCACAACCTCCACCTCCTGGGTTCAAGCAATTCTCCTACCTCAGCCTCCCGAGTAGCTGGGACTATAGGCCGCGCCACCATGCCCAGCTAATTTTTGTATTTTTAGTAGAGATAGGGTTTCACCATATTGGCCAGGATGGTCTTGATCTCTTGACCTCGTGATCCACCTGCCTTGGCCTCCCAAAGTGCTGGGATTATAGGTGTGAGCCACCGTCCCCAGCCTTTGGCCTTGTTTTCTATCTTGAATACTTGTTACCTTGAAATCGAAAAATGTATGTATGTATGTATTTATTTATCTGTTTATTAATTATTTGAGACACAGTCTTGCTCTGTTGTCCAGTCTGGAGTGTAGTAGTGCAATCTTGGCTCCTTGCAACCTCCACTCCCCAGGCTCAAGGCATTATCTTGTCTCTGCCTTCCAAGTAGCTGGGATAACAGGCACACGCCATCACACCTGGCTAATTTATATATATATATATATATATAATTTTTTTTTTTTTGACAGAGATGGGCTTTCACCATATTGGCCAGGCTGGTCTCAAATTCCTGGCCTCAAGTGATCCTCCCACCTTGGCCTCCCAAAGTGCTGGGATTACAAGCATGAGCCATCATGCCCAGTCCAAAATTAATGTAATTATTAACATTATACTTTAGGGTTTAGGGTCAACCCAGTAAATTCGCCATTTTCCCAGTCATTATGGGCAATTATTATTTAATATAACCAAGTCACAGTCAAGAGTTTCTTCTTTCACTTTCTCCTTATCCTTGGTTGGTCTTTGTTCCAGTAGGGGGAGGGCTCTTCAGCCACTGACGTCTGGCTTCTCACACTTGAGCAACATAGTGTTGGACAGCGGGGGAGAGGTAGCTGGACACTTTTCCAGGCTTTGTTTGTCCTGGTGCTTTGTTGACCTACTGCTTCAGATATACCCTGTCCTGTATCCACCCAAATTACCCTCCCAATTACCAGCAGCCCTCCAATATGCAGCCGTGTTCTCCTAGAACCTAAGCTGTCTTGTCTTTGTTTGGGCTTCACCCTTCTTTTTTTTTTTTTTTTTTTTTTTTTTTGAGATGGAGTTTTGCTCTTGTTACCCAGGCTGGAGTGCAATGATGCGATCTCGGCTCACTGCAACCTCTACCTCCCGGGTTCAGGCAATTCTCCTGCCTCAGCCTCCTGAGTAGCTGGGATTACAGGCACGCGCCACCATGCCCAGCTAATTTTTTGTATTTTTAATAGAGACGGGGTTTCACCATGTTGACCAGGATGGTCTCGATCTCTTGACCTCGTGATCCACCCACCTCAGCCTCCCAAAGTGCTGTGATTACAGGCTTGAGCCACCGCGCCTGGCTGGGCTGCACCCTTCTGACGTGGTGTTCCCTCTGCTGGCCCCCAGACCCCATGGGCTTGCCCCAAACCAGATAGCTTTTGTGTCTCACTCAGGGCCTTGGGTGTTTTCATGTGGCTATTTACACTCCTTCAAGGGTATAGGAAACTCAGGGTAGCCTCTGGCTTCATTATGTCAGGACCCCATTTCTTCCCCATGGTTGATTATAACGACGGATCAGGCTTGCATCTTCCTGGATTCCATGCAGGGAGCAAGACACGGGTCCTCTCCATTCTCAAGTCCCCAAATTTAAAAGGGGTTACTTTGTGTATTCCCACCAGACACAGCTTCATGTGTGATCTGACCATGAGGAGAGAGACTGGAAAAATATACAACTTCCACACTGCATCTGATCTCATATTTCCTCTTCAACTCTCTTCTCTCTAGCCAGCTTAGAGTCTGTTATCTGCTGGGCTTGGAAGTGGAGGAGGAGGCAGATGGAGAAAGGGCAGGAAAAAATAAATACTGCTGGCTCATAGCTCTATTCAGATGTTTTCTGTCTTATTTCTGGATAATGCCTTCTGAAGCCAAGGAATTTGGTGTTCTTGGTGTTCTTGCTCTGCGTTTCTGTAGTATCTGGATTATTGGCAGCTATTCAGGGCACAGGTGAATGATGTGTATGAGGATATGTGTGGGGAAATGTTCATTAACACTAAACATTAGTCTATGCCTAGTTTGCTATCACTGCCGAAGCATCCGGTTGGTTTTTGTTCCAATAGGCAGCACACTATGTGATCCTCAAGAGGAGTTTTGTTTTCTAAAGAGGCATCTACAGACGCAGGAGAAGAGTACTGACCTTGCTGGGAAGTGACCTGGGTGGAATACAGACACTGCCTCTTCACTGCTACATTGCCAGGTGACCTTGAACATTTAATCCCTTTGAGCCCAGGTTTTCTCATTTTTAATTAGGGCAAGGGTCATAATAATACTGTCGGGCCTCCTTGTGCAAGCCCGGACCCAGAAAGTCTGAAGTCCTGCCTGCCTTGGCTGATCGCCCCCGCCCCCTTCCCCTCCCCCGCTTCCCCCGCTGCATTCCCCATTATCCCTGATCGCCCAGAGGAGCTTCCCCAGACATTGAGCTTCTTCCCTTGCCCCGGCCCCCCCCATCTTAACTGTTATTATGATATCTCGAATACTCCTCCTCACCCCACCCTACCATCTTAACTATTCTTGCTCTGTGAATATCCCTCCTCCCCAGTCTGCCATCTTAACTACTCTTAGGCCTTATCCTACCTGCCATTGTAACTGAATTTATGGAATGGATACTCCTTCCTCCACCCCCATCACTGTAACTAATCTTACTCCATAACAACCCTGACCCCCCAAAATTGCCCCAACCTAAAAACCAATTCCCACCCCTGCTCCCTTGATCAGTCCTTTCTTGGATTCAGTCCGCTTGCATCCAATTGCAAAATAAAATGGCCTTGTTGCCCACGAAATGTCTGTTTGGAAGATCTCTTTATTAAACGCATTTAATATTTGGTACCACTGGATGCAAATAACAGCTACCTTTCTTTGAAGGCTGTTAAACAATGAAGGCCAGGCACGGTGGCTCACGCCTTGTAATCCCAGCACTTTGGGAGGCCGAGGTGGGCAATTCATGAGGTCAGGAGATCGAGACCATCCTGGCCAACATGGTGAAACTTGTCTTTTTAAAAAAAATTTAAAAAAAGAAAAAAATTTTTTAATTAAAAAAAAGAAAAAGAAAAAAAAGCAAATAAAGGCCATTAAAATTTCAAGTATAGTTTTTCTAAATCTCCCATACAACTTAATAATCTTACTATTTAAGGTTGCACATATAAAATGAGAAGTGAAAAGTTAACTATCCTCCAAGACATCTTGGTAAGAATACTAAGGCGATAATGATGCCAACATAAGTAAGTAATTTAAAGAATAGTTCTGTGGATTTCTTGTGTTTAAAGTTATCTCAAGTAGGATTTAAAAAATATTAGCAGATCTTCATGTCATTTATATTATGGACTTGACACTCTTCTGAGCATTTCACATATAGTATTTCATTTAATTCCATGCTAAGCAGTACAATTTTAGAGAAAAGTTTACTTTGATTTGAAATTTGACAAAATAATTTATATCTCTGCCATGAACTGAGTTTTGTCCACCCAAAATTCATATGCTAATGTCCTAGTCTTTGATAGGATAGTTTTTGGAAGTGGAGCCTCTGGGAGGTAATTAGTGTTAGATCAAGTCCTGAGGGTCGGGCCTTCTTGATGGGATTAGTGCCCTTACGCGAGGAGACTCCAGAGTGCTTGCTTTCTCTTGTGTGCTCTCTCTCTCTCTGCCACGTGAGGTTGCAGCATTTTGGTGCTGTGTAAAGCGAGGAAGACAGCCCTCGGCAGAAGCCAACCATGCTGACACGTTGACCTTGGGTTTCCAGCTTCTAATACTGTGAGAAAATACATTCATGCTGTTTAAGCCACCTAGTCTAGTATTTTGTATGGCAGCCCAAACTGATTAATACAATAATCCTAATGCTCTCTTTATGGTTAGTTCTCTTCCATCCGCCCTGGGCAACATCTGTTGATAGAACTTTGTTTCAGTGTAACTGAAAAAGAAAGCAAACACGTACCAACATCTGTAAATGTTTTTCATTCAGTCCACCATGGAACTAAAATTCATTCAATGCTTACCATATCCTCATCCTCTTTTACACCCGCCTTCAACCAATACAGTTATTTCTAGAAAGAATTTGGGAAAGCTTCTGTCTGTGCTCAAATATGCGTGTTTCCAAGAGGCATTTTTTTCCTCCATTTTTTTTGAAAGAAACCTGATGAGTTCTTTTCTCATCCTCTCTATTAAATTCTAAGTTCCTTGAAAATAGTCATTCTTGTTATTGACTGATACATGAATCCGTAGCAACCTAGTATCTCTTGGACACTTGGCATGTATCTGCTAAATTGTGCCAAATTTTTAAATAGGGGACCTCAGATCAGTTTTAGCATAGAAGAACGGAGGAGTTGGGAGGAGGGTGTGCCAGAGGGATGAGTCCAAACCTGAGGCCTTGAAAACAAAATGCGGGGAAAACCATAGATGAACATCAAGGTCAAGTTCCAGCAGCCTGAAATAAGGAGTCATTTGAAATGGAAGGAGCGTGGCAGCCACTCTAGAATGCAGAGAGGACGCCTGCCATAGCTGCTGAAAGTATCGCTACTGTCTCTAGGCTTCCTGACGGGTCAGCTGGAGCATGGGATATGTGACCCACATATACAGGGCTATTTATGTACAGGCTGGGGCCTTTGTATTCATCCTCATGCTGTTCTTTCAAGGGCGGTTCCTTCTCATCTTGGTTTCTTTATAAACATTCAGCACGGCAGTGCTCTGCACATTGTAGGGGTTAAAGATTTGCTGACGTGGATTGCAAGTCATTGTCCATGGGGCTTGGGTGGGGAAGGAATCTGGGATTAGCCTGGAGTCTCCATAGAAGATCTGCGTCACCCTAAATTACATTCAGAACAGTAAATAATTCTTATAATGCATTTTACAAGAGCAGCACACTCATTTTAGTGTCCTGGATACGGTCCAGGGAATTGCGATCTAAATTCTTCATTTCATATGGTCATGTTTCTAACATTGCCCAGAAAGGTCATTCCTGGGTTGCAGTGGATTTTGAGGCAGGAAATAAGAACTTAATCTTGGCCCCACCACCAAATCATTCTGTTGTTCTGGGTTCCCGAGTGAGCTGTCTCCCAACTCTGTTCTCAGTTACTCCATCTGGGAAATGGGAATAACAAACTCCCTTTTGAAAACACGAAGATGAATTAGAGATAATATTTTTAAAGTGATTTCCCAGCTAGGAAGAGAGAATGCTGCATATTTCATAGATGCTCCCAGGGACAAAATCACACACGTGTAATAGTCATTTTCTTTTCTCTGGAATTGAGAAAATACAGAACTCGAACTGGGCAATTCATCGTTCTAATGTTTGAGAGGGTGCGGATAGTGATCTTAAAAAATCAGCCAGTCACAGCTGATGTTGAGAGAGGGTAAACACTAGTGGAATCAATTGGCTTTAGAAGGAGGCAGTAAAACCTCCAATAAAATAGCTCACTCTCAAATCCCCTCACTAGTGTCTTAAAGTATGATGGGAAGCTTTTGGCATTATACCTGGCACGGCACCATCCTGGGGTCCAGCTGGCCTTTTAAAACCCTTTCATTCATACACAAGCCTACTCCTGTTCACCATGCAGGGAAGATACCCACTGTGTGCTCTCCTAGTGAATGCAGGTTGTAGCCAAGCCGGAAGCTCCAAGTCATGTTCTCTCTCCAAAGCGTAGGGATTGGTACCTAAAGGGCGCTCAGAGATACCTGTGTAGGGAATAAATGAATGAATGAAGGTACTTGTGCCATGCAGCTGAAAGTTTGGGCAGCTTTTCTTACTCTTTCCTGGAATAAGACACAAGTCTGTGCACACTAAAAAGACATTTGGTGGACACCTAAAGCTAGAGAGAGGTTCACAGTAACGAAACTAACACTTAGGTGGTAATTGCTGAATGTTCCAGGCATAATTAGAAGCATTCGTTTTTAACTTGTATAATCTTCACAATAATCCTACGAGGTATGATCCGTGATGATTATTCCCATTTTACAGATAAAGTCAAAGCCCGAAGGAGTTTTGTAACCTGCCTCATGGTTAGGATGCTGGGTGATCCGAATGCAGGCAGCCTCACTTCGGATCCCACCCTCTTAACCATGCAATTACAGTGTACGTCAATGACCCGTCTATAACTCCTACCATGGGAGCCGACTTCAGGAGGAGATACCACTCTGTGCACCATGCCACCGTCCCAGCATGAGAACAGAGCAGTGCTCAGTTTCCTGACATTCTAGAGGAGGTTGAGTCTAGTGTTTCTGTTTCCTGATGGGGACACTGAGGGGCAGAGCGGTTGTCTGTCTCACTCAATAGTCACTACGCTAACTGCAGCAGAGCAGGGATCGGGAGTCGGGTCTGCTGGTCCCTGTATGCTGCTCAGCGCGCTGCAGTTGAGCCACCTGTGCCAGAGACACTCACCTAGCATATTTCTCAGCCCCATCCCCACTAGGGTCCTCTATCCAAAGCCATCAATAGCGGCCATGCCTGGCAATCAATGGATTGACACCTGCTTTGTGTGAAGGACCTCAGGCACTAGAATAAAAAGCTGGCAATGGAAGACTTTGAGAAACATTTCATCCAACCTCTCATTTCACAAATGGAGAAACTGAGGCAACTGACCCAAGGTCCCAAACTACTTGGTAGCAGTCTGGAGCAGGGCCCAGGTCTCCCAACAAGACACGTCATGTGCATTTGCTACTCTGCTGTGTTGTGATGGGCAGTGGCAACCGGGGTACCAAGAGCCTCTCTGTACTGTCTGCAGAGCCTCTCACTGCCTCACTCCATGGGTCTGGCTGCAGCCTATTTGCTGCACCCCACAGCTGTCAGTGCAAGAAGGCAAGCCCTGACATGTGGAGGGAAATAGGCACCCAGACTAAGTGTATGAAAAGGATCCTCAGCAAGCCATCCATTCCCACTGCCCGCCTCCCACTCCTCACCAGAAACTTAATTAATCATGTTTGCATCTGGATCCAGACAAGACAATAGCAGGGATGTGTTTTTGGTTAGGAACTGAAGCTGCATTCGCAAAGGAATGCTGATTAGTTAGTGGTCCTATCATTTTTCATGCCTTTTTAAGTTACAAAAATTTTAATATCAAAGCATTTCTCCCTGCACCGCACGTATCTATTTCTCGTAAGTGCATTATGCTGGCATAATTTTCTTTTCCTTCCTGCGGCTCTGTTTATGAGATGATCCATCAGGTTGTCGCAGAGTCTCCAACTAGCCCTTCAGCAACCGGAGGCATTCCAGGTGAGCTCTGAGCCCAGAGCCCCTCCCCGTGTGGAAGGGGAAGGGGAAAGGCAGCCTTCAGCTGGGAAATGATACATTGTTGATCAGGGAGACGGCAGTCACCCACTGCAGAGACAGCAGGCTCCCCTCCTGTCCCCCACCCCCCACATGTTCCGGGCCCTCATTATAAATGCTGCTGCTCTTTACAACAGGAGTGGGCCCCTGAAGAGAAGAAAACGTCCCAAACCTCCTCCAGGCCTGTGGATGTTGAGGTCAATCTGAATGCCTCAATTCAGTCTTCAATTCTTCCCTCAGTATGGGAAAATCTTTGAATGCAGGAAGCATGTCTTAATGTGTGCATGCCCCTGTGTGTATAATATGTCAAGTCACAGATGATGGGTCATGGCAGAGAAGTAATGAGGGATCTGTGTGGAACAGTCGGAAACCCCTCTGCCTGCCCAGCCCTCCAGCTAAACTTCTCTTTAGACCAGGCATTCCCAAACTGTGGCTGCCGGAGGCCATTTATCCGGCCCCCCGCTGCACTTCGGGAAGGGGCACCTCTTTCATTGGTGGTCGGTGAGAGGAGCACAGTATGTGGCGGCCCTCCAACGGTCTGAGGGACAGTGAACTGGCACCCTGTGTAAAAAGTCTGGGGACGCCTGCTTTAGACAGAAGTGGTGGAGAGGGTCACGAAAGAGAGTGAGGTACCTCCTCCTTCTGTTCAGTGACCTTTCCGAAGAGAGGCCTGCAGTAACAAACCTGACTTAGGTGTTGAGGGTACAGCTTGGACAGGATTGGCCAGTGACAGCAAAGTAACGACATGTTCTAAGATGCTCAGATGCAGGCTGAGCTTCCCTCCGGCGGAGAAGCCATCCTATGGTCATTGATTTCCTGAATGCACTGGCCTGAGGGATGGGGAGGGCCTGTTATAGGACAGGATCACCAGGAGTGACGAAGGGGATTCAGGACACATTTGGTCCCCAAAGCAGCTTGGGTTCGTTGACTTGAGGAGAGCCCAGCCTCATGTTATTGTTGCTACTCCAGACTTAGGGAAATGTGGATTGTGGGGTGAGAAATTGAAGCTTGAGCTTGGGCTGGAGACAGTACTCTGGCACAGCTCAACAGCAAACTCACGTTCCCAGAGAGCAACCAGTTAATTGATCTAAGAGTTAATTATTTCAAAAAGAAAGTGCAATTGTGTGCCAGGCACTGTGCTAGGTGTCTACCTACCACACTGGGCCCACCCACCTGCAAGCCTCCCCCCATGCAGGGTGGCCTGACTTGTCTCATTACCTGTCCCTCCATCTCCCAGGCCTCTTCCTTGGTGTTGGCTAAGGGCTAGGCTGGATGTTTAGTTGTAGCCGCAAGGAAAAACATTAGCATGTCCTTTTTTTTTTTTTTTTTTGAGATGGAGTTTCGCTCTCGTTACCCAGGCTGGAGTGCAATGGCGCGATCTCGGCTCACCGCAACCTCTGCCTCCTGAGTTCAGGCAATTCTCCTGCCTCAGCCTCCTGAGTAGCTGGGATTACAGGCAAGCGCCACCATGCCCAGCTAATTTTTTGTATTTTTAGTGGAGACGGGGTTTCACCATGTTGACCAGGATGGTCTTGATCTCTTGACCTTGTGATCCACCAGCGTCGTCCTCCCAAAGTGCTGGGATTACAGGCTTGAACCACCGCGTCCGGCCTCTTTTTTTTTTTTTTTTTTTTTTTTTAAAGAGAATCTCCCTCTCTGTTCGTTATTGAGTTGGACAAAGCAGGGGTCAGTAGGCTGTAGCTTGCGGGCCAAATCTGACCTGCTGCCTATTTTTGTAAATAAAGTTTTATTGGAATGCACCCAGGCTTATTTGTTATTGTATTGTTTATGGCTGATTGTGATGCTATGCTGAAAGACTTGAGCAGTTGTGAGAGAGGCTGCACAGCCCACAATTCCTAAAATATTTGCTGTCTGGCCCTTTACTGAAAACCTTTCCATGGTATAAAAGATTTGCCTATTTCCACTAGAGAGTCAATGGTGAAATAGCAAGTACAGTCCGATTTCTTGATTTCTTTTCAGAGATCCAAACCACAGACTGACCTTCTCATTACAAAGTTATTTTGTTTTGTCTTTAATATCTGTAATCTTGATGACTCTTGCCTTCTGGCAGAAAACATCTAAAGTATTTAATGGCTGTGATAGAAAGCAAAGAAGGATAAATGTCTTGAAGTCTTTAGCCCCATAACAAACGTTAGACACCAGAGGAAAAGTGCGGGATCTGAATTGTGGTGGGACGTGGACTGAACTCAGAACTGTAGCCCCCCTGGAGTACTGACCGAAGGCAAAGGTCGGACTTTGGGGTGGGTTCCTGTTGACTCTAGAAGGCCATCTGCAGAACACACACAAATCAGGTCACTTATACTCCTGTATCATCACATTTAAAAAAGTATTCATGTCTTTTTTTTAAACCACAGATGCAGGTCTATAAAGCATACATAAACGATCAAACTCTTAGGATATTGTGATAATCTAAAAATGTCCTAGGGGAAAATGAAGCAATGTGTAAATATTCCGTTTTATTATCATCTCAGTAAAGATAGTTGTGTGGTACTTTCAGGACTTTGGGGGAGATAAGGAAAGAAAGAAGCCCAGAGATACTAAGTTCCTTGCACAGGGCCACATCATCCTCAGTTCTGCTAACTCAATCAGCTTGACTTGCAAGTCAGTGTCTTTTTTTATTTTTTATATTTTTAAATTTATTTATTTATTTATTTATTTATTTTTTGAGACGGAGTTTCGCTCGTTACCCAGGCTGGAGTGCAATGGTGCGATCTTGGCTCACCGCAGCCTCCACCTCCTGGGTTCAGGCAATTCTCCTGCCTCAGCCTCCTGAGTAGCTGGGATTACAGGCACGTGCCACTATGCCCAGCTAATGTTTTGTATTTTTAGTAGAGACGGGGTTTCACCATGTTGACCAGGATGGTCTCGATCTCTTGACCTCGTGATCCACCCGCCTCGGCCTCCCAAAGTGCTGGGATTACAGGCTTGAGCCACCGCGCCCGGCCGTATTTTTAAATATTTTTTAAATGGTGAGGTTTCACCATGATGGCCAGGCTGGTCTTGAACTCCTGACCTCAGGTGATCCACCCACCTCAGCCTCCCAAAGTGCTAGGATTACAGGCGCGAGGAAAGCCAGTGTCTTAAACACTCTGCTTGCTCTGTAGCCTTGCTCTCTAGTGAAGGGGAAGCTTGGCAACTGTAAAGTCGAGCTCATGAACTGTTTTTAGAATCCTCCCTGCAGCTGGGCTCAAAAAGAGTCTTCCAGGCTGGCTTCCCTTGATGCCTGTACCCTCAAGTCAAACATGAAGCTGTTTTCTCGATTTGTCTCCCGGCCCCAGGTCTTTTTTCTGGTTTTGCTGGGACGCTGCTGAGTGAGAACTGAAGGTTGCCTTCACACTTCTAGCTCACCTTCTTTGTGGACTATACATGGTATGGTCCAAGAGGAATGGGCTTGACAAAGATGAGAACAGTCGTGTTCACACACTCATGAATATCAAAGAAGAGGCACCAATTAAGTCTTCTGGGAAATGTTCTGAACTGACAGTCAGTGAAGGAACAGCTGCAATCCCTGCACCTCGCATTCTGCTTAGCCCAGCACGATAGCCTTCACTGAGAGTGTGCTCAGAGATAAGCCTATATGGAGTGTTTGGTGCCAGAGTATCTAAGACCTTGGCCTATCCCTGCCCGGGATAGGGTGGCAAAGACAGCAATGTAGCCTGCATGGGAGGAGCTGAGGCCGCTCCAGGGCTGGTGTTGGGCACCTGCAGAAAATATCCTGCTGCTGGCAGGGCTTGACAACCTGCTCCCCTTTTATTCACTCTAAGGCCCAGGACAGACATAGGTAACTCTTTTTTTTTTTTTTTTGGAGATGGAGTTTCGCTCTTGTGACCCAGGCTAGAGTGCAATGGCGGGATCTCCGCTTACCGCAACCTCCGCCTCCTGGGTTCAGGCAATTCTCCTGCCTCAGCCTCCTGAGTAGCTGGGATTACAGGCACGTGCCACCATGCCCAGCTAATGTTTTGTATTTTTAGTGGAGATGGGGTTTCACCATGTTGACCAGGATGGTCTCGATCTCTTGACCTCGTGATCCACCCGCCTCGGCCTCCCAAAGTGCTGGGATTACAGGCGTGAGCCACCGCGCCCAGCCAGACATAGGTATCTCTTAAAGGCCCCTCCAGCTCAAAGGTTTAAAATCATCTCCTAATCCTTGATCTTGTAAAGAGGGATTGTCATTAGCTACCTGAGGGGATGGGCCTAGAATAGCCGGATGAGTGCTCAGTGGAAACCACTTCCCCCTCACAAAGCCATGTGAGGCAAGCAGCCCCGCCTCCATTTCACGGAAGAAAGTAACTCAGAGAGATGAACTGATGAGCCCTCATCATATAGCTTGTAAATGGTACAGCAGGGAATCCACAGCTCTGGAGGCCAGGTTTCTACAAGGAGCTCCGAGGGAGGCCTGGCAGGGAAAGACAAGTCATACAAGAGCAGGTGACGGCCTGGCCTCCCATTCAGCTGTGCAGGCGGACCCCTGTACTAAAACCTTGCAGGGGCTGAAATTCACCGGGGGTTCTGCTCCCCACACCATGCGCCCCAGCAAGGCGCTGGGCCCTCCAGGGAAGACTCTAATATGCACAGAACAGCACTGGGGCTAGGGCTGCCCTGCTTGTGTGAGTGCAGGTAGTGAAGTCAGGTGTGGGGAGGGATAGCAGATCCACTCTTCCTGGATGATGCTGGCAGCATTATGGGCCGGCCTGATGACTACTCCCTTCATACTGTAGGTTTTGCTGTTGTTGCTTTGAGTGTCCTTTCCTCTTCAGCCACTCCTCTGCATCATTGAACACCTTTGTGAAGTCACTCAGACGGACATTTACCCAGTAAATGTTTTTCCAAGACCAGGGCAAGAGAGGAAAAATGGAGGATGAGAAACAAGAGCATATGGATGCTTTCAATCAAATTCATCTCCTAGGCCGGGCGCGGTGGCTCACGCCTGTAATCCCAGCACTTTGGGAGGCCGAGGCGGGTGGATCACGAGGTCAAGAGATCGAGACCATCCTGGTCAACATGGTGAAACCCCGTCTCTACTAAAAATACGAAAAATTAGCTGGGCATGGTGGCCCGTGCCTGTGATCCCAGCTACTCAGGAGGCTGAGGCAGGAGAATTGCCTGAGCCCAGGAGGCAGAGGTTGCGGTGAGCCGAGATCGTGCCATTGCACTCCAGCCTGGGTAACAAGAGTGAAACTCTGCCTCAAACAAAAACAAAAACAAAAACATCTCCTAATGTAATTAACCCTGATTTAATTAATTGTATCTCCTGATTTAAAAAGGGTATCAATGTTCCAATTTGCAACATTTAAAAAACTGATGCACACAAAATGTAGTGTTGGCCCATTTCCAAAGATCACAGCAGAATGGGGTTTTAGGAAAGAAAAACAAGCACGTATTTGGAATGTTCTGGGCCCAGGAGTAAGCTAGCACTCGAACTGAAGACAGAACAATTAGTGATGGATGTGCTCCAATTCACTGAATTCGTCAAAATCATAAAACCCTCATCAACGTGGGGTACAAATACAGTTCTGTCTCTTCTTTTTCAATCCCTTTCGCATCTACCTCGTCAACAGTAAACCCCAGGCCCTCTTCTTTGCCTCCATCCTTACTCTGAATTGTCTGTGAGTTCAGGGACTTACAGTTTCAAGATACCAGGCCTGGAGCCTGACCAGTGAACTAAACATCCACTCCAGGCCCAGCCAACCCCAGGGAAGAAGCCTAGGGGTAGAGGGAGGAAAAATGAGTCCAACTCAGGCCGGTGGCCATGGTGAGCTGCGGGTAGGGGGCTCAGAGTGGTGCGCCTCTAGCATTGTGCCTGGCACAAGAACGACAATTTATTTTCTGAATAAATACCTGGAATTACTTGATTCATCTCTGGGAACGTGGAGTTTGCCCCAGCAAACTCTTGGTCCACAGGTCCTAGCTTCCTTATCTCCCCCCGTGATCGGCCTCCTTCAGTGAAGTCAAGAGGAACAGCAATTAACCCCTGCGCTGCTGTGGTGTCCCCAGGGCCAGGTGCCACGTGAGAGGCTCCGGGCTGGAGCGAGCACCTGAGGGCCCCGCGCTCTGGGCAGGGTGGAGGGATAGCGACCTGGGGCACCCGCTGCGTGCAAGCCCGGCTGGGGCGGCTGCCAGCCACCGGGGAGAGGTGCTGCTGGCTAGAGCCAGAGGGGATCCCCCGCAAGAAATATATCGCTTGCTGACACTTTTACGACCCGGGCCGGCTTACAGGACACAGACCGGTGCACAGCTCCGCTCTCCCCTGCCCAGCTTGACATCACATGCTCTCCCCGGGGCTGCCACTTGGAGTCAGGAAAGCCTATATATTTCCCTCCTCAGATAGGCCTAGTGGCTCTCGTCAGGTGCAGAAAGCCAATAAATCACCAGCGAAGTCTCGGTGTATCTATCGGTCAGGAGCTTGTCATCCTCCAGCCTTGATCCACATGAAAGCTGGGAGCAGGAGGGACGGGGGGCGGGCGGGGCGCGGGCACCTGGCGCGGGCACCTGGCGCGGAGCTGGCGGGAGGGCTGGGAATCTGCAAACGTTCGCAGTTCGGGTGGACTGCGGGGGGAGTTGACACCCCCCCACCCCCACCGCCTGCGCTTCCTTTCACTTTGAAGTTCTGTGGCTCCGCACTGGAGCTGGGAGGCCAGTCCTCCAGCCTGGGGCTTTCAATATTCACATCACGTCCTCTTTGCGGCTACAGCGGAAGTTCAGGCGACCTCCCCGCAACACAAGGTGGGGTGGGGGGTTTCGAACCACAGTGCTGCGTCTCGAATCGCCAGGCGTGACCAAGTAGTTGAGACATGACTGGGATCTAGGGTGCAGAAGGGCCCTCTTGGGTAAGGTAAGTTCCTTTCCAGTTCTCAGTGTCTTCCAGATAGCAGTATAGTATCTGTGGAATCCGATGGACCTTGGTTCTAATCCCACCTCTGCCACATTCACCTTTTGGACTTTATTACGTTTTCTTACACTCTGCACTTTCAATTTCCCCATGTCTAAATGGGAATACAAGCCCTTAGTTCACAGAATTGATGTGGAATTTTTTTTTTTTTTTTTTTTTTTTTTTTTTTTTTTTTTTGGGACGGAGTTTCTCTCTTGTTACCCAGGCTGGAGTGCAATGGCGCGATCTCGGCTCACCGCAACCTCTGCCTCCTGGATTCAGGCAATTCTCCTGCCTCAGCCTCCAGAGTAGCTGGGATTACAGGCACGCGCCACCATGCCCAGCTAATTTTTTGTATTTTTAGTAGAAACGGGGTTTCACCATGTTGACCAGGATGGTCTCGATCTCTCGACCTCGTGATCCACCCGCCTCGGCCTCCCAAAGTGCTGGGATAACAGGCTTGAGCCACCGCGCCCGGCTAAGAAACAGTTTTTTAAATAATCTCCCATGTGAAAGCCATGGAGAACTTACCCTCTCACCTCTCTGCCTTCAGTTTCTTCAGCTGTAAAACGAGGGGCAGGAATACCAGTGTTTTTCGATTGGGGGCCATCAGAATCTGGGATCAGGGATGTCCTGCACATTGAACAATCTTTAGCATTCGAAGCCTCAGACATTAAATGCCAGCAGACCCACCAGGCATTGTGGCAATCAAAATGGTCCACACGTTTCCAAAACCCTTGAGCTGAGAACCACTGGATGATCCTGTTCCCTTTCTAGCTTTAATATTGTATCAGTTGAAGAGTCCTGGTTCAGGTACTAACCAAGTACCTCTGCTGTGACTTTGGCTAAGCTCGTTAACCTTCTTCTTTTTATTAAATCTCCGTATCATGAGAATAATCAAACTTGTCCCATACTGTCGATATTACAGAGCGGTTGTAAAGATATGATGACGAGAAATAAAAGTGAATGTGGAAACATGAATCTCTAAGGTAAGGTACCATTATTATTATGCAAAATGTTTTTTTTTTTAAAATAATTTTTATTGTGTGAAAATAAATAATTACCCTTAAATTTTAAGAAATAATTACAATACCCTTTAAATCGATTTCCCTTATTCAGAAAAAAGAAAACAGAGTAAAAGGGTCAATGATTTATCCAAGGCTGTGAAGCTAGAATTTGAACTCAGACTGTCTGACCACAAAACCTATATGCTAAGTAGTGTCCTCTATTTCTTGTTCATGTGGGTCAGAAAGGGTTTGTCCCCAGATCGGTGGACTTTCTGACAATGAATGAGTTATATAGGAAGCTAACTATTGGATTGTTGCTTATCGGGGCATTCTCTCGGGGGGAGCTAGTGATCTGAAGAAGGGCTCTCATTTTTGAAGTGGGGTGGGCCTCACTCTGTTGCCTGGGCTAGGGTGCAGTGGTATGATCAGAGTTTACTGCAGCCTCCAACTCTGGGCCTCAAGTGATCCTCCTGCCTAAGCTTCCTGAGTATCTGGGACTAGAGATACACACCACCATATGCCTGGCTAATTTATTTCTAATTTTTTTAGAGAGGGAGTCTCACTATGTTGTCTAGGCTGGTCTTAAACTCCTGGCCTCAAGTGATCCTCTCACCTCAGCCTCCCAAGTAGCTGGACACCCAGCTGAGAAAGGCTCGAAGCCACTCTGCTCAATTGCCTGCCTTAATGTGACTCTCATTTTTTTTTTTTTTTGTCTTTTGTGCCTTCTCCACTTCCTCTGTGAAAAATGAAACCTTCTTAAGGTAATTTAAATATTTTTATATCCCATTACTTGCACACAACTCTTTGTTTCTGCGATCTATTCTAAACACACACACACACACACACACCCGTAGAACCAAGGTTGCCAGATTTACCAAATAAAAATAAAATATTCCCAGTCAAAATTGAATTTCATATAAACAATACACTTTCTAGTATTTCTCAAATATTGCATGAGACATACTTACATTAACAATTACTCATTTTATCAGAAATTCAAATTTAATTGGGTGTCCTGGATCGTATTTGACAACTCTAGTCTTATTTATATTCCAGTCGTTCCCAGCCTTGTTCTGCCTCTCAGACAGACAGCCAGAGAGGAGTAGAGCTCTGTATGAGACATGGCAGAGACCTCCAGAACACAGACGCCTCTGTCCTAAGGGCATTTTCAGTCTAGCTGAGAATGTAGTGTAGAAGTCACAAGAGGCAGCCACTCGACACTTGACTTGCATCTCATGCCAGCACCCACTGAGAGTCTCGCTGAGTCCCTTCCTCTCCTGCTACCCACATCCACTCAGTCCCTTACTCGCCTCTCCCTTCCACATCCACTCGGTCCCTTACTCGCCTCTCCCTTCCACGTCCACATCCACTCGGACTCTTACTCGCCTCTCCCTTCCACATCCACTCGGTCCCTTACTCGCCTCTCCCTTCCACGTCCACATCCACTCGGACTGTTACTCGCCTCCCACTTCCACGTCCTCTCAGATGTCTTCTCTTCTGCATCTCCATTTTGGTCCATTTCCTCAACAATTTGCATCTGAGGGACTGCAACTACCTCCTAACTTGGCTTCCTATTTCTATTCCTGATCTTGAGTGTTCTCTACCCTCCACGTGGGCACCCGTCAGATTTTGCTTTCTTTTAAAATATCATGCTTTCTCTGATGAGTGTTACCATCTACGTTCATTACAGAAATATTCTCATAGGAATATTATAGAAAATTCCCTTTGGAATTTGGGAAAAAAATTTGCCAAGTTCTCATTTTCTACACCAGAAAAACGCAAGCTTCGAGATCTGGCCTTTCCTGACCATCCTGGCTCTTCCTGACACAACACAGCTTACAGCTCACAGTCTGTCTACACAACCACGTTCCAGTTGTCTAAATAACAAGCCATGCTTTTTGCCTAGGAGGCCTTTGCAAAGCCTTTTTCTTCTTCTCCCTGGAAGTGGCTTCTTCCATTAATTACACTCAGTACCCAGTTCCAATGGCATTTCCCTGAACTTGGCTTCCTGAAACCGACTTAAAAATAATCTTAGTCCTCCTACAGTCATCTGAGCTTACACAGTCCTTATAAATACCTTTCTTAAAAATATTTTAAAAAGTCATAATTATTTATTTACACATATATTATCCCATCTAAATTTAAGATCCTTAAGGATAGACACCATGTATCTCTCAAGCCTAGCAAAATGCTTCATGCAATTAGGAGCTCAGTAAGATGTTTGTTAATCATTAAGTGACTTAATTAATGGGACCATTTCTTTTCCTGTGTGTTTTATGCATTTCACGGATGGCCTCACACTAATTGTTCTGTCAATGAAATGCTGGTTTAAATGCTGCTGTAATTTAACACTTGACAATCCAATTAGATTACAAATATCTGTGATCCTCCCTAGTGTAACTTTCAGGGCTAGCCATAAATAACTGTTGAATGGTTGAATTATCTTCCTGCAGACCTAGAGGATGGTAATAGGTCCCAGATAAAGATTCAGGGACTTGGGTTCTAGTCTCTCCTTTTTCAGGATGAGTTAATTACCATAGCTCTCTGGGTCTTGCTTTCCTTGCCTCTAAAATGTGAGGGTGAGTCCTCTGAATTTTTAAAGGGCAATGAATTTATAAATAATCTCATCAGCTGTGACTTGTTAATAAGCTGCACCTTCTCTGTTCCTGGTGGATAAAAGGAACTAATGTTTGTATGTTTGTTGTGTACCTGATATGTGCTATTCAGCCCCCATCCTAGGAACTTTCCGTGTTTCCGTATTCAAGACAGGAGGAAAGCATTATGTGGCACACGTGACATCTGCAAATCAGTGCATATTCTTCTGCACCCTCGTCTACTCCTGTGTGTTGAATATTAAATATTGAGTTAATGAATTCACCGAATGGGTTGATTAAAATGGATGGCCTTTCCCGATGTGGGTGGGCCTCATGCAATCAGCTGAAGGCTGAAAAGAACAAAAAGGCTTACCCTCATGTGAGTAAGGGGGAACTCCTTCTGCCTGAGCTCTTGAGCTGGGCCATTGGTCTTTTCCTAACTATGGACTAAATTGAGGTCTTCATGGGTCTTAAGCCTTCAGACTGAATTATACCATTGGTTTTCCTGGGTCTCCAGCTTGCCGACTGCAGATCCTGGGACTCCTCAGCTTCCATAGTTGCATGAATCAATTACTTTAATAAATCTCTCTCTCTCTCTCTCTCTCTCTCTCTTTCTCTTTCAATCTGTGTGTGTGCACGCGCGCGCACACACACACACACACACAATCTTGTTGGTTCTCTTTCTATGGAGAACCCTGATTAATACAACCTGTCAGGCAATGATCAGCCAGCCAGATGTCAAGGGCTCTTGCCAACTTTAATAGCCTGGGAGAGGAATTCAAAGCCTGCTCTGCTTCTGCCCCATCCATCTCCTTGGATGACCTCAGCAGGGCCAGCCTTGGACTTCAGTTTGAAACTCCCTCTCCCTTGCCATCTACTCTCTGTAGATATTTCCCCCTGCTAACTGTTTAATATCCTTCCATTCTGATTTAGAAACTTCTTGCAGAAAAGGGAGCTACCTCAGGTTTCCTCGCTATTATAACCAATATATCATCATAGATGATAATAACTGCACTATAATGTTAGTGCTGACAGCTAACGTTCATTAACTAAGTGCTGTAAATGAGTGAACTCATCTGCTCTCACAACAACTCTGTGTAGTAACTACTGTCAGCCGCATTTTATAGGTGATAAATTTCAAGCACACAGAAGTTGATTGCCTTTCCCAAGATTCAATAGCAAGTGACAGAGCTGGGTGTGAATTCAGTGAACCTGATTCTAATCTTGGGCTCTTGAACAGATCATCTTTAATGTCTCATTTCACACTGGTATTCCCCAAGTCTCTAAAATCATTCATACAAAGGCATGAGTTGCCTGCCTCTACAACTCTGTGTCAGGCCCCAGGTTTCTAGGCCTGCACTGCTTCTAGAAAGGATCAGAGGTTACGTAAGCATGTGGGAGCAGAAAGAGACTGGGTCCAAGAGCCACAAAGCTTAAAACTGAGCCTCCACTACATGGTATGCCATCTCTGGGTACCTAGGCTCCTAAACTCTGAGTCTCAGTGTTCTCTTCTCTTAAATGGTACTAATCATGATCATGCCTGCTTCTCATAACCCACAGCACTATTCTAAAGATCGGAAGATCAAGGGCATGTGAGAGTGCTTTGTAAATTGCAAAGTGCCATACAAATATGAGTTATTATTGTTTCCAGCTGGAGTTGTCTGGGCCTACTTCAATGAGGGCATTATAAATGATTGATAAAACTTTATGTGGTATTTGTGCTTCAAGGGGGAACAAGTCTTAAGCCAAATGGCTAAAACTCTGCTATGGAATGTTGGTTGCAGCACCCTAGACAGAAAGATTTGGGCATATGAATAGGGATTGGGCCCAGATCCAGGATACCAGTCAGCTTAACTTAGATTCCAGGGTACAACGTGCTGTAAAATGTTGATTGCTATTTAGTTATTCACTGAACAGATCACAGAAAGTAATAATAGAAAATGTGTATTTGAGTGCTTACCCTGTATCACACATTGTTCTAAGCATTTTGTATGTACATGTTATTTAACCCTAACAGCAATCCAGTGACATAAATATGTCTATAGAGAATATGACGATTCCCATTTTCCAAATGAAGAAAATAAGGCTCAGAGAAGTTAGGAAACTTTTCCAGAGTCACACAGCTAATAAGCAGTGGTAAAGCTTGGATTTGAACTTCGTCATTCTGACCCTAGAGCCAGAAGGAAGAAAGGATGAAAGGAGGGAGGAGAAAAGAAAAGAAGGGGAAGGAAAGGGAAGAGAAGGAAAAAGGAAGGAAGGAAGGAAAGGAGGGAGGAAAAGAGGCAGGGAGGGAAGGAGGGAGAGAAGAGGGAGGGAGTGGGGGTGGGGCGCGGTGGCTCACGCCTGTAATCCCAGCACTTTGGGAGGCCGAGGCGGGTGGATCACGAGGTCGAGAGATCGAGACCATCCTGGTCAACATGGTGAAACCCCGTCTCTACTAAAAATACAAAAAATTAGCTGGGCATGGTGGCGTGCCTGTAATCCCAGCTACTCAGGAGGCTGAGGCAGGAGAATTGCCTGAACCCAGGAGGCGGAGGTTGCGGTGAGCCGAGATCGCGCCATTGCACTCCAGCCTGGGTAACAAGAGTGAGACTCTGTCTCAGAAAGAAAAAGAAAAAGAAAAAGAAGAGGAAGGGAGGGAAGGAAGGGAGGGAGGGAGGAAGGGAGGGAGGGAGGGAAGGAGGGAGAGAAGAGGGAGGGAGGGAAGGGAGGAAGGAAGGAAAGAAGGAAGAAAGGAAGGAAGGAAGGGAGGGAGGGAGAGGTCAGACAGCAGGCTGGAGGTGTAAGTAGGGTCCAGGACATGTGTACCAGGATGCCTTTGTGACAAGCCAAAAAGCTCAGGCTTTATTTTGTAGGTGACAGAGACTCACAAGTGGTTTTCACCACGGTCAGACTTGTAATTTAGACGTCTTCTCTGACTAGAGTGGGGACTGTGGATTTGACAGGTGGAGGGCAGGGTGAGAGAGAGAAGAATGGTCAAAATTCGATTCCACTCACCCAGGTAAATTTTTACAGAGCCGAGGGGCTATTTATGAGGTATTTTCAGAAACATTTAGTGATTCACTGAAGTCGGGTGGCAATGGAAGTTTTCTGAGTTGATTCCTGTTTCTTAGTTCAGCAACGAGAGACTGATGTGCTGCTAACAGAGGCTGGGAACACGGGAGAGGAGCAGTTCTGGGAAGTGGATTTGTCAGAAGCAGACGAGAACAATAAACACAAATTCTGGGAAGCAGTGAGGGATAGAGATGGTTATTCGTTTGGTGAAAAAAATTGTTTATTAGATGTTGACATAAGGCTAGGTACTAAGCTTGGAAGTCAGGAAAAGACAGGTCATGTTCCAAGAACAGACTATCCCCACATCCCAGTAACTTAATGCAAAAACAGTGTTTATTTCTTAACTCGTATTGTCAAGTAGGTGTTATTGAGGGAATCTGTTCCCCATCATTACTTAGGGACTCAAGTTAACAAGGTTGCATTGTCCTGTAACTTCAGTGTCTAAAGCATGACTGCTCTCAGTGACTTGGGAAAGAGAAGAGAAAGACTAAAGAATCACACCATGGAATATTATGCGGCCATCAAAAACGATGAGTTTGTGTCCTTTGTAGGGACATGGATGAACCTGGAAACCATCATTCTCCGCAAACTGACACAAGAACAGAAAATCAAACACCGCATGTTCTCACTCATAGGCAGGTGTTGAACAATGAGAACACATCGACACAGGGAAGGTAGCATCACACACTGCGGTCTGTTGGGGGGAAATGGGGGAGGGACGGGGGGTGGGGAGTTGGGGAGAGATAGCATGGGGAGAAATGTCAGATATAGGTGATGGGGAGGAAGGCAGCAAACCACACTGCCATGTGTGTACCTATGCAACAATCTTGCATGTTCTTCACATGTACCCCAAAACCTAAAATGCAATAAAATAAAATTAAATTAAAAAAAAAAAAGAATCAGACCTATACCTTTTACTGCCTCAGCCTGGAGGTGACACTGACCATGTCTGCTCACATTTCATTGACAGAGCTGATTTTATGGCCCTACCTAACTGCAAGGGCTGAGAACTGTAGAGGTGTGAATGTTACCTGTAGTGAGCAGTATCATCTCTGCTGCGTGTCATCAGCATAAGGGAGGTGATTAAATCTGGGAGAAAAAGGACAGGCTTAATCAAGGAAAGCCCACAGAGTGAAAAGAGAATGAGTGGTCAAGGATAAAACCCAGGAAGTCACCTTCTATAAGTAAAATAAGGAGGAGAGGAGCCCAGGGATTATATTGAAAAGTGACATGAAAAGAGTTAAGGACTCCCAAATGCCCATCAATGATCGACTGGACAAAGAAAATGTGGCACATATACACCATGGAATACTATGCAGCTACAAAAAATGATGAGTTTGTTTCCTTTGTAGGGACATGGATGAACCTGGAAACCATCATTCTCAGCAAACTGACACAAGAACAGAAAATCAAACAGCGAATGTTCTCACTCATAGATGGGTGTTGAACAATGAGAACACATGGACACAGGAAGGGGAGCATCACACACTGGGGGCAGTTGGGGGTGTAGGGGAGGGACAGCAGGGGCTGGGGAGGGTCAGGAGGGTGGGGAGGGATAACATGGGGAGAAATGCTGTATATGGTATACACCTAAAGTAAAATTTAAATAAAAATAAAGAAAAGAAAAGAGTTAAGAACTATGAGTCAGTAGTGTCACTCGGGCCAAGGAAGCAGGTCTATACAGAGGTACAGAGCAGCAGATGCAGTCTGGATGAGCAGTAGGATAAAGACTGAAGTCTCCACTGCCTTTGGCCATTGAGAGGGGGATGGAGAATGTCCTCATAGATGTGTCTTTTGGCAGTGAATATTCACCCAGATCTTTGTTCTAGAAAAAACAAAACAAAAAACGGTCACTTCCAGAGCTGTATGAGACAGGGTTGTGTTCCTGAGGCCATAGCACCCAGAAGCCTTCCGAAAGGGATAGTGGCAGCTGGGTTGGGCGCAGTGGCTCACACCTGTAATCTTACCACTTTGGGAAGCCGATGCGGGCAGATCACAAGGTCAAGAGATCGAAGCCATCCTGGCCAACATGGTGAAACCCCACCTCTACCAAAAATAGAAAAATTAGCTGAGCGTGGTGGCATGAGCCCGTAATCCCGGATATTTGGGAGACTAGGCAGGAGAATCGCTTGAACCCAGGAGACTGTGGTTGCAGTGAGCCAAGATTGTGCCATTGGACTCCAGCCTGGATGACAGAGTGAGCGAGACTGTGTCTCAAAAAAAAAAAAAAAAAAAAAAAAAAAGTGATGGTGGCAGTTCAAATAGGTAGTCCATTTTTAGCTTACAATATAATTTGAAATCTTTAATAAATTTTCAATTGATGATTAGCTAACTGGGCGAGATAAGACCTGTAAAAGTACAGACCCTGATAATTGAAATAAACTCTAAGCTGTGTAAACTGAAATGAAAAGCGGTGTTTACCTATTATTCATTAGTATTCTTACAGAATGGCAATGTCGTAGCTTGGGAAGTTTACCTAAAGTGCGGTTATCATTACATTTGATCTTAGCCAAAAGGCCGAGAAGCATTTAAAGTGCAGTTACGATTAACTAATAAAATTCCTTAGATTGGATTAAGAATTGCATTTGCGGTTTCTTCATCCAAAAGAAGAAAGTGTTGTTATTTCCTTTTTGTATTTTCACTTGAAAAAAACTGACTTACGGAGAAGAGGGACTAGCCGATGGTATTTTGACCATACAGCTGTTGAGCACTTCTGAGGAAAAGGAATAGGCAAGAGACATTTGTTGAGTACCTATTACACGCCCGGCAATTCCCATACATATTCTACTAAATCTTCACAACCACCCAGTGAAAGAGATCTCTCTTATCCTCATGTTATGGACATGGCAAAATTGAAGAGAAGGTGCGAGTTTGCAGACTCCAGGGGCTCCATTCCGTTTGATCTCAGCTAAGCCGACTCCGAGGTGAGCCCCTGTTTCTGCTTCTCCCGGGACCCTGGGATTCTCCCCGTTTCCCATGGGTCTGGCGCTGTGAGCATGCAGATGAAAGGCGTTGTGGGTCTGGGAACTACCTCTCTACCTTCAGAGGAACTGACTCTCAGCTTTCAGCCATATGCACGAGAGAGAGGGGCTGCTTCCACCTGCCGACCTGTCAGGCCTCCTCTCTCCTAGGCTTCTTCCCTCTCTCCCGGGAGTTTCTTCAATAAAACATCTCACTCTCCGGAAAGGCGTCTCCCCTGAGTGGCTGAGGAGGGCCCCATATGGTTCCATTTAGCTCTCTGGGGAGGAGGAGGAAGCATCCTCCCATCACATCACTTTCCCAGCGAGCGGCATCTGTTTCCTCTCCCCCCACCAAAAGATACAGAAATAAATGCTGGTTGGTCTCCCGTCTCAGGAGTTCCACGCCCCACGTTCTGCCCGGGACGTCCCCACTCCCCTGCCCTCCTCCTCCGTTCTTGAACTCCTGACTCCCAGAAATACGGACGAGAGGGCGAGTGTGGCGCCCCTTGTGGCCATGCGGTGAAGCTTCACCTTTCGCAGTCGCCTTCTTCAGCAGCAGAGACGTTCTGCCCTTTCCAGAGGGCATCTGCTATTCATCCGCAAGACCCCCCGTGAGAAGCAGGACCTGCCCTGCCCTACGCTCCCCCGGACAAGCCAAGACACAGGCGGCAAGCCTACACATGGGGAAGGACAGCTCAGACTTTTCAGATCCTACAGAAAGGAAGTTTATCTTCTGGCCAGCCTCCCTTTCCAGAATCTTCTCTTCCCCCTCCAGTGCCCGTGTAGGTCCTCTCCTTGGACCTATTGTTCTCTTCCATGGAGGCTCCGTGACCCCATTAGAGGAATGACATCTGGGAGGCTTGAGAAAACACCAGTTGCTGGGCTCCAACCTTGGAGTTTATGATTTGCCTTTCACTGAGAATGTGCATCCCAGTCCACTGCCTTTGGTTTTTTGCAATCCTAGATGCAAATTTGAACTACTGCCTTTAAAAACATGTAGCATGTGTGCCCCAGACCAATTAGCACATTGATAACTTTAAAAAATACTCCCAGGTGCTTCTAAAGTGCTATGGGAGCCAAGAACCTCTGTATATTCAAACCAGCTCTTCACCTTCCAGAGGTATTTAGACCTGAATAGTGGATTTGAGAAACTTTCCCTCCTAACCCTTCAGGCTACTAAGAAACATATTTAAAATTTTTTTTTAAATTTATTTTTATTTTTTTATTTTTATTTATTTATTTTTTGAGACGGAGTTTCGCACTTCTTACCCAGGCTGGAGTGCAATGGCGCATCTCAGCTCACCGCAACATCCGCCTCCTGGATTCAGGCAATTCTCCTGCCTCAGCCTCCTGAGTAGCTGGGACTACAGGCACGCGCCACCATGCCCAGCTAAGTTTTTGTATTTTTAGTAGAGATGGGGTTTCACCACGTTGACCAGGATGGTCTCGATCTCTTGACCTCGTGATCCACCTGCCTCGGCCTCCCAAAGTGCTGGGATTATAGGCGTGAGCCACCGCGCCTGGCCTTAAATTTATTTTTTAAAGAGATGGGGTTTCACCATGTTGTCCAGGCTAGTCTTGAACTCCTGACCTCAGGTGATACACCCACCTCAGCCTCCCAAAGTGCTGGGATTACAGGCGTGAGCCACCTCGCCCTGCCTGAAACACATTTTTTAAGTTAAAAATTTTAGACACATGCACATATTGAGGGACAAGGTTGATATTTTCTCGAAAGAGATCAGCCTTCCTGGAACACCTCATGTTATCCTGCCAGCCTAAACTGCCAGAATAATGCACTGGTAACTGGCATGGAGATCTGGAGACAGAGTTAAGTTCTAGCTCCACCTCTTAGTCCCATGTGACTTGGGCTACCCATTTAACTTCTCTAAGTCTTAGTTTTCACATCTGTGACATGGGGACAATAAGCACACTTATTATATATAAGGTCGGTATGAGGAATTAAACAATTCAGCCCCTCACACATAGTTAGAGTTCTATAAAACTCAATTTTATTAAAAAATTGTATTACAGTTTTTAATATCTGTAATATATTACGGATATTAAATTATCATTATTGTTCTTCTTGTGACTCTTTGGACCAGCCATTGAAAGAGCTAACACATTCTTATCCTGATTCCAAGCTTACGGGGCCTTCCTCTGTAAGTTGTGGAGAAACAGACCAGCTATCTGAGAACGTTCTTAAGTCCAGTTTCAACTCTACAGTTTGTTACTGGTCTGTGATTTACCCCAACCACCATACTTGCCAGAATATCTACCAAAATCCTCTCCTTCATCTAACCTAACACAGGATCTTAACGCCTTAACCTACCCCCACATCCTGCTGACTGTAGGAATGGCATCTCCAACTACCATTGACTCAGTTGCCCAAACTAAAACCGGAGAGCATCCTAGAGTCTCTCCCTCTTGTTCTCTGCCCGCCACCATTACCAAGGAACAAGACAAAAAAACAAAACATGAGCAACCAATTCTTCTAATTTTTAAATCCATCTTATATATGTCCCCTGTGCCGCTGCCCTCATTCAGATGCTCCTGTTTGGATTATTTTAGCTGTCTCTTACTTGTCTTTATCTCTTATTCTTTTTTTTTTTTTTTTGAGACGGAGTTTTGCTCTTGTTACCCAGGCTGGAGTGCAATGGCGCAATCTCGGCTCACCGCAACCTCCGCCTCCTGGGTTCAAGCAATTCTCCTGCCTCAGCCTCCTGAGTAGCTGGGATTACAGGCACGCACCACCATGCCCAGCTAATTTTTTGTATTTTTAGTAGAGGCAGGGTTTCACCATGTTGACCAGGATGGTCTCGATCTCTCGACCTCGTGATCCACCCGCCTCAGCTTCCCAAAGTGCTGGGATTACAGGCTTGAGCCACCGCGCCCGGCCTTTATCTCTTATTCTGAATTCCCCTGCCTTATGTACCATGTCACTACCAGGGAGATATAAATATAATTGTGTTGCTCTTCTGCTCAGAACTCCTCAGTAGTTTTCGTTCATTGGTCAGGTATTGAACTGTCTCTGCAAACACAGACACTGGCCGGAACAGGCGGACAACACAAACTCATGGCGTGGAATGTTGCTAAAACAACATGCAGTCACACTGTGACCTGTCCAGCTAGGCATGTTGCCTTTTAAAAACTCTGCAAACCAAACGAAACATCTCTTAGCCATTAAGCCTTCAGCCTACCAGTCTGAATCACCCCCGACCTACCGTGTAGATTCTGATTTCTTTGATGTGACCTGCAAGGCCTTTCTTGATACGACTCTCATTACCCATCTAGCCCCATACCAATCCCTCTGTTCTTGCACTTCATACGTGAGTAATCCTCAAGTTCTCAGAATCGATCATGTGTTCTTGCACCCTCAAGTTTTTCTTTCATTTCGTTTTTCTTTTCAGGCGACATCTGTTGCAGCCAGAAACCTTCATGTTTTTGCTCATGCTGTGCCTTCTACCTAGAATGCCCTTCTTCTTCTCGGTACCCTGGCCAAATCCAGTTAATACTTCAGTTCAGAGGTTAGTTATCCGTGGCTCCACTAGTCTAATACAGTTTTCACTCTCCTGCGCCTAATCCTTGAATCTGACACTGACCGTATTGCACTGAATCACTTATTTCCATGCTTATTTCCTCCACTAGTCTCATAAGCTCCTTAAAATCAGGGGCTGTTTTTTTACTTTAGTATCCTTAGTTCTTACCATAGTGCCGGGCATCACGTCTAATGAGTACAAGAATGGAGGAATGGGCTGGGCGAGGTGGCTCACGCTTGTCATCCCAGCACTTTGGGAAGCCAAGGTGGGCGGATCACTTGAGGTTGGAAGTTCGACACCAGCCTGAGAAACATGGAGAAACCCCATCTCTAAAAAAAAAAAAAAAAGAATGGAGGAATGGTAATAGGTAATATTTTGAGTGCTTCTTGAATTTCAGGCACTAACCTGAGTACTTTATCTACATTATTTGCTTTAAGCCCTTTATCAAGTAGCAAAAATGAGAAGGAGGAGACAAGTCTAGGATGTCTCCATGTAATGCATACCCGGGTTTTTCCTAAGTGCTCCCTACTCAACTGAAAATGATCTGAAATGTCTGCAAAGGCACTGTTCCTAATAGCAAAGACATGGAATCAACCCAAATGCCATCAATGATAGACTGGATAAAGAAAATGTGGTCCATATACACCATGGAATACTATGCAGACATAAAAAGGAATGAGATCGTGTCCTTTCAAGGACATGGCCAGAGCTAGAAGCCATTATCCTCAGCAAACTAACAAAGGATTAGAAGATCAAACACCGTCAGTTCTCACTCATAAATGGGAGCTGAACAATGAGAACGCATGGACACAGGGAGGGGAACAACACACGCTGGGGCCTGTCAGTGGGCAAGGGGAGGGAGAGCATCAGGATAAATAGCTAATGCATGTGGCACTTAATGCCTAGGTGGTGGGTTGATAGGTGCAGCAAACCACGTGGCCCATGTTTACCTATGTAACAAACTTGCACATCCTGCACACGTATCCCGGAACGTAAAATAAAATAAAATTTAAAAAAGAAAAAAAGATGTCTGCAAAGGTAGGGTTTGACCATCTGGGATGCTCCAGAGTGACTTCTACTTTACTATATATAGGAAAATTACTTTATTCCCTATAAGATAGTGGAACTCTGGAGGGCGAGGTCTACAGTTTTCATCCCAGAATTCTCCGCACCTAACTTCCTTCCTGGTACATAGTGAGACTTGTATAAATGTTAGATAAGTAAATGAATAAAAGTTCTGGTAGATCTCTTATTACACAAGTTTCTTAAGCTCTGAAATTCTGGCTATAGGTCTCTGGCAGACTTGGTAACTTCTTTTGACTTTTTGTTCAGAAACCATGCTGGGTACCTTTGGGTCCATAGGTTATATATTTTTGTATAACTGTATGTTGCCTCTGAGATAAAGAAAGAAAAAGAAAGATTGGGTAGAGAAATATAAAAGAAGGCAAAGAAAGTGATAGAGAATAAAAGTTAAAAAAATTTACAGCTATTACTAAATGTTTTTAGAGTATATCTTCAATGCATTTCATTTGCCACTTCAAAACAAAATTCTGCAATTAAGCTATATGGTCATTAGATGTCAGTAAAGTAATAATGTGTCTCATCATGTTCACCAAAGTCTTGAGTTTCAGGCTACAGCTTTAGGTTCAACCTCCTACAGAGATTTATAATCATGAAGTTCTGTTGTTATGGTGATGAAAAGCAAATCTTATTAAAGAATATAACGTTAAAGAAATAAAGTAAGAATCAAGACACATATTAAAGGAAAATATAAAAGCGTTCAAATTCTACAAATATCTAAATGTATTTCTTAACTATCATATAATAGTTAAAATTCCTAGTTCAAATTTCAACTGTTACACTCCTTTCAACAATTTTTTTTTTTTTTTTTTTTTTTTTTCTGAGATGGAGTTTTGCTCTTGTTGCCCGGGCTGGAGTGCAGTGGCACCATCTTGGCTTACTACAACCTCCACCTCCCAGGTTCAATCGATTCTCCTGCCTCAGCTTCCCGAGTAGCTGGGATTACAGGCATGCGCCACCATGCCCAGCTAATTTTGTATTTTTTAGTAGAGACGGGTTTCACCATGTTGGGCAAGCTGGTTTCGAACTCCTGACCTCAAGTGATCCACCCGCCTCAGCCTCCCAAAGTGCTGGGATTACAGGCATGAGCCACACCGCCCGGGCCCTTTCAACAATTTCTATCTAATATCAGAAATATTAAATTTGTTTGATTTATCTAAATACACTATTATCAATTCCTTCATTCCCACTTATCATCTCTGCTCCCCATTCTGCTCCTCTCTATGCAAAAATAGCCACATGTCCCTCAGATTTTGTTGTGGGAACTTTTGTGTAGGGTATGATTAATGTTTACTGCTATAGCTGATTCTTACGCAATTCATTGAGTGAATCTGTGTGTACCTCTAACTTTCATCTTTCTTAGACCAAAAAGAAAAAAAAAAGCTAATTGAGGTTTTGCAATTTCATCCCTCAGCGCTCTGATCTATCCTTAGGCTCCCTCTCTATCCTTCCCACAACCACTATGTTACATCAACATCTTCATGTTTTAATTTTTTTGAAGCTAAGTTTTACTCATCAGCCCTAGTTCAAGGATGACTTTAGTAATACCCTTGCAGCTGGAAGGGAGGTAATGGCCAAGATTTGACCTCCGAGTGAGACAACTGAGTTTGAACCCTGATTCCACCTCTTCTTTCTGCCTTTGGGAATGGCAAGCGTATCATTCAGAAGAGAAGAATTGATGCTGCAGAGCAAACAGCTACCGAAATGTCAGTGGCTTAAAACAAAAGTGTATTTCTCACTCACTCTGCATGTTCAAAACAGACTGGTGGAAATCTACTCATTGTAATCACTCAGGGACCCAGGCTGACGGAGGTTCCTTCCTCTGCATGGAGTAGGCTATCTTCAGAGTAATGCACAGCCATCTAAGTTGGTAATGAGCAGAGTCAGAGGGTCTTGAGTTGGTATTTTAGTGCTCTGGCCCACAACGTTTCTGCCCACAGCCTGTTGGCCAGAGCTAATTATAGGGCCATGCCTGACTTCAAGGGTGTGGGTTAAGTGTAGTCTCTACATTCTTCAAAGAGGGGAACTCAGAATAGGTAAACAGTAGAAAGATCTGCTCTAGACTGCCTTCACTCTCTAAATATTTAGTTCTGTCTTCATAACACATGCAGAGAAGACTCATCCCTTTCCCAACAAGATAACTTAAATATCCTGCAGAGTCAAGATGTTAAATTCAAAGTCTCAGATCTCTGAATGAAGCATCATGGCATCTTCATCACAGAATCTCACCTTGTGGTTTCTACATCAGGTCTGGATGTGGCAACTCTTTTTTTTTGAAACACAGTCTTGCTCTGGAGTGCAACGGCACCATCTCAGCTGACTGCAACCTCTGCCTCCCAGGCTCAAGCAATCTCCTGCCCTGGCCTCCCGAGTATCTGGGACCACAGGTGTGCATCACCACGCCTGGCTAATTTTTGTATTTTTTCTTTAGAGGAGATGTGGTTTCACCATGTTGGCCAGGCTGGTCTCGAAATCCTGACCTCAGGTGGTCCAACTGCCTCGGCCTCCCAAGGTGCTGTGATTACAGGTGTGAGTCACCACACCTGGCACAACTCTTGATCTTTCTTTTTTTTTTTTCTTTTTTTTCTTTTTTTTTTTTTTTGAGACAGAGTTTCGCTCTTGTTACCCAGGCTGGAGTGCAATGCTGCGATCTTGGCTCACCACAACCTCTGCCTCCTGGGTTCAGGCAATTCTCCTGCCTCAGCCTCCTGAGTAGCTGGGATTACAGGCACGTGCCACCATGCCCAGCTAATTTTTTTTTTTAGTACAGACGGGGTTTCACCATGTTGGCCAGGATGGTCTCGATCTCTTGACCTCATGATCCACCCGCCTCGGCCTCCCAAAGTGTTGGGATTACAGGCTTGAGCCACTGTGCCCGGCCTCTTTTTTTTTTAAAGATAGGGTTTCACCATGTTGGTCAGGCTGGTCTTGAACTCACAACCTCAGGTGATCCACCTGCCTTGGCCTCCGAAGTGCTTGGATTACAGGCATGAGCCACCATGCCCGGCACAACTCTTGATCTTAAGAGCTATGAACTAAAAAGACAAGTGGTCTGCATCCTCCCGTCTCCTCCACCCAGTACACAGTGATAGGAGAGGAACATGACAATCACGGTAACACCTGTTCAGAAATGGGAAGAACGGGAGATGTGAGTGTCCTGTGGAAGTTCTGGCTCCCGCTGCGCTGACTTCTGAGGCCCTCTCCTTGGAGCGGAAACATATTTTGATTGATCTCCGATTCTTTGGGTTAGAGGAGCTCCTGGTTCCTTTCTTCTCCATCACGGTTGGTCTACTCCATGGGAGCTTCTTTATTTTTCTTTGTCCCTCTTGACTACGTCTAAAATAGGCGTGGGTGAATACAATTTCTTAGGGCATACAGCATCGATTCTACTCTACTTCCTTCCCTGAATGATTGGAAGTCAGGGTCTCAGCAATCACTGCCCTTTTAGCCAAGGCCCGTGGCTTCTTTGGCTGCATGCCTCTCTGAAGAATTCAGTGGGCTGAGCCTCCCTATGCATTATCAGTCAGCTTTAAGTGCCACTAACCATTCCTGTCCCGACCTGCAGGACAACAACAGGCGCTCCAAGGGAGGGAGTGGGGATGGATGGGCAGGAGATGTGAAGAATGGAGACAAGATAGGAGTCTGATGAAGTCACGTTTATTGTTGCTGAGCTCACAGCTTAAATAGGCTCAGGCAGAGAGGTGGGGCAAAGGAAGCTTGCAGTTGGGAAATTCCGGCCTTTCATAAGTTTCAAAACGGAAACTTACCAGCCGGAAACAGAAACTGAAACATTACTGAAACTTGTTGGGGGGGGGGAACAAAGACTGAAACTTGTCAACAGGAAGCATTAAACTGAAACTTATCAGCAGGAAACATTAAACTGAAACTTGTCAACAGGAAACATTAAACGCAAACCACAACATGGCTGAGCAGATCACAAAATGGCGGCTATTGCTGCCCACAATTCCCTCAACCCTTTGCTCAAACGTGGTTCCCTTATTTGTCATTTGCTTTCTCACTCCCAAACCTATCTCCAGACTTAAGTGTGCGCCAGATCTTTCCTTCTTTCCTTGAGTACTTTTATCCAATTAAAAGGAGTTACTGGTACCCTGTCCCTCGCGGGATCTTACTTTAAGACACCTTACTCCACTCAGAACTTTTAACAACTGTATTTAATGACTACACTCTTACTTTGATCCTCCCCACAAGGCTGAGTTTTATTAGCCTTTGTTTTTCCCTCCTCATTCTTGTCTTTTATAGTTTAGAATTGAGAAGCAGTTAACTTTGCAACCTCCCTCCTCTCCCTGAATTTTCAGATGCTCTCTATTCTCTTTCATTCCTGTTTGCAAGTAAGCCAATTCTTTTCTGAGTGTATCTCTTGCTTATAGGACCTTGACAAATATAGCCACCAGCAACCAGCACACACTGCAATATTCTTTCTGAACCTCTTCTCCTAATTAGAAGCATGATATGCCTCCAAAATAGTTAGATGCATGATATGCCTCCAAAATGACTGAAGGTGGCAACTTTATAAATGCTTTGCCATTGGCCAGGTGCGGTGGCTGACGTCTATAATCCCAGCGCTTTGGGAAGCCGAGGCAGGTGGATCACGAGGTCAAGAGATCGAGACCATCCTGGTCAACATGGTGAAACCCCGTCTCTACTAAAAATACAAAAAATTAGCTGGGCATGGTGGCGCGTGCCTGTAATCTCAGCTACTCAGGAGGCTGAGGCAGGAGAATTGCCTGAACCGAGGAGGCGGAGGTTGCGGTGAGCCAAGATCGCGCCATTGCACTCCAGCCTGGGTAACAAGAGCGAAACTGTCTAAAAAAAAAAAAAAAAAAAAAAAAAAAAAAAAAAAAAAATGCTTTGCCATTAAATGAAGTGGATTTTCAACTTTCAAGCCTCTAATATCAGTTTTTTCATCACCAATCACCTGGCATATAAGCCAATGTCATATATTTCAGAATATTACACAGGAACCCAGGTTGATGGGGGCTCTGTCACCACATCCAGCGTGGAAGGGTCTTTGGCTGGTAAATAAATGCTCCAGCCACAAGGAACTTGCCTCATGTCCCCCTACAACTCATTAAATAGCACTAGTCATTGGCCATGCTGCCGTCAAAAGGTCACATCCTTAATCCATTGAGTGGTTTTTCTTTTTTACTTTCCTATCCTATATGCACAAAGCAGGCCACTGGTAATAACATCTGCCATGCTACGTAGCTGCTCTATGTACTTCAGTTTATTCATTTGTGAAAAAAAAAAAACCCAAGTAATGTGATCTGATTTGCGTTTTTGAGAGATTCTTTCAGATTTCACTAAGGAGAAGGAATTGTGGGCACACTGGGAGTGGAACGCAAGGATGAGGGTAAGGAGACCAGCTAGAAGCCGCTTCCGTGGTCCAGGTGACAGTGATAATGGACATGAACTTATGGATTTGGACCTTTTGAAGATCAGTCAAGATCAAGACAGTGACTAAGACAGGGAAAGGTCCAACTCAAATCCAACTGTGGGGTGGCAGAGAAAGATACTTTTTTTCTCAGCAACGATAACTCTGAGTGACATTCGGGCTAAAACAAAACCACCAACCCACAGAAAATCACCTCTAAGACCCAAGGGTGAGTATTTCAGAGCATGAAGGAGGAAAGCCAGCAACTAAAGTTCTTTGTTAACTGCTCTTCCGTTTAGCCTTACTATTAATAATTGAGTCCTCACTTAAACAGCAGCTTGTAACCCCAGAACCTCCAAATCTTGCAGCTGCTCATGCCTCTGATTTTTACTTTAAATATACAGAAACAGATGCTGAGACCTATTTTCCTATCTCTCTGACCTTACACTGTAGTTCCTTTATTTTCCTCTCCGGGCGTCCTGTTGGGATTGACGCAAACTCCGTGTGTTGAAAAACGAAGCCCTTTCCATTTTCCTACTCAAATCCCTCTTCTGTCAAATTGCTTAGTTTTCCATGAAGGAGTTACTGTTGCAGAATCTTCAGACTTCATTATTGCGTTTGGTTTTGGTTAATGTCTTTTAATGATGTGGAGAGAGGTGATAACTGCATATTAATGAGATTCACAAAGGAACCAAATGGAAAGCTGTTGCAAACTCCAGTGGTGACAGCAATAAACTAGAACTCTGGAGAGAACTGACGGACAAGCAGGGAGCAGCAACATGTGCTGAAACCTGCACATGTGACCCTCACACTTCAGGGAAAAGAAGCAGACGCTTAAACATTTTTTTTTTTTAAAGGGAAGAAGCAATGTAGAAAACAGCAGTCAACAGAATAGTCTTAAAGATGAAGTGAAAAAACAAATGCTGAAATTGCAAAACTCTTGTCTTCACGGGAGGAAGTTGAAAGGATGTGGTAATTCTACTGTCCTCACTCGGCACCTTCTACCTCGCCTTTCTCCCCCTGTGACGATGGTCCCAGGTCCCAGGTCTAGAAAGCCAGTTTATCCCAATCTCATGAACACAGTGGTTCTGGTGTGTGGGGAACATTCCCGTGTGAGGCCCCCAAAAGGCGTGGGTCTCACCATACGGTGAGTTTGATCCCAAACACAGTTTCCTACTGGAGGCAGTCGAGCTATCGGAAAGAAGGGACTGAAAGATGGATGATCAGTTTCTAATATCAACCACGATATCGTTTGGGCCTAAACTATGCAGTGCTGCTAGACCGAGTGACTCCCTACCAGCAACCGGTTTCTGCTTTTAATCTTTATGACTCTTTCTTTAAGAATAGCTTTAACCTTATCTTTACTTGCCTGACTGCCGTGTACCCTAGATAGTGGTTTGACTGTGGGGATATTTGCAAAGCAAATGCCACCATATGGGATGGCTTTGATCCCTGACTCAGAGACTCCTGAATGGGGGAGTTGGGATAAGTTGAGTCAGGAGCAGACAAAGGAGAATCTGGTTAAAAGATATTCTGATGAGCAAAACCAGAAAACCTTTTCACATCTCAGTTCTAAAACAAGATCAAACCAGAAATACCTGCAGCCAGGAGGAATAATGTCTGGATGTAAACAAGCTTTGTGATCACAAGAAATTCTGTTACTTTTTACAACCACTGATTGTGTATCTGACTTCTCTATTGTACAGGCCATGTAAGGTATAGATTTGCATTTCCTCTTGCAATGACGTAAACCAGAGCAAAAAAAATGTGTTTATTCCTGGCCTTTGAAAAATAAAGGCTGCTGTTTAGGCACGGCCTATCCAGCCCTCCAGACACCTTGCTTTCTGTCTTCCTTTCTTCTTTGCACTCTCTTTTCCAGGTATTGGGACCCTCTTCCAGGTCAAGAGACCCCCGGCAGACATGTAGACATGTAACCTGATGAGTCAAATGAGATGTGTTTCTGGGATATTTTATTTATTTTATTTTATTTGCACTAGTATAAAAATAAGATGCTTTATTCCTACAAAGACTGGAAGTTATCCAGGTAGCATCAACCTAGAGCTGTCAGAGTTTATCTAATAGAGAAGCCCTGGCTGTGATTGAAACCAACATAAAGAAAAGCAGAGTTGATAACAGAGAGAAAGAGAGAGAGAAAGAGGGAGAGGGGAAAGGGGAAGAGAGGGAGAAGAGAAAAAGAGAATAAGCCCTCTGGAACCAGCTATGCCTGATGTCATAACCCTTGGATTGCTCGATATGTGTATTAATAAATTCCTTCTGTATAAGCCATTTCAGAACACTAACCCAATATATCTTTTCAAACACATTGCACCTCTTTTTTCTATACCCTTTACTTTCTAGTCATACTGGGTGACTCCAATTTCCAGAGTAGTTTGAAAACAATATTCTTCTGAGGTCTCACTCCCCTTATAATGGAATAACAGATTCTCCTATATTTGTAAAAACTCTCCTATGGTCCAACTCAGACCATCTCTTTTGGACATCCCTCCTGTCTCGGCTCACCGCAACCTCCGCCTCCTGGGTTCAAGCAATTCTCCTGCCTCAGCCTCCTGAGTAGCTGGGATTATAGGCACACGCCACCATGCCCAGCTAATTTTTTGTATTTTTAGTAGAGACGGGGTTTCACCATGTTGACCAGGATGGTCTCGATCTCTTGACCTCGTGATCCAGCCGCCTCGGCCTCCCAAAGTGCTGGGATTACAGGCTTGAGCCACCGCGCCCGGCTCCCCTCTTTTTTATTCTATATGAATAGACTAGAATAGATTTGGAAAGTTTGAAGAACAAAGTTGGAGGATTAAGACTATCTGATTTGAAGAGTCACTATAAAGCTTTAAAAAGTCCTCTCTCTCTCTCTCTCTCTCTCTCTCTCTCTCTCTCTCTCTCTGTATGTGTGTGTGTGTGTGTGTGTGAGAGAGAGAGAGAGAGAGAGAGTTAGCTCAATTCATATGTATATCGCATGATTGTGGAGGCTGGCAACTATGGCATTTAAAAGGCAGGCTGACACTGGAAACCCAGATAAGAGTTGAGATTGAAGTTGTGAAGCAGAATTTCTTCTTCTCCTGGAAACCCCAGTTTTTGCTCTTAAAGTCTTTCAAATGATTAGATGAGACCTCCCCATGTTACTGAGGGTTACCTCCTTTTCTTAAAGTCAACTGATTATAGCTGTTAACCATGTCTACAAAATGTTTTCACAAGAAATAATCTACAAAATATCTTCACAGCAACACCTAGGTAGGTGTTTGATTATACAGCTGGGTACTACAGCTCAGCCAAATGGGCACATAAAACTAGCCATCACAGTAATCAAGACAGTGTGGCATTGGCATAAAGATAAACAAATAAACTGATGAAATAGAATGGAGAGACTCACTAAAGAAGTACACACATATGGACACGTGATTTCAACAAATATTCAATGGCAGAAAGTAGTGAGAAAATAGTCTTCTATACATTAGATCGATTGGATATCCATATGCAAAAATGAACTTTGATCCCTACCTCTCATCATATACAAGAATTAACTCAAAATGAATTGCAGACATAAATGCAAATCCTAAAACTATAAACTTTCTGGAAGAAATCATTAGAGTAAACCTTTGTTATCTTGTGTTAAGCAAAGATTTCTTAGTTATAATATCGAAAGCATGAACCAGGAGAGAATGGATTGATAAATTGGACTTAATAAAAGTCTTAAAAAGACCCAGAGAATGAACAAACCACAGACTGTGAGTAAATATTTGCAAAGCATATATCTAATAAGTGACTTATATTCAGAATTTAGAAAGAACTTTAAAACTTGACAAGAAGAAAACAACATAATTTAAAAATTGGCAAAAGATGTTAACAGACATTTTCCTAAAGTAGGTACACAGACGGCAAATAAGCACAAGAAGATGTTTGACACCATTAGTCACCAAGAAATGCACACTGAGGAAATGTACATTAAGGAAATACACAAGAGGTATTATGGCTACACACCTGTTAAACTGGCTAAAATTAAAAGACTGAGTATATCTAGTGTTGGCAGGGAAGGAGAGGAATTGGGACACTCACATACTGCTGGTAAGATGAATATGGCCCAGCCTCTTTGGAATACAATTTAAGAGCTTGTAAAATGTTCAACATATACCTAATGTATGACACAAACATCCCACTTCTATATATTGACCCAGGAGAAATGAAGACATTTGTCTATATAAGACTTGTACTGACTGGGCGTGGGGTTACAAATGCCTGTAATCCCAGCATTTTGAGAGGCTGAGGTAGGTGGATCATCTGAGGTCAGGAGTTTAAGACCAGCCTCGCCAACACGGCAAAACCTCGTCTCTATTAAAAACACAAAAACCAGCTGGGTGTGGTGGTGCATGACTGTAGTCCCAGCTACTTGGGAGGCTGAGGCAGAATTGCTTGAACCCGGGAGGTGGAGGTTGCAGCAAGCTGAGATTGTGCCACTGCACTCCAGCCTGGGTGATAGCGAGACTCCATCTAAAAAAAAAAATGTACATAAATATTCATGGGAACTTTATTTCCAATAGCTGAAACCCCAAATCAAGCCAAATGTTAATTAACTGGTGAATAGATAAACAAACTGTGACATATCAGTAGAATGTAGTACAATTCCCCAATAAGAACAAATGAGTTATTGATACAAGCTACAAAATTATTGAACCTTATGCTGCATGAAAGCAACCAATAAAAAAGAGTACATAGTGTATGATTTCATTTATGTAAAATTTTAAGAAAAGCAAATTAATGTATAGTGACAGGAAGCAAATCAGTGGCTGCCTGGGAACAGCAGGGCAGAGCAAGGAGGGATTACAGAAAGGCCCAAGGAAACTTTTGGGGATGATGGTATGTTCTTTACCTTAATTATGCTGTTGATTTCATGGGTATATACATATGTCAAAACTTATCAAGTTGTGCTCTTTAAATATGTGCAGTTTATTGTATGTCATTTCCACTTTAATAAAGATGTTAAACAAAAAGTAAACGAAGGTTAACGACAGGGAATTTCAAACAAAGTAACTGAAGAACTCCAAGAGCTAAAGTTTTTCAGCCTGAGAGTTCTTAAAAGTGGAAGTTGTCAAGTTCTGACTCTGCCATTTTTAGCCTCTCTATGTCCCATATTTATCATTTGTAAAATGGAAGTAATAATCTTTCTTCCTCTGCTACCTATCTCAAGGGGATTGTCGTGAGGACCAAAAGTGATAATGCATGTGTAAGTGCTTTGCAAACCACAGCACATCGCACAAATGTCAGCTGTTGGTTTAGCTGTATACACCATCTGCATACTGTTCTTGCCCAATATATATGCCTCATGCCAGCTCAAATCCTAATAGCCTGTATATAAAGTGTAATTAATTGTACAAATTACTGGCATAGCACTGAAACCCAGGATTCAGGGCATGACACATCCTAAATACATAACAGATTTGGAAATAAATCAGTTTCAGCCCAAAGCAGAATGCAGGAAACAGACAGATACCTTCACACATATGCCAAGTGAGTGAGTGAGACCCACCCAAGCAGGGACAGAGTCCAGGGTAAGGAAACACAGCCAGGATACAGGCTTTTAGTTCCTTGCTGGAGGCTGTCACAGGGGACAGTGACCACATAATATAGCCAGCCCCAATGTGCTGAGAGCCTCTCTGCATTTAGAGCCAAGCTCACTTGGAAATTAACTGCTTTTTTCTTGGCTTCTGACACTAGCTAGCCAGAATAATGGAGTCACAAATCACACTGATTTAGTTTAAGTTGAAGCTGACAGAAGGAGAAATGGGTAAATGTGCTTAGTGTCATCCTTTTACCTTTCCTGTCCTTGGCATTGTTATTTAGCTGATTTGAAATCACAACTAATATCATCCCCATAATTTGCATTCATTTGAACCTTGTTGGAACTTTTCCCCCCAAAACTTGCCAGGTCCCTTGAACAGCTAAGACCCACTGTTTGAGCCCGTCGTTCTCCTGCTGACCAAGGAAGGGGAGATCCTGCGGGGTTGGGCTATGCCTGGGCAAGGCTACATTTGATGCCACACAAAACCAGGGTTGGCATTCCCTGGATGAGCTGTGCCTGAAAGGAGCATTTTGGGAAACAAAGAAGGAAGTTTGAGAGACGGCTTGGATGGGAGGAACAAAGGTATCATGTAGGGATGTGTGTGTGTGTGTGTGTGTGTGTGTGTGTGTGTGTGTGTGTGTGTCTGTGTGTGTCTGTGTGTCTGTGTATTAGGGAAGCAGAGCAGAATTAGAACAAAAAGTGGGAAGAAGTCAGAGAACGCAGTGCCTTCAAAAGCTGAATGGCCAAGAATAAGTCAAGGAATAGATGTAAGATGCGTCCTACAGACAAATGTCTCAGATGAGGCTGGACCTTCTTTTTGGGGACTCTCTGCACCTCTGTGGCTGGGGTTGGTTTTCTGAGATCGAGTGCACTGGTCACCATGGCCCCCAGACGTCATGCAGCAGAGACTGCTGTGGTTGGGCATCTCCTCACCCCACACTCAGGCTGGGAGGAGTGGACAGACAGCTTGTGGAAATTCATAGGTGTATTTGAAAGCTCTAGGCAGAGACAATGCAGCCATTACTGCACATTAAAGGGGTAGAGTTTGGCTCAAGGGATCCCCTTTGAGATTTGGAAGTACGTTTTTTGAATTCTCAAAATATTAATCTTGGTTCCACTGAGCTACACGGATAGCCTGGGATGCTTGAGCATCGCCCCAAGCAGATTTTGCTCTCAGGTGCCCACAAAGCCCAGTTGAGGGGTTCCTGGTAGGACCTGCCTTTTCTGGAAGGGGAATGATGATTTGAGGGAGGCTGGAGCTTCACCGGAAAACCACGTGAAACAGAATTCTTCCGTAGATGCTTGAGAGTTTATCATTAAAGATTTATTTGCCTTGTTTGCCATTTTTCTTTGCCTTTTCTTTTTTTTTTGAAACAGAGTTTCACTCTTGTTACCCAGGCTGGAGTGCAATGGCGCGATCTCGGCTCACCACAACCTCCACCTCCTAGGTTCAGGCAATTCTCCTGCCTCAGCTTCCTGAGTAGCTGGGATTACAGGCACGCACCACCATGCCCAGCTAATTTTTTGTATTTTTAGTAGAGGCGGGGTTTCACCATGTTGACCAGGATGGTCTTGATCTCTTGATCCACCCACCTTGGCCTCCCAAAGTGCTGGGATTACAGGCGTGAGCCACTGCGCCCAGCCGCTTTTTTTTTTTTTTTAAATAAGCTTTATTGTGAATATTTAAGGTATACAGCATGATGTTATGGGATACACATCAATACCACAAAGGTTGCTATGGGGAAGCAAATTAACATATCCATCATCTCACATAGTTAACCACTTTTGTTTGGTTTTGTTTGTTTGTTAAATGAGATGCTAAAATGTACATACTTAGCATGGACTCCATATACAGTACAATTTTATTGCCTGTGGTCCTCGTGTTGTGTTTAGATGGCTAGACTTATTTATCTTGTATCTTTACTACTTTGTACCTTCTGATCTAAGCTCCCCATTTCCTCCTTCCCATGATTACCACCTGCTTCTGGTAATCACTGTTTTGTTCTCTCTCTCCATAATGGAATGTTTTTTAGATTCCATACATAAGTGAGATCATATAATATTTTTCTTTTGGTGTCTGGCTTATTTCATGTAGCATAGTATCCTCTATGGTTATCCATATTGTGGCACATGGCAAGATCTCATTTTTTGAAGATCTCATTAATATGTATTAATATGTTGTTCCTGCAGTGAACATGAGACTTCCCTGTCTCATGTAGACATCTGAACTCCCATGTTCACTACAGGATTACTCAATAGCCACTATATGGAATCAACCTAAAAGATGGGTAAAGTTTGCCATCTTTCTGATGTCTTCTGGAATATTTCTGAGAGGATTTGTCCACTAAGTTCGAGAATCCTCAGTGTACATTCCTTTTTTTTTTTTTTTTTTTTTTTTTTTTTTTTTGAGACGGAGTTTCACTCTTGTTACCCAGGCTGGAGTGCAATGGCTCGATCTCGGCTCACCGCAACCTCCGCCTCCTGGGTTCAGGAAATTCTCCTGCCTCAGCCTCCTGAGTAGCTGGGATTACAGGCACACACGACCATGCCCAGCTAATTTTTTGTGTTTTTAGTAGAGACGGGGTTTCACCATGTTGACTAGGATGGTCTCGATCTCTTGACCTCATGATCCACCAACCTCGGCCTCCCAAAGTGCTGGGATTACAGGCTTGAGCCACCGCGCCTGGTTTTTAAAAAATTTTTAATTTTACTATTATTTTTTTAGAGACAGGGTTTCTCCATGTTAGTCAGCCTGGTCTGGAACTCCCGACTTCAGGTGATCCACCAGCCTCAGCCTCCCAAAGTGCTGGGATTACAGGCATGAGCCACTGCGCCTGGCAAGTGTATATTCCTTGATCATTTTTTTCCACTATGGTTAGAAGGAGGACCCAAAGTCTACATTGGTAGAGTCTCACGTCTTAGAGGAGAGGGAGTTCCTATGGGGGCAAAGGACAGAAAGTGAAGAGGACAGGAAATGACGCAGAAAGGATCAAAGACAAACCTCATTTTTGTCCCCTTTTTTCTCAGTGTGAGGAGTCTAGTGTCCACCTTCACTAATTTGAAGGCTACTTCAGATAAAGGGGCACAGACAAGAACACTGGGAGTCAAATGGGAGACACATTTTGTTATCGCCAGTAAAGGCGCAGGCTCCAGGCTTTGGCACTGAGGCCACGCTCAGCCGGGCCCCAGCACATCTCCACTGATGCCGTTCCTCCTGTCTTTATGGAGCCTCTAGCAAAGCCAGCCCGGCCATGTTGGGGGATGCTCTTTCTGCCAAATGTCTGTGCACTCTTAAGGGACAGGCTAACAAGCACAGCCTTGCAGAATTGTAATTTTAAATATGAAAGCGTGAAACTCTTCCAGATACTGGATGTTCTTTTGCACCCATGCTGTGGAGTCCTTCCCTTGAGCCAAAGCTGCTCCTGCAAGCTCCATGCTAAATGAATAAAAGCATGCTTCTCTAGCCGGGGTACACACAAGCAAGGGGGCCCGTGACAGGTAGCAGGGTGGGACAGTGAACCTCAGGATAATAATCTTGCATCTTCCCATACCATCAGTTTTACTCAATAGGAAATAGCTAAAAACATTTTTCTGCATGGAATGGAATAAAAACTGCATATGATATATTTTTTATATATTTTTTTAAATTGCATTTTAGGTTTTGGGGCACATGTGAAGAACATGCAAGATTGTTGCATAGGTACACACATGGCAGTGTGATTTGCTGCCTTCCTCCCCTTCACCTATATCTGGCATTTCTCCCCATGCCATCCCCCCAACAACTCCCCACCCTCCACTGTCCCTCCCCTATTCCCCCCGCACAGACCCCAGTGTGTAGTGCTCCCCTCCCTGTGTCCATGTGTTCTCATTGTTCAACACCCGCCTATGAGTGAGAACATGCGGTGTTTGATTTTCTGCTCCTGTGTCAGTTTGCTGAGAATGATGGTTTCCAGGTTCGTCCATGTCCCTACAAAGGACACGAACTTATCGTTTTTGATGGCTACTGCATATGGTATTTCAGAAACATAATTTTGAGCTTTCTTTCTGCTGCTTCATGTGGTGTCTTGCAGACTCCCCAAAAGGAGGCTTGAGTCACCCCTTACAGAGGGACAGCCTTGCCCTCATGCCCACTGTGGATTTAAAAGGCTTCTCAGAAGTACTCTGAGTTCTTCCTCATTTCTGAAATTAATTCTGCTAGTAGAATATAATATCTTAACTTTAAGACTTTGAATTTCAGTAACACAAGGATACCAACCCCTGTCTCCAAATACTTTTTGACCATTCTCGGTTATGGTTGATGGATTCAGTGTGAACGGAATCCATTGGGCTCTTAAACCCAAGCAAAATCTGGTGAAAAGGAAAGAGTAACACTGTGTGGGTAGCATTGGAGTGTATCTCCCTGACTTCATGACCGTGCCAAAGATCAGTCTTCGTCACGTAAGGTAGTAGCTCTGCCTGCAAACACCTAGCTCTGAGTTTGTTCATAGCCTTATCCAGTGATGTGCCCTGACAGTTTGAACCTAGCTTTATTACATTTGGCCTGAAGGAACTTCAACAGAATTTCATGGGCTAGGAAGAGAGGTTCTCATTTAGCAGGGGGACCACCAACATTGTTTTTGATTTGCTACTGAACATTTCAGCCTGCCCCAGGGGCAGATCCAGGTTTTGTGTCCTATGAAGCTTATGCAATTTGGGGGAGCCCTATTTAAGAAAAATAATTCTTAAAATAGCGTATCTTTGCAAATTTACAAAAACATATGAAGAACACATGGCTAGGCTCTCCTAAGCTTTTAGAAGGGGCTGGCACAATTGAGCAGTCTGAAGTCTCAGCCTTGCTAGCTTGACAGTAATCTATCTCTGTTCCTATGCTTGAATGTATTTTTATATTTGGTGATGGGGCTTGCTGGGGTTGCTAGTGATGTATTATTTTCCCTCCCAGATGTAGCAATCTGTATTTTTCCAAGCTGCATCTCATTTTATAGCTTCCTGCCCAAATTTTCCAGTCTCATTGGGTCCGTATCTATTTCTTCTTTCTGGCTGGGCTTTAGAGCAGCTCCTTGGGAGATTTGCAAGGGCATTCAAACAATGGGCTTGGCCCAGGAGCGTGGAATTTCCCGAAAGACAGCAGGCGTCTCTGGTGGGTCCTTGGGATAGATGATCAACAGTGTTTAACAGTGGAGATGGAGTTGTACCCGTCCGTGCCAAGAGCCTTTCAGAGGCAGCTCATGTGGAAACCATCAGTTCCAGTCCCACTCATTAGCTAATTTAAAAGCAGCCAAGCCCAGGGACCAGATCACCCATAGCCAAGAACAAACGTACCTTCTGCCTCAAAGCAGCTAGGACTCCTTATGAGGAATCTCTCCAAAAGAGTCTCCATTTTCCCATCCATCCATCTAAAAATGGGTATAATAAAAGTTACCGGATTTGTTAGTACTCACACATATACCTCAGTCAAGATGAAACATCACAAAATCAGTTACTTTACTTCTAGGCTTACAATCCTTCAGAGCACCCCCCCCCCATTGCATTTATGATATTTACAACGTTCTAAATAATACTTCCCTCTCTCATCTTATTTGTCTTCTTCACACTTCAGGATCAGCCTGCACTGAAGTTACATCAGTTCCTTAGAAAAACTCTGCACTCTTTCTCCCACACATGTCCTTGCCTCCAGAACCCACATATCTCTTTACAACTGGTTAACTTCTCACTAACCTCTCAACTTGGAGACACACACTATACTCTCCTAGTACTTTGGACACTCATCACATTTTACCATATACTTAATGCCTAATTTCTCCACTACACTAGAAGCATTATGTCTTCATTATCTACTCCATCATAACACGTGACCAAATTAGCGGCTTAAAACAATGATTTTATTAACTCTCATGATTCTGCAGGGTGACTGGGCTAAGCTGGGTGATTCTTCTGCTCTAAATGATGTTTACTCCAGTCTCCTGGGGACTGGATCAGCTGGTATGTCTGAGACAACTTATCCATATAGTTGTTAGTTGATGCAGGCTGTTCCTGGAAACTCAGTGAGGGCTGTTGACTGGAGTGCCTCAGTATTCCCTCCATGCGGCCTCTCCATGTGGCTTGGCCTCTTACAGCACAGTTGGTAGATTCCAACAGGAATAAAGTGAAGAAAGTGGAAATGGCAAGTATTTGTAAAACCTGGTGTCAAAAGTCCCAGGATTTCACTTCTACTACATTTTATGGTTTAAGTAGTCATAAATCCAAGGGGAGGAGAAATAGACCCCACTCATCAACAGAGAGTGGTTTGCGCATATAGGGAGGAAAAAAATTGATGGCAGTCATTTAAAAAAAATGATCTAGCACGCTATGGGATCAGTGATGAGGTCTGTCTTGTTCTCCAGCACCTGGCTCAGTGCCCAGCCACTAAGGGTTGGCACTCTGCCTATTCGACCAAAGTATCTCTTTCTTCTAATTCTTTGCTAATGCTTAGGTTTGGTCTTCGTGTTTGATGTATGTTGTACTCTCCAAGCCATGTAGGTTGACTTTCCTCTTTATGGTTTGCCAAAAGTAAAAGTAACAAGTCCAATAATATATTCCTTAAATAAGAGATGTATTATTCAAAACGAAGAGTACTGGATGCAGCAGGAATGTTGTATGCATTAGTCGAAAGTCCGATTCCAGCAGCTGCTCAGTAGATTATTAGGGCTTCTAGGAACAGTGCCTACCTCCACTACCCTCATTTTTGTTGCTGTTACATCTGACCACCAGAGTATAGGCAAGGATGAGGAATCAGAAATTGGGGTTCTCCAGGAGGGGGAGGTTTCTGTGAGCCAAGATTGCGCACCACTGCACTGCAGCCTGAGAAGCAGAGTGAGACTCTCTCTCGAAAAATAAAAGTTAAAAAAAAAAAAAAAAAAAGAAAGAAATCCGTCTGTTATCTGGTGACATACACCTGGAACCTGGTTACTCTAGCTGGTTTCTTTGGGCCAATGTTACAGTTTCTATAGAGCTTGGTGAGTATGATTAAAAATGTTTTCTAATCACTTGCTCATAGGTTAGGAATGCCATGGAATCTATTCAACTCCAATCATTAGAAAGGAAAGACAGTGTGATGAAGTCAGTGATCGGTTAAACTTCAGGCAGCACCTTAAATATGAGTCTGACTTCTGCTATCACCATCCTATGTAGTGCCACAAGCTGGCACCAGAGGAGTGGGCATTAAGATCACATATATTATCCTGGGAACAGAGTGTCTCAAGCACCAAGATTTCTCTCCTTCTCGGTCTTCAGCTGTGACACCCACCCAGGCTTATGTTTTCCATGCTCTCTCTCACTTACCCTTGAGGTACAGAAATGAGATGATCATACTTCTCAGTTCATGGTATCCTCCTCAGGCCATGGCTGACGAGAAAATTTAGATTCAAAGTTCTTTTCTTCCTCGCACATTTTGGAAGGTATTAATTACCCCCTCATTCTTCTTGTTCTCAGTGCTGAGAAGTCTGATACAAATCAAATTCTTTTTTTTTTTTTTTTTTGAGACGGAGTTTCGCTCTTGTTACCCAGGCTGGAGTGCAATGGCGCGATCTCGGCTCACCGCAACCTCCGCCTCCTGGGTTCAAGCAATTCTCCTGCCTCAGCCTCCTGAGTAGCTGGGATTACAGGCACGTGCCACCATGTCCAGCTAATTTTTTGTAATTTTAGTAGATGCGGGGTTTCACCATGTTGACCAGGATGGTCTCGATCTCGACCTCGTGATCCACCCGCCTCGGCCTCCCAAAGTGCTGGGATTACAGGCGTGAGCCACTGCGCCCGGCCACACATCAGATTCCTATTTTTTTGTAGTCAGTCTTCCTTTCCTCTCTAGAAGCTATTTTATGATATAGTTTTTTTGAATCTTACTTTTCATTACAATATGCCTTAAAGAGTTTTGTTATTATTGTTGTTATCAATCCTGTTTGGCATTCAGAGAATTACAGAATTTACCAATTTATTTATTTATTAATTTTTTTGAGACAGAGTCTCACTCTGTCACCAGGCGCCAGGCTGGAGTTCAGTGGCATGACCTCGGCTCACTGCAACCTCCGCCTCCCGGGTTCAAGCAATTCTTCTGCCTCAGCCTCCTGAGTAGCTGGGACTACAGGTGTGCACCACCACACCCAGCTAATTTTTTTTGTATTTTTAGTAGAGACGGAGTTTCACCATGTTGGCCAGGATGGTCTTAATCTCTTGACCTTGTGATCCGCCCGCCTCGGCCTCCCAAAGTGCTGGGATTACAAGTGTGAGCCACCGCATCCAGCCCAGAATTTACCAATTTATTAAGGCCCACTAACTTGTACGTTATGCAGCTGGACATAAACATCCTTTTTATTCAAAAGTATAAATGTGGAACTTTTCTGGATGCATAGACACATACATATGGTAAGCACTTAAAATAGGCTTTTAGGACGACTACAGGTACTCCATAAACATTTGTGAGTGAGTAAATGAATGAATGAATAGCACATTGCCTAGCATGTAATAAACTTAAGGTAGCTACTATTATTAACAGAAGTGCCACATAAGTTTAGAAAACTGCAAAAGACTTGATCTCTGCTCGTAGCGATCTTAGTCTAGCTGAAATAGGTAGACAAACTCGCAGTACATGTCACATCGTCACGTTCATTTGAAATTCTACAGCATCCTGGAGAGAGAGTTACTAACACTCTGAGAAGCCTTCCTGGAGAAAATAGACCTGAGTTTTGAGGAAAGCATAGGACAGGACTGGATAGAATAAAATGGGACAGCACAGGTCAGGGTGGGAGGAAAGGACAGCATAGCAGAGAAGGGAAGAAAGGGCATTTTAGCCAGAGAAAGGCTCATGCAAAACCCCTGATGGGACATGCCATCTTCAGTTCCTTGTGGTTAGAATGAAGACGAGGGCGAGAGAGAGGAAGAGGCGTGAGACATGATCTCAGAAGGCAAGTGAGAAAGCTGCCTTCTGAATCCTTACTTAATCCTCACTTACTCCTCACACAGTGCTCTGAGTAAGTTTTACAGATGAGGGGACTGAGCTGAGAACGGTTGGGAGAGTCACCAAGGTCACCTGGTTGTGAGAGGCAGAGCCGGGACATAAGCCCTGATCTGCAGGCATCTGCTGAGAACTTCAGGAACAAGGACTGCCTGCAGCAAATTCCCTGTACCTGGTTTTTTTCTGTCTCCAGAAAATGAGCAGGGAATAAAACTCTACAAATGAAAGGACTCTGTAATTGTTTTTAGGGCAACGGACAAAGTGGGGGCATCTGCCTTGCTCTTCACCAACAGGAGCGAGACTTAAGGGCACCCGAGGGCCAGGGGGCACTAAGAGAGGAAGGTAAATGGCTTAGCTGTGAGACTCACAGAGCCTTGGGGAAAAGGGTCAAGAGGCCTACTCCCATCTGGGGCTCCTAAAGGCTTCCAGATGCCCTAAGGACTGAAAAGAGGATAATCTCATCAAGTGATAGAAAATTTCAAAATACATATGAAAACACGAAGTAATGATAAGGAAGTCCAACAGAATTCTCTCTCTCTTTTTCTTTTTTGGGTGACAACTCTGATTTATTCATTTTTTTTTTTTTTTGAGCATGCTAAGATTGTTTTTGGGGAACCTGAAGCCCGCTGAGTGGTGTTAAGAACTACTTCCCTATTTTGCAGACAAGGTGACTTTAGTCACAGGGGAGATGGGTTCAGGGCTTTGCCTGAGCCTTCAATGTGGCCTTGGAAATGAACAGCCTTAACTCAGATGAAAGTCTCAGTTTTTCCATTAAAAGCACTTTCCCATAGCAAATTCAGAATGCAGCCTGAAATCAAGATGCGCTATGAAACTTATTCCTTTGGGGCATATGTGCAGCTTGTGCAGCATAAACCGCTTGTTTTCCAGACAGGAGAAAATTTATGGTTAAAAATTTTCTCTGGGGAGAGGCTAATTAGAGTTTGTACTCTGGTTCTCAAAATACCACTAGCAAATCTCGTGCTATTGCTCAGAGCTCATCTTACTTGGCTAGAGGATAACCCAGGGCTTAAAATCAGCGGAGGCTCAGTTTTAGAGAAAGTAGGCGCTTTCTCCAAAACTTGCTCCTCTTCATACCTGCTTGAAGCTCCAAAATGTGACATGCAGAAGGAATATGATTTCGGAATGCAGAATCTGGACTGTTTTGGCAGAAAAGTAAGCTTGAAGAGAGGTCTCGTAATGCAAAGCAGTAAAGATCAAGAAAAGACACTTCAACTTCTTTACCGGTATAATTTCCTAGTGGGTCTGAAAGGTGCTGGGATCTCTGATATTTCCAGCAAAGTGAACCTGCTTATAGCCTGGTTAAAGCAGCGTGGTCGTCCTGACCTCTGGGAAGCTTAATATCAGATCTAATGAAATACAACACGTGGCTGACATCAGAGCCTGTCTCGGACCACACATCAAAGGGAAGGAAGTGGATGCTTTGATCCTCTCAGTCATCGCTCTCTACAGAAAGTTTTAACAAAAGAAGGAGTGAACTGAGTGGGGGCGGGGTGGGATTCAGGGACTGGTTTTTCCTTCTGCTGGTTATGTCACTCTTCAAGATCTGGAGAACAGGCAGGACGGTGGGTGTAGGGAGTGATTTTCCTGTTGTAGTTTCCATGGGCTGAGGTGCCTATCTTCTCCCTAATCCCTGCCTTCCCTGTACAAGGACTCCTGAATTCGAAAGTTAGAGTTTCGTTTATTCAGCTTGAGTTTTAACTTTTATTAGAATATAAGCCCCTCCTAAGACAGGCAAAAACGAATGCCACATTATCCTACTCTTCAGTAAAAGTACCGTGTTAGAATGCACACCAGCTCAAAGTGTCTCAGCTCCTGGTGAGCATGGGGTGCAGACTGTATGTGTTCCTGGGGGGCCCCGCCTTTCCACTAGGACCTTGACCGACCCTGCCTACCCTCTGGTCCCCATGCCTGCCCCTCCCTGCATGAACATTAATCTCCAGCAGTTGCCCTGAACTGCCCTGTGGCTTTTCACCCCTATCCACACAGTTGCTTGCTCTTGACTTAGGACGTGTTGTTCACAGGCGTGGAATGCCCGCCAAAGGTCAAATATTATCCCGGTTCCTGACAAAGATTAGGCCATGAAAATATTTATCATAGAAATGAATTAAAATAATTGCACCGTGGTGTATCTTTTTTTTTTTTTTTTTTTTTGATTCTGCGGGTTTTCAATGAAAGGAAGAATGTGAGGCATTAAGAAGCCTGAGGAAGTTGGCCGGGCTCGGTGGCTCAAGACTGTAATGCCAGCACTTTGGGAGGTCGAGGCGGGTGGATCACGAGGTCAAGAGATTGAGACCATCCTGGTCAACATGGTGAAACCCCGCATCTACTAAAAATACAAAAAAAAAAAAAAAAAAAAAAAAAAAAAAAAAAAATTAGCTGCGCATGGTGGCGCGTGCCTGTAATCCCAGCTACTGAGGAGGCTGAGGCAGGAGAATTGCCTGAACCCAGGAGGCGCAGGTTGCGGTGAGCCGAGATGGCGCCATTGCACTCCAGCCTGGGTAACAAGAGCGAAATTTTCAAATAAAAAAAAATAAAAATAAAAAAATAAAAAAATAAAAAAAGAAGAAAGAGGGGAGCGACGGGCTCCCGCCTGGGGAGAGAGGACAGGAAGAGGGAAGTCTTGTTCAGTGCTTTGGGCTAACTGCCCAACTTGGGGTGGTGCCAGGTAGGGGCGGGAATCTGACTCAGAGCTGATGACCCAATGTTCTGGGAGCACAGGGACAGGCTTGGCACACTTGGTCGGGGTGTGCAGGAGGGACAGAGGAGGGAAGAACCAGAGGAGGGGGTTCGGCCAAGGAAGCAGTGCAAAGCTTAGGAAACCCTGGCTAGTGAGGCAGAAAGGAACAGAAAGTTTGCTTCTCCAGCTGCAGCGCAGTCAAAGGCCAGAGAACCCCCAAACAGTCTCCCATGAACTTTTTAGAGTCCATCACGATGCATCTGTTTTCCCTCAGCAATTAAAAGGAGTCTCAATAAAATGTGAGGGAGTCATCGCTCAAAGCCAGATGATCCTGAGCGGGTGGTAGGTTAAATTGTGGTTGGAGGTGTGTGATGGGGGGCTCAAGGGAGACACGGGGGTACAGAGAGAAATGGCCAGTGCCCGGGTGGCCTTCCCTCCTCTCCTCCAGGGCTGCCGAGGTCCACGGAAGGACGAGCACTCACCCCCGTGCCCCTCCTTTCCACCTGATAGTGCGAGGCCAGGTTTTCTCTAGGACCTTGATTTTGACATCTGCCCCTGGGGAAGACGTCAGCGTGGCGGCTGGCCGGGAGTGAAAGCAATGAGACAGGGACGTGGGGACAGCGTGGCGTCATTCTCTGCTTCTTTTCCTGCAGCGTGCGCCGTTTTCACCATCCTCTTTATGCTGATGGCACCTAGACTCCCTCCCCGCGACCTGAGAGTGGCAGCCACCTGTAACCCTGGATGGAAGTCACAGGTAAGAATGTGGCAGAGAGCAAGCACTGTGTGATCAGTTAGCTTTGCCTCTTCGATATGCCTTGTGGCGGTGGACATTACCTGTATTAGTCAGGGTGATATCCTAGAGGGACCCTGACTAGACGGACAGAACTAATAGGATCGACACATATATGAAGGGAAGTTTAAGTATTAACTCACATAATCACAAGGTCACACGATAGGTTATCTGCAAGCTGAGGAGCCAGGAGAGCTACTCCAAGTTCCAAAACTGAGAACTTGGAGTTCAAGGGCAGGAAGCATCCAGTACGGGAGAAACATGGAGGCTGGGAGCCTAGGCCAGTTTCTCTTTTCACATTTTTCTGCCTGCTTATATTCTAGCCTCCCTGGCAGCTGATTAGACAGTGCCCACCCAGATTAAGGGTGGTTCCGCCTTCCCCAGCCCACTGACTCAAACGTTCATCTCCTTTGTCAATACCATCACAGATACACCCAGGATCCATACTTTGGATCTTTCAATCCAATCGAGCTGACACTTAGTATTAACCATCACATGACCTAAGCAATCTGAGCGTCAGTTTCTCCCCTGGAAAATGGAAGTAACAATAACATCCATGCCGGGCGCGGTGGCTCAAGCCTGTAATCCCAGCACTTTGGGAGGCCGAGGCGGGTGGATCACAAGGTCAAGAGATCGAGACCATCCTGGTCAACAAGGTGAAACCCCGTCTCTACTAAAAATACAAGAAATTAGCTGGGCATGGTGGTGCGTCCCAACTACTCAGGAGGCTGAGACAGAATTGCCTGAACCCAGGAGGCGGAGGTTGCGGTGAGCCGAGATCGTGCCATTGCACTCTAGCCTGGGTAACAAGAGTGAAACTCTGTCTCAAAAAAAAAAAAAGAAAAAAAAAAAAAAGAAAAGAACAATAACATCCACTTCTTGGATCATTGTAAAAAGTAACTAAATGAAGGTATATAAAGTATATAGAACAGCTCCTGGCACAAGGCTATACTTAACATATTATACAAGAGGAAGCTGGAACGTCTCCCGAGGCATGGAGGAGCTTGGTACATGCATCTTGGATTTTGGCTTCTCTTTATTACCTACAGTAATAAAGATGATGCAGGTTTTTACAGTAAAAATGTATGCAGAGAGATTTTAAATGCACCAAAGGCCGATCTCTGAAAAAAAAAAAAAAAAAAAAAAAAAGGCATTATACTCATTGCTTGTCTTAGTTCAGCATTGCAGCTTTCATCAAAAAGAGAATAAAAATGGTGATTTTGTCCCACTGAAGTCCTAATTACGCTCATTGAAATTTATATGTTGAAGGATTTTTCAGAGGTAATATTCTCCATTCTTAGATAAGGTTGTATGAATGCCACTTAAATGTGTATGTGTTGACTCTTAAAAGTCAAGTCTCTAGAGACAGAAACAAACCCCCCAACAGAAAGAAGTGGGGGAGAGGAAGGGAATAGAAAAGAGGGGAGGGGGAGGGGAGGGGGAGGGGAGGGAAGGGGAGGGAAGAAGAGGGGAGGAGAGAGGGAGAGGAGGGGGAGGGGGATTGGGGGAAGGGGAGGGGAGGGGGAGGGAGGTTAAAGTTCTGCCCTAGGGCGGTAACTCCCTGGCATTTCTGGGTTGTGTGATCTGCCCTTCAGTCATGCCCTGGGGGAGTGAGATTCTATGCCTTGTGGTATGAAGGTTCATCCAAATCTGGACTTGGTGGTAGGAGCTAGAGACTCTGGCTGGTACAGAGCTGGTCACCCTGACAGCAAAGCAGGGAGCTAAGAGACAGTGGGACTAAGAAAATCTGTGGAGACCGTTAAGATGAGTCTGATACCGAAAGTTAATTTATTAAGATGGATGTTGGCTCATTCCGAGCAGTTGTTTCCTTAATATTGAATGTATTTCTCTTCCTTCTGGAGATTTCGACATTCACAAAAACTCTGAGTCATCTATAAATAAACAAATCTAAGCAGATTCTCCTCTACCAGCTTCTTAACATTATTTGGAGGAAAGAATAAAATAATATTTGAAATCAAATTTGTATTTGGAACCCTGGCATTAAAATCACCAGTGGTTTTATTTTAAACTTCAGATTTTCAAGCATTAGCTTACATATTTTAAAATTCATATTTATTGTTGTTCTGCTTCTAAATGGGAGGTCTTTTATGTGGATGGCTTTAGTAGTAGACATGTGATAGAGACCTGGGTCCTAACCCAGTTTGGTGTCACGTCACCTGGGCTTTCCCTATGGGTTAGAGGAGTGGTTTTAATTTTGGGGGATTTGAGGTACACTAGGAGTTCTGGTAGTACTTCTTGAAGGGATGAAAGCCTCTGAGCTACACCAATTTACCCCATAATGATCCTATCAGTACAACAAAGTCTCATGGTATAATAGTGCCCTCTTAGGGCTCTAAGCTCTGTCACCCTTTAGGTCTGGGAAGCTGTTTCAGTAGAACCAGTTACTGCTCTCCCCTTGGCTTCTCTTGCCTGTTCTCAGTGTTTTCGTGTGTGTTCTGGTAAAGGTCACACGGCTTAGCTCTTGGTCTCAGCGATCTCTTTTTATCAGATTATACAACCTGCTCAGTTCCATTTCTGCTGGACAGCATTGCCATAATAGCAATTCACATGTAACAGAAATGGACATATCAGTGAACATTTGGCAGCATGCATTTTGTGTGTGTGTGTGTGTGTGTGTGTGTGTGTGTGTGTCTGTGTGTGTGTGTGTGTGTTAGTCTCCCTCTGCTGCCCAGGTTGGAGTTCAGTGGTATGATCTCAGCTCACTGCAACCTCTCTGTCTCCTGAATTTAAGCGATTCTTGTACCTCAGCCTTCCTAGTAGCTGGATTACAGGTGAGCACCAGTGTGCCCAGCTAAATTTTGTACTTTCGGTGGAAACAGTGTTTCACATGTTGACCAGTTTAGTCTCGAGCCCCCGACCTCAGGTGACTCACCTGCCTCAGCCTCCCAAAGTGCTGGGATTACAGGTATGAGCCACTGCACCTCGTCAGCAGCACACTTCTGGAGGGACTGTCCTTCCCTGTTGTGCTGTGACACACACTTGCAAGACTCTGGACTAAACGTTGGACCAAATCCCTTCTAGATTTAACATCTTTTTAAAAACAGCTTGATAGAGGTATAACTGAAATACAAAAGCCTGTATATATTTAATATATATAACTTGATGAGTTTGGACATATGAAAGATGAGTAAGTTCTGGAGATCTGTTGTGCAATTTAACTGTGACCAAAGTTAACAAGACTGTATTGTACACTGAAAAATTGGTTAAGAGGTAGATCTTGCATTTTCTTATTGCAAAAGCAAACACATAAAAATCCACCAAAACGCCCAATAAACAAACAAAAAAACTAGAGTCACAAGGAAAATTTGAGATGGTCTATAATCAGGCGTCCCCAAACTACAGCCTGCGGGCTGCATGCGGCCCCCTGAGGCCATTTAGCCGGCCCCCCACCGCACTTCAGGAAGGGGCACCTCTTCCATTGGTGGTCAGTGAGAGGAGCACAGTATGTGGTGGCCCTCCAATCGTCTGAGGGACAGTGAACTGGCCCCCTGTGTAAAAAGTTTAGGGATGGCTGGATATGTCTATTACCTTACTTGTGGCCACCATTTCCTGATCGTATGCAGGGATCTGACATCTCTTTTTATAATCACAACAGAGAATATGGAGAGAAGACAAAGCAGGTAAGTAGCAAGCAACCTTAAAACCCAGAGCTCTCCTACCCAGTGTTAAGTTGTAGGAACTCTGGTTCCTGTTTAAGAAGCACGTTTCAGTCTCCCTACACCCCTGCCCCGACCCTGCCATTTTCTTGTCTGAGAAAGACTGTTGTTGTTAGATATTATTATCCATTCTTGGTAATCCCAAGATCTCTTTTCCAGGGAAAAAAAAATGGGATGACTGGGTATGTTAGTCCATTCTCATGTGGCTAATAAAGACATACCTGAGACTGGGCAATTTTTAAAGGAAAGAGGTTTAATTGACTCACAGCTCAGCATGGCTAAGGAGGCCTCAGGAAACTTACAGTCATGGTGGAATGGGAAGCAGCATGTCCATCTTCACATGGCAGCAGAAAGGTGAAGTGCCCAGCAAAAGGAGGGAAACCTCCTTACAAATCCATCAGATCTTGTGAGAACTCACTATCAGGAGGACAGCTGCATGGGATTAACTGCCACCATGATTCAATTACCTCCCATAACATAACATAGTTCCCATACATGTGGGGGTTATGGGAACTACAGTTCGAGATGAGATTTGGGTGGTGATACAGCCAAACCATATCATTAGTAGATAGTTATGTAGTTTGTATCTGGGTTCCCATACTTCCTCTGCTATACCAGCTAGCTGTGTGACATTGAACATATAACAGAAATGGACATATCAGTGAACATTTGGCAGTATGCATTTAAATTCTTTCTCTTTCAGGACTGCAGTCCTGTGAGAGAGATGTGGTAGCTGCTCCAGCTTCCACACTGGTATATTCTAAAGTGGTGACTCCCCATCATCACCTTCGTGATTCAGCCCTCTGCCAAGTGTGTGCTGGTTCAACCTCCTATACCTACGGCCACAGCATTTTTCTAAGCACAGATCTAGTCATGTCTCTTACTACAAACAGCTTATGAAATACTTTGTTATTATTATTATTATTTTTTGAGATGGAGTTTTGCTCTTGTTACCCAGGCTGGAGTGCAATGGTGTGGTCTCGGCTCACCACAACCTCCGCCTCCTGGGTTCAGGCAATTCTCCTGCCTCAGCCTCCTAAGTAGCTGAGATTACAGACACGTGCCACCATGCCCAGCTAACTTTTTGTATTTTTAGTAGAGACGGGGTTTCAGCATGTTGACCAGGATGGTCTCGATCTCTTGACCTCGTGATCCACCTGCCTCAGCCTCCCAAAGTGCTGGGATTATAGGCATGAGCCACCGCACCTGGCCCCTTTGTTATTATTTTTTAAGAGGCAGGGTCTAGCTCTGTCACCTAGGCTGGAGTGCTGTGGCACAATTACAGCTCACTGTAACCTCAAACTCCTGGGATCGAGGGATTCTCCTGTCTCAGCCTCCCAAATAGCTGGGACTGCAGGTCCACACACTGCACCTGGATAATTTTTAAATTTTTTGTAGACAGGGTCTTGTTATGTTGCTCGGTCTGGTCTTGAACTCCTGGCCTTAAGGGATCTTCCTGCCTCTGCCTCCCAAAGTGCTGGGATTACAGGTGTGAGCTACTGTGCTTGGCCTTTTAAAAAATATATTTCTTTTGAAAAATGTTTATTTCTGTAGAGGTAGGGTCTCACTATGTTGCTCAGGCTGGACTCAAACTCTTGGCTTCAAGTGATCCTCCCACCTTCGCCTCACAAAGTCCTGGGGTTACATTATAATCCTCCCTTAATGGTTTCTAGCTGTTCATGAAATAAAGATTAAACTGCTTAGCTTGGCCTTTAAAATCCCCTAATCTTGCCTTGTCTAACTTCATTTTTCACTACTTTTACCCTCACTTTTATCCTTAGGGTATCTTAGCATTCCTTTAGTTTCTCTGCCTTAGGATCGTTGTTCATACTGTTCCTTCTGTCTGGAATGCTTTCCTCCACAAACAAGGAAGAACAAACCACAGAAGGCCACAGGAGGCCTCTGAGGAGGAAGGCCTTTTCGTGCCTCATGTTCTGGAGCAGGGTGACCTCGGCTCTGTTACCGTAAACATTGTGCTCAAGGACATAAGCCCCTTCACAGCACTATGACGTAGCCAGACTTGTAGGCTCCTGGTAAGGTCCATGTTCCACCAGCTGCACATAGATAATAAACTAAAGGTAACCACATGTTCTTGTTTTGTGAAACTCCCAAACTGCCACTTTTATCAATCCTTGGGATGACATGCCAGTTCCGGTTCACTGATTCACTCCATCATCACCCTCTCCCACCATTACTCCACCTCTACCCTGTAGATCAAAGTGATTGTAACCAATAAATAGAGTGGATGATCAGAGCTCAGGGCTTTCACTGTCTCCTCCAAAGTAATGAGTGACGGCCCCCTGGTCCCACTGTCTCTCTTAATCTGTCTTTTTCTCATTCCATTGTTGCTACCAAACTTTGGGTACCCACGGGTGATGTAGGGCTGGCTCCCTACATTCTGGTGCCCAATGTGGGGCTCATGGAGCCCTACACACCTCCTCTTTGCCCAGTACTAACTTCTTTTCCTTTACATCTCAGCTGAAATGGTCCTTCCTCCAGGAAGGCCTTCCCTGAACATTCCATGCACAACTTGTTCAGTCCCCCATTACATTCCTTCATACGTGCCTACACTTTTATTTCCTGGAAATTGCTGCCATTTATAAATATATACTCGTATGATTTTACTGATTGTCTATTTTTTCTCTACTAGAATGCATGTTGCCTAAAGTCAAGAACTATGTGTGTTTTGCTCTCTATTTTCTTCCCAGGGCTCATTACAGTGCCAGTTGCTCAATAAATACTTTTTGGTAGAATTAAAGTAAAGATGGGTGGATGACAGATGAATGCCAAGAAGAAATATGTGAGATTTCCCACCCTGGCCTGAGTTGCCTTCCCAGCTCCATTTCCCATACTCTCTTCCTTGATTTTTTCATGATTCCTCCACGTCTCTTGCATTCCAGTCACGTAGAGCTCCTATTATTAAGATGACACTGTGTTTTTCTACCTTTACTGCTGTTTAGCCAAGACAAAAATGCCTTGATATGTTATATCAGTTGTTGCTATGAAGGTGATTCTCGTGTCACAATAAAAAATTATAGGTTGTTTAAGGGAACAAACAATAAATAGGGAAGAGATTTTGGTTTAGAAAACCAAAGGGGCTGGGCGTGGTGGCTCACGCTTGTAATCCCAGCACTTTGGGAGGCTGAGGGGGGCGGATCATGAGGTCAGGAGTTTGAGACCAGACTGACCAACATAGTGAAACCCCGTCTCTGCTAAAAATACAAAAATTAGCCGGGTGTGGTGGTGCCTGCCTGTAATTCCAGCTCCTCAGGAGGGTGAGACAAGAGAATGGCGTGAACCCAGGAGGCGGAGGTTGCAGTGAACTGAGATCATGCCATTGCACTGTAGCCTGGGTGACAGATCAAGACTCCATCTCAAAAAAAAAAAAAAAAAAAAAAAAAAGAAAGAAAGAAAAAGAAAAGAAAAGAAGAAAACCAAAGACACCCAGGAACCATGGCGGCTGTTTAAATGCTTTAAGGACTGTTCTTAAGATGATTAAACTGTTCCCTACGATAGAGAGATTAGACCCGGAAACAAGAAGTCTAAGATACAGGGAAACAAATTTCGACTTGATAGAAAGCAAGACTGTGATAAACATACGTGGCAGGAAAGGAAATGGGTTGCCTCAAATGTTAGCGTGCTCTCTATACCTAGCAGTGCTTCAGCCAAGGTTAGACGGTCACTTGAGATAGTTGGATTGGGTCATCTCCCAGTCTTCTTACACATATTCTGTCTGTAGAATGATGTTTCTGTTAAACCAGCATCTGAACAGGACACAACTCTAGAGATGGTGGTAGGGCCCAATCAGTATCTTAAATAATGAGGTCTTTTACTTCAAAACTTTACAAAGGGCTTAGATAAAATTGAGAAGTAATCTCTGGGCAGGCAGAAAGCAATCTAGACTCATGGTGTTCCAGAATGCTGTCTCTTTTGTTTCCTTTTTAACCTATCAAGGAACCCAGTTCTCACATAAAGACAGCACATGCTTCTGCAGACCTCAGCATGCTTCTTTTTCAAAGATTTTGGCTCCACCTAGTGGTTTGACTGGGTGTTTTGCACACCATGGGTGCAGGGTTGGTGCTGGAGTGAGGGTCCCGGGACTTCCTGTTGGGGGAATAGGTTTCCTCGCTCCTTGACTGGACCCTTCTCAGTCTTGCTCTGTTGACTGAGAACTAGTTGACTAGAGTTGGTGACAGTATCACTGCACTTTGCACCTTTAAGAGGTTTGGCCTCCAGATCCCTATGTTAGCTCACATGGTATGGGCAAGGAAAAAAGTTTAGAGGTCATTCTTTCTACTGACTGTTCCTCAAACTATGCATTATGGAGACCAAAGTGTTTCAGAGAGGTGTTTTGGGAGTCACTGCAGGGTGTGGAGAAAGGCTGAACTGTAGATCAGGTGTGGTGTCTCATGCCTGCAATCTCAGCATTTTGGGAGACCGAGGCGGGTGGATCACTTGAGATCAGGAGTTCGAGACCAGCCTGGCCAACATAGTGAAACCTCCATCTCTACTAAAAATACAAAAATTAGCCAGGTGTGGTGGCCCGCACCTGTAGTTGCAGCTACACGAGAGGCTGAGGCAGGAGAATCACTTGAACCTGGGAGGCGGAGATTGCAGTAAGCCATGATTGCACTGCACTCCAGCCTGAGTGACAGAGTGAGAGTCCACCTCAAAAAAAACAAAACAAACAAACAAAAAAACCTCTGAGCTGTCAGGGATCCCCCTCTCTCCACTCACCTTCTCATTCCTACCCTCCTGCAAACTCTCCAACACTGTATCAACACTACTTTTTCTCTCTGCACTGGGTTTCCACCTAAGATTTGCGTTAAAAAAAAAAATTCTGTTAAAAATAATGTTAAGAAAGATTGGTTTCTTCCGTATCACCTTATTTTAGAGTACATTGAGACTGGAGAGTTTATTGATATGCCCAAATTTAAGAGCTGGCTCTGCTAGAACCGTAATTCACGTCTCCTGATGGTCACAATGAAGCTCCATCTATCATCTTTAAAAAATGCACTTTCACCCTGGGCACCTGAATGGTCAGTTCCCAAGGGTCCAGTCCCCTCTCCACTTCACATGCGAAGAAATATGATTTCAGTGATCCCAGAAACTATATTTCATGTTGTTGCTTCACTCTTGTGAGTGACTTAGTTTTATTTATAGGACAAATGAATCCTGGTGAAAGAAGTGTCTTAATCTGTTTAGGCTGCTATAAAAAATACGATGGATTAGGTGGTTCAAATAATTGATTTCTTAGAGTTCTGGAGGCTAGCAACTCCAACCTCAAACTGCCAGCAGATTTGGTGTCCAAGGAAGGCCCTCTTCTTGTTTTCAGATGGCTGCCTCCTTGCTCCGTACTCACATGGTAGAAACAGATCATCCCTCTCATGTCTCTTCTCACAAGTGTACTAATCCCACACACGAGAACTCCATCTTGGTGATCCAGTGATCTTCTAAAAGCCCCACCTCCAAATTTCATCACATTAAGGATTAGGGCATCAATACATAAATTGGGGGTGGGGACACAAACATGCAGACCTAGCAGCAAATGGTTGGTTAAAAACACATGATTCATCTATCTGTGATCAACAAAAGAAACACCAGTATTCTCTTCTCTCTCATCCTCCATGATAAGCTTACGGATCTGTGCTTAAGGCGGAAATACTATAAGAATATGTGATGACTGAACACTTGATGAGAAGTAAACATCTGGCCATCGTTTGGTGTCTGCAACTCAAAGATGCCTTTTTAGAATTCTAACTCAAATAAAATAAAACCACTGAATTATTTATTTTTATTTTTGTAGATTTCAGGAGTATAGTATGTTTGTTACATTGATACATTGCATGTTGGTAAAATCTAACCATTTAGTGTAACCATCACCCAAATAGAGTACATTTTAATTGTTAGGTAAGTCTCATCCCTCGCCCACTTCCCACCCTCCCACGTTTCTAGTCTCCATCATCTATTGTTTCACTCTCTATGTCTATGTGTACACGTTATTTAGCTCCCACTCATAAGAGAGAACACGCAGTGTTTGACTTTCTGTTTCTGAGTTACTTCACTTAAGATAGTCTCCAGTTCCATCCATTCTGCTGCAAAATACTTTATTTCATTCTTTTATTATGGCCAAATAGTAGTCCGTGTGTGTGTGTGTGTGTGTGTGTGTGTATCACATTTTCTTTATCCAGTCATCCATTGATGGACACTTAAGTTGATTCCATATCTTTGCTACCGTGAATAGTGATGCAATAAACATATGGTTGCAGATGTCTTTTTGAAATATTGATTTCTCTTCCTTTGAGCAGATACCCAGTAGTGAGATTGCTGGATTGAATGGCAGTTTTATTTTTACTTCTTTGAGAACTCTCCAAACTGTTTTCCATAGAGGCTGTACTCATTTAAATTCCCACCAACAGTGTATAAGAGTTTTCTTTTCTTCAGATCCTCACCAACAGCTGTTATTTTTGAAAGACAGCTATTAATTTACCCATTTTAATTAACTAAAAAACGATGTTACTTATTTGATTGCATGTCTTTCCCCAGAATGTAGGTGCCTTGAAGGGAGAAACTACATCTGCCTTGTTTATGACTGTATTTCAGCATCTAGCTTATTGCTGGCACAAAGCACACACTCGATAAATAATTGCTACATGAATGCCAATGACGTTCAACCTTAAAAGTGCTCTCTAATTGTCTATGCTAATTACTTATAATCAACATTACTCTCAGCAGTCAGTTAGGCTAAAGATAGCCTAGATGTTAAAAGCTTAATAAAAAACTTTGAAAGATAATGATGTCACCAGGTTGCTGACACCCCTTCTCAGTAACTTGCCTTTCTTGAATATCATGTACTACAGAATCCAAGCTTCTTACATCATATCTTATTCTGCAACACACATAAAAGGGTCTTGTGGAAACTAATGCTGGGATATATCACTAACTTAAAAGAATGATAACATGCATATAGATGGTTTTCTGCTCCACTACAGAATAAATTGAACTAAAATCTTTTCCATCTTGATAACATTTTTACTAAACAGTTTAAGAAATTTTGGATTAGGCATGCCCAATATGTATGGTTTTATTCCTCAATAATAGAGGGCATTCTTAGAATACAATCATGTAAGATATAAATGGATAGTAGGAAAAAGGAAGTAGTTGTTCTAGGTCAGTACTTTATAGTTGCTTTACTGATGATGTTATAGGACCAACAGGTTCATATGCCCTCTGTACAGTAAGAAATTGAATACACTGAGACAGCAGGATTTGCAGCAGAGAGAGAGTTCAATGATCTCAGGGCACTGAGCAAAGAGATGGAAGGAGACCCTCAAATCTATCTCCATGAGGAGTTCTGGGCTGGGGTTTTTAAGGGGATTATGGAAGTTGAGGGGCTGGAAACTTGAGGCAGTTGTTTGGTTGAGGCAAGGGGGGGATGCAAACATCAGGATGTCAAACTGCATTGTTCGGCAAGTCATTTCCTCTAGGGATCCTTCAGACCAGCTGAGTCATTAGTTTCATCAGTACATAGAACCTGTAGGACTATCTCAAGGGGAAAACTTAATGTTTCATAATGTCCAGGTTGTTGTCTATAGAACAGTTCAGGAGAACTATAATCTAGGATCTACCTGATTCCAGGACAGTAGGCACCAAACCACCGTGCGGAAGCACATCTGAGAACAGGCTGCTCTCATGAGTAATGTGGAAAGCACTACAGGCTTATTTTTGTTTCTTGCCCTCTCTCCTTCTCTGATTAATTTTACAAAGTTTATAGGGAAGATTTCAGTGATTGCTAACACCAGTAATGGAATGCTTCTCTATTTAATAATAAACTATTACCAATTATCTTTGGGTTTTGGTCTTACTACTCAGGAGGCTCCTAATTGAAGTACCTTTAGCCCAATGTCACCCAGAATTCCTATGCTAGTGTCTGGATCAGCACCTCAGCTTGTCGTTACTCACAGGCAAATAAATCTATAGAAGGTGATAAAAATTATTACAATGAATGATATAGCAAAACTGCACATTTCAGTTATTTATTTACTGTATGTTAACAGTGAATTAGTAACTGAAAGAAGGTGTGAAGCACAAAGTTCCTGTCCAATGAGTAGAATTTCATGGTAATTCTTTAACTACGTAAGAAATAAGCAGATTTCATGGTTCTCTGGGGAAACTAAGAACACCTAGTTTGAGGGGAACACTCACCTTCTCATAATCAACATAACTCCTTAAAAGGTTTTATTTCTGCTGGGAGCGGTGGCTCACGCCTGTGATTCCAGCACTTTGGGAGGCCGAGGTGGGTGGATGATGAGGTCAAGAGATCGAGACCATCCCTGCCAACATGGTGAAACCCTGTCTCTACTAAAAATACAGAAATTAGCTGGGCATGGTGGCGTGTGCCTGTAGTCCCAGCTACTCGGGAGGCTGAGGCAGGAGAATTGCTTGAACCCAGGAGGCGGAGGTTGCAGGGAGCTGAGATCGTACCACTGCACTCCAGCCTGGTGCCTAGCAACAGAATGACACTCTGTCTCAAAAAAAAAAAAAAAAAAAAAAGATTTTATTTCTGCACCATGATCATATGATATTCGAGATTAGATACAACTCAAAAGTCATTCCTAGGTTTTGAAGAAAAATTTCAGATAAGCAGATTCTCAAGTCCAATGTTCACCATCACTGGAGATGTGTAGCCCTCAAGTTAGCTACAAAAGATTGTGAAAACTTGAATCATACAAATTATATACAGGTCAAAAATCACTGGGCTGTGGCTCAGCTTGACCTGTGTCGATCCAGCCTACGTCACAATGTAAGATCTGAATCAAAAGCACCTGTATTTTTAGCATGTATTTTTATTAGGGTGACAATGGTTTTGACAACTGTATTCTGAATTTGTATTTGGTGGTTGAATACCATGGACATTTTAGAAAACTGGTACTGATAAGCTGTGGAGGTACCCCATTTCAAATATCATGGCAAGAAAAATGGATGATATCTTAAGGGTTGATGTCTTTTGCAAATTAGTTAGGCTAGAGGGGAAGAGAGAGAATCCTCCAATGCTCATATCAATTATTGGAATGCTTCAAAGTAATACCTGTGCTGCTGTCAACCCCTTCTCGGCAACATGCCCTTCTTGAATACCATGGACTATGGAATCCAAGCTTCTTACATCATATCTTATTCTGCAGCACACATAGACGGGTCTTGTGGAAACAAATACTGGGATATATCACTAACTGTCAGATTGCTCCTGTAATTAGAGATGAGCTTTTTGGGCTAATTTCAAGTCGGTCATTCAGACAACTTGGACCAATTATTTGCATTGTATCAGAATTCTTCTGATCAAAGATTCCAGAGACACAGATCTTTATTGGATATGGATTTTCAGCTTAAGTGGCTTTAACCAAGGTGAGGACTCAACTCTCTTCCCAAGAGAGAGCTGAATGCTGGTGGTTTGGGCTGGACAAGGGCCCCACCTCTTCACCAGTGTTGAGAAGTCCTTTTTTTTTTGAGTCAGAGTCTTGTGCTATCATCTGTAGAGTTACAGAGCATACTTCGGTGAGAAAAGAGAAAGAAGAGAAACAGGAATAGTGGGTAAATGAAAGGAGAGAGATTGGTTCTAAACACCAGAACAAAATTGAGAAAAGAGAGTGAGGGGTAAGGTTTATGTAAGAAACTCTGCTGTACGAATCCTGGTGTAACCTGACAACTGGGAGTTGTCACATATAATCAGGTCTCTATTGGCTCTGAGACCAGAGAACTAACTCACAGTAAAATATCCATCTTTCTAGAATATCATCCTTCATAATAAATCCCAGTGTTCTTATCTGTAAAATAGGAATTTTAATATCTTTCATTCAGGGATTTTAAGTAGATTAAATTGAATAATGCATGTGAGCTGTGAAGTACTCTACAAAGTACTCTTTTATGTGATCTGATAAAGTCCTTGTTTTTTTTTTTTTAAGTTTTCTTTGGACGTTCATTTACAGATTTGTGCTATCTCTGAAGCTCCCACATCTATAAACATTTGTAATATTTGTAAAGCAACATGGATCTTATAGCTCTTTGTAGACATTTGCCATCCACCATGGGTGCCGTAATAATATCATTGAGCACATGAAAATCAGAAGAAAAATATGCGGAGATTCTCTCTCGTCTACTGTAAATGCAGAAGTATTCAAGGTTATTATTCAACAAATGAAGCCTTTCCAAAATGTCAGGTCTGAGGAGCTTAGCAAATTAAAATGATTTAAAACCCAGCTTAGGCCAGATGCAGTGGCTCACGCCCATAATCCTAGCACTTTGGGAGGCCGAGATGGGTGGATCACCTAAGGTCAGGAGTTCAAGACCAGCCTTGCCATCAGGGTGAAAAACCATCTTTAAAATAAAATAAAATAAGAGCCGGGCGCGGTGGCTCAAGCCTGTAATCCCAGCACTTTGGGAGGCCAAGGCAGGTGGATCACGAGGTCAAGAGATCGAGACCATCCTGGTCAACATGGTGAAACCCCGTCTCTACTAAAAATACAAAAATTAGCTGGGCGTGGTGGCGCCTGCCTGTAATCCCAGCTTGGGAGGCTGAGGCAGGAGAATTGCTTGAACCCAGGAGGCGAAGGTTGCGGTGAGCCGAGATCGCACCATTGCACTCCAGCCTGGGTAACAAGAGCAAAACTCCGTCTCAAAAATAAATAAATAAAATAAAATAAAATAAAATAAAATAAAATAAAATAAAATAAAACCCAGCTTGCCAGCAGGAATATATTGAAAGTATCGTCATGTTCAAATTAACCATACAATGCAAATTTGAAGCGTATGAAGGTAATATAATCTGAAAAGTCTTTGGGGGATAAATCTTGGTACCATAGGAACAAGGTTTGTGATCAATTAGCAATGTCTATAATGGGTATGGGAGGGTTGATGGCAACACAGTTGTCCTGCGTTTCCTATCCACAATTTAAAAAGATGACTAAATATCTAACGTGAAAACTCAAGCCTCTTAGGAGCTGAAGTTTTCATTTTATTGTAAGCATATCCATACTATTATTTATATATAATTTCAGAATTGTTTTTTTTTTAAAACAGGTCTAAGATTGTATTGATAATGACCATTGCAGATATCTTTCTATAGGGCTCCTGGAATGAGCATTTTGCCATGAACTGTATATACTAATTTCTACTGAACTAATAGTGAACTTTCAAATACTTTCCCTTTACTGGTATTTTACTAATGATACCCATCATGATTTGATCATAGTTTAAGCCCATATTTGATGACACTGTATCAACAGTGACATAATTCAAGTGCTATCTAATTTGTGTAAAAGACAACAGGTTAGGCATAGATTTACTTTCTTTGAAATATTCCTGGTTGACCACCTTTCCCTCACTGTAACTCTCCTAACTATAGTTTTTCGGCCATTATGGAGCAAGGCCTGATGAACAAAGGTGCTATGAGTCTACTCCCATCTGTTTTGTTTGTTTGTTTGTTTGTTTGTTTGTTTTTAAAGAAAGAGAGAGAGAAAGAAAGAAAGAAAAAGAATAAAGGACAGGAAGAAAGAGGAAGAGGAAGAGGGAGAGAGAACGGGAGTGTTGCTTTATTGCCCAGGCTAGAATGCAGTCTAAAAATGGGTATTGAAAACCTCTTTTATACCAATAATTGTGCTTAATAATGGAGGCAGGAAAAAATGAGGGAAGAAAAGAACAAACAAGCAGCCAACCAATGTTTCATTTAAACCTGTAAGTGGCTGTGATGTGGTACTGATAAGAGTGTGTATTTTGTGCCTTTAAAGTGGAGAGTTCTATAAATGTTTATTAAATTTACTTGTTCCGGATCTGAGTTCAAGTCCTGGATATCCTTGTTAATTTTCTGTGTCTTTGATCTGTCTAATTTTGATGCTGAAGTCTCCCACTGTTATTGTGTAGGCGTCTAAGTCTCTTTATAAGTCTTATGTATCTGGGTGCTCCTGTATTGGATGTGTATATATTTAGGATCGTTAGCTCTTTTTGTTGCATTGATCCTTTTACCATTATGTCATATCCTTCTTTTCCTCTTTTGATCTTTGTTGCTTTAAAGTCTATTTTATCAGAGGCGATAATTGCAACTCCCGCTTTTTCTTTATTTATTTATTTTTGCTCTCCATTTGGTTGGTAAATCTTTCTCCATCCCTTTGTTTTGAGTCTTTGTGTATCCTTGCATGTGAGTTAAGTCTGGATGCAGCATTGTAAACTCTTCATTATGTTGATGCTCTTTACTTTTTGATATATTTTTGGAAAGGCTGATACTGGTTGTTCCTTTCTATGTGTAGTGGTTCTTTCAGAAGCTCTTGTAAAGCGGGCCTGGTGGTGATGAAATCTCTGAGTACTTGCTTGTTCACAGAAGATTTTATTTTTCCTTTGCTTACGAAGCTGAGTTTGGCTGGGTATGAAATTCTGGGTTGAAAGTTCTTTTCTTTAAGGATGTTGAATATTGGCCCCCACTCTCTTCCGGCTGGTAGGATTTCTGCTGAGAGATCTGCTGTGAGTCTGATGGGCTTCCCTTTGTGGGTAATCTGACCTTTCTCTCTGGCTGCCCTTAGCATTTTCTCCTTCATTTCAACCCTGGTGAATCTGACGATTATGTGCCTTGAGGTTGGTCTTCTTGAGGAATATTTCTGTGGTGTTCTCTATATTACCTGGAGTTGAATATTGTCCTGCCTTGCTAGGTTGGGAAAGTTTTCCCGAATACTATCCTGATGAATATTTTCCAGCTTGGATTCATTCTCTTCATCACATTCAGGTACATCTATCAAACCTAGATTAGGTCTTTTCATATAGTCCCATATTTCTTGGAGACTTTGCTCATTCCCTTTTATCCTTTTTTCTCTAATCTTGTCTTCTCATTTTATTTCATTGAGTTGGTCTTCGACCTCTGATATCCTTTCTTCTGCTTGATCAATTTGGCTTTTAAAACTTGTGCATACATTGCAAAATTCCTGTGTTGTGTTTTTCAGCTCCATTAATTCACTTATATTCCTCTCTAAATTGTCTATTCTGATTAACATTTCGTCAAACTTTTTTTCAAAGTTCTTAGTTTCTTTGCATTGGGTTAGAACAAGTTCTTTTAACTCACAGAAGTTTCTTATCAACCACCTTTTGAAGCCTACTTCTGTTAATGGAACACACTCATTCTCCATCAGGCCTTGTTCCATTGCTGATGAGGAACTGTGATCCCCTGTAGAGGGAGAGGCGTTGTGATTTTGGGTATTCTCAGCCTTTTGAGGCTGGTTTCTTCCCTTTGTTATACATTTATCCATCTGTCCTCTTTGCCATTACCGACTTTCTAATTAGGTTTCTGAGTGGATGTCCAACTTGTTGATTCCCAGCGCCGGAATCTGAGCAACACACTATGTCGGTGGCATTAAAACTGATGGTGCTTTTCTGATTCTGCACCAAGAACCTACGCTCCGAGGTGCTGGCAAAACCACCACGCCGGCCACAAGAGTTGAGCTGGCAACCCGTGGGGCTCCTCCTTTGGGAATCTCCTGGTCTGTGAGCAACAAAAATTCATCTGAAAGTGTGGCATCCTCTAGTTCTCTGCGCTTTCACTGGGAGCTACGATCCTGAGCTGCTAGTGATCAGCCATCTTGGATCTCTCTCAACTACTCCCATCTGAATGGCAAATGGTGGTTACAGTGAACAGGCTTTTAGAAAAGGGAATTCCAAGTACTGAATTGAGAGTCCCAGAGAACTTCTGTGATTCACAAGGATTGGGTGAACTCTGCTACCTAACATAGCTTCCACTATAGGTGGCAATAGGTCCAGAAAAGTACCCTATGGAGTGCTTAGGTGACATTGCACATCTCTTTCATTGAAGCTCATGGAAACAGAACGATTTTTCTGCTTTTCATTTCTCATTTGTTACACTTCATGTTTTTGCCTTCTGCCTATTCTATTTCAGTATCATCATTATCAAGACTTTTGATGATCCTCCCCATTATCATTGGAAGTATTTATTATGCAACTATTTAAATTCTGCTAGGCTCATCACAATGTGGGCTGGAGCTCATGGTTTTCCGTAATATCTGGCCTCACACCACACAGCAACAGAGCCATTAAATAACTATTAGAAATTAATACAGGCCAGCATGGTGGCTCATGCCTATAATCCCAGCACTTTGGGAGTCCAAGGTGGGTGGATCAAGGACAGGAGTTTGACACCATCCTGGCTAAAAAGGTAAAATCCCATCTCAACTAAAAATACAAAAAATTAGCCGGGCATGGTGGCACACGCCTGTAGTCCCAGCTACTCAGGAGGCTGAGGCAGGAGAATCCCTTGAACCTGGGAGGCGGAGGTTGCAGTGAGCTGAGATCGCATGACTGCATTCCAGCCTAAATGACAGAGCCGAGACTCCATCTCAAAAAAAAAAAATAATAATAATAGAGAAGGCATGAATACAACTCAGTCATGGCAGATTGGGAGAGATAAAAATTGGAGACGAAAAATGGGCCCTCTAATGATAAGTGAATACCATGTCAAATCCTTCCCGTCCTGTAAAACTTACTCAAATGCATCCTTCTCTCAGATGCCCACCCATCGTACTTGCTTTACAAAAACACATTTTTGGTATCTCTTGAATTATGTGCCTTTTACGCACATCTTATTTCCTGCCCTCTGAACTTATTGATGAACATGTCACATGATACCTAGCACAATGCATGAAATATTCAATAAAGTTTGATGAATGAGAAAGCAAATCAAGAAAATCTGTCAACAAATGTGTTGAATGCCTAAGCTCTATGCAAAGCATTGCGTGTATAACGATGAACGAGACAGCCGAGGTCCCTGCCTTCAGCAAGCTCACAATCTGATAGGGAAGGAAGCCCAAGAACTGAACAGACAATTGCTTTAACATGGTATGTACACTGATGTGATTGAATGATATGTAAAAGAAGAAAACACATACTTTCTAGCCTACCAAGTCTCTTATGATTCAATATTAAATTTCCCTTTCTCCATTTAGAGCAGAAGTGGCAAATTCAAATGTTTTCATGAGCCAGGCAGGTCATATCAAGTAAAGCAATAGGTGGGGAGTGGGGACTTTAGTGACCTGGAGAGTTTATGCTCCACTTCCAGGATGGAGGAGGTACTCAGCTTCAGCCAATTGTATCATGCAAGGCTGAACGCTGCTGATTCAGTGCTGCCAGAGCTAATTTTCTTCTAGGAAGCAAGCAATTTGGATTTTTATGTGAAATCGTCTGATTTTTAAATGTTGGCAACCAATTTTCTATTTTGTGGCTTAGATCTGGCCTGAGAGCTACCAGTGACTGCCTGTGATTCAAGGCTTCCGTAGAGGGGTGCCCCGTATGTGGACCCCACATGCCATGCCTCCCCCCTACCCTGTGTGGGTCCCAACTCTCCACCACTCAGCCTCCTGTCTCCTCACCAACTTCCTTTCACACCCTATTGCAGTAAGTGTTCAAGGACTCTCAAGCTAAATCAGTTAGGGAAGGGCTGACATGTACAGTTTGTGGGAAAATAGGTTAACCTTTAAGAAAAGTCAGAGGTACAGGACCCCTGGGAGGTGGGGATGTGAGTGGGATGGAAGGGGAACTCTCCCAAGCTTCTTGCATCGTGGGTAATGCTCTCCTCTAAAAAGCATTAACCAAGGTCAGATTAACAAGTCAACACTGAAACTGTATCCAAACAAGTCTCCCTAATTGTAGGGCGAAAGCAGAGAAGGGGCTAGAGGGAAAAGTCCAGAGGACGAGACTGACTCCGAAGCCGTTCCCTCTCATCCACTGGCAGGCTTGGGGCATATTCGGTAAGGTGAAGGGAAATTGCAAAATTAGAACTGGCAACTTATACAGAGAGGCCCAGTGCAAGGCCATGGGCCTGAGGCAGGCTCGGAAAGTTGAGGAATTGTCGGGGAAAGAGGATTTGGCAGCCTGACTTCCTGTGGCTGTATCCAAGGCTAATTAGTTTGCAGTGTTCTGTGTGTGCCTGAATGGAAATGATCCCAGTCTTGAGAGGCACAGGAGTAAGGAAATCAAAAACACATGCACACAGAAAGAAGAGGAAGGGATTGGTGGGAGAGGAAGGCCGGGGGTGGAGGGAATCCTGTCCTTTGGCTACATTTTCTTTTTTCAGGAGAGGGCTCTCATCATTCTGTTTCATGAGCAGTAAATCACCACCACAGCCCTGTCCATCACATCTCACATCTGCTGCAGAACTCGTTAAACATCAAAAGACGGGCCTATCAGTTCTGCTTAGTTAGAAGCCTGACTTACTAGAGGTCTAACCAAGGAGGAGTTTGCATGTTTTTAATAATAGCTTAAGGAACTTCGTAGCACCCCATAAATTACTTAATGCAACAAACGCTTCCTGTAGTCCAGCTGGCATTTGAAAGTTGCTGAACCAACCCAGACCTGCCCCTATGGCAATGGCTTTTTGGTGGTCACATTCCAGGATACCGCAGGGTGTTAGTTAATGCTTTAATTCATAATTCTGAGACCGTTATTAAAAATGAGTTACCTTGCTGTGTACCCCTCCCTGGTATGCATGACTCAGAATTCCTTTGCCTTTGTCTTTCTGGCTCACTGTCTAAAGAGGTAACCTGGCCAGGCTATTCTATGTGTGCGTGGGGTGACATTGCCAGGCACCTCAGAGCAAAAAGAAATGGTCTAGTGGAGAAATAGATCAATAGCCGGGGGTAATAACATCAAAACCTTGTCCCAAACTTAAAAGTACATGCTTGGCAGATATATTAATATAAATCAGTAAATATTTACTGAGTGCCTACTCTGTGTTAGAAATGAGACATACAGAAATAAATTCTGACGTTCTGACTCCCTTTAAAGAGTCTATAGTATTGTGGACACATATGAACACTCTGAGTTTTAAAAAACAAACAAATGAACACAAATAGAAGGATAGAATTTCCTCCACCAGTAACGCTTTCAAAGTTCCTTGGGTGTTGGTGCCTTTTGCTGTCCTTGTTTGATGCTAACCTCTTAGGCGTCCAGCCTCTGTGAGGGACCCAGTCTGAGTAAAACCCACAACATCTGCTCTAGAGAAGCTTCAAAGAAGCAGAATGCTTGGAATCATATCTTCTGTAAGACAATATATAGGGTTGAAAACTCAACCCAGACCTCCTGACCTCATTTTTTTTCTACCCATTTGACAAGGCCACAGGGGAAATGTCTAAGCCCTATCTAACTACTATTTCCTCTACACAACAGTCTGTATGGCATGAGGTTAATATTAAGACAAAAATGAAGGGAATATGTATCATACTATTAATTTATTATTTGTGGCATTCTTGCATTGTGCCACGAATGGAGCCATGCAGGTAAAAATTATCATAATCCCTCATTTCATAGAACTTCCCTTCATGTCAAGAGACAACTTCCACCACAGTAAGAGCAATGACCAAATTGTGCAGAGGATTGTATGGTAACAGAAGAAGGTACTCAACTCAGATATGAGTGCTGGTACTGAGGTACTGAGGACAGAAACCTTTCTTTCTTCCTTTTTTTCTTTTTTTGAGACGGAGTTTTGCTCTTGTTACCCAGGCTGGGGTGCAATGGCTCGATCTCGGCTCACCACAACCTCCGCCTCCTGGGTTCAGGCAGTTCTCCTGCCTCAGCCTCCTGAGTAGCTGGGATTACAGGCACGCACCACCATGCCCAGCTAGTTTTTTGTATTTTTAGTAGAGACAAGGTTTCACTATGTTGACCAGGATGGTCTCGATTTCTTGACCTCGTGATCCACCCGCCTTGGCCTCCCAAAGTGCTGGGATTACAGGCGTGAGCCACGGTGTCCGGCCGGACAGAAACCTTTCTTAGCAAAGATGGTGTGTTAAGTTGAGTCTCAAAGAAGCAATTAACCAGAGGTAGGCGATGGGACATTCTAGGAATTCTGGTGTCTATGGTGTAACTGTTTGCAATGATCTGTCTCTCAAAGCCTCAGATGATCTGACTATAATTGTCTTCACTAGACAATTAATGAACAATTGCTTTGTGAAGAAGCTGTAGAAACTGTACTAGTTATTACAGATTCAATGATGATTTCTGTCCTTCAGTGACACACAGTTTAGGACTAATTAGACAGTATGGATGGATAGATAGATAGATACAGACAGACAGATGATGGCAATACCCAATCTGTGCTTTACTTTTGTGTGTCAATACCAGTTCTAAGGAGTTTCACAGTGGGCTTCATTTACCCACGCTGTCCTGAGAGGGAGGCAGGGAAGACATTGCTTAATCCATTTTGAAAAAATATAGATTCCTAGGCTAACGAATAGTGCAGATGACGAGTTCACATGCCTGATTACTTGAAAAGGGAGGAAAAACATGGGTAAAGGGATGGATGCTCTGAATGGAAGCAGATGAACTGGCCAAGCTGAGATAGAAGAGAAAGCCATTGCTCAGAGCATCTGGACCATGTGCAACTTCTCAGTCTTGGCAGAAAACTCACCTCTAGTGGAAGCAGTACCTCCATGAAGACCTAGAGGCTAGTGTGAGTGTGCCATGGACATCCCATTAACAGCAAGGTTGGAAAAGACATAAAGTAGGAGTGACCTAGGAGAGTCTTCCCTGAGTTGTCCCTTTATAATATGTCTGACCGCCTGAGCACCAGCCCTGTGGAGGTCAGCATGGTCTGCGGCTGGGATTATCACTATGATGACTTTTCTTCCATCTCTTCTCTCCATCTCTCCATCTTTTCTCCATCTCCTGGGATTAAGTGTAGATTCTCTTTACATGCCTCTTCCTCTTCCTTAATTTTACAACTAGATTTAGAGGTTCAACTGAACTACCGTTTGCTACAAGGTATTGGAACTCACAGTGTCTCTGTCTCCCCTGCTCGTCTGTGGGCCTTCTGAGGGTAAGGATCATGTTCCTAGAGTGTCAGCACTTACTACAGACGCTAGCAAATAGTCAGTACGCAGTGAATTTTGTTGCATAACTAAATGAATGAATGGATGGGTTTATGTACATAAGAATATCACCAGATCCCCCAGATAGTGACATCTGTGCTTTCTATACAAAGTATCTGGTTCCCAGGGCCTATGGGATACTTTTTTTTTTTTTTTTGGTAATCTAGATGCTCTTCTATCCAGAAACAGTCTTATTTCCAAACACTATTTGTGATGGCCTTACATTTTGTTTTTGTTTTAGAAAGAGGGTCTCACTCTGTCACCTACACAGCTGTAATGCAGTGATCACAGCTCACTGCAGCCTTAAACTCTTGGGCTCAAGCAATCCCACTGCCTCAGCCTCCCAAGTAGCTGTGACTACAGGCACATGCCACTACGCTCAGCTAAGTTTTTATTATTATTATTTTTTGTAGAAATGGGGTCTGGCTTTGTGGCCCAGGCTGGTCTTGAATGCCTGGCCTCACACCATCCTCCTGCCTCTGCTTCCCAAAGCTGCAGGATTACAGGTATGAGCCACCGTATCCCGCCTGTGACTGTCTTTTTCTTGTGTCGACTTGGACGGGCTACAGTCCCCAGTTACAGAATCAAGTACAAATCTAGGCGCTATTATGAAGGGATTTTGTCAATGTAATTTAAGACTATAATTAGTAGACTTTAAGAATGAGAGTATCCCAGATAATCCAGGTGAGCCCGAATTAATCAGCTGAAAGGCCTTAATAGCAGAGCTGAAGCTTCCCTAAATAGGAAGAAATTTCACCTGTGGATGGCAGCTTCCACCTGTGTCTGACAGTTCCAGCCTGCCCTTCTGATACAGACTTCAGACTTGCCTTGGCACCCCCAACAATCACATGAGTCAATTCTTTGTAGTAAATATCTTAATATTTATGTCCTATTTGCTCTGCTTCTCTAATTGGACCCTGACTATACATTCAATGTCTTTTTATTTATTTATTTATTTATTTTTGGAAATGGAGATCTTAACAAATGTGTAGAATGTTAACTCTTCCACATCTCTTATTTATTTAGATGTTTTTCAGCCCTAGCTATATATTGGAATCAACTGGCAAACTCTGAAAAAAGAATCACAAAGCCTGTGCCACATCGCAGAGATTCTGTGGTCCCTGTTTATAACTATGGCCTCATCCATACACAGATGGCTTTAGACCTGAGTTTCCTTTTTCCAGAAAGATAAAGCCACCAGAGTTGAACTTCATTCATCTTTTAGAGAAAGGAGAAACCTGTCGCCAGGCGCCAGGCTGGAGTGCAGTGGCGCGATCTCGGCTCACTGCAACCTCCGCCTCTTGGGTTCAAGCAATTCTCCTGCCTCAGCCTCCCGAGCAGCTGGGACTACAGGCGTGTGCCACCATGCCCAGCTAATTTTTTTTTTTTTTTTGGTATTTTTAGTAGAGACAGAGTTTCACCATGCTGGCCAAGATGGTCTTGATCTCTTGACCTCGTGATCCACCTGCCTCAGCCTCCCAAAGTGCTGGGATTACAGGCATGAGCCACTGCGCCTGGCCACATTCAGTGTCTTAGAGAGGTTGAGATTGCAGTTTCCCAGGATACTTCCAGTAAATAACAGAACGTCAAACTTTCGCAGCTTTAAATCAGGCATACTCTTACTCCTGCAGATGCATTCTATCAAGACTCTTTTCCTAACATGGACCAGTTAAATATCTTTGTTTTCTTTTCTTTTTATTTTTTCCCAAGCAACAGCGTCACTTGCCAAAGATGTTTTAAGTTCATTAAGTTAACCCTTCCCCCAAACCATTTCTGCAGGTGTGGTAGAGAACAGACCTCCTTCGAAGTTGTGGTTCGCGTCAGCCTGGGCTGCCCTGCCACTTTGAAGTAGTACAGATTTGAGAGAACAGATTTATCTTTAAGATGACAGAACTAGTCTGTAACTTACTCCAGAAGTTAAGTAGCAGGGGTTTTACCATGGTTAGTTCCAAATTCTAGAACAACCCCCAGCCTTCTCCAAAATTAAAATCAATCTAATTGACAGTGGTTGAATTTGGCTGGCTGGGTGATGATGAAAGCAGAAAGTGAACTTGTGTGGTTTGTGGTGAAGATAGAGCACACATCAGGCATTGTGATCATCTAGCTGCACACTGTACATTTTTCCATTTCATTCATTTCTGTATCTCTTGCTCTTTATTGTCAATTGCAGAGGCACAACACTTTTCTCAGGGCTCATGATAAACTCTGCTCTTTGGAACTGTTCCTATTGTCTAAGAATTAATTCCACATGCATGTACAAACTGACATTTGTTGTCTCATCACCTTCCATTTTAAAAAATGATTCTATCTTCATTTTGTCATAGGTAGGCTCCTTTTCTGGGTAACACTTCTAATATTATTGCTGCTTTTGCGCTTCTCAGATAGGTGGAGTCAAAAATGTTTCCAGAACATTTCAAAATCATGCACAAATGTAGCAAATTATCAAATGTTAAAGAGTAGGGGGTTGGCAGAGACCTAAATGGCATTGGACAATAGCGCCATCTGTTGGTTGTGGGTAGAGTTGGCTCCTTTCTATTCAGTCTGTTCTTAGTTATAAAGGTTAATCCTATGACAGTTCCTAGGAGGAGGAGCTTCGGTCATGATTTCCTACACCCTTGAGGTACTTTCTGTGAATGTTAAAGTCTTTCGTAATAAGGGCCACTTTGGTCGCAGGTGGTCAGAATTGGGCCTTTGGAAGGCCAGGTGAGCCCACACAGGGAAATCTGTGTGAGTCCCTCATTGCCCCTATACCAATGCCACAGCTCTTTTAACAGAAAAAGTATGACCTAGAACACAGGTTCTATACTCTGGCTGCATCTCAGAACCTCTGGGGTGTGGCACAGGCTTCGTGATTTTTTTTTTTTTTCAAAGTTTGCCAGTTGATTCCAATGTATAGCTAGGGCTGAAAAACACCTAAATAAATAAGAGACGTGGAAGAGTTAACATTCTACGCATTTGTTAAGATCTCCATGTCCCTCATGCCATCATCCACTCTTTTCAGCCAATGCCCTGTTTACTAAATGCGTCCCAAGGAAATATTAAAAACAAACATGTTTCGGGCCGGGCGCGGTGGCTCAAGCCTGTAATCCCAGCACTTTGGGAGGCCGAGGTGGGTGGATCATGAGGTCAAGAGATCGAGACCATCCTAGTCAACATGGTGAAACCCCGTCTCTACTAAAAATACAAAAAATTAGCTGGGAATGGTGGCGCGTGCCTGTAATCCCAGCTACTCAGGAGTCTGAGGCAGGAGAATTGCCTGAACCAAGGAGGCGGAGGTTGCAGTGAGCCGAGATCGCGCCATTGCACTCCAGCCTGGGTAACAAGAGCTAAACTCCGTATATAAAAAAAGAAGGAAATAAAAAAGAAAGAAAGAAACAAATATGTTGCATGATTTTTCCAAGATCAGCCAATGCTTCTGTGGCAGGTCCAGATCTAGAATTTGGCACCCAGAGACCTAAGCCACAAGAGCTGTGGTCCCTGTTTATAATTACGGCCTCATCCGTACACAGATGGTTTTAGACCTGAGTTTCCTTTTTCTAGAAAGATAAAGCCACCAGAGGTGAACTTCATTCATCTTTTAGAGAAAGGGGGAACCAGGAATCACTTCTGCAGCCTAATGTGGCAAGGTAGCTTTCCACTGTCTCAAGAGAGATCATGGCTCTTGGCTACAGTTGTCTGCAAGCCCAAGGATGGGACAGAGGAGGCTGAATGCAAAATCGTCCCATTCTTAGAAGATTACCAGGAATTTCAACAGGGCCCTTTATCATGAAAAGTCGTTTAAGATTTAGGGATGCTTCAATATGTGCGCTAACACGGAATACAGATCTTTCTTCACTCCATGGAAGAAAACGTTGAATTGATAAATGTATTTATAAGACATTTGTGTGCCAGTAGGTCACTGCCTACATTTCCTGATATGCCATCTCTTGACACATTCTTTCAGAATTTTGTTACCATTAGGATCTAAGGTTGGATGGAACCAGGACTGGATCCAGTTCCGCAGTTCCTTATACCAGGAATATAGCCCCAGCTGTCAAATGACTTTAATCTTCCTAAACCTGAATCTTTATCTGCCAAAAAATGGAGTTATTGTGATAATCAAATAACAGAGCACAAGAAAGAGGTTTGTAAATTCTCACAATTATAACATGCTGTATAAAGCTCACGCATCATGTCGAGGACGGTTTTTCTGTCTACAAAGGGCATCTTTCCCTCCAACAAAGTCCCCTCTCTGTCAGTTACAATGAGTGGAATGTGTTTGGCTCCAGCCTCTCCTGTCCCTGTGTCCCCATCGTACCCTCTCTTCCAGTCCAAATCCTGCCATTATTCCACATGCAAATCAATTTCTACCAAGTTCAAGAAAACACTTTCTGCTCAGTCTACTTGTCAGTTGTTTCTCTCTTCTCTCAATTTCTCCGGCATTTACAACTGATGCTAAAGAATGCATAAATTCAGATAATTTGCCTTGCTTCCTATTCTTTAATGTGTGTCCTTTCTGTCTCCATAAACGTTTCTTTTTTAAATACACGTTTTATAGAAGTAAAACACACATACGGAATATATATATATATATAGCACAAAATAATCCATGCAAGCACCATCCAAATCACTCACCGAACCATCACAGATTAATAAACAGAACCCTGTCAGCAGCTGCGAAGCCCTTCTTGGGTACCCTTCCAACCACTGTCTCCACTCTCCTTCCAAAAGATACCCACTCTGCTGACTTCTCATACCAGACATTAGTTTCACCTGTTTTTCAATTTTCTATAAAGTGAGTATTCTTTGGTGTGTAGGTTCTTCCATTCAACATTATACTTGCAGTAATCATCCGTGTTGTTTTACATGGCAGTAGCGTCTTCCTTTTCACGGATTCACCATTTCATGGATATAACACAGCTTATTTCTCCATTCTATTGTCTGAGGACATTTGAATTGTTTTTAATTTGGCTATTTTAAATAATGCTGTTATGGACATTCTTATGTTTGGCTTTTATTTATTTATATATTTTTATTTGCATTCTACCTTTCATGACAGGAATAGGTAAGAGACTCTTTAAGAAAATTAGAGTTTGAACAGCTATTCTTAAATGCATTTCTTCTGGGCATGTACCTAGGAATAGAACTAGTGGGTCATAGGGTGGGTGTAAGTTCAACTTTGTTATATACTAACAGTTACTCAATGTGATTGTACTAATTTATACTCCCGTAGCAACATATGTGTGTTCCATTACTCTATAGCTTCACAAATACTTGGTATTTTCAGTCTTTTAAATGTTAGCCATGTTGTTAGTATACCATATATTGCACTATAATTTTAATTAGCATTTTCTTGGTAACTAATGAGGTTGAGCACTTTAAAAAATGCTTACTGGGACCGGGCTCAGTGGCTCATACCTGTAATCCCAGCACTCTGAGAGGCCGAGGTGGGCGGATCACGAGGTCAAGAGATCGAGACCATCCTGGCTAACATGGTGAAACCCCATCTCTACTAAAAATACAAAAATTAGCTGGGCATGGTGGCGCATGCCTTTAGTCCCAGCTACTTGGGAGGCTGAGGCAGGAGAATTGCTTGAACCCGGGAGGGGGAGTTTGCTCTAAGCCATGATCAGGCCACTGCACTCCAGCCTGGCGCCTGGCGATGGAGCAAGACTCTGTCTCAAAAAAAAAAAAAAATGCTTATTGGTAATGCGGATAGTCTTCAGTCTTTTTTGTGAAGAAAATAGCATTCAATTTTAGTAGGTTTTCTGACTTTTTAAATTGTAAAAAATTTAAATGAGATATCATTTTATACATAATGTTTTTATACACACATTTTCTTCCATTCTATGACTTTCTTTTTCCTTTTCATAATGGTGTATTTTTATAAATAGAAATTGCCAATATTTAAATATTTTTCTTTAGGAATGCTATTTCTTATTGAAGAAATCCTTGGCTGCTCCAGGCATACAAAATATCATTCTACATTATTTGTAGAAACTTTACTGTTTTATATTTCACTTTTTGATCTAAAAAATCACCTGAAACTGATTTTTTAAAATTTGTTTTAGAGATGGAGCCTCACTCTGTTGCCCAGACTAGAGTGCAGTGGCGTGATCTTGGCTCACTGCAACCTCCAGGGTTTGAGCAATTCTTCTGCCTCAGCCTTCTGAGTAGCTGGGACTACAGGTGCACACCACCAACCTAGCTATATATTTTGTTTTTTATTTTTTGGTGGAGACAGGGTTTCACCGTGTGGCCCAGGCTGATTTCAAACTCCTGAGCTCAGGTGATCTGACTGTCTCGGCCTCCCAAAGTGCTAGGATTACAGGCGTGAGCCCCCAGGCCCAGCCCTGGAATTGATTTTTTATGTAATACATTGAGATAGGAGTCAAGATGTTTTCTTATATGGATATGCAATTGACCATTGATTAAAATAGCATCTTCTTCACATTGCTCTGCATAGGCCAGTGGTGTCCATTTACGTGTGGGTCTGGTTTTAGACTTTCTATTGTGTTCCATTGGTTTATTTGTCTATTTTTGTGTCTCTATTCACATTGTGTTAATTACTTTGTAATAATTCTTGTATATAGTAGAATAGGTGTTCAAATTCTAATTTTTTTAAAGATTCTCTTACCTATTTCTATCATTCTACATTTCTATGTAAAATGCCACATAAATTTGTATACTTTTGGAAAAGAACATCTGTTGAAATTTTAATTGAGATTGCATTTAATGTATAGATCAATTTGGGGAGACAATATTTTTTTCAGTATTGAGTCTTCCAATCTATGGATCTTCTTGTTTTAGCTCTTCTTTAATTTCTCTCAATATTGTTTTACAGTTTCCTGTGTAAGGTAATATATATTTTTCATTATATTTATGCTTAGATATTTGATGTTCTTTTATTTCACTGTACTTTCTTTAAATTTCATTTTCTACTATACCTATACTTGATTTTTATTAATTGTTCTTGAAGCCAGTGAGTTTGCTAAATTAATTTATTAACTTTGGAAGTTTATCTATAAATTCCTTTGGATTTTGTAGGTACACAATTCTGTTATGTGTAAATAAGACATTTACTTCTTTCTTCCCAATCCTTATATGCTTTATTTCTTTTCTTTTCTTATTGTACCATTACAACTTTAGTTTCTAGTATCATGTTAATTAGAAGTAATGAGACAAGAGATTCTTGTCTTATTTCTAATTTTGGGAGGAGAATGATATTTCCCCATTAGCTCCAGAATTTCTATTTGGCACATTTTAATAACTTCTTTTTCTTTGCTTAGATTCCACATCTCTTCATTAATTATAATCATGTTTTTAAAACAATATTTGAAAACATTTATATAGCTCATTTAAAATCTTTGTTACTGCAGAATCTAGGTCATATAAAAGTATATTTCTATTGACTGTTATTTCTCTTGATTGTATTTTCCTGTCACTGTGTGTGTAATATTCTTTTATTGTACGCCAGACATTTTGGATGGACCTCTGTAGTGATTGGATACTGTTATCACCCTCTGAAAATGTTATTTTTTTTTTCTCTCTGGCAACTAACTTGCCTTGACTCAAACCCCAAACATTTTCCCATGTAAGAGGAAGTAGCTGAAATCTCCAGTAAGTTCTTTCAGACTTTCAGCTGTTGCTTTTTACTGGGCTCCTCAGAGTCTTCCTCATATAGTTTAGGGATTATCTAGAGATTAGGGCAGAGTTTGTGTACACATTTTGGGGCTTCTCTCTTAGGCTCCCACCTTCCTGACACTTCACTCTCTGTTCTGTTAACTCTTAACTCCATTTAATGGTTCCTCAAACTGCTAAGAATAATGTTCTTTTCTTGAATTCTTTTTGCCCGATATCATACAGACTGCAGAGTGCCTTCAGATAAAAGGCATGTAGAGGCAAATCTCCATAAAAAATGCTACATTGAAAACATGAATTTCTCTCCAATTTCTATCTGCTTTCAGTCGTTATCCAGTGCCTTCAAGTAGTTTTTTATTCGCCTCAAGAATAATTGTTTTCTACAGAAAGGTTTATCTAATACAAGCTACTCCAAAATCAGTGGAAGTGATATGCAGTGAAAGGCTTTGAATTATAGATTACATTTCTTCTTTAGGTATAAGATTATTCAGATGTCCCATATTTTTCCTCAGCTTTAGTAAATTGTGTTGTTTGAGAAATTGGACTCACCTAAAAGTTCAAATTTATTGGCATAAATCTGTTTATAATACCTCATATTATATACTTTTGTAGATTAAGTATTTTGAATTTATATGAAACTGAGTAAGAAACTAGAGAAAGTTGCATGACACTGTCCAAATTTAAATCCAACAATTCTTTTAAAAATATTCTGTGTGGCTGGGTGTGGTGGTGCATGCCTGTAGTCCCAGCTACTCAGGACGCTGAGGTGGGAGGATCACTTGAGCCCAGGAGTTCTGGGCTGTAGTGTGCTATGCCATCAGGTGTCCACACTAAGTTCGGCATCAACGTGGTGACCTCCCGGGAGTGGGGGACCACCAGGTTGCCTAAGGAGAGGTGAACTGGCCCAGGTTGGAAATGGAGCAGGTCAAAACTCCTGTGCTGATCAGTAGTGGGATCGTGCCTATAAATGACCACTGCACTCCAGCCTGGGCAACATAGTGAGACCCTGTCTCTAAAATATATGTATATATATTCTGTATGAGATATACTATTTAAATAATATCTGTGTGATGTTTACTTATATTTTCTTATATTATCCATTTGATTTCAACTTTATAAAACTTCAGTAAGAATATTTTAAATTTAAAAAATGTCAAAATAAAAATGTTTACATATTTTAGAACTTCTAACTTTTCCAAATATTAATAATCTCTAAGTTAAAATAGATTTGAGTTGTCTCTCTTTATAAATTATATATCCTGAAAATTGCCTCAGCCTTTTGCTTTCTTTTTTTGCTAATAAAATATGCTTCTGAAACTGGCACTCTAATTCAATTATAAATTAACTAGTGTATACTGCCCAAAAAGTAGCCTCCTTATGACATCTAGATTCAGGTTTTATAGTCAAAAGGAAAAATATCAAAAAGATGTTGATTTAAAATCAAACAAAAAAATTTTAAAGTCTATTTCTGTGAATTTTAATTCTTAATGTGATCCATGGTAACCTCATCTGGGAAGTAAATTTCACTTGATACTCAACAAGAGAAAGTTTTCATATGCTTCTCAAGTATCCTTTGTTCATTTTCCTTGCCATAGCCTATAATTCAGTTATCACAATGCATCCTTAATTGATTATTTGAAATTTATACTTACCTTTTGACACTTAAAATAATCCCATGTTTTCTTTTCCATTCAACAAATATCAATTTCACTGTTTCTGTTTTCCATCAAGGGGTGAGGTAAAATAGGAAAAATGAGATTATATCTGTGTCTTCTTTAGTCTAATGAAAAAAAAACTCCTTTACTTTGACATTCTTTTCTTTGTTTTAAAGTCAGGTTTATTGAGAATTAATTTGTGTACAGTAAAATATACACTTTGTAAGTGCAGTGAATTTTGAAAAACATACACACTCCAGTGTCCACTGCCACCATCAAGGTAAAGAACATGTATCTCAACCCAAAAATGTCCTCATGCATCTTTGTTGTCAAATTCCTTCCTAAATTCCCAGCCCACAAAAACCACTTAGTTTTTTCTGTCCATAAGTTTGTCTTTTCCAGAATGTCTTATAAATGAAATTGTGCAGTATGCAGCCTATTGAGTCTGGCTTTTTTCATGTATTATCATGCATTTGAGATTTATTCATGTTGTCGCCAATAGTTTGATTCTATTTCATTGGTGAGTAATATTCCATTATATGGATGTACCATCACATTGTGTTAATTTTTCTTGAGAGATACTTGAAATATTTCCAGTTTGTGGTAATATGAATAAGGTCACTATAAACATCTATGGATGTGCATTTGTGTGAACTTATGTTTTCACTTATCAGGCATATATCTAGGAGTGGAATTGCTGAGTCATATTGTAATTGCATATTTAATTTTATAAAAACAGCCAAACTGTTTTCCAAAGTGGCTGTGCTATTCACATTATCATCAGCAATCTATGAGATTTCCAGTTGCTCTTCATTCTTCTCAGCAGCTTTTTTAATAGCTGCTGTCTTGTTTTAATCTGCAATTCTCTATCATTACTGTTCTTGGACACCGTTTCGTGTGCTTTTTTGCTGTTTGTTTATTGTCTTTGATGAAGTGTTTGTTCAAATGTTTTGCCCAGTTTTTAAATTGGTTTGTTATTTTTTCCTTTAGAAAAACAGAAGAAAAAAGAAAAATAAATTGGATTATTGTTTTCTTGTTATTGACTTGTGAGGGTTCTTCATGTATTTTGGGTATCAGTCCTTTTCCAGAGATATGTTTTAAAAACATTTTCTCCTACCTTATGTCTATGCTTGAATGACATTTTCTTAAAAGTGTTATTTAAATATGGGAGGCTTTTGAATGTTAATAAATTCTCATATATCAATTTTTTTCATTTATGGAATATGCCTTTCATATTCTACCTAGTAAATCTCACCTAAGCCAGAGTCACAAAGATTTTCTCCTATATTTTCTTGCAGAATTTTTATACTTGAGTTTTACATTTAGGTCTGTATTCAATTTCCAGTTAATTTTTGTATATAGTTTAATGTATGGGTCAATATATGGTTTTTTGTTGTTGTTGTTGTTGTTGTTTTTTTTTGCATATAACTGTCCAACTATTCCAGTATTATTTGTTGAAAAGACTGTCCCTTTAGCATCGAATTGCCTTTGGTAGATTACCTATGCTGGATTCTCTACTGATCTTTATATCGTTCTCAACTCTTTGTGTGTGTGTGAGAGAGAGAGAGAGAGAGAGAGAGAGGAGAGAGAGAGAGAGAGAGAGAGAGAGAGAGAGAGAGAGAAGACAAAGTCTCACTCTGTCACCCAGGCTGAAATGCAGTGTTTGATCTAGGCTCACTGCAACCTTTGCTTCCCAGGTTCAAACAATTTTCCTGCTTCAGCCTCCCAATAGCTGAGATTACAGGTGCACACCACTACTAATTTTTATATTTTCAGTAGAAACAGCATTTCACCATGTTGGCCAGGCTAGTCTCAAACTCCTGACCACAAGTGATCCACCCACCTTGACCTCCCAAAGTGCTGGGATTATAGGCATGAGCCACTGCACCCAGCACTCAACTGGTTTTTCTGAGGCCAGCATTAACCTCACACCAAAATCAGACATTATAAGAAAGTAGAACTACAAATATCCCTCATGAAAAACCAACAAAGTATTAGCAAACCAAATTCTGTAATATATTAAAATAATGCTATATCATGGCCAAGTGGAATTTTTCCTTTAATTGCAATACTGTTCAACATTTGAAAGTCAATCAATAGGGCTGGATGTGCTGGCTTATGCCTGTAAACCCAGCACTTTGGGAGGCTGAGGCAGGAGGATCATTTGAAGTCAGGAGTTCGACACCAACCTGACCAAAATGGTTAAACCCCATCTCTACTAAAACACCAAAAGTAGCCAGGCATGGTGGTGTGTGCCTGTGGCCCCAGCTACTCAGGAGGCTGAGACATGAATCACTTGAACCCGGGAGGTGGAGGTTGCAGTGAGCTGAGATCATGCCACGGCACTCCAGCCTGGGTGACAGAGCAAAACACTGTCTCAAAACAAAAACATAACAAAACACAAAAAAAGAAAGTCAATCAATAGCATTTACTGTATTAGCCAACTAAAGGAGAAAAGCCATATCATCCTCTCACTAGATGCAGAAGGATGGTTTGACAAAATTCAAAACTATTCATGAAAACTCTAAGCAAACTAGGATTACAGGTTGAGACTTTCTTAATCTGATAAAGGACATTTTTGAAAAACATATAGTTAATATCATACTTATTAGTCTTCTTTTTTAGACAGAGTGTTACACTGTGTTGCCCAGGTTGGAGTACAGTGGTACAATCTCACCTGACTGCAATCTCTGACTCCTGGGCTCCAGCGATCCTCCCACCTCGCCCTCCCACATAGCTGGAACTACAGGTGCACACCAGCACTCCCGGCTAATTTTTTGTATTTTTTGTAGAGATGGGGTTTCGCCATGTTCCATGGACTGATCTCTGACTGAAGAATTCAAGCGATCCCCCCACCTCAGCCTCCCAAATTGCTGGGATTACAGGAGTGAGCCACCAAGCCCAGTCAACCATGTCTATTAAACTATATATCTATTTTGCCAGGCACAGTGTGTTCAGACCTGTAATCTCAGCACTTTGTAAGGCTAAGGCGGGCAGATAACCTGAGGTCAAAAGTTCAAGACCAGCCTGACCAACATGGTGAAACTTCCATCTCTTTTGTAATTTTGTACTAAAATTACAAAAATTAGCCGGGCATTGTGGCAGGCACCTGTAATCTCAGCTACTCAGGAGGTTGAGGCACAAGAATCGCTTGAACCTAGGAAGCGAAGGTTGCAGTGAACCAAGATCGTGCCACTGCACTCCAGCCTGGGCAACAGAGTGAGACCCTGTGTAATATATATATATATATATATATATATATATATATATATATGACATTTAATACATATATTTCAATATATTATATATATTGTATATATATATAAAGACATTCGCACAAATCAGTATACTCTACAAGATGAAATCCAAACTCTTTAACCATGTTACAAGCACTTCACGTTTCCTCCCTCCCCAGCCTCCTCTTCTATCATAGCTCATACCTACACAGCAAACACACAAATGTCCTTGCACCTTCCTGAAAACACCAGGTGGGTTCAGACCTGCCATCTGCATACCTGAGCTCCCAGTTCTTTCACCCTCATCTCTGTGTACCTTGCCAACACTTACTCACATACAGAGTCTCACCTTCCACCCCCAGTCAAAACTGATCATTCCTTCCTTTGTGAATCCCGACACTGTCCACATCTTTAGCACAAAGCCTGTAATATGCTGCTGCATTTTTTTTTATAGAGCTAAACAAAAAGGACCTGAGGCAAGGACGATTCCTGAGTTATCAGACCTCCTTTGCCTATCAAGATGTCCGTGAATAAGTCAGCATTTTATTTACTGATAATCAAAAGGAAGAATAGTTAAAGAGGTAGAGTGATGCCCTATCATAGAGATGAACTGTGAAAATGTCTTCATCAGGACAATAGCAGGATCACCTCTATGTTTTAGAACAAGTCACGTATTTATTTCTCTATGTTCTTGTTGCTTGTCAGGGTCTCTCCCTAAGGAGTTGGTCTGATGGAGGTAAGAGGTGGGATCACACGGTGTAGACACGGCCAACCATCTGTTCTAAAATCAGACTACAGTCACCTATTGTGTGCTACACTGAGCCTCTTTTCATGCCAGCTATGGTCTGGGGACCAGACCTGTTTGGACATGGCTTGGGTGAGAAATTGGTTGCCTTTTCCAAAGATGATTTGGATTTCCAGAGGAAAATCACAGCATCAGAGTTCCAAGCAAAGGGGTACTGTAGGCCAGAGACTGTGCAGAGCTTAAAGCAGCGAAATAACCAGAAATAAGTCTACCTTAGAGTAACACTGGGAAGAAAACTGAGGCCATAGGTAGAGCTAGAAATAAAATTGGGAAGGGTTATGATACTGCTACTGCTTACAAATCAGAAAGAAAAGAATAAAGATGCTTTCAGTCTCCTCCTGAAAGCAGGACTAAGAGGTTCAGGCACGCTCCGTGGAGCTCTAAAGTGAGCGTAATAATGGATTAAAGTGAGGAGCTGCATGCAAATGGTACAAATATGTTTTTCCACAAGTCTAGCTTTTCTTCTCAGGATCCAAAGCTGCCCACTAAAATCAGGGCAGCTTCTACAATAATGGACGTAGGAAAGAATTAGGCAGATATTCTCAAACCGTCTGTATCTCACTGAGGCCCAGGCCAGTCTTAGATAGTAATGACATTTATAATGTAACAGGGCCTACCTAAACCACTTGCCTGAAATCAACTACAACATGACAGTTGATTAAAACTATGACTCACCGCCGGGCGCGGTGGATCAAGCCTGTAATCCCAGCAATTTGGGAGGCTGAGGCTCGTGGATCATGAGGTCAAGAGATCGAGACCATCCTGGTCAACATGGTGAAACCCCCGTCTCTACTAAAAATACAAAAAATTAGCTGGGCATGGTGGCGTGTGCCTGTAATCCCAGCTACTCAGGAGGCTGAGGCAGGAGAATTGCCTGAACCCAGGAGGCGGAGGTTGCGGTGAGCCGAGATCGCGCCATTGCACTCCAGCCTGGGTCACAAGAGCGAAACTCTGTTTCAAAACAAAAAAACAAAAAAACAAAAAAAACAACTACGACTCACCTAATTGGGGTCTTTTCAGAAACTTCCCCCAAAATAGGTTAAATGCCCCTTCCAAATGCTCACACAGAACCCTCCATCTCTCCTGTTTCAACACGTGTTATCATTTACTAGAACTACTATTTAGTTTTCTTTCTTTCCCACCAGAAGGGAGAGAAGGAAGCCACTGAGTGGAGGAATGGAACCAAGAACACCTGGTCCCAAGTCCTTGTTTGACCATGGAATCGTTTGAAATTGAACCTGTTCTTTCCACAATAAAGAGGAAATAATGGCACGTCTCAACATGCCATTACTAATAGCCAATGAAAGTAAGGATTCTTTACTAAAGGCTATTTCAATGTTCATTGATAATATTCACCAGTCTTGAGACTGTCCTAGCAGGTTGGGTGCAATTGAGCTGGCAGAGTTATGGGGAGGGCCTTCTTTTTTTTTTTTTTTTTTTTTTTTTGGAGACAGAGTTTCGCTCTTGTTACCCAGGCTGGAGTGCAATGGCACGATCTCGGCTCACCGCAACCTCCGCCTCCTAGGTTCAGGCAATTCTGTCTCAGCCTCCTAAGTAGCTGGGATTACAGGCACACACCACCATGCCCAGCTAATTTTTTGTATTTTTAGTAGAGACGGGGTTTCACCATGTTGACCAGGATGGCCTCCATCTCTTGACTTCGTGATCCACCAGCCTCGGCCTCCCAAAGTGCTGGGATTACAGCTTGAGCCACCGCGCCTGGTGGGGAGGGCCTTCTTGAATGAAATTGATAGTATAGAAGAAGAAAGAGGAGGGGAGCCAGTAGGAGCACAGGGAGTAAGCAGTGGAAAGTCAAATGGAAAATGAAGAGAGGCCCAGAGCTGTGCTGTTGAATGCAGTAGCAGTAAGCCCCATGCGGCAATTTAGCTAGTTGAAGTTGAGATGGGGAGGAGGAGGAGGAGGGGGAGGAGGAGGAGGGGGAGGAGGGGGAGGAGGAGGAAGGGGAGGAGGAGGTGGGGAAGAGGGGGGGAGGAGGAGGAGGAGGAGGAGGGAGGAGGAGGAGGAGGAGAGGGAGGAGGGGGAGGAGGGGGGAAGAGGGGAGAGGAGGAGGGGGAAGAGGGGAGAGGAGGAGGGGGGGAGGAGGAGGGGGAGGGGGGAGGAGGAGGAAGGGGGGAGGAGGAGGAGGGGGGAGGAGGGGGAGGAGGGGGAGGAGGGAGGGGAGGAGGAGGAGGGAAGAGGGGGGAGGAGGGGGGAGGAGGAGGAGGAATCAAAAGGAGGAAATACTATGGAGATGTTATTAAACGTTAATCACACATATTTATATATAGTAATGAAACTAAGTATGAAAATTAAATTTTACTATTATAATTTTTTTATGTCCTATCACAAATTTAGCTGATATATGCTTGTGTAATTTCTACTTTACATATCAACGTAATCCATCCTAAGGTATATGCTATCCGTGAAAATAAATATTTCAAAGTGATGTAGGGTACATGTAAAAATGGAACTTATCTCACAAATGTATCCATTTGTATGGTTAATTTCACTGGCATGCTTTACACATCTGTTCTGTGCCAAGGACTAAGCACAACGCAGGCCACGCCCTTCAGGAGCTTACGCTGTAACGGTGGATGAGGATGGGAGAGTCTCTTGTAGCTCACAGTATTTCATGGCCAACAAGCAAGTGTTTGACTGATTCTAATTCAGTGTCACCAGACTAGGGGGGTCCTCAAATGTATCTTCAAGTTAAGAAGAAGCAATGTGATGCCGGGAAATCTAACTGATTTGAATATTTTTCTTCCTGCTGCTGCCAGGCTGCCTTTGAGTGTTTCAATGTCATTTGTGGACTTAGATGAAGGGCAGGCTTTCAGAATCTGTGTTAGCTGAATCTGTAAGGAGATCATGCTCAGGAGGCCAAGGTCATAAGTTTGTTCCCTGTATGGGTCACTTTACTCTGCTCTGATCCATGCCTGAGACTTGGCCCCTGCAAACCTGAGCCAGCTGTCCTGTAAATATGCTTTGAATCACTTGGGGAACAGGGCGAGAACATATGAAGGGAGCTAGGCAAATCTATCACCACTGATAGATCGGAGCAGCAACTGAAAACACATTCTCTATCAAAAGCAAGGACTCCTGGGAGGAGAGCCCATAAAACTTACATATCACCTCATACAGTGCACCCAACTAAAACCATCTTTTCCCTGCACATTTCTGCCTGAAGTCATTGACGAGGATGGAGCTTGTAGGGCAAAGCTTCTGGAGGCCATAGCTCCTGAATAGAGCAAGAACACAGGCAGCATTCACCAGGAATCAGTCTTCTGCTGAAGGTGATATTGCCAACAAGCACACAGGGTCTCCCCGTCTGACCGACAGAGATTGTTTAGAATTGGAAATACGGGCACCTATCTCTTGAGTGACCTGTCTGCTGGTAATATTTATATCCACATTCACACAGAAAGGTGGTATGTTTTAATTCCAAGCTGAGATTCAGCCCTGTGCTCCTCACTGAAGCTTTGCTGACAGAAAGGCTGGTTTGGGATCTACAGCTACACAAATAAATACTGAAGCAAGGCCTAACAGGAAGACCCTCGCTACCCAATTTCTTCCAGATGGCAGTGATGGATGGCTGTATGTTTATGTTTACTTGGTCTCCCAGGTGACTGGTGTCCCGGTTTCCACTGGTCATGGTTTGCTGAGCGTTTCTTTGGAGATGTGAACTGCCTACCCCAACGGCCCAGCTCTTGGCCCAGCAGTGTACACCACGCTCCACATTGCCAAGAGGTCATGGTGCTTCTCTTGACTCACCACCGCTTCCCTTTCCCTCTTCTTGTACATTTCTAAAACTAGAAGTACAAGATTTAAATCTAAATCATCATAAAGAACTGAATGTTGGGCAGAATAATGGCCTCCAAATTATCTATGTCCTAATCCCCGGAACCTGTAAACATGTTACCTTTCATGGTAGAAGGGAATTACATTTGCAAATAAAATTAAGGTTGCTAATCGCCTGACCTTAAAATAGAGAAACCAGCCTGGATTATCCAGATGGGCCCAATGTAATCACAAGTCTCCTTTAAACGGGAAGAGGGAGGAAGGAAAGATGGTCAGAGTGATGAGATGTGAGGGAGACTCGACCTGTCCCTGCTGAAGGAAGGGGGCCATGAGCCAGATTGGTGTCCTCTGGAAGCTCTAAAAGCCAAGAAAAGAATTATCTCGTAAAGCCTCCAGAAAGGAACTCTGCCCTGCTGATGCCTTGATCTTAGCCCAGTAAGACGCATGGTGGACTAGGAACAGAAATGTAAAGTAATACATGTGTACTGATTTATGATAATTGCTCATAATAATTTGTTGTGGCCACAATAGAAAACAAAGACACACCTAGACAGGTGGAACACTGCTTGGCCTCCACACTCTGCTTAATGTAAGAAGTATTCCTTCCCTTAGCTCAACATAACCTAGTGGAATACATTCTTCCTCAGGGCTGCTAGAGGCTGGAGTACACACGTGGCTTCCTACAAAGTTTAGGAAAGTGAGCCACGACAGAACCCTAATTGGAGAAAACATGTAATCCCTCATCAAGTCCTCTTGCTACTATCTGACAGAGAGAAAACACATGGGCTTTGGCATCTAGCAGACATTGGTTCAAATCTTGGCTCTGCCTGTGTGATCTTGAGTGAATTAGCCTCCCAGATGTTCCGTTTCTCAAGGGGTACATCACGCCTACCTCAAGGGGTTGTTGTAAAGCGTAAATGAAATAAGGTGCATACATTACCTATCTCAGGGCTTGGGGGCAAGTAGAAATCCAATAAATCTTGTTATCTTCTACCCTCTTTGTAATCATTTCTTCCATCTCTCTTGCTGTCTCCAATCTCATGAGGCTGGACTGAGTTAGTTTCATCATACCTCTTGCCAGGATTGTTTTAACAGCCCCTCAAGGGCAGTCTCCAGACTCCAGTCCTTTTTCACAGCCTCTACAGCTATCTTTCTAAAACATAGATTCTCTCATAACACGTCTTCTGCCGTAAAACCTTCAGCAGCTCCCTGTGGCCTGTGAATTTAAAAGCCTAAAGTCCTTTTAAAGGCTCGTGTGTACATTACTCTGTATTATTCTAAAGGAATATCTGAGAGTGGATAATTTTTTTTTTTAGGTAAGACAGGTAATGTGCTGATGTCACAAGGTTCTCATGTATGTCATACATGCGCATGAACAATCAATCATCACACTCTCGAACTACAAAAGAATTGGGTAACATAAAGAGGTTTATTTTGGATCACAGTTCTGTAGGCTATACAGGAAGCTTGGCACCAGCATCTGCTTTAAGTGAGGACCTCAGGAAGCTTCCACTCAAGGTGGAAGGCCAAGGAGGAGTAGGCATGTCACATGCCAGAGAAGGACCAAGAGAGAAAAGGGGGAGGTCTCAGACTCTTCTAAACAACCAGATCTTGAATGAACTGAGTGAGAACTCGCTCATCACCAAGGGGATGGTGCTAAACCACTCATGAGGGATCCATCCCCGTGTTCCAATACTTCCCAACCGGCCCCACGTCCAACATTGGGGATTACATTTCAACATGAGATAGGGAAGGGACACACATCCGAACTGTATCAGTGTGAATCCTTCACACCGTCACCTCTGTCCCTTGTCTCCTTTATCTGTCTAGCCCAGGTTCCTTTCTTGTCATGCGTTGACTCATTCCTGTGCCTTAAAAAAAATTTTTTTTTTTTTTTTAGCTTAGTTGCATTTTCTATCTTGAATTCTTTCTGCCTCCCTTTTTACCTAGAGACCGCCTTTTATCTCTTAAGGCCTATTTCAAATGTCATCACTTTTACAGTGTTTTCTTTTCTTTTTCCCGGCTCGCTGCAACCTCTGCCACCTGGGTTGAAGCGTTTCTCCTGCCTCAGCCTCCCAAGTAGCTGGGACTACAGCAGCAAGCCACCATGCCTAGCTAATTTTTGTATTTTTTAGTAGACACAGGGTTTCCCCATATTGGTCAGGCTGGTCTGGAACTCCTGACCTCATGATCCACCCAAGGCCTCTCAAAGTGCAGGGATTACAGGCAAGAGCCACCCTGCTTGGCCCTGCAAAGCCTTTTCTAATTCCCCCAATAAGTTAAGCACTCCCTCTACTGTTTTCACCGCACTATCTACACTGTAGAACTTATCAGAGTGCATTCTGATTATTTATTTAATATGTCTATTTCCCACTTCGTTCTGAATTTTTTCATGACAGAGACAATGCGTTTTGCACCTTTGCACTCGAAGCTGAGAATGTTTGTTTTACTTATAACATATACGCAATACAAAGTATACTTAATGTTTGTTTTTATTAGTATGAATAAATGAATGAATAAATGTTAAGTGAATAACTCACATCTTTAAAGTCATTTCCAAGGATGGAATTATACTTTTCACAACCCAGGTTAGCTGTCCTTTCTGTGATATTGTGCACATGGCAAGTCTTCTAACACAGTTGAATTATTGAGTAACTTTGCATTTATTCAGTAAGGTTTTATGGATTTTAGTCAGGTCACTTTTTCACTTCGAATTCTTTAGTTGTCTCTCCTCGTTTTAGGAGAAGGTCCAAAGTCCTTAGGAGGCTATTTGAGACCTTAGGTGATCTGACACCTACAGATCCCGCTTTTTGATTTATTGACCACTCTGCACTTCAACAAAACATTGTTAAAACAACTTTTTAAACATGTCTTGCCTTCACTCTCATCTTCATGCCTTTGCAAATACCATTTCCTTTACCCAGAGTATCCTGGCCCCAATCTTTATCTAAGAACTCCTTATCCTTAGAAACGAGGCTCAGGCATCCTTTGATCCAAGCCTCCTTTGATCCAGGAAGTCTTGTCTGACATCCCCCTTGTTCTCTCCTGGTTCCGATGCCTGTCCTCTGTGTCCTCTGATGCCTGCTACCTCTATCGTATAACATATGGCAGTGTGCTTTTAACTTTTTAGTTTATTTTGTTTAAATAAGAGGAATGTAGCCACACAGAAAAAGATAGAGGTAGAAAAAGAAAAGTAAAACATGTCATACCACCACCAACCGATCTTTGTACCCAACTATTAACGCTTTCTTGTTAAACTTTGAAAAATGATTTATGTATATGTCACTCTACAGTATCCATAATCTTTTTATTTATAAATGAGATAATATTAAACGTGCTGCTCTTCATCTTGCTTTCTTCACTTATATGAAAAAACTTTTTTATCCCAACAATATACATCTACTTTAAGATTGTAATGGCTGGTTGAGCATGGTGGCTTAAGCATGTAATCCCAGAATTTTGGGAGGCCAAGGTGGGCAGATCACTTGAAGTCAGGAGTTCAAGACCAGCTTCACCAACATGGTGAAACCCCATATCTACTAAAAATACAAAATTAGCTGGGTGTGGTGGTAGGCACCTGTAATCCAGCTACTTGGGAGGCTAAGGTAGGAGAATCACTCCTAGGAGGTGGAGGTTGCAGTGAGCTGAGATCAGGTCACTGCTTTCTAGTCTTGCCACAAGAGTAAAACTCCTTCTCAAAAAAAAGAAAGAAAAAAACGATTGTAATGGCCAAAAAGTTTGAGACCAGCTGGCCGACACGGTGAAACCCTGTCTTTACTGAAAATACAAAAATTAGCTGGATGTGTTGGTGCATGCCTATAATCTGGGCTACTCCATAGGCTGAGGCATGAGAATGGCTTGAAACCAGGAGGTGGAGGTTGCAGTGAGCCGAGATTGTGCCACTGCATACAGCCTGGTTGACAGAGTGAGACTCTGTGTCAAAAATAATAATAATAATTGTAATGGACAAATAGTATTCCTGCAGCAATAAAGCAATAACTTTAATGGATAATTAAATAAAAGCAAGAAAATATAACTGTAGCAATAAATAACTTTAGTAATAATCATTGATGAATACTCAGGTTATTTTCAGGTTTTAAAATACTGTCCATCATAGGCTACATTTGTAAGTATATCTTCAGGATAAATTCATAGCAGTATATCAAAGAACACTTAAAATTTTAAAATACATCACTAAGTTGTATTCCAAAAACTTTGCACCAATTTAAATTTCCACCAACAGTATACAAATTTATTTTAATCTTTTCTTTCCAATCCCACATATATCAAAACTTTCTAGTGTTTGACTATCTGTTTGATGAAATATCTCTTTGTTGTTTTGATGGCATTTAAATATTTTCAGTCAGGTTGAGAATCTCTCCGTATATTTCAGGTCATTTGCTGTATTAGTCAGGGTTCCCTAGAAAGACAGAACTAATGGGAGAGAAGTATATAAGAAGGGGAGTTTATTAAGGAGTATTGGCTCATATGATCACATTGTGAAGTCCCACAATGGGCTGTCTGCAAGTTCAGGAGCCAGGAAGCAGGTCCGAGTCCCCAAACCTCAAAAGCCGGGAAGCCAACAGTGCCGCCTTCAGTCTCTGGCCTAAGGCCTCAAAGCAAATCACCAAGGTAAGTCCAAGAGTCCAAAAGCTGAAGAACTTGGATTCTGATGTTCGAGGGCAGGAAGCATTCAGCAAGGAAAAAGGATGAAGGCCAGAAGACTCAGCAAGTCTGTTCATTCCATGTTCCTCTACCCGCTGTATCCTAACCGTGCTGGCAGCTGATTAGATGGTGCCCACTCAGTTTGAAGGTGGGTCTGCCTTTCCCAATCCGCTGACTCCAATGTTGATTTCCTTTGGCAACACCCTCACAAACACATCCAGGAACAATCCTTTGCATCCTTCAATCCAATCACGTTAACACTCAATACTAACCATCACCTTTGTCTTTTGTCTTTTTCTGAGAACTACCTGTTTATATTCCTTGCATGTCGTTATTACTTTCTCGCTCTCTCTTTTTTTTTTTAATTTGGTAAAGTGTTTTGAAAATTAGTAGCCATTTATCTGTCACGTTTATTTTGAATAACCAATGTAGCATTTGTCCTTAGACTTTGGCTATGGAATTTTTTTTTCTTTGCCATATAAATGTTTTAAATTTTAAGCTCTTAAAATTTCCTTTGTGGCTTCTGGATGTGCTGTGTATTGAATATATTTTCTTGGCTGCTTTTGTTTACCTAGTAACAGGAGGACCGCTCAGTCATCTTTCTATTCCCAGTGCTTAGCAGAGGGACTTGCCCCTAGCCCACTAGAGGCTAATGGAGTGAGGAGATGAGTAAGTGTGAGCACACATGCTCCTACTGGTGTAGGATTAACATATTGCCAAAATGAAACAAAAACCGGGCTGATGACAGTTTGAAAATGTCTCTGAGATTTTCATGGGCACATGAAGAACAGTTACTTTTTTTTTTTTTTTTTAATTGCATTTTAGGTTTTGGAGTATATTTGAAGAACATGCAAGATTGTTGCATAGGTACACACATGACAGTGTGGTTTGCTGCCTTCCTTCCCATCACCTATACCTGGCATTTCTCCCCATGCAGTTACTTGGTTTTAATTCCCACAAACAGGACAGGGTACAGGACTCTGTCTGTCTCCTACTTACCTACCGACTTTACCAGCTTTACCACCACCTCAATATCCTTTAGTCCATTTTTAAGGATCCAGGTTCAATAATCTAAGGTGTGTGGGGGCACGTAACAGGGTAATTGAGCAAGAAATTCAAACTGCGCTCTCATAGAGTAAGATTCAGGTTAGGTTTTTGTCCCCTTGCCCAGCCAAAATTGCCTTTGACAGAAAATTCCCATCTTTTTTTTTTTTCCCAAGTAAGACCCTTTCTCATTTAATATATAGATCCATATGTAGATATGTATTTTGTCTCAGAAAAAGACAAAAGACAAAGGTGATGGTTAGTATTGAGTGTTAACGTGATTGGATTGAAGGATGCAAAGGATTGTGAGCCACCATATGTAGGGAGGTAGGTAAATAGATGCATAGATAGATAGATGTAGATGTATATAGATCTATCTATCTATCTATCTATCTAGATCTACATATTTATCTACATAATCCACAAACATAAATACATATAATAATGCATTATTATCACTATGTAGAGATAACCAACAATTTCTATTTGGGAAATGAATCTTTTATTCATGTTCAGAGAGGAAAGCAGTCTTTCAGAGTTTAAAGACAACCAATGAATAATTTGTGATTCTAATATGAAAATGAATATGCATTTAATAGATTCTCTTGGAAATTTCAAATTGTTGTATACTAGACTATGGCTATTCATATTATTTTTTCTTAAAAAATCTGTATCTTTTTTTTTTTTTTTTTGAGACGGAGTTTCGCTCTTCTTGCCCAGGCTGGAGTGCAATGGCGCAATCTCGGCTCACCGCAACCTCCGCCTCCTGGGCTCAGGCAATTCTCCTGCCTCAGCCTCCTAAGTAGCTGGGATTACAGGCACGCGCCACCATGCCCAGCTAGTTTTTTGTATTTTTAGTAGAGACGGGGTTTCACCATGTTGACCAGGATGGTCTCGATCTCTCGACCTCGTGATCCACCCGCCTCGGCCTCCCAAAGTGCTGGGATTACAGGCTTGAGCCACCGCGCCCGGCCACAAAAAATCTGTATCTTAAAATGCAGAAATATATTAGTATTCTTTCATTCATGCCATGTAACAGCAATAACAAAAATAATATCTGTACAATATATTACGCTGTGTAGTTGTAGGCTCTTTCTTGTTTATCAGTCTCAACAAAATGGTGAGACAGGAATTATTACTATTATCTTCTTCATTTTTGTGTGACTCATGCAAACATATGCTCTTGGTAAGATGGAGCATGAACTTTGGCTGACTCCAAATGTAATGTTTTTCCTGATAAAATACAACTAGGGTTAAACAAACAAACAAACAAACAAACAAACAAACAAACAGTGTGTTTTCTTTATGTAGTGCTTTTAACTCTCCTCCCTAGCATTAGTTAGGTAGGAAATTCAGAATTGGAATTCAAAGGGAAAATGTCCATTCAGGCCAAAAGATTATTTTAAGAGGCATGAAGAAGTGAAAAATGTATGAGGAATTTTATTACGAAATGCTACAGCCACCGTCTACCTCAGTCCATGCTCAGGATCAAGATTCAATAATCTAAGCCATGTGGGCCACGTAATGAGGTGATAGAGCAAGAAATCAGAGTTGCGCTCTAAGAGATTAGGATTCAGGTCAGGTTTTCGCCCACTCGCCAGTCTAAAACCGCCTTCCATCAAAGCAGAAAATTCTGCCCCCCACCTCAGGTGTTTGCTTTACTGAAGGCAAGAAGTCCTGGGTCCTAAGGAGATCCTGTGTCTGCTCTTAAAAGCTGGCAGGGCAAAGAGGGCCAGACAGTCTTAATAGAGAATTTCTTAACTTAATTGAGGTTGGGTTTCAATTCCAGTCTTGGAAGAAGCCGTATCTCTCTAACCATCTCCCTTGTCAATGCACACATCTCACCCTAGGCTGCTTGTTGAGAAGTATGAGAAGGAGAAAGGTCCCTAACTATGCGAAGCCGTGGTTCTGATCCACACTGTATGGTTTAAAAGAAATTTAAGTTCACTCCTGGAATCTTTCCACATGTTCTTGATATATAGTGAATCACAAAATAAATAAAAGTCCTCATTTGGAGAGGTCAGTGTCCAGGCAAACTATGAGAGACAGATTGGCTCAAGCTGATGGCCTTCCATTTTCCTCTGTATAGTCATAACTTAAGAAATTACATACCACTTTGGACAGGTTGCTTCCAAAGTACAGGGGCGGTTAGAAAGCACAGCACTGTGACTCTGGCATGATATTCTGGTTGATTTCTCAGTCCTCTCACCACAATTTGCATGTGAAACTGAGAACAGCTTTTTCCCCGATGACAAGGGCTCCATATGTGCAGAACTTTTATGTTTTAGTATCCCTTCTCACCAGCCCATCCTGGCCTCTTGACCGGCTACATCAGTGTTAATACAGGATGATAGTAGCTTCAGAAGAGGATTGGACAATGAAAGAGAGTGCGAGGAAAACGCCCAGATACAGCCCCAGAAAAAAATCAGAGTCACAGAATGGGCCAGAATCAGACAGTAGGTAATCTCAAGAGAAGACTACTCAAGTGCAACAGAGGCAGAGGCAGAATCATAAGCAAATCTAAGGTCTAAGTCATAAGGAGTTAATAAGGAAGCAAAGCAGAGAAGTCAAGGGACAGGGATAGTCGTTACAATAGTCTAGTTAAACTCCAAAAAACAGCAGGAGATCCTCTTGTAGAAGCCCTAGTTCCTTGATCTTTGGCCATGACTCTTCACTTTGAGACCAAGCTTTGCAACCCCGAATTTCAGAAATAGAACCACCGCTGCCAGTACTACAGCAGGAATGACGGCAACACATACATTGATTGGCTCTGCTGCCAGAGCGGCACAAGTCCGGAAAGAGAGTTGGTCCTGACATGTCAGTGATGAGGCCTGTGGGAAGAGCTAGGAAGGAAACCCCAGGCATGGGAATCGCCAGGCTCTGTGTCCACGCTTGTGTTCCTTGGCCTTACTCCTACTGTCTGCTGTAGCTCTTTATATTTTCTTATTCCTAGTTAAATACTAATTTAATGTTTTCATTTTTGAGGTTTTTGTTTGTTTGTTTGTTTGTTTTTTGAGACACAGCCTTGCTTTGTTGCCCAGGCTAGAGTACGGTGGCATGATCCCGGCTCACTGCAACTTCCTCCTCCTGGGTTCAGGCGATTCTCCTGCCTCGGCCTCTCGTGTAGCTGAGACTACAGGTGCCTGCCACCACACCCAGCTAATTTTTCTATTTTTAATTGAAACGGGGTTTCAGCATGTTGGCTAGGTGGGTATCGAACTCCTGACCTCAGGTGATCCACCTGCCTCGGCCTCCCGAAGTGCTGGGATTACAGGTGTGAGCCACCAAGCCCAGCCTCTTTTTGATTTTTAACTGCATTTTTAAAAAAATTACAAAAGTACTGCATGATCATTGTAAAAATTCAAGGAACTTAAGAGTATACAAAGTACAAAGCAAGACTGTCATTCTCACACTCTACTCCCACTCCCCAGCAGAAACCAATGATAACTATTAGACTTGTATACCTTCAGAATTTTTCTAGGTTATTGTATTTTTGAGTATGGTCACACTGTATATATTATACTACAACTTCCTTTTTTTATACCCAGTCACACATTACAGACACCATTCCATTTTAATATAGATGTATCTATCTCATTCTTGTTGATGGCAACACAGCAATCATAGCAGAAATATGTCAAATGTATTACTCACCCCCTATCAATTTTATTTTATAATGTTGCCATGAACATTGTAATACAAGTACTCTTGCCCACTTGTACAAGGATTTCTATAGTATAAATTCTTAGAAGCAAATGGCTGAGTCAACAGGTATGTATGCATATTAAAATTTTTGAGAGGTCCTGACAAATCACCTTCTTTGTTCCAGTTGATACTTTCACTAACAGTGTTTGTGAGACCCTTTACACCCTAATCATCACTGGATGCTACTGTTTATTTCATAAACCAGAGTCTGATTTGATTTACACTCCATGGTTTTTTGTTTTTGTTTTTGTTTTTTTTGAGACAGAGTTTTGCTCTTGTTGCCCAAGCTGGAGTGCAATAGTGGGATCTCAGCTCACTGCAACCTCCATCTCCCTGGTTCAAGCAATTCTCCTGCCTCAGCCTCCCATGTAGCTGGGATTACAGGCGTGCGCCACCATGCTGGGCTTTTTGTATTTTTCATAGAAAGGGGGTTTCACCATGTTAGCCAGGCTGGTATCAAACTCCTGACCTCAGGTCATGCACCCACCTTGGCCTCCCAAATTGCTGGGATTGCAGGTGTGAGCCACCACGCCTGACCACACTCTAGGATTTGATAGTTATGAGCCTAGCCCTAATCTTTTCGTTCTGAATGCTGCCCTGGCAGGCTAGAAACCCTAGTGTAGGCTTCTTGGCTTCTTCTGCTAATAGTACTCTTGCATACACTGGGGATTACAAAAAATTTGATACTAACAATTTCATACATTTTACAGTTTACATAGTATCTTCCCTAACTCTTTCATTTGATCCTCACAAAGTTTCTGTTAGGTGTGTAGGGAGGAAATTTTTATCCTGATGACTCAGACTGGCTTTCTTAAGTTCATGTAGTTAATAAAGGAAAGAACTAGGACTTGAATATAAGTTGGCTAAGTTCAAAATCTGGGTTCTATCTGCCATGTCCCCCTCTTCCTCTTTGGAACACATAACCTTCAAAACGTTTGTGTTTCTATCAATTGCTTTCTATTCGTTTGAGATGTCCACAATCTCCAGAGCAGCTCAAGTTTGTTGATTGTTTGGATAGATTTGGGGCTGCTATAATTTGTGACTTAGAGTATCAAGGTTACTTATAAAAATGTTTTTGCAATTTCAATATTCTGGTATGTAACCCAAGATGACCCAGGGCAACATCTCCAGGAGAAAATGCCTGGCAGGGTGCTAAGAGGCCTCATGATGACCTTATCTAGTAAGTGTCAGTGCTGGAATTGGAACCAGACCTGTCAGACCCCAAAGCCTAAGCCTTTTACATTTACTCTATGCTCTTCCTCATATCGACCAAGATGCTCAGGGCAGAAGATCAATGCATTCTTTCCTTATAGGCAAATTTCAAGAGAAGGCAAAATTCTCAGAAGGTTGCATGCTGAGCATGGAATCATAACAAGGAGAGTTCGGGGTCTTAAGAAATGAATTTCAGCTCAAGTAACTGAACGCATACTTACCCATTAGGGAGTCACACATTCAAAATCCAACAGATTCAGAAGAGTGTAACGTAGATGAGTGAAGCAGGTCAGGGAAGAGGTGATGACGGGGAATCGTGGGGACTGTGCCGGCTGGAGAGTACAAGCCCTTCTGGAGGAGGAAGCTGTGGCTTTACAGCTCCAGCCCACTGTGGCCAGCCTGGTTAATCCAGTCTTCCCAATTTTTCAAGAAAAGCTAGATACATGGATTTTTCTATCTGAAATTGGTTGACAACTTATTCAATTTTAAAAAACAATATGTCTCAATACAGTGTGGACCAGACTTGATCAACCAGCTGCTGGGCTGTGAAGTTTTACTATAGGTAAACTTTTGCCAAGAAAACCTCAATTCTCCAAGCCATTTAAAAATGGCTTCTTCACCTCTAAAGAAATCGAGATCAGCATTCTTCAGATTGTCCTTTTTATCCTTTAGGGCCAATTTCTGTTGTCAGTCATTCTCCAGAGAGAATACAACACATTTAATTCTATTTCCTCATACTAAAATACACTTACATTTCAGTCATATCTTGGAGGATTCCCATTTCAACTTTTGATTAGATTCACACTTACATAGCATGAATTGTTCTTTTGCATTTTTATTGCTACCATTATTATTTTTGGAGCTGTCATTCTTATGCTAGATGGCATTGCTGCATTGAGTGTGAATTTTACTGATTCGCTTCCCAGAGACACACCAATTTCCAAGTCCTCAGGGGTCTTTTACTGCTGTTGTGTTGTGGGGGGCAACAAAATTATTTTGCCTTTTCAGACATTAAGAAATTGTTTTTAAGTACATACATAACTTTATTGCCTTACAGATTGTTCTTTAGTGAGTGATTTATTCTCCTAAGAGAATCTGGTGAAGAAACTGAACAGCTTACAGGAGAAGAAGGAGACAATGGGACAAGCTCTTCTAGATACCACAACAAGCAAGAGAGTTGGGCTGGATTTTAATCAAAATAAAGTCTGAACTTTTCTTCCCATTTCAGTGACGCTGAATTGATCCTTCTCCTCTCCAAATGGAGATATGGCAGCTCCTGTCTTATGTATCCCGGTTGCCTTCAGGACCCAGAAACCATTGCTGAAAAGTGGAGGAGGAGGGAAGGTACCCAGAGAATGGAAGGTAGCTCTGCCCTTCCTCAGGCACACCATGCTAATCCTTACACGGCACTATAATGTATCAGGTACATTTCCAAAAGAAATCAACTTGTGAATTTCATAGCATGTGGGCATGAGGACTTCCCCAGCATATTCAGTCATACTCCTAACCAACTAAAAAGACTATCTTAAGTTAACAAGTGTAGGTAACATTATAAAAGTATTATTTTCAAGACATCAGTTCTATTTAAAATTTTTTTTCTTTTTCTATGTATTAATTTTTCTTTATTTTTATTTTTAAATTTTTTGAATTCTCTTTTCCTTTTTTTAAAATCTTTGATTTATTTTCTGTCTTCACAATCTGTTCTCATGTAAATCAAAATTTACTAATCGGACGACCATTTTGCCTTTAGTATTGAGACATGACACACAGTGACAAGTTACAAAATGATGACATTCATCTAGAATCTAAATAGCTAAGAATCTAAAGCAACCAGATCTTTATCTCTCCCCACATCATCTGGAACAGTGACAGTGATGCCCACTCAAATGAGCTTGATCTCTTCTAAGATTCTAAAAGTTACCTGAATCATGATAGCGGTGGCTCACGCCTGTAATCCCGGCACTTTGGGAGGCCGAGGCGGGTGAATCACGAGGTCAAGAGATCGAGACCATCCTGGTCAATATGGTGAAACCCCGTCTCTACTAAAAATACAAAAAATTAGCTGGGCATGGTGACACATGCCTGTAATCGCAGCTACTCAGGAGCTGAGGCTGGAGAATTGCCTGAATCCAGGAGGTGGAGGTTGCGGTGAGCCAAGATAGTGCCATTGCACTCCAGCCTGGGTAACAAGAGCGAAACTCCGTCTCAAAAAAAAAAAAAAAAAAAAGATTTATTTTTGCTATATAAACTATGTCCATTATTTTTACTGTATGCCAATTCTTTGAAAATTAGAAATCCAAAATAAAAGACTTCCCAGTGCAGTCCTAGCAAGAAAATTCCCCACATTTGCTTCTTGACAATTCTACCAGATTACCCACAATTTTGGGGGGTTTCTACTCCTTAAACCCAGGCAGTGAAGAGCATGGCTAAACAGACATGGGCTCAAATCCTGTCCACTTACACCTATCATCTTGGGTAAGTTGGTTAACTTTCTGAGTTCAGTTTCTTTAAGTGAAAATTGAGAATAACAATATCTACCTCATAAAGAGTTGGTGTGGGGATTAAACGAGGTAATGTGTAAGAAGAGCACGAATATAATAATCCTTTAATAAACGTGGCTGCTAACATCCTTTCCAACTCAATCACCTGTTAGAGGGCAAATTAATGGCAAGGAGGCATATCAAAATGCATTCTGCCCCGAAGGAACCATCTCCTTTGCTGGAGAGAAGCTGCAAACACCCACGAAACACCGAGACCAATCTAAGACCCTTTGCAGGAAAGAGCTTAAGCGACCAGCATAGGATGTCAGCGTTGCAGGCACTGAGAGACATTCTCACTCTTCCATTTTCACATGGTCTCCATTGAGGAGGAGCAGAACTCGGACATAGGAGACCAAGCTCGCGATCCTCCTACCCAGCATGCTTTACAAGGGGCAAGCGGCAGGCTGGGCCTCACAGCCAGCCGGGGATAGTGGATACAATTATCTCCAAGCCCTTTGAAGCTCCAGTCAGGAATATCTGTTGTCACTATCACATGTGATTAGGGCAGCCACGTCCGCCTGCAGAAGACAGAACTCTTTGTACATCACCCTCCCTCCACCACCGGTAGGGATCAGGAAGCTGGAAGGAGGATGTCTGGCCTCTCTGCTTTTGGTCCAATTTCACACATCGGATTCTCTGCATTAATAAATTGGTTACATTTGCCCAGCATTTGGCAGGCAAGGTTTCCAATAACACTCTGATCCCTTCAGAGAACATGAATCGCTGGCATGCAGGGTGCTCTGGTTACCTCCTCCCCCCGCTCTCTACTGCTAAAAGTCCTACACATTAGCAGGGGTCAGGCGCTTGCCTGGGCCAGGGCAGTCTAGGACGAGGGCCATGGCTTCGAGGCACTGTCACAGAGCTCAAAGAGTTTTCTCTCCAGAGGGAAAACAAATAAGTTTAGGCCCAGGCAATGTGCAGCTTTCTTCAGCTGTCAATCCTACCTGGTTTGCATACAGATTGAGAAAATGTGTGATATTTCACCGCAATAATCAGTCCGGAGAATTCAAGGGGGTTGGTGGTGGGTGGAGAGGGAATGGGAGAGAAAAAAATGTGTGACGCAGATGTCCGAGAGTCCCATGCTATCCTGACATGCTCCCTTTGTTAAGCCAACAGTCTTTGGGCATGGAGAGCCTGCAGGGAGACTGTGTAGAACGTATGTACGTTGCTCTGAGGCAGCCTTTCCTAGCGCCACAGAGTGAGGCTCTGGGAAGCCCCCCGAGCAAAGAGAAGCCCTTGGACTGAGAAGAGGCCCAGGGTTGGGGTCCAGCAACACCTTCGGCCTTGGCGAGCCAAGGATGAGGAGCAAAGCAAGGGGGCAAAAATGAGCTAAAAGAACACTAGCCAACCTGGGACAGACCGAAGGAATCAAAAAGGAGGAAGAGAAGGAGAGGGTATGGAAAAAGAAACAAGGAAAATTGAGAAGAGAGGGAGAAGGAAGGAATTCGATTGAATTCAATAGATACTGTATGTTAGTCTGTACCAGGGAGAAAAGAGTGGGGGGTTTTGTTTTGTTTTTTCTGAGACGGAGTCTTGCTCTGTGGCCCAGGCTGGAGCGCAGTGGCGCGATCTTGGCTCACTGCAACCTCCACCTCCCGGGTTCAAGCTATACTCATGTCCCAGCCTCCCGAATAGCTGAGATTACAGGTAAGCGCCAACACACCCGGCTAATTTGTGTCTTTTTGGTAGAGATGGGGTTTTCCCTTGTTGACCAGGCTTTTCTCAGACTCCTAGGCTCAAGCGATTCTCCTGTCTCAGATTCCCAAAGTGCTGGGATTATAGACGTGAGCCGCCACGCCCTGCTGAAAAGAGTGTTTTTCACAGAGCAAGTGTATGTGGAATCCGGTTCCTGCTTGCAGATATCAGGCTCATACCTGTAATCCCTGCACCTTAGAAGGCAGAGGCAGGAACATCACTTGAGCTCAGGAGTTGGAGACTAGCCTTGGCAATGTAGGGGAGCCCCATCTATACAAATATACACATTGTTTTTAAATTAGCCAGGTGTGGTTGTGTGTGCCTGTAGCTCCAACTACTCAGAAGGCTGAGGTGGGAGAATTGCTTCAGCGTGGGAGATTGAGGCTGCAGTGAGCCGTGATTGCGCCACTGCACTACACGCTGGGAAACAGAATGAGACTTTGTTTCAAAACTAAACAGAATCAGCCACACAACTCGGTCCTGTAGCAGTTCACGACAGCGTTTAATTCCAGACATCAATGCCATGAGGTATGATAAGGAGAAAGATGATGGTGGGGGGACTTTGTGGAGGTGGTGAGTCTTGAGACGGTCCAAGCAGAGTGGGTGCCATTGAGGCAGCAGAGGTACGGGGAAGGCATTTCTAAATGAACTTGATACTGCAGAGAGGGAAGAGGAGGGGAGAGGGTAGAGAGTAAGCAGTGGAAAGACAAATGAAAAGGAAGACAGAATAAAAAATGAAGAGGGGCCCAGACTGCCACTCCCAATCGCCATAAGCCACCTTCCCTTACCGTTAGACCTTTTCATCCAAAGGAATTGCAATTAGAAGCTTCCTATAGGATCCTGGAAATGCCGGGATCCACCAACCCAGAAGCCCAGCTCCAGGCCCAGAGGGAAAAGAAGGAAAGAGGGCTGGTGCTCGCTGAACTTTAGAAAACCTTCCCCTTTCCTGCTGACTCCAGGCCCGCCTCACTGCAGAGGTCCCCAGTCAGCGGATCTGGAGCCACCACGTCTCAGAGCTTCCCATGGGAGAGTCCCAAGCTGGCCATGAAACAGACCACCATCTGTCTCTCTGCCATATCCTTCTCTCTGTGGTTTCCAGGATTTCCCAGGAAGAAAGGATATTTTTCCTGTTTTTTTCCCAGCATTTTATTTTGAAAAATTTCTGTCTTAACAAAAGTTGAAAATATGTTTCACCAGTTATTAACATTTGATTCCCTATGCGGTAGTGTACTAATAATACACGGGATCTAGGGGAGGAGAAACCCTCGTTTGTATTAATTGCCAGTTTCTGTGGTGTAAGAATTTCCACCGTGGATGATTTTGAGTAAATAGCAACTTAACAAATGGCTTGCAAATTTCCTAAGTATTTTATCTCCTCTTGAGAGCTGGTAAGAGTCGGCTGTAGTATATCACATTTTTTTTCTGAACTATTTAAAGTTGCAGATATCACTACACTGAATCAAATACTTCAGATGCATCTCCCAAGAATATAACATTTCTCTGACATAATCACATTAGCACACTTGTGAAAAAAATTAGCCACACTTTTCCTAATATTAGCTAATATACATTTCCCACTAAAATTTTCCAAACTGTCCCCAAAATGTCTTTTAATAGCATTTTTTTTTTAAAAAAAAATGACAATCTACTCAAGATTATCAATTGCATTTGGTGTTTTGGTTAGTGTTTTTATTATTATTATTTTATTATTTTTATTTATTTATTTTGAGACAGGGTCTCACTCTGTCACTCAGAGTAGAGTTCAGTGGTGAGATCTCAGCTCACTGCAACCTCTGCCTTCTGGGTTCAAGCGATTCTCATGCCTCAGCTACCTAAGTAGCTGGGATTACAGGTGAGTACCACCACACCTGGCTAATTTTCGTATTTTTAGTAGAGACGGGGTTTCACCATGTTTCCCAGGCTTGTCTTGTATTTCTGGCCTCCAGTAATCTGCCTGCCTCAGCCTCCCAGAGTGCTGGGATTACAGCTGTGAGCCATCGAGACCAGTAGTCAGTTTCTTTTTAAAAATTTTAATTTTTGCTAATGAATGATTGTATATTGATGGAGTAAAGAGATGTTTTGATATATGTATACACTATGCCATTATTACATCAATCCATTTCACATAGCTATCACTTCATATATTTATCTTGTTTCTGGTAGTGTGTGCATTTAAAATCTATTCCTTTAGCAGTTTTGAAATATACAATACATTATTACTAACTATGATCACCTTACTGTGCAATAGATCTTGAACATTTATTCCTCCTAACTGGAATTTTACACCCTTTGGTCAGCTTCTACCCATTGCTTACCCTCCCTGCCCCAGACTCTGATAACTACCATTCTACCCTCTACTTCTCTTCAGTTTCTTTTAGTCAGAAATGATTCCTCTATCTTCTTTTTCAGTTGTAGTCTTGCTTTTTAATGACATTGACCTTTTTGGAGAGTCCAGGCCAATTGGCTATAGAATGTGCCACATTCTGGATTTACATGTGCGTTCTTCACTGTTAGATGCAAGTTAAATATTTTTTGTTAAAAAGATTATATCATTATATGTCATATCATGCATGCCTCTTATCAGAAGTCACACAAAATATCAGATTGTTCTACTATTGGTGATGCTACGTTTGATCATTTTAAGTAGTAACCACCAAATCTGTCCACTAGAAAGGTAACTTTTCCCCTTTGTAATTAATAAATAATTTGTGGGATAATGTACTGATGCTGTGTAAATATCCTAAAACACCAAAACCTTTTACTCAGTGATTAGCATCTGTTGATCTTTGCCTGAATCAGTTGTTACATTAGAGGCCAAAATATTGTGATTTCCTAATTTTATCACTCTTTTACCTTTATTAGATGGCTTTCTTTTCTTAAAAAAAATATGCTTTTTAAGTATTATGATGGGCTCATGGACTTAAAAAATTCAGTGGATTATAATCCATTACTGTTGTTTTCTTCTTGACATTGAAATTATCCCAAATTTGGCTATTGGGAACCTCTTCAAACAGGACCCTGTGTCCTTCTGACATGACCCCATTGATCTTTAGGCCCTTCCTTTCTGGCATATCAGGAGTCCCCAGGCTCATTTGCATTTTCCCTGCACCACAGCCAGAAGCCCGTATTTCTCCAGAGGGCCCTCATTTCTTTAGTGGGAAATGTTACTTAGATATCAAGATCCGGGTGCTAGGTAGGTTTATTGCTGCAGGAATGTTATTGCTTTTGGATTTTTTTCAGTTGATATTGTTAGGGGGAAAGGTGTATATATATGTGTGTATAGTGTATATTATATGTATTATATATCATATATATATGTATGTATATAAACTAAATTATATATAGTGAGTTCCCTAATCCCTGTTGTTTCAGAATATAAATGTATTTAGAGATAGGGATTTACAGAGGTAATCCAGTAAAATATGGTAATTAAGGTGGGTACTAATCTAATAACTCTGGTGAAAGGGCGGATTTAGGCACAGAGGGAAGACGATCTGAAGACTCAGGGAAAAGATGGCCATCTGCCAGCCCAAGAGAGGGACTTGGAACAGATCTTTCTCTCAAAGTCCTCAGGAAGTACCGCCCTGCTGACACTCTGATTTTGGACAGAACCATGAGACATTCCTGTTGTTTCAGCCACCGATTTTCTGGTAACCTGATATGGCATCCCTAGCAAACCAATGTGCTGCTGTGTACATGACCGTGAGTGTATCAGCATCATCTTGAAACAGCACATATTTATTTTCTTGTGTTTCTGCGGCAGTCTGGCATGGGTCACACCAGACTAAAATTTAAGTGCTGGCAGGGCCGCAGTGCTCTCTGGAGTCTCTAGAAGAGAATCTATTTACTTGCTCATTGAGGTTGTTGTTGGAGTGTAGTCCCTTGCAGTTGTAGGACTAAGGTCCCCATTTTTTTGGCTGTCTGCTGAGGGCCTTTCCCAGCCTCTAGAGGCCATCTGCATGCTTTGGGACCTGGCCCCTTTTCTTTATCTTCAAAACCAGAAAAAGAAGTTTTCATTTATTACGTATGTTTTTAAAATCTTTTCCTTTGGCTTCTATTGCCTATAAGACAGAACCCAAACTTCTTAGCCTGATCATGAAGGTTCTGTCGGGTGTTTTGAATCTCTCCCACGCCTGCCTCTCCTTTGCTGTTGCATCTTTCTTGCCTACGCTTCCTCCCCTTCTTTCACTGTTAAGGGCCCGTGTACTCACTGGGCCCACTCAGATAATCTGCAGTAATTTTCCTATATTAAGGTAACCTTCATTCCACCTGCTAAGTTGCTTTTGTCACGTAACAGAACATATTCATAGGTTCTAGGTGTGCACATCTTGGAAAAAGGAGCATTATTCTACCTAGCATGTGGTGACATCGATGTATTTACTTATTTGCTTTGTCCAACAGCATATATGGAATAGTTTCAGAACACCAGTAACATTATAATTATTAAAAATCACCAACTAAGTAAAGTTAAAATTTATTATTATTATTATTAATTAATTGCATTTTAGGTTTTGGGGTACATGTGAAGAACATGCAAGATTGTTGCATAGGTACACACATGGCAGTGTGATTTGCTGCCTTCCTCCCCTTCACCTATATCTGGCATTTCTCCCCATGCTATCTCTCCCCAACTCCCCATCCCCTGCTGCCCTTCCCCCATTTCCCCCCAACAGATCCCAGGGTGCAGTGCTCCCCTCCCGGTGTCCACGTGTTCTCATTATTCAACACCCGCCTATGTGTGAGAACATGCGGTGTTTGATTTTCTGCTCCTGTGTCAGTTTGCTGAGAATGACGGTTTCCAGGTTCATCCACGTCCCTACAAAGGACACGAACTCATCGTTTTTGATGGCTGCATAATATTCCATGGTGTATATGTGCCACATTTTCCCTGTCCAGTCTATCATCAATGGGCATTTGGGTTGGTTCCAGGTCTTTGCTATAAAATTTCTTTGGAATTATTTTTATCCTTAGAAGCTTTCCCACGGAGGTTGTGAACACAGAGTGCTACATCCCGAATTTGAGTTGAATTCTTTTCTCTGTGTGGTCAGGTCATCAACGTGATACACAGCTAGATTCATTTGTTTGCTTTTGTATTTGACTTAAGCCTCGCTTATTTTTCATCTTTTCATATTTAATTTTATTTTGTGAAGTAAGACATTGCTATAACTCAGAAGTCAAACTGTATGAAAAGATATTCCTAGAGAAGTCTCATCTCCATCCCGATCCCAGCTCCTGGGTTCCAAGGACTGGTCTGCTTTTCTGAGTGCCTGCTCTGATGGTCACTGCTGTTACAGAAGTCCAAACAGTGACATATTGATGGCGGATATGTGTTAGTACAAGTCTATCATAATTTTCATCAACGATAGCCATTTATTGCAGATTCAATACTGAGAACAAAAAAGAAGAGAGCAGTCCCTGCCCTAGGGTGTGACAGTCTTCCTGGAGAAATATACCCACAGGCTAAGCAGACTCCATATATGTTGAAAAGTTTACCCCCAAGGTGTGGGGACCCTGGATGATTCCTCAGGATTAGGCCTCCTGAGAAAAACTTTGTAGAGGATGTAAGACTTGATTCAGAGCATTTTTTTTTTTTTTTTAGGTGGAGTGTCGCTCTTGTTACCCAGGCTGGAGTGCAATGGCGCGATCTCGGCTCACCGCATCCGCCTCCTGGGCTCAGGCGATTCTCCTGCCTCAGCCTCCTGAGTAGCTGGGATTACAGGCACGTGCCACCATGCCCAGCTAATTTTTTGTATTTTTAATAGAGACGGGGTTTCACCATGTTGACCAGGACGGTCTCGATCTCTTGACCTCGTGATCCACCCGCCTCGTCCTCCCAAAGTGCTGGGATTGCAGGCGTGAGCCACCGCACCCGGCCCGATTCAGAGCATTTTAAGAGAGAAAAATGGCATAAGCAAAGGCAAAGAGGTGTATACCAGTGTGTGTGGGAAACAATTAGCCAACCAGAGTGGAGGATGGAGCAAGCACCAGAGATGGACCACAGGACCAGCTCCACGTACAGATGCTGCCCATGTGACCGTGGACAAGGAGTCACTTCACCGTCACACTTGTGTCTCCGCCTACAAAATGGAGATGACACTATCTAGTAGGCTATTCTCAGAAGAGTCTGATTTTAAAAAAGTTTCTTTATAGAAATACTGACGTGGGGTGGGGGAAGTGGGAGAATCACGTTTGAAGCACATTACGTAGAACCTTCATTATCAGGCTAAGAAGTTTGGATTCTATCTTATAGGCAAAAGAAGCCAAAAGGGGGACTTTTTAAAAACATATGTAATAAATGAATTTTTTATTACTTATGAGTAAATAAAGCATTTACGCACGAGTATATAAAGTATGCTTTGACTTTGGTTAGTAATATTATAGATATATATTTCTGTAACTCGTTCTGTTTTTACTAAGTAGTACATATGAATGATCTCTCCATGCTAATATTTTTACTTTTTAACCAATGCATTGCATTTCACAGGATACATCAGTCTAATCTATTTAGCAACTTTTTAAATCATTGTATAGTGACTCTTATTCACATAAAGGTACTTCCTTAGAAAGCGTATTTCTATGTCGGTGGCTCCCAAATTCTAAGCACACATTAGAATCACTTGGAGGTCTTATTATAACACAAATTCTTGGATCTCATCCCTAGAGATTCTGATTTAATAGGTAAATGGTGGGGCTTGAGATTTTGCATTTCAACAAGTTCTCAGATGCTACTGATGCAGTTGGTCTATATCAAACTTTGAGAACCATCTTTCTATATGGTAAGCTCTTAAAATTAAAATTATTGGACCAAAACTTATGTGAATGTGCCACTTTGATGAATCCTATACGGCGTCTTCCGCAAATACTGTTATCAGTTTGCATTCCCACTGACAATTAAATGAGCAAGCCATTTCCCTGCCAACACTGGTTATGATAACTTTTACTTTTTTGCTAATGAAATTTTAAAAAATGGAAGCTCATTATTGGCTTATTTTTCACTACTCTGAGTACATTTTTCTTATTTTTAGAGTAGCTTTTACTTTTTATCGTATTACAAGAATAATACTGCAAAAACTTTTTCAGAACTAAAGATAAGCAAAAAAGAAAATTACCCATAATTCTGCCGCACACACAGATCACCATTTTGTTTTTTCTGAGACAGAGTCTTGCTCTGTCACCCAGGTTGGAGTGTAGTGGCACGATCTCGGCTCACTGCAACCTCTGCCTTCTGGGTTCAAGCGATTCTCCTGTCTCAGCCTCCTGAGTAACTGGGATTACTTTGCACCACCATGCCCAACTAATTTTGTATTTTAAATAGAGATGGGGTTTTGCATGTTGGCCAGGCTGGTCTCAAACTCTTGACCTCAGGTGATCCGCCCGCCTCAGCTTCCCAAAGTGCTGGAATTATAAGCGTGAGCCACCACACCCGAAGCAGATCACCGATATTAACATTCTGTGTATTTTGTAATCTGTTTCGCTTAATAACATGCTCTGAACATTTTTTCCGTATCATGTCATTAACTGTTATTTTCCATTATCAGCCTAAATGGCTGCATCATGTTATTGGAATGTTTCTGAAAGAGAACTCACATTGCAAGATGATGTTTTGAGAAGATTGATCTCGCAGTGCGATTTAGAATGGGAAAATACAAGGGAAGTCTGGAGGCAAGAAGTTACGAGACTATTGAAATAATGCAGGAGAGTGGAGACAAAGGGGTTGAATAGACAGGAGGGAACACAGGAAACATTAGAAAGGAAGAATCAACAGTCTTGTTAGCCTCTATAATGGAAGCGAGGAAAGATGCAGGGCTAATCCAGCAGGAGGTCCCCAGGTACTAGGATCATAAATTTGGGAGGTGGCTTGCAAGGAACAGAGATCACTCCTCCAGTCTCTGATCCATGAATTTATCTTGGTATAGGGGACAAGGGGATAAAGTTAACTTCAGAGAGGAAGAATTTCACTTAGGAAAGCAGCAGCCTTCAAATCCCAGAGCCCAGGCTCGATGCCCCCATTTTAGTGTAAGTGTTAATTATTTGAGAGAGCCTGCGGTGAGGTGGAAAGGTCATATTTTTCAGTATTAGACAGCATCGTGCATTACTGCTTTGCCACTTCTCGTGACCTTCAGCAAACCTCTTAACCGCCTTAAACTTTTTGTCTGTAGAGAGTAGTAATATTTACCTCATAGGGTTATTGTGAGAATTGAGATCATTTATACATATATATATATATAAGAGTATTTGAGATTATATGTATGAGATTATATACGAGATTATATACATGTGTATACATATATGTGTGAGATTATATATGAGAGATTATATGTATGAGATTATATATATGTGTATGCATATATATGTGAGATTATATACATATGAGAGATTATATGTGTGAGATTATATATATGAGATTACATATGTGTAGCTAGCAGGTGTTTTAAAAGTGGCAGTGTCTTTTATCACTGTAAGAATAGCAATACATCGGGTAACAACAACCTTGTGAATCATCCCACAACTCAGCTTTCCCTGGAGAATCACTCATGGCCAACCTAGACGTGTTTGCTTGTCAGCAAAATGAAACTCATTAATAAAATAAAGTGAGTTCTGAAACAGGCCCTTCCAAGGGTAGCTGTCTGCACTGGCATGCAGAGTGGGCTGCGGCTCACTTCCTGAGCTTAGGCTTTGAGAAGGTGCTGTGGATGACTGGAGAGATTCTCTGTGTGCTGGACAACTCCAGAGGTGCCCTGAGAATGTTGCAGAGATGCGCACGGCACAAGCAATGGAGACTTGAAGTCAGGATGGACAGATTGGGTTCTTACTCTTTCTTATTTCCTTCATCTTCTGCCAGCTTGAAAGGAACCCAGGTTCAGTGTTATCTTTAGTCTCAGTATAGACACCGAATAAAAGAAGTCTGCAGGCAAATAATTAAATCTGTCTCAGTTTAGTCTTTAATTCCTTAAAGTGGAGCTGTTATTATGGCGAATCTGAAGGGTGAATGAGATGTTGCATTTGAAAATGTCCAGCATAGGCCAGGCGCGGTGGCTCAAGCCTGTAATCCCAGCACTTTGGGAGGCCGAGGTGGGTGGATCACAAGGTCAAGAGATCGAGACCATCCTGATCAACATGGTGAAACCCCGTCTCTACTAAAAATACAAAAAATTAGCTGGGTGTGGTAGCACCTGCCTGTAATCCCAGCTACTCGGGAGGCTGAGACAGGAGAATTGCCTGAACGCAGGAGGCGGAGGCTGCCGTGAGCCGAGATCACGCCATTGCACTCCAGCCTGGGTAACAAGAGCGAAACTCCATCTCAAAAAAAAAAAAAAGAAAGAAAAAGAAAATGTCCAGCATGGTATCAAAGAGGAGTGGACACTTATTGCTGAGTACTTCTGTAAAGCTATTTTCCTGGAGAGCAGCAGTCAACCAAGCCAGAAAATGTTTCAGCTGCCTGGTAACCATCTAGTCTACGATTAACAGAGACATCAAAATAGCCACCATTTCCTGCTCCTAACCAACAAGAAACACGAAATATCTATCCTCATCACTGAACTCCTCGAGGTTGGAAAAAGGGAAAACTTAGATCCGGTCACCAATACCCTATTTGCCATAGATGACATGTCCCGCATTTCTACATGGTAGCCAACAACTGACTGGCCAGGAACACTGGTGACGGTGGGTCTGGGCAGAGGGTTCTGCCAGAAAAAGTAAACCGTTTATTTGTTCAGTATCTATGATAAGTTAAGTGCTATTATACGCCTTTGTGTAACCTGTTCACAGCAAGGCTGTGCGATGGATGGTATTATAATCATTTTGCAGATGAGGAAATGAAAACTAAGAAAGATTAAGTCATACAGCACAGTAGGTGGCAGCTACTCCCCCATTTCCATCTTGCTTTTAATTTAGTTTTTCAACATATGCTCCTGTCAGCTTGATTGCTTTGCAGACCAACAATCCTTTAATCTACCCCAGAGAAGGAGTAACATAGACCTGATTTTCATCTTTGAATTCATCTAATTTCATCCAATATCAAGTTAAGCACCAGTTAAATCGGTGTGTGTAGCATTAAACCAGGTGTCCCCAAACTACGGCCTGTGGGTCGCATGCGGCCCCCTGAGGCCATTTATCCGGCCCCCCCGCCACACTTCAGGAAGGGGCACCTCTTTCATTGGTGGTCAGTGAGAGGAGCACAGTATGTGGTGGTCCTCCAACGGTCTGAGGGACAGTGAACTGACCCCCTGTGTAAAAAGTCTGGGGACGCCTGCATTAAACCCTAGTGTCTACTAAAATATTAAACCCTGTCCTTGTAGTATGCACTGACAAGCCCACACTGATGAGATAGTGAATAGGAAGGGTGGCATTATTGTAATTTTTTTTTTTTTTTTTGAGACGGAGTTTCGCTCTTGTTACCCAGGCTAGAGTGCAATGGCGTGATCTCGGCTCACCGCAACCTCCACCTCCTGGGTTCAGGCAATTCTCCTGCCTCAGCCTCCTGAGTAGCTGGGATTACAGGCACGCACCACCATGCCCAGCTAATTTTTTGTATTTTTAGTAGAGGCGGGGTTTCACCATGTTGACCAGGATGGTCTTGATCTCTTGACCTCGTGATCCACCCTCCTCGGCCTCCCAAAGTGCTGGGATTACAGGCTTGAGCCACCATGCCCAGCCTATTATAATTTTTAAGTTAAAGCCTGATTTGTTGGCTCATTTTTTTAAAAAGCAAATGATCATATAGTATGAACCTGTCCCTGACTTTTTTTTTTTAAAACAAGACCATTATGTTTTGAAAAGTAAAATGAGTGGAAATGTGCTGTTTCCTGCTGTCTGTTTTCCCCATTCCTTTGCTGTCTTTCCTACCCTGTGTGCATATTTATGCATTTCTTTCTTCCAGGGATGCTCGCAGCTGTTTCTCTTCCTCTCTCTCTCTTGAGCCCTCCAGGGCAGCTTTCATTCTTCCACCTAAGCATGCTTGGAGCCCCATGGAAACTCCCCCACGGTGTGATTGCTTCCACACTCTTATGTGCTTTAAGGAATATCAACTGAGCCCTGATTATTGATCCCAAGTGGAGAATCCTGTCTTACAAAGCAGTTGGCCATTGATGAAGAAATATTAAGATGTCCTTGTCCGCTTCCAGTTCCTCCTGCCGATGCCTCCCAAGCCAGATCCACCCTCAGCTCAGAGCCTCCTTTTCTAAATATTTCTGGTGGAGCTGCTTTTTCTACTTCCCAGACACGAATCAATGGAACCACTTGGTCATTCTAGTTTTAAATTCGACTGCTATCCAGTTTAGAGATTTTGTTTTGAAATCCGAATATGGAAAAGAGTTAGTTGTGCCCCAGGGGCTTCAAGTCTTAAGAGAGTGGGTTTCTATCTGCTCAGGTAGCGTCACTGGCTCGTGCCTTCTTCCACCCACCAAGCAGCAGGAACACTGGGTGGCTGGGCCAGGGTGCACAGGCAGACGTCGTAGATCACACTGTACTTGGTTGGCAAAGCCAGCTTTACTGTAGCTTTGTCTGTGCTCAGTACTGCATGAAGAAATGAAGGAACAAGCAGCACGTTTGGAGTACTTTTTTACTCTAGGAAGTACCCAAAACCCCTTTCAAAGATTGAATCCCACCCTCCTAGAAAGTGAAGATTTTCAAGGATCTCTCTCCTACCATCGCTGTTTTATCAATGAGAAAATTGAGCCAGAAAAGTTGAATGGTTTACCACATAGCACATAAGTAAAAGTGACAGATGGCAATCTAGCCCTCTGACTCCTAGTTCAGTGTATTTTCCATTTCTCTGCAGCTGGCAGGTGTTCCACATACTGAAAGTTCACACTGGAAATGAATTTGGTACATTGAAAAGCATGATGCCTGCCATCGTTTTATTAATACATATCAACATGACTCATATTCTGAAGGCGATGCTTCTCTTCTGCCCAGGCACTGATCTTGGAAGTTGCTGCCTGGGCGGCAGCCATGGTATCCACACTCTCTGCATCCCCTCAGGTCTGGAAAACTGAGTCAGAAAAAAATATAGCACTCTTTCTGAATGTTAGGCCTTTTGTCACAAAAATTGAATTTTCAGTAAGCAATGAAAAACTAAAGACTTACAATGGCGTATGATGACATTTAAAAGATAGTAAGTAAAATTTGGAGCAAGAATTTTTAAAAAATAGAGTTCGAAATAGAAGCGAGTTAACTTCTTAGCCTTTCCCTCATTTCTGTATGCCGCTTTGAAAAAGAATACATAACTGTTCTTTTCATCTACATTATTAGGTAATAAAGTATTCCTCGCCCTGACATTAAAAGTTTGCCTGTAGGATTTTTTCTCAAAGGAACTATGTGATCTCTCACTGCTTTTTGGCTAATCCCAAGAAAAATGTTTCTTTACTTTTCCACGTATGCCCTTTCTAATGTATGTTTAAAAAAAAAAAAAGGCCACCATGGCATGTATGGCATGTATATACCTATGTAACAAATCTGCAGGATATGCCCACGTACCCCAGAAGTACAATTTTTAAAAACCTTTTTGATGTTATTATTAAAAGCAAAACCCCAAATCCTAGCCTATAACAAAATTAATTTTTAAAGTACATTGAGATGAAGCATTATGTAGTTTTTAGATACACGAAATGATGTCTTCACAGGTATTCAGACCATCTACAATGCTCTAAAATTCCCATGAATATTTATCAAATACCTTTATTCCAGTATCTTCCCATTTTTCTTGGATGAGTGATTTATAAAACATTATTTATTCATCCTTGCAGAACAATGACCCCAAAACCACAATGAAAAGAATGACTTACAGACCAAAGAATTACACTGAAATCAATAAGGTATAATAGTTGACTCCTTAGGATGAAGACAGACACCTAGAGAAGTAAAAAGGTTTACTTGTCAGCCAATCATTCAGCAAGTATTTACTGTGAGCTGTTTTAGTCAAGGCTTTTTGATTGTAGGGCAAGCTAGTTTCAATAAAGATGGAGACTGTTGTAAGGTTATCAAGATCTCATGTGAATATGAGCTGAGAACTGGAAGGCCACAAGGGGCTGAGACAGACCTTCACCCATCACTGTGTCTCGGAGCACAGGGTTCCTCATCTCTGATACTGTCTGTTCAGCTCCATCCTCCTCTCAGGACATTCTGGTCTTCTCTTGTCTTGTGGGGTCTGCTCCCCCATTCTCCAGCCTGCGTCTGAATTTGGCTTGCCATACTGTGCGTTCAGGTCCTAATTCTGCTAATCCTTTCACCATGATACCCACAGATGATGGGCTCAGATGCTGAGTGTGGCAAATGACAGAAAGGGGAATGTGACTAGTTCAGGTTGGATCAGGAGCAGTCCCATCTACTGTGGCCACGGAGCTGTGTTTTAAAAGCATAGCCATCTCAGGAGGGCTTTTATCAAGGGTAAGAAGTTGGGGCAGTTACCAGGGAAAACAGATGTGGGCTGTTTAGTATGAACACCAACTATGCGTCCTGTCTAGTGCAGTGTGGTGGAATAAAGTCCAGGTATTAGAATGCTATGTAGACATGGCATTGAAATCTAAGTTCTATCTATCACGTACTGATTATCCTGGGCATGTTAATTAACTTTCCGTTTTAATTTCCTAATGTGGAGAATGGGAGCAATAGGAGCCTCAAAGTGTTATAGTGAAGATTAAATAAAATGATGTTTGCCTCGTGGTTGGCACGGGAAAGTACTAAAAACAACGCTAGTTTTCTTTAGTTCTTATACATGCTGGTCGTGTGCTAAATTTAGAAGTAATACATCTAATAAGGGTTTTCGTGACACGTGGAAAGCAAATGATTTGGACTGCTGAAAAACCAAGAATTCTCTACAACAAAAAGTAAAAATATTAAACAAATAGGTACTACCCCAACATCTCTTTTTTTGGTGCCAAATAACAATATGAATGACTAACGTTTGCATAATTCTGTACAGCCTAGAAGGTGTTTTTCTTTTTTTCTTTTCTTCTTTTTAGATGAAGTCTCACTCTGTCACCCAGGCTGGAATATAGGGCTATGATTTTGGCTCACTGCAACCTCCACATCCTGGGTTCAAGCAATTCTCCTGCATCAGCCTCCCTAGTAGCTGAGGTTACAGGTGTGCGCCATGACACCCAGCTGTTTTTTGTAATTTCAGTAGAGCTGATGTTTCTCCATGTTGGCTAGGCTGGTCTCGAAATCCTGACCTCAAGTAATCCATCTGCCTTGGCCTTGCAAAGTTCTGGGATTACAGGTGTGAACCACTGGATCTAGCCAGAGATGTTTTTCACTTTCTCTTGTTCTGTTTTCATTCTCCTAACAACGCTGTGAGATTGATACACTTACTAGCCTCTTTTTACTGCTAAAAATTGATCAAGATCGCATGGCTTGTAATTAACTGATGTGGGATTCAAATCCAGGCCCTTTGCTCTAAAATTCATTATGCTTTTCAGTGCATCCACCAGAAGATAATTAAATTCTGTATTGATTATTTCAGGAGCAGATTGCTTGGTTTTTGTTTTTTTTCTTTTTTTTGAGACTGAGTTTCGCTCTTGTTACCCAGGCTGGAGTGCAATGGCGCGATCTCGGCTCACCGCAACCTCCACTTCCTGAATTCAGGCAATTCTCCTGCCTCAGGCTCCTGAGTAGCTGGGATTACAGGCACGTGCCACCATGCCCAGCTAATTTTTTTTGTATTTTTAGTAGAGACGGGGTTTCACCATGTTGACCAGGATGGTCTCGATCTCTTGACCTCGTGATCCACCCACCTCAGCCTCCCAAAGTCCTGGGATTACAGGCTTGAGCCACCGTGCCTGGCTGCTCGTTTTATTATCTGATTCCTTACCCTCTTTCCCTCACTGCATGAGACAAAGCCCAGACCTTTACTGTGGCTGCTAAAAGCTCTTCACAATTGATTCCAACCTCTCTTTCCAACCTGTGTAGCCCGTTGTCCAAACACTTCATAGTCTCCCATGCCTCTTTGGGATTTTTCAACTCTTCCTATCCTAAGACTGTCCTTCTCCGTCCTGTGGTTCAGTGAAGTCCTGTGAAGCTTTCAAGGTCCTGTTCAATGGTTGCCTCCTCTGGAAAGCTTTCCTCTTTGTCCTTCAAGGTAGATTTATTGCTTCCCTCCTCTGGGCTTCCTTAGCCGTGTGTTCACAGTGCTTCAAGTGACAGCAAATAGAGGAACAAAAGCCTTTTCACTTTTGCCTCCTAGTGTCTACTACATACCATACACCACACCACTAGGTGTGGTGCCTGTAGCAACATGACAGGCTCCAGACCTATGAGAGAAAGGCCTGAGCCCCTGAAAAAGCACTGGTCTGTGTCAGACTGGCTTCGGAACTGGGTAGGCCCCAGCTCTGGAGGTATCTGGGAAGGAGATACTCACTTTACAGGACATATGTTAGAGGAGCAACATCTTCTATGTAAACAGGACAGGGTTTAAAATAAGCACTTAGGAAATAATTTTTTAAAAATCCAAAGCCAGAGCTACCCCTGTCTCCATCAGACAGCCTAGTTTGTGTAACTGGGCTTCTGCCTTTATTTGTTACTGAATATTTCTCTCTGGGGCTGGCACGCGGGTGTGAGCCCCAGCTCACTTAGCCAGCCTGGCTATTCTTGTCAGTGCCCTTCCCATGGCAAGGAAGGAGAGCACTGTCAGTAAAAAGGCTTCAGCTTTCAGTGCTTTTTATGGGACAGCTTAAAGTTTGCTGAAAATTAAGGTCAAGACCAAGGTTAACCCACTGCAGGGAAATACTTACAATGGCATAATAACTCAGCACAATAAACTTGTGCCAGGCCTACATTTGTGTTCCTATCCTATACTGATTGGTGCCACATTGATTCATTATGTCAGACCTTCTTGGATAGCCGTGGCTTGAGCCAGTCTGAATTCCCTGGCATCTCTGGGCCCTGGACATTGTGCAGTATGGTAACTTTCCAGAAGACGAGCCTCTGAGCCAGAAACGATTCCACCTCCCTACTTTTTACCTCCAGCTCCTACAACAGAATCTCTGCTTAGCTTGTTACCATTTCGTCTGAGACTGGACTTTCTAGAGCTTCCGTCATTGAAAGCAGGGCTCAAAAATAAATTTAAGGATGGGAGAACAGACCAACTTCAATAAAACACCAAGTTCAGAGTCTTCTAACTGAGTTCTGGGAGCTGCCGCTGGCTCATCGAAACAGGGTACCCTGATATCATTCTCCAGCCCTTATTCCCCCAACACTGTCATTTCCAACTAAGAACGTTTTTATTTGGTGTGCCTGTTTGCCAAAACGCATATAAATCAGAGCGTATACTTTGTGAGGTTTAGATTTGATTAATTTTTAAACATTGAATAGCTGCGTGAGTGAGGTTTGAGATTAAGTGTGCAAAGATGTTTAGGAGCAGCTGTCCCAGCAGCCTTCAGATTGAGATGGATGAGGAGCAATACTGGGTTTGAGCTGCCCGTAATTGAAAAAGTGTGTGCCCCAAATATCATACTTATCCTGCATTTCTACAAGAGCCATAACGCTAAGGCTTTCCATTAGAACTTCAATAAAGGGAATGTCTTCAGCTTTAAGCATCCCAGATACTCGAAGTGTTTGCTATACTTACAGAACAAGGTTAGCCATGTCAAGGATAAAGGGAGGAGGAGGAGGGCCCATTCCGTGGACAAGCAGCATAAACCAGAAGAGCACCATTTGTGAATGAATGGCCAATGGGAAGGTAAATATGAACCACACACTTCCAGTCTGCTAGCCCTGGGAGGCATGCCCATACTGACCACAGCACTTCTCCCAGAAGGTGTCCAGGGCACAGTCAGAGCTGCCAGGTGCCAACTCTGGGGTCTCCGTTCACACTATCTTCTATAGAAGTGAATATCGTTCCCGAAGTTGTGCAACATGGTGGTTGTGAGCAGCGGAAGCCACAGGGGACGCCATAATGTGGGTCCTTATGGCAGGATCCCAGGTCTTCGGGCCAGCCCGAAAATTATGTCAGTGGCACCTTCAGAGGAAGCCGAGGAATGGCATTCATGTGAACATTCAAATGCTGAGCAGCTGCTCGGTGCAAAGTGTCGTGTGTGATGCGGGAATCAAATGTGTATGAGAATCATTTAGTGAGTATCTGAAGGCACATATGAGGATGGGCTCCCATCTCTTATCTGGCTGTGACTTTGCTGCTTGACTATAATTTTAACGTGCCAACAGCTAATATACTGTACACTCCTAACACCAATCCTTGTCCTTTCCCACCTGCCCCTCCCTGTTTCCTTAACTCCTTTCCTTTTCAATGACATGCTACAGATCACAAAATTATAAACAACTGTAGATTCGACTTTGGAGTTAGAATCGCTCCGCAAATTTGATTTTGTTCTTTGCTCCTTTAGAATACTTAAATTTTGATATTTAAAAGCTCTGCTCGTGTTTCGTGTGTGTGTGCACATGTATTCACACGCGTTACTTATACCCAAATAATTCACAGATGACATTTCTAATGAAGTACAAGCCCAGGGCTGTGAAGCCCACTTTCCAGGTGAATCGTAAATTATCTAAAAGTTGGCAGAAATCTGAATATGACATTTTATTTTCATTGCAGGTCTATTGAATTTGAATAAGGGTCATTCATAGTAGCTCAGTAGAAGAGTACTATTTTATTTTGTTTTTTAATTTTTATTTATTTATTTATTTTTTAGGCGGAGTTTCGCTCTTGTTACCCAGGCTAGAGTGCAATGGCGCGATCTCGGCTCACCGCAACCTCCTCCTCCTGGGTTCAGGCAATTCTCCTGCCTCAGCCTCCTGAGTAGCTGGGATTACAGGCAAGCGCCACCATGCCCAGCTAATTTTTTTTGTATTTTTAGTAGAGATGGGGTTTCACCATGTTGACCAGGATGGTCTCGATCTCCTGACCTTGTGATCCACCCGCCTCGGCCTCCCAAAGTGCTGGGATTACAGGAGTGAGCCACCACACCCGGCAAGTACCATTTTAAAAAAAGAAAGGAGCTGATTTTTATTGCTTATTTTTCTGGTAGTGCAAGGCAGGACCTAAAGAGAAGACATTAATTAGCACAATATTCTGGGGATTCACTGGTAACACAACGAAGGGGCAAATTAACAGACACCTGACTCCGTGTGAGGCCTGCAAAAGCATAGTTCATAGGTGTCAGCTCACGAATACTCCCTGGGGAAGTGCTCAAAGTGTGGCAGCCCCGGCTACCATGAGATCCTGAATAAGGGGTCTGAGAGGTGATTTCTGAGAAACGTAGGTTGCCTTTAAAACCTGCCCACCGGAGAGATCCAAGATGGCTGATCACTAGCAGCTCGGGAATGTAGCTCCCAGTGAAAACGCAAAGAACGAGAGGACGCCACACCTTCACATGAATTCTTGTTGCTCACGCACCAGGAGATTCCCAGCGGAGGAGCCCCACGGGTCGCCAGCGCGACTCTTGTGACCGGCGAGGCGGTTTTGCTGGCGCCTCGGAGAGTCGGTTCTCGGTGCAGAGTCAGAAAAGCACCACCAATCTTAACGCCGCTGATTTAGTCGGTGCAGTGGCTTGCTCAGATTTCGGGGACGTCCACTCAGAAACCCAATTACAAAGACGGTAATTATAAAGACCACAGATGGATAAATCTACAACGAAGGGAAGAAAACAGTCAAAAAAGGCTGAGAATACCCAAGATCAGAATGCCTCTCCCTCAGCAGGGGATCACAGTTCATCATCAGCAACGAAACAAGGCTTGATGGAGAACGAGTGTGTTCCAATTACAGAAGCAGGCTTCAAAACGTGGATAATAAGAAACTTCTGTGAATTAAAAGAACTTGTTCTAACACAATCTAAAGAAACTAAGAACTTTGAAAAAAGGTTTGACGAAATGTCAACAAGAATACAAAATTTAGAGAGGAAAATAAGTGAATTGATGGAGCTGAAAAACACAATATGAGAACTACGTGAAGTATGCACAAGTTTTAACAGCCGAATTGATCAAGCAGAAGAAAGGATATCAGAGGTCGAAGACCAACTTAATGAAATAAAACTAGAAGACAAGATTAGAGAAAAAAGGATAAAAAGGAATGAGCAAAGTCTCCAAGAAATATGGGACTATGTGAAAAGACCTAATCTACGCTTGATAGGTGTACCTGAATGTGACGAAGAGAATGAATCCAAGCTGGAAAATATGCTTCAGGATATTATTCAGGAAAATTTTCCCAACTTAGTAAGGCAGGATAATATTCAACTCCAGGTAATACAGAGAACACCACAAAGATATTCCTCAAGAAGAGCAACTCCAAGGCACATAATCGTCAGATTCACCAGGGTTGAAATGAAGGAGAAAATACTAAGGGCAGCCAGAGAGAAAGGTCAGGTTACCCACAAAGGGAAGCCTATCAGACTTACAGCAGATCTCTCAGCAGAAACCCTACAAGCCAGAAGAGAGTGGGGACCAATATTCAACATCCTTAAAGAAAAGAATTTTCAACCAAGAATTTCACATCCAGCCAAACTAAGCTTCATAAGTGAAGGAAAAATAAAGTTTTTTGTGAACAAGAAAGCACTCGAGAATTCATCACCACCAGGCCTGCTTTACAAGAACTTCTGAAAGAACCACTACACATAGAAAGGAACAAACAGTATCAGCCTTTCTAAAAAATACCAAAAAGTAAAGAACATTAATATAATGAAGAATTTATATCAACTAATGGGCAAATGGCAGTATTAAACTCACATATATTATTATTAATTCTAAATTTAAATTGACTAAATTCCCCAATTCAAAGACAGACAGCCAATTTGGACAAAAAACTAAAACTGTATGCTGCATCCAGACCCATCTCACATTCAAGGATACACAAAGACTCAAAACAAAGGATGGAGAGAGACTTACCAACTAACCAGAGAGCAAAAATAAATAAATAAAAAGCAGAAGTTACAATTTTTGCCTCTGATAAAATAGTATTTAAAGCAACAAAGATCAAAAGAAGCAAAGAAGGACATTATATAATGATAAAAGAATCAATGCAACAACAAGAAGAGTTAAAGGTCCTAAATATATACGCACCCAATACAGGAATACCCAGACATACAAGACTTATAAAGAGACTTAGACTCCCACACAATAATAGTGGGAGACTTCAACATTAATATTAGACAGATCAATGAGACAGAAAATTAACAACAATGTCCAGGACTTGAACTCAGATCTGGAACAAGTAAACGTAATTAACATTTATAGAACTCTCCACTTTACACAAAATATACACTCTTATCAGTACCACATTATATCAACTTAGAAGTTTAAACGAAATGTTGGTTGGCTCCTTGTTTGTTACTCTCTTCCCTCATTTTCTTTCATGTCTCCATTATTAAGGATCATTATAGGCATACCCATATTTAGACTGCATTCTAGCCCGGGCAACAAAGCAATACCCCCATTCTCTCTCCCTCTTCCTCTTTCTCTTTCTTCCTCTTCTTTATTCTTTTTCTTATTATTCTTTTTCTCTTTCTAAAAAAAAAAAAAAAAAAAAAGAATGGCGATCATTAAAAAATCTGGAGACAACAGATGCTGGAGAAGATGTGGAGAAATAGGAACACTTTTACACTGTTGGTGGGAATGTAAATTAATTCAACCATTGTGGAAGACAGTGTGGTGATTCCTCAAGGACCTAAAAATAGAAATCCCATTTGACCCAGCAATTCCATTACTGGGTATATATCCAAAGGATTATAAATCATTCTACTATAAGGACACGTGCACACGAATGTTCACTGCAGCACTGTTTACAATAGCAAAGACCTGGAACCAACCCAAATGCCCATCGATGATAGACTGGATAGGGAAAAAAAAAAAAAAAAAAAAAAAAAAAACAAAAAAAACAAAAAAAAACAAAAACCTGCCGACCAATAGTGAACGTCCATGAAGGGGACAAGGGTGTTCATTTGGCTATTCTCACGACTTACGGGGTAGGTTTACATTTTGATACAATAAAAAGTAAAACAAAACCAAAATCAAAACATCCTCTCTCTATGTGCCTAATTCTCCAAACACCTCCACATCTCAAAAACGTAAGCAAGTAAGACAAAGGACTGGGGGCCTTGGGGAGGGGGTCTCCTCCAGCCTCCGGTTCCTGGCTCTGTCTGGGGTCATGTGTGCACTGAAATTCTTCTACACTTGTTGAAAGGCCACATAGGCGAGGCTCACTCAGAAGTCTGGCCGCTTCTAATCAGGCCAGGTGACGGACTGACAGCATGTGAGAAGGGGTGCTTTTGCCCGGAGCCTTCCAGAGGACAGACGGGGGCGCTCCCGAATCCGCAGGTCTACGTGGGTGTGACTCTCTCCTGCTGCCTCGCATTTTCTCCAAGAGCTGAGAAGCCACAACTAGAAATTCTTTTCCTAGGGGCTAAGAACCCAAACATATGTGACTGATTAGAGCTAATATCTCATTTCTAATTCTATTGATTCTTTGAAAAGAGCAAGTCCGAAAGACCATGGATATTCTTAGGAAATTCGCCTCCTCCCCCACCAGGATCACTGCCTCTGAGAGAGGAAGGTGGGGGCGGGTGGCCCGCAGGGACTCTCGTCAGATGGGGAGTAGGGATTCCTGCCTCCCTGGTGTCATGGGGCTCAGTCTCCACAGCACACGCCCGCAGTCATATCAGCACACAGGCACACCCCCCGCACATGCGAGTCTCTCCTACCTCCTTCTTTCCCGTTTCTGAGCCATGGCTCTGGCAAGGCCACCATTCACAACAACAGGGCTCCTTCCTGGGTTTAAGGACTCCATGACTTCCACAGTCAAAGTGTGTTCCTGCTCCTCAGTCCTGCCGTGTTCCTGTGATTTGGTAGGAAAGCTTCTCCATGGCCTTTCTTTTAGTTACCACAGGAAATACAGGAAAAGCTCGAGCCCCATTCATCCAGATCAAGACTTTGGTCCCAAGACGGTTTTCCAATGCAGACATAGCAACATCCCAGGAGGCCTGATTCTTGTGCCCCTCAGAGCAAAACGGAGGAAAAAGCATTGTCACCTGACCATATGGGGCAGTCTTCAGGAGCATGTGGGGCTCCAGACAATGCCCTGTGGGGTTTTCCCTGTGGTGGCCCCATTCAGGGTTTGTTAAGTTGATTCACATTAGTCACATGGAAGTCCCTTGAGTGTTCTCCAGGCGTAGCCAGCCCTAGTCTGTGCAAAGCCCTGTGGTTTCCCAGACAGCGTGTCAGACCTCATACCTCAGACCTGGCACAAAGGACCTGATGTCTGCTTTTAGCACTGCCACCAGGTAGCTGCATGATCTCAATCTCCTGACTTCTCTGCATCTTATTTTCTGCATTAGTGAAAACAGAAGCCTTGAGCTAGAATTACTTAATGTTTTCTATAACCTCTTCCAGCTCTACAGAGGTAAGGATAACGATCTGGTAGAATACCCGTTTTCCCTTGAAGTAAAAATGTCCATTTCGTCACCAGAGCCCACCATACAGATTTGCGCTCTGTTCTCCGTCTCCATTCTTCTGGTTTGGAAAACAGAACAAGTTGAATGCAATCTCACAGTTCACATTCATACAACAAAAATCAAAGCCCTCCCAAGCCAGCACTGGGGATAAAATGATGATAAATGGAAACTAACTTTATCATCCAAAAATACCCCCTCGAACGCTGAAGAAATATTGATAATAAAGCTCCATCTGCTGAATAAATCAGAACAAGACTGGAGAGTCTACTCAACATTGTTTGAGCATGGAGGACAGCCAGTAAAGTACTAGGGTTTCATGAAAACTGATCTCAGGAGAACTGACATACATAAAGCATGTCAAGGTTTAAAAGGGGAGAATGAAAATAAAAGGAATAGCAGACGCGTTTTCTGTTTATTATTATCTTCATTGTTAAGAACTCTCGCAGAAAAAGCACAGGTCCAGAAATCAAGACGCTTGGCTTCTAGTCCAGTCTCTACCACCGATTCACACCGACCTCAGTAAAATCACTTCACCTCTCTATCCAGGCTACCTTATTTGGTGATGGTGAGGCTTAACTAAAAAAGGTAACATATAAAGGCACTTTGGGAGAAGAGAAGGTGTCTAAAGCTTAAGATGCTATGTGAATAAACGGCACGGTTAATTATAAATAATAGTAGTGAAATAATTCTCCAAGTACTGCGGCTGAAGAGCTCGGGGAGGCAGCTGCTGTTCTAGGGCGCCCCCTGCAGGTTGATCCAGAAGTTGGCATCAAAATAGAGCCCTGGATTTCCCACCTTTTGGACCTTCAAAGGAACTGTGCTCAGCCTGGGATAAACCATGAGACTTGCAGTAGAGATGGGTAGGGGGAAATTGAGAAAGCCCAGTTTAGTCTTCATGCCAGGATTCCTACAGCGATATTATTAAGGTCCACAAGGGTCTCCTCCCCACCCCATAACCAGTCTCAGATCTTTTGGATAAGGCGTGGATTTCTAAAAGTGAGGCTGTTAGTTCTCTCGGCCTCTCACTCCCAATCTAAATACTCTGGGGAAGTGCCCACGTTCTCCCAAAGTCATCTTAAAGTGCAGGGTGGCCCTGGGGTACTGACAGTCAGCTGGTATTTGGAGTTGGAGTCCTCAGGTTTGGAAACCTCCACCAGGTTGCAGAACTCTTGGTTCCTCTAGTGAATATCTGTGAATTCCCCACCCCCAAACAATGTAAGAAATAAAGGCTACAGTCTAAATGACTAATCAACCATATAAATGGACCAGAATATCTTCTGAGGCTAAAGTAAGAACAGCTGTAAATATTACAGTACATGGTTGGAAACTTAAACTGAGGTAAGTCCAACAATTTATAGGTATCTCTTCGTGTTTACATAAATGTGGTCAACTGCCAGGATTGCTAGCATATACCATATGGAAAATAAAAATCATTCTTTTTTGAGGGGAAGGAATGCTCTCTTAGTCTATCTGGGAAAGAACATGAAAATACACGGAACATGAAAATAGAAAGTAGGCATGCAATCTGAGCTATATATAATAATCTTTGGGAGTTCAATACCACTAAAAAAATTCTTTTTAAAAATTGTGTTTTCTGGCTTTCTCCTCCTCATTATTCCTCTTTCCCAGATTCTGAGCTTCTGACGCTAATAAAATTTCTGAATTGCTGCTACAGAGACATACCACTATATTCTCAGGCTTCTGAAATTGTGAGTGGGGAAAAAGGAAGTGTCCAAAATTGTGTTTGACTTTCTAATATCCAAGGTAAAGAAATCCCCAAAGATAAATAAAAGGGGATGAAGTTATGACTCTGCTTATAAATCATGACATAGTCAATTTGCACAGGTTTTTAGAGGAAATTTTTGGAGAAGAACATCGGATTATTTGAACAAATCAGGTATTTCAAAGAATCGTAGAGTCTTAGCAGTAGAGGGAAATTTAAGGATTGTTACATTTGACAGACGCAGAACCCTTTTCCAAAGAAGTGGCTTCTTTAAAATGTACTAGCATCAGAGTCAGGTCTTTCATTTGAAAATGGGAGAGAAACAATTAAGTGGAAGAGGAAGAGGCAAAGAAGGGAAGATACTGACTTGGCAGGAAAAGGTAGACACGGAAACAGAGAGAGAGGCATATAGAAGAAGAATAAAGAAAGAACGAAGAGGCAGGAGGAAGTGATCTTGTAAGAGGGCGGAAGATAGAGTGGTTGATGCACAAGTATGAGAAAATGCCATCATACATATTTAATAGTACTCCAAGCTTCTATTTCCTGACGTCCTCTACATAATGAACCTACCCTCCAACTTACAAAATGGGACACCTTGTAAGAATCCCAATTTATGGGCATTCCTGAGCCGTGGGAAGCTGCCACCAGCCTAAAGAAACGGATCCTAGTCTAATGTAGACAGTGCAGCTTAACATAAATGGCTGGATGAGACCTGGGCAATATCTGCTCATTTTCTGTTCTTTGTTTTTGTGTTTTGTTTTTTTCCCTCAACCGCACCTAAACCATTCCAGAGAGATAAAACCCTTTAGTGATTTTATTCCAAGAAGGAAGTTGAATGCCTTGAAGCATCTGGCCTGGTGCCCTCATGTTGTCACAGCTCATCGCTCATCTTTCTTTGTGCCCTAGGCGGCTGATCTGAACATAGAGGATACATGAACTTTGAAGGAAGCTGGCAGGATGGAGTTGGAGCCTCACTGTTTTAATCAAGATGAATTCAGAACCTTTGCTTATCGAGTAGAAAACTTAAACCAGCAACGGAGAACCAATTGACACCAACAGAAAAGTAAATGGCCGTCAGAAAGGTGCAGGGAGTAGAATAAGATGATATTTAACATAGTTATCCCCTCCTACCAGATGCTGATGGATTAAGTTTACTCGTTGCCTCCATAAATAATTTTAGCATGTGGAATAAGAGAGCCTCCTAGAATGTAAGAGATGCGTTCTGGAAAATATGTGGTAGCTCAAGACAAAACGATGGTTTCCACCTGTATGCCATGGTAATGATGTTTCTCCCTTCTTGAGTTTGGGGCTCTTTGTTGCCGCTTCTCCAGCCAATGCTGGGAGCTGCATCACTGGCCTCTCCCTCATGACTTGCATCTGGGTGGGCATCACTGCACCCTGCATTTGCCTCTTCTCTTCAGGGGCTCTACTCCATGTGGGGGCTATCCACATGGAACAGAGCAAATCATGAGTTGAGTTCTGAGTCGTTTTTCTCCAAATTGGTCTCCTTCAGGGAAGCACTGAATCTGGCATGTGATAAGTGCTTGAAAAAATGTTTTTTGAATAAATAAGAGAAAAGAAATGGCCTATTATTCCAGAACCCCCTACCCTACATCCAGCACAGTGCTAAGCACACAGATAATATTTGAGATTCTTTTTTTTTTTTTTTGAGATGGAGTTTTGCTCTTGTTACCCGGGCCAGAGTGTAATGGTGCAACCTCTGCCTCCTGGGTTCAAGAGATTCTCCTGCCTCAGCCTCCGGAGTAGCTGGGATTACAGGTGAGCACTACCGTGTCCAGCTATTTTTTTTGTATTTTAGTAGAGACAGTGTTTCCCCATGTTGTCCAGGCTGGTCTCGAACTCCTGAACTCAGGTGATTCATCCACCTTGGCCTCCCAAAGTGCAGGTATTACAGGCATCAGCCACTGTGCCTGGCCAATATTTGAGCTTCTTTCATAGCCTATATTGCCCTAAGGGACATGGTGGAGACCCCAAGGCTCAAGACTAAGAAGTTTACTTTGCCCCTCTCTAAGAGGATACCTGAAAGCCACTCAGAAGCCTTCCAGGGACCAGGCAGGAAGGAGACTCGGGAGAAAGGAAGGTGGACAAAGGAAGAGGTGCCTGGAGCCAGTCCTAGTCACAATGCCTGAGCGACCTTTCCTTGGAGTACTTCTCTGAGTCTTCTCCTTCATCCAAAACAAAGAAACATGATTTCTGGGACCACCACTTCCTTCTCACCCCCAATAGATATCAAAGGACAAAGCGTTCAACACAGGACCCAAGGAAAGAGAAACGAACACAGTGGTTGTCTTTTATCCTCACTCAAGCCGGGCGTGGTGGTTCAAGCCTGTAATCCCAGCACTTTGGGAGGCTGAGGCGGGTGGATCATGAGGTCAAGAGATCGAGACCATCCTGGTCAACATGGTGAAACCCCGTCTCTACTAAAAATACAAAAAATCAGCTGGGCATGGTGGCACGTGCCTGTAATCCCAGCTACTCAGGAGGCTGAGGCAGGAGAATTGCCTGAACCCAGGAGGCAGAGGTTGCGGTGAGCCAAGATCGTGCCATTGCACTCCAGCCTGGGTAACAAGAGCGAAACTCTGTCTCAAAAAAAAAAAAAACCAAAAAACAAAAACAAAAAACAAACAAAAAAAACTATCCTCACTCAGGGAGTTTCTTCAAATCACACAAACAAGAACAGCGCCCACTTTCCCCACCCTCAGCCCCACCCTGAATCTGCTGTTGCTTCGGCTGTGCGGTCATCTCCACATAAAGATGAGGTCGAGGGGAAGGATGCAGAATGCTCTTGAACTTTCTCTGATATTCTAAGGTAAAAGAAGAAACCTAGAGAGAATTAGTAATAACAAACAAAATCTCTAGGAATGTAATAACACTTTTAAAAAAAGATTCTCCAAAGAAGATACATAGTGGTCAACACGCACATGAAAAGATGTTCAGCATCATTAGTCACTAAAGAAACACAAACCAAAACCACAATGTGATACCATGTCACACAGGTAGGATGGCTAGGATTTAAAAAGACGGACAGTAGTGGTGTTGGTGAGGATAAGGAGCAACTGAAGCCCTTCTGCATCGCTAGTCAGAATACGAAATGATGCAGCTTTTTTTGGAAAATAGCTTGCCAGTTCTTCAAAAAATTAAATTTTATGACCTAGGAATGCTGTACATATCCTAGAAAATTAAAAACATGTATTTACACAAAAACATATACAGAAATGCTCATAGAAACAGATTCATAATAACCTAAAGGTAGAGATGACCCAAATTTTCATCATCTGAGGAGTAAATGTATAAAAGGTTCTACATTTCATGTCATGGAATATTATTCAGCCATAAAAGGAATGAAGTACTGATACATTCTACAACATAGATGCACCTTGAAAACATTATGATAAGTAAAACAAGCCAGATATGAAATCCACTTATCATATGATTCCATTTAAGTGAAAAATCCCAGAATAGGAAAACACATAGAGACAGAAAGTGGATTATTAGAGGTTGTCAGGGGTTGGGTGGAACGGGGAGGGAGAATGAGGAGTGCTTGCTAATGTGTCAGGGTATCTTTCAGGAACAATGAATATATTCTAGAATTAGACAGTGGTAATAGCTGCACAACCTTTTGAATATATTAAAAGACACTGAATTGCACACTTCAAAACAGTATATTGTAGGTATGTGAATATACATCGATTACAAAATTATAAGAAGAAGCCATTAGAATTGTTCAAAGAACAATTAGGACCCTGCTGGAAATGCTAATCTCACTTGAAAAGTTTTGCTAAAGACCTGGAACCAACCCAAATGCCCATCGATGATAGACTGGACAGGGAAAATGTGGCACATATACACCATGGAATATTATGCAGACATCAAAAACAATGAGTTCGTGTCCTTTGTAGGGACATGGATGAACCTGGAAGCCATCATTCTCAGCAAACTGACACAGGAGCAGAAAATCAAACACCGCATGTTCTCACTCACAGGCGGGTGTTGAACAATGAGAGCACATGGACACAGGGAAGGGAGCGTCACACACTGGGGTCTGTTGGGGGGAAATGGGGGAGGGACAGTGGAGAGTGGGGAGTTGAGGGGTATGACATGGGGAGAAATGCCAGATATAGGTGAGGGGGAGGAAGGCAGCAAATCACACTGCCACGTGTGTACCTATGCAACAATCTTGCATGTTCTTCACATGTACCCCAAAACCTAAAATGCAATTAAAAAAAAAGTTTTGCTAGACCAGTAGCCTCTTCATCTCATCCCCCAATTTGCACTCCAAAGCAGCCCCAAACCACAGTCACTAGCTATTACTAAAGGAAAAAGGAGAGACACCATTCGGCATTGGAGGTGACTTGAAAAGCATTTAATGTAGAGGGTGGGGAGGAGGTTGAACACAGGAACGTGAATTAATGGAAGATGAATTGCCCCAACGCAAGAACGGACCAGATGCTGATTACAAAAGGAAGCCAAAGTGTCTCCAGAGAGGCCTCTCTGTGATAGCTTCCTCTGTGCTGACTATAAGAGAGTGTGGCCAACATCATCCTCTCTAGACACAGATGTATTTGGCTTGAAGAGGAGAGGTCATCCTGAGCAATTCTGATGCTTGTTTGCTTCCTGGGCTCCTGCATGAGTCCCAACGTTTTTGCTGGTCTAACTTCTCCCCTGACTCAGAGGCTGTGGGTTTCTTCTCCTTGAATCCTCTCTTGCCCTGTGATGTGTGTGAAAGAGGAAGGAATGTCAAAGTTCAGTATGAGTATTGCCTCTTGAACTACTTAAAATCAGCTCTAAAAAAACAAATTGATTCTAACCAACAGTATGCAAGAGTTTCAATTTTGCCACCCTGATGATGAGAATTAATTTGGTCCAGTCATTACAGAAAACAGCACAGAGGTTCCTCAAAAAATTAAAAGTTGAAGTAAATCACATGCCATATGGTTCAGCAATCCCACGTCTGGGTATTTATCCAAAATAATTGAAATTAGGATCCTGTTCATTGAGACACTATTCACAATAGCCAAGATGTGGAAATGACTTTTATACCCATCAAAATATGAGTGGATAAAGAAAATGTGATATATATGTAGAATAGAATACTATTCAGCCTTTAAAAAGAAGGAAATTCTGCAATATGCAACAACATATCAACCTTGAGGATATTTCGCTAAGTGAAATAAGCCAGTCATAGAAAGAAAAATACTGCATGATTCTACTTACATGAGGTGTCTAAAATAGCCAAATGTATAGAAGCAAAGGGTAGAATGGTGGTAGCCAGAAGCTGGGAGAAGGGCAAAATGGGGAGTTATGAATGAACAGGCATAAAGTTTCAGTTAAGCAGGATGATAAGCTCTAGATATCTGCATTACAATATTGTATATACCGTCAACAATAAGGTACCGTACACTTAAAGCTTTCCTGAGGGTATATCTCATGTTGTATTCTTAACAAATAAAATAAAATTGCCTCCATCCCCACTTCCATCCCCCCCGTCAAAAAACCCCAAATTGATATCTTCAGAGGATGCTAGCGAACCAACTGGTTTTTGGAAAATTGGTAAATAAAAGTTTAAAAATTTTAAGGTTTCCTTTTGTTTTTACTATGCAAAATGTGCCACTGAAAAAACAAAAACCACATGAGTACTTAAATTTCAACAAATTTGAATTCTCTTTCCCATCTTGCAGTATGGCAGGTGAAAAGGTTGAGAACCTGTATGCTAAAGAGAAGAAGCTGGAAGCCAAAAAGGCTAATGCTGGTGGCAAAGTGGAAAGGGGTAACATCAAGGTCAAAAAGCCCAAGAAGGGGAAGCCCCATGGCAGCCAAAATCCTGCCCTTGTCAGAGGATTCCTGATCTGCTATGTATTCCAGAAACGCCACGTACAAGAGGAAGTACTGAGCTGCTAAATCCAAGGTCAAAAAGAAAAAGAAGAAGGTTCTTACAATTGCTACAAAACCAGTTAGTTGTGACAAGAATAGTGGTATCTGGGGGGTTAAACTTCACAAAATGCCTAGGTATTATCCTATTGAAGATGTGCCTCTAAAGCTGTTGAGCCACAGGCAAAATATCGTTCAGTCAGCACATGAGGAAACTGAGCCAGCATCACCTCCGGGACCATTCTGATTATCCTCACTGGACGCCACAGTGGCAAGAAGGTAGTTGTCCTGAAACAGCTGGCCGGTGGCTTGGCTTGCTACTTGTGACAGGACTTCTGGCCCTCCATCAAGTTACTCTATAAAGAACACACCAGAAATTTGTCATGGCACCTCATCCAAAATTGATATCAGCAATGTAAAAATCCCCAAACATCTTACTGATGCTTACCACACAGAGAAGCAGCTGTGGAAGCCCAGACATAGGAAGGTGAGATCTTCAACACAGAAAAAGAGAAATACAAGACTACAGAGCAGCGCAAGATTGATCAGAAAGCTGTGGACTCACACATTTTACCAAAAATCAAAAATATTCCTCAGTTAAGGGGCTACCTGTGATTTATATTTGCCCTGACAAATGAAATTTATCCTCACAAATTGGTGTTCTAAATTTCTTAAGAGCCTAATTAAATAACTGGTAAAAAAAAATCCAACAAATTCATGAGTGATGAATTGAAAGATCACAGATAGGATTGAACTGTCAGTGGAATCCTAATACATTAAGAGATATACTGCATGAAACCTCAGTGACAACCGACGTGACAAAAAGAGGATCACTGGGACATACACACCCTCTAGGGAAGAGCCTCTAATTATGATGCCCTGATGCTTTAAAACAAGCCAAAGGAAGAAAGAAGGAGGAGGAGGAGGACCTCGATTGGGCACTTAGATACAATCAGAAACACAGACACTAAAGGAACAGAGTGAACTTTACTGCGGGGAGGCAATCAGCGAAATCCAGGCTATAGGAACCTCTTTAGATTAAGTGCTTTTTTTTTTTTTTTTTTTTTTCAGGAGCACGTGCACTTTATTGAACCACTGTAGAAAAGTGTGTGAGGGTAAAGGGTTGATACAGGAAGGGCTAGGGCAGGGCGAGGGATGGAAGCTGGATACCAGGGAGACAGGTCACGGGCAGAGCCCCTGGCCCGGGTGATTCCTCTGGATCTACCGATAGGCTTGCAGAATCAGGATTGGGATGATGATCATCAGAATGGTCATGATGATGCCCAAAATCAGAGCCCAGATGTTCAGGCACTTGGCGGTGGAGGCATAGGCCTGGGCCCCGGTCAGGTCGCCAACCATCTTCCTGTCCCTAGACTTCACGGAGTAGGCGAATGCTATGAAGCCCAGGCAGCAGGAGTTCATGAAGAGGGTGTTGAACAGGGACCAGACGACGTGGTCGGGCACGGAGGTCTCGCTTCGGATGTGGATCACAGTGGATGTCGGAGGTGCAGGGTTGTGGGGCACCCCCAGCACATCCACCTCATGCTCCTCCTTCAGCATCTCATAGTTTGGGGGACGGTCGGTGCTGGCGGGAGTGAAGAAGGTTTGGACAGTGTGGTTCATGGTGTCCGAGAAGACCCGCCGTGGTGGGGTTGCTGGGAAGATTAAGTGCTTTTTCAATGAATAAATGGTAAGGAAAATAAGGAGATGAAGGGTAAGCCTGTGGATTAAAAGGCACTTAAAAGATGTCTTTAAGACACAGGCAAAGCTAAACTAGTGTTTAGGAATATGCACTTCGGTGATAAGACTGCTTTTAAAAAGTGAGAAGTGGTTGCCATGAAAGTCAGGACAATGGTCACTTTTGCTGGAAGAGGGGCGATGTCTGTGGGAACGGCATGCAGAGCGCTTCTTGGGTGGTTGGAAAAAATTCTCTTATCATGGGTAGTGATTACAAGAGTTATAGCTTTAAAACCATTATTGTAACCCGTACATTCTCTTTTTATGTTTTTTTTGTACTTAAAATATATTTAGAAATAAAAGTCTTTTAAAATAAAAATTAATTAAATAAAATCAGCCTTGATGGGAGAAATGGGAAAGAAAAAAACCAGAAAATGGGAAAAAAATATTAGGAATGTAAGAGAGAAAAGGGTCACATTTGTGACCAAACATCTATATTTACAGCAAAAGCAGAACCCATTTCTTTATCACAAAGATGATTGTTAATGTCACCTAGGACTTCCCTCCTCAAAATGCACAATGAATTTTGGCCACGTATGACCCTGGTAGTGAAATCCAGGAGGAAGGGGAACAGCTGGTGGAGAAGAGACTGGAATTCAGACTGGCTAGCTGATTGCGCACGTGCTGGTTGGAAGAATGGGAAACCAACATCTTTAGACCACCATTTGAGAGAGGCCTGAGTGGCAGCACAGCCCCCCAAAAAGAATGTGGAATAGTGTCTTCAGTGACCCCGTCAGAGAGACACCGGCATCCCCAGGAGCAGCTGGAAAAGTCAGGACCCATGTAGGGAAATGTCAGCTGTGTCAGAACCACGGGAGCAGAGAAGAGAGGCCTCTGTAAGAGAAATCTGTCTCTGCCTGTCCACATGTCTGTCAGCATGACATTTTGGGTCAATAAATATTCATCAGGATGCACCATTCCAGCTGACCTATGTTACCCTTCCACTGGAGGAGAAAATAAACAGGACGTGTGGATGCAGAGTATGTCTGCCCCCGTCAGAGCTGCCTTTGTGCTCTGTGTGTGAGCCAGGAGTTCAGATCAATGTTTGCCTCCTTGAATTCTTCGGGACTTGTGCATCCAGTATCTGGTATGGCGCCAGCTCCTTCCCCGTGTGTTAAACGGCAATACAGTGCCATCCACATTGTCAGTTGTGAGAGAATAACATTCAAGGGGAGGTTACCTTATCAACAGGCAACCTTTTCCGTTACCTGCTAATGGGAGAGTTCCACAAGTGGAGTTTGTTTCTTCCTTTTTTTGCTCCCAACATTTGTTTTCATACATCTGCTTGGGCTTCTCACTGCTATTGTCTATGTTTCTGTCTCCACAGTGAAACTGGGAACCTCTCTCTCGTGTCATCAATAAATACTGATTGAGCAACTCTTACGTACAAAGCATTACGTTAGCTAAAGTGTAACAAAAAAGTAACCCCTAGAGCTAAGAGGCAGATGTTCAACAACACACAAATACACGCAGAATTAAACGTTACGTGAGTGCTAAGAAAGTGAAGGGTGAGATGAATGATTACACAGCGAGGTTTGTTGGATAGTCCCACGTTAGGAAAGTCTTCAGTGAGAAAGAATGTGGAGCGATTGGCCAGGCTAGGAATTAGGGAGTGTGTTTCTGGGCAGGGAGTATGTCCAGAACAGGGGGTAAGAGGATCCCTGGAGCAAGCCAGGGATGGAGAAGCAGGGGCATAATATGAAGAGCCTGGAAGACCACGATAAGGATCTTAGAGTTTTAACCTAAGTACCACAGGAAGGAGTACATGTTTAGAAATGGGGAGACCACTTATTCCACTGGACAAGCAGAATGATGATGGAGTCAGGAACTAGAGTGAAGAAGGCAGTGATGAAGAAGTCAGCAGATCTGAGAGGTATCTAGGAGATAGATTTGGTAGTGTTCTCAGGTGGATACAAGCAGTAAGGGGTCATTCTAGAACTTCTGGAATGAACATGAAGATGGGTAAAGGTGTCAGTTATGAGCATAACTCAATATCAAAATGAGGCAAGTCTAACTAGTACACGCACACACGCATGCACACACACAAGGCATGACTCAATTCATTTACAATTATCAAGACAAAATTGCAAAATAAAAAATTAGCAAAGGTCGGCAGGGCGCGGTGGCTCACGCCTGTAATCCCAGCACTTTGGGAGGCCGAGGCGGGTGGATCACGAGGTCAAGTGATCGAGACCATCTTGGTCAACATGGTGAAACCCCGTCTCTGCTAAAAATACAAAAGTTAACTGGGCGTGGTGGCGCACGCCTGTAGTCCCAGCTACTCGGGAGGCTGAGGCAGGAGAATTGCTTGAACCCAGGAGGCAGAGATTGCGGTGAGCCGAGATCGCGCCATTGCACTCCAGCCTGGGTAACGTGAGCGAAACTCCGTCTCAAAAAAAAAAAAATTAGCAAAGGTAACCAAGTAGCATAATACTAGTAGCTAACACTTCTGAAGTATTACTATTTACCATAGGCCAAACACTGTTCTAGCGTTTGTGTTACCTCACTAAATTAATGTTTGTTCGTAACATAATTACTTGCATTAACTCATTTATCTCCACAACCACCACATGAGAAAAGCACTACTCTTATCCTCATTTCACTGATTGGTGAATTGCAGCTCAGAGAAGTGGGCTATTTCTCATCAATCAGCATAGATGACATTCCCAGACATAATGGCTCCTTTCCACGTAGGATGCCATTTATATGAAGAGGCAATACTAATCCGTGGTTTCAGGAGAGTGGTTACCTCTGCACGAGGTATTGCCTGAGAAGAAACATGAAGGCCCTTCTTGGGCACTGGAACTGTTATTTGCTAGATATGGGTGGTTGGTATGTGATATATGCGTACGAAGTTGTAAACTTAAGACTTGCACACTTTGCCATATGTAGTTTTATCTCAAAGAAAAGGTATATGGAGAACATACAGAAGACACATATTTACTGTCTCCGAAGAGCTCTAAAAACCAATGAAAAGTAAATATCAATCCATTAGTGGATGAAGAATATAAACACAGAGTTCACAAAGAAATATAAGTAGATAATAACTGTGTATGAAATATATATAAATAGTAAATAAAGAAATGCAAGTTAAATATTAATGAAATATATTTCTCCTAGCAAATTGGTCAAAATAAGAAAGGTGGATAATATTTAGTGTCAGTGATAATATGGGGAAATAGACATCCAAATGTGGAAGTAGAAATTGTTACAAGTTTTCTGAGGCTAAATTGGCTGCATGTTTCAAAGTCTTTTCAATTGTTTATACTTTGAAATAGCAGTGATTCTATTTCTACAAACTCATAGGTGGGTGTTGTACAATGAGAACACATGGAGACAGGGAGGGGAGCACTACACACTGGGGTCTGTTGGGGGGAAATGGGGGAGGGACGGGGAGTGGGGAGTTGGGGAGAGAGAGCATGGGGAGAAATGTCAGATGTAGGTGAAGGGGAGGAAGGCAGCAAATCACACTGCCACGTGTGTACCTATGCAACAATCTTGCATGTTCTTCACATGTACCCCAAAACCTAAAATGCAATTAAAAAAAAAAGAATTACTCAGCCAGATGTGGTGGCTCACACCTGTAACCCCAGCACTTTGGGCAGCCAAGGTGAGTGGATCACCTGAGGTCAGGAGTTCGAGACTAGCCTGACTAATATGGTGAAACCCCATCTCTACTTAAAAAAATCCAAAAATTAGCCAGGTGTGGTGGTGGGCACCTATAGTCCCAGCTACTCAGGAGGCTGAGGCAAGAGAACTGCTTGAACCTGGGAGGCGGAGGTTGCAGTGAGCCAAGATGGTGCCACTGCACTCCAGCCTGAGTGACAGAATGAGACTCCATCTCAAAAAAAAAAAAAAAAAAAAGAATTACTCTAAATATGCATTTGGTTATACAGATAATCACCATAATTCTCTTGATAAAAACAAAAATTTGGAAACTACCTGTGAATATGTGATTAGTGAAAAAAATTTATATTCATATAACAGCACAACACATAGCCATTAAAAGTGATAATGTTGATCAATATTTATTAGTGTGAACATATGCCAATGACATATTATTTAAATTTTTTAAATTGGAGGCCAGGCACAGTAGCTCATGCCTGTAATCCCAGCACTTCTGGAGGCCAAGGCAAGTGGATTACTAGAGGCCAGGAGTTCAAGACCAGCCTAACCAACATGGTGAAACACTGTCTCTACAAAAAATCCAAATACTAGCTGGGCATGGTGATGCACATTGGTAATTCCAGCGATTTGAGAGGCTGAGGCATGAGAATTGCTTGAACCCGGGAGGCAGAGGTTGCAATAAACCGAGATCTCGCCATTGCACTCCAGCCTGGGTGACAGAGCAAAACTCCACCTCAAAAAAATTAATTACTTAATAATGCTAAATTAAAAAAAATTCGGTATAACACCAAATGTAATTATTGTGTGTATAATAATATACAAATAAAATTGTATATATGTATGATACAGGAATATGTGTCTAATTTATATATATATATGTATATATATATGTATATATATATATATATATATACATATATATATATATATATATAAAATAGCTATATTGGACGGTTGCCTGGATTGGAACCAAAATGATAAAAGTAGTTGTTGGCTGGTAGAATTATTGGGTGGTATTTATTTATTCTCTACAAATTTTTCTGTACTTCATGATTTTTAAAAATTTTACTGTAAGTTCTGAGATATATGTGCTGAACATGCAGGTTTGTTAAATAGATATACATGTGTCACGGTGATTTGCTGCACCTATCAACCGTCATCTAGGTTTTAAGCCCTGCATGCATTAGATATTTGTCCTAATGTTCTCCTTTCCCTTCAGCATACCCCCCAACAGGCCCCAGTGTGTGATGTTCCTCTCCCTGTGTCCATGTGTTCTCATTGTTCAACTCCCACTTCTGAGTGAGAACATATGGTGTTTGGTTTTCTGTTCCTGTGTTAGTTTGCTGAGGATGATAGTTTCCAGCTTCATCCACGTCCCTGTAAAGGACATAAATTCATTCTTTTTTATGGCTGCATAGTATTCCATGGTGTATATGGATTATGTGCCACATTTTCTTTATCCAGCTTATCATTTGATGGGCATTTGGGTTGGTTCCAAGTCTTTGCTATTGTAAATACTGCTGCAATAAACATAGGTGTGCATGTGTCTTTATTCTAGAATGCTTTATAATCCAGCAGTCCCAGTAATAAGCCTGCTGGGTCAAATGGTATTTCTGGTTCTAGATTGTTGAGGAATCCCCACACTGTCTTCAGCAATGATTGAACTAATTTACACTCCCATCAACAGTGTAAAACTGTTCCTGTTTCTCCATATCTTTGCCATGATCTGTTGTCTCCAGACTTTTTAATGATTGCCATTCTAACTGGTGTGAGATAATAATCTCATCGTGGTTTTCATTTGCATTTTTCTAATAACCAGTGATGACAAGCTTTTTTTTCATATGTTTATTGGCCACATAAATGCCTTCTTTTGAGAAGCGTCTGTTCATATCATTTGTCTAATTTTTGATGTTATTTGTTTTTTCTTGTAAATTTGTTTAAGTTTCTTGTAGATGCTGAATATTAGACCTTTTCAGATGAACAGATTGCAGAAATTTTCTCCTATTCTCTAGGTTAACTGTTCACTCTGACAGTTTCTTTTGCTGAGCAGAAGCTCTTTAGTTTAATTAGATCCCATTTGTCAATTTTGGTTTTTGTTGCCATTGCTTTTGGTATTTTAGCCATGAAATCTGCCCAAGCCTATGTCCTGAATGGTATTGCCTAGGTTTTCTTCTAGGGTTTTTTATGGTTTTAGGTTTTACATTTAAGTCTTTAATCTATCTTGAGTTAATTTTGTATACGGAGTATGGAAGTGGTCCAGTTTCTGTTTTCTGCATGTGGCTAGCTGGTTTTCCCAGCACCATTTATTAAATAGGGAATCCTTCCCCCTCATTGCTTGTTTTTGTCAGATTTGTCGAAGATCAGATGGTTGCAGATGTGTGACGTTATTTCTGAGGCCTCCGTTTTGTTCTACTGGTCTATATATTTGTTTTGGTACCAGTACCATGCTGTTTTGGTTAATGTAGCCTTGTAGTGTAGTTTGAAGTCAGGTAGCATGATGCCTCCAGGTTCGTTCTTTTTGCTTAGGATTGTCTTGGCTATATGGGCTCTTTTTAGGGTCCATATGAAATTTAAAGTAGTTTTTTCTAGTTCTGTGAAGAAAGTCAATTGTAGCTTGATGGGAATAGTATTGAATCTATGAATTACTTTGGGCAGTATGGCCATTTTTGTAATATTGATTCTTCCTATCCATGAGCATGGAATTTTTTTCCATTTGTTTGTGTCCTCTCTAATTTCTTTGAGAAGTGGTTTGTAGTTCTCCTTAAAGAGGTCCTTCACATCTCTTGTAAATTGTTTCCCAGGTATTTTATTTTCTTTGTAGTAATTGTGAATGGGAGTTCACTCATGATTTGGCTCTCTGCTTGTCTATTATTGGTATATAAAAATGCTTGTGATTTTTGCACATTGATGTTGTATCCTGAGACTTTGCCGAAGTTGCTTATCAGCTTAAGGAGCTTTTGGGCTGAGATGATGAGGTTTTCTAGATATATAATCATGTCATCTGCAAACAGACTATTTGACTTCCTTTCTTCCTATTTGAATACGCTTTATTGCTTTCTCTTGTCTCATCATGAATTTTTATAATACAAATTTTACAATAATATATGTAATATATATTCAAAATAAAAAAGAAAGCACATTCACCTAGATTTCCTAGCAATTTTTGTTTTTAAGCTTCATCTACCTTGTTTTTCTTTAAGTAGCAAAACAAACGTTAAAAGGCAGTAATCACCACACATATAGCCCAGGGCGTCTGACTTGGGGCATTGATTCTCACCTGGGTGGAATAGTTTGAGAATGCCTAATATGTTCTAAACATCTTTTATGAGTTTGGAGAATTTTCCACATTGTAACTCTTCAAAGTGGGATCAGAAATCACTGTTCCAGGCCCCCTTGTTGCTGACATCAGAGCATGAGTCTTTGTGTCCATGTGAGCCCAACCTTGGAAGGTAATGCTACAAGGAGGCAAACATGCATGGTGTCCCTCCCAGGTGAACGTGACCACAGGCGCTCAGTGGCCAGGCTCCTGGCACCTACTTCCAAGCATTATCAATGCAAGCTACAGTGTCCCTGCAGGAAGCAGAGTTGTTGCCAAGCATTGGCAGTGAAGGTGTTTTTGATGGAGCAGACTGTACAGTGTGATTTGATGTTGTTTCTGGCCCCATACTTCCTAAGTCTGTTTCTCTTGCCCTCCAGGGAAATTTGTGAATTGCCTAATATTTTCAGTAATTTTCTTTTGCTTAAACTAGCTGGAGTGGATTCTATTATTTGCAACAAAGAATGGTGCCCAATAGAATTACCTTCAGCTCCATTTTACAGATGAAAAAATTGAGCCACTGAGAAATGGTCCTAAGATTACACAGCTAATAAATAATGAGGCAAGACTTAAGTCTAAGACCTTTGAGTCAAAGTCTAGGCTCTTCTGACCATGGCATGCTACTGACTGGAAGATATGTATGTGTATTTTTACAAAGATTATTAATAATTAGCCAAATAGATATGAGTATGGGATTTCCAAGATAAATTTAAAACTAAGATATTCCAATACTCACCATGAAGTGAGGTCATCAAAAAATAAATAAATAAATGTTACCATTTCACAAATAATTACTACGTGCCAACACTACCCATCAGCCGTGGGAGGGATCCCAGAGATCATCTAACCACTCTCATTTACAGATGAGGAGCTTGCAGCCCAGAAACGTGATAGGATTTTCCTGCATCAGTCAGTAGGATAGAGTGAGGAGAGAAAAGCAATTTGTTGACTCCATTTTTCTTTATATCAGTGGAGGGTGAGTCACTTACTAACCCATTTAGAAATGCTTGTATCACACAAGTTCAATGCCTAAGTGAAAATCTTTTTTTAAATGTAAGAATAAATGTATTGAATCTATGAAAATTAACCACATTTAATATATTACCAACCAGTTTCAGAGAGATCCTAGACTACAGCATCATCAGCCCTTCGGGGTGTGTAACTGAGAAGGCTAAAATAGCTTTTGAGAGAAACCTCATGAAAACATCCCCTGGGGAGCTGAGATCACATTTCCACCCAGCTCTGAAACATAGAATTTATTTGATCAGGTTTGATGCAAGAAAATTGTTCCTTCTGCAGAAGTTGGAAAATCCCTTGTGGATCCATGAAAAAATGTAAGATTTAGTGTCTAAATGTTTCAAAATAAAAATATTTTATAATAGACATTACTATCTCCATGTTCATAGATAATATTTTTTGTTTCAATAAAATCCAAGATGTGTTTTACCCTAAGGGCGATTTCTATTGAATCTGGAGGGAGAGAAAAAAACTGATTTGTGTTATACAAGGAAAACCGAACCTTTAAATTTCTGATTCGTTTCCCCTTAAATCATCCAAACATTGCTTTTTATGGGCTATGTAATAGCAAAACAGTCTCTGAGGGGGTGTTAAAGCATTTCAAGCCTTGCTTCCCTTAAAATAAAATAACATAAAATAAATTTTAAAAGAGGGAAGCAGGCTTCAAGTGAATCTAAATGGTTTACAAAAGGTCTCTTCAGGGCAATATCTAAAACATTTAAGTGAATTCTTGATTTTTAACTTCTTTTTTTCCTGTTTAATACTGGAATCTTGCATGAAGACTGCCTTGAATATCTTCCTATCAGAATAATAAATTTGATTCCTGTAAAGAGAGCACCCTGTTTTTCTCCATTAGAAATCACCTTGAGATGTTTTAGAGTGAAGAAATTGTACTGATTTAAACCATATGCTCGTTTACATCTAATTTATCAGATAACTATTGGACAATTTTACCTAAGAGAGTCTTCTTTTTCACAACCATTGGGTGGTTCAAATAGTGGAGTGTGCAGTTGACTTATGGCCAAATGTAGAATCACACATTAATACAATGTGGACTTCTTCCCTTTTTTTATCTCTATTATTGAGATGAATGTTGAATGAAATCAGGCTATTTTTGCCGTAAGTTTTTTTTTTTTTTTAATTAGTTCTTCTGTGAGCCTACTTACACGAACAATAACTTAGGTAGTTTGAAAAGTAGGTTTAAGAAGGCTGAGATTGATCGAGTGTGGTTGCTCATGCCTGAAATCCCAGCACTTTGGGAGGCTGAGGTGGGTGGATCACGTGAGGTCAGGAGTTCGAGACTAGCCTGACCAACATGGAGAAACCCTGTCTCTACTCAAAATACAAAATTAGCCGAACGTGGTGGCACTTGCCTGTAATCCCAGCTACTCGAGAGGGTGAGAAAGGAGAATGAAACAGAGCAAAACTCTGTTTCAAAAAAAAAAAAAAGGCTAAGATTGAATGAAACATTTTCTCAAACAATAGTTTAAGACATTGCACTAGTTCACAAAGCAGAAGAAATCCACCATACATTCTACATTTCCAGATAATTGGTGAATTGTCCATTTGAATTTTTAGCAGGTTCAAATTTTGGCTCCCTTGAATCTGAAGAAAGACTGGCAGAAATAACAACAAAGCATCTTAAGCGGAAATCCAAGGAAGTCATTCAGGAATTAATCCATTCATTCCACCATGATTTATTCAATGGCAGCTATGAGCAGGCAAGATGTTTGGTACTGGAGATATAGCAGTGAACCATGGACACAGACATTTTCAAAGAAATTAAATGACAAGAAATCTGTTTGGGAGGGTAAAGATCTTGTTTGGGTCTCTGTTACCGAGACCCATGGTTTGGTAACCATAAATACTAATTCTGGGACTCATTGGTAGCAGGTTTTATATTTTCAGAGAAAGGAAACATCGAAGTACAAATATTCAGTGACGTCTCTTTATTTCTAGTCCTGTGATATTTGGCCAATGTGTTGCATACCCTGAAGAGAAATTCCTACCTGAGATCCAATAACTTCACTCACTAGAGCACACATGATACCCTGGAACATTCACCATTTACCTTTAGTGTCCATCTCACCCGATTCTACCGGCTTCCGTCTTTGTGTCTTTGCCCCCTACTTCACTATGAAAATTGAAGCGATTGAAGTCATATTCTCCCAACTTTTCTTTCTTTCACCTTCAAATTTATCTATGTCCTATACATTTAATGCAATTCCAATAAATACTGTATGCAATATTTAAGAAGGAACTTGTAGTTCATGCATAAAAATAACACGTGAGAATACTCAGAGAAATCTTGAAAATAAAAATGAGAGATAGTTACCCTTACTAGACAATGCAATATATTTTGGAACTCCAATAAGTAAAAAAGTTTGATATTAGATAAAAACGTGGAAAATCCATGGAACAGAATAAAAAGTTCAGAAATAGATTCAAATTCTATGAAGTTTTGGTTATTGCAAAGTTGACATTTCAGACTAGGTAAGGAAGGAAGGGAAGAATTCAAAACATGTTGGACAGCTGGCTGACCCTGGAAGAAATATTAAAACTATATTTATCTCATCAAAAATAAATTCCAGATGAATTAAAGATATAAATGTAAAAAAATAAAAAATTTTGAAGCAGGCAGGAGGAATAAGAGAGATCATATTTACCTCTCTGACTGAAACAACTACGAAAAGAAAAACCAATTATTTTTAAAAACGTTAGACAACAGGCAACAAATGACAAATGATCCCTGAGAGACAGGAAACAAACTATATGAACCTAGTGTTGGCCCAGCTCACTGCCTGGAAAGAGTTTTGAGGCCACAGCCTAGGGAAGGGGAATCCAGTACAGCCCAATTATTTCAGGACATTGAGGGGAAGGAGCTGGAGTCCAGGAAGGCCAAGGTGGCTGAAACTCACCGGGCAGACTACCAGAGAGAAACGCTGTCCGAAGAGAGAACCCTGGTGATCTTCAGAGGATCCCCTTGCAGTGTTCAACTCAGTACTACTCAGCAAATGTGTGTGAGCAAACAAGCAGACAACCCAGAGGCTGGGAAACAACCATCGGAAAGGACTAAAGACAACAACGTCTCACAATGGACTGGAAATTGTTACTGTTCCCATCGACCAGAGTGAAACACCTCAAAATTCACAAGGCATCACGTGAAGTACTGTAAGAGTTTTGGCTCATGAATGGCGGGGGGTGGAGGGAGGGAATATCCCTATGATATCCTTCTCTGGTCTTGCCTAACAGCTTAAAAATAAGACCAAAATGAACCAGAAAAACTCAAAAATATTTGCAAGATTACCAAAATGATAAGCATCCGACAAGGTAAAATTTTCAGTGTTTGGTATCCACTAAAAAGTTACCAAGTATTCAATGAAGCAGGAAAATGGACCCATAATATCAGTGGTTAATTCTGATGAACGAAGTAGGAAGACCTGTTTCATTTTTCATTGTATTTCCTCCAGTCTCTTAAAATTATAGAAATATATAAAAATGGGCCGGGCGCGGTGGCTCACGCCTGTAATCCCAGCACTTTGGGAGGCTGAGGCAGATGGATCCCGAGGTCAAGAGATCGAGACCATCCTGGTCAACAAGGTGAAATCCCGTCTCTACTAAAAATACAAAAAATTAGCCGGGCATGGTGGTGTGTGCCTGTGATCCCAGCTACTCAGAAGGCTGAGGCAGGAGAATTGCCTGAACCCGGGAGGCGGAGGTTGTGGTGAGCTGAGATCGCGTCATTGTACTCCAGCCTGGGTAACAAGCGAAACTCCGCCTCAAAACAAACAAACAAACAAACAAACAAACAAACAAAAAAAGAAAAATATAAAAATGTATTATATACAAGATATATTTTATGTATGCAAATATGCATTTATATATACAATACACACACACACACACACACACACACAAACACACCTGCTTCCTCCTGTCTACTCACTCCACAGATTTCTAGAAATACAGCTGAAGAAAAACATACAAGGGATGATAGCAGACATAGAGAATATAGTGAGAAGTTTGACAGGATGTTCATTGTGAGTCCCATAAGGAAAAGAGAAAGTAAAAAGAAATGGCTGAGATTTTCCTAGAACTCATAAAAACACCTCTACAAGCATAAACAGCAGCTCAGGACTGCCCCAGTGGGTTAAGGGTATATACGTGTGTGAGTGTGTGTGTGTGCATGTGTGTGCATATATATATGTATGTGCCTGAACATGCATGCACACGCACATATATACAATTTGAAAGGATCTAAATGCTCATTAATGTCGACTGTAAAATTCTAGTACATTTATGTTATAGATGCTATGTAACCACAAAATGTACTAAAGGAGTTATTTGTCAGGATATAGACCATCTTCCAAGTCTCCAAAAGACACTGCTAGAAGAAAAAGCAAAGATGAAAGCAACACAGCGTGCATCATCGTTTGTATAGAAATGGAGGTGGGGAGAGTCACATTCACAGACATAAATACCTATTTGGTTAATGAACAAAATATTTCTGGTATGATACATGTAGAAATAAGTAACAGCCGGGTGCGGTGGCTCAAGCCTGTAATCCCAGCACTTTGGGAGGCCGAGATGGGTGGATCATGAGGTCAAGAGATCAAGACCATCCTGGTCAACATGGTGAAACCCCATCTCTACTAAAAATATAAAACATTAGCTGGGCATGCTGGCACGTGCCTGTAATCCCAGCTACTCAGGAGGCTGAGGCAGGAGAATTGTCTGAACCCAGGAGGCGGAGGTTGCGGTGAGCCGAGATCGCGCCATTGCACTCCAGCCTGGGTAACAAGAGTGAAACTCCGCCTCAAAAAAAAAAAAAAAATAAGTAAGAGTGGGTGCCTATTTGGTGTTGGATAGCCTGGGTGACAGGAATAGAAGGAATACTTTGTTCCCTGTACATATTTTTGCATCTGGAACTCTGCAAGAGGTGCGACTATCAGGTATATAGATCAACCAAAAGAAAATTTAAAACAAGTGATCAAAATGGACTTCAGCTCTGGTCAGCCAAGTCCTTTTCCCTTTCACTACCTTCCCTGGCCTTTTACAGTCTGTCACTTCTTGGAAAAACTGGGAATTGAGAATTTAAAAGCATGAGGATAGCTTTCTTTCCTCAAGCATCAGACCCAGGCAGGAGCTCTGTATGGGTTAGTAACAGCCTGCTTTTAAATCCACAGGGGTGGAGAATTTCGCTTATTTTTAAATTAGGTGGAATTCAGAAAAGAACTGCCAACATGATTAAATAGACGGGAGAGACCGGTTTATAAAGAAAGATGAAAAGACCCAAATGTGTGTGATTTGGCGACATGACAGCAGCCCTGGGCTGTGGTGAACACATACAAGTACTGAATTTGATGAGTTCAAACACCAGGAAAGGAGCAGAGTAGTTGATGATATAAGTAGGAGGAGAAAGAAGAAAATATGAAAAGGAAAACAAAGTGAATGGATACTCAAACAAAAGTCTTAGTCTGCCTGTCTGTCTCTATCTCTAGAGAAACCTCTCCAGGGAAGCAATTGATGTCTTGTTCCTTGGATACCATCCTAGAACATCTTTACCTTCTCAGCAATTATAAGTTCAAGTCAGCTGCCAGGCCAAGGGGTGAGAAGTCACCAAGGAGACTTTTATCTCAACTTCAGCTCCCTTTTCCCACCGCCTGTCTCCTTCAACCGGCTACTTTGCTTCCCTGTACATACCCAATGAGGGGCAAGCAGCCTTTGGGGGTGGCAGGCATCTGTGTGAAGTACACTGATCATTCAGTCATATTTCAGATCTTACTGGGTGTCTACGATAGGTCTGGAAAAGAAGATTGCAGTTCCCTGCTGCTAACTAGCAAGGAGTGTGTGGTAGCTCATGATAGTTCTATCAGAAAGCGACAAGTGAGATGGCCCGGTGGGGACACAGACCAGCTTAGCAGCAGCACTGTGCTATGCGCCGGATGGTCCCATGTCCCTAATCAGCCTCTCACTGAGCCTCTCTCTGGAGAATATTACAACGTCTCATTATTGCTATCCCATTAAAAATGAGTACCATGGGGGGTGACTTTGTTTGCTTTTGCTTGTAATGTAACATAACCGCCCAGTCTCTTCACTTGCTATATCTAGTCCATTCCTTTTATTTCGTATCCACCAATCCTTAGTCCATATTTCTTTGGGCTTGTAAATTAAGTTACCAGAGTATATGCTCAAGGGTGTGCAAATTGATGTGGGAGCATATATACAAATCTACATTTGTTATGTAAGTGTAATCAGGCACAAGTCGGTGTGTGCATTTCTGGATTCGTATCTGTGTGTTGCTGTGCATATGAGAAAATGCACATGTGGGTAAAATGAACCAAAAATTAATTTAAGAAACACTCTAGTAGGGATTCCAAAACTAATACTTGAGAGCGTATTTTAAAAACCATTCATGGTTTATGTTTATTTTAAATTTTCTCCATTTTTCAGACGAGGGAACTGAACTGTGGCCGTAACTCGATCCCGATGTGCTTATTACCGGCAGGATTAGGTGGGGCCATTCCCCCTGTGGACAGAGGGTAGGGTCTGAGGGAATATTCATTATAACTCTCAATTATCCTGGACAAGAGGCAGCTTCTGGGTCAGGAGACGAAAAGTTGGCAGCTATGCCTTAGACTGTGAATAAGTAAAGAATTACTTCTCCCTGGGCCCGGGTTCTCTTGTGAAGAGGCTTTGAGGAGTCCAGACATGCCAAAGGCTTTTCCCACGTGGTGGAGAGAAGCAGAACTCTGCCATATGGAACTAGGGGAGGAGACAGGCTCATAGCTACAGTGCCATGATTAGGCTACAGATTACAGAAACTCCAAAATAACAATGACCTACACAAAACGTCCAAGGGTACCGTGGTGGCTTCACTAGGTAATCAGGAACTCCATCTCCTCTCTGCTCTGCCATCTTTGGCAGCTGCTTCCAGCCTCAAGACCATCTCATGTTCCATGATGGCTGCTGTAACCTCTGTCATCACATCCTTTTCTGGGCAGTAGAAAAGACATAAAGGCAGCATTTCCCAGTCTTTTCTGTTGCATTCGCTAGAACTTAGTCTTGTGACCATATCCAGCTGTAAGAGAGGCTGGGAAAGATATCCTTAGACCCTGGTTCATCACCATCTTGCATAAAATTGTTTTGCTGTAACTAAAGAAGGAGAGAATAGATATGGAGTGGGGGGGAATGTTTTCTGCAACAGTTGGGCAAAAACGTAGCCTAGAGAAAAGTCCATCAAGATATGTAGTTGCCACCTGAAGGATAATTTTGGTAGATTGCTTCCTTTGGGTGATACCTAAGGCTGTACCAAAAAAGTGGTATTAGCTGTTATAACCTGTTCTTGGCTGTGCTGTGGGGTATTAAAGAAAGTGTCTGTGTCCACCCTTGAGCAAAGGAGAAGGCAGTACTCAGAGGCAAGTATGGTGTGTCTGCAGTGACCTCAGAGAGCATTGGCCTGAATGGAATCACAGAGAGCTTTCTAGAGCCACTTCATACTCATAGGAAATGTGTCTGAGTCTTCACAACTGGTGGGCAGGACACAAGCAAGAAACATTCTAGAGACTCCCTGGGAAATATCCGCAGTAAGAACACCTCAAAAGTGGGGCTGGGTCTTGCTGTCCCGTAGGTGAGGGTTACAAGGTCAGTAAACTATGCTGAACCATGTGTATGGTCTCATTTATAACCATAGACAGGTGAGGCCAGGGGATTATTTGAGTAACAGGATGTAAAGGATATATTTCACAAGTATTTGTTTTGTAAAGAAAGAGTTGATTAAGAAACTGTGGATGCATGCATTTTAGACTAATCTCCACCTTTTTAAAGTGAACACCAATGGGTGAGCATGGTGATTTTCAAAGCAAGTTTAATGGAACTTTGTAGTTTCATGAAGTCAATGAAAGTGCCTCTAAGACCAGAGAGCGACCAATAGGTTAGACTTTGTTTCCCAAACCATGCTGATTATATCATACTGTTTTTAGATTTCAACAAAACTTCTCATTTCAAAAATTATTTCTACTGGTCCCACAATTAGAAATTAATGGTGTAGGTATTAAACTTAGTAATGGTAATCACCTAATATTGTCGATCTCACTGTCTTAAACTAAGAAATACAAGAGAAATGCTATTTAATAAAAGGAAATAGATATGCTGAACCTGCTCCTTTAAAAATTGCAGTCTATCAAGGATGTGGAGAAAATAAAACATTTACACATTGTTGGTAGGCATGCAAATTAGTTCACCCCCTATGGAAAAACAGTATGGTGATTTCTCAAAGAACTAAAAATAGGAGTACTGTTAAACATAGCAATCCCACTACTGTGTATCTATCCAAAGGAAAAGAAATTGCTTTAGCAAAAAGTTACCTGCACTCATATGTTTACCACAACACTATTCACAATAGTAAAGTCATAGAATCAACCTAAGTGTACATCAGTGGTTTACTGGATTAAAAAAGGGAGTACATATACACTATGGAATATGATGCAGCCATACAAAAGAAGGACACCATGTCTTTTGCAACAAAAAGGATGGAGCTGGAGACAATTATACTCAGTGAAATAATCCAGAAATAGAAAATCGAATGTTCTCACTTATAAGTGGTAGCTAAATGAAGGGTATACATGGAAATAAAGACAGAAATAATAGACACTTGAGATTCCAAAAGTGGGATTGGTAGGAGGGGACTAAGAGTTGAAAAACTGCCTATTGGGTACAATGCTCACTATTTGGGTAATGGGTTCAATAGAAACCCAAATCTCACCATTGTGCCTCCATCTAACAAACCTGCACATATATCCCCTGAATCCAAAATACGATAAATAACAGACAACAACAAGAATTCCTTGTACCTACATGAACTGAGATATGCAATACTGGTGACCCTGATTTACTTACTATTAAAAGTTTCAGACATCATCAAGCAAAACATTTAGGACAAGAAGGGATTCTACCTGAAGACAGGTTTTGAAAGTTATTATTTATCCATCTGGAAGGATGAAAAGCAGTGACAGAGGGAATGGAGAGATGGGCAGAGAGTGTAACAAAAATCCAGTTAAAGTTTACCAAGTCATATAGAAATAGTGAACTATGGACTCTTGAACCAAATCCTGCAATAGCAGAACTTGATGAAACTCCTTCTGTTTGAAGGAAGTAGATACACCACAAATAAGACGAAGTACTACTCTACAAAGAAGATAGTAAAATTTCTGCAACCTATTTTCCCAAGTGAGCATATGGGTTGAAAACATAAACTGGGCTCAGAAAAGATTTAGATCGGCTGGGCATGGTGGCTCATGCCTGTGATTCTAGCACTTTGGGAGGCTGAGGCAGGTGGATCACCTGAGGTAAAGAGTTCAAGACCAGCCTGACCAACATGGTGAAACCTCGTCTCTACTAAAATACAAAAAATCAGCCGGGAATGGTGGCAGGTACCTGTACTACCAGCTACTTGGGAGGCTGAGGGAGGAGAACTGTTTAAACCAGGGAGGTACAAAAGTTGCAGTGAGCCAAGATGGTGCCACTGCACTCCAGCCTGGGAAACTGAGTGAGACTCTGATTCAAAAAAAAAAAAAAAAAGAAGAGAAAAGATTTAGATTCATTTGTGGACCACATGAGCTCTTCAGGTCTTGACATCAGTGAATGGCTCTTGGAACCTGAAATAGGAAATTGAGACAAGCTGGAAATGTCTTGGGGTCCATCTTAAATTTTTGAGCCAGTATTTTTTAGGATAATTATTCTTTCTACACACAATCTTGTAATTCTATTTTTAGATTCAGAGATTTGTCTGAGAAGTCCATGGACTAACAGGTATTTTGGGTGGTTTTTATATAATGGATAGTATTAATATTTTCTCTACAGCCAAGTTTTCCTAAGGCAATGGGATATAGCACCAATTAAAAATAGAATTTATAATACACATAATGCTACTACTGGCAATGTAAGAACATATGCCCGCTTTTCTTAATTGGTTTTACAATTTGTTTATCACAACATGAATGACTATTGTGACAAGAAAGTATTTATGTCATATCACGCTAACAAGAGGACTTTATTGATCAGTAAGGACAGGTTATTACTACTGATTTAAAGTGAAATATCACTTAATGCTGGCTTTGCACAATAAAATAAGGCATTACAGTCATATGCTTTTAGTTTTAAAAATTTTAATTGCCACATTGTAATTTTACTTATTTATGAGGTACAATCTGATATTCATAAGCATGTATATGTTACATAACGATGAAACAAGGGTAGTCAGCATCTCCATCACCTCATTCATTTATCATATCTTTGTCACAAGAGCATTCAAAAGCCTCTCCTCTGGCTATTTAGTAATATAACAATATCTTACTGTTAACTGTAGTCACTCTACTGTACAAAAGAACACCAGAACTTACTCTTCCTATGTTACTTTGTACTCATTAACCAAGTTCTCCTCATCCTTCCCTTCTTCCCATTCTCCAGATTCTCGTAACGATTGTTCTACTCTCTGCTTGTATGATACCAGCTTTTTTTCTTTTTAAGATTCCACATGATTGACATCATGCAATGATTGTCTTTCTGTGTCTTTTTCACTTAAAAGAATGTTATCTAGGTTCATCCATACTATTGCAATTGACAGACTCATTTCTTTTTATAGCTGAATAGTATTCCACTGCGTATACATACCACATTTTCTTTATCCATTTAATAGCATTGAACACTGAGGTTAATGATATATTTGGTTATTGTAAATAGTGCTGCAAAAATATGGACATGCAGATATCTCTTTGCTATACTGATTTCATTTTATTTGGATATATACCCAGTAGTGACATTGCTGGATCCTATGATAGTTCTACTTTTAATTTTTTGAGGCCCCTCCATACTGTTTCCACAATGGCTGTACTAATTTATTTTCTCACCAATAGTGTGTAAGGATTCCCTTCTCCACATTCCCACCAATATGTGTTATCTCTTAGCTTTTTCATCATAGCCATTCTACCTTGAGTGATGTGACATCTCATTGTGGTTTTGATTTGCACTTCCCTGAGGATTAGTCATGTTGAACAGCTATTCACATACCTGTTGGCCATTTGTATGTATTCTTTTGAGAAATTTCCGTTATTTGCTTTTTTGCTGTTAAGTTTTTCATGTAGTCTGGATATTAACCCCTTGATGGATGTCGAGTTTATAAATATTCTTTCATATTCTGTAGGTTGTCTTTGCTCGGTTAACTGTTTCCTTTGCTATGAAAAGACTTTTTAGTTTGATGTCATCCCATTTCTCCATTTTTGCTTTTGCCGCTTGTGCTTTTGAGGTCTTTATTTTAGAAATCCTTGCCCAGTCCAATGTTATGAAGCATTTTCCCTCTGCTTTCTTCTAGTCATTTCATAGTTTCAGGTTTAACATTTAGTTCTTTAACCCATTTCGAGGTTTATTTGTATGGTGAGATGTAGGCCCCTCGTCTCATTCTTCTGCACGTGAATATCCAACTTCCCTAGCATTGTTTATTGAAGAGCCTGTCTTTTTCCCAATATGTCTTTTAAGCACCTTTATTGAAAATTAAATAAAGTGCATGAATTTTTTCTGTGATCCCTATTCTGTTCCACTGGTTTATATGTCCATTTTTATGCCAGTACCATGTTGTTTTTGGTTACTTTAGGTTTGTAGTATATATAAATACACATACACACACATATATAAAATACATTAATATTTAACATTAATATACATATGTAGATAGATAGATAGAAAGATGGTAGATAGATAGATGAGATGGGTCCTTGCTATGTTGCCCAGGCTGGCCGTGAACTCCTGGGCTCAGGTGATCCTCCTGCCTTGGCCTCCCAAAGTGCTGGGATTACAGGTAAGAGCCACTTTGCCTGGCCTAGCTTTGTAATATATTTTGAAGTCAGTTGGTTTGATGCCTCCAGCTTTATTATTTTTGCTCAGGATTGCTTTGGTTATTCAGGGTCTTCTGGGATTCCAAAAGAATTGTAGACTTTTTAAAAATTTATGCAAAGAATGTCATTGGCATTTGTATAGGGATTACAATAAATCTGTAGATAAGTTTTGGCAATGTTGACAATTTTAACAATATTAATTCTTTCAATCCATGAACATAAGATCTCTCTAATTATTTGCGTGTTATTCTATTCTTTCACCAGCATCTCGAGGATTTTTCAATGCCTTGGTTAAGTTCATTCCTAGGTATCTTCCTTTTTAAAAACTATTGTAAATGAAATTGTTTTCTGGATTTCTTTTTCAGATACTTCACTATTACTGTATAGAAATGCTGCTGATTATTTTACCTTGATTTACTGAATTTTTTAAATCAATCAGTTCTTTTTTTTTTTGAGATGGAGTTTCGCTCTTGTTACCCAGGCTGGAGTGCAATGGTGCGATCTCGGCTCACCGCAACCTCCGCCTCCTGGGTTCAGGCAATTCTCCTGCCTCAGCCTCCTGAGTAGCTGGGATTACAGGCACGCACCACCATGCCCAGCTAATTTTTTGTATTTTTAGTAGAGACGGGGTTTCACCATGTTGACCAGGATGGTCTCGATCTCTTGACCTTGTGATCCACCCGCCTCGGCCTCCCAAACTGCTGGGATTACAGGCTTGAGCCACCGCACCCAGCCTAAATCAGTTCTAATACTTTGTTGTTTTTTTTTTTTTTTTGGTAGAGTCTTCAGGGTTTTCTATATATAAGACCATGTCATCTGCAAGCAGGGGCAATTTGACTTCCTCTTTTTCAATTTAGATGCCTTTTATTTCTTTCCCTTGGCTGATTGCTCTGGTTAAGGCTATGTTGTCCTTCAACATTATGTTACATAGAAGTGGTAAGAGGTGGGCATCCCTGTCTTTTTTTCTAATCTTAGAGGGAAGGCTTTCAGCTCTTTCCCATTCAGTATGATGTTAGTTGTGGATTTGCCATATATGGGCTTTATCGTGATGAGGTACGTTCCTTTTATAAATAATTTGTTGACAGTTTTGATCATAAAGGAATGTTGAGTTTTGTCAAATGAATTTTCAGCATCTATAGATATCACTACATGGGTTTTGTCTTTCTTTTTGTTAATGCAAAACATCAAATGTATTGATTTACAGGTGTTCAACCTCCTTTTCATCCCTGGAATGAATTCCATTTGATCATAGTGAATGATCTTTTTAATAGGTTGCTATACTTAATTTGCTAGTATCATTTTGAGTATTTTGCATCTATGTTCATCAGAGATATAGTATATATTGAAGTCAGTTAGTATGACTTCAGGATAGGCCTGTAGTTTTCTTTTTTTGCTGTGTCCTTGTCTGATTTGGAATCAGAGTAATGCTGCCTCATAAAATGAGTGTGGAAGTATTCCTACCTCTTCCTCTTTAGCTTTCTGAAAAGTATGAAGATTGGTATTAGTTCTTCTTTACATGTCTGGTAGAATTCAGCAGTGAAGCTCTCAGGTCTTAGTTTTTTCTTTGATGGAAAACGTTTTATTCCTGATTCAATTTCCTCACTACTTATTGGTGTGTCCATATTTCTGTTTTTTATGATTTAGTCATGGTAGGTTGTACACTTCCAGGAATTGATCCATTTCTTCTGTGTTATCAGATCTGTTGGTGTATGGTTGTGATTCAAAATTCTTATAATCTTCTGTGTTTCTGTGGTATGAATTGTAATGTGTCCTTTTTCATCTCTGCTTTTATTTATTGGAATATTTTTTTCTTAGTCTAGCTAAAGGTCTATTTTATCTATGCAAAAAACCCCACAAATCGTCATCTTACTGATCCTTTCAATTATTATTTTTTTAGTCTCTCATTTATTTCTGCACTGAGCTTTTGTATTTCCTTCCTTCTATCCACCTTGGGTTTAGTTCGTTTTGTTTCTCTAGTTCCCCGAGGTGCATTGTTAGTTTTTTTTTTATTATTATTAGAAATCTCCCATCTTTAATATGGGCATGTATTACTATAAACTTCCTTCTTAGAACTTCTTTCACTCCAAAGGCTTTGTTATGATGTGTTCCCATTCTCATTCATCTCAAGAAAATTTTAAATTTCCCTTGGTATTTCTTTATTAACCCACTGGTTTAGGGGCATGTTGTTTAAATTCCATGTATTTATAACATTTCTGAAGTTTTTCTTGTTATTGACATACAGCTTTTTAGGAAAACTCCCTCTATTGCTGAAATTCCAGCAAGGAAAAAAAAATTGTTATTGTAAATCCAAGCCTCTGTCTTCTACCACTCTGTTGTCTTCTGAAACAATGGGATTTGGGGACGGGATCCCAGGAAGTTCCGTAAGAAGTTAACTATTGCACTGCAATAGAGCTGCATGCAGCTGGGGCCTCTGAGTAGGCAATATATCATAATCAGCAGCAGAAGATGTTGATTCATGAAAGTAAATTCATGAAAGCAGCAGAAGATGTTGATTCATGAAAGTGGGATGTGACTCAGGCTGCTTCTGGAAAGACAGGAGCCTTCCTTAAGACAGGGTCTGCTCCAACACTGTGAGAAGTGGAGCTCTTGGCAGAAAAGATGAGAATTGCTTCTGAACTGAAAAGCTGCGAGTGACCTTCCAAGGTCACCTAGTTCATTCCCAGCAGGCTGAAACCCGTAGTCATGCGATGATAAGGTGGCCTGTTTTACAGGCCCCAAGAGAGAGCACATACCTTCCAAAATCCCACACTCCAGCCTGAAGAACCTTACGCTCCAAGAAATTCTTCTTGGGCTTAAATATAATTCCTCCTGCTACGCCTAGTTTACTTTTGTTTTTGCTTTCTATTTTCTCTTCCTGAGACGAATAAGCTGGTCAAGTAAGACTAAGGAACCAAAGGTGCACAACTTCACAACTTGCCCAGGGTGGATGAATTCAAAACGAGAGAACGTATTATGATATCCGTTCTTGTCCCCAGATCTGAAGAACAGTCAATGCCTTTCTTGGCAAATAGAGAGCACTGAGAGGAGGCAGCTGATCTACTTGTTTGCAGGTAACAAAAAATCTTTAACTCTCTAGGTACTACTCACCAGAGGATCATCTGTTAGTGCCCCCTTAACACTTCCACAATAAAAGGCTAAAAAAAAATAAAGGGAAGGAAAAACAGCAATTTAAAAGTCTATAAAAGTGCCAGGTTGCATGGTCTGAGGCTAGTGCTTGAGAGTAAGGGTGAGCAGGGGGTCTCTTTCACCCAGGTAATGACTGTATGAGCCCCATAAGGAGATGGTTAAATCAAACACTGAGATGACTGCTCTTAAGAGGGGAAAAATATGTCAATCACACTTTGCCTTTGACACGAGGAAATTCCTTGAAACTGAGAATGGAGAGTGGAAGGGAGGGAGAATGTCTCCTGATGTGGGTGGCCAGGAAATCAGGGGCCAGAAAAGCAAGAGAGGAGAGAGGAAGAAAGAGACTGAAAGGGGAAAAAAACACAAGGTTGAATTCTAATCAAAATGCTATGAGGCGTTCACACCAGGCCTTGAGAGAATATTAACAAGGTTACCCAAGGGGGGGCCTTTAGCCCCAGGAATTATTAGTGAATATGGAATTATATTTGCACAAACACTACCAGATGCAAGGGGCTAAATGTCCTGCAGATGTGGAAGGAGCCAGTGTACGTTCCAATAGGCGGCAGCTTTATTTGTTTTACCCTTCGTCCGAGAGTCTGGGCAGCATGTTTCTGAGGGGGTTGCATTTCTAGAATGACCACCACACTGCTAGGCCCTTATTTCCCAATTGCTGCTTGGCCTGCACCAGCCTCAAAAGTATCTCTCTGCCCAGGACAATGTGGAGTGGCCCTGAGTTAGGTCTGACAAGCTTATCAGCTGACCTCTACCATTTTTTTTTTTTTTTTGCGGGGGGAAGGGGATAATAGCACTCCTACAAGAGATTTTCTGAGAGATGAAAGAGTTCAGAGTCAGGTAAATCACAACAATTTCAGAGGAGTTTTGAACTAAAAATTAACCAGTCAGTGTTGGAAAAAGAATATACAGCAAAGCAAAAACAGTACAAAGGGTCTCCTTATACAAACCTTTAGAGCCTCACGACTCAATTTAATTTAGATTCACCACCGCTAAAGGAGGCATATCTCATCTCCGTGGCTGGATAAGATGCTTCTTTTCAGGGGGTCTCCTGAATGCATGACCCCAAATCACCACCACCATCTTGCTCATGATGAACAATGATCGCCAGTCTGGAGAGAAAGAATCGTTCAGCACACTGATGTGACATGTAGAGACAGCTGGTCCTGAAGCTAATGTCATGAGCCCCTCCCAAGTCCCTCATCGGGCCTCTATCAATAAGTAGGCATGGCTCTATGTTTTCAGAAAGTTTACGAAATTAAAGTATATAACATCAATCAGTTAATACTGTCCCGACTTCCCCTCTGTCACATTTCCCTTTGTGAGTTGGGTTGAAGATATACGTAACTTGAGTGGCATGAAAGGTATTATATGGTTTGCATCACTTCTTTGTAGAGTTGACTGCTAACCACGTGGTTGTATCAATGGATTCCATAAACACTCTCGTCATCGACTGCTCACCACTGAGCTTGGTGAGGGACATCATGTCGGGATGATCAGCATCCTACGATGCTGATTCTCTGATGAATTCTGATGTTACCTGAATACATCCTACAATGGCCAGCTCCGAAATTAGAACAGTAAAGGAGAAGCCAGATTTGAAATGTACATAACTGGAAGCTAGTCACAGAAGTGTTATCTAAATCTTACCGCTCTCACATGTAACATCTTGATAAAAGCTTTCCCAAATTTGACAAAAATCGTAAAATTTTGCATGGCGTTTCAAGCAACAAAATGTTCTGTTAAAAAAAATTTCCCTAAACTGTCAACAATAAAAAATTTTAATAAACTATACTAAAGGAAAGTTGAACTATGTTTTTATTCACTCTATACAACATGGTATTACAAAATTGTCATATAAAGAAGCAATCATAGTATGTACAACTATATGTGTATACATATATTAGAATTATATATATATTCTACATAATAGAATATATTACATATTTATGCATCTAATTATATATTATTAAATATAATAGAATTATATTATATGTAATATATACTATGTTACATTATATATAATTAGATATAATAATGTATATATATGCATATATGTTATATATTACATATATAATAGAAATATTTCAGATAATAAATAAAAGCAGCATGTTGTTTTTTTGGATTTTGTGATTTTTGTATTATTTTTTAGCGTTCTTTTGGAATTAGTGATTTATTATTACTTATTTATTTTATTTCAATTTTTATTTTTATTTTTTGAGACGGAGTTTTGCTCTGGTTGCCCAGGTTGGAGTGCAATGCCACGATCTTGCCTCAATCTTCATCACAACCTTCACCTCCCGGGTTCAGGTGATTCTCCTGTCTCAGCCTCTCGAGTAGCTGGGATTACAGGTGCCCGCCACCACACCCAGCTAATTTTTTGTATTTTTAATAGAGACTTGAGTTTCACTGTGTTGGCTAGGCTGGTCTTGAACTTCTGACCTCAGGTAATCCATCTGCCTCAGCCTCCCAAAGTGCTGGGATTACAGGTGTGAGCCACTGAGCCTGGCTGATTTGTTTTGAGTTCTTACTATAAAATATGTTCACTTTACTACCTGATTTTATATCCAGAGTTGTATATTTTTTTTCTTAAAGAAGTCCTCATATGTTATATAAGCTTTAAACACTATATAACCTGGATTTGCCCTTGGTGCAGTGTACCTTCTAAGCATTTTTCAGACTTAAAAATTTCACTCCTCAGCTTACAATGTAGGCCTTGTTTGTACTATTTTACAAATAAAGAAGCTGTGCCTTCCAGTCATACAGCTTCTCAATGGATTTGAATGCAATGTCTGAATTATGCTAAAGGAAGTGAGTTAGCTCTAACCCTAATTGTATTCCCTGTCCCTATACCTCCCCTGCTGATTCCAAATTTGAACTTCCTCTCCTGTCTGATTCATATGGCTTCCACTAATACCATTCTTTCTACTGTTCTACCCATCTGTCCCCTGAAATATCTCATTATGAACTGATCTGAAAGATCTCACTGTCAAAAAACTTTTCTTCACTTATTTTCCATTATTCTGAAACATGCCCTTGTGGACCCCTCTGGCAATTTCTCTTTCTTGTGATATTTACCAAGTTTTATGTAGTGTTTACACTTAATAGAAAGATTTATGTAGTGTTTACACTTAATAGAAAGAACCAGGAAAATTATTTCAAAGCATCTTGCCTGAAGGATCTTCGAAATATTTTTAAAATTGAAATTCATAATACACCCCCTCCAGGAAGCCCACCAGATTAATTCCAGGCGGCAAGTCCCCATGCCATCCTCTTCCTTTGTAACTGATTACTAGCTATTCACAGCCACACTGTATGTATTTGCTTATGTGGTATTCTCTTTCTTATTGGAAAACTCAAGACCAGCAATGGTTTAAAATCTTTACTACTTAAACTTAAAGGCATGTTTAGATTCCAAAAATTTTGTGGGAACTCAGCAGAATTTTCAGACTATGTAATGTAAGGAGGTAAGTTCTGATTTTTTCCTCAGCACACCTCAGTATCTATCATGTTGCTTTCAAAATGAAAAATAAGCAAGTCCATTTAATGCAAAAACAGAAAACCTCACTTCTGTGATAGAACAAAAACTCATCAGACTCCTGACCTTGTTCCCCTGAATTCTAACGTATCGCTTTAGCTCTTTCAGTGTGTAAACCTCCATAAACAACGTGGCTTCTATTTTTCTATCTGTGAATTCAGAATTGTGTTATTTCTTTCCCATTTACTTTACAAAAGTCTCATGGGAACAAAAGTTAAATGATTAATGACTGAAAGCCTTTGCAGAAACACAAAATGCTGAATAAAAATAATCCCTCATCGCCACAGTGATAGGCACCAGTGACCTGACGCTAAATCTGGACTGAGACCGAAGGCAGTTCACATCAACTATGGACCCTGTCTGTGCATCCAGGCTGCTTTGCTCCTCATGAGGACAACCTGGGCTCATGTGCCTTGACTTCCTTCACTGATAGGCCCCCTGCTCATGGCCCTGCCTGCTCAGACCGAACCCCTAGTAATATGAAATCTGGCTTACTGGTTGTAGAGAAGCAACATGTTGAAGCTGTAACATGTGCAATATAATTTTATTCTTTTTCAGCTTATACCACAATATTATTTAGAAAATTATTTGAGATCAAAGCTCAATATTTCATCTGGTTTAGGCCCTTGTATAACTCTGCAAAGGGTCTCCATGTCAAACAAGTTTGCTATTAGTACTGAAATAACTAGGGTGTGCTTGGGGAACTAATACATCTCTACTGAAGGAAATACATTATACTTTTATAAAGGTTATCTTAAAAGAAACCAGGGATTTGGTATACTTTAGTTAATTGTGCTTATTGAATGTAATCTATTTCTGGTCTTCAGGTATAAAACAGCCATGGGAGAAATCACCTTGGACTTGAATTTGATCCCTGATTAAATTCAGAAAACTCAAGATGCGTAATTACTCTACCAACCCTGATGCCTGTAGTACTATCTTGTCCTAAAACAACTTTCATTTTATTCTCTCCTTTAAGACAATGAAAGACTAAATGAAGGAGTTTGCCAGAGAAAATAATCACTAAGCTTTGCTACATTTCATGGTAACGGAAGACAAAGCAATACAACGTTCTTGGGTTTTGGAATCAGACAGACCTGGGTTAGGAATCCCAATAGTACCTGTTATCAGTTGCAGAATTCTGAGCATGTTATTTAACTTTAATGACTCCATTTCCTCATCTACAAACAAGGACTAAAATTTTACAGGGAGAGAAATAAAAGTAATGGTTGCTGCTGTTACATACTGAGAGAGCTAAAGCCATGCATTAAAATTTGGGGGAATCAGGCCAGGAGTTTGATGTGTTTTTGTTCCATCGCAGAAGCAACAGTGATGACTGAACTAGATGCTATATACAGTATCCGGCAGACTGCCTAGGTTATAGTACACAATCAATATGTAATAACTATGTTAATCATAATAATGAAAATAATATATTCCTGGTCTACCAATAAATCTATTAGTATAGCAAAACAAAAAGTAGTTTTTGAGTGGATATATGCTGGGCACTATGGGAAAGTGAAATACAATGATTTAAATAAAATGAAACCTACTTTCAAAGATCTGACTGAGGCATTTGGACAAGAACTCCATCCTGAATAGGAGCTGGGTAAAATAAGGCTGAGACTTCTGGGCTGCATTTCCAGGAGGTCAGATATTTTAAGTCACAGGATGAAACAGGCAGTCAGCACAAGATACAGGCCATAAAGACCTTGCTGATAAAACAGGTTGTGGTAAAGAAGCCAGATAAAACCCACCCAAACCAAGATGGTGGTGAGAATAACCTCTGGTGGTCCTCACTGCTCATTATAATATTCTAATTATAATGTATTAGCAAGCTGAAAGACATTCCCACCAGTGCCATGACAGTTTAAAAATGCCATGGCAACATCAGGAAGTTACCCTATATGGTTTAAAAAGGGGTGGGACCTTCAGTTCAGGTCATTGCCTACCCCTTTTCTGGAAAATTCATGAATAATCCACCCCTTGTTTAGCATATAATCAGGCAGTCACCATAAAAGTGGATAGCCAGGAGCCCTTGAGTCTGTTCTGCCTAGGAAGTAGCCATTCTTTATTCCTTCACTTTTTAAATAAGATGTTTTCTTTTTATGGAATCACCTTGAATTCTTTCAGCGCAAGATTCAAGAGCCCTTTCTTCAGGTCTGGATCGGGACTCTTTTCTGGTAACATGACCATCTAGTTTCACTTTTTAAAATATTATTAAAGATCTGTCTTTATGTACTCTCTGACTTTACCTAAAGTATATACCAATTGTACATTTGCTGAATAGTATTCCACTGTGTGTACATATCACACATTTTTAAAATCCATTCATTCATTTATGGACATTTGGGTTGATTCTGTATCTTTGCTATTGTAATAACAATAAACATGAACATACAGCTGCTTTCCCTTCATTTGAATAAATATTCAGTGGGATTGCTGGATCATATGATAGTTGTATTTTTATTGTTTTTAAAAACCTCCATACTGTTTTTCATGACTCTATAAATTTACATTTCCACCAAGAGTGTATAAAAGTTCCATTTTCTTCACATCCTTGCCAATATTTGTTATTTTTAAATCTTTTTTGTAATAGCCATTTTAACTATTGCTATCTCATTCTGGTAAGATATCTCATTCTGGTTTTGATTGCATTTCCGTGATGATTACCGGTGTTGAGAATATATATGTGTTGGCCATTTGTATGTCTTCTTTTGAGAAATGTCTATTCAGATCCTTTATCCACTTTTTAATGTGATCTTTGTTCTCTGGAGTTGTTTCAGTTTCTTATATATTATGCATATGAATCCCTTCTTAGATAAATAGTTTGCAAATATTTTTTTCTCATCCTATACGTGTCTCTTCTCGCTGCTAAATTATTTCCTTTTCTGTGCAGAAGCTCTTTGGTTTGATATAGTCCTATTTGGTTTAGTGGCTTATGCTTTTGAAGTCTTGCCCATAAAATCTTTGCCTACAACAATGTCCTACAGCATTTCCCCTGTTTTCTCCTATTATAATAGTTTTATAGTTTTGGGACTTAGTGTGTGTTTCATGTCCTTCTCTTGCCTAATTGTTTCGGCTAGGACTTCCAGTACTATGTTGAACAACAGTGGTGACAGTGAGCATCTCTGTATTGACCTTTCTTTTTCTTTTTCTTTTCTTTTGTTCTGAGATAGAGTGTCACTTTGTCACTCAGCCTGGAGTGCAGCATTGCGATCTTAGCTCATTGCAACATCTGACTCCTGGATTCAAGCAATTCTTCCACCTCAGCCTCCCAAGTAACTGGGACTCCATGCCCTCATAATTTTTATACTTTTTGGTAGAGACAGAGTTTCAACATGTTGGCCAGGCTGGTCTCAAACTCCTGACCTCAAGTAACCCACCTGCCTCTGCCTTCTAGAGTGCTGGGATTACAGGCATGAACCACTGCACAAAAAATTTTCATCAGTATAATGTTAGCTATGGGCCTGTCATATGTGACCTTTATTATATTCAGGTACATTCCTTTTATAAATAATTTGTGGACAGTCTTTATTATGAAAGAATGTTGAATTCTGTTCAGTATATTTTCTGCATCTATTGAGATTATCACGTGGGCTTGTCTTTTATCCTGTTAATGTTGTGTATTACATTTATTGATTTACATATGTTGAACTATCCTTGCATCCCAGGGATAAATCTCACTTGATTGTAGTGAATGATCCTTTTAATGTGCTATTGAATTTTGTTTGTTAATATTTCGTTGAGGATTTTAGCATGTTTGTTCATCAGGAATATTGGCCTGTAATTTTCTCTTCTTGCAGTGTCCTTGTTTAGTTTTGGTATCAGGATAATGCCGGTCTTTCTTTTTCTCTCAGACGTAGCTTCACTCTTATTGTCAGGCTGGAGTGCAATGACATGATCTCAGCTCACTGCAACCTCTGCCTCCTAGGCGCAAGTGATTCTCCTGCCTCAGCCTTCCAAGTAGCTGGGATTACAGGCATGTGCCACCACACCCAGCTAATTTCTGTATTTTTAGTAGAGACGGGGTTTCACCATGTTGGCCAGGCTGGCCTGAACTCCTGACCTCAGGTGATCCACCAGCCTCAGCCTCCCAAAGTGCTGGGATTACAGGTGTGAGCCACTGCACCCAGCCAATGCCGGCCTTTCTTTGAGTGCTTTAAAAATATTGCTACCCTATTTTCCTGCTTGCATAGTGTCTGACAGGAAATCTAACTCATCTGCCTTATTGTTTCTCTTTATGTAAAGTGTTATTTTTCTCAAGTCTCTTCTACGATTTTCCTTTTATCACTAGGTTTAAACAATTTGATTATGGTGTGTCCCCATGTTCTCATGTTCTCTTTATGTTTCTCATGCTTAGAATCTATTGAGTTTTTGGATTTGTGAGTTTATAGTTTTTTTTTCGATTTGGAGATATTTCAGCTATGATTTCTTCAAGTATTTTGCAACTGCCTCCTTGCCTTCTTTCCTTTAGCAACTCCTCTTGTACATTACACACATATTTGGCTGCTTGAAGTTATCCCATGGTTCGATGATGCTTTGTTTATTTTTTCTGGGTCTTTTTAAAAAATCTTCTGTGCTTCGTTTTGGATAGTTTCTATTGCTGTGTCTCCAAGTTCATTTCTCTTTCCTTCTGTGATGTCTAATCTGAGGTTTATCCCATTCAGTGTGTTTTTCATTTCATACATTTTAGTTTTCATCTGTGGAAGTTCATTTTTAAAAACATATATCTTTACTCAATTTGTTAAATATTTCTCTAAATGTTTGTACATATGGGATACCGTTACCATAAATGTGTTACTCATATTTATTTATTTATTTATTTATTTATTTGAGACGGAGTTTCCCTCTTGTTACCCAGGCTGGAGTGCAATGGCACGATCTCGGCTCACCGCAACCTCCGCCTCCTGGGTTCAGGCAATTCTCCTGCCTCAGCCTCCTGAGTAGCTGGGATTACAGGCACGCACCACCATGCCCAGCTAATTTTTTGTATTTTTAGTAGAGACGGGGTTTCACCATGTTGACCAGGATGGTCTCGATCTCTTGACCTCGTGATCCATCCGCCTCGGCCTCCCAAAGTGCTGGGATTACAGGCTTGAGCCACCGCGCTCGGCCACTCATATTTATTAATGCCATCATCGGTGTCATTTTAAAAGTATTTTTGATAAATTTAATTTTTTCTCCTCACTATGCGTTTCATTTTCCAGTTCTTTGTATGCCTGGTCATTGTTTTTTTAATGCACAACATTGTGAGTTTTATCTTGAGAGAGGCTGTATATTTTTGTTTTATTAAACATATTCTTGCACTTTGTTCTGGAATGTGGTCAGGCTTATTGGGAAATAATTGGATACTTTGGGTCATACTTTTAGGCTTTGTTTAGCAGGATCAGAGCAACATTTATCCTAGGGTTAATTTTTTCCCTCACTACTGAGCCAAAAACCTTCAGCTCCATGAATGATGAGGTTTTTCACTCTGGATGATGAAGATAGCTACTATACCTAGCCTTGTATGAGAACTGAGGTAGTTTGCTCTTATCCTTTACCTGGTCTCAGGGAGTTTTCGGTCACATGGTTCATCAGTTCTCAATGGAAACTTTGAAGGGGACCCTCTGTAAAACACAGACGCTCACTCTCCACTCTCTTCTTCGGTTCTCTGCTGTGAGCACTCTAGCCATATCGGCTTACCTGGCCTCCCAGCTCCATCTCCTGACCTCAGGAAGACCACTGGGCTCTACCTGTGTGGCCCTCTCTGTGTCACGGCCTGGAAACCTTTTTAAAGAGTAAACTGGGAAATCCTAAAGTTTGCTTCATTGGTTTCCATCACTCAGAGATCCCTGTCCTTTATTGTTTATCTCCATTATCTTGAGAGCTGTAATTTTACATATTTGCCCAGGTTTTGTTCAGATATTTGGACGGGTTTTTTTTTCAATCTTTTGTTTTAGACTCAGTGGGTACCTGTGCACGTTTGTTATCTGGGTATATATTGTGTGATGCTGAGGTTTAGGGTACTAAAGATCCTGCCATCCAGCACTGAGCTTAGTAAGAACCTCACAGTTAGTTTTTCAACCCTTCGCCTGCTCCCTCCCTTCCCCGGCTGGTAGTCGCTCGTGTCTATTGCTACCATCTTTGTGCACAAGAGTACCCAACGTGTAGCTCCTCTTATAAGTAAGAACATGTGGTCTTTGGTTTTCAGTTCTTGCGTTAATTAGCTTAGGACGTCCAGGTTTCTTTAGGCATTTTACACAAGAAGGTAAACCTAATTTCTGTTACTCCATCGTGGTCAGAAGCATGAGTCTCACGCTATTGTTTGTTGCTATTGTTGTTTTAGAAACAGGATCTCACTCTGCCCCGCCCCCTCCTTCCCCCCCTCCCCTCCCCCTCCTTCCCCCTCCCTCCACCTCCCTCCCCGTCCCTCCCCCTTCCCCTCCCCTCCCCACCTCCCCTCCCCCCCTCCTCCCCTCCCCACCTCCCCTCCCCTTCCCCCTGTATCACTCCTCCCCCTCCTTCCCCTCTCCCCTCCCCCTCCTTCCCCTCTCCTCCTCCCCCTCCTTCCACACTCCCCCTCCCTACACTCCCCGACAACCCCCCCCCCCCGCCCCCTGTGTGCAATGGTACGATCATGGCTCACTGCAGCCTCAGCCTCCTGGGCTCAGGTAATCCTCTTGCTTCAGCCTCCTGAGTAGCTGGGACTACAGGCCAATTGTTTAATTTTTTTATGGTGACGGAGTCTGGCGGTGTTGTCCAGACCCATCTCGAACTCCATGCTTCAAGTGATCCTCCTGGCTCTCAAATTGCTGGGGGTATAGGCGTGAGCCACTTCATCCGGCAGACCACCTGATTGTTTTTATGCATTTAAAAATATCCTCAGAGACAAGGGAAGGAGGGGGAGGGGGGAGGGGTGAGGAAGGGGGTAAAAGGGGGATGGAGAGGGAGGGGTGAGAGAGGGGAACGAGGGGGAGTGGGAGGGAAGGAGGGGGATGGGGAAGGAGGGGGAGGGGAGTGGGAAAAGAGGGGGAGGGGAGGGGAGGAGTGATGGAGGGGGGAGGGGGAGGAGTGATACAGAGGGGGGGAGAGAGGGAGAGGGAAGGGAGAAGGAGGGGGAAGGAAGGGGAGGGGAGGGGGGAAGGAGGGGGCGGGGCAGAGTGAGATCCTGTTTCTAAAACAACAATAGCAACAAACAATAGCGTGAGACTCATGCTTCTGACCACGATGGAGTAACAGAAATTAGGTTTACCTTCTTGTGTAAAATGCCTAAAGAAACCTGGACGTCCTAAGCTAATTAACGCAAGAACTGAAAACCAAAGACCACATGTTCTTACTTATAAGAGGAGCTACACGTTGGGTACTCTTGTGCACAAAGATGGTAGCAATAGACACGAGCGACTACCAGCCGGGGAAGGGAGGGAGCAGGCGAAGGGTTGAAAAACTAACTGTGAGGTTCTTACTAAGCTCAGTGCTGGATGGCAGGATCTTTAGTACCCTAAACCTCAGCATCACACAATATATACCCAGATAACAAACGTGCACAGGTACCCACTGAGTCTAAAACAAAAGATTGAAAAAAAAAACCCGTCCAAATATCTGAACAAAACCTGGGCAAATATGTAAAATTACAGCTCTCAAGATAATGGAGATAAACAATAAAGGACAGGGATCTCTGAGTGATGGAAACCAATGAAGCAAACTTTAGGATTTCCCAGTTTACTCTTTAAAAAGGTTTCCAGGCCGTGACACAGAGAGGGCCACACAGGTAGAGCCCAGTGGTCTTCCTGAGGTCAGGAGATGGAGCTGGGAGGCCAGGTAAGCCGATATGGCTAGAGTGCTCACAGCAGAGAACCGAAGAAGAGAGTGGAGAGTGAGCGTCTGTGTTTTACAGAGGGTCCCCTTCAAAGTTTCCATTGAGAACTGATGAACCATGTGACCGAAAACTCCCTGAGACCAGGTAAAGGATAAGAGCAAACTACCTCAGTTCTCATACAAGGCTAGGTATAGTAGCTATCTTCATCATCCAGAGTGAAAAACCTCATCATTCATGGAGCTGAAGGTTTTTGGCTCAGTAGTGAGGGAAAAAATTAACCCTAGGATAAATGTTGCTCTGATCCTGCTAAACAAAGCCTAAAAGTATGACCCAAAGTATCCAATTATTTCCCAATAAGCCTGACCACATTCCAGAACAAAGTGCAAGAATATGTTTAATAAAACAAAAATATACAGCCTCTCTCAAGATAAAACTCACAATGTTGTGCATTAAAAAAACAATGACCAGGCATACAAAGAACTGGAAAATGAAACGCATAGTGAGGAGAAAAAATTAAATTTATCAAAAATACTTTTAAAATGACACCGATGATGGCATTAATAAATATGAGTGGCCGAGCGCGGTGGCTCAAGCCTGTAATCCCAGCACTTTGGGAGGCCGAGGCGGATGGATCACGAGGTCAAGAGATCGAGACCATCCTGGTCAACATGGTGAAACCCCGTCTCTACTAAAAATACAAAAAATTAGCTGGGCATGGTGGTGCGTGCCTGTAATCCCAGCTACTCAGGAGGCTGAGGCAGGAGAATTGCCTGAACCCAGGAGGCGGAGGTTGCGGTGAGCCGAGATCGTGCCATTGCACTCCAGCCTGGGTAACAAGAGGGAAACTCCGTCTCAAATAAATAAATAAATAAATAAATAAATATGAGTAACACATTTATGGTAACGGTATCCCATATGTACAAACATTTAGAGAAATATTTAACAAATTGAGTAAAGATATATGTTTTTAAAAATGAACTTCCACAGATGAAAACTAAAATGTATGAAATGAAAAACACACTGAATGGGATAAACCTCAGATTAGACATCACAGAAGGAAAGAGAAATGAACTTGGAGACACAGCAATAGAAACTATCCAAAACGAAGCACAGAAGATTTTTTAAAAAGACCCAGAAAAAATAAACAAAGCATCATCGAACCATGGGATAACTTCAAGCAGCCAAATATGTGTGTAATGTACAAGAGGAGTTGCTAAAGGAAAGAAGGCAAGGAGGCAGTTGCAAAATACTTGAAGAAATCATAGCTGAAATATCTCCAAATCGAAAAAAAAACTATAAACTCACAAATCCAAAAACTCAATAGATTCTAAGCATGAGAAACATAAAGAGAACATGAGAACATGGGGACACACCATAATCAAATTGTTTAAACCTAGTGATAAAAGGAAAATCGTAGAAGAGACTTGAGAAAAATAACACTTTACATAAAGAGAAACAATAAGGCAGATGAGTTAGATTTCCTGTCAGACACTATGCAAGCAGGAAAATAGGGTAGCAATATTTTTAAAGCACTCAAAGAAAGGCCGGCATTGGCTGGGTGCAGTGGCTCACACCTGTAATCCCAGCACTTTGGGAGGCTGAGGCTGGTGGATCACCTGAGGTCAGGAGTTCAGGCCAGCCTGGCCAACATGGTGAAACCCCGTCTCTACTAAAAATACAGAAATTAGCTGGGTGTGGTGGCACATGCCTGTAATCCCAGCTACTTGGAAGGCTGAGGCAGGAGAATCACTTGCGCCTAGGAGGCAGAGGTTGCAGTGAGCTGAGATCATGTCATTGCACTCCAGCCTGACAATAAGAGTGAAGCTACGTCTGAGAAAAAAAGAAAGACCGGCATTATCCTGATACCAAAACTAAACAAGGACACTGCAAGAAGAGAAAATTACAGGCCAATATTCCTGATGAACAAACATGCTAAAATCCTCAACGAAATATTAACAAACAAAATTCAATAGCACATTAAAAGGATCATTCACTACAATCAAGTGAGATTTATCCCTGGGATGCAAGGATAGTTCAACATATGTAAATCAATAAATGTAATACACAACATTAACAGGATAAAAGACAAGCCCACGTGATAATCTCAATAGATGCAGAAAACATACTGAACAGAATTCAACATTCTTTCATAATAAAGACTGTCCACAAATTATTTATAAAAGGAATGTACCTGAATATAATAAAGGTCACATATGACAGGCCCATAGCTAACATTATACTGATGAAAATTTTTTGTGCAGTGGTTCATGCCTGTAATCCCAGCACTCTAGAAGGCAGAGGCAGGTGGGTTACTTGAGGTCAGGAGTTTGAGACCAGCCTGGCCAACATGTTGAAACTCTGTCTCTACCAAAAAGTATAAAAATTATGAGGGCATGGAGTCCCAGTTACTTGGGAGGCTGAGGTGGAAGAATTGCTTGAATCCAGGAGTCAGATGTTGCAATGAGCTAAGATCGCAATGCTGCACTCCAGGCTGAGTGACAAAGTGACACTCTATCTCAGAACAAAAGAAAAGAAAAAGAAAAAGAAAGGTCAATACAGAGATGCTCACTGTCACCACTGTTGTTCAACATAGTACTGGAAGTCCTAGCCGAAACAATTAGGCAAGAGAAAGACATGAAACACACACTAAGTCCCAAAACTATAAAACTATTATAATAGGAGAAAACAGGGGAAATGCTGTAGGACATTGTTGTAGGCAAAGATTTTATGGGCAAGACTTCAAAAGCATAAGCCACTAAACCAAATAGGACTATATCAAACCAAAGAGCTTCTGCACAGAAAAGGAAATAATTTAGCAGCGAGAAGAGACACGTATAGGATGAGAAAAAAATATTTGCAAACTATTTATCTAAGAAGGGATTCATATGCATAATATATAAGAAATTGAAACAACTCCAGAGAACAAAGATCACATTAAAAAGTGGATAAAGGATCTGAATAGACATTTCTCAAAAGAAGACATACAAATGGCCAACACATATATATTCTCAACACCGGTAATCATCACGGAAATGCAATCAAAACCAGAATGAGATATCTTACCAGAATGAGATAGCAATAGTTAAAATGGCTATTACAAAAAAGATTTAAAAATAACAAATATTGGCAAGGATGTGAAGAAAATGGAATTTTTATACACTCTTGGTGGAAATGTAAATTTGTAGATTCATGAAAAACAGTATGGAGGTTTTTAAAAACAATAAAAATACAACTATCATATGATCCAGCAGTCCCACTGAATATTTATTCAAATGAAGGGAAAGCAGCTGTATGTTCATGTTTATTGTTATTACGATAGCAAAGATACAGAATCAACCCAAATGTCCATAAATGAATGAATGGATTTAAAAAATGTGTTATGTACACACAGTGGAATACTATTCAGCTACAAAAAAGAATGAAATCTTGTCATTTGTGGCAACATGGATATGCCTAAATGATATCATGTTAAGCAAAATAAGTAAGGCATAATAAGATAAACACCACATTTCTTACTCATATATGGGAGCTAAAAAAATGAGTTCACGGAAGTGGAGAGGAAAACTGTAGTTATTGGAGGCTGGGTAGGGCATGGGGAAGGGGAGGATAAAGAGAGGTTGGTTAATGAATACTAAATTACAGCTAGGATAGGAGGAATAAGTTCTAGTGTTATATAGTATTGCAAAGTGATTAGAGTTATTAATTTATTGTATATTTTCAAAAAGCTAGAAGAAAGGATTTTGAAGGTTTCTAACAAAGAAATGATAAGTGTTTGAGGTGATGGAGATGCTAATTACTCTGATTTGATCATTATATATGTGTATCGAAATATCACTCTGTATCCCATAAATATCTACAATCATTACCTGTCAAGCAAAAATAAAAGAAAAGGAAAATAAAAGACACAAATATTTTCTTATTAAAAAAAAGGCACTCAAATTGGAAAGGAAGAATTTAAATTGTTTCTCTCTACAGGTGACATGAAAACTCTAATATGTTGGCACTAAGAAACAATTTCAGTAAAGTCATAGAATACAAAATCAATAACAATAAAAAAATCCATAGCATTTCCATGTTCTAACAATGAACTATCTGAGAAAGACATGAAGCAAACAATCCCAACTACAATAGTTACAAAAAATGTGTAGGAATAACGTTGATGAAAAAGACTGAAGAAGGCCCAAACATTTTGTGTGCATGGATTAGAAGAATTAACATTGTTAAAATGTCCGTGATCCCCAAAGTGATCTACAGATTGAATGCAATCCTTGTCAAAATTCCAATGACATTTTTCACAGAAATATAAAAACAATCCTAAAATTTACTTGGAACCATAAAAGACCATGAATAGCCAAAGCCATCCTGATCAAAAAGAACAAAGCTTCAGGTATCACATTACCTGATTTCAAAATCTACTACAAATCTATAGCAATCAAAGCAGGATGGTACTGACATAATAACAGACACATAGACCAATAAAATAGAATAGAGAGCTCAAAAATAAGCCCATACATTTATGGCCACTTAATTTTCAATAAAAACACTAAGAGCAAGCAATGCTGACAGGACAATCTCTTCAATAAATACTGCTGGGACAACTGGCTATCTACTGACAGAAGAATTACATTAGACCTTCATACATCTGAAAAATGGTTAATACTTAAAGTATATAAGGAATTCACCTCTAAAAAGAAAACAAATAATTGGATTGAAAATTGGCCAAAATTAATGATCATGCCTTTGAAGAAAACAACAAAAATAAATAGAAAGAAAAAATGGGCAAAGGACCCAAATGGATATTTCTTAAAAGAAGATATATCTGAAAAGAAATAGATATTTCTTAAAAGAAGGCAAACAGGTATATGAAGAAATGCTCAACATCACTAATCATTATGGAAATACAAATTAAAACCACAATGAGCTATCATGTCACACTTGTCAGAAAAGACAAAAGATAAGTGTTGGTGACAATGTGGAGAAAACAGACCCCTTGTGTACTCCTGGTGGAGATGTAAATTATTGCAGCCACTGTAAAAACCTGTATAAAGGTTCTTCAAAAAACTAAAAATAGAATTACCTTATGATCCAGCTATCCCATTTCTGGGTATTAACCAACCCAAAAGATTTGAAGTTTGTATGTTTAAAAGAAGTCTGCACTCCCATGTTCACTGCAGCATTATTCACTTGGCAGTTATGGAACCAATTTAAGTGTCCACTGATAGCTTAATGGATAGAGAAAATGTAGTATACATACACAATAGAATACTAAAAGGAAATGCTGGCCAGACACAGTGGCTCACACCTGTAATCCCAGCACTTTGGGAAGCTGATGGGGGGAGAATCACTTGAGCCCAGGAGTTTGAGACCAGCCTGGGCAACATAGTGGAACCCCTAGCTCTACAAAAGATAAAAAATATTGGCCAGGTGTGGTGGCACCCATCTGTAGTCCTAACCACTCAGGAGGCTGAGGCAGGAGGACTGTTGAGCTTGGAAGGTCGAGGCTGCAGTGCATCTTGCCACCGTACTCCAGCCAGGGCAAAGGAACAAGAAAACCCTGACTCAAAACAAAAACAAAAACGAAAACAAAAACAACAAAACAAAAAAACCTAAAAAGAAAGGAATTTTGTCATCTGCAACAACATGGATGGAATTGGAGAACACTGTGCTAAGTGAAATAAGCCAGGCATACAAAGACAAATAATTTATGTTCTCACTTACGTGTGGAATCTAAAGCAACCAAACTTACAGAAGCAGAGAGTAGAATGATGGTTACCAGAGGCTTTTGGGTGAATGGGGAGATGACTGTCAAAAGGTACCAAGCATTAGTTGAACAGATAATTGGATTAAAAATGTTTTTGTGTTTTAAGAAAACCTGGGAAAAAAAGCTCCATGACTTTGGTCTTGGTAGTGATATTTTTAAATGACCCAAATAACTTCTCAGCCTTTTGGCTAGGGTCAGTCGTGGGTATGTTCCCCAAATCACAAGCATCAAAAGCAAAATTAGACAATGGGGATTACATCGAACTAGAAAACTTCTGCATAACTACAAAAACAATGAACAAAGTAGAGACAACCTGCAGAATGAGAAAATATATTTGCAAACCAAACATCTGACAAGGGGTTAATATCCAAGATATACAAGGAATTGAAACAACTCAATAGTAAAAAAGCAAATAACCTAATTAAAAACTGGTCAGAGGACTTGAATAGAATTTCTCAAGTGAAGACATACAAGTGGCTAGTAGGTATATGAAAAAAAAAATGTTCAACATCACAAATCATCAGGGAAATGCAAATTAAAACCACAATGAGATATCACTTTATGCCTGTTAGAATGACTATTATCAAAAGCAAAAAAGAAAGACGTGTTAGCAAGGATGTGCAGAAAATAGAACCCTTATTCACTGTTGGTTGGAATGTAAATTAGTGCAGTCCTTATGAAAAACAGTATGAAAGTCCCTCACGAAATTAAAAACAGAACTACCACATGAGCCAGGAATCTTACCACTGAGTATATATCCAAAGGACATGAAATCATTACGTTGAAGAGATATCTGCACTCCCATGTTCACTGCAGCATTATTCACAATAACCAAGTATGGAACCAACCTAATTGTCAATCAACAGATAAATGGATTTAAAAAAATGAAGTACATATCCACAGTGGAATAGTATACACCCTTTAAAAAAGAAGGAAATCCTGTCCTTCGCTACAACGTAGATGAATCCAGAAGATATTATGTTAAGTGAAATGAGCCAGACACATACCAAATGATCTCACTCATAGGTGCAAATCTAAAAAAGTTGAGCTTGGCTGGGCAGAGTGGCTCATGCCTGTAATCCCAGCACTTTGGGAGGCTGAGGAAGATGGATCACTTGAGGTCAGGAGTTTGAGATCAGCCTGGCCAACATGGCAAAACCTCACCTCTACTAAAATACAAAAATTTCCATTTTTAAAATAAAAAATTTAATTTCTAATTGCTGTTGTTGTATATAAATAAAATTAAATTTGTCAATGTACAATAACATCAAAAAGTATTAAATAAAGAGAAACTTGACAATAGATGTTTAATATTTGTTTACTGCAAAGTATAAAATATTGCTGAGAAAAAGATATAAGTAAATGAAGTGATACTTTGCATTAATGAATAGGAAGATTCTATTTTGTTAAGATGTCAACAGTACTCCAGGTTGACCTATGGATTCAATGCATATCCAAGAAAAATCAACGTAGGCATTTTTTGGAGAAATTGACAGGGTGATTCTAAAATTTATATGAAAATGGAAAGGCACTGGAATACTCAATGCACTTTGAAAAAGTAGAATAAAGTTGGAGAACTTATACTACCTGGCTTCAAAACGTATTATAAAGTTACAACAATCAAGGCATTGTGGTATTGGTGTCAGAAAGATAAAGAGATCTGTGGAATAGAATAGAGAGTCAACTGGAATTTAATAAGGGAACAAAGGCAATTAAATATAGTTTTCAAATAAATGGTTCTGGAACAATTGTATATTCATAGGCAACAAAAGTGAACTTCAATCCATAACTCACACCATATAAAAAAAAACTCAGTTTGGATTATACACCTAAAAGTAAAACGTACAATTATAAAACTTTAGGAAACGTTTGTTTGCTGAGTTATTTAAGTTACAGATATGACATTTCAATCCTAAGTACTTCAGTATGTATCTGAAAAATTAAGTGATTATTGTATTTATTTGTTGTATTTATTTATTATTATGTTATTGTTATAGCCAATAAAGTTAAACTGATACCATAACATTACCTAATATACAGTTTATATTCAGATTTCCTTAATTGACCCAGTAATATTCTTTTCTTGCTACTTATTTCAACCCAAGATCAAATCCAGGGTTATGGATGAATTTAGTTTTCATGTTTCTTTATCTCTTATAATATAGAACAGTCCCTCCTTCCAACCTTTACTCATTTTATGACATTGACATTTTTCAAAAGCCCACATCATAGTCCTAAAGGATGCTCAACAATCTGGATTTGTCTGATTGGTTATTGCTGTTTGGATGCAAGTTAAATAGTTCAGGAAGTATACTAAGTGATGTTGTACATTTCCCATTACATCCCAGCTGATACACATAACATCAGTTTGTTCCATTGGTAATGCTAATTGTTAATTATTTAATTAGATGGCATCTGCTGAATGTCTCCATTTGGAAGATAGCTTTTCTATTTGTAATTGATAGCAATCTGTGATGTAACACTTGGAGATGTATGAATAAGACTCCGCTATCTATCAGCAGTTTATCATTATTTTTACCCGAATCTGTTATTTCGTAAATGTTGCAAAATGATTAATCTGTAAATTTGTCATCCTTCTACATATTACTTTGCATTCTTTTGTAAAGAAGTTTTCCTCCCTCCTCCTGTGTTTTCTTTTCTTTCTTTCTTTTCCCTTTCTCTCTTCTCTCTCTCTCTCTGCCCGCTTCTCTCTCTCTCTCCTCTTCTCTTTCTCTCTCCTCTTCTGTCTCTCTCTCTCTCTCTCTCTCTCTCTCTCTCTCTCTTTCTCTTTCTCTCATTCAATAAAGTCTTGCTCTGCTGCCAGTCACCAGGCTGGAGTGCAGTGGCATGATCTCGGCTCACTGCAACCTCCACCTCCTGGGTTCAAGTGATTCTTCTGCCTCAGTCTCCCAAGTAGGTGGGACTACAGGCACACAGATGGGGTTCCGCCATGTTGACCAGGATGGTCTCAATTTCTTGACCTCGTGATCCTCCTGCCTCAGCCTACCAAAGTGCTGAGATTACAGGTGTGAGCCACCATACCTGGCCTATCTTTTCTTTAGTATCACTATAGACATGGATTTTTAAAAATTCAATGTGTTATGTCCAATTATATTACTGTTATATATAATAAGTAATTATATATTATATTATTTGAGATTCCCAAACTGTCTCAAATGAGGCCACTGTGAGCCCCTTTAAGCCTGTTTCTGTATTCTTTAGACTTTTTTTTTTTTTTTTTTTTTTTGAGACAGAGTCTGGCTGTGTCACTCTGGCTGGAGTGCAGTGGTGTGATCTTGGCTCACTGCAGTCTCCAGCTCCCGGGCTCAAGCCATCCTCCCACCTTAGCTTCCCAGTAGATGGGACTACAGGCACACACTACCATGCCTGGCTAATTTTTTGTATTTTTTGTAAAGATGGGGTCTTGCCATGTTATCCAGGCTGGTCTTGAACTCCTGGACTCAATCGATCTGCCCACTGCAGCTTCACAAAGTGCTGGGATTACAGGCCTGAGCCACTGCATCCCACCTAGAAATGTCTTTTCCGGTCTTTGAGCAGCCTCTTGATTTCTGGCACTAAATATTACAGAGTTGTCCTGTGGTTTCCTGTCTCCAAACTCAGAATTAGCCATTTGCCCAAAATTCCTATTCTCTTTAGTGAAGAATGATATCTGGAAACCAAGATCGAATTCCCAGGTGTGCTTACTACTACTGGTACACAGCTCATCATGGTACCCTCCAGTTGCAGAGTTTCTCCTAACTTTTCCCCATCCATATTGAAATCTCTCTTCTTAAATAGGGAAAAACTACATTCCCAAGTATCTACACACAATTTTTTTTCTCTATCCTGCAATACAAATAAAATCATTTCAGTACTCTAATACCACTTCTAATAACAACTCTACTATTTCAGATTTCATTGCAGATTTCATTGTTTTTGTGGCAATACGTCGTCAAAGTTATGTGTCCATGAGTATCTAAGTATCCGACTTAGCCCAGATTACTATTTTCAAAAGCTGCATTCATTCATTTTAACTGGATCGTTATGTTATCAACTCGACAAGTGGTTAGTTTCTTTATTTTGCTGAATATATTCAACTGTAAGGTTTGCTTCTTTCAACTTTTCAATTTATTTTTGAAATTGTAAAACATTCATATGACTCAAAAATTCAAACCGTTTAAAAAGATAGACTCAGGGTTATCACACGGCCCTCCGTGTCTTATCTAGCTCGTTACCCCCACCTCCTAGCCACCTTGGGTCACCAGTGGCAGTTTTGGTTTGTCCTTCTTGTGTTTACATTTTACAAAAATATGCAAATACATACACATATTTTTATGTCTCCTTTCTGACATAGATAAAAGCTTACTACATATACTGTGTGGCACCTTGCTTTTTTTCCACTTAAGAGTATATCCAGGAGACTGTTTCCTATTGGGACACAGAGGCTTTCCACAGTATTTCTTTTTTATCCTGTGACAGAGTCTAACTTTGTTACCCAGGCTGGAATACAGTGATGCCATCTCAGTTTACTGCAGTCTCAACCTCCACAGTTCAAGCCATCCCCCTGCCTCAGCCCCATAAATAGCTGCGACTACAGGCCCACGCCGTCACGCCTAGCTAATTTTGGTTATTTTTAGTAGAGATGGGGGTTTTGCCATGTTGCCCAGCCTGGTCTTGAACTCCTGAGCTCAAGCCATCCTCCCTCCTTGGCCTCCCAAAGTGCTATGTGCTACCGTGCCCAGCCGGTTTTCCTCAGCCTTTTTGTGAGTCCATCATACTCCACTCTGTGAATATATCATAGTTCACCATTCTCCTATAGAAGGAAATTAGTTTATTTCCATTTTTTCTTTGTTGTGAATAATTTTAATTATATATGTGTGTGTGTATATATATATATTTGAGATAGAGTCTCACTCTCTCATCCAGGCTGGAATGCAGTGGAGTGATCTCGGCTCACTGCAACCTCTGCCCTTCTGGTCCAACCAATTCTTCTGTCTCAGCCTCTTGAGTAGCTGGAACTACAGATGCCTGCTACCATACCCAGCTAATTTGTGTATTTTTAGTAGAGATGAGGTTTCACCACATGGGTCAGGCTGGTCCCAAACTCCTGACTTCGGGTGATCCACCCACCTTGGCCTCCCAAAGTGCTGGGATGACAAGCGTTTGTTTTTGTGGAAATACGTCTTCAAAGTTATGTGTCCATGAGTATCTGAGTCTGCTAGGGCTACTGTAACAAAATACCACACACTGTGTGGCTTGAACAACAGAAATGTATTTTCTCCACAGTTTTGGAGGCTGGAAGTTCGAGATCAAGGTGGCAGAAAAATGGATTTCTTCTCAGATCTCTCTCATTGGCTTGTAGATGGCCAACTTCTCCCTGTGTCTCCCCTTGACACGGTCTCTACTTATTGTCTGTGCCCTAATCTCTTCTTACAAGGACACTAGTCATATTGGATACAGGCCCATGCAAATGATCTCATTTTCCTTAACCTCTTTAAAGGCCTGTCCATAAACACAGTCACATTCTGAGGTACTAGGGGTACAGACCTCAACACATAAATGTGACAGAAACAGAATTCAGTTCTCGACAAAGAGTAAATGCTGATATTGTTAAATTCACTTCATTGGGTTTATATAAGCTTGCACTACCAACAGCAATGAAGTGCTTCTTTTTATTTTTATTTTTTAAATATAGCTGAAAAAAACTGCTTAGCAACAGCCACACTAAAAGTATTTCCTTTCATATTAGAGGCTATCATTTTATTTCTTTTATTTCATCTCTCCTTGCCTAGACAATCATGTTTGAGTTTCACAAATGTCACCTTATATTGATGTAATTTTCCTTTTCACGAATCGGATATGAGGTATTTAATGTTACAGAAACACTTACTGCGGCCGACCGGACTGGATTTGAAGTTGTCATGACTCAGATGTCTTCCCTTGAATCTGGATGTTGTTTCCCAAGGAATTCATGCCCTGAATATCTCCTCTACTAGAAGAATAATTCTGAGTGTGGGACACGTGCCTTCGCTAAACAAAAGAAAATGTGTCAACCTGGAGTTATATCCTGAAGTAGCCGAGTTTTCAAGTGTATGTGAGGAAGAGAAGAATTGAGTACGCTCTGTTTTGGAAGTGCATAACGTGAAAAATAGGTTGTGTCTTTAGGGTATGAGAAAGACAGACTAACTGCAGAACTTCCTGATCATTGTCCCTTGCATTATGGGCATATCCTGAAAAATAAATTCTCATTCTAGGGATTATGAACTCACGGGAAGGCAGAACACCGCAAGAGATTTGTAGCTGTCTCTGCTACACATTCTCACGCGTGAGTTATCCTTAAGGCCTCTTCCTTTTCTCATCATCAGTTTGCCCTTATTCCATGGAGCTTTACCTGGAAATGCTCCCTACACGGTTTTCTATTAATGAAGAGACTCATATTCTAGGCCTTTAGTTTACAAGTGAAATTTCATTCCAAAACCAGTTACAAAAAAGTGTTCTGAATGTTCTTAATCTCTCTTTTTTTATTATTGTACTTTAGGTTCTGGGGTACATGTGCGGATCATGCAGAATTGTTGCATAGGTACATTCATGGCTATGTGGTTTGTTGCCTTCCTCCCCATCATCTGTATCTGGCATTTCTTCCCAAGTTATCGTTTTCCAACCTCCCCATCCCCCTGCTCTGCCTCCACTGCCCATGCACACAGACCCCAGCGTGTGATGCTCCTCTCCCTGAGTCCACATGTCCTCATTGTTCAACACCTGCCTATGAGTGAGAATATGTGGTGTTTGGTTTTCTGTTCTTGTGTCAGTTGATGGTTTCCAGATTCATCCGTGGCCCTACAAAGGACAAGCATTCATCCTTTTTTATGGCTGCGTAGTATTCCTTGGTTTACATGTGCCACATTTTCCTTGTCCAGTCTATCATCGAGGGGCATTTGGGTTAGTTCCAGGTCTTTGCTATTGTAAACAGTGCTGCAATGAACATATGTGGCATGTGTCTTTATAATGTAACAATTTATAATCCTTTGGGTATATACCCAGTAATAGGATTGCTGGGTCAAATGGAATTTCTATTTCTAGGTCCTTGAGGAATTGTCACACTGTCTTCCACAATGGTTGAACTAATTTACACTCCCACCAATACTGTAAAACTATGCCTATTTCTCCATATCCTCTCCAGTGTCTGCTGTCTCCAGATTTTTAAATGATCTCCATTCTAACTGATGTGAGATGGTATGTCAATGTGGTTTTGATTTCCGTTTCTCTAATAACCAGTGATGATGAGCAGTTTTTCTTATGTTTGTGGGTCTCATCTATGTCTTCTTTTAAAAAGTGTCTGTTCATATCCTTTGCCCACTTTTAGATGGTTTTGTTTTTTTCTTGAAAATCTGTTTCAGTTCTTTGTAGATTCCGGATATTAGCCCTTTGTCAGATGGGTAGATTGCAAAAATTTTTTTCCTATTCTCTTGGTTGCCAGTTCACTCTAATGATGGTTTCTTTTGCAGTACAGAGGCTCTGGAGTTTAGTAAGACCCCATTTGTCTGTTTTGGCTTTTATTGCCATTGCTTTTGGTGTTTTAGTCATGAAGTCCTTGCCTACCCCTATGTCCTGAATGGTTTTGCCTAGGTTTTCCTCCAGGGTTTTTATGGTGTTAGGTCTTATGTTTAAGTCTTTAATCCATCTGGAGCTAATTTTAGTGGAAGTTTCTACTTTCTGCACATGCCTAGCCAGTTTTCCCAACACCATTTATTAAATAAGGAATCATTTTCTATTGCTTGTTTTTGTCCAGTTTGTCAAAGATCAGATGGCTGTAGATGTGTGGCATTGTCTCTGAGGCCTCTATTCTGTTCTATTGATCTATATCTCTGTTTTGGTACCAGTACCATGCTGTTTTGACTACTGTAGCCTTGTAAGTGTGGTAGTGTGATGTCAGGTTTTGTGATACCTCTGGCTTTCTTCTTTTTGCTTAGGATTGTCTTGGCTATGAGAGCTCTTTTTTGGTTCCATATGAAGTTTAAGGTGGGTTTTTCCAGTTCTGTGAAGGTCATTGGTAGCTCGATGGGGATAGCACTCCATCTATAAAATACTTTGGGCAGTATGACCATTTTCACAATATTGATTCTTCCTACCATGAGCATGGAATGTTTCTCCATCTGTTTGTGTCCTCTCTTATTTCCTTGAGCAGTGGTTTGTAGTTCTCCTTGAAGAGGTCCTTTACATCCTTTGTTAGTTGTATTCCTAGGTATTTTATTCTCTTTGTAGCAATTGTGAATGACAGTTTGCTCAAGATTTGGCTCACTGTTAGTCTGTTATTGGTGTATAGAAATGTTTGTGATTTCTGCACATTGATTTTGTATCCTGAGACTTTGCTGAAGTTGCTTATCAGTTTAAAGAGATTTTCAGCTGAGATGACAGGGTCTTCTAAATATACAATCATGTCATCTGCAAATAGAAACAATTTGACTTCCTCCTTTCCTAATTGAATACACTTTATTTTTTTTTTTCCTTGCATAATTGCTTTGGCTAGAACTTCCAATACTATATTGAATAGCAGTGGTGAGAGAGGGCATCCTTGTCTAGTGCCGAATTTCAAAGGAAATGCTTCCAGTTTTTGCCCATTCAGTATGATATTGGCTGTAGGTTTGTCGTAAGTAGCTTTTATTATTTTGAGATATGTTCCTTTGATACCTGGTTTATTGAGAGTTTTTAGCATAAAGGGCTGTTGAATTTTGTCAAAGGCCTTCTCTGCATCTATTGAGATAATCTTGTGGTTTTTGTCTTTGGTTCTGTTTATGTGGTGGATTACGTTTAACAGACTTGCATATGTTCAACCAGCCTTGCATCCCTGGAATGAAGCCTACTTGACCGTGATGGATAAGCTTTTTGATGTGCTGTTGCAATTGATTTGCCATTTTTTTATTGAAGATTTTTGCATCTATGTCCATCATGGATATTGGCCTGAAGTTTTGTTTTCTTGTTGAGCCTCTGCCAGGTTTTGGTATCAGGATGACGTTGGTCTCATAAAATGATTTCAGAAGGATTCCCTCTTTCTATATTGTTTGGAATAGTTTCAGAAGGAATGGTAACAGCTCGTCTCTGTACGTCTGGCAGAATTCGGCTGTGAACCCATCTGGACCTGGGCTTTTTTTGGATGGTAGGCTATTAATTGCTGCCTCAACTTCAGCCTTTGTTATTGGCCTAGTCAGGGTTTTGATTGCTTCCTGGTTAAGGCTCGAGAGTGTGCAAGTGTCTAGAAATTTATCCATTTCTTCCTGGTTTACTGGTTTATGTGCATAGAGTTGTTTGTAGTAATCTCTGATGATAGTTTGTATTTCTGTGGAATTGATGGTGATGTCCCCTTTATTGTTTTTTATTGCATCTATTTGATTCTTCTCCCTTTTCTATTAATCTGGTTAGAGGTCTGTCTATTTTGTTGATCTTTTGATAAAACCAGCTCCTGGATTTATTGATTGTTTTGAAGGGTTTTTGTGTCTCTCTCTCCTTCAGTTCTGCTCTGATCTTAGTTATTTCTTGTCTTCTGCTAGCTTTTGAGATTTTTGATCTTGTTCCTCTAGCTCTTTCAATTTGATGATAGGGCATCAATTTTAGATATTTCCTCGCTTCTCTGGTGGGCATTTATTGCTGGAAATTTCCCTCTAGACACAGCTTTAAATGTGTTCCAGAGATTCTGGTACGTTGTGTCTTTGTTCTCGTTGGTTTCAAAGACCATCTTTATTTCTGTCTTCATTTCATTGTTTTTCCAGTCGACGTTCAGGAGCCAGTTGTTCAGTTTCCGTGAAGTTGTGCAGTTCTGAGTTAGTTTCTGAATTCTGAGTTCTAATTTGATTGACCTGTGGTCTGAAAGACTGTTACGATTTCCATTCTTTTGCATTTGCTGAGGAGTGATTTACTTCCAATCATGTGTTCAATTTTGGAGTAAGTGCAATGTGGTGCTGAGAAGAATGTATATTCTGTGGATTTGGGGTGGACAGTTCTGTAGATATCTATTAGGTCTGCTTGGTCCAGATTTGAGTTCAAGTCCTGAATATCCTTCTTAATTTTCTGTCTTGCTGATCTGTCTAATATTGACAGTAGAGTATTAAAGTCTCCCACTATTATTGTGTGGGAGTCTAAGTCTCTTAGTAGGTCATTAAGAACTTGCTTTATGTATCTGGGTGCTCCTGTATTGGGTGCCTAGATATTTAGGATCCTTAGTTCTTCTTGTTGCATTGATCCTTTTACATTATGTAATGTTCTTCTTTGTCTCTTTTGATCTTTGTTGGTTTAAAGTGTATTTTATCAGAGACAAGGATTGCAACGTCTGCTTTTTTTTAATCTCCATTTGCTTTGTAAATCTTCCTCCATCCCTTTATTATTAGTCTATATGTGTCCTTGCATGTGAGATGGGTTTCCTGAAGACAGCACACCAATGGTTCTTGACTTTTTATCCAATTTGCCAGTCTGTGTCTTTTGATTGGGGCATTTAGTCCATTTATATTTAAGGTTAATATTGTTATGTGTGAGCTTGATCCTGCCATTTTGATGCTAGCTTGTTGTTTTGCTCATTAGTTGACACAGTGTCTTCATTGTGTCGATGCTCTTTACCATTTGGCACGTTTTTGGAGTGGCTGGTACTGGTGGTTCCTTTCTATGTTTAGTGCTTTTTTCAGGAACTCTTCTAAGGCAGGCCTGGTGGTGACGAAATCTCTCAGCAATTGCTTGTCTGTAAAGGATTTTATTTCTCCTTCTCTTATGAAGCTTTGTTTGGTTGGATATAGTTCTTTTCTTTAAGGATGTTGAGTATTGGCCCCGAGTATTGGCCCCCACTGTCTTCTTGCTTGTAGGGTTTCTACCAGTAGATCTACTGTGAGTCTGATGGGCTTCCATTTGTGGGTAACCTGACCTTTCTCCCCTTAGCATTTTTTCCCTTCATTTCAACCCTGGTGAATCTGATGGTTATGTGCTTTGGGGTTGCTCTTCTTGAGGAATATCTTTGTGGTGTTCTCTGTGTTTCCTGTACTTGAATGCTAGCCTGCCTTGCTAGGCCAGGGAAGTTCTCCTGGATAATATCCCAAAAAGTGTTTTCCAGCTTGGATTCACTCTCCCTGTCACATTCAGGTACACCTATCAAACGTAGATTAGGTCTCTTCACATAATCCCATATTTCTTGGAGGCTTTGTTCATTTCTTTTCACTCTTTTTTCTTTAATCTTGCCTTCTCATTTTATTTCATTGAGTTGATTTTCAGTCTCTGATATCCTTTCTTCTGCTTGGTTGATTTGGTTACTGAAACTTGTGTATGTCTTGCGAAGTTCTCATACTGTGTGTTTTCAGCTCCAGCAAGTCATTTATATTCTTCTCTAAGCTGTTTAGTTAGCATTTTATCTAACCTTTTTTCAAGGTTCTTAGTTTCTTTGCATTGTGTTAGCATGTGTTCTTTTAGCTCTGAGAAGTTTGTTATTATTCACCTCTGAAGCCTGTTTCTGTCAATTCATCAGATTTATTCTCCATCCAGCTTTGTTACCTAGCTGGTGAGCAATTGTGATCCCTTGAAGGAGGAGAGGCGTTCTGGTTTTTGGTGTTTTCAACCTTTTTGCGCTAGTTTCTTCCCATCTTCATGGCTTTATCTGCCTGTGGTCTTTGTAGGTGGTGACTTTCGGATGAGGTCTCTGAGTGGATGTCCTTTCTGTTGATGTTGAAGCTATTTCTTTCTGTTTCTTAGTTTTCCTTCCAAAAGTCAGGCCCCTCTACTGCAGGATTGCTGGAGGTCCACTTCAGACCCTGCTTGCTTGGTGATCCTCTGCAGTGGCTGCAGAACAGTAAGGGTTGCTGCTGGTTTCTTCTTCTGTCATCTTCATCCCAGAAGGGTACCTGCCAGATATCGGCCTGAGGTCTCCTTTATGAGGTGTCTCTTTGGTATATGGGGATTGGGGAGCTGCTTGAGGAGAGAGTCTGTCCCTTATAGGAGCTCAAGTGCTGTGCTGGGAGCTCCATTGTTCCATGCAGAGCTGCTGGGCTGGTAACTTTAAGTCTGGTGCAGCGGAACTCATAACTGCCTCTTTTCCCAGGTGCTCTGTCCTAGGAAGGTTGGGCTGTATTTATAAGTTCCTGATGTGCTGCTGCCTTTTTTCATAGATCTCCTGCCTGGCATGGAGATAGTTTAGTCACAGTCTGCCAGCAGAGGCATTGCTGAGCTGCCGTGGGTTTGGCCCAGCTGCTGTGTGAACTTCCTTGAGGCAGTTAGAACTGGTATTGGCAGACTACCTCAGTAGTGGCAGATGCCCTTTCCCCCACTGAGCTGAACCATCCTGGGTCCAGCTGTGCTTGCTGCAAAACTGTCAATCCAGAGCGTTTCAGATTGCTTGTTTTGTGGGGGTAGTACCTGCCAAGCTAGATTGCCTGGCTCCCTGTCTCAGCCTTCTCCCTTTCAGTTGAAAGGGCGGCTCTGTCTCCCAGATGTTCCAGGCACCAGTTGAAACGGCTGCCCAGATTTGTGTGAATTTCTGTGCACCAACCCGTGGTGCTGGCTGAAGTAGCCATGCTGGAAACTCGTGATGCTTTTCAGCCTGGGAATCTCCTGGTCTGTGGGCAGTGAAAACTTGTTTGGAAATGCGGTGATCTCTCACCCTCTGCGTTGTTCTTTCTGGGAACTGCACTCCATAGCTGTTCCTATTTGGCCATCTTGGATCCTCCCCCACTTAATCTCTTTTTAATACAAAAGAAAACATCCTCACTATATCAACTTTACATAGTACTGGTGTCTATGAAAGTAAAAAGCAAAAGTTGTAACTCCAAAGGTAACTTATAATAATGTTTATTTGTTTTTGTGTTTTTAAAAAATCTCAGTGAAGAAGCAGTTGGGAAATACACTGTCTTGCACTACTGCTGGGTGTATATGTTTGTTAACATCTCTGGAGATGCAGATAGTCTCAGGATTAGTGATTCACTTTTAGAAATTTACTCTGAAGATATATGATTTATTCTCATATACACACATATACATTTACAAAATTTCACTAGAAGCGTTGTTTGCATTAGTAACTACCTAAACGCAATCCAAATGTCCCTGAAAAAGAGGTTGTATAATAATACTCTTATTCAGCAGAATACTATAAAGCTTTTGAGTTTTTTCTTGAGACAGGGTCTTGCCTAAGCCAGATTAGAACTCCTGGGCTCAGGGGATTTCTTCTTGTCTCTCAGCCTCCCAAATAGCTGGGACTACAGGTGTGCACCACTACACCCAGCTATCAATTTTTTTTTTTAACTGAGGTGTAGATATTTACTAATATGTAAAGATGCTCAAAATACAGTAAAGGGAAAAATCAAGTCACAGAGCTTGTAAGGGAAGAAAGCATATTGATATTTGTGACATCTCTGTAATTATAAATAGAATTCTTCTAGAAAGATGCACAACAAATGAGTGTTTCTCTTGGCAGTGGGATTCAGGAGTTGGAGTAGTAGGTTGGAGGGCAGACTTTTACTTCTTATTTTGTATTCTTCTTTAGTTTGAGTTTCTTTTTCTTTTTTCAACCATGTGAATGTATTTTTTTCAAAATTGGAAAAAAAATATTTTTAAGGAGCAATTTCCATGGTCTGGACTTGCCCTCTGTTTACAGTCCCTTGTTAAGCAGATCATGATGCATTTGTTTCCCACCGTTTCCTGAAAAAAACTTTTCTACATCCTTTCTTTATAATAAACACTGTAAGTAATGAAAAAAAGAATGGTTGAGTTTTGTCTAAGTTATAGTACAACTGGTAGGGAAAAGAAAATGAGTTGGGCTTTATATTACATAATTCTTCATTCTGTTGTAGTAACACACATAAACTCCCAGGCAACGAACATATCAAGATACGCTTAAGCGACAAGGAAAAGAGCAAGAAATCTCAAGTGGAGAGCTTAGGCTGGAGACCTGTAGAACATCTGACTACCCGAAACCACATTCCTAATTCTTTGTTACATGTTTACTTTCTAAATCCTGGAGACCAGGACAGTTTTCTCATGCCAAAACCACATTACAGTTATAAAATGTGGATGCTTAGTTACTTAGTTATTGGGAAGATTTGGCCAATATCTATTTGAGAAAGATCAAGAATTATTAGAATTTACTAGCTTGAAGTTTTATGAAAGAATATATTACCATCTGGAGAGGATGTGGAGAAATAGGAACACTTTTACACTGTTGGTGGGAGTGTAAATTAGTTTAACCATTGTGGAAGACAGTGTGGTGATTCCTCAAGGACCTAGAAATAGAAATTCCATTTGACCCAGCAATCCCATTACCGGGTATATATTCAAAGGACTATAAATCATTCTGTTATAAGAACACATGCACACGAATGTTCCTTGTAGCACTGTTTACAATAGCAAAGACTTGAAACCAAACCAAATGCCCATCGATGATAGACTGGACAGAGAAAATGTGGCACATATACACGATGGAATACTATGCAGCCATAAAAAACGATGAGTTTGTGTCCTTTGTAGGGACATGGATGAACCTGGAAACCATCATTCTCAGCAAACTGATACAAGAACAGAAAATCAAACACTGCATGTTCTCTCACTCATAGGGGGGTGTTGAACAATGAGAACACATGGACACAGGGAGGGGAGCATCAGACACTGGGATCTGTTGGGGGGAACTACGGGAGGGACAGCGGGAAGTGGGGAGTTGGGGAGGGATAACATGGGGAGAAATGTCAGATATAGGTGATGAGGAGGAAGGCAGCAAACCACATTGTCATGTATGTACCTATGCAACAATCCTGCATGGTCTGCACATGTACCCCAAAACCTAAAATGCAATAAAATATATATTGAAAAAGAAGAATATATTACCATCTTAGACTTACAAAATGTTTTACAGCTACACAGACAGGTAAGTATAGGCTAAGTGTTGCACAGCTGGCCACAGTGAAAATCACAGCACTGGACTGCAGGACCATCAGCACCTTATTCTGAGAATGTATAGCTACATCTCAGAGTTGAAACATCTTATTGCTGGTCATGTCATTCCACAGTACTGACATCTTCTAAAAGTATTAGATGGTGTATGTAAATTAAGATAAAAATGAATATTTAATTTCATTTTTAGAATTTTTAGCAGTATTTTGCAATTCCCTTGGAGAGATGGTGGCTCCATGGGCTGCTGCAATGTCAGGGCTAGCAATCCCTGCCAGAGAAGACCACTAGCATCAACTGCTTCTAAGAAGTCAGGAATGACATAAAATGGCAGCAGAATATGTCACTGTCACTGTTCTGATTTGATTTTTTCAAACTTTGTAATGTCGATTAAGGGAAAGCAAAGCCTGGACACTTCCCCTACCCTCCCTGACCAATTCCAGCAATGGGAAACCATCCGTGTCCCGGTGAAGCCCAGAACAACTGAATGCTCTGTGCAACAAGTAACAGTTCCTCCCACCATCCATCTGCCTCATCCAAATACAGATGTTTGCGTCAGTCTGCAAGTGACAATGCATGGGTGGCTTCTGTGTCCGTCGTGTGAAAACAAATAACATTGTGACCCACTTTAGAGTTTTCAGAGCATTTTTCCCCTTTCTGTATCCTGTGCTCCTTCTTCACACACAACCACAAGTTAGAGGTAAATTGAAGTTTTGATGATGCACTCAACTTCCCCGCCTCCTCAGAGTGTCAAACCAGGTTGAAAATGTCATTGGTAAATATTTATTTGAGAATTGTAGGAACATTTTTATGTTTTCTGAGAAATAATTGATTTAAATGGAATTTTAATCACATCCCAGCCTTCCAAAATGAGAGTTGAACTTCTGATGTTTTAAAATTTGACCAAACTAGTATCTATGCTGTTTTATTCTATTCAGTTCAATGGAGCAATTATTTATTGAGCATTCACTGTGCACAGGGTATGTGCCATACAACCTCAAGCAAGGCTGGTCATGGCTCTAGAAGGATCTTAGGAGTGTGCGGAGAACACAGACAGTGAGGAGATGGGCTAGGGTGTGAGTGATCCTTTGAAATATGGGAGCACAGGGTGCTGAGGGAGCTCCAGAGGGACACGAACTTCATATCTTGGGAGAAAAACATTTCTCATGTGGCTTCACATCTTCAGAGTATGTTAAGGAGAAACATACTGTTTGGATTATAGACAGTGGTGTGAAAGCATCCTGTTTGGGAAAAGCAAATGAAAACATGCATATTTTCCCCCTTGGCTTTGTCCATGTTCATCATGTTTTCTTCCAAGTTCCTCCTCTTATCTCATCATGGGCTTATGACTCCTCATGAGCTGCACGGGATGCTGGCTGTAAACAGAATCCTGGGAAAGGGTCTGAAAACGCCTGTGTCATGCCAGGGCGTGGGAGGCAAAGCGTGAAGGGTCCAGGCGGGGACACTCGGACAGAGGAAGAGACGCCCACAACACAGCTGGCTCTGGTTAGCAAAACAATAGAGGCCAGAGTAGGCAAGGCCAAAGGGCCCAAGCCTTCCTAAGAATCAGACTGCTCAATTGAGATTTTACATTTGGGAATCTCTACTTGACCCTCTCTACTCCAGTGCTGTCCTCCAAGCAGGGTTAGAGGACCCCTCTGGGTCTCCACAGAAACCACGTTTCTCTCTCTTGTCACAAGAGCTTCGGGTGGGGAAATCCCCCGTTCACTTGTTACTCCTATTAAGCTGTAAGTGTGTCTAGTTCAAGGCTGCTCTTTTATCTCCAGTGTCTTTCATACTGACTGGCTCAGAATAGCTTTGGGAAAATGTTTCCATTCTTTGTTTCTCCGAGACAGAGTCTTGCTCTGTCGCCAAGGCTGGAGTGCAGTGGTGTGATCTCAGCTCACTGCAACCTCCACCCCTAGGGATTTAAGCAATTCTCCTGCCTCAGCCTCCAGAGTAGCTGGAATTACAGGTGTGCGCCCCCACGCCCAGCTAATTTTTTTTTGTATTTTGGTAGAGATGGGGTTTCACCATGTTGGCCAGGCTGGTCTTGAACTCCTGACCTCGTGCCATGCCCCCCTCGGTCTCCCAAAGTGCTGGGATTACAGGCATAAGCCACCATTTTTAAAATAAAAAAAAAAAAAATGCTGGGCTGGGTGCCAAGGCACGCACCTATAACCCCAGCACTTTGGAGGCTGAGGTGGGAGGATTGCTTGATGCCAAGAGATCACGATCAGCCTGGGCAACACAAGACCCCTTTCCTAAAAAATAAAAACAAAAACTTGCCTGGGTGTGGTGGCAGATGCCGGTAGCTACAGCTATTTTGGAGGCTAAGGTGAGAGAAGAGGATGACTTGAGGCCAGGAGTTCGAGGTTACAGTGAGCTATGATTTTACCTTCCTACTCTAGCTTGGGTGAGACAGTGAGACCCTGTTCTCAAAAATGATTAATTAAAACATTAAAAAATACTGGAAATCTTAAAGCACACACACTTAATCCTACTGCATTAAAAAATTACATTAATATATGAAAGTTCCCCTTTCATATCCTCCCTGAATTTTTTCTTTGCTAAAACAGATATATCAATGTATGCAGTAAATGTTGGTTGTGTCAATTAATAAATGAGTAAATAAACAGTCTTGTCTGTCTTGAGATCAAATCCTGGAAGGAGGCTCCCAGCTTTTGCATCTGGAAGTCTAAGTATTAGTCTCGAGTCCGGTGCAAATCCTATCCTCTTGAATTCAAGGCTTGCCATTCCCCAGCCACAGCTGTAGCTGCTAGCTAGGAAGCTTCTTGAGAGCACCAATTATGTTCTTTACCTCATATTATTACAAACAGTATTTGGAGCCTGTCCAAGCTTATATGAACAGCGAGCAGTGAGGCTAGGGTTGCTCAAAAAGTGTGATTCTAAGGAAATCAAAAGGGCTTCCTGACACAAAGATGTTTCTCTTGTATTTTTTTTCTCTTTTTTTTTTGACAAACTCATAGCCAACATCCTATCTCATGAAATTCTTTTTGCTGTTTGCTTCTCCCTCATTAAACTGAGACCCTGAAGAGGATGGATAGTACCCCATTCAGCTCTGTATATTTAGGACAGTGCCTGGTGCAACAGGAACCCAAAAAGTATTTGCTAGGTGAGCAAATAGCAGAATGTCAAGCTCTTGAAAATCTGTTTGTGTGTGACTAGTATCACGTCCCCCCAACTCCACCAGCTCATGGTGTTAAACGCCAATTGGACAGGTGTAAAAACCTATGAGCTGAGTATTCTAAAAAAGGAGTCCTTGTTGCCTTAAAAAAAGGTGTGGCAACAGGATTAGAGTGGGGACTTCCCGACACAGTAAAGGTCAGAGCTAGAGACCCTCTTCTTTACATTCCCTCCTTAATTCTCAAGCAGTTCTAGGATAAGAAGGATAACTAAGTTCTAACCGAATGTCTCTTTGAAGAGAAACTACAGTCCTATGTCCTGTGATCTTCTGTGCCCTAGGCATGGTAGTCTTGTTTTTACTGAGGTGATAACTAGCAGTGACAACGTAAGTGATAAGTGTACCCCTGCCTCTTACTTCCGTGTATGCAGACCGGGAGAGAGGCCCCAAGAAGTACGTCCCCGCTTTCACTGTCAGTGGTTGTGTGGACTCATACTGAATTATCCAGTGGCTAACATTTTTAAAAATAGGGGATTTGAGTTCATGCTATCATGCTCATGCTCTGGAATGGCACCTATTTTTCTATTGCATTTATAAGAAATCCTCCTTGCGAACTCATCGTTTTGGATGAACCTGGAAACCATCATTCTCAGCAAACTGACACAAGAGCAGAAAATCAAACACCGCATGTTCTCACTCACAGGCGGGTGTTGAACAATGAGAACACATGGACACAGGGAGGGGAGCACTACACACTGGGGTCCGTTGGGGGAAATGGGGCAGGGACGGGGGGGTGGGGAGGTGGGAAGAGATAGCATGGGGAGAAATGACAGATACAGGTGAGGGGAAGGAAGGCAGCAAACCACACTGCCACGTGTGTACCTATGCAACAATCTTACATGTTCTTCACATGTACCCCAAAACCTAAAATGCAATAAAAAAAAAGAAAAAAAAAAAAAAGAAATCCTCCTTGCAATACTCAGCTTTTCTATCCTGGGATCCACCAGCATCGGTTTCAACCCTCCAGGGCCAGCATCTTAGACAAGACCATGTTAACTGGAGCTGGTCAACACATGTGGGCAGGATGGCAGTGAGGGAGGTGGGGAGGGAGGAAAGAATGGTGGCTTTCCATTTGCATGTCTCTGAGGTTTTGGAGTGGGACATAGGAAACTAGAGTCAAGAAAAGGTGATACATTTGATAATATGTAAGAAGTATCATAGGTGGTACTTGGATGAGATAAAAATTATTTTTTCAGTGCTTTAGTTTCATGGACAAGCAGTAAGAAGGCATTAAATGAATGAATACAAGTGTCGGCACCTTTGCCTGACAAGCTTTAGTGATCAATGGTTTTCCCATCTCTTCCAGCTCTTTCTCTTCCTCCAGGCTCTCTCCCACAATACTAGCTCCCAAACTGTGCCCCCTGCTCCCACCAAGAGATGCATGTGATAATATTAGAAGACTTTATTTCACCTTTGTTTTGAATTTATCTAATGTTTTCTCATTAACAAATTTTTTTTTTCAAATTAGTCACAATTTGATTCAATTCCTCCAAAGCCAGACTACCCAAGACACAGCTTCATGATGTAACAATCAAAGAATCATTAAGGTGCCAGTGGGATCCTCTGTCAAAATAGGAGGATAGTTCCACATGTCAACCCGTATTTCCAAAATATTGGGCACTCCTTGGGTTAAAAATGCAACAACATCTACATGAACTTATGCTTATATGTTAATGGCTAGAAGGAACCTTGAGAGGTATCTGGTTCAAACACTCTCATTTCTTTTCACACACACACACATTCAAAAGTTGGCTGGGTCCTGCGGCTCACACCTGTAATCCCAGCACTTTGGGAGGCCAAGGCAGGACGATCACTTGGGGTCAGGAGTTTGAGACCAGGCTGGCCAACACGGTGAAACCCCATCTCTACAAAAAATACAAAAATTAGCTGAGCATGGTGGTGGGTGCCTGTAATCCCAGCTCCTCGGGAGGCTGAGGCAGAATTTCTTGAACACTTGGAGGCAAAGGTGAGCCCAGATCACGCCACTGCACTCCAGCCTGGGAGACAGAGCAAGACTCCATCTATTAAAAAAAAAAAAAAAAAAAAAGGTTCAAAAGTTAAGGACTTTCCAATGTCCCTTTACTTGCTGCTATAGCAGAGTTAGGACTGGGAATAAAGTCCCATCTTCTTTTCAGTGTACATACCTTTTCTTCTTTTTTGCTTCAATCCTCCTAATGGAAGTTTACCCTCTTAGGTTACAACTGATATGAACAGAGCCTTAAAAAGAGAACAGGCACACAGATAACTTGATGATAAATTGGAAGATGATGCAAGTACAAGGACTGAATCCAGAAATAAATCATGTCTTCACATAATGTTTATGGAAATTGCACTTTGCAAAAATTTCCGTAGAAATTATTTTACCCACCACAGGAATGCTACTGTCTCCCACAGGGATCTGGCTGGACAGAAAGGGAAGCATAATACGGGAAGAGTATTCATTCAGATTTATACATGAAACATTATTTGGAACCTAAGTAATAACCCTTAGCTAATCAGAATATTTTATGCATTCTGCTTTTTAGCGGAAACAGCAAACCACAAGAAAGCAAGTATGTATCGGAGAATTAAAAAATGCTTCCAGGGTTTCTTAGGCTCAAAATTTTTTTTTCCTAATTCTCTGCACTATCTTTAAAATATCCCATTGGGCATTTCCTTCCTCCCCTTCACATGTTTTTTTTTCGTTTAACCAATTTGCCAATATTTACTCAGCCTCTCTCTCTCTCTCTCTTTTTTTTCTTTTTCTTGGTTTCCACATACAGCACTGATAAGACCCTCTTGGATACGCCTCATACTCTAAATCAGAGATGAAGACAAAGGTCTTACCTTCAAGAAGTTTAATGGCTGGCTGAAAAGTTATCCTAAGTCAATTTTGGTTTTTATGCCATTTTCAGTTACATTTCTAGTTCTGTAAATAGACAGTTCTACAGTGAATATTTTCATTTAGATCCATTGACTATCATTTTCCATTTTGTTCTGTGCATCTGGGGAAGGGGTTGAGGGAGGAACTGACCTTTACAGATTGGATAAATCATATTCCTTTGCCCTGAGGTTCATCAAATGGGAGTAACCAAAAGATTAGAAGATCAAAGGGTAAGAGGAGAGAGAGGCAGGGGTATGTCTTTCCCACCCACCACCTCTCCAACACACATAGACCTTGTTCTCCACACCTGCAACCTGTGGGTAAACAGTGGCTACATACCTCTGCTACCTGCCACAGCATCTGTAAGGTAGCCCTCTTCTGGAACTAGCTCTTGGGCTAGCAGCTGTCATATAAATCACTGTGACTGTCGATTACAAAATAAGAAGCATATTTCTGAGAACAGGCAAAAAGAAATACAGGTGGGAGCTAGAGGAACTGCTACAGAGAACGAGAACAGGTCAAGATGTTCTTCCTACTTAACCTTTGAAAAGAGATCTCTGAAACGCCACTTCACATTCAGGTGGCCAGGAGAGTTGCATATTCCCTGTCTTTCATAACCCCAAACGTGCCATGCTGGGGTGACAAAGTAGGGCCTGTTTCATTTGGTTGAGTAGCGCTTCCTGGAGCACAGTCTTGAGAAAAATTTTGGGGTCCACTCTCAGTACCTGCATCTCAGTATCTTCCAAAGACATGGGGTCAGCAGATACACTCTGAAATGTGGGTCCTGACTGTAATGCCTATTTCTGTAGCTCTAAATGACTCTAATTTGACACAGTAGAAACGAGTGTCTTGAAAGACAAGTTACAATGGTGTCACCTAGCCCTCCTCTTTCTTTCACTCATTTTACATAAAAGGAAAAAGAGGCATGTGAACGATAGATGGTTCAGAGATCAGTAATGTATCAGCATGCAGATTTTCTCCAAGATCATGCTCAGTTCTACTTATTAAGGAGAAAAAGTAAAAAACAAAAAACAAAAACAAAAAACAAAAAACAAACCATAGTGGACTGCAGTTTTCAGCGGATCTGAGGAAGGCCAGTGAAATCTGACTGGCTGAAATGGAATTTGACTGAGACAGTGAGGTTAAGACCCCATTTTTAGACAGACAAAGATATCTTTGAATCTTGTTTTTATAACCATCAAGATCTAAGCATTATGTTTTACTTTCAGCAGTTGCAACTAGGATCATAGCATCATACTAGACAGACAGGGTGTTGGATGGGATCTAATGTAGTTTGATCACAAAGACAAACAGAAAAAAGCTTATCTAAAAGCCACTTGAGGGAGCTTTTTGGAGATCTTGTTAAAGTTTTCTTTTCGTAAAAGATAAGCTTTGAACTGAGAAGCCTGTTACCCCCAGTTATAAAGTAGCTGGGAGCAAAGGATGGTGATTTTAAAACAGAGTAAGTGAGCAGATAGTATCCAGATCTTGTCTTTAGGGTCGTACCAGTGGAAAAGATACACCACGGAAAGTCAGAATAACAAAACAAAATACACTTTCAAAAGTTTAATTCTGCTAAGTTTGAAGTTGTATTTCTTCTTCGGGATACAGGTCCTAAGACTGAGGATGAAAAATGGGGATAAGAACATTGAAACACTTTTTTTTTTTTTTTTTAAGCTTTAAGTTCTGGGGTACATGTGCAGATCTTGCAAGATTGTTACATAAGTATACACAAGCCATGGGGGTTTGCTGCCTCCATGCCCCTGTCACCTACATTAGATATTTCTCCTAATGCTATCCCTCCCCAGTCTCCCCACCCCCTGCTATCCCTCCTCTAGTCCCCACCCCGCAATTCTCCCAAATTATTCCCTATTCTAGATCCATACACAAGGGAGCAATTCTCTGCCTTCTTTAAAGACCTGTTCTCGAATGTTGAAATGGCCATTTGTAAGAGCGTGGAAAGAAAACATTAAATATGAACAGGAATCCCGGAGCCTGTAACATTCCTATGCAATCAGGATTCCTCCTGGTTCTGCACACTAAGGATTCTACACGTAACGGAGTCAGTTTTCATGCACATTACTCACTTGTGTCTGCTCTGACTCTACCCGCCTGCCCCACCTTCTCTGAATGCTCATCAAAATATCTTCACTGTTATGGGTTAGGAAATTGTCCTGAAGGCAAGAAGTTGAACGTGGCAAAACAAAAAGTGTGACCTTGCCCTTTAATTTTAAGAAAAAAGTATTCTGAGAAAAATCCCATTTTGCTATTCACATCACTTATTCTCTGCTTGGACTTTGCTTTCTTCCAGAAAAAAAGTGATAGTGATGGCTCCTTAAGAAACCCTTTAAGCCTTCCCAAAGATAAGCTTCTGATTATTGTCCTTACACTAAGATGCTATAATTCACTCTCGCCCTCGAAAACTATTAGGGAATAACAACATCTTTTTACATTAAGGGTAGAGAAGAGAGCATCAGCCTTTAAAAAGAGAACCATTTGCTTGCTCTGACTTTGAAGCCTGACACAAGGATGCGGCTTTATGTTGAACCCTTCCCCATTTGGACTAGCCCTAGCTCTAGACTCTTGAGCTTTTCTGTGGTGTCAAAGTAGAACACTCATCTGGAGATGAAGGTTCTTCTTTTTTTTTTTTTTTTTTTTTTTGAGATGGAGTTTTGCCCTGTGGCCCAGGCTGGAGTGTGCAGTGGCATGATCTCGCACTCAATGGAATGTCCACCTTCGGTTTCAAGTGATTCTCCTGCCTCAGCCTCCCCAGTAGCTGAGATTATAGGCACCTGCCAAGACACCCAGCTCAGTTTTGTATTTTCAGTAGATGGGGTATCACCATGTTGGCCAGGCTGTTCTCACACTCCTGACCTCGTGATCTGCCCACCTCAGTCTCCCAAAGTGTTGGGAGTACAGGCATGAGCCACTGTGCCCAGCTGAAGGTTATTCTTATTCCTGCTTTTTACTTGTGTGATTTTGGTCAAGGTACTTAATATCTGTGGAAGGAACAGTTGCGTCAGTTATAAAATAAAAGAACTAAAGTTAAGCCAAAGGTTAAAAAAAAAGAACAATAATTATTACAGTTTCTCTTATATTTTAATGGCTCTGGGAGGTTATCTCACTCAAGAGTAGGATCTGCGTCACTTTAATATGGATCCTTATAATAGGGCCAGCATAAGATGGTACGGCCAGAGAACTGTAGCTTTACCCCCATAATTATAAAGAGAGGGGTTTGCTTTTATTATGAAATCTCTTCTGTATTTCAAAAATCATATTCAATATTCAATATCAATGAAAGGTAGGGGTGAATGAATTGTGCTTTGAGTGAGTTTTGAATACAACTGCCATCTAGTCTTTGCTGTCTGCAAAATTCTTCTTTAAGTGAATAAATGTGTAGGGCAACTCTCCATTACCTTGATCAGCATCTAATACCAACCTGACACTTAGAATTAAATTAGAGAAACAAAATTGGATACTTTGAGACTTGAGGGCTGATTATACTGCTTGAGCTAAAAATGGATTTAAACTCTTCCCTTATCCCATCTAAATCTAACTAGGTATAAACTCTCCATTACTAAGGAACAGAGGTGTGTCTGCAGAGGTGAGGTTCCCCTTGATGTTCTTGGACAAGGAAACCTAATCCTTTCTTCTGACACACATGGTTGCAATAGAAACCATTTCCCCACTGCCAGTCTGGTTTTAATCTGTTGTTTCTAGCAAGAAAGGATTTGCAGGGAATGTTAAGAAGGGAACAAAATCACCAGAACTTACTATAAAATAGAAGTGTTGATGAGAAATCAAAATTTAAACAAGTGTTGAAAATTGTAAGCATGTACATACATAGACATATAGTTCATGCTCTAAGGACAGAACTACAAAATTTTTAATCTTAGGTATGTTTAAAGTCTGCTTTCAATACATTTATATTCTCTTTACTAAAGTTCTTTCAATACAGTATTTATATCTCACTTTTCTGAAGTAATTTTGCTTACTCAAATGATAGCAACGGTAAAATACTGTCATTAAATACAATGGTGTTTCATGTAAATACAACTGTTGGAAAATGAAGTATGCCACAGGTGAATTTTCCATATAACCAACTGCATAATACACACTTTTGTTGTTGTTGTTGTTTTTTGAGACAGTCAGTCTCACTCTGTCACCCAAGGCGGAATGCAGTGGCTCAAACTTGGCTCCCTGCAACCTCTGCCTCCCGGGTTCAAGCAACTCTCATGTCTCAGCCTCCCAAGTAGCTGGGACTATAGGCACACACCACCATGCCCGATTAATTTTTGTATTTTTCATACAGATTGGGTTTTACCATGTTGGCTAGGCTGGTCTTGAACTCCTGACCCCAAGAGATTTACACAGCCTGGCCTCCCAAAGTGCTGGGATGACAGGTATGAGACAGCATGCCCGGCCCATGATATATATACACTTTTAAATGTTAACCATTTTGTATGAAAGTATTTCAAAAGCATATTATAGGTTTTTTCTTTAAAGATACATTGAATAAAATATCTTTCCCTGTGGAGTCACAGTTACCATTATTAAAAACTTATTAAAATAAGTTAAATATACTGAGCTGAATATACTCCTCCTCTTAGAAGATGGTGAGCTTTTTAGTCATACTTTCCCCAAAACCAAAATGCTTACTGTGAAAAAGCACAAAAGTAGATAGAACTGGTTCATTTTTAATACATCCTGTGTCTTTTCTGTTAACTGTTCCTTCCAGTTGTTAAAAGCTTATCAATCTCTGATGATAAGCTCTGTAATTTGTTAAAATCTAATTTACTTTTAAAAGAGGTACCTATTTTGCACAAAAGACTCTTCTAGGTGCTGGAGGAGACATTAGAAATATAAACTATAGTCCTTGTCCAAGAAGCAAGGCTGAGTGACACTTGAGAGTTTCCAAGTCACCACCATGCTGCAAAACACAATTTATTATTTCTAACAAAGTCTAAAAACTAGCAAATATTTTTATTTTAAAAATCAGGATAGTAACATTATCAAACTTGTGGTCTAAAATCCCCACCTTTTCCAGTGGGACTGTGTCTTGGAAATATCTCCCATGAAAATATTGGTTGCAGGAGTCTGCAGATAAGATTAAGAACTACTTCTTGAAAAAATAAAGTACGTATGCACTATGACAGCTTTTGGTACAAAAGTCTTATTGCTAGGTTTTATCTTGCTATCTAGATGGCTAAGGAAGTCAGAAATCTAATCTTGCTAATTCCTAAGGTCATATAATCTAATTAATAAAATATGTATAAAAAGCTGTACTACAATGCTTTGCTCTATGTATGAGTAATAAACATGTAAGGCATTTATTAAACTGCATTTTACAAGGGATAACATATATCCCCCTTCCCCTGGCAAGGTCTGTTTCCAGGGTCTCAGTAATAACACATTCTTTGGGTTCTACAACATCTCTTGGCTCCTTTATTTCCATCATGTGACTACTTTTATTCCACAAACTGTATCTGGTGGTCTCAAGGTTTTCCTTGGTTTCAATTATCATCTGTTTTGTAGTTCAAACCTTTTCTGAGCTCCAGACCCATGTATCAATTTAATGGGCATCACACTGGAAGTACTACAAGCACCTCAAATTTAACAGCCAAAACTGAACTTATCAGTTTTGTTGAAGACTGTAACTTGACTTCCTAGGTTTTTTTTCCATCATCCTTTTCCCACTTACTTCTAAATTACACCAGTTATACTTGAACTTCACCAGTACTTTGTATACTTACAAGGTTTTACTATATGGATTAGCTATTGGAGGACGAGCCAAGATGGCTGAATAGGAACAGCTCTGGAGTGCAGTTACCAGCGAGAATGCAGAGGGTAGGTGATCACCACATTTCCAAATGAATTTTTACTGCCCACAGATCAGGAGATTCCTGGCGGAAAAATGCCACAAGTCTCCAGCACAGCTGTTTCAGCCAGTGCAGTGGGCCTCCCCACAAAAACTCACACAAATCTGGGAGCAGTTTCAACTGGCACCTGGAACACCTGAGAGACAGAGTCACCCATTCAACCGAAAAAGAGGGGGCTGAAACAGGGAGCCAGGTGATCTGGCTCAGCAGGTCCTACACCCACAAAAACCAGCAATCTAAAATGATCTGGACTGAGAGTTTCACAGCAAGCACAGCTGGACCTGGGACAGTCCAGCTCTGTGGGGGGAAGGGCATCTGCCATTACTGGGGCAGTCCACTACCAAGGCAGTCTGCCATTACTGAAGCAGTCTATCATTACTGAGGCAGTCCACCATTACCGAGGCAGTCCACCATTACCGAGGCAGTCCAGCATTACAGAGACAGTCAGTCATTACTGAGGTAGTCCGCCATTACCGAGGCAGTCCACCATTACTGAGGCAGTCTGCCATTACTGAGGCAGTCCACCATTACAGAGACAGTCTGCCATTATTGAGACAGACTGCCATTATCCAGGTAGTTCTAACTACACCTCTGTAAACAAAACCAAATGGAAGTTCACACAGCAGCTGGGCAGAGCCCACAGCAGCTCAGCAATGCCTCTACTGGCAGACTGTGACCAGGCTACCTCCTTGCTGGGCAGGGCATCTCTGAAAAAAAGGCAGCAGCATGTCAGGAACTCATAAAGCCCCACCTTCCAAGGACAGAACAGCTGAGAAAAAGGGGCATTTATGTGCTCTGCTGCAGCAGACTTAAATGTACCTGCCCAGCACTCAGAACAAAACAACACAGCTCACAGCTCAGCACTTGAGCTACTATAAGGGACAGAATATCTATTCAAGCAGCTCCCTGATCCCATATATCCAAAGAGACACCTCAGAAAGGAGAGCTCAGGCTGACATATGGTGGGTATCCTTCTAGGATAAAGATAACAGAAGAAGAAACTGACACCAACCCTTACTGTTCTGCAGCTGCTGCAGGTGATCCCCAGGCAAGGAGGGTCTGGAGTGGACCTCCAGCAGTCCTAAAGCAGAGGAGCCTGACTGTTAGAAGAAAAACTAAAAAAAATAAATAACTTCATCATCAACAAAAAGGACATCCACTTAGAGACTCCATCTTAAAGTTACCAGCTACAGAGACCACAGGTAGATAAATCCACAGAGATGGGAAGAAACCAGCGCAAAAAGTATGAAAACACCCCAAACCAGAGGGCCTCTCCTCCTCCAAAGGATCACAATTCGTCACCAGCAAGGGAACAAAGCTCGATGGAGAATGAGTCTGATGAACTGACAGAAACAGGCTTCAGAAAGTGGGTAATAACAAACTTCTCTGAGCCAAAAGAACATGTTCTAACCCAATGCAAAGAAACTAAGAACCTTGAAAAAAGGTTTGATGAAATGCTAACGAGAATAACCAGCTTAGAGAAGAATATAATTGACCTGATGGAGCCAAAAAACACAACACGAGAACTTCACAAAGCATACACAAGTTTCAATAGCCGAAGTGACCAAGCAGAAGAAAGGAAAACAGAGATTGGAGATCAGCTCAATCAAATAAAATGAGAAGGCAAGATTAGAGAAAAAAGAGTGAAAAGAAATGAACAAAGCCTCCAAGAAATATGGGATATGTGAAAAGACCTAATCTATGTTTGATAGGTGTACCTGAATGTGATGGAGAGAATGAATTCAAGCTGGAAAACAGTCTTCAGGATATTTTTCAGTAGAACTTACCCAACATAGGAATGCAGGCCAATATTTAACTCCAGGAAATACAGAGAACACCACAAAGATATTCCTCAAGAAGAGCAACCCCAAGGCACATAGTTGTCAGATTCACCAGGTGAATCCTGGTGAATGAACAAAAAAATGCTAAGGGCAGCCAGAGAGAAAGGTCACATGGAAGCCCATCAGATTCACAGTAGATCTCTTGGTAGAAACTCTATAAACCAGAAGAGAGTGGGGGCCAATATTCAACATAATTAATGAAAAGAACTATATCCAGCCAAACTAAGCTTCATAAGAGAAGGAGAAATAAAATCCTTTATGAACAAGCAATTGCTGAGAGATTTTGTCACCACCAGGACTGCCTTACAAGAGCTCCTGAAGGAAGCACTAAACACAGAAAGAAACAACCAGTATCAGCCACTCCAAAAACGTGCCAAATGGTAAAGATCATTGACACAATGAAGAAACTGTGTCAACTGATGAGCAAAACAAGCTAGCATCAAAATGGCAGGATCAAATGCACACATAACAATATTAACCTTAAATGTAAATGGGCTAAATGCCCCAATCGAAAGACACAGACTGGCAAACTGTACAAAAAGTCAAAACTCATTGATGTGCTGTATCCAGGAAACGCATCTCACATGCAAGGACACACATAGGCTCCAAATAAAGGGATGGAGGAAGATTTACCAAGCAAATGGTAAGCAAAAAAATGCAGGAGTTGAAATCCTAGTTTCTGATAAAATAGACTTTAAACCAACAAAGATCCAAAGCCAAAGAAGGGCATTCCATAATGGTAAAAAGATCAATGCAACAAGAAGAGCTAAGGATCCTAAATATATATGCACCCAATACAGGCGCACCCAGATACATAAAGCAAGTTCTTAAGAACCTACAAAAAGACTTAGACTCCCACACAATAATAGTGGGAGACTTTAACACTCCACTGTCAATATTAGACAGATTAGCAAGACAGAAAATTAAGAAGTATATTCAGGACTTGAACTCAGATCTGGAACAAGCAAACCTAATAGACATTTACATAAATCTCCACCCCAAATCCACAAAATATACATTTTTGTCAGCACCACATCACACCTACTCTAAAATTGACCACACATTGGCAGTAAACCACTACTCAGCAAATGCAAAAGAATGGAAATCATAACAAACAGTCTTTCAGACCACAGGGCAATCAAATTAGAACTCAGGATTAAGAAACTAACTCAGAAAAAAAAAAAGAAAGAAACTAACTCAGAACTGCACAACTTCATGGAAAATGAACAACTGGCTCTTTAATGTTGACTAGATAAACAATGAAATGACGGCAGAAATAAAAATGTTCTTTGAAACCAATGAGAATGAAGACACAACGTACCAGAATCTCTGGGACACATTTAAAGCAGTGTCTAGAGGGAAATTTATAACAATAAATGCCCACATGAGATGCTAGGAAAGATCTAAAATCGACATCCTATAGTCAAAATTGAAGCAGCCAGAGGAACGAGATAAAAAAAACTCAAAAGTAGCAGAAGATAAGAAATAAGTAAGATCAGGGCAGAACTGAAGGAGATAGAGACACAAAAAACTTGTCAAAAATTAACAAATCCAGGAGTTGGTGTTTTTTAATTTTTCTTTTTTTAAAATTAATTTTTTTTATTGCATTTTAGGTTTTGGGGTACATGTGAGGAACATGCAAGATTGTTGCACAGATACACTCGTGGAAGTGTGATGGTGTTCTGAAAAGATCAACAAAATAGACAGACCACTACCCAGAATAATAAAAAAGAAAAGGGAGAAGAATCAAATAGATGCAATAAAAAATAATAAAGGGGATATCACCACCAATTCCACAGAAATACTAACTACCATCAGAGATTACTACAAGCAACTCTACACATATAAACCAGTAAACCTGGAAGAAATGGATAAATTCCTGGACACTTGCATCCTCCCAAGTCTAAACCAGGAAGAAGTCGAAACCCTGAATAGACCAATAAGAAGGGCTGAAGTTGAGGCAACAATTAATAGCCTACCAATCAAAAAAAGTCCAGGTCCAAATGGTTTCACAGCCGAATTCTACCAGATGTTCAAAAATAAGCTGGTATCACTCCTTCTGAAACTATTCCAAACAATGCAAAAAGAGGAAATCCTTCCTAAATCATTTTATGAGACAAACATCCTGATACCAAAACCTGGCAGAGACTCAACAAGAAAAGAAAACTTGAGGCCAATATCCATGATGAACATAGATGCAAAAATCTTCAATAAAATACAGGCAAACCGATTGCAACAGCACATCAAAAAGCTTATCCATAATGATCAAGTAGGCTTCATCCTGAGGAAGCAAGGCTGGTTTAACATACGTGAGTCTATAAACGTAATCCACCACATAAACAGAACCAAAGAAAAAAACCACATGATTATCTCAATAGATGCAGAGAAGGCCTTCAACAAAATTCAACAGCGTTTTATGCTAAAAACTCTCAATAAACTAGGAATCAATGTAATATATCTCAAAATAATAAAAGCTATTTATGACAAACCCACAGCAATATCATACTGAATGGGCAAAAATTGGAAGCATTCCCTTTGAAATCTGGCACTAGGCAAGGATGCCCTCTCTCACTACTCCTATTCAATATAGTATTGGAAGTTCTAGCTAGACCAATCAGGCAAGAGAAAGAAATAAAGGGTATTCAATTAGGAAAGGAGGAAGTCAAATTGTCTCTATTTGCAGACAACATGATTGTATATTTAGAAGACCTCATTGTCCATCTTAGCCCAAAATCTCCTGAAACTGATGTGACTTCAGCAAAGCAAGCAATGTGCAGAAATCACAAACATTCCTATAGACCAGTAACAGACTTAAAGAGAGCCAAATCAAGAACGAACTGCCATTCACAATTGCTACAAAGAGAATAAAATACCTAGGAATACAACTAACAAAGGATGAAAAGGACCTCTTCAAGGAGAACTACAAACCACTGCTCATCGAAATAAGAGAGGACACAAACAGATGGAGAAACATTCCATGCTCATGGTTAGGAAGAATCAACATTGTGAAAATGGCCATACTGCCCAAAGTAATTTATAGATTCAATGCTATCCCCATCAAGCTACCAATGACCTTCTTCACAGAACTGGAAAAAGCCACTTCAAACTTCAGATGGAACCAAAAGAGCCCACATAGCCAAGTGAATTTTTTTTTTTAATTGCATTTTATGTTTTGGGGTACATGTGAAGAACATGCAAGATTATTGCATAGGTACACACATGGCAGTGTGATTTGCTGCCTTCCTCCCCTTAACCTATATATCTGACATGTCTCCCCATGCTATCTCTCCCCACCTTCCCACCCCTCATCCCTCCCCCATTTCCCTCCAACAGACCCCAGTGTGTAGTGCTCCCCTCCCTGTGTCCATGTGTTCTCATTGTTCAACACCTGCCTATAAGTGAGAACATGTAGTGTTTGATTTTCTGTTCTTGTGTCAGTTTGCTGAGAATGATGGTTTCCAGGTTCATCCATGTCCCTACAAAGGACATGAACTCATCGTTTTTGATGGCTGCATAATATTCCATGGTGTATATGTGCCACATTTTCCCTGTCCAGTCTATCATCGATGGGCATTTGGGTTGGTGCCAGGTCTTTGCTATTGTAAACAGTGCTGCTCTGAACATTTGTGTGCATGTGTCCTTATAGTAGAATGATTTATAATCCTTTGGATATATACCCAGTAATGGGATTGCTGGGTCAAATGGAATTTCTATTTCTAGGTCCTTAAGGAATCAACACACTGTCTTCCACAATGGTTGAACTAATTTACACTCCCACCAACAGTGTAAAAGTGTTCCTATTTCTCCACATCCTCTCCAGCATCTGTTGTCTCCAGATTTTTTAATGATTGCCATTTGAACTGGCATGAGATGGTATCCCAGAGTAGTTTTGATTTGCATTTCTCTAATGACCAGTGATGTTGAGCATTTTTTCAGGTTTGTTGGCCTCTTGTATGTCTTCTTTTGTAAAGTGTCTGTTCATATCCTTCGCCCACTTTTGAATGGGCTTGTTTGTTTTTTTCTTGTAGATCTGTTTTAGTTCTTTGTAAATTCTGGATATCAGCCCCTTGTCAGATGGGTAGACTGCAAAAATTTTTTCCCATTCTGTTGGTTGCTGATTCACTCTAATGACTGTTTCTTTTGCCGTGCAGAAGCTGTCGAGTTTGATTAGGTCCCATTTGTCTATTTTGGCTTTTGTTGCCAATGCTTTTGGTATTTTGGTCATGAAGTCCTTGCCTACGGCTATGTCCTGAATGGTTTTGCCTAGATTTTCTTCTAGGGTTTTTATGGTGTTAGGTCTTATGTTTAAGTCTTTAATCCGTCTGGAGTTAATTTTAGTGTAAGGTGTCAGGAAGGGGTCCAGTTTCTGCTTTCTGTTCATGGCTAGCCAGTTTTCCCAACACCATTTATTAAACAGGGAATCCTTTCCCCATTGCTTGTTTTTGTCAGGTTTGTCAAAAATCGGATGGTTGTAGATATGTTGTGTTTCCTCCAAGGCCTCTGTTCTGTTCCATTGGTCTCTATCTTTGTTTTGGTACCAGTACCATGCTGTTTTGATTACTGTAGCCTTGTAGTATAGTTTGAAGTCCGGTAGTGTGATACCTCCAGCTTTATTCTTTTTGCTTAGAATTGACTTTAGCCAAGTGAATTCTAAGCAAAAAGAATAAAGCTGGAGGTATCATGCAACCTGACTTCAAACTATACTACAAGGCTACAGCAATCAAACATGGTACTGGTACCAAAACAGAGATAATAGACCAATGGAACAGAACAGGGGCCTCAGAAGTAACACCACACATCTACAGCCATCCGATCTTTGACAAACCTGACAAAAACAAGCAATGGGGAAAGAATTCCCTGTTCAATAAATTGTTTTGGGAAAACTGGCTAGCCATGTGCAGAAAGCAGAAACTGGACCCCTTTTTGACATCTGACACTAAAATTAACTTCAGATGTATTAAAGACTTAAATATAAGACCCAACACCATAAAAACCCTAGAAGAAAACCTAAGCAAAACCATTCAGTACATAGGTATAGGCAAGGACTTCATGGCTAAAACACCAAAAGCAATGGCAACAAAAGCCAAAATAGACAGATGGGATCTAATTAAACTGCAGAGGTTCTGCAGAGCAAAGAGACAATCATTACAGTGAACTGGCAGCCAACAGAATGGGAAAAAAAAATTGCCATCTACCCATCTGACAAAGGGCTGATACCTGGAATCTACAAAGAACTAAAACAGATATACAAGAAACAAACAAACAAACTCATTCAAAAGTGGGTGAAGGATATGAACAGACACTTTTCAAAAGAAGACATAGATGATGCCAACAAACATATGAAAAAATGCTCATCATCACTGGTTATTAGAGAAATGCAAATCAAAACCACATTGAGATACCATCTCACATCATTTAGAATGGCGATCATTAAAAAATCTGAAGACAACAGATGCTGGAATGGATGTGGAGAAATAGGTACACTTTTACACTGTTGGTGGGAGTGTAAATTAATTCAACCATTGTGGAAGACAGTATGGTGATTCCTCAAGGACCTAGAAATAGAAATTCCATTTGATCCAGCAATCCCATTACGGATATATATCCAAAGGATTATAAATCGTTTTATCATAAGGACACATGCACAGACATATTCACTATGGCATTGTTTAAAATAGCAAAGACCTGGCACCAACCCAAATGCCCATCGATGATAGACTGGACAGGGAAAATGTGGCACATATATACCATGGAATACTATGCAGCCATAAAAAACAATGAGTTCTTGTCCTTTGTAGGGACATGGATGAATCTGGAAACCATTGTTCTCAGCAAACTGACACAAGAACAGAAAATCAAACACCACATGTTCTCACTCATAGGCGGGTGTTGAACAATGAGAACACATGGACACAGGGAGGGGAGCATCACACACTGGGGTCTGTTGCCGGGGACTAGGGGAGGGACAGCGGGTGGTAGGGATTTGGGGAGGAATAACATGGGGAGAAATGCCAGATATAGGTGATGGGGATGGAGGCGGCAAACCACATTGCCACGTGTGTACCTATGCAACAATTCTGCATGTTCTTCACATGAACCCAAGAACCTAAAGTGCAATAGAATATATATATATATATAATATATATATATATATTATATATATATATACACTTTTAAAAAGATTATTACTATATGGTTTTAATTTACTGTTTTGTTTGACTCTGCTACATTTCAGCTCCTTTATAGGTATCTTTTATCTCCTACCTGTCCTTGGTAATTTTCAGTAGCTGGATGGATAAATGACAACAAACCATATGAAGGAATTCTCATGAATTTCTTCCAGTTATATTTTTACTGAAACACTCGTAATCTGTCTAGGAGATTTTTTAGGTGAATTAACAGAAGCAGGAGAAGTGTATTAAACCTTCTTAGAATCCCAAACAAAGTAATTTCTTCCATCAGGTATAACCTTCCTGCAGCCTTCCCTAAACTAGGTTGAAGCACCACAGTCCTAAACACTCCTCAAAACTTGGGGCTTGCTTCTTTAACACCTATTAAGTGTACACCATTTATTTATCTGCTATTCTATTAGACTGTATACATCCTGAAGGCAACATACGTCTTTCTCCGTACTTTCAGTGCTGAGCACATTACGGTAGGGTTCAACAAAGTTTACAGGATGAATGAAATAAGGACACATAAGCCCAGCGCGGTGGCGCATGCCTCTAATCCCGGCACTTTGGGAGGCCTAGGCGGATGGCTTGGCTTGAGCTCAGGAGTTTGAGACAGGCTGGGCAACACGGTGAAACCCTGCCTCTTCCAAAAACAAAAATTAGCTGGGCATCGTGGCACATGCTTGTGGTCCCTGGTACTCAGGAGGCTGAGACAGGAGACTCGCTTGAGCCCGGGAGGGGGAGGTTGCAGTGAGCCGGGATCGCAACACTGCACTACTCCAGCCTGGGCGAGAGTGAGACCCTGTCTCGGAAAAAAAAAAAAAAAGGAAACGGGCCACTTATGTCTCAAAAGACCATTTATATGGCCCTCCAAGAGAACTGGGAGTTCCTAAACGAACTTTTAAAAACTTGCCGGCCGGGCACTGTGGCTCACGCCTGTAATCCCAACACTTTGGGAGGCCGAGGCGGGTGGATCACGAGGTCAAGAGATCGAGACCATCCTGGTCCAAATGGTGAAACCCCGTCTCTACTAAAAATACAAAAAAGTAGCTGGGCATGGTGGCACGTGCCTGTAATCCCAGCTACTCGGGAGGCTGAGGCAGGAGAATTGCCTGAACCCAGGAGGCGGAGGTTGCCGTGAGCCGAGATCGCGCCATTGCACTCCAGCCTGGGTAAGGAGAGCGAAACTCCGTCTCAAAAAGAAAAAAAAAACTTGCCTTGAGATAGGATCAGAAAGGCAGCCTACTTGACTTTCTTCCCAGTTTAATGCGCGGCTACTAACAGTACCCAAGATTCTCTCCTTCCAGACAAGGAACCCGGAGAAAAACACCGAAGCCCCACCCTGTTACCGTCCCACCTGCTCCGCAAAAAGCGCACTCAGCCTGACAGCCGCAACGCGGCCAGCCGGGAGGCCCAGGCCCGCCCACCAAGCAGGTGTCGCGAGACTGGGATTGGCTCTCTGAACGACGTCATTCCGAAGAAGACGCTTCCGCCCCTTTCAAGATGGCGCTGCACTCAGTGCGGAAAGCGCGTGGGTGCTGGAGCCTCATCCGGGCACTTCACAAAGGATCCGCAGCTGCTCCCACTCCCCAGGTAACGAAGGCTGGCCCTTCCCTCGGCGGCTTCCCGTCCCGCGAGATTCTTCTCATCCCATTGCCTTCTATTTATTTTTCTCCTCCCGCTTCTTAGGGAAGCGACTTGCGTTCTCTCCCCTGAGGTCTACTCGCCTATGACTGCCCTCCAACTCAGAGCGTAGTGACGTTGCAAGGATACGTGATGACGTAAAGCTCCCTTGGGGAAAAGAGCGCGCCGGTCCCTGACCGCTTGTCCCCGCTTCCAGTCGATCGCCGATCGCCGCCGCTGTTGCCGGGCAACGCGGTGAGCCAACCCCGGGCGTGATGTTTTCAGACACCGGGGGTTTTAGAGACTGCCCTTCTTTTCGTGGTCCTGTTGCTGTTTTTACCGTCCTTACCCTAACGGCAAACCAGGGGGCCGTCGGAGAGACGAGAGAAGCCTTGTTAGGCGTTGGGCGGCTCAGGTCGGGGCAGCAGCTGGGCAGTGTGGTACCTGAGCAGGTGTCTGCACCGTCCCTTCTGCTTGCTTCCCGTGGCCCCGCAGCACTGCTGTACCTAGGCGGCTGTGAAGTGATAGCAAGCTGCCCCCGAGTTCGTCCTGTCCTGCGCGTGACAGCATTGCCGTTACCATTAATCTCGGGACCACGTCGCGGCTTGGTCTAATGGTCTTAAATAATTGGCATTTTGCCCTCATGGCAAAAAATGTCGGGGGGAGGGGATACCCTTTCCGTTATTTAGACTTTTACCAAATGTCTTCCAAGTGCAGCCTCGGTAAGCACTTCGACATAACGTGTTCTACAGGAGATAACTCTGGGAACGAGAGAGAAACGAGATACTGTGATTTTATTAGGTAATTTCCTGGCATCTTTTGCGTATTTTGCGTATTCATTGTCACCATAGGGAGGTGTGAGGATGTCACACCTATTGTAACTGGTGTGTTGAAAAGAGCACTAGAGGAAGGTAGTCTAGAGCTCCAGGGTTTGGTCCCCAACTTGATAACTGTGTGACAGGCCACAATCTCTCTGGGTCTTTTTTTTTTTTTTTTTTTTTTGAGACGGAGTTTCGCTCTTGTTGCCCAGGCTGGAGTGCAATGGCGCGATCTCGGCTCACCGCAACCTCCGCCTCCTGGGTTCAGGCAATTCTCCTGCCTCAGCCTCCTGAGTAGCTGGGATTACAGGCACGCAACACCATGCCCAGCTAATTTTTTCTATTTTTAGTAGAGACGGGGTTTCACCATGTTGACCAGGATGGTCTCGATCTCTTGAGCTCGTGATCTACCCGCCTCGGCCTCCCAAAGTGCTGGGATTACAGGCTTGAGCCACCGCGCCCGGCGTTTTTTTTTTTTTTTTTTTTTTTTTGCGCTTATTGGGTGGAGGAAGAGTTGGACTGATTGACATGTTAATGTTCCCTCAAGCTCTGGGAAATCAGTAGTTCCATGTTTATGAAGCCAAAACAAAGACAATGGGAGTAATTATGAAAACCAACATTTAAGTTCAACTTATTTTTCTAATCATGTCATAAATTTTTTGAACTTTCGTTTTTTTTATTGTTGTGAGCCTCACACATTCTTATAAGCCAATACATTAATATATACCAGAAATTTCCTTGTCAACAAACAATTATTCAAATGTTACTTTAAATTTCAGCAGCAAAATTAGATAAGACAATTCAGAATTAGATAAATCCATCAAAAATTCCTCTCCTTGAAATTTGAGGGTTTGATTTTGCAGAATCAGAATTAGTTGATTATTTATAATTAATAACACATTAACATCTATGCTGTCAAAGTAAACCTTAGATCCAAACTTCCCCTTATTCCATACTAAAGAACTGACACTGTCTTGAGAATAGAGAATCGAAGAGAAAAGAAAAACTAGATTCTGCTAATGACTGCCTGCGCAGGGCAGGCACCTTTAAGACACCAAGTCAGTATAAATGCTAAAGAAAAAAAAATTTCTTAAACCTTTACTATTGTTTCAGTGGCATTTATGAATAGAGCTATTTAATTATTAATGTAGATTGTTTCAAGATGTAGAATTTCCAGTACAGATGAATGTTTCTAAACCTTTAATTTAACTTTGAGTAGAATAAGAATTAAATGTGAGAATATTTTTTTTAAGTATAAATCTACATATAATTTTAGTCATTGAAAATGATGGTTTGAAAGATTAATGTGGTGTTTTGAAACATTGAGAAAAGATACAAAATTGTGTTCATAGTGTTATTACAATAGTACGTTTATATATAAATGTTTATATAAACATATACATAAAAAGACTGGAAGGGAACAAACATTTTTAACTTTTTTATTTTGCTTTAGCCTTCCTGAATAGTGGGTTAAAAGTTATTTGTTTCCTTTTATAGCATTCCATATTTTTTCACATGTCTAAATTGAAGACATACACTTTTGTAACCAGAAAAAGTTTTAAAATCATAAATCTTTAAACAAATCTTTAGTCATTAATACCATTTGTGATATTTTAGGTTTCTGAGGAAGGTACTTGTTCCACAGTACTGTTATGAAAATGGCCGTAGAAAAGGACTACTAAAAATTTATGGCCACTTTTCCTCTATGTATCTTCTTTTTCTCTTGAAAAGCTTCCTTTGAAGTCAAAGGGATTTTGTGAACAGATGCAGAAATATGTGAAAGAAGCATTGGATTCTTAAACCAGATGCATTAGACATTTTTATGATCTCTCATAAGCTTTGTAGAAAACAAAAATTATTTTGAAAGAGGATAGCATAATGGGAAAAAATGTGTATTTGTTATATGAATGGTTCTATCAAAAACCAAGAAATTGCGAAGTTACTTTTTATTAGTTTTGGCTGTGAACTTACTTCCTGAGGTGGAAAGCAAAAGTGAATGAGCCATAGCAGTGCTATGTTAGAAACTGTAACTAATAAAGTATTGTGATTCCTAGGTTGTTTGAATGGTTTTTAGTGTTTTCTTTTTTAAAAACAAAATCTTGGGGAAAAAGCTTGGCATAGGGGCCCTTTGCTTACCTCAGATGCAGGCTTTTACCTCTCAAGGCCTGATGTAAACTCAAGTTCAAAATAAAAAATAGAGAGTAACAAGAATAACAGTACATCACTCCGTACTCATTATGGGATGTCTACAATTTATTTGAAAACCGTTTATTTTGCCAGGTGTTGCCTGACAGAAAACTGTTGAAATCTGACAAGATGAGTGTAGTCATAGAGTCAGAGGAATTAAGATCTGACATGTTATGTTTAAATGTTGATGGTATTAGGTAAATTCAAGCCTGTCATCATTGGTCAAACACAGAATCCATACTTCTTTAAGCATTAAGTCATGATTGTATTGTGCAAAGATTGAAATATTGATGGTTAGTAGATATTTGCAAATATATTTGTTATCATTCAGTTGAAGTATGATAAAGTGTCCACATTTTATTGCAGTTGAATATGCTTCATTATTAGCGGTTCCTAGCCTGGGTTTGACCTGTATTCACATAAAGTTCTTGCTCTTAATGATTGCTAAGTATAACCATTAGATGAAGACTTTTTGCCTTCCACAAAATAAGCATGGTTTAAAATTTTTGACCCTGTATTTAGTTCTCACAAGACTTAAATTTTTTAAATTTTAAAATAATTTTAGATGTATAGAGTTGCAAAATTAGTACAGAGAATTTCTGTATACCCTTCACCAACCTTTGTCTTGAATAATTATAATACAGTTATCAAAATCAGAAAAACTAATATTGGTGCAATAGTATTAATTTAGCTAACTTAGTTCAAATTTCACTAGTTTTTTTCACTATCCCTTTTCTTAGTCGGAGATCAAATCCAAGATCCTACATTGCATTTAGCTGTCATGTCTTTTCAAATCTATACACTTTCTGCCTTTCATGACCTTGGCACTTTTGAAGAGAACTGGTCAGTTATTTTGTAGAATGTCTCTCAATTTAGGTTTGTTTGATTTTTCTTTGTGATTAGACTCAGGTTACGGATTTTTGGCAAGAATACCATGAAGAGATGTGGTTCATAACAAGGCCTTAAGGCAGGTATTAGCACCTTATTTCAAACGTGAAGAAATAGACTTTAGTTAAGTAACTTGCCCAATGCCACATGATGGTGGAATTAGGATGGTAAAATTTAATGCAGGCATTTCCTTCCATAATTTGCAATTAGTGTTTGTTATTGTACATTTCGGCAATGTTAATGACATTAAATTGGGATAGTTTTCCCACTGACTTTTAGCTTTTTCCTGCCATCTATTGTCCTTGCAACATGCAGCTTGAGCTAATCAGCGTGGTATGTGTTCAAGAGCTGCAGCAGCCATCTGGGGATTTTGCTAGTTGATTACTCTGCCAATTTGATGAGGTTACTTCATCTCTCCATGGCAAATAAAAGGTGTGTGGATCTACTCTCAAGCTCCTTTTAATCTCAGTTGGTGAGTCTGTTTGTTTAAAGTGCTCTGTGGTTGGTTGCTTTTGTGAACTGACCTACTTTATTATAAATGATAATAATATTTAAATTGTTTGAAAAATAGCTTGAGCAGCTAATGAAAACTACTGATAGTAACTATTGAAAATACAGCGGAAGAATAGTAGCTGAATGCTGAGGATTTGTGCTAGCAGAAACTATGGCAGCCATGGCCTGGAAATTTTGAAGAGAGTGATGCTGCTGACCCCCAAATTCTTTCTCAGTGTATTTTTTGAATGACTGCAAGTTATAGAAAAGTTGTCCTCAGAAGCTGCTAAAAATATATGAATGCACACACACAAATATATATATTTTTTGTATAACTATATTTATACAAATTTGTTTATTAAAGCATCTATTGGCCAAGCACGGTGGCTGACACTTGTAATCCCAGCACTTTGGAGGCCAAAGCAGGTATATTTCTTGAGTTCAGAAGTTCGAGACCAGCCTGGGCAACATAGTGAGTCCTTGTCTCTATAAAAATACAAAAAATTAGCAAGGCTTAGTGGCATATGTCGGTAGTCCCAGCTAGTCAGGAGACTGAGGTAGGAAAATTACCTGAGCTGGAGAAGGCTGCAGTAAGCAGTGATTGCGCCACTGCACAGTAAGATCCTGTCTGAAAAACCAACAAAAACCCCCCAAAACCCATCTGCCTGTCTGTCTATCCTGTATCTATATTTCATGTCTTTCAGAAAAGGAACTACTAGCTAGTGCCTGCTATGTGTGAAAGCCTCATGGAATGTGCTATACATACTTGATCTGATTCACACAACCATTTGTCAATATTATTCTTCCCGTTTTATGAAAGAGGAAATGAAGGTTCAGAGAGATGAGGTAACTTTCCCAAGTCACGGAGTAAGTAGGTAGCAAGTGACAGAGTTCAAACCTAGTCTTCTTGCCTAGGCTTTCCCCACTTTACCCAGAGTATCTTTTGTCGAATGAAATCTTACATGAATCCCTGTTTTATAAAACAGATAAATGCAAAGCTTTTCTGATTTAAGAAGCAGAGGAGTATTTTGAGCCCTGCTTGTTTGATTTCCCTCTCACCCATCACCACCTACCTACCCCTTCCCCGCCCCCCACCAACTTACTTCACAACTCAGGGGCTCCTGAGACAGTGCCACACAGTTTGGGATTTCTTAAGATGTAGTTTGAAAAATACTGCAGCTTCCGTAAATATCCATGTAAGTTTGTTGATTAGGAGCACATATGATGGCTGGATTGTTTTTAAGGAGCTGCACTGTAAATGAGTGGATTGAGAGTATTTAGTTCGATTTTTATGTATTTTGTAATGAAAATACAGTGTTCTATTGACCTTAAGCTACGTGACAGTACATGAAGTAAAAGCAGTCAAACAACTTTCTTTCCTTTTCTTTTCTTCTTTGTTTTTTACGGCTTATTTCTGCCTAACATGCAGCTCTTCGTGCACAAAGATAATGCTTTGGATTCACTCTCTCACTGTTGTAACTAACCCAGCTTCTAGCCTCCTCACAGAGAACACTTATTTTAGTTCTCTGCTTGACCCTATTCTGCTGCCACCATTCAGGAGTTCAGGAGTTTCTCTTCTGAAGATTACAACAGGAGACCTAGATCTTCCTCCTAAATTTCCTCAAAGAAATGTACTCCTTTAGATAGAAGCTGCTCAGCCACAGTGTGAGACTCGAGATGCCAAGAGAGAATTTATAGTCACAGAGGTGATATGCTGACTCCAGCTTGACTTAATTTAACTCTGCTCAGGCACTTACAGTTTTCTCTCTACCATTTCTTAACGATATCCTCTCTTTCTCCAGTTCAGAGGCTTCACAGATTTTCTTAACTTCTCTGCTTACTGAGCATAGTAAGGTCATTTGTAGGTCTTTGCACCGACCCATCACCTGAGTTCTGTTAGGTTTCTACTCATGAACCAAAATTCATCTGTAGCTTTCTTTTTTCTTGCCACAAAATCTTCCTTGTTTATCTTGAGCTACTCCTCCATTTCTAATTAAGAAAGTTCTAATTGAACTTACTTCTGGTTGGCTAAGAAACTTTTTTTTGTTCTCCCTTTGCCTTCTAAAAAGCAGAGGGAAGCCAATCTGATTTTTTTTTTGTTTTGTTTTTTGTTTTTTTTTTTGAGATGGAGTCTTGCTCTGTTGCCCAGGCTGGAGTACAGTGGCATGATCTCAGCTCACTGTAACCTCTGTCTCCCAGGTTCAAGCAATTCTCCTACCTCAGCCTCCTGAGTAGCTGGGATTACAGGTGCGCACCACCACACCTGGCTAATTTTTGTATTTTTTGTAGAGATGGGGTGTCAGTCACCACATTGGTCAGGCAGGTCTCAAACTCCTGACCTTGTGACCCACCTGCCTTGGCCTCCCAAAGTGCTAGGATTACATGTGTGAGCTACCGCGCCCGGCCCTGATATTTAATTCATGGATATTCTTACACCTTCCACTTCTACATCCTTTGCATTCTTTGTGGATACACCAAACAGCATGCAAGAATTCAGTTTCTCCTTCATTCCTATCCTCATGTTCTGACTGTGACTCATTACAGTATAGGGCAGGCAACTCCGCTGATGGAACTCTGAATGACCTTGGTTAGGTTGCTTCTTATCCCATTTTCTTGAGATGATAGGTATAGATTTTTCAGTAAGATGGTTGAAAGTATAAAGTAAAATAACATCTTACCTTGTAAAACATTTTAAAGTGGAATCTATTCTCTTTAATAATATTCTATTCTAATACAGTACTTTCTAGTTTTCAGAATGCTTTACATTCTCATTTACTTTTGAGTACAACATGCAAAGTTCCTCTATTTAGCCATCAAAAATGTTTACTCACTGATTAAACTTTTATTGTGCCTTCCCTTCTTTTAAAAAACCATTTTGTAATGATGATGAATATAAAGTAAATATCAGTGTTCAAGTTTTACTTCAGTAGCTCTTATCCTATTTAGACTAAAATTAGTTTAATGTTTAATTCATTTTTGGGCCCTGGTCTGATAATTTCAGTTATTGATAATGGAGGTGGTGGTAATAATAGCCAACATTCATTGGATGCTAACTATGTGCCAAAAATAGTTTTAAATATTTGACATTTATTAACTCATTTAATCCTCATAACTCAGTGGGGTAGGTGCTGTTAGCCCCATTTTATAGATGAGGATGTTGAGAGGATTACTAACTTAAGGTTACATAGCTAGCAAGTGTTGGAACCAAGATGTACAGCCAGCCAGCCTGATTTCAAACCCTGTGCACTAACTGCAATGATGGTAACTTCTGAAACAAAGTACGCATGTTAATTTGCTGATAACTGCCTTCTACCTTTCAAATTTGTTTCATGAAAGCCACTTATATATCTTGCCATGGTGACATGTAGAGTAGAAATTATAAATCATCCTTTGTTGTTGCTATTTTTACAGTCTTGTGTGGCTCAATGAATTATTAGAAAGAAGCAAAGCTGTCTTGTAAATTTATCTCTATGTCTCTATTTGGCTACTGCCACTAGGATTACTGTGTATAAAACAAGGGCTTTTAACACATGAGTCCCAAGGTGCATGTAGGAAGTTCTATTTATACACAGTCTATAGCTGAAAGGTCAACCTGCAAAGAGCCCTGCAGGCAGAGGAGAGGTGGTGAGAGCTAAAGCTGATGGATGACCAGGGGACCACTATCTAGGGTCTAGTTGGGATTTATGGCTAGAGTGCTTTCTTCAAGAATTAGCAGAAGTACAAAGTGGGAAGGTGGGAGATATGGAAGTAGTGGGCCATTTCGGCAAGGGACAAGGAATAATTGTATTCTAAAAGATTGTTCTTTGAAGGAGTTATTAAAGAGATCTATAACTCATTAATTATGCAGTATTAAGGCGAGTATATTATTAATGAGAATGCCAGTGAAGTTTTAAAATTAGCAACATTGGACAAAATTCATTTTATACATCAAACAAGGGGCTTCTCATGAACTTTTCTTCATACTCCTTATGAACAGAGACTTTGCGTGGACTGTTCAATTTTATTGTTATTTTATGAATAAAGCCTACTCTTTATTCACCGTGTTACTTTGGACCCCTTTTGGGAAGCAGGAGAATATAATAGTGAAGGGAAATGGAACTGTTTACTCAAATCCCTGATTTGGATTCCTGTTCTCCCGTGGGGAGAATGATCTGAGCAGCCAGTTCATAAATTTGCTGGAGAAGAGAAGAGGTCTCTTGGGCTGAGGGTAAGTGTGTAGTGCGAAGGTGGAGCCCCAAGGGAGATGTTAAGGACCAGACTATCTGGAACCCTTGCCAGTCCTGGGGAGAGAGCCAGATTGTCCCCCCACCATGGCTACTAGTTACCTGGCCAACTTTGGCTTTTCCCATGGCTGGCAACCTTCCAGCTACTCCTGTGCCACTAAGCTGTGAGACATCAAGACTCAGTAACTTAGAGACACAAGTTCATAGATAGAAACATTCACACGAACATTGTACTTGTCAGCTTCAAGTTGACTAGCTCTTCATTAAGAGGAAGTGTGGGAAAGCACATCATGCATGACTATTTGGATCAGCCAGGCCTGGCTCCACCACCGCATTTTAACTGTGTGATGCCAGGCAGTTTTTTGACCTCCCTAAACCTCAGTTGTCTCATCTGCAACAGTGTTAATAATACTCCTCACACTGTAGGAAAATTATGTAGATTTGAAATCCTACCATATGTAAAGTTCCTTGGCTATCACACAGCACCTGGTAGGTCCTCCCTGCTTGATGATGACTTCTTCAATAACATATAATTTTATCCAGCAACCTTTCTGTCTTTTACTCTTATCACTCTTAGTAGGATTCTTCCCATTGCCATACTATTCTTCCCTCCCACCACGTCCCCCACAATCAGTCTGACCAGATTAAACTCCCAAAAGCAGTGCTCTAATTTGTTGTTCCCTTGCTGAGAAACCTGGGAGGGTTCTTCATAAAGTCCAGACTTTTCACAGACAAACATTTAAAACTTTGCACAGTCTGGATCCAAAATCTCTGTCTAGACCATTGCTATCTTACAAAGATCCTTTGTCCTAGAGTTCATAAATTTCCAAGTTTCCTCAGAGCTATTCCCTTTTACCTTCTTATTAATGTCATTACCGCTTCTTGGAAAGTCCTTTCTTCCTAACCTTATCTGTCTGTATTCTATCATTCTTTAAAAACAAAACAAAGTACATACAGCTTTTTGTGGTATCAGTTATATCACAATAAAATGCTTTAAAACAAACAGCAGCAACAACAACAAAAACCTCAGATATAGGTTCCAAAAACTTTGTTCTGAAGCTGGAAGTGATTGCTTCCAGTTTGAAATTGTGTAGGACATTGTACCTTTCTTAGTGAAAAAAGTCCACATCCTTTATATTTTGTCTCTGTATATAGGCGTTTGCCTTAAGATAGATGGAAGAGCATGCTCTTTTTCATTTAGACCTTTTGCGCACACCTCAGCAGAAAACAGTTTAGTGTACACTGTACCACAGGTGCACCTTAGGCTACCACTCAGCAGACAGTGTGTTTCTGTAGGCCACCACCAGTGACGAAAGACAGGAAGATTCTGTTGTGCGCTGGCTGTGGTAACGATGTGTGAGAAAAAGAGTTATTGTAATAAAGATTTAATTCTTAAGCCTTTGGCATAATATCCTGTTTCAGAAAGAGCTCAATAAGGATTTAGTGAGTGAATGAATTCAGTGAAAAAAAATCAATGGAATGACACATGAGTCAGTGCATAGGATTGTCATCAAGGAGATTGTTGAACTGAAACCATACATCTTCGTGTGTATTTTTATTTAATGACAAAAGATGTGTCATGTTTGTTGCAGTTAATAAGTGATCTTATTATTGCCCAAAGTGTCCAGGTTTGTAAATGATTGGAAGATCATACCAATTTTATTTAAACGATTTTTTGAGAGGGTGTGGATCTCCAACTTGTTGCTTGACTGATTCTTATTGTCACTCTGACCCTAATTGTATTTTTCACAGGTACCACTAATTATACCAGGGTTTTCCACCTCTTTATATTATACTGAGGTTTGTTACATATGTGTATGGAAAAGTGTAGACATAGGATTAAGATGAAAAGATTTTATTTTGCATATGGTTTTGCCTCAAAGGCCTGTCTAGTTCAATAAATGTGCCATATAATCTGTACAATTCATGTGGTTTTTACTATTATAATCAAGAGTGTGCTTTCTTCAACTTACAAAGGAAATAAAAAGCTCTTTTTTTGTATTGACATTGCCTTTCTTTTTTCCTCATTTACCCACCTTAAGTCCCATTTAAGCAACTTGTCAAACCATGTGTAACCGTTTTGCTCTGTAGATCTTGGTATGCCCTGCATAGATGCACTGTTATACAATATAGACAGTAAGGCCATGTGTAAGCTAATGCAACTTCATTTTTCTTTGCACCTTAATAAATGCAGAGTAATATGATTCAAGCAGATTTTTATATCTATACAACCAGGGTTTTGCAGAAAATTTGTATTTTCTTCTTTTAAAATGGCCAGTGGTATTACAGTAGTTGGTCAGGAAAGCTTTATTGCTATGCTGGGTTACCAAATTGTCATTACATGTTTAATAAAACCTTAAATTGTACTATATCATATTTTTAGAGAGAATGGGATTTTTTTGTTTTTTTGAGACAAAGTCTCGCTCTGTTGCCCAGGCTGGAGTGCAGTGGTGTGATCATAGCTCCCTGTAGCCTTGAACTCCTGGGCTCGAGTGATCTGTGATACTCAGCTTCCTGAGTAGTTGGGACTCTAGGCACAGGTCACCACATTTGGCTTTTTTTTTTTTTTTTTTTTTTTTTAAATTAAACACAAGGTCTTGCTATGGTATTCAGTCTGATCCTGAACTCCTGGGCTCAAGTGGTCTTCCTATCTCAGCTCCCAAAGTGTTGAGATTACAGGTGTGAGCCACTCTGCCTGGCCAAGGGGACGGGTTTGATTGCAGCATCTTTCTGGTAAATCTATGACTGACTCTATTGAGGCTGCTATAACAAAATACCAGAGTCTGAGTAGCACAAACAACAGACATTTATTTGTCAGTTTTGGAGGCTGGGAAGTCCGAGATCAAGGTGCTGACACATTCCATGTCTGGTGAGGGCTTCCTTACTGGTTCATTCTCTGGGATCTCTTTTATGAGGCCACTGATTACCTCCCAAAAGCCCCACCTCCTAATACTATTACATTGGGAATTAGGTTTCAGCATATGAATTTTGAGAGGACACAAACATTCTCTTGCAGTCTGTGATTACGGTGGCCAGACATCTTGTAAAATCCAGAACCAGTTATACTTTATACCCGTGAATCTTTAAAGTGTCTTTGAAATTTCAGTGTTTCAGCATCCACATATCTCCTGCACTGTTTCTCATGTTCTAAAATAGAATAAAACTTCTTTAGTGGACCACATTTCCTTAATTTTGATTGATAATATATTAACATACCTATGACTAAAATAGAGACACAGCTTGCCCTCTGTCTTTCTTTTCCATCCAGCAGACTTTTTGGTCAGGCTTCCATGTTACCTGTCTTTTTGGAATTCAGATGCTTACCATCTGATAGGGTCAGCCAGTTTCCATTTTTACCAGAAGTTAGAAGGAACAGGGAACAAGGGGAGTGGCCCTTCAAAAAGCAGTAACAAAGCTGTGACCACTGATGGGATTACTGCAAGATTGAATACCATTTAAATTGCATTTTCTACAGGGAGATCATTAAGAAAAAAGCATGTACAGTGGGGGGAAAAAGTTAAATCAAGCTTTTTAAAACTTCTCTCAGTTCAAACCCTGGGGAAGAAACCAGAGTTCAGGAAGTAAAAAAGGGAGACAGAGATGGGCGAAGAATCATTAGAGTATAGATCTAAGTATTCCAAGGGAGTAGAGAATTTCAAAGATGAAGACTAAGAATTACCCATTAGAATTGAGCCTATAATCCCAGCACCTTGGGAGGTGGGCAGATCATCTAGGTCAGGAGTTCGAGACAAGCCTGGCCAACATAGTAAAACCCCATCTCTACTAAAAAATACAAAAATTAGCCAGGCGTGGTTGTGGGCACTTGTAATCCCAGCTACGTGGGAGTCTGAGGCAGGAGAATAGCTTGAACCGGGGAGGTGAAGGTTGCAGTGAGCCAAGATTGTGCCACTGCACTCTAGCCTGAGCAACAGAACAAGACTGTCTCAAAAAAAAAATTAAAAGAATTTACAGTTGCTATTATCACTAAAGATGTTAGCAACAAAAGCTTCAGAAGAGTTATTGGTGCAGAAGCTTAGTTACCGTGAGAGAAGGGGTGAGAAAGTGAGGATTGCTCTTTGGAAGATCCTGATTGAGAAGAGAATGAGCAGGTGAAGGGAGCTATAAAGAGTGGCCTTACCAAAAAATTTTTTTGACCGTGTGGTCTTTTAAGATGAAAGAAACTTGAGCATGACTGTAAGAGCCAGTAAAGATAGAAAGGTTGACAAGACAGGAAAGAGATGGAAGAAATAGGAAAAAATGTAGTCCAGAGCAAATGACTGAACACTAGGTGAGTGGGAGAAAGGTAGAGGTAAGTGTGGGTCTAGATAAGTTTGCGGAGAATGGTGTGGGAAATTGAGGAGCTCCAAAACCTGTTGAGCATGATTTTCTCAGAGGGCTTCAGTTCTGAGGAGATGTTACAGGTTATTGCGTTTGTGTGACTTCTGCAGTCAGACTCCTTGCATTCAAACCAAAGTTTTTCCACTCCATATTTAAATGGGTATCCTTGGGCAAGTTACTGAGCCTCTCTATACCTCATTTTCATTTATAACATGGCGAAGAACATGGAGATAAAAGCTTGAGCTGTACAGCTAGACTGCCAGGATTTGGAGCTAGTAAGCTCTACTGCTTACGGGCAGTGTGACCTTGTGAAGCCACTTGACTTTTCTGTGCCTTAATTTTTTTTTTTCATCCAGAAAACAGAGACGATAATAGTATATACCCCAGTTTTTGTCTCTGAGCAGCACCATGGCAGTTGACGAGAACAAGCACCTTACGAAAGGCAGCTGAAAGGGAGTCAAGAAGAAACTGGTTGATCCATTTTCTTTCTTTTTTTTTTTTGAGACGGAGTTTCACACTTCTTACCCAGGCTGGAGTGCAATGGCGTGATCTCGGCTCACTGCAACCTCCTCCTCCTGGGTTCAGGCAATTCCCCTGCCTCAGCCTCCTGAGTAGCTGGGATTACAGGCACGTGCCACCATGCCCAGCTAATGTTTTGTATTTTTAGTAGAGACAGGGTTTCACCATGTTGACCAGGATGGTCTCAATCTCTTGACCTTGTGATCCACCTGCCTCGGCCTCCCAATGTGCTGGGATTACAGGCTTGAGCCACCACGCCCAGCCTGGTTGATCCATTTTCTAAGAAAGATTGGTATGATGTGAAAGTACCTACTATGTTCAGTATAAGAAATACTGGAAAGACGCTAGTCACTAGGACCCAAGAAACCAAAATTGCATCTGATGTCCTCGAGGATGGTGTGTTTGAAGTGAATCGTACTGATTTGCAGAATGATCAAGTTGCATTTAGGAAATTCAAGCTGATTACTGAAGATGTTCAGGGCAAAACTTCCATGGCATGGATCTTACCTGTGACAAAATGTGTTCCATGGTCAAAAAATGGCGGACAATGATTGATACTCATGTTGATGTCAAGACTACTGATGGTTACTTGCTTCATCTGTTCGATGTCGGTTTTAGTAAAAAATGCAACAGTTGGATACAGAAGACCGCTTATGCTCAGCACCAACAGGTCTGCTAAATCCTGAAGAAGATGATGGAAATGATGGCCTGAGAGGTGCAGACAAATGACTTGAAAGGAGTAGTCAATAAATTGATTCCAGACAGCATTGGAAAAGACATAGAAAATGCTTGCCAGTGTATTTATCCTATCCTGGATGTCTTCGTTAGAAAAGTAAAAATGCTGACAAAGCCCAAGTTTGAATTGGGAAAACTTGTGGAGCTTCGTGGTGAAGGTGGTAGTTCTGGAAAAGCCACCAGGGATGAGACGGGTGCTAAAACGAGCCGATGGATATGAACCACCAGTCCAATAATCTTTAAAGTTCAGACTTACAATAGTGGCAAATAAAAAGTCCTATTTGTGAAAAAAAAAAAAAATAGTCTCTACCTCTGAGTGTTACTGTGAGTATGAGAATTCAGTGAGTTAATATTTGCGACTATCTAGAACAGTGCCAAGCACACTGTAGGTATTATGGAAGTTTTTCAAAAGGATTTGATAAACACTGTTGAGAGCCTAATTGAAATTAGAAATCACAAATTAGATTTGGAACAAAATTATGCATTTTTTCCCCCCAAAACTGCTTAGCTAGTAAGTAAGTAAGTGAATGAGTTCCTTACCCTTGATCCAGGATTGGAGTGTTTGTCTTCACTATTGGGACACTATGGCAAGGGGAGCTGAGGTCGCTCGGGAAAACATAGTCCAAGTGCTGACCTTCGGGCCGGGCTGGGTAGGGAAGAAGAGAAGACAGGTAGAGACTGCTGTACCAGCAAAAAATGGAAAAAATTAGAGGCTATGATTTCTAAATAAACTTGAAGAGCAGATATAGTGGGGAATTAAAGGATAAAAGGGTTAAAAGGTAGAAGGTTGCAGACTGAGTAGAATATAGACATTTATGACTTCAAAAATGTAGAAATTTTGTATGATGGCAAGGCCCAGGGTATAACGTGGGAATGAAAGATTGAGGTTGAGGAGATCAGAGAATGTATTGAATGTGAGTGTATTGGATGGGTAGTCTACCTGGTAATTGAAGTCTCTTAGAGAATAGAATTTGAGGCAGAGAGAGAGCCAGCATCCTAACCCTTTAATCAGTTTAGAAGAGTATTCAAGAGGTAGAAAGATAACAACAGAGACCTGAATAAGTGTAAACATCTACCTTCTCTCATTTATATAGTCAGGTAAAACTTTTGGGACCCATTGTCTCCTGAATGATTTAAAAACCCTGTTCAATGGAGGATTATTTGAATATGTCACCTGGTGAATTCTGTCCTCATCTCTAATTCATGAGAGTAATAAAGTTGTGAGTATTTTATAATATCGATTCATTCAGTAAATATTTATTGAGTACTTATTATGTGGTAGGTATCAGAGATAGACCATTGAAAAACAAAAATCTTAAATTCCAGTAGGAGAGACAGACAGGTAAGTAAGATATATAGTATGTTAGATAATAGTGATATGGGGAATAAAACAAAGCAGGAATTAGGAGGTTTCAAAGCTGTAAATTGGTTGGTCAGCAGACGCCTCCAAGAAGGTGACTTTTAACGAAAGACCTGAAGGTGGTGAGAACATGTACAAAGTAGACATCTGGGGGACTAGCATGCCAGGAAGAGGAAAGAAGAATGGAAAGGTCATGAGGTGGGGGCTAACCTGGAATGTTTGAAGACCAGCATAGAGGCCAGTACGGCTGCAGGAGAGAGAGCATTTTCTTTAACAAATACTATATAGTGCTTTCTATATATTGGATACTTTTCTAAATACTTCACAAGTATTAACTCATTTCATTCTTACGACAACCCTGTAAGACAATACAGATGAGGATCTGTGAAGCAGATGGTAAGCAACTCGTCACTCAAGCAACAGAATGCACACAGCTAACAAGGGTGAAGAGCCAGGACTGTAACCTTGGGGTGGTTTGCATTATGCTGTTCACCATAGTATTAGTATATGAATTCAGATGGCTAATAGGAGGGTAGACAGGGAGAGGTCAGTTGTACAGAATCTTAGGATCAATTGTAAAGACTTTGGCTTTTTCTGGGATTAAATTGGGAAGTCATGGGAAGGTTTTGTGTGGGAGAGTAGCGTGAGACGGAGTTTCGCTCTTGTTACCCAGGCTGGAGTGCAATAGCATGATCTCGGCTCACCGCAACCTCCTGAGTTCAGGCAATTCTCCTGCCCCAGCCTCCTGAGTAGCTGGGATTACAGACACGTGCCACCATGCCCAGCTAATTTTTTGTATTTTTAGTAGAGACGGGGTTTCACCATGTTGACCAGGATGGTCTCGATCTCTTGACCTCGTGAACCACGTGCCTCAGCCTCCCAAAGTGCTGGGATTACAGGCGTGAGCCACCGCGCCTGGCCTGATGTAAGTTTTAAAGCCTTACTCTGGCTACAAGAGGAACAAGAGTAAAAGCAAGGAGAGCATGTAAGAGGCTACAGAATTCAAGCAGGAGATGATGGTGGCTTGGACTAGGGTGAGTGGCGAAGATTGTTTTATGAGATGTGATCAGGTTCTGGATATAAACTTTGCCATGTTTTATTTTGTTATGTTTTGTTTTATTATGTTATGTTATGTTATGTTATGTTATGTTATGTTATGTTATGTTATGTTATGTTATAAACTCTGTTGCCCAGGCTGGAGTGCAGTGGCACGATCTCGGCTCACTACAGCCTCCACCTCCCAGGTTCAAGTGATTCTCCTACTTCAGCCTCCCAAGTAGCTGGGACTACAGGCATGTGCCACCATGCCCGGCTAATTTTGTATTTTTCATAGAGACAATGTTTTGCCATGTTGGTCAGGCTGATCTCAAAATCCTAAGCTCAAGTGATCTGCCCACCTTGGCCTCCCAAAGTGTTAGGATTACCAGCATGAACCACCACACCCGGGCATGGATATTTATTTTAAAGAAAGTAGAACAAATAAGATTTTCTGACTAATTAGATGGAGGATGAAAGAAACAAAAGAGTCAATGATGTTTCTAAAGTTTCTTGCCAGAGCAACTGGAATAATGAATTTGCAAGTTACTGATAGTAAACAATGCAACAGTAACAAGATTTTGGGAGGGAAGATCGGGAGTTATCAGGAGTTAAGTTTTAGGCAAATTGAGTTTAAATGCTTAGTGAACATCTTAGTGGACATGTCAGGTAGGCAGTTAGATATGTGAGACCAAACCACAGGAGAGAGTTGCAGATGGAGATACACATTTGAGAGTCCTCTGTATAGACTGTGTGTAAAGCCTTGCTATTGAGTGTGATTATCTGTGCAGTACGTATAGAAAGAGAAGAGGGGAGGGAAGGGGAAGAAAGGGGAGGAGGTCAAGTGCTGAGCCTGTGAACATTCCAACACTGAGTTTGGAATGATGAGAAGAACCAGACAAGATATTATTGTCCAGGTAGGTGTAAGAGAATTAGGAAATGGTAACGTGCTGGAAGCCAATTTAGGAAAATGTTTTATAGACTAACATTAATGTGTGTGTGTGCATGCACACAAGTGCGTGCTCTTGAACACAGTCACAACCACCCCCCGCCACCAAGACACACACACATATCTTATATGTAGATGGAGTGATGAGTACCACCAACTACTTGTCTTCACTGATTACCATAGTCTCTACTTACAGCCAGATTTAATTGGGAAGCCACATTATCAAAAAAGATAGCTTGATGGATACGGAACCACAGCAAAGGGAGTTCATTGAGGCACCTCATTGGGTAGGGTAATCAAGCTATCATTATCCAAAGACCCATCTCCAGTATGGGACACCTGTTTCTTGGGCAACATGCTGCCACCTGTGCCATAGTGCTAACTACCCAACTCCCTTGGGTACTTCTTTAAAACACAAGGCCAAAGTTATCCTAGTAGAGCTGCTTTTTTAAAGCTTCCACTTCTCAAGGGGACATACTCTTTCTTTAGATACATTAATATGCCTAATCTTGTTTCTATTAACTGTATTAAGTCTTGTCCTCAGAGTTCTTAACACTTTTTGAGGGGATAAGGTGGGGTTACTGTTTCTTTTGATTAAAATGTGGGCCTTCTATCTTGAAAAATGTATATATGCATTCTCAAAACTTTGTATATACAGTTTCACAAGTCCATAAACCCAAGATAAGAATGCCTACATTTTTTTCCCTCTCCTCAGAGAGCTGTATTTTTCTTCCTTCTCAGTTTCTCTTACTTTTCTTTTTTTTCTCTCTCACCCACCTTGTACCCATTTTCCCAAGTCCCCAGAGGCTATTCTGTCATTCTTATACCGTGGTGTCTTCGTAGCTTAGCTCCCACTTGTAAGTGAGAACATACTATGTTTGATTTTCCATTCGTGAGTTACTTCACTTGGACTAATGGTCTCCAACTTCATCCAGGTTGCTGTGAATGTTATTATTTCATTCCTTTTCATGGCCGAGTAGTATTCCATTATATATGTATATATATGTGCCACATTTTCTTTACCCACTTGGCTGATGGGCATTTAGGCTGGTTCTGTCTGGGTAGGTACCCAGTAGTGGGATTGCTGAATCAAATGGTAGTTCTACTTTTAATTCTTCAAGGAATTTACATACTGTTTTCCATAGTGGTTTTACTAGTTTACATTCCCACCAGCAGTGTAAAACTATTTCTTCTCACCACATCCAGGCCAACATCTATTGTTTTTTTATTTTTAAATTATTGCCATTTTTGCAGGAGTAAGGTGGTGTCACATTGTGGTTTTGATTTGCATCTCCCTGATAATTAGTGATGTTGAGCATTTTTCCATGTGCTTGTTGGCCATTTGTATATCTCCTTTTGAGAATTGTCTATTGATGTCCTTAGCCCACTTTTGCTAGGATTGATTGCCTTTTTCTTGCTGATTTGTTTGAGTAGATTCTGGATATTAGTCATTTGTCAGGTCTATAGATTCTGAAGATTTTTTTCCCCATACTATGAGTTGTTTACTCTGCTTATTGCTTTTGCTGTGCAGGAGCTTTTTACTTTAATTAAGTCCCATCTATTTATCTTGGTTTTTATTGGATTTGCTATTGGGCTCTTGGTCGTGAACTCTTTGTCTAGGCCAATATCTAGGAGAATTTTTCTGATGTTATCTTCTAGAATTTTTATGGTTTCAGGTCTCAGATTTAAGTCTTTGATCCATCTTGAGTTGATTTTTGTATAAGGTGAGAGATGAAGACCCAGTTTCATTCTCCTACACGTGGCTTGCCAATTATCCCAGTACCATTTGTTGAATAGGGTGTCCTTCCCCACTTTATGTTTTTGTTTGCTTTCTCAAAGATCAGTTGGAGTTGGCTGTAAGTATTTAGCTTTATTTCTGGGTTCTCTAATCCATTCCATTGTACTATGTGCCTGTATTTATACTAGTACCATACTGTTTTGGTAACTATGACCTTGCTGTATAGTTTGAAGTTGGGTAATGTGATACCTCCAGATTTGTTATTTTTGCTTAGTTTTGCTTTGGCTATGTGGGCTCTTTTTTTGTTGTTGTTACATACGGATTTTTGGATTGTTTTTTCTAGTTCTGTGAAAAGTGATGGTGATATTTTGATGGGAATTGTATTGAATTTATAGAGTGCTTTTGGCAGTATGATCATTTTTACAATATTGATTCTACCCATTCATGAGCATGAGATGTGTTTCCATTTGTTTGTGTCATCTACAGTTTTCTTCAGCAGTGTTTTGTAGATTTCCTTGTAGAGATCTTTCACCTCTTTGGTTAGGTATATTACTAAGTATTTTATTTTGTTTTGTTTTATTTTATTTTATTGCAGCTGTTGTAAAAGGGGTTGAGTTCTTGATTTGATTCTCAACTTGATTACTATTGGTGTATAGCAGTGCTACTGATTTATGTACATTTATTTTGTATCTGAAACTTTATTGAATTCATTTATCAGATGTAGGAGCTTTTTGGATGAGTCTTCGGTTTTCCAGGTATACGATCATATCACTGGCAAAGGGCAACAGTTTGACTTCCTCATTACCAATTTGGATGCCCTTTATTTCTTTCTCTTGTCCGATTATTCTGGCTAGTAGAATTGGTGAAAGTAGGCATCCTTGTCTTATTCCAGTACTCAGAGGAAATGCTTTCAACCCTTTCCCATTCAGTATAATGTTGCCTGTGGGTTTGTCGTAGATGGCTTTTATTACCTTAAGGTATAACCCTTCTATGCCAATTTTAATCATAAAGGAATGTTAAATGTTGTCAAATGTTTTTTCTGCATCTGTTGAGATGATCATATGATTTTTGTTTTTATTTCTGTTTATGTGGTGTATCATTACATTTATTTACCTGTGTAAATAAACCAACCCTGCATCCCTGGTATGAAAGCCACTTGATCATTTTTGATATGCTGTTGAATTCAGTTAGCTATAGGAGATTTTTACATCTGTGTTCATCAGGGATATTGGTCTGTAGTTTTCTTTTTTTCTTATGTCCTTTCCTGGTTTTGGTGTTAGGGTAATGATGGCTTCATAGAATGAGTTAGGGAGGATTCCGTATTTCTCTGTCTTTTGCAATAGTTTCAGTAGGATTGGTAGGAATTCTTCTTTGAATGTCTGATAGAATTTGGCTGTGAATCCGTGTGGTCCTGGACTTTTTTTTGGTGGCATTTTTTTTTATTACAGTTTCAATCTCATTACTTATTATTATTATTATTATTTAATAGTTTCTGTTTCTTCCTGGTTTAATCTAGGAGGGTTGTGTATTTCCAGAAATTTATTCTTCTCCTCTAAGTTTTCTAGTTTATGCACATAAAGGTGTTCATAATAGTCTTAAATTATCTTTTGTATTTCTGTGGTATCAGTTATATCTCCCATTTCATTTCTAATTGAGCTTATTTGGATCTTCTGTCTTCTTGGCTGATCTCACTAATAGTGTATCAATTTCTTTTATCTTTTCCAAGAACCAGCTTATTTTTTCATTTATCTTTCATGTTTCTGTTTCTTTCAATTTCATTTAGTTCTGCTCTGATCTTTGTTATTTTTCTTCTGCTGGGTTTGGGTTTGGTTTGTTCTTGTTTCTCTAGTTCTTTGAAATGTGACCTTAGATTGTCTATTTGTGCCCTTTCTGACTTTTTGATGTGGGCATTTATTACTGTGAACTTTCCTCTTACCACTGCTTTTGCTATATTACAGAGGTTTTTATTGGTTCTGCCAGTATTATCATCCAACTCACGTAATTTTTTAATTTCCATCTTGATTTTATTGTTGACCCAAGGATCATTCAGGAACAGATTATTTTATTCACATGTATTTGTATAGTTTTGAGGGTTCCTTTTGAAGTTAATTTCCAGTATTATGCCACTGTGGTCTGAGAGAGTACTTGAGATAATTTCAATTTTCTTAAATTTATTCAGATGTGTTTTGTAGCCTGTCATATGGTCTGTCTTGGAGAATATTCCATGTGCTGATGAAAAAAATGTGTATTCTGCAATTGTTGGGTAGAATATTCTATAAATATCTGTTAAGTCTGTTTGTTCTAGAGTATAGTTTAAGTCCATGGTTTCATGGTTGACTTTCTGTCTTGATGACTTGTCTAGTGCTGTCAGTGGAGTATTGAAGTCCCCATTATTATTGTGTTGTTGTCTATCTCATTTCTTAGGTCTAGTAATAATTGTTTTATACATTTGGGAGATCCAGTGTTAGGCGCATATATATTTAGGATTGTGTTATTTTCCTGTTGGACTAATTCTTTTACATTATATAATGTCTCTGTTTGTCTTTTTTAACTGTTGTTACTTTAAGGTCTGTTTTTTCTGGTATAATAGCTATCCCTGCTTGCTTTTCATATCCATTTGCATGGAATATCTTTTTTCTACTCCTTTACTTTAAGTTTTTTATGAGTCCTTACGGGTTAGGTGAGTCTCTTGAAGATAGCAGATACTTGGTTGGTAAATTCTTATCCATCCTCCCATTCTGTATCTTTCAAGTGGAGCATTTAGGCCATTTACATTCAACATTGATATTGAGATGTGAGGTACCTACTGATCTATTCATCATGCTAGTTGTTGCCTGAATACCTTGAGGTTTTAAAAATTGTGTTACTTTTTTACAGGTCCTGTGATATTTATGCTTTAAGGAGGTTCTATTTTGTGTATTTTGAGGTTTTATTTCAATATTTAGGACTCCTTTTAGCAGTTCTTTTAGTGTTGGCTTGGTAGTTGTGAATTCTCTCAGTAGTTATTTTTCTGAAATAGGCTTTATCCTTTATTTATGAAGCTTAGTTTTGCTGGATACAGAATTCTTGGCTGATAATTATTTTGTTTAAGAGGCTAAAAATAGAGCTCCAATCCTTTCTGGCTTGCATGGTTTCTGCTGAGAAATCTGCTGTTAATCTGATAGGTTTTCTTTTATAGGATACCCAATGCTTTTGACTCAGCTCCTAAGATTTTTTCGTTCGTCTTGACTTTAGATAATCTAATGACTTTGTGTGTAGGTGATTATGTTTTTGTGAAGAATTTCTCAGGTATTCTTTGAGTTTCTTATATTTGGATGTCTAGATCTCTAGCAAGACCAGGGAAGTTTTACTCAATTATTACCTCAAATAAGTTTGCATAACGTTTAGATTGCTCTTCTTCCTCACGAACACCAATTACTCTTTGGTTTGGTCATTTAACATAATCGCACATTTCTTGGAGGTTTTGTTCATTTTTAAAAATCTTTTTTCTTTGTCTTTGTTGGATTGGGCTAATTCAAAGGCTTTGTCTTTGAGCTCTGAAACTTTTTTTTCTATTTTTTCAATTCTATTTTTGATACTTTTCAATGTGTTATGCGTTCCTCTAAATGTGTCTTTTATTTCCAGAAGTTGTAATTGTCTTTTCTTTACCATATCTATTTCTCTGAGGACTTTTTCATCCATATCCTTTATTAAAAAAAATTTTTTTTTAATTGTTTTTCACCTTTTTCTGGTGCTTCCTTGCTTAGCTTAATAATCAACCTCTGAATTATTTTTCTGGCAATTCAGAGATTTCTGCTTAGTTTGGATCCATTGCTGAAGAGCTACTATGATCTTTTGTGGGTATAGAACCTTGTTTTGTCTCATTACCAGAATTACTTTTCTGGTTCCGTCTTATTTGCGTAGACTGTTTCAGTGGAAAGATCTGGAACTCAAGCACTGCTCTTCAGGTTCTTTGGTTCCACAGGGTAATCATTTGATGTGGTGCTCTCCCCGTTTCTCCAGGGATAGGGCTTCCTGAGAGCCAGACTGCAGTTACTGTTACTGCTTTTCTGGATCTAGCCACGCAGTGGGGCTACCAGGATCCAGGCTAGTGCTGGAAAGAGTTCTGTGATGTCATCCATCTTCAGGTCTCCCAGCTGTGGATACCAGCACCTTCTCTGGTAGAGGTGGCAGGGGAGTGAAGTGGACTCTGTGGTAGTCCTTGGTTGTAGTTTCGTTTAGTGCACTGATTTTCTTGAATGCTGGTTATGTTCACAGTGAAGTTGTCATGTGGACAGACTCAGAACCTCTGGTTAGCCAGGGTGTTGCACATGCTGGAATTAGCTGTTGTTTTCTCTTTCTTTGGAGCAGGATTGTTCTGTCATGAGTTGAGTTGGTTGCCCTCTAGCCGGAAGTGGCACTTTGAAGAGAGTGCCAGCTGCAATAGTAGAAGGGGGATATAATCTTGCCCTACATTGGCTAGGATGAGTATTCAAGTTTCTCAGGTGATGGGCAGAGCCGTGGAGCTCCCACAGGATTGTGTCTTTTATCTTTGGATACCAGGGCCAATAGAGACAAACCATCAGGGGAGTACAGGGTTAGGCAGGTCTGAACTCAGACTCTGCTTGGGCGGGGCTTGCTGCAGCCACTACGGGGGATGGATGGGTGGTTTTTGGGCCCATTCAGTTATGTTCCCAAGGGGATTATGGCTGCCTCTGCTGCATCATACAGGTCACCGGGGAAGTGGGGGAAAGCTGGCAGTGACATGCCTCACCCCACTCCCATCCAGCCAGCAAGGCCATTCTCACTGTTATCATGCCTCCCTAACCGCACTGAGTTTATATGCAGGCAGCTGGAGAGAAGGCTGAGGTCTTGACCTTAGCCTAAAAGCCTTCGAGCTAATAAAGCTACCAGGGCTCTCAGTCTTTACCTCCCTGCCTACCTGCACCTCTGGCTGTGACTTGTGTGTTTGTATCTGTACTTTCCATTCTCTCCCCTCTACTGCCCTTCCTTGGATTCTGCTCTGGGAAGTTCATGCTCAGTGAAATTATTACAGAGTTCAGCTGGGAGCTTCCTTTACCCTGTGGCCTCTCCCCATTTCCACTGGCTGCCTTTCCTTCCCCAAGGACCTCTGTGAAATAAGGCCCGGAATGGCTTCCCTGGGGTTTGAGCTGTGCCTACAGGGCTCCTTCTGCTAATTCTTCCACTTTGATATTTCGCCTGGCTCCCTAAATCCATTTCGGCTCTAGATATGGTTAAATCCTTCTCCTGTGATCTGGATTTTTAGGTTCCTCAGTGAGCATATGTGTTCAGAGGCCAATTTTTTCCCCTTTCATGCTTTGGGAACTCACAGTTTTCATCTGTCTTGTGGCATTATCAACAGGAAGCCACTTTTTTCAACGAGTCTGTGAATTTTTTTGGTTTTTCTGATATGTTCCTGCAGTGGTTCTTGGAGGGAAAGTTCACAATGTGAGTCTCCAGACACTGTTCTGTTATTTTTAACTGCAAGCTGCACATTAATCCTATCTCCTACCTGCCATTCTTTTCTGCTCCCTAACAATTCCTATTTTAAGTTGACCTATCTTTGTTTCATGGAAGAACCCAGAAGATAAACATATTTCTTTTCTTTCTTTTTTTTTTTTTTTTTTCTTTCTGAGACAGAGTATCACTCTATCACTCAGGCTGGAGTGCAACAGCATGATCTTGGCTCACTACAACCTCTGCCTCCCGGGCTCAAGCGATTCTCCTGCCTCAGCCTCCCAAGTAGCTAGGACTACAGGTGCATGCCACCACACATGGGTTCTTTTTGTATTTTTGGTAGAGATGGGGTTTCACTGTGTTGGCCAGGCTGATCTCGAACTCCTGACCTCGCCTTGGCCTCCCAAAGTGCTGGGATTACACATGTGAGCCACCACACCCAGCCTGGTAAACATATTTCTTTCTTTCAAATGCTGAGCCCTCCTTCTCACTTTTGACTCCTCTACTTATTAACTGTACTTACTCCACTTACTAAGTACAAAGCTGGTCTTAATGCCCTATATCGTAGGACTTTTATGTGAATAATTAGGTATTTCTGATACTTCAATAAGTAAAACCTTCAATAAGTAAAGTTTGGAGAGTGAGGCGGACCTTTATATCATATTCCTTCCTGTACAGATGTACTTAGAGTGAAGGTCTAGTGTATGCTTACACAATAGCACAAATGTGTAAGGCTCATGCTAGCCAATTCTGAAATCCTTTAGTGAGGGTGTGTGTGAGAATCATTCTATAAGACAATGCTGCCTAAACATTTGGGAACACACACACACACACACACACACACACACACACACACACACACGGTTGTTTTGAAGGAAATAGTGGAAAAGTAAAAATATTTGCCTGCAGGGGGAAAAAAAAGCTTTCCAGAATATTAAGAGTAACGCCCATCTGAACTTCACAGAAAGTGTCATGAGTGTCAGTGATTAGAATTCATCAGATATTTCACTGTCCTTTTCAAGCAGAAGATCAATTTGAACCAGATTATCACATCCCTGGTTTAGTTTTGAAGAGGGAGAGAGAGAGAAAGCTAATTATTTGTCTCTTTGTTCAAAGGCCTTTTTGTATTGTATAACCCTGAAAAGCTCATAGGGGAGCCAGCCTTCACATCCATTAAGGTTAGCCCTGAAATGGTTGAATTTGATCTCTTCCATTTGCCATCTGGATACAGTAGAGAAAAAGCTATGCTGCATTGGGTTGCTGGACACTATCCAGAAAATAACATGTCAGGGCATCAAAGGCTTGAGGCACTTGGTCCAGTCTGTCTAATGATCACAGACAGAGTCTGCTCTCCAGTTTTGTAATATGTTTTATTTTTGCATTGACAATATATATCCTAGTAAAATAGATCACAAGGGTTACTGCCAACTTGTCAAAGCTAGGATTCTTCCATCATAGACTTCAAAAAAAGACCATATTTTAATTGGGCAAACCTTGATGATTGCCACAATTGAGGAAGCTCCATCTCCCTTTATTCCAGTCTATCCCCTTTCTTATAGAGCACTTACTGCAAGAAGGATTCTAATTCATAGGTTGTTTCATCCCATCCCCAAGTTCCAAATTTAAAATTTCATTAATGTTGACATTATTTAAAATTGTATTAATTATCCTCTTTGTAAGTGGGCCTAGTATCTGGCTAGTTAATGACCATACTGGCAGCTTTCCAGAAATCCGACAACCACATCTCATTATTCATACCAACTGGAGCCAATTGAAACTGCATGTTTTTTTTTTTTTTTTTTAAATTCTGTTATTTTAAAATGTGGATGGAAAGCAACATCAGTGGCATGTCTTCTAGTCTCTGAGATTGGGGAGGAGGCTTGCATAATAGGATTTACAATATCAGGGAGCATATGGCTGCATTTTAAGGTAGCTGGAAGTCATCTAAGCTGGGATAAAACAGACTTTGGTTTAGTTCTTTGCAGGATGTACTTAGGAATTCATTTATATCTTCTGCAGTAGGTACAATTTTAGTGAATTGCCATTTTGTTTCTTACACAGGAATGAGATGGCAAGAAGAGTTGCCAAACCCTAGCCATGAAAGTTTCATTTCTCATGGACAAAAATGGTCTTCAAGCTATACTCTGATTACTGGGACAGCTCCCAAATCTCCCAGCCTGACCTAGGAAGCTGAAGAAGCCCTTGCTAAGTTGTGGCTGGGTTACCAAAAGGGGTGTTGTGTTCAGTAGCCTTTGGTTTTGTACCTTGTTCAAGTTATCTAGAGGGTCCAAAGTTATTATTTATTCTGCTCCAAACTGATACTGTCAGTGCTCCTATTTTCTCATCATTTAGGGACTTTACTCAGGAATCTTCTTGTACTTCTTTTCCTCTTTTAGATCCTGATATTGAAAACAAACAAAGTCTCCTCCAAATTATAGATCAAGCAAAGCAATGTTAACTCTTAGCAATATTATCCCTGCAAAGCATTGTGTACATACTCATAGCTTCCATTTGGCCACCTTCAGACTAGGCTGCCCCGTTCTGTAGGTTGGTGACTTGTATTTCCTTTAGTGTTTACTTGCTCTCAGATCCCCCCTCTGGCTTAAAAATAAGAGGAAAGACTGTGATAATCCAGTCATTACTAGAGCCAGATTTCCTGGCCACACCATCTCCTACCTAAGTTACTTAAACCCTTCTGTGCCTTAGTCACTTTATCTGTAAAATACAAATAACAGTGCCTATGTTATAGGACTGTTTTGATAGTTAAGTCAGGAATAAAAAGAAAAGAACATAGTGCAATAGCGTGCTCAGTACTGCATATATTTACTACTGTTTTTCCTTATTAGATATAATTTAGAATAGACAGGTTTACTTATTTTTACCTCAAGCAGGTATTTAGCATCTTAAGCCTTTTATTAAGTATTGTAAATGAAAAGATCTTGAGTTCTGCTCAAAGAATTTCAGAGATTAGCAAGCAGGAGAGATCGGAGCAAGAGAGATCCTTAAAATTATGTGATTGTCTTGCTATATTTGAAGAAATGGCAGAAGCATAGTGTGTTGGAAGGAGCCAAGAGGCTCAATCCACTATGTGAAGGTAAACTCCAAAAGTGCAGGGTTTGATCTTTTCATTCTGTTTTGTCTTACCAGTATCTGAAGCAGTGCCTGGCTTCTCATGATGGTGACCTGCTTACCTTCAGTCATCTCCTTGATCTCAGCTTAGTCCCTCACAAACTCCCATTTTTTTTTTTAAGGACATTTATCTTTTACTTTTTGACCTTAAAAAGAAAATTATTGCCAATATCTGTCTAGGCTCCCCTTTCTGGTCTTAAGGAATCCCCTTTCTGAGTGAGCGCTGGGTCGACAGAAACACTTTCTGCTAGTAAGGAAGCCAAATTGAGGGATATCATTCCTTGCTTTGCCCTCAAGTAAAATGAGCAAGGAAAGGCACACAGCTTGGGCTCAGGTAATAGGCCTCACCTGCTTGGGCAATGACTCTTACCAGGGGGCAGCTAAGAGAGGAGAGGGTGGAGGATGAGATTCATGGTTGTGGTCTAGGCCCTAGCAGTCTACAGTGGCAGTGGCAGCATCCTGACTGTGTTGTTCCTGTTACTTAGCCTTTTCTGCTTTAGGCAGGAAAACTCAGTTTGTTGCATACAGTAAAAAATCCTGAATGGCTTCAAATACAGATCTTGTCTTCACTAGCAGTAACCTAACTTCACAAATACCACCTTTTAGCATTCGAATCTCTAAACCCCAGCTACTGACCCCTAGACTCGCTTAGTAAACTATGTTTCAACCTCATCATATCACCTATCTGTTCACCTTACTTCTTTCTTATGATCTGTCACCCTACTCCTTGTGGTCAGTCATGGTAGTCACTACCTTGCAAATACTCTCAAATTGTTTGCAGTCTCTGCCTGTGTGTGTGCACCCAGCACACCCCCAGTTACTCTTTTTCCCACTGTACTCCAGCAGCCAAACAAGACCACAGAAAAATATGACATGGTACAGTTAGCTAACTTTAAATTGCAGAACAAAAACTTCAAATGGTCATTTACTGTTGCCTGGCAACTGTTTTTCTCGTAAGTCAGTTTGCCTCTCTCTCTGAGACCCTGTGTTATTTCTACCTCTGAAACTCTCCTGACTTCCCAGACAATGTTCTCACTTCATACTTGATTAAGAGACATAAGCACCATATTTTTGTGTTAGCACTATGCCTGTGTTCTCTGTCATTGCAAACAAATGGAAGAGATATTCTTGCTCCTTATGTGGGTTGTGAGTCCTTCTGTGTTCTGGATTTACTCTCTACTGACTTTGATGATTTAACACCTGTTTTTATATTCCCTCTCTTCCCCGGCATCACAGATGTTTCCCTGTCTGCTGGGTAATTTCCATCACCATAAAAACTGCTCTGATATTTCCTAATTAAAAAAACAATTTCTTGGCTCTGTAACTTTCTTAACTATTGCCTTACTTCTCTGCCACCTTTCATGGTAAAATTTTCTAATAAAGTGGTCAGGGTTGGGTATGTGGTGCGTAAGGAGTTTAGACATCTCTGCTTTATCCTAACAACAATTAAAAAGCTGAACGGGCCGGATGCAGGGGCTCACACATGTAATCCCAACACTTTGGGAGGCCGAGGCCGGTGGATCACCTGAGGTCAGAGTTCAAGACCAGCCTGACCAATATGGTGAAACCCTGTCTCTACTAAAAATACAAAATTAGCCAGGTGTGGTGGCGCATGCCTGTAATTCAAGCTTCTTGGGAGGCTGAGGTAGGAGAATCGCTTGAACTTGGGAGGTGAAGGTTATAGTGAGCTGAGATTGTGCCATTGCACTGTAGCCTGGGCGACAAGAGTGAAACTCCGTCTCAAAAAAAAAAAAAAAAATTAAACTAAAAATATTAACCTTTCTTAGATCTGTTGAAGAAATGAGGTCACAGGGAAAACTTTTGCCCCCCAAAATTGGAAATGCAGGTATTTGGATACAGAGAACCATAATGTATTGATATAAAAACCCATGCGCAGAAACCTCTCCAGGAACCAGTGACTTGGCAGAGAAATTCAAGCTGTAATTGATAAACTGTTGGAAGTTCAGTGTGGACGACTCTGATAGTTGAAAATTTGAGGGGGACTCAGTCATGTGGGAAAGGCCACATTTTTCTGAATTTTTCCCTCCAAAGTTTTACCAGCTTCTTACAACAAATATTAGAGAAAAATCTTCTAGTGCTTCCAGCAGGGAAAAGGGGAAAGGAGCCGTTTTGAAATATGCCAGAGCACTCTTTTGAACAAGGCCTTGGGGGAAACTTTTACCAGATACTAACCTACTGAAATTTTGTCATAGTTGAACCTACCTGGAAGAAAGCAAATTCCCAACTCCAGCCTCCTCTAGCCATCCTGTCTCATCTAAGAGGGGAAGAGACATGAAAAAATAATCTGAAAAGTGCTTGTGAATTTCACAGTTCAAGGTCACAGTTTCACAAATGACTGAGAGCTAATCATAAGACGATGGAACAGTTCTTCTTCCCCTACAACTTGCCACTACACTATTAAAGCCTGTTTATTGCAGTTCCTTTTACCTATTAGATTATGTCCACCTTTGAACAAAGAATTACAAGACATACTAACAGGCAAAAAACACAATTTGAAGAGACTGAATGAGCCTCAGAACTAGAGTCAGATATGTCAGGAATATGATAATTATTAGAACAGGAATTTTTAAAACTATGATTAATATATTAAGAGCTTTAATGGAAAAAGTAGACAACATGAAAAAATAGGTAATTCAGAGAGATGGAATCTAAGAAAGAATTTTTAAATGCTAGAGATCAAAAAAACTGTATTAGAAGTGAAGAATGCCTAATTCATGAGTAGCGTGGACATGGTCGATGAAAGGATCTCTGAGCTTAAGACAGTAGAAACTTCGAAAACCAAAAAGCAATGAGAAAAAAAAAAGATAAGAAAAGAATAACCAAGAACTATGGGAAAACTATAAAAGTTATAAACACACAAAATAAAAATACTTGATGGGGAAGAAAAAGAGGAACAGAATCAATATTTTTAGTAAAAATGACTGAGAATTTTCTCTATATTAATATTAGACACCAAACAGATCCAGGAAAGTCACAGACCACCAAACGAGATAAGTGCAGAAGCAAACAAATAAATAAGCAACATAAGCAACACCCCCAAAACTATACCTAGGCATATCATATTCACCTTCAGAAAATCAAAGATTAAAAAATCCTGAATGAAGCCAGAGGAAATAAATATCTATAGAGGTACAAAGATAAGAATCACAGCTGTCTTCCCTTCAGAATATATGAAAGTAAAAAGAGAATGGAGTGAAATATTTAGTGTTAAGTGGAAAAAAAAATCAATCTAGAATTCTGTAATCTGTGAAATTATTCTTTAAAAATGAGAAGAAATAAATACCCTCTTGGACAAACAAAGATTGAGAGAATTTGTTACCAGGACACCTGCTTTGCAAGAAATATTAAAAGAAGTTCTTCGGAGAAAAGGAAATTGATATAGGTCAGAAATTTGGACTTACATAAAGATCAGAGAAAGAGTAAGTGAAAAGTAAAATGGAAACTTTAATCTTTCTTACTTCCAGTTTACCTAATAACTAACAATTTGTTCAAAATAATATTAGCAGCAATGTATTTGACTACATATGCATATATATATATCTTATTTATACTTATATATAAGGGAAATAAATGACACCAATGATACAAGGAATAGGAGAAAGGAATTAGGAATATTTTGTTGTTCTTGGATATTTGGACCCCCTGTGAAGCAGTAGATGTTATTTCAAAGTCACTTGGATTAGTTGTAAATGTATAGTGCAAAATCTAGGGCAACCAGGAAGAAAAGTGAAAAAAGTATAATAGACATGCTAAAAAAGGAGAGAAAACTGAATCTTATAAAATGCCCAGTTAAAACTACACATGGCAGAAAAGTGTGGAAGACAAAAATAAGAACAAAAGGCAACAAGTAGAAAACAGTAGCAAATATGGTAGATATTAATCTACCTATATCAATGATCGTTTTAAATTTCAGTGGTCTAAATATACCAATTAAAAGACAGAGATTGTTGAAGTGGATCAGAGAAAACCAACAAGACTCAACTTATGTTGTCGACCAGAAACCCACTTGGAGAAAGATATACCATGCTAAGACTAAATAAAGGAAACTAACTAAAAGGGGATCAACTGTTGATTTCAGACAGAATAGACTAAAGATCAAGGAAAGTTATCAGGGATAAAGAGAAACATTACATAATGTTTCTCTAAAAAGACATGATAATCCTTAATGTGTATGTGCCTAACAGCAGAGTGTAAAAATACATGAGGCAGAAACTGGTAGAATTCCAAGGAGAAATAGATGAATGCACTCCTATAGTTGGATAAATGGACAGATCTAGCAGGCAGAAAATTAGGCCATAGTAGAACTCAACACTCCATAAATCAAGTGAATAGAATTGACATCTATAGATGATTTTTTATTTAACAATAGTATATTACACATCTTCTTAAGCTTATATGAAATATTCACCAAGGAAGACCACATTCTGAACCATAATACAGACCTTAACAAGTTTCAGAGAGTAGAAATCTTACAGTGTCTGATCTTAGACCACATGGAATTAAACTGGAAGTCAAATAACGGAAAGATAGTTGGAAAATCCCCAAATACTTGAAGGTTAAACAACAAACTTATAATAACATGGTGGTCAGATATAAAGTCTCAAGAGAAATTCTAAAATATTTTGAATTCAATGAAATTCAAAGTACAACTAATTGAAATTTGTGGGATACAGTGTAAGCAGTGCTTAGAGGGCAAATTACATCATTAAGTGAATATATTTGAAAATAAAGAGATCTAAAGTCAGTTAACAAAACTTTCACCTTAGGTAGTAAACTAGCAAAATAAAAGCAAATGAAGTTGAAAATAAGTAAGTGAAAATAAATAATAAATTGGAGCAGAAATCAATGAAACTGAAAAATGGGAAATCGATAGGGAAAACCTACAAAATCAAAAACTAGAAAAGATCAACAAAATCAATAACACGCCTCCCAGAAAACACAGTAATAAAATTACTAACCCTTAGCCAGGCTAAGAAATAGAGATGACACAAATTACTTATGTCACAAATGAAAGAAGGAATGTTACTACAGATCTCACAGACATTAAAAGGATAATAAAGGGATGTTATGAACAACCCTGTGCCCACAAATTTAATAACCTAAAAAAATGGGCCAATTTCTTGAAAGGCACAATTTGCTAAAACTCAGAAAAAGGAATAGACAATCTGAATAGATCTAAATCTGTTAAATAAATTGAATCAATAATTTAAAACATTCTGAAATATAAAGTACCAGGCCCAGATGAGTTCACTGATAGACTCTAGCAGGTATTTTAGGAAGAAATTGTACCAATTCTCTGTAATCCCTTTCAGAAGATAGAAGCAGAGGGAATACTTCCTAACTCATTCTATAAAGCCAGGCATTACCCTATACTGGGCATCCTCAAACTATGGCCCGTGGGCCGCATGTGGCCCCCTGAGGCCATTTATCCGGCCCCCCACCACACTTCAGGAAGGAGCACCTCTTTCATTGGTGGTCAGTGAGAGGAGCACAGTATGTGGCAGCCCTCCAACGGTCTGAGGGACAGTGAACTGGCCCCCTGTGTAAAAAGTTTGGTGATGCCTGCCCTATACCAACAAAAGACAAAATAGAAAGACATAATAAGAAATCTGTATATCAGTATGTCTTGTGAATATGGATGCAAAAATCATCAACTAAATACTAGAAAATTGAATGCAACAATGTATAGAGAAGAATTATACACCATAATCAAGTGGGATTTATATCAGATATGCAAGGCTGATTTACTATTTGAAAATCAATGAATGCAATTCACATCAACAGGCTAAAAAAGAAAAATCACATGATTATATAAGTAGATGACAAAAACCATTTAACAAAATGCAACACTCATTCATGATAAAAACTCTCAGTGAACCAGGAATAGAAGGGAACTTCCTCAACTTGATAAAGAATGCGTGCAAAAGACCTGTAGCTAACATCATACTTAATGCAGAGAAACTTGAAGATTTCTGCTAAGGTTAGAAATAAGACAAAGATGTCATCACCACTTTTCAACATTGTACTGGAAATCCTAGCTAATGCCTCCCTTTCTTTCCCTCTCTTTCTCCAACTATAAGTGCATTCATCTAGAGAGAGAAGGGGGCATTATATAGGAAGCAGGTAGAAGGAGACTGTATCAGTTGACTACATGTATATATACAGTGAAAGCAAAGGCAATGCAATGGAGGAAAGACTCTTCATCAAATGATGCTGGAATGACTAGACATCTGCTTGAAAGACATGAATCTAGACACAGTTATTACACCTTTCACTTAAATCAAAATGGATCCTAACACTAAATGTAAAATGCAAAACTATAAAACATCTAGGAGACAGCATATGATAAAGTTTATGTGACTTTGTATATAGCAGTGACATCCATAAATGAAATAATTGCTAAGCAACACTTCATTACAATTGCAGACTTCCACTCTGCAAAACACAATGTCAAGAAAATGAGAAGTCAAGTCACAGAGTAGGGGAAAATATTTGCAAAAGGCACATCTGATAAAAGCTTGTTACCCAAAAATATACAAATAACTCTTAAAACTGAATAATAAGAAAATGAACAACCCTATTGAAAAATGGGCAAAAGACCTGAACAGACACTTCAACAAAGATATATAGATAGTAAGTAAGCATATCAAAAGATGTTCAACATTACTTATTAGGAAATTGCAAATCAAAACAACAGTGAGCTATGGCTACACACCTAATAGAATGGCCCAAATTCAAAGCACTAACAACAGCAAATGCTGGCAAGGATATGAAGTGACAGTGTGTCTGACATTCCTCATTCACAGGTGGTGGAATGCAAAATAGTATAGCCACTTTGGAAAACCATCTGGTAGTTTCTTACAATATGCTCTTACTATACAATCTGGCACTCATGCTCCTTGGTATTCACGCAAATCAATTGAAAACTACATTCCAAAAAACCTGCAAATGGATATTTGTGACAGATTTATTTGTAATTGCTAAAAGTTGGAAGCATCCAAGATGTCCTTCAGAAGGTTAATGGATAAACTGTGGTACATCCAGACAGTGGAACACTATTCAACACTTAAGAGAAATGAACTATCAAGCTATTAAAAGATATGGAGGAAGTTTAAATGTGTATTACTAAGTGAAAGAAGCCAATCAGAAAAGGCTACATATCTTATGATTTCAACTATGTGACATTCTAGAAAAGCAAAACTATGGGGACAGTAAAAAGCCTAGTGGTTACTTGCGCTTTGGGAAGGGGAAAGGTGAATAGCCACAGCACAGAGGATTCTTAGGACAGTGAAACTATCCTATATGATACTACAGTGGGGAATACATGTCCAAATCCACAGAATATACAACTCTATGGAAAACCATAATGGAAATTTGGGAGATAATGATGTGTCAGTGTAGAAATGTACCATTATGGTGTGGGATGCCAATATTGGAGGAGGTGGTATATATTTGGGGACAGAGGATATCTGGGAATTTGGTATTTTCTGCTCAGTTTTGCTGTGAACCTAAAACGTCTCTAAAAAATAAAATTTATTTAAAAAAAAACTGTTAATACATTCTCTACTTCTGACCTTCTAAAATAGCCTATTCCAAGTTGATTTCTATTCCAATCTCTTCCTTCTACCTATTTCTTACCTACCTTTCTTTTTAAAGTCGTCAGTAACCTTCACATTGTCAAATCCAGTGGTCAGTATTTAGTACTCATATTCTTTCATTAGTTATTAGCATTTGACATAGTTTACTCCACCCTCCTTCCTAATATACATTTTTTTTTTTTTTTTGAGATGGAGTCTTACTCTGTCACCCAGGCTGGAGTGCAGTGGCTTAATCTCAGCTCACTGCAGCCTCCGCCTCCCAGGTTCAAACGGTTCTCTGCACCAGCCTCCCAAGTAGCTGGGATTACAAGCACACACCACCACACCTATCTAATTTTTGTGTTTCTAGTAGAGATGGGGTTTTGCCATGTTGGTCAGACTGGTCTTGAACTCCTGGCCTCAAGCGATCTGCCTGCCTTGGCCTCCCAAAGTGCTGGGATTACAGGCGTGAGCTACCATGCCTGGCCGATACCCTTTTTTAATACCTTGGTTTCTAGCGTACCACATGCTTTTATTTTACTCCTACCTCCCTGGCGGTACTTTGTTGATCATTTATCCTGGCTCCTCACTCCACCAACCTGTGTGAGTTGGCCACTCCCAAGCTCCCTTCTGAGTTCTCTACCACACAGGTTCCCTCAGTGAGCTCATCTGGTTTCATCTTTTAAATGCCGTGAATGTGCTGATGATTTTTAAAGTTACTGTTCCACCTCTCCCCATGCATCAGATTTGTCTCCATCTACCTAATTAACCTTCCTATGTAGAAGACTAGTAAGCATCTTAAACTTAACTTGTTCAAAATAGAATATTTGATGATAATTTTCTATTTAGACCTATCACAGAAAATGGCCCTATGTACCAGTTTTACCAATTAATCCTTAGTATTCTTCCTTGGTACCACCCGTTTCATCAGCCCCACACCCATTTCATCAGAAAGTCTTATTGAAATTCCCTTCCAAATATTTGTTAAGTCTGCCCACATCCCTCTATTTGCTTGCCAACAATACCCTAATCAAATCCACTGCTGTTGCTTACCTCTGCACCTGCAAAGATTTTCCTGGTAGCATTCTTGACTGCCTTCTATCCTTTCTTGATCTAGAGGCCAGAGTAATCTTTGTAAAGTATAAATCTGATTGAATCACTCCTTCCTTAAAATCCTTGAATCAATTTCCAGTCCAGACTCCTTGCCATAGCCTACAAGGCCTTGTATGATTTACTCCTTCATTTCTTTTCCAACCTCATTTCCTGCTGCTCTTCTCCCCTTGATCATGGCACACCAGAAACACTGATTTCCTTTTTCGTTTTTGCTGGCTCTTTTTTTTTTTCTCTCTCTTCTTATAATTTGTTATCTCCCATATTATTTAGGTAAAAGTTCAAATGTCATGTGCTCCAAGGTACTTTTCATGTGCATCCTATTTAAAGTAGGGAATTCTCCATTATTCTGTTCTTCCACCACGTTTTTTTTTCATGGCATTAATCACATTCTGTATTTATCATCGTTATTTGCTTTCTTATTTTTTTACATATCTCTTTCTGGAATTTAAGCTCCACAATACTAGGGCCACATATTAGATGCTGAACAAATATTTATTAAATGAATGACTCTTTTCCCCACTAATTTAGTGTTCTTGGGCAATTTGGTTAATTTCTTGAGGTATCAGATTTTTCACTAGAAATCTGTTGCTGTTTGACTTTTTATTTTTAATATTCTTATGTTATATGATTCTCAAGAAATGGAGGCAAGAAAATGGCGGCAAGGAGACCAGTCAAAGATTATTGTAAGATTATAGGTGTGAGGGGGACAGGATCCTAATATTATGGGTATTAGGAAATTAAAAAGAATTTGTTATATCTATCTATGTTGACCTGGAAAGATGTCTATGGTATATTGTAAGATGGAAATAAAAGCAGAGTAATATATGGAAATATAGAAAGTGGAAATAACAGCCTGGCTCAGTGGCTCACACCTGTAATCCCAGAACTTTGGGAGGACAAGGTAGGACGATCACTTGAGTTCAGGAGTTTGAGACCAGCCTGGGCAATATAGTGAGATTCCATCTCTATTAAAAATAAAATACAAACACACACATATTTTTTTAATTATAAAAGAAAGTGGAAATAAAGTGCAGAGTAATATATGATCCAAAGTTTGTTTAAAAATGTGCCCTATATATATAAGTTGTTTTATATTTTTAAATAAAGGTGTGTATATATATATATATAGACTTAAGTGTATATATATACACTTGAGTCTTTTTTTTGTACTTTAGTTTTTTTTTTTTTTTTTTTTTAATACTTTATGTGCTGATCATGCAGGATTGTTGGATAGGTATGTACTTGGCCAGGTGGTTTATTCTTCCATCCCCTGTCACCTGCAACTGGCATTTCTCCCCATGTTATCCCTCCCAGCCTCTCCTCCCCGCACTGTCCCTCCCTTAGCACCCCCCTACCAACCCCAGTATGTAATGCTCTTCTCCCTGTGTTCCTGTGTTCTCATTGTTCAATACCTGCCTATGAGTGAGAACATGGTGGTGTTTGGTTTTCTGTTCTTGTGTCAGTTTGGTGAGAATAATGGTTTCCAGATTCATCCACGTCCCAACAAAGGACATGAACTTGTCATTTTCTGTGGCTGCATAGTATTCCATGGTGTATATGTGCCACATTTTCTTTGTCCAGTCTATCATTTATGGGTATTTGGGTTGGTTCCAAGTCTTTGCTATTGTAAACAGTGCCTCAGTGAACATATGTGTGCATGTGTCTTTATAATAGATCGGTTTATAATCCTTCGAGGTATATACCTAGTAATGGGATTGCTGGGTCAAATGGAGTTTCTATTTCTAGATCCTTGAGGTATCGCCATACTGTCTTTCACAATGGTTGAACTAATTTACACTCCCACCAACACTGTATAAGTGTTCCTATTTCTCCACATCCTCTCTAGCATCTGTTGTCTCCTGATTTTTTAATGATTCCCATTCTAACTGGCATACGATGGTATCAAGGTGGTTTTGATTCGCATTACTCTGATGACCAATGATGATGAACATTTTTTATACATTTTTTGGCCTCATAAATGTCTTCTTTTGAAAAGCATCTGTTCATATCCTTTGCCCACTTTTGAATGGGTTTCTTTTTTTCTTGTAAATCTGCTTTAGTTCTTTGTAGATTCTGGATATTAGCCCTTTGTCAGATGGGTAGATTGCAAAGACTTTTTCCTATTCTGTTGGTTGCCAGTTCACTCTGATAATTGTTTTCTTTGCTGCACAGAAACTCTTAAGTTTAATTAGATCCCATTTGTCCATTTTGGCTTTTGTTGCCATTGCTTTTGGTGCTTTACTGATGAAGTCCTTGCCTATGCCTGTGTCCTGATTGGTTTTGCCTAGGTTTCCTTTCAGGGTTTTTATGGTGTTAGGTTTTATGTTTAAATCTTTAATTCATCTGGAGTTAATTTTCATGTAAGGTGTAAGGAAGGGGTCCAGTTTCTGCTTTCTGCACACTGCTGGCCGGTTTTCCCAACACCATTTATTAAACAGGGAATCCTTTCCCCATTGCTTGGTTCTGTCAGGTTTGTTGAAGATCAGATGATGGTAGATGTGTAGCATTACTTCCGGGGCCTCTGTTCTGTTCCATTGGTCTATATCTCTGTTTTGGTACCAGTACGATGCTGTTTTGATTACTGTAGCCTTGTAGTATAGTTTGAAGTAGGTAGCGTGATGCCTCCAGCTTTGTTCTTTTTGTTTAGGATTGTCTTGGCTATGCGTGCTCTCTTTTGGTTCCATATGAAGTATAAAGTGTTTTTTTCCAGTTCTGTGAAGAAGGTCAATGGTAGCTTGATAGGGGTGGTATTGAATCTATAAATTACTTTGGGCAGTAGGGTCATTTTCACAATATTAATTCTTCCTAACCAGGAGTATGGAATGTTTTTCCATCTGTTTGTGTCCTCTCTTATTTTTTTGAGTAGTAGTTTGTAGTTCTCTTTGAAGAGGTCCTTTGCATCCTTTGTTAGTTGTATTCCTAGGTATTTTATTCTCTTTGTAGTAATTGTGAATGGGAGTTTGCTCATGATTTGGCTCTCTGTTTGTCTGTTATTGGTGTATAGGAATGCGTGTGATTTCTGCACATTGATTTTGTATCTGAAGACTTTGCTGAAGTTGCTTATCACCTTAAGGAGATTTTGGGCTGAGACGATGGAGTCTTCTAAATATACAATCATGTCATTTGCAAATAGAGACAATTTGACTTCCTCCTTTCCTAATTGAATACCATTTCTTTCTTTTTCTTGCCTGATTGCTCTGGCTAGAACTTCCAATACTATACTAAATAGGAATGGTGAGAGAGGACATCCTTGTGTAGTGCCAGTTTTCAAAGGGAATGTTTCCAGCTTTTGCCCATTTAGTATGATATTGGCTGTGGGCTTGTCATAAATAGCTTTTATGATTTTGAGATACATTCCATCAATACACAGTTTATTGAGAATTTTTAGTATAAAGGGCTGTTGAATTTTCTTGAAGGCCTTCTCTGCATCTGTTGAGATGATCATGTGGTTTTTTTCTTTGGTTTTGTTTATGTGGTAAATTACGTTTATAGACTTGCGTATGTTGAACCAGCCTTTCATTCCCAGGATGAAGCCTACTTGATTATGATGGATAAGCTTTTTGATGTGCTGTTGCATTCGTTTTGCTGGTATTTTTTGAAGATTTTTGCATCTATGTTCTTCATGGATATTGGCCTGAAGTTTTCTTTTTGGCTGAGCTTCTTCCAGGTTTTGGCATCAGGATGATGTTGATCTCATAAAAACAGTTAGGGAAGATTCCCTCTTTTTGTATTGTTTGGAATAGTTTCAGAAGGAATGGTACCAGCTCCTCTTTGTATGTCTGGTAGAATTTGGCTGTAAACCCATCTGGGCCGGTCCTTTTTTTGGCTGGTAGCCTATTAATTGCGGCCTCAACTTCAGATCTTGTTATTGGTCTATTCAGTGATTTGACTTCTTCCTGGTTTAGTTTTGGAGGGTGTAAGTGTCCAGAGATTTATTCATTTCTTCTGGATTTGCTGGGTTATGTGCATAGAGTTGTTTGTGGTAATCTCTGATGGTGGGTTGTATTTCTGTGTCTTTGGTGGTGATGTCCCTTTTATCATTTTCTATTGCATCTATTCAATTTTTGTCTCTTCTTTTTTATTAGTCTAGCTAACGTTCTGTTTTGTTGATTTTTTTTTTTTTTCAAAGAACCAGCTCCTGGTTTTATTGATTTTTTTGAAGTGTTTTTTGTTTCTATCTCCTTCAGTTCTGCTCTCATCTTAGTTATTTCTTGTCACTGCTGGCTTTTGAATGTTTTTGATCTTGCTCCTCTAGCTCTTTCTTTTGACGATAGGGTGTCAAAATTGAAAGAGCTAGAGGATCTTGCTCTTTAGTTCTTGCCTCGTTTCTCCTGTGGGTATTTATTGCTATAAATTTCCCTCTAGACGCTGCTTTAAATATGTCCCAGAGGTTCTGGTACATCATGTCTTCATTCTCATTGGTTTTGAAAAACATTTTTATTTCTGCCTTCATTTCTTTGTCTATCCAGTTGCCATTTAGGAGCAAGTTGTTCAGTTTCCTTGTAGTTGAGCGGTTTTGGGTGAGTTTCTTAATCCTGAGTTCTAATTTGATTGCACTGTGGTCTGATAGACTGTTCGTTATGCTTTCTGTTCTTTTGTATTTGCTGGGGAGTGATTTACGTCCAATTATGTGGTTAATTTTAGAGTAAGTGCGATGTGGTGCTGAGAAGAATGTATATTCTTATGGATTTGGGGTGGAGTGTTCTGTAGATGTCTGTTAGGTACGCTTGGTCCAGATCTGTGTTCAAGTCCTGGATGTCCTTGTTAATTTTCTGTCTCATTGAACTGTCTAACATTGACTGTGGAGTGTTGAAGTCTCCCACTATTATTGTGTGGGAGTCTAAATCTCCATTTAGGATGTTAAGAACTTGCTTAATGTATCTGGGTGCTCCTGTGTTGGGTGCATATATATTTAAGAGCGTTGGCTCTTCTTGTTGGATTTTTCCTTTTACCATTAGGTAATGCCCTTCTTTGTCTCTTTAGATCTTTGTTGGTTTGAATTTTTTTTTTTTTTGAGACGGAGTTTCGCTCTTATTACCCAGGCTGGAGTGCAATGGTGCGATCTCGGCTCACCGCAACCTCCGCCTCCTGGGTTCAAGCAATTCTCCTGCCTCAGCCTCCTGACTAGCTGGGATTACAGGCAAGCGCCACCATGCCCAGCTACTTTTTTGTGTTTTTAGTAGAGACGGGGTTTCACCATGTTGACCAGGATGGTCTCGATCTCTCGACCTCGTGATCCACCCGCCTCGGCCTCCCAAAGTGCTGGGATTACAGGCTTCAGCCACCGCGCCCGGCCCCGGTTTGAAGTTTTTTAAATCAGAGACTGGGATTGCAACTCATGCTTTTTCTTGTTCTTCATTTGCCTGGTAAATCTTCTTCCATCCCTTTATTTTGAGTCTATGTGTGTCTTTGCATGTGAGATGGGTTTCCTGAATATAGCACACAAATGAGTCTTGAATTTTTATACAGTTTGTCAGTAAGTGTCTTTTGATTGGGGCATTTAGGCCATTTACATTCAACATTAATATTGTTATCTGTGAATTTGATCCTACCATTTTGTTACTGGCTGGTTTTTTTTGCCTGTTAGTTGACTAGGTTTCTTCATTGCGTCATTGGTCTTTGCCATTTGGTATGTTTTTGCAGTGGTCGGTACTGGTTGTGCCTTTCCATGTTTAATGTTTCCTTCAGGAGCTGTTGCAAGGCAGGTCTGGTCGTGACGAAATCTCTCAGTAATTGCTTGTTTGTAAAGGATGTTATTTCTCCTTCACTTACGAAGCTTAGTTTGGCTGGATATGAGATTCTGGGTTGAAAGTTCTTTTCTTTAAAGATGTTGAATATTGGCCCTCACGTTCTTCTGGCTTGTAGGGATTCTGCTGAGTGATCTGCTGTGAGTCTGATGGACTTTCTTGGTAGATGATCCAACCTTTCTCTCTGGTTGCCCTTAGCATTTTTTCCTTCACTTCAACCCTAGTGAATATGATGATTATGTGCCTTGAGGTTGCTCTTCTTGAGGAATATCTTTGTGGAGTTCTCTATATGTCTTGGATTTGAATGTTGGCCTGCCTTGCTAGGCTGGGGAAGTTCTCCTGGATAATATCCTGAAGAGTGTTTCCCAGCTTGGATTCATTCTCCCCGTCACATTCAGGTACACCGATCAAAAATGGATTAGGTCTTTTCACATAATCCCGTATTTCTTGGAGGCTTTGTTCATTTCTTTTCACTCTTTTTTCTTTAATCTTGCCTTCTTATTTTATTTCATTGAGTTGATCTTCAATCTCTGATATCCTTTCTTCTGCTCGATCGATTCGGCTAATGAAACTTGTGTTTGCTTCCCGTAGTTCTCATGCTGTGTTTTTTCAGCTCCATCAAGTCGTTTATATTCTTCTCTAAGCTGGTTATTCTACTTAGCATTTCGTCTAACCTTTTTTCAAGTTTTTAGTTTCTTTGCCCTGGGTTAGTACATGTTCCTTTAGTTCAGAGAAGTTTGTTATTACCCCCCTTCTGAAGCCTATCTTTGTCAATTTGTCAAACTTGTTCTTCATCATGTTTTGTTACCTTGTTGGTGAGGAGTTGTGATCCCTTGAAGGAGAAGAGGTGTTCTGGTTTTTGATGATTTCATCCTTTTTGCGCTGGTTTCTTTCCATATTAATGGATTTGTCTATCTTTGATCTCAGGGAGCTGTTTGATGAGGTGACTTGTCTGCCTGTGGAGGCACTGCTGGGTTGCCAGGGACTCCACCCAGTTGCTACTTAGGCTTCCTGTGTCTTTTTGTTTACACAGGGCGATTAGGCCCGCCTGTTTAATGGTGGATGCCCCTCCCTGTGATGACCTTGAGGCACTGCTGGGTTGTCAAGGACTCAGTCCAGTTGCTAGGTAGGGTTCCTGTGTTTTTGTTCACACAGGGGGATTAGGCCCGCCTCTTTTATGGCAGGTACCCTTCCCTCCACGGAGCGGGATCATTCATGGTTCAGCTCGGACTGAGGCACTGGCTGCAAAACCCTCAAGTGTTAGGGCTTCAGCCTTTTGGGGTTTGTGGGAGAGGGACCTGCCCAGCTGCCCTGTCTGTCTCCCCACTTTCAGCTCTCTCTCTATGGAGGGTGGGGGGTGGCGGTAGCTCTGGCCGCAGGCTCTCCTGCTGGCTTATGCATTTGCTTAGGTCTATGCGGAGCCCCCAATCCGTGGCACCAACCTGGATTATTATTCAACTCTGCGCTTGACTGCAAAGATCCGCTGTTCTGTGGACTGCTGAGGCTTTGGGGGAAGCACTATATCTGGACCAGGGTTCCAGGGGGGAGCCCCCAATTCTCCAGTCAGACACAGTTTCTGGGTGAAGCAGCACCCCTCCCTGCCCAGGTCTGTCCTCCCTGGACTGTGTTCACTGTCCGTCCCGTCCTGTTGAGATTTACATTTGAGTCTTAATGTTGATGGCTTTATTTAGGTGTAATATGAAGGAGGGAAGAAAAATTTTTTTTAAACTTTTTCTTTATATGGTTCCATATTATTTGATTTGTTACCAGAATTATTTAACAGATCTTTAAAATCTAATAAGATGAAGAAGAGGACAAAGATCACATTATGGCCTGAAGTTTCAGAAGTGTACAAATTCTCCTTTACACTACAGGATTCCTTTTCCAGAGCTTCTAAAGGAGATATTGGGGCAGTGGCATATAATAGCTAAAATAGTACATTAGGTTCTAGGTATGGGCCTTATATTCCAGTTTCTAGCTCTTGTAAACTTGATTAGGCCCCAAGTTCTTTACCTAGACCCAAACCTAAATGCGGAGGTGTGAATTACCACGTAGCGGATGTAACAGTACCGGAAACCAACTGGAGCTCCTGCACAAGGGAAGAGCAAGTCAAGGGAGCCAGACCTGGCTGTAGCATAGGCTTATAGGGGTGACAGAAAGGGCAAGACTCCGCTGGTGAAAAAGAAGCAAACAAAAAACCCACAAAACCCAAAACAACAATCGACAAGCAAAAAATCATGGACCACTGCACAGGCGCCTGCCTGGTCCCCATGGAGCTGCCGCAGCGGACCCAGCGCAGCCAGGCGCGTTCGGGATGAGCTCAGCTGCGCGGACCTCTGGGCGTGGTTGTTGGTGCTCAGTTTTGTGTTTGGGTGCAATGTTCTTAGGATCCTCCTCCCGTCCTTCTCATCCTTCATGTCCAGGGTGCTGCAGAAGGATGCGGAGCAGGAGTCACAGATGAGAGCAGAGATCCAGGACATGAAGCAGGAGCTCTCCACGGTCAACATGGTGGACGAGTTTGCCAGGTACGCCAGGCTGGAGAGAAAGATCAGCAAGATGACGGATAAGCTCAAAACCCATGTGAAAGCTCGGACAGCTCAATTAGCCAAGATAAAATGGGTGATAAGTGTGGCTTTCTACGTACTGCAGGCTGCCCTGATGATCTCACTCATTTGGAAGTACTATTCTGTTCCTGTGGCTGTCGTGCAGAGTAAATGGATAACCCCTCTAGACCGCCTGGTAGCTTTTCCTACTAGAGTAGCAGGTGGTGTTGGAATTACCTGTTGGATTTTAGTCTGTAACAAAGTTGGGGCTATTGTGCTTCATCCATTCAGCTGAACAGGAAGATGGACACAGCTATGAGGCTTTTAAAAATGGATTTTCTCTTATTAGGTTAAATATCTGATTTATACTTTTTTTTTTTTGAAACAAAAGTACACAGTTTAGTTTTTTTTTTTTGTTGAATATGTTTGTTCTTGGACTTTGAGAGATTCTTCTAAGAATCATGATTTTTTACACTTGTCATTAGGCCAAGAAAGTCCAGTTTATGACACGTGTATACCAGCGAACGCCATCCTAGATCTGTATGAAATGTGAAACGTTAAGGGGCATCTCCGGCCGCCGCTCGTGATCTGCACTCTCGTATATTTTGGTCATATTACCAGCCAGAAAGTCAAAATTTTCCAACAACTTAAGTTCTGTGAAGACTTAGATTTTTTAATCCAGTTTAGAAAGTAACTTAATTTTAATATCACTACTAAGAATTTGAGAATTTCTTCTTTAATCACATTCAATACAGCTAAAAGAACGACAGTAATTGCCATTGCTTGGGCTTTTTCTCCCTTTGTTTAAAATGTCCTTTGAGCAAGAGCTGTATAATAATATCTACTTACTTGAGGATATTAAGTTTTCATTACAGTGTTTTGTAAATGTATCCATGAGATCATAATGTATTGTTTTGTGCTCAAGTTGTATTTTGTATTTAAAGCATTTTGAATGAAATGTATTTGTTGGCCTTTACTATTTATGCTCTTTAGAATGGAACATAGGAAACAAACCTTATAAGGCCTGATTAAATTATTCTGAACCAATAAAAAAAAAAATCATGGACCAATCATGTTCTTGAAGCTGATCGATTCGATGAGCAATTCTTTGACACAAGTGGTAAACAAGATCAGATAAGGAAAATGAACTCTCTTGCTCTCTTTTCTGTGAATATTACCTGTCATAGCAGAAAAAATATAGACAACCGCTGCTTTAGATCGCCGTTTAGTACATGAGAATAAAAGACGAGGGACCAACAAATACAAAATTAGAGAAATCAGAGTGTAAAATACAAACAGTGCAATGCGGCTTCGTGAAAATGAAAGGGGAGTGTTTTAAAAGATGATAATAAACAGTGTCCATTGATAGATTCAAAGAGATCATTGAAGAGCAGCAAGACAAAAACAGCCTATGGATGAAAGGATTAGGAATTATTTTTTATGTTAGAAGAGCTTTAGTAATTCTGTGGGTAAGGAAGCAGATTGTGGGGAGGTTAAGGTGAGGGGTGGCTTCTGGGGAGTTAAAGTGGTAATGGCAGGTATAAAGTTCTTGTAGGAATATTTGGGAAGAGTAGGAAAGGGAGAAATGACCCAAGATGGGGGTAAACCTCTTTGTATGTCTACAGAGTAGGAAACACTGGAAGGATCTGATGAAGAGATAAAGATTTAAAATGGAAAAAACATAAGTCTCTTGGAGAAATATTCTGATGAACCACAGCTCTGTGGGAAAGGGTTAATGTTAGAGGGACCCCTTTCTCTGAAGTCTAAGAGAGAAGACGGCTGGAAATATTTGGAAGTACAAGGTAGAAAAGTTGGTACAAAATACTGAATTCAGTAAAGCAAGAACTGAGATTACCCATTAAAGCTTCAAAGCTGCTGGAAGCTTTAACAGACCAGAGATCTAAAATTAGTTCTAAGTAAAATAGATCGATGAATTAGGTGTGCTTGGCACAATCCTAACTGGACTATAGAAAACTCAAGGGAATTACTATTTCATGACTGTTGTGTTCCCACTGCCCAACACAATGTTTGGCACGTGGCTAGCGCTCAATAAATGTAAATGGATGGATGAATGGATGAATGAAGGAAGGAGCTGGTATATTTAATTGAATCAAACTATTGTCACCCCCTCCAGCCTCCAACGAGGGCCTGGGTCAAGTTAAATGTGGTCATTTAACTAAGTCCATAGTGGTCTGCAGTTTGTAAACAGGACTTAATAAAATAGATGATAACTTTTTTAAAGCCCAAAGTTGTGTGTGTTGGCTTTCTTAGGAAAAAGGGTAGCGGTAATATGTGCTCAATGAAAAGGGGGAGTTGTTAGATCTAGGACACATTGCTCGGCTGCTTGTAGCTCTGGAATATTTGTGGTTTCAGTAACTTTGAGATAGTTCAGATCTCCGTATTTAAACCTGAAGAAATGACTACCATGTTTGTTAGGAAGGCTTGGGAGATCGTGTTCGGGAATCGTGTGTTAGACGTGATAAGTGAACACCAAGATTGCAGATTTGAGGACGTGTGGGTTTACTTCAGTAACAGATTTTGATGAAAAAGAGGACAGGGACAGACACTGCTTGAAACCATAATATAAATCGGCTTATAGTCTTTTATTTTTCTATGAGAATAAAAAGGAAAGTAATGATGAAATTAATCTCATTTACTCATTTATTTAATAATTATATATTAAGCACCTGTATTATACAGAGAAAAATGTTAGTAAAATGTGACTTGTTTACTAGGAAACATTTTGACTATCCTTCATAAAAAATAGCATGACTCTTATATTGTTTTTATTTTATTCTTATTTTTATTTGTACAAATTTATGGCATACATGTGAAATTTTGTTACATGTATTATATAACACATAGTGATCAAATACGGGTACTTAGGGTGTCCATCAACCAAGTACAGTACTTTTTATTTGGTTTTATTTTGAAAGGATTTTACAAGTATGGCACATTTTTGTTAACTACAGTAACTCTACTCTGCTGCCAAACATTGAATTTATTCTTTTCATTGAACTATATGTTCGTACCCTTTAACCCTCTTCTCTTCATCCCCCCGTCTCACCCACACTTACCCTTCCCAGTCTCTGTTATCTATCGTTCCACTTTCTACTTCCATATGATCAAATATTTTAGATCCTACATATGAGTGAGAAGATGGGATGTTTGTCTTTCTGTGCTTGGCCTATTTCACTTGCCCGGGATGGTGGCTCACGCCTGTAGTCCCAGAGAGGCCAAGGTGGGAGGATCACTAGACCCCAGGAGTTTGAGACCAGTCTGGGCAACATGGAGAAATCCCATCTCTACAACAAATACAAAAGTTAGCTGGGTGTGGTAGTTCATGCCTGTAGTTCCAGCTACTGAAGAGGCTGAGGTGGTCGAATAACTTGGAGCTTGGGAGGTCAAAGCTACAGTGAGCTGAGATCAGGCCACTGCACTCCAGCCTGAGAGAGAGAGTGAGACCCTGTCTCAAAACAAACAAATACCACTTCTCCACCCCAGTTCTATTCACATTGCTGTAAATGAGAGGATTTTATTTTTTGATGTCTGAGTAGTATTCCATTGTGTTTATGTACACATTTTCTTCATTCATCTGTTGATGAACACTTAGATTGATTCCGTATCTTTGCTATTGTGAATAGCGCTGCAGTAAACATGTGAATGCAGTTATCCCCTTGATATATTGATTTTTCTTTGAGAAGATACTCATTAGTGGGATTGCTGGATCAAATGGTAGTTCCATTTTTAGTTTTTAAAGAAATCTCCATACTGTTTTCCATAGAAGCTGTACTAGTTTACATTTCTACCAGCGCTGTGTAAGAATGCTTTTTTCTCCACATCCTCACCAACATCCATTATTTTCTGCCTTTTCTGATTTGAGAAAGATGATATCTCTGTGGTTTTGATTTGCATTTCTCTGATGGTTAGTAATGTTGAAGATTTTTTTCAAATACCTGTTTGCCATTTGCGTGTCTTCTTTTGTTGAATTTCTAATGATTTCCTTTGCCCACTTTTTAATGGGATTGCTTTTCATTTGTTTGTTTTGATGTTGAGTTGTTTTGAGTTTCATGTATATTCTAGGTATTAGTCTCCTGTCAGATGAATAGTTTGCAAGTATCTTCTCCCATTCAACATGTATCTATTCACTCTGTTGATTATTTCTTAAACCAAAATTAAGCTTTTAATTGGGTCCTATTTGTCTATTTTTGGTTTTGTTGCCTGTGCATTTGAGGCCTTAGTTATAAATTCTTTGCCTAGACTAATGTCCAGAAGAGATTTTCCTAGGTTTTCTGCTAGTATTTTTATAGCTTCGGGTATTATCTTTAAGTCGGGTATTAAGTTAAGTAATCTAGTTTAAGTTGATTTTTGTATATGGTAAGAGATAAGGGTTCAGTATCATTCTTCAGTATGTGGCTCTCCAATTTTTGTAGCATCATTTATTGAAGAGAATGTTTCTTCTCCAGTGTAAGTTTGTGCCTGTTCCAAATTTATTTCCTAATGAAGGAAAGTTGAAACAATTCTGATACTAAAACACACATTTATCTTCTACTTACTAGCTGACATGAGGAATTTGTGCTTTCTTCCTTACTGCTGAAGACATGAGTAGGACCAAAGCGTTTTCCCCCATATTGCTTTTGGTTCTTAAAAATCATCGCAGTGGAAACCTTGACCCCTTGAACCATAGGCGCAGCAGGTGATCAGAAAAGGAACTAGATTTCAAAATATTTTGTTTTAAGATGTGTTTTGTTGTATTGAAGTCATCATACAACATCTGATACTGATTTTGAGATTCTTAATTCATTCTTTTTAAAGATTCAGATTAAAAAAACCTAAACACATTTCCACTCAGTTTTCCCATCCATTAACTCAATTCAAAACATCCTTATCCTGCAGTGTGCTGCTGTGTTTCGGCCCTTGATGAATTAAGAGTGCTCTTGGGTCTCTTGTGGGGTACATGCAGTACTGTCTTCCAGAAAAGAGAAAATGACACTGTATGATAGGTTTGACGTATACTCTACCTAACGGCAAAACTAGTCAACAATCAAACTGAATTTATATTGAATTTCCCTATATACTTATGCATGCCTCTTTCACAAAACATTGTTAAAAATAAATATCAGGGCTGGGTGTGGTAGCTCATGCCTATAATCCCTGCACTTTGGGAGGCTGAGGCAGATGGATCACTGGAGGTCAGGAGCTCAAGACAAGCCTGGTCAACATGGTGAAACCCTGTCTCTACTAAAAATACAAAAATTAGCCAGGCATGGTGGCACGTGCTTGTAATCCCAGCTACTCGGAAGACTGAGGCAGGAAAATCACTGGAATCCAGGAGGTGGAGGTTGCAGTGAGCGGAGATCATGCCATTGCTTTCCAGCCTGGGTGACAGAGAAAGACTCTGTCTTAAAAAAATAATAATAAAATAAATAAATATCTGGAAATTATCACGTAAATTTACTCTGAACTTTTAAAGTGAGATTGCTTGCACTCTAAGGAGAGTTGAGGAACTTTATAAGGAGTTTATGAGGTAGCTTTCAAGCACTTACTATTCCAAGAGTATTTTATTAAATTAATTTTAATGTATTAGGAGTTTGGAAAAATGTTCTGATGGTTGTAGGTATTGTTAACTGAAAAATGGCCAGCATTTGGATAGGATCTGGGAAGGGATAATTTGACAATTTTCCCTGCTCATCTTCGTAAATGGCCTGCCCCCATCTTCATCCATCTTGGGGACACTGAGTGTCATGGGATTTAAGATGAGTCTTCAGCTCCTGCATTCTATAAAGCCTTATATAGTATTCATTTCTACTTCATTCATACGGATATATTGAATCTCCACCCTATTGGTGTTAGGGATGAAAGCATGGTTCTTTATCTTGAGAATTTCACTGGCTGGTGAGGGTAGTGGACATGTCGGAAAATTAAGTTACAGCAAAACTCTGTGCTGTAATAGAGGGAGGACGAAGCATTGTAGGTGCTTACAGGAGCAAGTGACTCACCTTGTTCTGGGGATTTGGACAGTGCTCCACAAATGTGGTGAGAGCTGCACTGAGTCTTAAAAGATATACTGAAATTTGTTAGGCCAAGAAAGGGGTACGAGGCAGAGAAAATTGCAAGTGCAAAGTCTTGGAAGTTAGCAAGAGTATGAAAGTAAGAGAAGTATACAATTCATGGAGGGGAATGGTGAAAGAGGAAAAACAGACTTGATTCTTGTTAACCCAGTAGTGCCGATGGGGTGGGAGGTCAGCCAAAAAGTTAAAATTGTTAGAAATATGAGAGAACTTGAAAAATAGTTTATTATATAAAACATCTGATAGGTAATTGGGCTATTTTTTCTGCTACTGTATTTTTTTTTTAAAATCACACATTTATCATCAATATAGAAAATAAACAAAGAAAATCACTTCAGTATAACTCACCTGATGACATTTCAATAGCATTATTTTTATCCAGCTGGGGTTCTGCCTGTGTTCACAAAACAGCTCTGTTCTACTTGGTACATACATTTCTCACTCTGCTTCGCTCTTCGATGGTCCAGATATGAGGATTTGCAGTGATTTTCTCAGTAACAGCAAAACAAAAGTCTGTGTTATTTTTCCCAAAAATGTTCAGGAGTTTACCAGTTGAGTCAAGGAGTGGTATCACTTGTAGTACCAAGTATTTTATCATTAATAACTTTTCACGGTACAGTAATTTGTCATCTAAATAGATGAAAAGTAATGCATTTTCAGGACACATTTTCAAATCGTGTGTTTGAAATTGTCAAAAATAAGAGCACTATTTTATTTTTTAAATGGAAACATTGTAATTGTACATATTTATGGGGTACAATTTAATATTTCAATATATACACATATAGTATAAAGAATCATATTCTATTTATGCTAACTGTTTTATCTATTAAAATGTAGGGACTGGGCATGGTGGCTCACGCCTGTAATTCTAGTACTTTGGGAGGCTGAGGCGGGTGGATCACCTGAGGTCAGAAGTTCGAGACCAACCTAGCCAACATGGTGAGACCCTGTCTTTACTAAAAATACAAAAAATTAGCTGGGCATGGTGGCGGGTACCTGTAATCCCAGCTGCTTGGGAGACTCAGGCAGGAGAATTGCTTGAACCCGGGAGGTGGAGGTTGCAGTGAGCCAAGATTATGCCACTGTATTCCAGCCCGGATGACAGTGTGAGACTTAGTCTCAAAAAAATAAAAATAAGACATCATAGAGAAGAATTATGTACCACATTTAAAAATTTCCATTTGGGGAAGGAGGAGTCTCAAAAACTCATAAGTAAATTACATTTAAAATTATTAAGGTTTGAGTGTGAGGATTGATTTTATGGTGAAGCTATTGAAAAATTATAATTTATTGACTTAAAGAATATTTGCAAAAGTAGAATATGCCCATATAAAGATATACAATATATACACATATGTAACATATATAAAAATAAAATCAGAGTTGAAAGTGTATTGTTTACTGCAAAAGGGCCATGGTAAATATTTCGCTGGTGAATAAAGTCAGCTTGTTAGAGTTGTTAGAAAAGCAAAATGAAATACAAAGCAGAATAATTATTTTGATTTTTACATTTACAACGTGATTACTACAAGAATGCTCATATTCCGAATGAAATAATTGACAGAGAGAGAAAAAGCCATGGTGCTGCATTACTTTACAAGTGAAATAAATGTTTCTTCAGTGTATTAAACAATACATTATAAGCCAACTTAATAACAATTTAAAAATTGCCATCAGTTTATGTAAGTAATCAAAAGAGGAAAGGCTCTCTTAATTAAAGAAATGCCCTTGAATTTTATTAGGCCCAATAAGACAACTGACTCGAAGTGTCAAGGTTTTGTTCATTTGTTTGTTTGTTTGTTTTTTGAGACAGAGTCTTTCTCTGTCTCCAGGCTGGAGTGCAGTGGCGTTTTCTGGGCTCACTGCAACCTCCACCTCCCGGGATCAAGCGATTCTTCTGCCTCAACCTCCAGAGTAGCTGGGATTACAGGCATGTGCCACCACGCCCAGCTAATTTTTGTATTTTTAGGTCTCCGTCTCCTGACTTCAAGTGATCCACCCGCCTCTGCCTCCCAAAGTGTGGAATTAAAGGCGTCAGCCACCACACCCGGCCGAGTGTTGAGTTATTTTATACACATAACAGACACACAGACGCACACAGAGCAAGTGCAAATTAGAACCATGATGGTGCCACTAAACATGGGTGGAAGATTGAAGGTGATGGTAAAATTTTGGAGGAAGAGCTAAGTACTCGATTGTGTCAAATTCTAAGGTTTACCGGTAAGTCTGAGAAACTAAAAGCTCTTCAGTGCCCTCCAGTACTGACACTTCCTTGATAACACCCTTTCTAAATTTCTATATAGATTACCACTTTCTTTAAAACTTGTATAAGAGGCTCAAAGATATGACGTGCAGGAAGCTATATGGTGTGTCAAAAATATATAGGACTGATTGTTTCCTAACCTTACAGGCTGTCATTCAGAGGTTCCAGAGATCATTGAGATAATCTTGTAAACATGAAGAGGGATGGTGAATTAATGATTGGCTGATACTGGTTTGCATATTTGAATTTTTCTCTCTTTTTTACCTTAAGGTTATTTATTATATACAAGAATTCCTTGTAAAGGAGGAAATGGAGCGGTGTAGGTCAGAGGATACAAAGTAACAGATATGTAAGATGAACAAGTCTAGAGAACATGAGAACTACAGAGAATAAAATCGTACTCTATTTGGGATTGATACTAAATAAGCATTCAGCTTCTTTTGACATAAAAACAAAATAAATCGATAGCTGTGGGATGATGGATATGTTAATTTACTTCACTATAGTAACCTTTTTACTGTCTATATGTATCCTATAACATCATGCTGTATACTTTATCCACAATAGCATTTATTTTTTAGAAGTTTTTATAAAGAGCTTCAAAGAAACTTTATAGACATGTTTACTTGTTTTTACAAAGTAAAAGAAATAGTTTACTGCTTATTTAAAAATAAACACACGTCTCAAAACCGTGGGGGCTGGGGTAATTATGCCAGCAAAAAAATCTCAACATTTCAAAGGGGAAAAAAAGTTATTTTGGGGAGCAGTAATAGATCATGGAAGTTCAAATAGCACATGCCATACTGTTTCATCTGGAAAATGGTATACAATTGATATTTTTTTTTAACCAAAGAAAATAAGTATTTGCTAAGTTTAGATTTACATTTTTCTGAGCGATTACAGCATGATGAAAATTTCAGAGCTATTGTTTAAAGGGAAGAAGTAAGTGGAGCAAATCCAACCATGTGCAGTAATTTTACAGAATCAATGCAAAGGGGATCCTAGAACTTTGATCCTAGAACAAAGTAACAGCAACTTCATCTATGATGACAGCCCCTTAGGTGATGGCTGTTTGTTTATTTGACATGGTCTACATAATAATGCTTCCTGCCTCTCAGCAGCGCTACCTATATTCAGTTGCAGTTGTGATTTGATAAGCCACCATAACCAGTGCAGAATACTTCTATGGTGCATTCCTGAGCTACTCTGCATTGCCCCAGGGCTTGCAAAGTCTTGGAAGAGACGGCCAATGTCCTGGATGTGAATTTTGGACAGAAATGGTAACCAGATTACGAATCCTGAATAACTTACCTTACTTACCTTAGGAGTTTAGGACATTAGTCAAGTGTGCTGTTAACAGTTTTCTAAGGTTGCCACTACAAAGTAGCACAAACTGGGTGGCTTAAAAGAACAGAAATGTATTCTTTCACAGTTGTGGAGGCTAACAATCTGACACTGAGGTGTTGGCAGGGCATGCTTCCTAAGGCTCTCAGGAAGAACCCTTCCTTTTCGCCTCCTAGCTGCTGGTGGCTCTTCAAAGTCCTTGGGATTTTCTTGAACTGTAACTATCACACCAGTCTGTGCCTCCATGGTCACAAGGCCCTCTTCCCTCTATGTGTCTGTGTGTCTCCTCTCTTTTAAGGACAGCAGTCATTGAATTTAGAGCCCACTATAATCCAGTGTGACCTCATCTTAACTGATGACATCTTTGAAGATCCTATTTCCAAATAAGGTCACATTCTGAAGTTCTAGGTGGACGTGAATTTGGGAGGGTCATGATTCAATCCACTACATCGAGCAATGGAAGTACATTAAATTTAATCTTATCTAAAATAATGGCATGTAAATAAGTTTTTTTTTTATGCTTTAGGTCTTAAATTATAGATTCTAAAGATTACTCAGTGGTTTTTTAGGTGAATATGATACATACTCTAGTGTTAAGGTCATCAGTGAAAAATAACATGTTATAAAATGTTAGATGTAAAACTTTAACCCTAAATTTTTCATAAGACTTCTCACTTGCTTAATTAATATTGTTTTATGGGGATAATTGCCCTTACTGTGTCTAAGGACTGTACATGTATTTGAAGTCAGATTATGAAGGATTTTATACACTAAATTAAGGGTTTGGATTTGACTGTGAAAAAGGAAGAATCAGTAGAGATTCATTATTTTTAAAAGATAGTTCAGGTAATAGTGTAGAAGGTAAAAAAACAAAAAAGCAAAAAACAGAAAAAAGCTATTGAAACAGCACGGGTGAGATAATTGGGGTTTAGACCACACTGATGGAGATGGAGAAATGAAGTTGTATTGAGTAACATCCCTGATGATTTAGTCATTGATTAGGTGATGAAGGTAGCTAATATTTATTAAGCATTTTCTATGTGCCAGGCACCAATCTAAGAACTTTTTATATATTGTTTAATTCTTGCAATTCTCCTGTAAATCAGCACTATTAAAATTGGTATTTCAGGTGATGAAACTGAGGAACAAATACTTGCCAACGATCACATAGCTAGTAATTGGAGGAGTCGGATTTGAATCCACAGAGTCTGATAAGGGAAAGGAAGGAGTTGGGGGTGAATCTCAAGGTTAGAAGACTGAGAAGATGGTCGTCTACCTTTTTACTGTCTCTATGTATTCCATAACATCATGCTGTATACCTTAAATATACACAATAACTTTTTTTTAGAAAATAAGTTTTTATAAAGAATGTCAAAGAAAATTTATAGGCATGTTTATTTGTTTTGTATTTTTAAGTAAAAGAAATAGTTTAATGCGTATTTCAAAAATTGAGAATACATTTCAGAATGGGGGAGAGTTGACCTAAAGCTCATGGGTCAGTAGATTTAGTTTGGGATATAGTATTAAGTTTGAAGAGCTGCTGGTGGGAAGGAAGATAGGTGATAGTAAGTACTAAAAATAATGCTCGATGTTAATATTTGTCTTTCCTTAAGAAAGATAATATCATTTTAAATGTGTAAACTATGCAGCTATGGTAAAACAGGAAGAATTGGTGCCACTGTCTGCTAGTCCTGGAAAGCAAGAGTGCTTTAACAGGGTGTAATTCCTTGTGATTACGCATTCTCATATCATCCCTACATTAAGTTAGGTAGGCAAAAACTATCTTACCTGGACCTTTGTGAATGTTTTGGTCAATCAGAGAAAGGAGAGGAATTCCTAAGTTTGTACCCAGCCGATCATTTGTGAATTTGCTTTATTACAAACTTCCTTTACCCTCTCTGTCTTTGATCCACGCACCCCACCAAATATACCCCTGCGTTGCTCTAACCACAGGGAATTCTAGTTCAAACCTGGCAGTTTATGGGAACTGCTTTTGTTGAAATGATTAAATAAAGAAATGCCTGTGAATTCTCCTTCTGAAGCACTGCCTGTTTTCTGTGTCATTTTGGTCTCATTAATCAGTGTTGCAGCCAGGCGGACACTGTGCTGTGTATTTTACTGTCCTCAGCACAGCAGCCTCTACATCTCTGCTCCCAGGCCGACACATTGGGGAAAAAGAGAGAGGGAAACCATCAATCTTCCCAGTTGCACATGTCAGCAGTGATTCCTTCCCCCTTCCTGTTGGCTGTCTCTCTCACCACCTGTGTTTAGAATTAGCACTGAAGCTGCTGCCCAGATGAATAAGAACCACTGTCCTTGTCACCTGCCCTGGTACGGGCCACCACTTCTCAATGAAACAAGCATATCAAGCAGTTATCTTTAATGTGAGCCGTATGAGAGAATCGCACACCGCTTAGATGTTTATTATGATATAAAATTAAAATTTTAGGGCCATACATTCCAGTGAATCAAAGGAATAAAAGCAAATAATTTCTTGAGTGTCTTGTTCTCTTCTCATAATCTCCGTCTGAAGTTCATGTGGCCGAAGTTGATCGGCCTGGGTTCAAGTCCTAGCTTCACTATTTACTAGCGGTGGGCCACTCATTTAACCCTTCAGTGCCTCAGTTCCTACATCCTTATGAAACAAGGATGATAGTACCTCAGAGTTTCTGTGAGGAGCAAATGAGAGAATACATTTATAGGTCTTGCTGTAATGCTTCCCATGTGGTAAGCATTCAATAAATGTTAGCTATTATTACCAGTAACCTCATTGTCCAGATAATAAAACTGAGTTTCAGAGAGGTTACATAATTTGCAAAAGGTACTTGTAGGCATAAAAGGATTCTGAACCTAGCGCTATCTGATCCTCAAAACTCATGTCTTTTAGATTACACTACGTTGTTTCTATTTCAGTTTCATTTTGCAAATAACTTCATCTCTGAACTTCAATCATTTAACATTGTCTATGTCTTAATTTCCTGTTATTTAAAATGAAAATGGTAATAACTACCATTCCTGTTAGTATGAGACTCTTTTAGTTACTTTATCAAATCATTCAATCAGATCATATGCTAAAAAACAGGGCCTATTTTTTTTTTTTTTTTTTTTTTTTGAAACAGGACCTTGCTTTCTTGCCCAGGCTGGAGTACAGTGGCACAGTCATGGCTCACTGCAGCCTCGATGTCCAGGCCCAAGTGATCCTCCCACTTCAGGCTTCTGAGTAGATGGTACTACAGGCATGTGCCACCATGCCTGGCTAATTTTTATTTATTTATTTTTTTCTGGTAGAGACATGATCTCCCTATGTTTCCCAGGCTGGCTTCAAACTCCTGGCTCAAGTGATCCTCCCACCTTGGCCTCCCGAAGTATTGGGATGACAGATGTGAACCACCACATCTGGCCCAGGCTTATTTTTAAAATTTGGTGACACAAAAGTGACATGGATTTTTTAGAAAAGTTAAACGAGGCTGGGCGCGGTGACTCAAGCCTGTAATCCCAGCACTTTGGGAGGCCGAGGCGGGTGGATCACGAGGTCGAGAGATCGAGACCATCCTGGTCAACATGGTGAAACCCCGTCTCTACTAAAAATACAAAAAATTAGCTGGGCATGGTGGCACGTGCCTGTAATCCCAGCTACTCAGGAGGCTGAGGCAGGAGAATTGCCTGAACCCAGGAGGCGGAGGTTGCGGTGAGCCGAGATCGCGCCATTGCACTCCAGCCTGGGTAACAAGAGCGAAACTCCATCTCAAAAAAAAAAAAAAAAAAAAAAAAAGAAAAGTTAAACGATACAAAAAAGTCAAGTCATGACTCCCATTTCCTTGTGTAACCACTAGTAAGTTAAATATGTAGCCCGCCTTCCTTGTCAGCATTTATCTACTTAGCAAATGTTTCTGTAGAACCACAGTGGGCTAAGCACAACTCTTGGCCCTTCAGGGGAGGACTGTCATTCCTCTCATTTTACAGATAAGGAAGTTCTGTGATTTGCAGAAGGAAGGACAGCTGATACACAACAAGGCTGGCATTAGACTCACGTGTCTGACTCTAGGTTTGGGCTGCTCACCTCCACTCTGTGCCAATTCTCAGTAGTTAACACGACCTACCTTTTTCTTAACTATTCTGTAGTATTTCATTACATAAAAAGGAAACTATAACTTATTTACTGTTTCCCCCACTGATGGACATTAGTTGCTTATCACTCTTTTTTTTCTTCAACTTTTTTTTTTTGTTTTTGAGACGGAGTTTCGCTCTTGTTACCCAGGCTGGAGTGCAATGGCGCGATCTGGGCTCACTGCAACCTCCGCCTCCTGGGTTCAGGCAATTCTCCTGCCTCAGCCTCCTGAGTAGCTGGGACTACAGGCATGCGCCACCATGCCCAGCTGAATTTTTGGATTTTTAGTAGAGACGGGGTTTCACCATGTTGACCAGGATGGTCTCGATCTCTTGACCTCGTAATCCACCCGCCTCAGCCTCCCAGAGTGCTGGGATTACAGGCTTGAGCCACCGCACCCGGCTTTTCTTCAACTTTTAAGTTCAGGGCTACATGTGCAGGATGTACAGGTTTGTCACGTAGGTAAATGCGTGCCATGGTGGTTTGCTACACAGATCATCCTGTCACCTAAGTAGTAAGCCCAGCATCCATTAACTATTCACTGATGCTCTCCCTCTCCAACGTGACAGGCCTCGGTGTGCATTGTCCCCACCCCGTGTGTCCATGTGTTCTTCTCATTCAGCTCCCACTTACAAGTGAGAACATGTAGTATTTGGTTTTCTGTTCCTGGGTTAGTTTACAGAGGATCATGTCTTCCAAATCCATCTATGTCCCTCCAAGGGATATGGTCTCATTCCCTTTTATAGCTGCATAGAATTCCATGGTGTATATGTAACAGTATAATTCTTCTGTAATTAAATAATCAGGGGGAACACCAGATTTTTTTTACATTCTTGTGTGAATATTTCTATAGAACAGATTTCCGTACATTGAATGGTTGGGTGAAAATAAAACAAAATTTTGACCCCTAGAAACGGCTAGATTACTGAGAGCTTACTCTGTGCCAGGTTTATACTAATAAACTTGATACAGTCCTCCTAACCACCGTACGAGGTAGGTACTGTTATTATCCCTATTTTGTACATGCGCAAGGCTGTGTAAGTAATAGGGCAAAGTCTTGAATCCCAGCAATGTAGCACTAGATTCTGCTTCTCATTTATGGTTTATAACCAAGCCAGTTATCATAACCATATTTTAGTGCTTGGTTTTGTCATTCATCTAACTTACTGTAAGGTTGAGTTAACAGTCTGAGCTGACAGAAGGGTCTGAACTGATGCAAATGTGGTTGGAACAACCCTTAGTTTTATATCAGTCTACAAGACGGATGAGAAAGAGAGCCATGATTAGCTGGAACAGGAGACTTATTTGCTCCTAGAAGAGGTGAAATGACAGTGAAAGAGATTTCCTTTTTTGTAAACTATTTTATGCCATGAAAATAACTTTAAAAGTGTGTTTTGTTGTTTGTATTGTGGGTATTTTGTAAGAAATTCACACCGCCTCGCAAAGGTTCAGAACACTTGAGATAGTCATGGAATTACATCATACACTGCACATAAGTATCACTGGCATCTCAACTTCACGTAGCCAAGGCCACTTGATATTAGTCCAGGTCTTGGCCAACCAACTGAGCTAACCCCGAGACCCACCTGCAGTGCTTGAGTGTTGAATCCAGACTTTCTGGTAGGAGAGATCAGAAGGAACTAGGGAGTTTCCCCAGCAAGGTCATGGGTAGAAAATTAGGCAGAGATAATTTTGTCTCCAATCCATTACAGTTCGGATGTTGAAAACTCCTTGGTGGTATTCTTTGGTGATGTCCAGGCTTTGTATGCTTTCTGAATCCCGAAGTCATAGAGATTTATGGAATTGGACTTTGCCAAGTAAGTCCCTAGCCGTGCAAGGTGGCGTGCCTACTTGTAGTCACAGATGTCTTCTTTCACCAGCGTAGAGGCTATGACCACAGCTTCATAATCTTCTGTCCTTCATGGCTGCCACATGTAACATCCAAACTGCTGGGAGCTGAAGGGGCCTCTTCCCGTACATTATTAAATCACTGTCTTAGAGATTTTATTACCTTGAAATGTAAATTACTAGCAAGTGAACTTAGTCCTTTTATTTGTGTGTGTGTTTCACTGTTTCCTAGCAGGTTGGCAGCTTTGGAAGATAATTATGTAGCACTTGGCTTAGAACAGTTGTTTCTCATTCTTGGCTTCATATTAGAATCACCTGGGAGCTTTTAAAACTCCCAGTGCTCACACCAAACCCCAGACTGATTAAATCAGAATCTCTAGGGGTGGTGCCTAGGCATCAGTATTTTTTAAAGTTCCCAGGTGATTACAGTGCAGCTGAGATTGAGAACTGTTGGCTTAGAAGGGACCTTCTTTTCATTCATAGTGTTATTATCTGTACCTCATTTTCTGCAGTTGAAGTGAATTTTAAGAATAGGTTATTGGTGCCCAAAAGCCTCTCTCTAACTTGAGCGTACGTCACAGTTACTGGAGAGACTTGTTAAAGCACTGGTTGCGTAACTTTTCTCATTTTTTCTTCTGGGATTAGCCCCACTCTTAGAATTCGTGATTTAGTAGGTCTGAGTTGGAACCCAGGACTGAATTTTTAATAAGTTCCCGTCATGGTGACACTGCTGGTACTGGGGACACACTTTGAGAGCCTCTGCTCTACTCCCTTCCCCTCCCCTTCCCCTCCCCTTCCTTCTGCTCTGTTCTTTTCCTCCAGCGGTGGCTGGGGCCGCTGCCTCTGGCAGTCCCTACTCACAGTATCAGTGTCAGGAAAGGCAATGAATGCATGAGGATGTTTAACCTTTGCCCCTCCTCAAAGTGATCATACAGTCTAAGAAGGATTTACTGTATATACATATGCAACCTTCTCTGCATGCATAATTGCTCCCCTTAAGTCCTTTCTACTACAAAATCAAAGCCACCCCTGAATAGATTTCTGGTGTCCAAAATGGACCTTGTATTCCACTTTCCCACAGAAACAATTTTATGGATGGTGGTTAGGTACAGCTGAAAATGTGCTATTGAAACCATTCTTCAATACTTTTGTAGGCTCAAAGAGACTTTGATGGTCTGTTTCCCATTTAAAGAATTCAATTTCTGAGTTTCAAAGAACCAATTTTTAAACAAAGTCTTAGAATGTAACTTGTTTAGCAATTGCCTGCAACTGAAACATTTGGCATATTTTATTTATAGTTATTTTACCCTTTACATTTGGAGCCAAAGTATGGGAGGGAGGATTTGTCATGATTCAGTTAACATTTATTAGGGGACCACAATGTAACTGGCACTGTGCTATTTACTGGGTATATAAAGAGGAAAAAGATAGCCCCTGCCCTGGAAGAGCTCATATTCTAGGCAGGAAAATCTATCTATGGAGCAAATAAAAAATATTTTCCAAGTTACCAATGTGATATGTGCAATGATGAATTGATGAAGGAGGGGTCTGTTCTTCTGAGAGAGAGAGACATGATGGTGTGTGTGGTGGCACATGGAGCCTGTGTGGATGGGTGTGTTAGGAGGAAGGAGAGTGTTTAAGAGGTTCAGAATCAGAGATTGTTACAGCCTGATGACCAAGCGGGGAGTTCCCCACACAGAAAAGGGAGTCAAGGGCATTCTAGGATGGTGGAAGATGGTGCATGCGGAGGGGACTACTCTACAGGAGAAAGGCGAGTAGTCAGCTGAGTTCCCCACGTGGTGTGATTGGAGAATGACTGGGAAGGGCATTGACCACCCCACAACGTCAGAATCTCAGAGGAAGAAACGGGAAGAGTTAAGCTAAGTCAGCAGGAGTGATATTTGCATGTCTATCCCATATTTTAGTATCTTTCTTCTCAGAGATATTCCTCAATATCCTGAGGAAGACAGTTTTAATTTCAACAGAATACTAATACTTTGAGAATGTCTGAAAGTGGTCTTCAGATTGTGCTCTGAGAAGTCCGCTTTGTGCTTGACTGGTGTGAGGTCAAAAGAGCAGGCGGGGACCCGCCAGAGCTCCATCACCGACTCTGCTATTATCCATCCACCTCTCAAGCTTTTCTTTGGACCGGTACACTTATTAGGCACATCTAAGAACATTATATTTGAAAACGGGTACACAACGAGAAAAGTTTTAAAACCAGTGTAATTTAATCCTCACATGTTTAATCACAGTCTGATGACTCGGTGTGGATAGCCACGTCTCTCAGCTGCTGGCCAAAGAATAAATGTTCTCAGATAATCGGCTGAAGAAGGGAATCAGGCAGGTGTCAATGTGGATGTGTGAGCAGTGATAATCGTTAGTTGGCCACAAGAGATAATGACAATATAATTTACCCCCAGAATGAACACTTGAAAATCAATGTTAGAATTTTCTTATGAAGGCCAGGTGCAGTTGCTCATACCTGTCAGCACAGCACTTTGGGAGGCCAAGGCAAGAGGATCACTTAAGACCAGGGGTTTGAGACCAACCTGGGCAAGATAGCAAGACCTCATCTCTACAAGAAATTAAAAAAAATTAGCCAGGGCATGTGCCACCCTGCCTTGCTTGGGCGCTCCTACCTGAACGCTGGGCACAAGCCCACAGACATGAACCCTTTAAAGTGAAGCTGATCAACGAACTGAATGAGTGACAGGTCCATCTTGGGGTGGTCGATAAGGTGTCCTGGCACTCCAAGTGCAAGGACAGCGCCTGGATGTTCCTGGGAGGACTTCCTTATGAACTGACTGAAGGGGACATCATCTGTGTGTTCTAACAACACGGGGAGTTTGCTAACATTAATCTTGTGCAGGACAAGAAGAATGGGAAATCCAAAGAATTCTGTTTCCTCTCCTATGAAGACCAGAGGAGCACAATTCTGGCTGTTGACAATTTTAATGGGATCAAGTTCAAAGGAAGAACTGAGTGGATCAAGCGTCTATCGGGCTCCTAAGGAGTCAGAAGAAATAGATGATGTGACCAAAGAGCTCCAGGGGCTTGGGGGCTTGTACCCCCTCACTGAATTAGTCTCCGAGCTCTGAAAATGAAAAACCAACAAAAAAGTCAAACAGGAAAAAAAGAAAAGAAAGAGAGAAAACTCACTGGGAGGTACAGGCAAAACAACCATCATCTTCATCATTCAGAAACAAGACAGTAAAGGAAAAAGATGACCTGGCCCTAAGAAAAACAGCAGCAAGAACTCAGAGATAACTCAGAAGTCAGAGCCCAGGGAGGAGTGGAAGCTCCCCGAGGCCAGGACTGCCTACTGTGCAGCAGAGGACCTAGAGCGGGAGCTGAAGGAGGAGAAATCCAACCACAAGCCTAAGTCCTCAAGCAGGAGGGAGGCAAAGGGGAAGACCAGGGGTGGGGAGAGAGGGCGGAGTCAGGCACACATTCCAGTCTGTACAACAGGCGTTCTGAAGGGTGTAGTCATAGAAGTTGAAGTAGGAGCTGAGATAAATCCCATAGGCATAAAAGGGCCTGGCGCTCCCGGGAGCTGGAGCCTTAGAATCCCCATGACCATAGGCTTCCCTGAAGATTGTTCAGCTGCTCAGTAGATTTGGAAATAGTTATGTTTTTTAAGTGCAGTCAGATTCAGTTGGGTTGTTACTATTTTTATATCTACAACTTCTGGGGCTGGATTTTTTAAATCCCTAGAGTATTAGAGTCATTGAGAGGGCTGCAGTTTCAACAGATATCCTGGATATTCTTCGCACCATCCATTGTCCCTGTAACTAGGGTATGTGTCCTGAATTTTGGTTCATAAATATAGCTCTTGAACCCATAGACCCCAATTAAAGATGGAATTTTCAGGAAAGGGAAAATACCGGATAATTCTAGAATTCTAGTTTTTGTGTTAGAGATCTAGAGCTCAGCATTGTTGGACCTTTCCAGTTACTAGGTTTGGACAGCTTGATGTGAATGAATGGGATAGGATTTTTAAGATTAACTAAGCTCCATGCCCAAACCCTCCTGTTTTTAAAAAAAGGTTAATGTCTTTTCTTTTTCATTAAAACTTTCTTGTTTGATATGCCTCTTTCCACATTGTTTCCTTGCAATGCATTTATTATTTATTTGTATTGAGATGGAATTCATGTCACATAAAGTTAACCATTTTAAAGGGAACAATTCCGTGGCATTGGTGCCTGACATCCACAATGTTGTGTAACCATTGCCTTTGTCTAGTTCCAAAACATTTTTTATCATCCCAGAATGAAACCCTGTATCCATGAAACTGGAACTCCCCAAGTCCTCCCTCCTCCCTGTCCCTAGCAACCAGCAATTAACTTCCTATTTATTGGTTTGCCTATTCTGGATATTTCATATAAATGGAATTATACAAAAATAAAAAGCCAGATGTAGTTGTGTGTGTGTTTAGTTCCAGCTACTTGGGAGGGAGGGTGGATTGCTTAAACCTAGGAGTTTGAGGCTATAGTGAGCTCTGATCACTCCACCACACTCCAGAGAGACACCCTGTCTCAAAAAAAAAAAAAAAAAAGAATTTTCTTATGAGGAAAAACTAATTTTTTTAAACATTTTACATCATTTTAATACTTTTAAAATTGTAGTGCTTCTTGATCTATTACCTGTACTTACTGTCTCATTCAAGATAAAAATAAATAGCCTTTACTATTGTAAACAGAGCTGCAATGAACATTCCTGTGCATGTGTCCTTATAATAGAATGATTTATAGTCCTTTGGATATATACCCAGTAATGGGATTGCTGGGTCAAATGGAATTTCTGTTTCTAGATCCTCGAGGAATTACCACACTGTCTTCCACAGCGGTTGAACTAATTTACACTCCCACCAACAGTGTACAAGTGTTCCTATTTCTCCACATCCTCTTCAGCATCTGTTGCCTCCAGATTTTTAAATGATCATCATTTTAACTGGCGTGAGATGGTATATCAATGTGATTTTGATTTGCATTTCTCTAATGACCAGTAATGATGAGCATTTTTTCATATGTTTATTGGCCTCATATATGTCTTCTTTTGAAAATTGTCTGTTCATATCTTTTGACCACTTTTGAATGGGGTTGTTTTTTTCTTGTAAATCTGCTTTAGTTCTTTGTAGATTCTGGATATTAGGCCTTTGTCAGATGGGTAGATTGCAAATATTTTTTCCCATTTTGTTGGTTGCTGGTTCGCTCTAATGATTGTTTCTTTTTCTGTGCAGAAACTCTTAAGTTTAATTAGATCCCATTTGTCTATTTTGGCTTTTGTTGCCATTGCTTTTGGTGTTTTAGTCATGAAGTTCTTGCCTATGCCTATGTCCTGAATGGTTTTTGCTTAGGTTTTTTCTTCTAGGGTTTTTATGGTGTTAGGTCTTATGTTTTAATCTTTAAACCATCTGGAGTTAATTTTAGTGTAAGGTATAAGGAAGGGGTCCAGTTTCAGCTTTCTGAACATGGCTAGCCAATTCTCTCAACACTTTATCAAACAGGGAATCCTTTCCCCATTGCTTGTTTTTGTCAGGTTTGTCAAAGATCAGATGGTAGTAGATGTGTGGCATTGCCTCCAAGGCCTCTGTTATGTTCCATTGGTCTGTATCTCTGTTTTGGTACCAGTACCATGCTGTTTTGATTACTGTAGCCTTGTAGTATAGTTTGAAATCAGGTAGCATGATGCTTCCAGCTTTGTTCTTTTTGCTTAGAATTGTTTTGGCTATGCGGGCTATCTTTTGGTTCTATATGAAGTTTAAAGTGTTTTTTTCCAGTTCTGTGAAAAAGGTCAATGGTAGGGAATAGCATTAAATCTATAAATTACTTTGGGCAGTATGGCCATTTTCACAATATTGATTCTTTCTAACCAGGAGCATGGAATATTTTTCCATCTGTTTAGTCCTCTCTTAAATAAGAGACAGTAGTAGTCTGTAGTTCACCTTGAAGAGATCCTTTACATCCTTTGTTATTTGTATTCCTAGGTATTTTATTCTCTTAGTAGCAGTTGTGAATGGGAGTTTGCTCATGATTTGGTTCTCTGTCTGTTATTGGTGTATAGGAATGCTTGTGATTTTTGCACATTGATTTTGTATCTGGAGACTTTGCTGAAGTTGCTTATCAGCTTAAGGAGATTTTGGGCTGAGATGTTGGGGTCTTCTTAATATATAGTCATGCCATCTGCAAATAGAGACAATTTGACTTCCTCTTTTGCTATCTGTATACCCTTTATTTCTTTTTCTTGCTTGATTGCTCTGGCTAGAACTTACAATACTATATTGAATAGGAATAATGAGAGAGGGCATCCTTGTCTAGTGCCAGTTTTCAAAGGGATGCTTCCAGTTTTTGCCCATTCAGTATGATGTCGGCTGTGGGTTTGTCATAAATAGCTTTTATGATTTGAGATACATTCCATCAATACTTAGTTTATTGAGAGTTTTTAGCATTAAGAGCTGTTGAATTTTGTTGAAGACCTTCTCTACATCTATTGAGATGATTATGTGGTTTTTGTCTTTGGTTCTGTTTATGTGATGGATTACATTTATAGATTTGCATGTGTTGAATCAGCCTTGCATCCCTGGGATGAAGCCTACTTGATTATTATGGATAAGCTTTTTGATGTGCTTTTGCATTCAGTTTGCCAGTATTTTGTTGAAGATTTTTATGTTAATGTTCATCATAGATGTTGGTCTGAAGTTTTCTTTTTCAGTTATATCTCTGCGAGGTTTTGGTATCAGGATGATGTTGGTCTCATAAATGAGTTAGGGAGAAGTCCCTCATTTTGTACTGTTTGGAATATTTCAGAAGGAATGGTACCAGCTCCTCTTTGTACATCTGGTAGAATTTGGGTGTAAACCCATCTAGACCTGGGCTTTTTTTGATTGGTAGGCTATTAATTGCTGCCTCAACTTCAGACCTTGTTATTTGGTCTATTCAGAGATTCAGCTTCTTCCTGGTTTAGTCTTGGGATGCTGTAAGTGTCTGGGAATTTATCCATTTCTTCCTGGTTTACTGGTTTATGTGCATAAAGTTGTTTGTAGTAGTCTCTGATGGTAGTTTGTATTTCTGTGGAATCGGTGGTGATATCCCCTTTATCATTTTTTATTGCATCTATTCAATTCTTCCCTTTTCTTTTTTGTTAGTCTGGCTAGAGGTCTGTCTATTTTGTTGATCTTTTCAATAAACCAGCTCCTGGATTTATTGATTTTTTTAAAAGGGTTTTTTTGTGTCTCTATCTCCTTCAGTTCTGCTCTGATCTTAGTAATTTCTTGTCTTCTGCTAGCTTTTGAATTTTTTTTGATCTTACTCCTCTATCTCTTTCAATTTTGAAGCTGTATTCTGGAGACCCATCTCATGTGCAAAGGCACACATAGACTCAAAATAAAAAGATGGAAGAAGATTTACCAAGCAAATGAAGGGGTTGCATTCCTAGTCTCTGATAAAACAGACTTTAAACCAGACTTTAAAAAAACAGCAGGTGTTGCAATCCTAGTCTCTGATAAAACAGACTTTAAACCAACAAAGATCAAGAGACAAAGCAGAACATTACATAATGGTAAAATGATCAATGCAACGAGGAGAGCTAACTATCCTAAATATATATGCACCCAATACAGGCTCACTCAGATACATAAAGCAAGTTCTTAGAGACCTACAAAGAGATACAGACTCCCACACAATAATAGTGGGAGACTTTACACTCCACTGTCATAAAATCAACAAGGATATCCAGGACTTGAATGCAGAACTTGAACAAGCAGCCCTAATAGACATCTACAGAACTTTCCACCCCAAATCCACAGAATATACATTCTTCGCAGCACCACATCGCATTTACTGTAAAACTGATCACATAATTGAAAGTGAATCACTCCTCAGCAAATACAAAAGAATGGAAACCATTAACAATCTCCCAGACCACAATGCAATTAAGTTAGAACTCAGGATTAAGAAACTCACCCAAAACCGCTCAACTACATGGAAATTGAACAGCTTGCTCCTAAATGATGACTGGAAAAACAATGAAATGAAGGCAGAAATAAAGATATTCTTTGAAACCAATGAGAATGAAGACACAACATTCCAGAATCTCTGGAACACATTTAAAGCATTGTGTAGAGGGAAATTTATAGCAAGAAATGCTCACATGAGAAGCGAGGAAAGATCTAAAATCTACACCTTATTGTCAAAATTTTCTAATTATTTAGGTCATGTTTAGATAATTGTTCATCTAGCTTTAATGATCTTTCTAAGAATAAAAGGGATGTGCCTCCTTATTCTTTACTTACGTATAAACTTTGCATTTAAATATAGATTGATTGGCCACCCTGAGATGATGATGTATGTAATCCTTCCTGGGAGCCACAGTTTCATGGCTTTATATTTTATCAGTTCTGTCTGCTGGGGCGACAATCACTCAGTACTGTTTGACAGAAAGAAGAAAAAAAGACCTGAAGGAAATAGCCCCAAAAGATGTTTCGGTACAAAAGAAATAGCTACAGAAGAAAATAATAACATTATAAAATTAAAAACCTGATGTCTTAGTTCACTCGTGCTGCTATAAAAAAAATAGTACCGACTAGTTAATTTATGAAGAACAGAAATTTATTTTGTACAGCTCTTGATGGGGAAGTTTAAGAGTGAGGCACCAGCACTGGTGTGTGATGAGGGCTGCTCTCTGCTTTCAAGACGGCGCCTTGTTGCTGTGTCCTTACATGGTGGAAGGGATGGAAGGACAAAACAGTGCAAATTTTCTCTGAAGCTTTCTCTTTTTTTGAGACAGAGTCTCACTCTGTCACCCAGGCTGGAGTGCAATGGTGCTATGTCGGCTCACTGCAACCTCTGCCTCCAGGGTTCAAGTGATTCTCCTGCCTCAGGCTCCCGAGTAGCTGGGATTACAGATATCTGCCACTACACCTGGTTAATTTTTGTATTTTTAGTGGAGATGGGGGCTGGTCTCGAACTCCTGACCTCAGGTGATCCACCCCCCTCAGCCTCCCAGAGTGCTGGGATTACACATGTGAGCCACCATGCCCAGCCTGAAGCTTCTTTTTTAAGGGCATTAATCCATCCATGAGACTGAACTGTCATGACTTAATCACTTCCTAAAAGGACTCCACCTTTTAATACTACCACAGTGGGGATTAAGTTTCTATTTGAATTTTTGAGGGGGGCACACATTCAAAACATGACACCTGGGGAAGAACATTATGTGGTGTGATGGGCAGAGCACTAGAGTTCTGAATTCTAGCCCCAGCTGTTCCACGGGTTGCGTGCCCTTGACCTTTTGATTAACATCTCCATGGCACACTTTCCCCTTCTGAGAAGTGTGTTGGGGGAGGGGTTGGATGGGAGTGGGATGCTTGAAGCTTAGAATTTCTAAATTGCATGTGGTTCAATATGATGAAAGAAATACAGAACTTGGAGTCCAGCGGCAAGAGCTAAAATCCAGATCACTCACTGCCTGTGACTTTATGCCGATTATTTGACTTTGCACTGCCCTTCCCTGGAAAATGATGCTGATGATTCCTACCTTCACCACATGACATGAGGTACAGGAAAGGGCCAGGGCATGTTTCTGACAGCTGAAAGTCATCACAAGAAGGAAAATACATCTGCAAAAGCATTTTATCACGTGATAGAAGGATGGTAGATACAGTGCGTGTAAGGAAAACAGATGAGTAACTCTTGAAATTTGCAAGTGACTTAAGTAAACCTGTGGGGAATAGATATATTTTTTAATTGTACTTTGGGCTCCGGGGTACATGTGCACATCTTGCATCCTGTGGGATTGTTGCATAGGTACATACATGCCATGCTGGTTTGCTGCCCCCATTCCCTGTGCCCCCCATCGCCTAATTAAGCTGATTCCTTTTAAACTCTTTACTGAACTAACAATACATATTAAGTGCTTATCATTTATGCCCCTAAGGAGCTCACAGTCTAATTGATTAGTCACTCTTTTTTTTTAAAAAAAAATTTTTTTCTGTCAGTTTTAATTGTTGGCCTAATTTTTTTTTTCTTATTTGGAGGTTATATAAGCCCTCCTTTCCCTTATACTGAATTAATATTTTGTCTGTCGATTCCCAGATCTGATCATCTGGTTTCATTTCGAAGCAGAAACGAACCCATTTTTCTTGGTGCTGAGTGAGCATTTCTTAACAGACCAGGACTCTCCAGTGCTTTCTGGAGGAAAGAGCTGACTATGGAAGAACAATGCAGCGGCTTGGCGAAACCTTCAGGGGAACACCTGGCTCCACCCAGCCAGTGTCAGCTCCGGGTCTTGTCTGTTCCAGCTCTTCAATCCTTAATTGGCAGTAGAGGCATTTTCAAGAAAATGTTGGAGATATATTTCAGGAACGTAGGATTGAAATAGTAAGGCATTGTAAATGATAGAATTGAGAAACAAGGAGCTGAGGAGTGAGAGCTTTAAACAATATTTTTTAATTTATATACAATTAGAAGAAGAAATACATTTACAGAAAGAGATTTTCATCCCAATTAACTGGTAATGTTATTGAGTACTTTTGTTTTTTTAAATTACAATCTGTGATAAAATGACATTTATGTAACCAATAAGACATAGTGTGGCCGTTGAGCCAAGTTTGTGGTTTACCTTTGACTGCAGTTAAAACAAGTATGATGAATGAACAATTCCTGTTACAGCTGGATACAAGCAGGACTTTGTAAGAAGAGTCCTGAAATCTTTAGTTGAAGTCTTTGTTTCTCACCACTGTACTGAAGCTGAAAATGTTTCAAAGCTAGTAGGCAGTCTTCTTTTAATGTATCTTATTCACTTGAAATTAAAGACAGAAGTTCTCTTAAGTTAATCACAAAAATTCTTTTGCCATAATTAATAACTTAGTATTTTTCAGTTGGTTTCGAGTACAGTAAGAAAATTAAGGAATTTATACATTTTGGATGTGCTCAGTACAATAGGAATAGTTTCAGCAATGTTTGTTAAAATGATAAGTGTACTCTCCCTTTGATTTGAATATCATCCTCTCTTCTGGTATATATCAAATCCCAAGCCTGAAGCTCCCGAGGGATTTGGTACTGCTGGTTCTGTAAGAAAAATGAGCCAATAAATGTATTGGTTGGAAGTGGCATTTACCAAGGAAATATACCTGAAATGAAGTGAAGACCTACTTTATAACATACTTCTTTTTTATCCTCTGCATACTGCAGTGGAATTGTAGGTTGATGCTCCAGGCTTCCCCTTGAATGAATGCCTGTGGGCTAGGCTAGAAGCTGTTTTCTTTGTGGGTTGACTCCTGTCCAAACCCGTAGGAAGGCCAAGCTCCTTTCGTTTTCATTATTTTCTAAGTCTAGCGATTTTGAACACAGAACCCCCATCCTCCCACCACCCAAACTCCACATTCCAACCCCGTGATTTCATGATACCTGGCATGTCTCCCCTGCCATGCCGTCAGGCCACCTGCTGACTCTTGCAGAGGGAACAGACAGGAACATAAACTCACTGCAGAAGGGCAGGACGCTCTCTGTATATTTTTAAGACCAGGAATCCAGTTCCCATTTAGAGGCTGTATTTTTTAAATAGCGCCTTCAAAATTGAACAGAACACTGCTTGTTGCTCTCATTGCCTGATAATATCATTCCCTCTATACTAATATATAGAATCCCAGAAACTAGAGAATGGAAAAGATGTATTAAATCCTGACTACCCCATTCCCACTGGTCACAATACTTTTTTCCCACAGTCTCTTCTCTGGTGCGTTTCTCTTCTGGTTTTCTCAAGAATGTGATTTCTCCATTTCTCCTGGGGAATAATTTCTGAGTTTGAAGATGGAGGAATATATGTGAAAAATCCCTGTTTTTTTTCAACTTAAAATTCCTAGTCTTCATAATGCTTTACATTACCATAAACAGTCCCTTATCTTCCTAGGTCAAGTATTTCAGGATGGTATTTTTTTCCTTTCCATTTATTAACTTCAGAGTTTGTTTTTCTGCTTCGCTTTCTCTCTTCATCAATCAGTCCCTAAAGCCCATTAATCATTTCTTGCTGCACTGAAAATTCCTTTGCTTATTCCCATATCAGGAACCCGTAGCTGGTTAAGGTCCGTAGGTCCTGGAGGGAGCCTTACTAATAGGTACTCATTCTATGCTAACTTCTCTCTCTGTCTCAATTCTCAAGTAGGAATTATTTTAAAAATATTGTTTCTAAATTATGATTTGGGGATTTCATCACTTGAAAGCCTTTTATGTGCATGTTTGTGATTTTGAGTGTAAGATTGTATTTGTTCTCAATTACCTGAAGGATATTGTTCATATCCTCAGAGCCACAAATCATTTGTGTCTCCTCCTGAGTTCTTGGATCAAGCACAGTTCTGGACCACGGAACTATGATGTCACATTCTATTTTATGATTGCAATCTTAGGAGTTGAGAGGAAAACAGACTATACTTTGTCGGATTTGGAAATACCAAATTTAAGTGGCCTTGGCACTCACATATCAAAAGTAGATTCGCTCTCAGGAGCTAGCATTAGGTATAAAAAAGACCTAACATGCTTTGTGGCTTCCTGGATTGGAGGACTCAACATTATAAAGATGTCAGTTCTCCTTGAAACAATCTATAGCTGCAATGTGATCCCAGACAGCAACCTCAGCCAACAACTGCAGCTTCTAATCTGATCTAAAAAGAAGAAGAAAAAACGAACACTTTTTTTTTCCTCTTGAGACTTGACAAGATGATTCTAAAATATATTGATATGTATAAAGGACCAAGGATGGATAAAGTGCTCTTGAAGAAAAAGAAGGTGGAAAGCCTCACTTTACTAGGTCCCAAGATGTATTTTTAAAAAGCAATGTGATACTGACACAGTTACAGATAGACTAATGAGTCAGAATTGAAAGACCAGACCCTTACCAGATTCTTAATATAGTGATCCTTGATTTTTGATGGAGATGGCATTTTAAAGCAGTGGGAAGAGACAGTCTTTTCAATAAATGATGCTAGAATAATCGGATATTCATATAGGGAATAAAAGAAAAAATTAGATGCTTATATGACACCATATGCAAAAAACTCCAGATAGATAGAGACCTAAATGTGAAGAGTAAAGATAAAACTTTAAAGCCCACACACACATGCACACACACACACAATTTTATATATGTGTATGTTTGTGTGTACAGCTATATGTATATATCCATGTATGTACACACACATACGCACCTTCATAACCTCACAGTATTGAAAGATTTCTTCTGTAATATAATAGTCTGTTATTAGAAGTTATATATTTGATTTGTAAAATTAAGTACTTGTCTTTATCAAAAGATAACATAAAGAGAGGACAGCCACACAGTAAGACAATATTCACTCTACATGTAATTGACAGAATATTAACATCTAGAATACATACATTCTTAAATCAATAAAAGACAATCCAATCTGAAAAAATAGGCATAATAATTTAAGTAGGCTCTTCATAGAAGAGGAGGTAAAAATAGCCAATAATCATAAAAAGAGTTCTCAACTTCTTTAATAATCAAAGATAATTAAACCATAATGAGATTCTACCTCATTTCCATTAGATTAGGCAAAAATAAAAAGCCTGCCAATACCAAGTGTTGATGAGGATACACTTTCTGCCACAGGAACTTGGTAGAAAGTGTATAATGTTACATAGTTAGGAATAGTTCACCACTTTGAAGTACTACAGTTGAAGATACATACACATACTTTATGACTCAGCAATTCTGCTCCTAGATATATATACTAGAAAAACTTGGCTCATAACACACAAAGAAACCTGTGTAAATGCTGTACTGGCCCAAGCATAGAAAGTCAACACCAAGACAAAAGTATGCCACATTGCAGGGTCTTTATTGCCGGTGGCCATGGAGGACTCGTGTCTCTCCAACCCTTGGCCCTGAACGGAGGGTGTCAAGATCTTTGGTTATACCTGTAAAACCATCTCGGGAGTGAGGGAGAGGAGCAGGCGTAGGGGGTGAGGGGCTTCAGACGTTCTGAGGGCTAGTGGATTCTGTAAATCACCTCCTGGGCGGAGATAAGGGTGAGGGGTTCTGGACATTCCAAGGGCCAGGGGACTTTGGACATTCTGATTGTTACTTAAGTGGTTCACAAGAGTCAAGATTAGCATTTGTTTACACATTGTCTGGGTAGGATGGAAATTACAGTCCTTAATTACTTATTACAAGTCGCAGGGGCCAAGATGGCATGGGTTTGGACGGCTTGCCTGTCACATTTGGGTTACAGAGAGCAGTTTCAATAGAAAGCCGAGGGATGGTTGAGGTATGCAGTTTTATGCGGCTTTTACCAAGTCGCATAAGAATGGTCTTTTTTGTCCCTGTGAATTTTTGTTTTGCAAATTTTTAAACCAACTGAAAAGTTACAAAATAAATACAACGAATATGATAAAGTCTTAATAGATGGTAGCTAAGCAAGGCATAGTAGCCAGTACAGGGAACATACGTGATACTTGGCCTGAAATCTCAACTTCACCACCTACTAGCTGTGTGACCATGGGCAATCTAGTAAATTCTGTGAGCCTTACTTCCCTCATCTGGAAATTGGAGGTAATAATATGCTCGCCATAAAAGGTATTATAAGGATTAAATGTATTAATTTATGTAAAGCACTGAGCATAAATGCCTACAACATGGTAGTTGTTCAGTAAATTATTGCTGCTATTACAGTTTTGTTGTGGAGGTGGTTAAAAATGATAATGAAGCATTTTATTTTTCAGAGCCTTTTGATTACAGCACATTTATTGATACATACTCATTTTTGATTTTTCACTGTGGAATGTATTATAAAATAATTCAGGGGAAAAATAGCATTTGTAAAAATTTGTATTGCATTTTTTTCTTTTCGTTTTCCTATTATAACTTCAGTATTAGAAAGTATAAACCAAAGGGAAAACATGACCAGGATACAAATGTTTTTTATAATTTAAATGATTGTCTAGAATTAAAATCTCCTTTTGAAGAATTGAAAACCTAAATATGTTTTTATTAAAAGTAAAAGGAAACCAAGACATAGAAAATTTAAATAATCTTATTAGGAAGTAATATTGGAAATAGAGTGTATGTTTCCTAATTTCTAGCCCAAGATCTTATACATTAAATTATAATATCACCAGTATTTTTAAAAATCTTAAGGCAACAGCAGTAGTCTTTAGCAGTAATCCCAAGGCCTTCATTTCCTTAACTCCAAAATAAATGAAATCACGTGAAAAGCCCTGAGGCCCCTTTAATCTCCACTGAAATTTGATTCTGTGTCTGAAGGCTTCCTCATTGACCACCAAACCAGTTCTCTTTTCCTCCTGGGAATTCCTCTCTGAACCCTACTCTGTATCATTCCAAACTGGCCGTGATCATGGCACCCCATTATACCTTTACTTACTTTTTTATAAACAATATTCTCTGTCTCCAATTAGATCACATTCTCTTGGGGATGCAGATCCCTCCCCTCCCCTCCCCCCTCCCCTCCCCTCCCCCCTCCCCTCCCCTCCCCCCTCCCCTCCCCTCCCCCCTCCCCTCCCCTCCCCTCCCCCCCTCCCCTCCCCCCTCCGCTTCCCCCCTCCCCTCCCCTCCCCCCTCCCCTCCCCTCCTCTCCCCTTCCCTTCATTCCCCTCCCCTCCCCTTTCTTTCTTTTTTTTTTTTTTTGATTTGGGGTTTCGCTCTGCTGCCCAGGCTGGAGTGCAGTGACGTGATCTTGGCTCACTGCAGCAGCCTCTGCCTTCCAGATTCCAGCAGTTCTTCCACCTCAGCCTCCCAAATAGCTGGGATAGCAGGCATACCACCACGGCCGGCTAATTTTTGTGTGTTTAGTAGAAATGGGGTTTTACCATGTTGTCCAAGCTGGTCCTGAACTCCTGACGTCAGGCGATTCACCCTCCTCGACCTCCCAAAGTGCTGGGATTACAGGCATGAGCCACCGCACCCAGCTGCTGATCTTTTCTTATACATCTTTGCGTTTGTACACGTTTGAGTGCAAAAACATTTTTAATATCATTTTTTTTTGTCCTCAGTAGTACCTAGCATAGAGAGTTAGAGTAGGCCCAAAATAAATGGATGATCATGACTGTCAGATTGTAGTTTACAAAAATAGAACTAGGTCCCATAGCTATGATAACGTGGGCATCGGATTCATGGATTCTGCCTCAAAAGCAAATATGATTGTTTTCCTTTGTTCCAGAAAGACAGCAAGAAGCGAGTATTTTCTGGCATTCAACCTACAGGAATCCCCCACTTGGGCAATTACCTGGGAGCCATTGAGAGCTGGGTGAGGTTGCAAGATGAATACGACTCTGTGTTGTACAGCATTGTTGACCTTCACTCCATCACCGTCCCCCATGACCCCGCTGTCCTTCGGCAAAGCATCCTGGACATGACTGCTACTCTTCTTGCCTGCGGCATAAACCCAGAAAAAAGCATCCTTTTTCAACAATCTCAGGTCAGCTTCTCAGATTAGAACTGAGAAAACTTTTATTTGCAGATTGTTTGAGGAAAAATTGTTGAATGGTTTATATAGCCCCTGCTCGTGATTTTTAAAAATTGTTTGAAGGTGACTTTTTCAAATGTGATTATTTCAGTTTAATGTTTTACTTGTATTTATATCATTAGGTATCATTATATTGCAAGAGTATTTATCAGCTTTTCCTCTACTGTATTTAGTAAGTTTATGATGCTTCATATACCAAAGAGTTGTGTTTCATTAGTACTTCTAGCCCTGGAATTGTTTTGCTCTGCAGGGTTGCTTTCAAACTGAAGACTTGGTGCTGTTGACTAATCTTGTGATCAAGGATAGAAATTAGTGACCAATGGTTTTATGTAATTTCGATGTTGCTTTATTGGTTGTTGTATTTGGAAGGTCTGTTGGATAATTCCCATTGTTAATTCTCTGTATAATAGTCTTGGAGATGATTTGAGAACAGGTTGGGAAATTGGAAGACAAAGTCCCAGTGTCTTGTGTCCAAGCCAAGAAAGGCTTCAGAGCAAAGCCAAAATATTTGACTCATATCTTCACTATGGATAAATCAGTTTATTCTTGGACAGGCAGATAGTCTGGCCTAGAGACAAGGCAATCAAAATACACCCTAGAAAAAGATGAGAAGTCTAACTAGATCATGCCTTTGTTACGTATCTGCTTTAATCTCAGGACAAAGCCCAGGCGAGGAATGGGATGATATACATGCTGTGGTACATGTTAACGTGCATGCATATATATAACCTTCCTTGATTGTATATTTCTATCATTAATATTTTTTTATTTTTTATTTATCTATTTATTTATTGAGATGGAGTTTCGCTCTTGTTACCCAGGCTGGAGTGCAATGGCACGATCTTGGCTCACCGCAACCTCCGCCTCCTGGGTTCAGGCAATTCTCCTGCCTCAGCCTCCTGAGTAGCTGGGATTTCAGGCATGTGCCACCATGCCCAGCTAATTTTTTTTGTATTTTTAGTAGAGACGGGGTTTCACCATGTTGACCAGGATGGTCTCGATCTCTTGATCTCGTGATCCACCCGCTTCGGCCTCCCAACGTACTGGGATTATAGGCGTGAGCCACTGCGCCAGGCCCTTGCATTATTTTTATATATGTTTTGTTACATGTAAAACTTAATGTAATGATTCTTACAGAGCAACCAGTTAAAAAAATATACGTTATAAATTAAAACAATAAAATGATCCCTTGGCATCCGAAGAATATTGGTTCCAGGACCCCCAAAGCTACCAAAATCTGCAGATGCTCAAGTTCCTTCTATCAAGTGGAATCGTATTTGCATATAACCTACACGTATTCTCTTGTATATTTTAAATCATCTCTACATTACGTATAATACCTAATACAATATACATGTTATGCAAATAGTTGTTACATTGTATTTTTTTTTGTTTTATTTTTCTATTGTGGTATTGTTTTTTTTTCATGCCTATATACACACTGATTTAATATGTATATATTTAAATTTTTAAAATTTTTAGAGATTGCGGGGTGTATGTGCAGTTTTGTTACATGGATATGTTGTATAGTGGTGAAGTCTGAGCTTTTAGTGTACCTGTCACCTGGATAGTGAACGTTGTACTCCATTGGTGATTTTTCAACCAGCATCCTCTTCCCTGCTTTTGGAGTCTCTAAGGTCTGTTATTCCTCTCTGTATGTCCACATAGACCTGTTGTTTAGTTCCCACTTATAAGTGAGAACATGCAATATTTGATTTTCTGAATGATTTCCCTTAGGGTAATGGCCTCTATTTCATGTTGGCCGCCATATTGCTGCAAAAGACATGATTTCATTCCTTTTTATGACAATCTCACAAGGAGATTAGTCAACAGCACAAAGTCATCAGTTTAAAAGTATATATATAGGTGGTATTATATTTTATCAGTTTTTTTTTTCCGAATATTTTCAATCTGCTGTTCAGTGGAGTCCGTGGATACAGAACACACAAATTCAGAAGGCCAACTGTATGTTTAAAAAATAAATGCAGTTATCAGCTTTGTTGCCAGCTTGGAGATAATTTGATAAAATAATAGAATCTGATCATTGAAAGGACCATAAAGGCAAATTACGTCAACTTCATTCCTTCTATTTGGTCAGGAAGGCTTTACTTACACGTGGCTTTTCAAATTCAGTGTTGGACAGATCCAGTTACTATAACATACTTACTTTTATTGACCAAATATCTACTGCCATGTAACATTTGTTCATTTAATTTCTGCTTTGTAAAAAACACAATAAATCAACTCTGCTTCCGTACAACTACTCTTCAAATACTTGGAGAGACATTTATTATGTGCCATTTGTATCTTACAGGTGTTTACCCTGTAGGTCCTTACTGAGTAGGTCTTGCCTTCTGCAAACTAGCTGTCCCTAGATCTCTCACCTTCTTTGTCATCCTGTCTCAAAAACACTCTCACCTTCTTCGTGAAAAGAATGTGCTTCAAACTTCACATCCATTGCCAACGCTGGAGAACTGCTCATCATTAGAGCCACTTTCTGAGTCACCTAATGCATTTTGCAAAGCACATCATCTTCACTTCATCTAAGCTGTTTTTAATACAAGCTGTCTTTTGATCCTTATCTGATAAAATTTTAAAAATTGTACTCCCAGCTACAAGTACCTAGTTTCATACTTCTTGTAGATGAATGTCTGATCTCCACAAAGTGACCACTTGCCAGATTGCTTTTTAAAGTGGTCTTTACTATTAAAGGCTTATTTACAACTACATCCTGCACCTGCACTTTGAGCTCATTCTCTCAGGAACAATTACCGTATTAGAATTTTTTTCTACATTGTAAAGGAGTTTGAGCAGGGACCTTATAAGCATCTAAAATTGGCAATAATTGAGATATCTTCTTCCATGTGGTACTTTGTTGTTCAAAATAGCATTTCAAAAAGCAGTCCATAATATGGGAGACTTTGTAAAGACTTCTTAATAAAGGAGGGACAAAATTCACCTTCTCTTTAAATAGAACCCAATGAGATCCTTGGCTCCAAGATAGTGGGGGTCTAGGTCAGAGAGTGGAATGGACAGAGTTGACTGGTGTGTGCCCATCTTCTCCTCACAGGCTTAATGCAGTTGTAAAGCTGTTTAATAATTAGCCTCCTAAAACGATGAGTTCGTGTCCTTTGCAGGGACATGGATGAACCTGGAAACCATCATTCTCAGCAAACTGACACAAGAGCAGAAAATCAAACACCGCATGTTCTCACTCATAGGCGGGTGTTGAACAATGAGAACACATGGACACAGGGAGGGGAGCGTCACACACTGGGGTCTGTTGGGGGAAATAGGGGAGGGACAGTGGAGGGTGGGGAGTTGTTCGGGGGATGGCATGGGGAGAAATGCCAGATATAGGTGAAGGGGAGGAAGGCAGCAAATCACGCTGCCATGTGTGTACCTATGCAACAATTTTGCATGTTCTTCACATGTACCCCAAAACCTAAAATGCAATTAAAAAAAATAATAATAAGCCTCCTGCCATCCCTCACTTCACCTCCATTACGGAGAAATTTGATAGTTTGCCAGCAAAATTGAAGGCAGATACTCATCTTGCCTACATTATACAATTAGTCCCACAAAGGCAATACAGTATAAAAATTTTCCTCAGGTGTCTTTGTAATCTAAGATAAACTTGGTTTTAGCCATTTCCTTCTTTGACTCAGGCAGCCAAACTTATTACAACTTTATGCATGGATGGATGGGATATTTTATCAGACTTTCTTTGCCCCTTTTATTAAAACACAATTTAATTTTAAAATATTTTAAAAATTTCTAACAATAGAGAGAATAGTATACTGTACCCCATCCCTTGTTAACATTTTGTTATTTGTCTCACGGATGTTACTTTCTTTTCTTTCTTTCTTCTTCTTCTTCTTTTTTTTTTAATAAAGACAGGGTCTTGCTCTGTTGCCCAGGCTGGAGTACAGTGGTGTAATCATAGCCCACCGCAGCTTCGAACACCTGGGCTCAAGATCCTCCTGCCTTACTCTCCTGAGTAATAGCTGGGACTACAGGCATATTCCACCACACCCGGCCTTTTTTTTAAACATTTTTTTGAAGAGACAGGATCTTACAATGTTGCCTAGGCTGGGCTCAAACCCCTGGGTTCAAGTGGTCCTCCCACCTTGGCCTTCCAAAGTGTTGTGAATATAGGAATGAGCCACTGTGCCTGGTTGATGTTATTGTCTTTGTTGAAGTATTTCAAAGCAGATACCACATATCATGATGTTCCAATTCCTAAGTATTTTAGCGTGCCACTATAAATTCAGGAAATTTTCTTACATAACCATAATATTGTAATGGCATCTAACGATGATAATTCCATATTATCTTCGAATACCCAAATTACCCTGACTCTTCCAAAAATGCATTTTTTTTTTTGAGGTGTAGTTTTCGCTCTTGTTACCCAGGCTGGAGTGCAATGGCGCGATCTCGGCTTACCGCAACCTCCGCCTCCTGGGTTCAGGCAATTCTCCTGCCTCAGCCTCCTGAGTAGCTGGGATTACAGGCACGTGCCACCATGCCCAGCTAATTTTTTTTTTTGTATTTTTAGTAGAGACGGGGTTTCACCATGTTGACCAGGATGGTCTTGATCTCTTGACCTCGTGATCCATCCGCCTCGGCCTCCCAAAGTGCTGGGATTACAGGCTTGAGCCACCGCGCCCAGCCCCCAAAAATGTCTTTTATAGTAGGCTTGTTTGAGTGAAGATCTACCAAGGTTCACATATTGCATTTGATTGTGGATCTTAAGTCTCTTTTTAAATGCCTTTTGATTTGTTCATCAAATTTTAATAGATTTCCTATAAAGTTAGTCCTATGCTTAAAAAGAATTAAACTTTGATTTTTTATGCATCTACTTTTTCCCCCCTCACCTTTCATATACTGATCAAGTTTTTTTTTTGTTTGCTCTAACCTTAATTATTTCGAACTTAAAAATAAACCTTACTTTTTAGTTGCTTTCTCTTTACACTAATCTGTGTTAGCTGATGGTTAGTGACTATAAACTATTGTCCTACATAGTTGCTCATCACCATTTTCATTAATTTGAGTAGAAGCTGTTCTGATCTAATGCCCATGGATCGCCTAGAAATGAACATTAGACATCAGCTCCTTTAGAATGGCCATAAAGCTTCAGTTTGTTCATGGATGATGATGGAAAGGTCCTCCTCGTGCCTTATCTTCCAGCCATGAAGGCATGTATTGGCTTTTGCTTCTTAGAACCATTTTCAGGTAGAAGTATAATTGAATAAGCTAGTCTTCTGGAAACACTTAGTACGTTAACCACATGACCCCATATTTGCAGAGTTCTAGTAGGTGAAAGATCATCACGGTGACGATTTATGTTTTGTAATACAAAAAAAATCAATAATCAATAACTGTCTTTTTTTCTTTTTTCTTTTCTTCTTTTTAATAGGCAATGCCGGGAAGATTGTTTTTCTTTATTTGAAATGGACAAAAATGGCATATATTTGCCGTGTACAACATGATGCTTTGAAATATGTATATATTTTAAAATGGCTAAATCAAGCCATATAACGTATACATTACCTCACATACTTATCTATCTTTAAGTGATTTTCAGGTATACAATACATTGCCATTAACTGTGGTCACCATGTTGCACCATAGATCTCTTGAACTTAGTCCTCTTGTCTAACTGAAATTTTGTGTCCCTTGTCCAACATCTTCCCATTTCCTCTTGCCTCATTGTATGCTGTTTCTATGAGCTCGATTTTTTTTAGATTTTACATATAAGTGAGCTTATGCAGTATTTGACTTTCTGTGCCTGGCTTCTTTCACTTAACAGTATGTCCTCTGGGCTCATCCATGTTGTCATAACTGGCAGGATATCTTTTTTTAAGGCTGAATAGTATTGTTGTGTGTATCTACTGTATTTTCTTTATTCGTTCATCTATTGATAGACATTTAGGTTGATTCTGTATTTTGGCTATTGTGAATAGTGCTGCAATAAACATGAGGGTACAGATGTCTCTTTGACACGGTGATTTTATCTCCTTTGGATACATTCCCAGTAGAGGGATTGCGGCTTATATGGTAGTTCTGTTTTTAATTTTATTGAGGAACCACTATACTGTTTTCCATAATGGCTGTAGAGACTTACTTTCTCACCAACACTGTGCATGACTTCTCTTTTCTCCACGTCTTTGCCAACACTTGTTATCTTGTTTTTTTTTTGTTTTGTTTTGAGACAGAGTCCTGTTCTCTTGCCCAGGCTAAGGTGCAGTGGCACGACCTCGGCTCATTGCAACCTCTGCCTCCCGGTTCAAGCCTCCCGGTTCAAGCAATTGTCCTGCCTCAGCCTCACAAGTAACTGGGATTACAGGCACCCACCACTAAGCCTGGCTAATTTTAGTATTTTTAGTAGAGACAGATCACCACGTGGGCCAGGCTGGTCTTGAACTCCTGACCTCAAGTAATCTGCCCACCTTAGCCTTCCAAAGTGCTGGGATTACAGGCATGAGCCACCATGCCTGGTTTGTTATCTTTTTAATAATAGTTATTCTAGCAAGTGTGTGGTAATCAATCTGTGTAGTCCCTAGTAGATGAGGGCTAAAAAGAAATAATCATAGCATTTTCAGATTTTTTTTTTAATTAGAAACCAATGTTTATTAGGAAACTATTTATTTATTTATGAATGACAGGGTCTCACTCTGTAACCTAGATTGGAATTCAGTGGTGGAGTGTATAGCTCACTGCAGCCTCAAACTCCTGGGCTCAAGCAATCCTCCTGTCACGGCCTCCCCAAGTGCTGGATAATAGGTGTGAGCCATTGTGGCTGGCCAGAAAACTATTTTTAAATGTGTAAATCTGGCTGGACATGGTGGCTTACACCTGTAATCCCAGCACTTTGGGAGGCTGAGGCAGGTAGATTAGTTGAGCTCAGGGCTCCAAATCAGCCTGAGCAACAAGGTGAAGAAACCCTGTCTCTACAAAAAAAAAAAAAAAAAAAAAAAAAAAAATTAGCTAGGCGTGGTGTCCTGTGCTTGTGATCCCAGCTACTAAGGAGGCTGAGGCAGGAGAATCGTTAGAACTCAGGAGGTGGAGGTGGAAATGAGCAGAGATCACACCACTGCACACCAGCCTGGGCAACAGAGCGAGACTTTGTCTCAAAAAAAGAAACATTTGTTAGGTTTACCAAGCCATTTGATGTATGCTTCTCTCTTAATTAAGATTTCTCTCTTAATCATCAAAACAGCCACAGGAATTAGATGTTACTGTTATCTTTCACTAATGAATAAATTAAGGCATAAAGAGATTAAGTAAACTGAAAATGTACTTTAAATGATCTTTGAGCAGTACCTGGTACTTAGGAAATACTCAGAACTTTTTCATTAGCTGCCGAAGGTCACACAGCTCATAGGTGGCAAAGCGAAGGCTTTTACAGTTTTCCTGTTAAGTACCACTTCTGGAAGATGTACTCACGAGGCGGGAACCTTGCTCCACCTGCCGCCTATACACCCTTCCCAGCCCTCCCGTCTCTGCCTCTGGAGGTGCTTGTAGAGGGGAAGTAGGGAATTGGAGCTGACTGTTTCTTACCTAAACAATTAAATTACCCTTTAACTCCTGCCCTAACCTCACAGTTTGGCAATTCATTCCCCACAAGGCAACCACAGTCACCTTTCTACTAAAAATACATCAGCATCTCTCTCCTGCCCTTAGGTAAAAAGCTAATCTCAGTTTAACTAGAAAGCACTTTAAGAATGAAGCCGTGGAGGATACTAGGCCAGCGTTTTTTCTACTGCACCGCTAAGTTACGCAGACCTTTTATTATCAGTTTATTTTGTGCTTGGATGACCCGATTAACTTCTACCAATAACTCTTTAAAGCAGAAGCCAAGATACTGCTTTCTGGTTTTGAGAAAATTTGATTAATCAGTTCTTAACTTACAAAACAGATAAATTAGAGATCGTCTATATTTTTAAAAGATTATTTTGCTAGTTCGTTTACACTGGTAGGTTTATAGTGTACCTAAGCATTTAATTGATCATGAGATATGTAACAGAAAGGATAAGAATTTAGAAAACAATTTTATTTAATGTTTTGGGAGCCAATGCCAGTTGGCATTAGTTAGACCCACCTCCCCCACCACACAATTATTTACAAGTAAAATTAAAAATTTTTGAAACTGAGTTAGAGAAAAATATTTTTATAATGTGCTTTTTTCAGGTATATTCATTGTGTTAAGCAAATTACTTACAGCTAAATTGTAAAGACTGTTTTCTCGCATCCTATTGCTGAACATCAGAAAAAGTTCTAATAATGGCTTGAACTAGGGAAAGGATTTAGCTACATTACAGTGTTGACTTCTACCAATAATTTTCATCTCCAGTCTTTTGCATTCTTTCTCAGCAGTCTGACTGGAACAATTCAGACTTACCGAAGACTGTTCTCATTATTTTCTTTTTCTTTCTCTCCCACTGGCTTCTAGTCATGTGCTTCCCCTAAAATATGTTCACCATATGTGGGGAATTTTATAGACCCTCTCCTCTCAAAGGTAGGTGTGTGTGTCTCTGTGTGTGTGTGTGTGTGTGTGTGTGTGTGTGTATGAGAGAGAGAGAGAGAGAGAGAGAGATGGCATGGGAAGGGGTCATGCCTGTGTGTGTGTTTGGCAGACATTTCCATCCCCATGCCAGTCAATGGTCTTTCATTTCTAGCAAGCCAGCAGTCCTGAATGCAGCTCCAATCTGAGTCCCACAGCTGCCTGGGGTACAGGACTCTACATCTTTCACTGTTACTCTGCAGATGGAAGAAAGAAAACGGGAACATAGGTCTAGGCACTGCGTTCAAAGGCAAGGAGAAAGGACAGTTGGGGCCACCAGATACTGTGTTACAATGGTCCAGACAGACCAGGGAAAAGTTGAGGGAAGAGAGGGGGATTTGCAGCTCCGGAATCCACATTCCAACTTATTCTCTAATTAGAGTTACGTTGTTTCCCAGGAAACAAAAAACAATAATGATAAAAGAAGAGAGGCTGTGGACAAATTGGTTTGTGAGTGAAAGCCAGAGGAACTACATATTTCTTGGCTTACTGTACATAAATAAAAGTTATTTATACTCACCAATTGTTCCTTGTCTTAGCGGTATAAAACCAAGGCCCTAAACTGGGCAGAGACTCTAGCACTTACATTTATTCTGGCAATTTAGGAAACATGTTTGAGTGTATTTATATTTGTTAAACTCTCAAAGTTGTTCACTACCAACAACAGGTGCTCTTTCAGCTCACAGTGGAAAAGGAGCGAACGTCTACATAGATTAGTGGACTTGGGGAATGCATATACTTGTAAAATCGGCATCACCTCCAAAGTTCCTAGGGGGAGATAAGAATCTAAATGGCCCGGCTGGGCACAGTGGCTCAAGCCTGTAATCCCAGCACTTTGGGAGGCCAAGGCGGGTGGATCATGAGGTCAAGAGATCGAGACCATCCTGGTCAACATGGTGAAACCCTGTCTCTACTAAAAATACAAAAAATTAGCTGGGCATGGTGGCATGTGCCTGTAATCCCAGCTACTCAGGAGGCTGAGGCAGGAGAATTGCCTGAACCCAGGAGGCGGAGGTTGCAGTGAGCCGAGATCACGCCATTGCACTCCAGCCTGGGTAACGAGCGAAACTCCATCTCAAAAAAAAAAAAAAAAAAAGAATCTAAATGGCCCATGGCATAAATAATAAGTTTGGAAAACTATTATATAATCAAACTCTGCATTTATTTCCTTCTCTATGGTTTCCAATAATACCACTTCCTTCCCTGGATCTGTACTCCCGTGTGACTTGATGAACATGTTGCAATACTTGTGTTACTTCTATTCTGGACGTAGGTACAGGTTATAGGTTGATTATACCTTCAAGAAGAGTTCTTTTCTTGCTATCAGAACAATAGTGATAAAACAAATACAGGCTTTGAAGCCAGACATACTCGGCTTGAATCTTACTGTCACTTCTTTTTGGTTGTGAAACAGTGGGGAAGTTCATCAGGCTCTCTGAACTCCATTTTTAATGTCATAATAGGAATTTAAATAAAATAATATATCTTGTCTAGCAAATGTTAACTTTCAGTCACCCTCCTCCACTATACACAGTGCTCCCACCCTAGGCTCCTTGATATGGAGAAGGGTTTGTATAAGGGTAGAACGGGATTAGCAGATGCAGACAAAGTTAAATGGCAATGCCTCTTTTGATCTTCAATAATAAAGTATTTTCAGAAGAGTTTGTTTTTGAAGGTTTTTCGAGGACTTTTAAAGAAATATTACATTCAGAAAAGTGTGAAGATGAATGGCTGCCTTTTGAGTTGCTTACCTTTCGGCATATTTGCTTCATATAAGTTTTGTTTTTTACACGTTAAACATTACAAATATAATAGAAGCTTTTCTACTTAGCTCTAATGCCCTTTTCCACTGTGACTTCCCAGAGGTAGCCTCTATTATATTCATTTGATACTCATCATTCCCACAAATGTATTAGTATTTGTATTGCATATGAGGCAGCCATTAACAATCTATATTATTTGTTTGGCATGTTTTAAAACTGTGTGAATGGTAGCATGCTGCACATATCCTCTTGCATCTGTTTTTTGTGTACAATGTTACATGCTTGGGATTTATTTAGTTTGACTGCTGTACAGTATTCCATTGTCTGGCTCCTTCACAATGTATCCATTTGCCTGGCAAAGGATATTTAGTGTTTTTTTTAACTTTTTATTACTGCAAACAATACTACAGAGGGCATATTTGTATATGCCTTTTGTGTATGTGCACAAAAGGCATCTACACCATGCTTGTAGGCAGGTGCATATACACAAAAGGCATCTACACCATACTTGTAGGCAGGTGCATATACACAAAAGGCATCTACACCATGCTTGTAGGCAGGTGCATATACACAAAAGGCATCGACACCATACTTGTAGGCAGGTGCATATACACAAAAGGCATCTACACCATACTTGTAGGCAGGTGCATATACACAAAAGGTATATGCAAGTATGGCGTATTATTGTATGCCTACGAGTATATTCAGGAGGATCATCAGGATTATCATCAGCCTCAGTGTATGCTGTCAGCCTGTTCTCCAAAATGATATTCTAACTTACATTACCACCAACAGGAACTTTCCTCGGCAATATTTGGCGTTATTAGACATATGACTTTTGCCGGTATAATGCGTGAAACATGCCATCTTATTGTTGTTTGAATTTGAATTTCCCTGACTACTGTTAAGGTTAAGCATTTATTTCTTATGTTTTAATCCCTTTGTTTTCTTCCATAAATTGTTCTCTCATATCTTTTGCCTACTATTAAAATTATTTATATCTTCCTACTGACTTGTAGAGGTTCTTTATATATTCTTTACATATTCATATTCCAACCCTTTGTAATACATTATCATTTTTCAGTTTTAGCTTGTTTTTTTAAGTTTTAAATGCATCTGTTGTTGTTCAGAGTTTTTTTTTTTTTTTTCTTTTTTTAAATACAGCCAATTCAGTATTTTCCTTTATGGTTGTATGCTTCTGGAGTATGTGTGTAAGTACTTCTATACTGGCCTAGTGTGATAAAGCTGTTCTGTTATATTATCTCTTGACTGCGGTAAGTTTTGCTTTTCACATTTAAGACTGAGTTATGTGGATCTTACAAATTCTGTCACATTTTATTTACAATATTTAAAAAAAATCACATTGGTAAATATTAGCACGGCTCTCATCAGGAATGTCTTGACATATTGGAAGCTGTCTAACGCGTAATGATGGATACATGTTTTCTAAAATCTTAATTGATGCTGGAAAGCTGAAATTTTTATAACCAGTACCTTCGGTGGGTTGTTTTTTTCCTTGAAATCCCTTTGTTCCTTTGTTTCCTCTTGCTAGTTTTTGTTAGAGACTACTCTGTTAACGATTTAGAAGATATATTTTTGATTTTGTGAGGTTCTTCCTGTATCTTTGTGTTTTATTTCTTTTCTTTTCTTTCTTTTTTTTTTTTGAGACAGAGTCTGACTGTATCACCTAGGCCGGAGTGCAGTGGCGTGATCTTGGCTCACTGCAACCTCTGCCTTCTGGACTCAAGTGATTTTCATGCCTCAGCCTCCCAAGTAGCTGGGATTGCAGGTGCCTGCCACCGTGCCTGCTAATTTGTATATTCTGATTTAGTAGAGACGGGGGTTGCCATGCTGTCTAGGCTAGTCTCAAACTCCTGTGTCCTTTGTTTTTTATTTCAATTACTATCATTCCCTCCTCCCTTTTATTTTCTTTGAAATTATGTGGTTGTGCTTTGACTAACTTTTTAAGTGGGCATCATTAATTTTCAGCCTTTCTTCTTTCTAATATAAACATTTAAGAGCACTGTATAAATGTCCTTCTAAGTTCTGTGTTATCAGCATTGGCAAAGTTGTGATATGTTGTAGTATTTTCACTAAACTGATTCTGGATAATTTCTAATTTTCGCCATTATTTCTTATTTGATCTATGATTTATTTAGAAGTATGTGTTTAAATTTCCAAGTACAGGGCTCTTGTTTTCAGTTAGCTTTTTAAAACATATTGATTCCTAATTTTATTGCATATTACTCAAAGAATATAGTCTCTAGGCTTTCAGAACTTTTGTATTTTTAAAGCTTGAATTTAGCAAATGGTGAATTTTTACCAATGTTCTATTTAAGCTCGAAAATACTATTTTCTGATTGCACGATTTTCTAATTTTTTTATCGTTCATGACTATCGGTAAAAAAATTTTGAGATTCACCCTTAAGATAGCTGTATACTGTACATCATTGTATTAATCTGTTTTCATGCTGCTGATAAAGATATACCCGAGACTGGGAAGAAAAAGAGGTTTAATTGGACTTACACCGTTTTACATGGCTGGGGAGGCAATGGAATCATGGCAGGAGGTGAAAGGCACTTCTTACACGGTAGTGGCAAGAGAAAAATAGGAAGAAGCAAAAGTAGAAACCCCTGATAAACCTGTCAGATCTGCTGAGACTTATTCACTGTCAGGAGAATAGCACTGGAAAGACCGGCCCCCGTGATTCAGTACCTCCTGCTGGGCCCCCGGCACAACGTGTGGGAATTCTGGGAGATACAATTCCAGTTGAGATTTGGGTGGGGACACCGCCAAATCACATCATTCCACCCCCGGCCCCTCCAAATCTCATGTCCTCACATTTCAAAACCAATCATGCCTTCCCAACAGTCCCCAAAGTCTTAACTCATTTCAGCATTAACGTAAAATCCACAGTCCAAAGTCTTATCTGAGACAAGGCAAGTCCCTTCTGCCTACGAGCCTGTAAAATCAAAAGCATTCTAGTTACTACCTAAATACAATGCGGGTATAGGTATTGGGGAAATACAACCATTTCAAATGGGAGAAATTAGCCAAAGCAAAAGGGTTACAGGGCCCATGAAAGTCTGAAATCCAGCAGAGCAGTCACATCTTAAAGCTCCCAGCTCCCAAATGATCTCCTTTGACTCCAGGTCCCACATCCGGGTCCCGCTGATACAAGAGGTGGGTTCCCTTGATCTTGGGCAGCTCCACCCCTGTGGCTTTGCAGGGAACAGCCTCTCTGTACTACCTGGCTGCTTTCACAGGCTGGTGTTGCGAGTCTGTGGCTTTTCCAGGCACACAGTGCAAACTGTCAGTGGATCTACCATCCTCGGGTCTGGAGGATGGTGGCCCTCTTACAGCTCTACTAGGCAGTGCCCCAGGAGGGACTCTGCGTGGGGGCTCCAACCCCACATTTCCCTTCCGCACTGCCCTAGCAGATGTTCTCCATGAGGGCCCCACCCCTGCAGCGAACTATTGCCTGGGCATCCAAGTGTTTCCATACATCTTCTGAAATCTAGGCAGAAGTTCCCGAACCTCAGTTCTTGACTTCTGTGCACCCGCAGCCCAACACCACATGGAAGCTGCCAAGTCTTGGGGCTTGCACCCTCTGAAGCCCCAGCCCCAGCTCTGTGTTGGCCCCTTTCAACCACAGCTGGAGCAGATGGGACACAGGGTACCAAGTCCCTAGAATGCACACAGCACAGGTACCCAGAGCCTGGCCTGCAAAACCACTTTTTCCTCCTGAGCCTTTGGGCTTTTGATGGGAAGGGCCGCTGTGAAGGTCTTTGACAGGGCCTGGAGACATTTTCCCCATTGCACTGGGGATGAACATTAGGCTCTTTGCTACTTATGCAAATTTCTGTAGTGGACTTGAATTTCTCCCCAGAAAATTGGTTTTTCTTTTCTATCACATAGTCAGGCTACAAACTTTCCAAACTTTTATGCTCTGCTTCCCTTATAAAACTGAATACCTTGAAAAGTACCCAAGTCACATCTTGAATGCTTTGCTGCTTAGAAATTTCTTCCACCAGATACCCTAAATCATCTCTCTCAAGTTCAAAGTTCCACAAATCTCTAGGGTGGGGCAAAATGTCGCCAGTCTCTTTGCTAAAGCATAAGAAGAGTCACCTTTGCTCCAGTTTCCAACAAGTTCCTCATCTCCATCTGAGACCACCTCAGCCTGGACCTTATTGTCCGTATCACTATCAGCGTTTTGGGCAAAGCCATTGAACAAGTCTCTAGGAAGTTCCACACTTTCCCACATTTTCCTGTCTTCTTCTGAGCCCTCCAAACTGTTCTAACTTCTGCCTGCCTGTTACCCGGTTCCAAAGTCACTTCCACATTTTCAGCTATCTTTTCAACAACGCCCCACTCTACTGGTACCAATTTACGATATCAGTCTGTTCTCATGCTGCTGATAAAGCGTACCCGAGACTGGGAAGAAAAAGTTTAATTGGACTTACCACATGGCTGGGGAGGCCTCAGAATCATGGTAGGAGGCAAAAGGCACTTCCTACCTGGAGGCTAAGGTGGAAAGAGAAAAATGAGGAAGAAGCAAAAGTGGAAGCTCCTATAAATCCGTAAGATCTCATGTGACTCATTCATGATCATGAGAATAGCATGGGAAAGACTGGCCCTCACTTTGGGTGCCTCCCACAACACGTGGGAAATCTGGGAGATACAATTCAAGATGAGATCCTGTGGGGTGACAGCCAAACCATGTAAATCATATAACTTTTTTATAAAGCAAAAATTTAAAAGATGGGATTAACAATGAATATAAGTAAAAGTCCCACCTTTTTTTTTTCCTTTTGACTTGCTTGTGCTTCAGGAGATAGTCTGGCACAACCTCTGAGAATCACAGATCTCATATTGGAAACCACTATTTTAATTGCTCATCTTTAGTGACCACCATGCTATCTTCGTAGGTTCAAGTAAATATTCAGAATCATGAGACTACCACAGGCTATGTATGGTACTAGTCTACTTAAAAGAGCATAGAACAAGAACCTTAGCTTGCCAGCAAGGTAGCTTCTCGAAACAAGAGTCCTTACTAGAGCAGTCCGCATATCAGTAGGCGGCTAGCTCCAGGGATTATTTTCTCTCCAGGTATACACGTAGGTCTAGGAACCATTTTTTCTCCAGCTCGAATACTAGGAGGTGAGATCGACATCAGTGGGTAGGACAGTCTCCCTTGGCAAAGAAGACTCATTTTTCCATAAGAGCCAATATCTTTATTATTATTATTATTTACAAATTTTTACATTTCATGTATAGACTTTGGGGTCACTAAAAGAGAGGTACCAGTTACAAGAGTCACTATACTCAGGAAAGCTTGAACTATGACTTTCTCTTAGGTATTTATACTTCTCTAAGCCTAGATGTACTTTACCAGCTGGTGATCATTTTTATCATAATCAGTGTTACCTAGCAGTGTTGTGAACACATACTGTTTTATCTGATAAATATGATAAATACAGACGTAGGTTGTTGATGCAGAGTCAGAGTCTCATGGAACAGGTGAAACTGTTCTGTCAACCTACTCACTCAGTTGGCTACTAGAGGTGGGGAGAGATAGCATGGGGAGAAATGCCAGATATAGGTGAAGGGGAAGAAGGCAGCAAATCACACTGCCATGTGTGGACCTATGCAACAATCCTGCATGTTCTTCACATGTACCCCAAAACCTAAAATGAAATTAAAAAAAAAAAAGAATCTATTAGATCAGTCATTTGGTACTCTTTTGATTCTTTACTACCATTTCTGTACTTATGTTTATGTTTACCTATTTTTTAATGTCTAGTAATTTTGGCTAGACAGAGCAGTAACTTGTGTATACTTTAATGCTGGAAAAATACCTATGAGGAAGTAGGTTTTCCCTAAGGGAGAAGGTAGCATCCAACTTCCTGTTCCTAAATATGTAGTTTTGTGAGACTATGTTCCTTTATTTTTTCAGTCTTCTATCTCTATCTTCCTTAAGTGGGTTAATTTCTATTCATCTATCTTTTCATTTAGTGACTATTTCTTCTGTCCTCCCAACTGATGTTTAAGACTTTATAATTATATTCTTTCAGATATTGTATGTTTTCATTCTAGTATCTTCATTTGCTCTTTTTTATAGGTTTAAAACATCTGCTGATATTTTTCTGATTATTCATTTCAGGAATATTTTCCTTTTTATCTTCAAGCATAGTTGTAATAGTCACTTCAAAATTTTGGGTCATTAAATACAATGTCTGTAACATCTCGGGTTTGGTCTCCATTGACTGCCTTTCTTCATAAGAATGGTTTATGTTTACCTATTTTTTAGTATGTCTAGTAATTTTGGCTAGTATCTTGGATATTTTAAATGACAAATCTAAATTATGTATTCCTCTGAAGAATATTAAAAAAACAAAACAAAAAAACTGTTGTTGTTTTAGCAGGCAATTAAATCAGCTAGGCTCAAACCCCAAATTGTTTTTCCAGTAGTAAGCCATAACTGAAATTTTTTGCCAGTTGTTTTAGCCATCATTGGACAGCTTGGAGTCTGCCCCATGCATGTGGAATTCAGGGGTTGACCAGATATTTGGGTAGAGTTAATACATAGAATATAAGGCTATGCCATTCTGACTCTTTAGAAATCTCTCTGCCTATTTTCCAGGTATTATAATCACCCAAACTTTGTCCTCTCATTGTTCAAGCCAGCAGGAATGCAGGTTTCTTTCATATTTAGATGCTTTTTATGGCTCCAACTGAGGACTGCCCTCAGACAGAAAGTCACAAAACAGGACACTTATTAAGTATTTTTTTTTTGTAGAAGAGTAGACCACACCCCAGGTTTCTGCCTGCTTTTGATTGTTCTCCAATGCCTTCAGGAAGTTGATTTTTATATTTCGTTCAGAGTTTATACTTGCTGTGTTAGAATTTATCCAATAGGAGCTTGCTATCAACTGAGCTGTAGCCCTCAAATTTCCTTATGTTGCTCCCTTAACCTTCAATGTGACCGTATCTAGAGATAGGGTCCTTAGGAAGTAATTAAAGTTAAATGACATTCTAAGGCTGGAGTACTAATCTGATAGGCCTGTGGCTTTATAAGAAGAGAGAAAGATCTCTCTCTCTTTCTCTCTTTTTCTGCCTGCCATGTGGGGTTATAGCATGAAGGCAGCCATCAGTAAGCCAGGAAGAGAGGAAGAGAGCCCTCACCAGAACCCAACCATATAGGCCCCTTTATCTGAGACTTCCAACCATCAGAACTATGAGAAAATTAATTCCTGTTATTTAAGCATTCCAGTCTATGGTACTTTGTCATGGCAGCCCAAGAAGACTGATACCAAGCTAATTTGCCATTACTAGAAGTGAAAGCCTTGTTCTTAGCTTGGATTGGAGAACTTACTATTGTTAATATGTTGTATTTTTTAAGCTTTTATTTTCAGTTCAGGTGTACAAGTGCAGGTGTGTTACCTAGGTAAACTTGTGTCTTGGGGGTTTGGTGTGCAGATTATTTTATCATCCAGGTATTAAACCTAGTACCCATTAGTTATTTTTCCAGATCCTCTTCCTCCTCCCACCCTCCACCCTCTGAAAGGCACCACTGTGTGTGGTTCTCAGTGTGTCCATGTGTTCTTTTCATTTAGCCCCCCACTTATAAGTGAGAATATGCAGTATTTGGTTTTGTTCCTGTGTTAGTTTGCTGTGGGTAATGGCCTCCAGCTCCTTCCATGTCCCTGCAAAGGACATGATCTCTATTTATTTTATACTGCTCTATAGACTCCTCACAATCACAATGATAATTTCAACATATATTGTTATATAAACTGACACACTGGATCTGAAATGTGTAAGACCATGCAAAGTCCTTAGAATACTCAAAACAACTTTGAAAGAGAAAACACAACTAGAGGACTTATACTGCCTTTTAAAGCTTACTGTACAGCTGTAATAATTGAGAGTGTGGTATGGACATAAGAATAAACTTAGATGTCAATGAAAAGAAATAGGGAATCAGGAAAGTAGTCAGATATTTTCAATGAAGGGGTCAAAGCATTCCGGTGGGGAAAAGATAGTTTTTCATCAAAGGGTGTTAGATCTCCAACTAGATGTCCATGTGAGGGAGAATGTGAACCTTGACTCTTACCTTATACCATTAACAAAAAAGACCAACTTTTAAAACCACTATAGACATAAATGTAAAAACTAAAGCTATGAAACTTCTGAAAGAAATCATGGGGAAAATTTTCTAGGCCTTGAATATAGACCAAGATTTCTTAATGGAACACAAAATAACTTAAAAGAAAATGTCAATACATTTGAATTCATCAAAAGATAAAGCTTCTATTCTTCAAAAACAACATTAAGAAAATGAAAACATAACCCATAAAATGGGAGCAAATATTCACAGCACATGTATCTGACAAGGCTTTTATCCAGTTGTATAAAAATCTCTTATCTCAGTAATAAGGAAGCAACCTAATTTGCTTTTATTTTTGAGATGGATTCTTGCTCTGCACCCAGGCTGGAGTGCATTGGTGGGATCTCCGCTCACTGCAACCTCTGCCTCCAGGGTTCAAGCAATTCTCCTGCCTCAGCCTCCAGAGAAGCTGGGATTACAGGTGCCCCCAGCCACACCTGGCTAATTTTTCTATTTTTAGTAGAGATGGGGTTTCACCATGTTGGTCAGGCTGGTCTTGAACTCTTGACCTCAAATGATCATTCCACTGTGGTCTCCCAAAGTGTTGGAATTATAGGTGTGAGCCATCCTAATACTGTAAATGGGCACTATATTTGAGTAGGCATTTCACAAACAAAGATAACAAATGACCAATAAGCACATGAAAAGTTCAGTATCATAGTTGTCAGAAAAATGCAAAATAAAACCATAAAACATACCATTTCACCCACTTGGATGACCAAACTTAAAAATGCTGTTAATACTATGTTTTGGTATGGATGTTGAGAAACTGGAAGTCTTTTACATTGCTAGTAACAGTTTAAAATGATAAATCTATCTTAGAGAACAGTTTGTCAAAGTTACGCGTAGACTTACCACATGACCCAGCAATTCTATTCCTAGGTATTTACCCAAAAGGCTTTGCCCATAATCTAGAAAAACACTTGTTCCAAACATGCTGAGTATTAAAGACAAGCACTAGAGTTTATATATATTATATAATTTCATTTAAATGATATAGAATAAGCCGAACCAATCCATAGTAACAAAACTGATCGGTGGTTTCCAAGAGCAAAGGGTACAAAGGGACATGAGAGAACTTTTTTGGAAGAATTGAAATTTTCTGTATCTTGATTGGTGTGTTGGTTACACATGTGTGTAGATTTGTCAGAATTTATTGAACTGAACAACTAAAATGAGTGGATCTTATTGTTTATATAGTATGCCTCACCAGGCTTGATTTACATATAAGTATATATATTTAGTCTATATATCTATATTATGTATTTAGTCTATAAGTCTATATATATATACACTATATATATGGACTAAATATATACTATAAAAATGTATAATATTTAAATGAATAAGCTCATAGAATGTTGTTATATAAACCAAAAGAAAGAAGGAAAGCCCATGGAATTGTATAGTGTAGGGAAGAGTGCAGGTAGTTTAGTGCGGCTAAGAAATTGATACGGGCCGGGCGCAGTGGCTCACACCTGTGATCCCAGCACTTTGGGAGGCCACGGCAGGCAGATTGCTTGAGCTCAGGAGTTGGAGACCAGCCTGGGCTACATGGTGAAACCTTGTCTCTACTAAAAATAAAAACATTTTAAAAATTTAGCTGGGCATGATGGCACTTGCCGGTAATCCCAGCTACCCGGCTGCTTGGCAGGGCTGAGTGAGGAGAATTGCTTCAGCCTGGGAGGTCAAGGCTGCAGTGAATTGAGCTCACACCATTGTACTCCAGCCTGACAACAGAGAGACAGACCCATCTCAAAAAACAAACAAACAAACAAACAAACAAAACCCCCAACAGTTACGATGTAAAATTTTCATCTGATATTTGAATCACGCATTCACAATGCAACCAAGAAACAACCTGCTCAGAGGTTTATTCTGTAAACTAATTACTATATTTGATTTGTTGATGTATCATGTTCTCTATACTGATAGTTCATTTGTTTCCTTTATCAACTGCTTTTCTTTAATCCCCCCAAATTCTGCTCCAATCTATAACTCTGAGCTATTTCCCTTTTTCGTTCTTCCTTTTTTTAAAAAAAAGACAGAATCTCCCTCTATTGTCCAGGCTGGAGTGCAGTGGAGTGGTCTCAGCTCACTGCAGCCTCCGCCTCCTGGGTTCAAGCAATTCTTGTGCCTCAGCCTCCCAAGTAGCTGGGACTATAAGTGTGCACCACCACACCCAGCTAACTTTTTTTGTACCACCACGCTTGGCTGGCTTTTTTGTATTTTTAGTAGAGACAGGGTTTCGCTATGTGGATCTTTAACTCCTGACCTTAAAGAATCCACCTGCCTTGGCCTCCCAAAGTGGTGAGGTTATAGGCATGAGCCACCATGCCCAGCCACTGCTCAGATTTTTTTCTAGCCATTTTGTTTCTCTCAGATTCTAGACTGGTATTTCCAGCTCTCTTCTAGACATCTCTATGTGAATATCTTTTCAGAATGTCATGTTCAACATATCTGAAACGAGACCTTTCCTTTTTGCCTCAAACCAGCTCTTCCATCTGACTTTTAAAAATAATTTATTGAAACAAAACTCACATGCTATAAAATTTACCATTTTTTCCAACTTGAGAAATATGTTTCATCTGTATTTTTACATAGTTTTTTTTTTTAAATTGTAAAATTCTTAACACACATAATATTAAATTTATCATGTTAAAGTTACATTTATAAGTATACAGTTTTGTAATGTATGTTCACATTGTTGAATAACCAGTCTCCAGAACTTTTTCACCTTGCAAAACTGAAAATTCTATACCCATTAAACAGCTGCCAGTTCCTGGCAGCTCCCACTTTACCTTTTGTTTCTGTGAGTTTGACGACTCAAATGTATACCTCACACGGGTAAATCATACAATGTTGGTCTTTTTGTGGTTGGCTTATTTCATTTAATGTAATGTTCTCCAGGTTCATTCGTATTGTAGCATGTGTCAGAATTTTTTTACTTTTTTTTTTTTTTTTTTTTTGAGACGGAGTCTCGCTCTGTTGCCCAGGCTGGAGTGCAGTGGTGCGATCTTGGCTCACTGCAACCTCAAGCAATTCTCCTGCCTAAGCCTCCTGAGTAGCTGGGACTACAGGCATGGCCGGCTAATTTTTGTACTTTTAGTAGAGACGGGGTTTCACCATGTTGCCCAGGCTGGTCTTGAACTCCTGACCCTGTGATCCCCAACCTCAGCCTCCCAAAGTGCTGGGATTACAGGCATGAGCCACCACGCCGGTGAATTTTTTTATTTTTTAAGGATGAATAATATTAAGTCATATGTTTATACCACATTTTGTTTATGTAGTCTTCTTATAATGAACATTTGGGTGGGCTGCTTCCATCTTTCAGCTATTGTGAATGATGCCGTTATGAACATGACTGTACAAATATTCTCTGAGATCCTGCTTTCAGTTCTTATGTGTATATATGAGAAATGGAACAACTGAATCATATGGTAATTCTACTTTTAATTTTCTAATTCTATTTTCCATAGTAGCTGCAGTATTTTACATTCCTATCAACAGTGTACAGGACTTCTAGTTACTCCGTATCCTCACCATGCTTATTATTTTCTGGGAGCTTTTATAGCAGCCATCCTAGTGGCTGGGAGGTGATATGGCATTATGGTTTTGATTTGTATATCTCAAATTATTAGTAAGATTGGGCAACTCTCCCGTTTGTTGGCCATTTGTATATGTTCTTTGGAGAAATGTCTATTTAGGTCCTTTGCCCATTTTTCAATCGAGTTGTTGTTTTGTTTTATTTTTGCTGTTGATTTGTAGGAGCTCTTCATTTAAAAATTTTTATTTAATAATAATTATTATTATGTGAGATGGGGTATCTCTCTGTTGCTCAGGCTGGAGTGCAGTGGTGTTATCATAGCTCACTGCAGCCTTGACCTCCTGGGCTGAACCCATCCTTCTGCCTCAGACTCCTGAGTAGCTGGGACTACAGATACATGCTACTATGCCTAGTTATTTAAAAAAAAAAAAAAAAAATTGGTGGGGGTAGAGATGGGGCCTCCTTGTGTTACCTAGGCTAGTCTTGAATTCCTGGGCTGAAGCAATCCTCCTGCCTTGGCCTCCCAAAGTGCTGGGATAACAGGAGTGAGCCACTGAACCTGGCCTTAATAATTCTTTGTATAATCTGAATGTTAACTGCTTATCAGACATATGATTTGCAAATATTTTTCTCCCCTTTTATAGGTTGCCTCTTTACTCTGTTGATTGGGTTTCTTGATGGAGAGAAGTTTTAAATTTTGATATAGTTCAAAAAAACCTTTATTATCTTGTTGGACCTAAGTTCCTGGGGCTATCAGATGTATCCACATAGAATTTTAAATTAAATCTTACTGAAAAGATAGGTTTAATAAGAAGTCAGCTGTCTGCTATCAAGTTCTACAGGTCAGTCCTCTTATTTTTTGTCAAGGTAGCTAATTTGGGGGATGTACTATTTGTAGATTGTCATTGTTCCCAAATTCATTTTTATTTCTTGTAAGAGCAGAGATCGTCAAACTTTCTGTGAAAGGATAGGTAGTAAACATGTTAGACTTTGCAGGTAGCGCTAGTATTAGTATTAGACTAAGGAAAAGTACAGAGAACTCCAGATGTGTATGGACAGATGTTTGTTGGCAAAGGAGAGTACTGAGAGGAGGAAGACCAGTTGAAGTGAGTGAGTTTATCATTAACACAGAGTTCCCTAAATTAAAATCAGAACCCTGGAGTTCTTGTTCAGGGGATTTGTCATGGGATGGTAAGAGTCTAATAAAAATAACTCAGCGTAAATTGCTAGTTTCCAAGAGGAAGCAATAAGTGAGAATTTCTGAGTCTGAATAGCCTTCCAAGCGTCCTGACTTAAACTTACAGGACTAGGACGATAACATTTATATGAGAAAAAGTGAAATCTTAAGGGACATAGAGATTCGATCCAGGATTTGCTGAGCCAGCTAATTCCTTGAATTGATTGATGCCTAGCAGCTGTATCTTTCAGAATCATGCTGTCTATCCTGCATTCTTTCTGTTAATTAAATATTTTTAAAATTAAAAAAATATTAAAAATTAGCCCAGCTCAAAAACTTTAAAAAAATACAGTGAGATACCATCTCATATCAGTCCAAATGGCTGTTGTTAAAAAGTCAAAAAATAACAGATGCTGGTGAGGTTGTGGAGAAAAGGGAACACTTATGGCACTGTTGGGAGAGTATAAAGTTCAATCATCGTGGAAAGTAGTGTGGCAATTCCTCGAAGAGCTAAAAACAGATCTACCATTCGACCCAGTAATCCCATTACTGGGTATATACCCAAAGGAATGGAAATCATTCTACCATAAAGAGCCACGCACACGTACATTCATTGCAACACTATTTGCAATAGAAAAGACAGAAAGAGGCTGGGCGTGGTGGCTCACGCCTGTAATCCCAGCACTTTGAGAGGCCAAGGCGGGTGGATCACGAGGTCAAGAGATCGAGACCATGCTGGTCAACGTGGTGAAACCCCGTTTCTACTAAAAATACAAAAAATTAGCTGGGCATGGTGGCGCGTGCCTGTAATCCCAGCTACTCAGGAGGCTGAGGCAGGAGAATTGCCTGAACCCAGGAGGCGGAGGTTGCGGTGAGCCGAGATCGCGCCATTGCACTCCAGCCTGGGAGCGAAACTCCGTCTCGAAAAGAAAAGACAGAAAGAACTTAAATGCCCATCAATGGAAGGTTAGATAAAGAAAATATGGGACATAGACCACATTTTACCGTGGATTACTGTGCAGTCATAAAAAAAGAACAAGATCATTTTCTTTGCAGGAATGTGGGTGGAGCTGGAGGCCATTATCCTTAGCAAATTAACACAGGAACAGAAAAACAAATGCTACATATTCGCACTCATAAGTGGGAGCTAAATGATGAGAACATATGGACAGAAAGGGGAACAACAGACCCTGGGGCCTACTTAAGGGCATAGAATAGGAGGAGGGAGAGAAGCAGAAAAATAACTAATGGATATGAAGCTTAGTACCTGGGTGATGAAATAATCTGTACCACAAACCCCTGTGATACAAGTTTACCTCTATAGCAAACCTGCACATATACCCCTGAACCTAAAATAAAAGATGTTTTAAAATAGCAAAATACAGAAAATGGTAAAACATTCATATTCCCAATACCAAAAATGAATATTAATATTTTGTCACATTTGTTTCAACTTCTTTATATTAAAAACATGATAGATGACATGGAAGATTCCTTCAATGCTTTCCCTTCCTATTCCCTTTACCCCTCCTGATTGCATCCTTTTCCTCTATCCCCAGGCAACCAAAATTTTGGATTTGGTGTCAGTCTAGCCCATTTTTTATACTTGTTTTCATGTGTAATTCAGTGAACAGTATATAATATTTTTGTGTGGTTTAAATTTTTTTTCACAGTTGATATAATAGTATCATATTTTTCTGCAGTTTGGTTTTTTCACACACTGGTATGTTTTTGTTATCTACCCATGTTTATTCATATAAATCTAGCTCATTTGTTGTACAGTATGTCATTTTATACATATGCACATGTTTAGACATTTCTCTATAAATGTCTATTGTTTAATTTTATGTATGCATTCATTAAACAAATATTTATTGAGTACTTACCATGTCCTAGGTACTATAGCCTAGTACCTGGGACATATTATATTAGTGAGTAAATCAGATAAAAATCTTTGCTACCATCCTACTTATGTTCTATTGGAGTAATATACAATAAATAATAAATAAACAAGACAAACATAAAGTATATTAGAAGATGATAAGTGATATGGAAAAAGTTTAAGGAGAACTGGGAGTGGGATGAATGGGAACAGAGCGCTATTTCAGTGTAGTTTGGGTAAGCCCCCTTGATATAATGTTAGAGCAAAGACAAGGTGAGAGACTTAGGAGAAGACAATTCCTATCAGAGTAAAGCCGGTGCAAGCCCTTAATGTGAGAGCATAATTGGTGTTTTCCGGGAACACCAGAAGGCCAACATGGCTGGAGAAGAGGGGAAAAGGGGAAGGGAGTAGGATTTGAATCACAAAGGTGACAGAGTTGAGACGGAGGAGGTGACTGTGTCTCATCTTATAGGCTGTTATGAGGACTTTGGCTTTTACTCTGAAAAAATGAAAAGTGCATGAAAGATTTTGAGCAGAGGAGTGATGTGATCTGTGTTGTAAAGGGGTCACGTAGGCTGGAATGTTAAGAATAGACTGTAGGGAGCTAGATGGACACAGAGAGACCAGTTAGGAAGTTATCACAGTGCTTCTGGGGAGGGTTGATGGTGTCTCAGACTGCAGTGCTAGCAGTAGATGTGGTGAAAAGTGGTGAGACTCTGAATATATTTAGAAGGTAGAGGCCACAAGATTTGCCGATGGATTAGGTACAAGGAGCGAAGAGTGATGCCAAGGTTTTTGCCTAAGCGACTGAAACGTTGGAGTTACCATCCACAGAGATGGGACAACCGTGGATAGGGCAGATTTGGGATGGAGGATCAGGAGTTACCTTTTGGATGTGTTGAGCTTGAGAACCTGTTAGATATCCAGAGAGAGACGCTGATTAGGTAGCTGGATATATGAGTCTGGAGTTCATCAGCAAGGTCTGGCTGGAGTTATAAATTCAGAAGACATCAGTTATACACATTTTACTTAATGCACTGAGATGAGATGGCACTGCAAAGGGAGTGGGTATAAAAAAGAAGAGAAGAAAAAGACTGAAACCTGGGTGTTAGCAATTAAGAAGTCGGGGGGAAGAGGAGGAACAGGCAAAAAGAGACTGAAAAGAGAAACTGCTGAAACAGGGGGAAAACATCCCAAAATGTAGCATCCAGGGGAGTCAAGAAGAAAACATATCAAGGAAGAGGAAGTAACTAATTGTGGCAAATGCTGCTGAATATGTCAAGAGAGATGATTACTTCTCCTTAACCATTAGCATTGAGGACAGTGATGACCAGTGTGCCTGGGGTAGTGGAGGTGAAACCTATTAGAATGGGTTTCAGTGAGAATCAGGTTGGGGATGCAGTCTCGTCAAATACTGCGGCAGCTCTGATATCTTTATCTTTCTTCAGTGATGGGAACCCATTCTCCCCCTTAACCATGTTGAAAGGAACTGGATTTGGCTTTGATTTGGGGGCTAACTACTCCCGTGTGGAGTGATTTTTTTAAATTCTGTTTTCTAATTCTCTCTTCAGCTATACACTCTAATATTTATCACATCTATTGAGTTTCTTTTTCATGACTCCAACTTTTATATTCGCATTTTCAACTTTGTTTGTTTGTTTGTTTGTTTGTTTGTTTTTTGAGATGGAGTTTCGCTCTTGTTACCCAGGCTGGAGTGCAATGGCGCGATCTCGGCTCACCACAACCTCCGCCTCCTGGGTTTAGGCAATTCTCCTGCCTCAGCCTCCTGAGTAGCTGGGATTACAGGCACGCGCCACCATGCCCAGCTAATTTTTTGTATTTTTAGTAGAGACGGGGTTTCACCATGTTGACCAGGATGGTCTCGATCTCTTGACCTCGTGATCCACCCGCCTCGGCCTCCCAAAGTGCTGGGATTACAGGCTTGAGCCATCACGTCCAGCCTGCATTTTCAACTTTTAATGTGAGCTTTATGTTAGGTATAACAAACATACAAAATAGTACAAAACACTAAATGTACACAGATCAATCCATTTTTATAAACTGAATACACCTATGTAAGTCGTACCCAGAATGCCCCTCATTCTTCTTCCTTATTGCTACTACCCCTTACCCTCAAGATAACCTGTTTATAGAGAGTCTATAAATGGGATTATGTAGTATGTACTTCTTTCATACGGTATATGTCGGTCTTCTTTTATATTATGTTTGTGAGCTTGATTTGTGTTCGTGCATGTGATTGTTCATTCATTGTCATTGCCATAGTATTCCATTGTATGAATACACCACGATTTACATTTCTGTTTTACTCTAGCTGGACATTTGGATGGATCAGAATTTGGGGCTATTACAATATGTTCTTGCACATATATTTTATGGGACATATTGCCCACATTTCTGTTGGATATATACCTAAAAATGGAATACTTGGGTCATGGTGTATGTGAATGTTGAGCATTTTCTGAAGTTGGTGTAACAATTTACAGTCCTACAGCAGTGTGTGAGAGTTAAGTGTTCCATTTACTCAACGCCCTTGACATACTTGATACTGTCGGGTTCTTCACATTAATCGTTCTGATGAATCTTTATTGGTATCATATTGTGGCTTTAATTTGCATTTAATGCATGTAATTTGCATTTTCTGATGATTTCTGAAGCTGAGTATTTTCTGATATATTAATTTGTCATTTGGAGATCTTATTTTGTGTGAATTACTTATTCATATTTTGCTAATCTCATAGGGTTATCTACTTATTTATTATAAATTTGTAGGAGTCCTTTACATATTCTCTGTACCAATATATTCTGTGTAGGTATTGCAATTAATCTTCTTCCAGTCTATTGCTTGCCTTTTCACCCTTTAAATGGTGAATTTTAATAAACAAAAGTTCTTAATTGGAAGGTAGTTTAATTTACCAAGATTTTTTGCTTTATATTTAGTTCATTTTTGGATCCTATTAAAGTCTTTACTGGCTAAAGCCAGTTTAAAATGCAATCAACTGATTTAATTTTTTCTACAAATCTTTTAAATATCCATTATAACTTAGGCAGAATATTTTAGGCCACTGTAAAGAATATCAGTTTCCCCAAGAGTATAATTTATGTATCAGCTTTCTTCTTTCATCCACAAAATATCAATTCAAGTCTTATATAACTCCATTCCATAAAAGCTTTTGTTCTTTTTTATCAAACCCAGAAATTCTCTTGAGTATTTTTCTTACCCTCATTTATTTATAAGCACCCTGTCTTCTATTTTCAGAGATAACAGAGTCTGATAGATGTGGATTCCTCTAAAACTTTCTGTTCTCCACTCTGAGCTCACAAGATACGTCCTCATCTGTCTTTACATGCCCCGTCTCCTCTTTCAGTGGAAGATACAGAAGATATTTCATCATCCATTGTTTTATCTCTGTTAAGTATCATTCCTTTTCCTCCGTCAGGAATATTGTTCTTTGAATTATCCCCTTTCCCGAATCTTTAGTGGCTCTCCCTCTGCTCAGTACATCGACAGTACATTATCTCACTTTAGAAAACAAAAGGAAATGTTTATTTTCTAACTCCTACCAGTAATCCCATCACAATACTTCCTTGAAAAACAAATGTCTTCCACATGTGATTAATGTGCATACTAAACATACCCCACACAATTCATGCATTGTAAAACTAGTGAAATCCAAACAGGGCAGAAGGATTGCATCAAATGCAGAATCTTCTTCTTGTTGACACAGGAAAGGCCCCCTTGTCCCCCTCACAGGGTGTGCGACGGGGGGAGTGGCTTGCAGTAGAGGAGCATACAGACGGGCAGGTGTGGGGCTCTGACCCCACGGCTGTGGCTAGGGGTGAATGTTTACTGCTGAAGCCCCCTTGGGCTTGTATCCCCAGGTGCTCTTTTAGTTTAGCCGTCTGTAAAGGATTAGTCAGCTCAGTTAGACCACTGCCTTCTCGCAAAGACAGAGGGCTTTCTGTATCCTTGGGTTCTTGCCTTGGTGTACCAGAAGAAATGGGTCACACGTGGGCTTGGAGGAGTGCAAGGTTTTATCGAGTGGAAGTAGGTCTCAGCAGATGGGGGAGCCAAAGGGGAGATGGTTGTCGCCTGGAGTTGGGCAGCTTGGTAGCCAGGGTTCTCCTCCCACTGCCCCACACAAACTCTGTGCTGTTTTGCTGTCAGTGGCTTGTGGGTGTGCCGGTACCAGTCGAGCCACCTGTGTGTCTGGTGTTCTCTGCTGATACGCTCCCCTCACGTCCAGGGCCTGGTTTCTGCCTGCTAGATTCTTGGGTTTAATTATTCTTATGTTTACTTTTTATTTTTTTGAGACAGAGTCTTGTTGTGTTGCCCAGGCGGAGTGCAATGGCTGACCTCGGCTCACCGCGACCTCCATCTCCTGGGTTCGAGCAATTCTCCCACCTCAGCCTCCCAAGTAGCTGGAATTAAAGGCACCTGCCATCATGCCCGGCTAAGATTTGTATTTTTAGTAGAGATGGAGTTTTACCATGTTGGCCAGGCTGGTCTTGAACTCCTGATGTCAGGTGACCTGCCTGCCTCAGCCTCCCAAAGTGCTGGAATTACAGGCATGAGCCACCGCGCCTGGCTGGGTCTTGGGGTTTTTATAGGCACAGGATGAGGGTGGAGCAGACCAGGGTGGTCTTTGAAAATGCAACATTTGGCCAAGAAAACAAAAATGTTTATCCTCATCTAGGTTCATGCAGGCCCAAGGGTGGAGCCCTAGCCGTAGACCATGCCCTGCCCCTCCTTTACATCCTTTAAAGAGAGCAGGCCCTTCCCTTCCCTACCCAGCACTTCCCTTCCCCAGTTCTATGTCATTGTGACATTAAACTATAATTATGCAAGATGTTGCCATGGAGGGAAACTGGGCTAAGGGTATATGGGATCACTCTGTATTATTTCTTACAATTGTATGTGAACATACAATTATCTAAAAAGTTAAAACAGAAGTATTTTTAAAAATTGTAATAGAGCCACTATTTATTGAGTGGATACTATGTGCTGGGTTCTGTTTACATACCATCAGGTCAATATTACCGTTAACCTCATTTTATGGATGAGAAAACTGAGACACAGAGATTAAGTCACTTACACAGAGTCACTCAGTGCCTAAGTGGCAGACCTAGCATTCAGACCCAGGCAAACTCACTCCAAAGACTGAGCTCTTAGCTACTCTGCAGTGCTTCGTGTGTATCTGTCTTTATATCCTGCCTTCTAGTCTCACTCATCAGCCCACTACAGTTTACTTTCCATCCCAGTCACTCCCCGGAAACTGCTTTTGCCTGGATCACCAAGTCTTTTGCCAAATCTAATGGTCCTATTCTTTGTACAGGCTTTGCTATTGTCTACACATTCAACAAATACTTCCTGAGTATCTACAGTGTATCAAGTTACCTTCCACAGCTGTGAAAAAGTTAGGGAGGACTGCCCCACCCAAAGAACGCCCCTTTTAGAATGAGAGGTTTGAAATCTTCAGTTCTTTCTTTTCTGCTCATTCCTGCTGACTTGTTTGTGGATGGTCAATAGGCCACTTCATTGTCCATGCTTGTGCTTTTCTGTGGCTAATCAGGTTATACAGCTAGTTTGTTTGTGGTTTTGCAACATAAATAATAAAATAGTATGTTTAGATACCATCTCCCCTTTTTCCCCCAAATGGAAATCTGAACCTTTCCAAGCAATTGTCATGAATATGAATGAAGACAACCTGAATGAACTCCTGAAGTACCCTCCCCTTCTTATATAATTGTGAAAAATTAATTGTGAAAAATTAATTGCTGTTGACCTTTTACCTACTTTTTCTGTATGAGGATGATTTGAATTCATTTTATGCTCACAATTTTGGAAACACCAGGAAGATCTGTGCAGAATATTAAGTAAGTTTCATTCCATATGTCCAAATAAAAAGCCACTCCAAGGAAAATGCTCAGCTTCATAGGGATACGGTGGTAGCTTTTTGCTTATCACCAAAGCTAAGCGTTTGAATCAGAGTTAAAGAGGCGTCATCTCGTCTCTTTCCACATATTCATGGTTATTATCTGTGATTTCATTCTTTCTCCCAATTCAGTAAAGAAGAAAAGAAAAAGTCTCTCCTACTTTTTCATGACACAAAAACAGCTCTTGTTTTAATAGTTCTAATGGGAGTGTATTTTCCTTGGTGATTGGAAGCAACTCGAATCCTCTTGCCTGCGTTGCGAGTTGTTCACTGTTTTTGTCTGATAGATATTTGTTTACAGCAGCAGTTAGCAATTTGCATGGACAGTGTGTCAGGGTCACTGCCCTCAAGGAAACTCGAATGACTCTTCGAAGAAAGATGACAGACTCGGCCCGGGGAATTGCAAAACTTTAAAAGTGATTCCTGGTCAGACCCGTGAAAAACAACTCTTCCCTCTCTATGACTTGAGGGAAAAAAATGAGAGACTGTCTTACAGCAGATGGCAATTCCTTGCTAGTAAAACAGGCCTGGGCTGATTCAGCTCCACTCCTTTATGTTCTTTTTGCAAAACCCACAAAGAACACATTTGGGGCCACTTTTCAGAGTTGGCAACAGTCTCTGCTTTTAAGGAAATCATGTGAACATAAAAAACAAAAGCCACAGTCGATGGAGTCCCCAGAGTCCAGAAATGGGAGGCATGGGCCTTGGATTCTAGGTCATCAGGCTTGGTAACTTGATTAAATCCAGTTAAAACAAAAACAAATTTGAGAAAGTTTATATTTTCTTGTTGACTAGACTTCTTAAAAAAAAAGAAAAGAAAAAGGAAGAAGAGGAGGAACTAGAAACGATAAAAACACCCTTTGGGGTGATGGAGTAAGGTGATTTCTAACTTTCAAATTACCTTAGATCTAAAGAATTCAATCTTTAATGTTAAGTCCAGTGCCTTTTCCCACCATTTACAAAATGGAAAGTACTATAGCTGCTTTGATAGAGTTAGAAATTATTTAGAAAGGCTTGGAACTAGTGTGTAAATGTGTGTGTGAGTATGCGCGTGTCTGTGTGTGTGTGTGTGTGAGACTGTGTGTGTGTGTGTGAGAGAGAGAGAGAGAGAGAGTGTGTGTGTGTGTGTGTGTGTGTGTGTTTTCTTAATAAGCTTGACTTTTTACAGATAGATGCCACTGGACATCATGAAACTTTCTCACTGAAGATGCTGAAGCAGAGTCTGGTTACCCACTTGCTAAGGGTATTGTGGAGTAGACTTAAACACTAGATTAATAATCAGATCAGTTGGCTTGTATTATTTCTTCTTCACCTAAGAGTCTATCTGTCATGAATCAGAACTAAGCCCCCTTCACCTGTTCTTATAATAACATTGATTGGGGGTATTTTCAGACATTTAAGGTAATACTTACTATTTAGTTTTTCTTACATGCCAGAAAACACTGGCCACTTCACTAATGTTCTATTTTATTTCATTAGGTGTCTGAACACACACAATTAAGTTGGATCCTTTCCTGCATGGTCAGACTACCTCGATTACAACATTTACATCAGTGGAAGGTAAATGCCAGTAATCTGATTAATAAACAGACAACGAGGTCTTTTTCTCTTCCTGTGTGTTTTTGTATTCGGCTCTGGGGATCCTGAGTTTACTCTCCTCCTGGCTCTGCTGCTGCTCACCAGTGGTGGAACAGCATCTTTTTTTTTGAGACGGAGTCTTGTTCTATGACCAGGCTGGAGTGCAATGGCGCAATCCCGGCTCACTGCAACCGCCGCCTCCTGGGTTCAAGCCATTCTTCCGCCCCAGCCTCCCAAGTAGCTAGGACCACAGGTGCGTTCCACCGTACCCGGCTATTTTTTTTTTTTTTTCATTTTTAGTAGAGACAGGGTTTCACCATGTTGGCCAGGATGGTCTTGATCTCTTGACCTTGTGATCCGCCCGCCTTGGCCTCCCAAAGTGCTGGGATTACAGGCATGAGCCACTGCGCCCGGCCTGAACAGCATCTTTAACCTTCCTGCTTCAGGGTATTAAACAGGAAATAAAAGGCTTTTCCAAGATTCCTTCTGACTTAAAAATTATGTCAATTGTTTTTATCTGTGTACAGTTGAATCAGTTACCTTTGGATAATGGTAATGACCTTGAACAACCGCATTATAGTTGACAAACAATCACAAATTCTGGATTACTGGACCCTGAAGTTGCCTCCCATTTCCACTGGAATTAACTGGCAGTAAGGAAAGAATGTTTTCATTGCAGAGAGAAGAGACAACATATTTTATTTAACACTTAAACAAGTTGAGTCCAGGCAACAGTTCAAACCCACAGAAAAATTAGGGCTGTACTTTTTCTAAGAAGTTCGACCAAGAAAGATAAATTGGATAATTCATAGTACTTTACTTCCATTTATTTTTCAAATTGGATAACCCCACAGTATGTAGCCCCCAACTACATCAAAATGAATTTCAGTTTGAAGCTTCTTTTGAGCCTATATTCAGGACCACTGATTTCCTCAAAAGCCAATCTTTACAAGCCTTCACATATGCTACAGAAAGAAACAGACAGACCTTTAGAGTGGCAACGCCTAAATGCTGTAATCTGAATGTGTCCCCCAAAATTTATTTGCTGAAACCTAACTCCCAAGATGATGGTATTAGCAGGTAGGGCTCTTGAGAGGCGATTAGATAATGAGGTCGGGACCATCAGGAGTGAGACTAGTGCTCTTGTTAAAGCACTAATCTCTTAGAGCACTAATCTCTTAGAGAGACCACCTGCTCCTGCCATCATGTGCGAACAGAGCTAGAAGTCACTGTCCATGAACAAGGTTCCTCACCAGGCAGTGACTTTGCCTTAGTCTTGGACTTCCCAGCCTCCAGAACTGTGAGAAATAAATGTCTGTTGTTTATAAGCCACCTAGTTGGGTATTTTTGTTATAGCAGCCTGAGTGGACTAAGACACTTAATAAATAAGACAGTACTGGTCATGCTCTAGATTCATTACTTGCCATAAATTAGAAACAACCTTTCATAATCTTCTCTGCCATAATTTGGTTTTGGGCAATACCTTCCCATTTTATCATAATATTCTACCATTAAGTATAATGCTGCAATCCTTTTTATAGGAACTGAATACTAATCTAGTAGCAACTATTCCTGCTTTAAAACATCATCTACATATCTCCTGATAGCACATTAGTAGTGCATGTACTGATTCTGGAAAGGCCTTTCCACTAGTAGATGATTGCCTGTTTGTAGGAAAAACATGGATTTCATAATACGAACTCCCCTGCTGTGGCTGCACACTGCTGACGTGTTGTTTGGTTCTCTGAAGTAGAGCTACTTATTAGGTGGGAATATTCTGTGAAGTTTCAAGGCCTAAGATATAGCGTCTCTTGTAAAATAAATGGATACTTGGGTGTGTGGACAAATCTTACTCATTTAGTTAATATGAATCACTTCCCTCACGTTCGATTATTTCTGAATGAACTGAGCGACTGAATTTATAAACTTGTTTATTCCAGAGACCAAGCTCATGAGCTCACAAACATGGGGATCCCCTCCCAAGGCCCCGCCACACTCTTTAAGGCTCAGTCTGAAAATACAACAACCTCTCTCCTTAGCCATATTAATTTTGGCATTTCATAATTTAGTTACAAACTTAACTTCTCTGAGTATACTTCAAATAGTTTCTGGTTACAGCAGCCAATGCTCTAGGCCATTCAGAGGAAATATGAATGTTTGAACATACAATTCCTTCACTACCTCTCCTAATTACAAAGTTCATGATAAATACCAGTTCATAATGATCACTGGGTAAAGATAATGGGAGTTTAATTTGGAAATGCACAAATTGGAAAATAACCCAATTTTTTTTTTTTTTTTTTTTTTTGAGACGGAGTTTCGCTCTTGTTACCCAGGCTGGAGTGCAATGGCGTGATCTCGGCTCACCGCAACCTCCGCCTCCTGGGTTCAGGCAATTCTCCTGCCTCAGCCTCCTGAGTAGCTGGGATTACAGGCACGCGCCACCATGCCCAGCTACTTTTTTGTATTTTAAATAACACAATTTTTAAAAGTTGCCATCACATTCGATTTATAGCCTTTTCACATTAGAATAATGGACATTGGAGTTACACAGGAGAGGGAAAATGTAAGGAGCATTAATATTTATTGAGTGCCTATTATGTGCTCTAGACGCCTTACATATAAGTTACTCATTAATCCTCGAAATAACCCTGACCTCAGCAACCCTCACCCCACCCTTCTTTGCCACTATTCCGCCTTTCACTGTCCCAATGGAAAAGGCTAGATGCCCCTATCAGATCCTCCCATAGCACTGGAATCTTCCCCTTAGAGCACTTCTTACACTTTCTTATTACTTGTTTAATTGTCTCTTCCCAAACGGCCTATAAGCCTCATGAAGGGGACTACTTCTTATTGACCGCTATATCTCTAGCACCTACCATGGCATAAGACTGACAGAAAAGGTCACTAATATTTAATTAATATTAATGAAGGAATGACCATAGCATGCTGTGAGACTTTTGGGCAAATCTCCACGTATAAGCAGTAGGGCTTTTGATGTTAACTCATATTAATTTGTAGAAATTTAATTTCATGATTAACTTGTGACCTTGTCTGTGAAACCCGGAATTTATCCGATGTGGAACCAATAAATCCCTATATCCTTACTTTAATAAAATAAATGAACAGTAGCAGTGCAGGGTCCTCTAAGGGGCAGTGGTGAAATGGATTCACCTTATTCCTCCCTCAGCCTGGAACATGAAGGCAAGCTAGCCAGAAGATGGTTACATTGCTAAAAACGAACTGACATAGGACGTTGTGACAGGTGGCTTCAGATCGCAATTTGCTCGTTTTAAAGTTTTCTTAATTTAGCAGTATAATTAGGTTCAAGTCAGATTTCAGATCTCTTCCCCTCGTCTCTTTCACCTCTCCCAGGCAAAGACTGCCAAGCAGAAGCACGGCGGCACGGCAGGCCTGCTGACATACCCAGTTCTCCAGGCGGCTGACATTCTGTTGTACAAGTAAGAAGAGAGTTCGCCCTGGTATTGTACCGACTCCTGGTGACAAGACTGTTTTATCCTATTCAATACAGACTTGATTCATGGGCAAGGGGAGGTGCAGAAAGGGCCAGACATCTGAATCAGTTTATATCTATTCCCCAGCAATAGGTACTGCATTATAGAAATATGTCTGTGAGAAACTCATAATATTAAGAGCTAACATTTAAATAGCACTTACAATGTGTTGGAAACCATTGTAAGTGCTTTACATACATCACCGTTTACAATAGTCTTCTAAAATTTGCACTGTTATTGTCCCAGTTTTACAGATGGAGAAATTGAGGCACAGAGTGGTTAATAGCATGCCCAAAGTCATGTAATTAGCAAGGCGTGGAGCCAGGATTTGAGTCCAGGAAGTTTGGATACAGTGTCTGTGCTCATAACCAGTAGGCCATATATATTTCCCTACCGTTGATTAAACTTCAGGCTTTTTAAATGTTGATTTAAACATTTAAATCTCTCTGTGTTTACGGAAATGTTCTATGTCTGTTCTAGATCTTGTAGCCAGTAGCCACATGTGAGGCTTCTGAGAGCCTAAAATGTTGCCAGTGCCACAGAGGAGCTAAATTTTAAATTCTATTTAATTTTAATTAAATTAAATGTAAATAGCCACTGTATTCGACCTACAGGTTGACAGCAAGTTTTAAAATATGATTCAGGGTACCTGTACTTTTCCTGGACCAGTCAGCTACTGTTGCCACTTAAATTCCTCAAAAATATACACCTGAGGATGCTGATCCCTGCACTCGCTGTGCTACTGGCCAGGGTTTCTGATTTCATCCCCGTCTCAATTCTTCCGTTCTAACTCCTCATCAGCCTCCCTTGACCCCTGTTTGGCCTTCTAGAGATAAAGCCTCCCAACTGGCCTGCACTTACAGCGATGCTGCCATGAAAGCTTCTGGGAAAAGAAGACACTTTACCAATGTTTTAGCATCCCTTCCCCCTAAAGCTGTGAACCTGAATTATTTGCATGGAAGTCTGATAAATAGCATGCAGATGACAGTTATCTGTACGTCGTGGCATGACTCCAATGCCCTTGCGCAATGATGATGGAAACAGCCAAAAGAGCAGCTGCTTAGCTCTGCGAACATGAGTACATGCAGCCTGTCTTCAATTCTGATGCAAACTTACAAAGATCATTTGTCTGTTTGTTGTATTAACTTGAATGCTGGACTCTTGATAACGTTTATCATTTGTAGTAAGTGGTTTTTGACTTGCTTAAAAGGCTCGAACACTTTGCTCCAATAAGTAGCAAATGAAAGCGTAATGAAAGTCTTAATAATACATTTTTCTAGACGGGTAGGATATTTGCTTGAAAAGGTTCTGTGAAGAAACTTGGTTTTCTCACCGTAAAATGGGAATAATTATTAAGCACAGGCTTATTAGAGGATTAAAATGAAATATCGGCCAGGCAGTGCTGTGACTAGGAGCTGTTACTTGGTTATGACTAATGATGACTGTGTCTTCGATGATTACAGTGTTGTCTAATTTTGTTTCAAGGCCTGCTTCTTCATAGAACCAAAGACTAGCCAGGCACGGTGTTGCATGTCTGTAGTTCCAACTGCTTGGAAGGCTGAGGCAGGAGGATCACTTGAGCCCAGCCTGGGCAAAATAGTGAAACCTCGGCTCGAAAAACAAAAACGAAAAACAAAAGCTGAGTTCTGCCAGCACCAGAATAAGAAAACACATGAGCATGGTAGATTTCCTTAACAGTTCAAGAGCTGTAATGGGAGAGTCCTCTGAGCTTAGGGTTATGGAAAAGCATAAACTTTAACAAGAATGACTGTACTCTTACGATACTGTGGAGCACAGGATGGGAAGGGGCTTAAGGAGCCTCTTCTTTAATTCCGTTGCTTTACAATTGCAGCCTAGCGTGGTTTAACAACTTCCCTAAAGCTGTGCAGCCAGTCAGTTGAGTTTGGAACATCTGGGCAAGACTGTGGGTCTACAGCACTTTTTCTGCTAATGTCCATCTTGCGTTTGTCTCATTACGTTTTCTCTCAAGTGTAGAAATTCCTAATTGCTCAATAGTAAGTATCAGAGTCAGGATTCAAACTCAAGTTTGACTTTTAGGCCATATCATTGTTTTCCCTATAACAGAGATGAGGTATTTGAGGGTATTTTTGGTTTTGTTTCGCTTTGTTTCAGACATTTCTGGATTTTGAAAAAGGTCGTAGCCAGAATGTCTATGAATATTTGCATTATCAATGTAGATACGTAGAATGCTAGATTGAAGGGTGGGTAAAACATCTGTGGGTTTTTTTTCTACCAGCAAATCTACATGTGACCTCTTCATTAAATTTTGATGCAAGCCAAATCTTAGTGTTTCCTTTTGTCAAAATCATCATCAGAATGAGTGGCATGGTGGGCCAGAGAACAAATATAATAGAAAGAAAGAGAAGAGGAGCCTTTCAGATAAGTTTATAAAAGATTTATCTAACTATTTTGGCAGAACTTTGTAAGGAACCCAGGAATGGACAGCTGAGACCATCTTCAGCTTGAGAGTATGCTAAGTACAAGATATTTGAATACAGACAGAATATTCCAATGCTCAAACGTAGCAAGTGTTCATAGTTTTTATTTCGCATCTATATTATTTTTTCAAATGCCTAATTTCAAATAGCTGGCTATATATTAAGTAAATTATTTTTGCCCTTTCTCTTTTTCCCTCTCTCTGTATGTATGTATATGTGTACACCCACATAAAGGCACACACATATGTATATAATTTTTATCAATATACAACAAATAGTTCCAAAGTACCTACAATGCCACTGATCTGGAAAAACGTACTATACTTAGCCTTGAGGGAAAGGAAAGAAAGGACTTTTCATGTGTTGAGCGTTATTTGCCAGGCATCTACTAACTGCTACACACTCGTTATCTACTCAGTTCTCCCAATAGCGCTGTAAAATAAGTGAGTGGTATTATCCCCACTCTACAGATGAGGAAATGAAGTTTCAGAGAGGTTCCACTAAGTTCGTTCAGGTAGTGAGTATCTAGGCTAATCAGATTATCTTTCTCAAGAATTTGAAAAATTTGGGAAGAGGATAAGAAGAGTGGAAACCATCCGGGCATACGTGGCTCACACCTGTAATCCCAGCACTTTGGGAGGCTGGGGCAGGCAGATCATCTGAGGTCAGGAGTTCGAGACCTGCCTGGATGAAATGGTAAAACCCCATCTCTACTTAAAATACAAAACATTAGCCGGGCGTGCTGGTGTGCGCCGGTAGTCCCAGCTACTCAGCAGGCTGAGGCACAAGAAGTGCTTAAACCTGGGAGGAGGAGGCCACAGTGAGCCAAGAGGCTGCCGCTGCAGTCTAGCCTGGGTGACGGAGTGAGACTCCATCTCAAAAACGAAAAAAAAAGAAGACTGGAAGTGAAAGCAAAAATGATACAGAAAAATGAGACAACAACAGCCTCAAGAAACTTCAGGTAGGGCCGGGCGCGGTGGCTCACGCCTGTAATCCCAGCACTTTAGGAGGCCGAGGTGGATGGATCACGAGGTCAAGAGATCGAGACCATCCTGGTCAACATGGTGAAACTCCGTCTCTACTAAAAATACAAAAAATTAGCTGGGCATGGTGGCTCGTGCCTGTAATCCCAGCTACTCAGGAGGCTGAGGCAGGAGAATTGCCTGAACCCAGGAGGCGGAGGTTGCAGTGAGCCGAGATGGCGCCATTGCACTCCAGCCTGGGTAACAAGAGCGAAACTCCGTCTCAAAAAAAAAAAAAAAAAAAAAGAAGAAGAAGCTTCAGGCAGATACCAAACCAAACTAAAATCTAGAAAGTAGAGATTAAAATGATTGCTCGGAAACTTCAGGCTGGTGGAGTCAGAGAAGAGGCGTCATCAGTGTCTGAGAATCAGGCGACTGCTATTGAGGATCATTGAAAATAAGCTTTTTGAGAGCTTGTAATTATTATTATTTCTCTTTTTTTGAGACCATCATAAAACAGCATTTGAGAGCTGTTTCTAAGAATGTTAGAGTTCCTAAACTTGCTTTGGAGACTTCCAGTTCCTGAATTGCTTCATTCTTTGTGAGGCCAGTCAAGCCTGGATTTTTCTGAGATGCAGGAAGCTATTCATTTCTGCAGTCTGCTCATATCCATGTATCCACTCACACTACCTAAGCAGTCATTTTTTTTTTACCTTTCGCTTTTCACTTTCCCTCTACTGGGCAAACGCCGACACCTAACCAGAACCCTACTGAAAGGCAGTCTGAGAAATGCAGTTTCCAGGCAGCCAGCCCCTGAAAACCAAGAGGTAGCATAGAAGGGAGAGAATGGTGCTGAGATATCAACAGATAATCCAGTACGCGCTCCAAAAAGTGACAGGAGGCTATTTGTACATTTTAAGGATGCAGTGAATTTGATATGACTTAAACTTTTAAAACAGAATTGATGAAAATACAGAGAGTGGATTTTGGAAGACAAGAATATCTGGAGCAATCGGTTTAGAGGCTATTTCACTAGTCTAATATGGACCATGACGGTGATAATGAAGATGAAGAAAAGTAGACAAATATAAGAGGTATTTAGGAGGTAAAACTGATAGGACTGGCTGTATGAGAGGGAGGTGTCGGGAATGACCCGATATTTCTAACTTACCCAACTGTATTGACAGTATTGCCATTCACTGAGTTAGGGGATGCTGAAAGAAGACTAGCCAAAAGAATTGAGAGCTTTATTGGGTATGATGTCTCCTCCCGGAGGCCTTAAATCTTTAGAAAGTAAACCCTTCATTGTATCTTTCACAGTAGGCAGCACCGGGTCTTTCACATCGTGGGTCTTCAGTAAGTAATTGCTGAATTAGAGTGCCATTATTGCATATCCAACAAGCAACCAGTGATGAGGAATTAATCCATTATGACAACAAGCACCACCAAAGTCCTGTCCTAGCCAGGCTGGTTAAAGGCAGCCGCACTGAAAACTTACAAACACAGCCACAAAATTGGAAACAGAAGTAATAAGAGAACAAATCTCTGTGAGCAGATATATGTAGGCAACGATTATTAATCTGGACAGTAATTCTGCCAGAAGGGTGGGGTGATCTTAAGTAGTCATAGATGCAAAAAGGAACTAAGCAAAAGAAAAATGGCTTAGTCACCAAAGGAGAAGATCAGAGGCATTATTATGTGTCAGAAGTTAATAACAATCAGAATTATGAAAGTCTTTTGTTTTATGTTGTGTCTAGGAAACCACAGAGTAACTAAAAAAAAAAAATAGAAGAAAAGAGAAGATACATTAATATGGATGTCATTATGTAGGATGTAAATTTTTAAAGAACAGCACTAAATTATTTGAAGTGAAAGGAAGACTGAGGAGAAAGGCTGAAGATGTGACAAGAGTAAGGCACATAAGTGAGTAGAATCAAAGACAGGATGAATTAATGTAAAGTGTAAACTCAGTGGATGGGAAGTACAGGCCAAGATAAATTATAGGAGGTGAAAGGAGCAGCAGGAGCACGGGGAGGGAAGGCTTGAAACAAACACGCCAAAATCAGATGAAAAAGCCAAGAGGAGCAATAGGGGCAGGTGAAGAAGATTAACATTTTTTAAATCCTTTTTTTTTTTTTTTTAAAAAAAAAAGCAAAACCCCACAGAATTGTGAGAAAAGAGGCAAGGGTCTGACATCAGGCAAAGACGCGTGCAGAGTCATTATGAAAACTCAATGTGTTTTCTGTTTAGTTTGGTTGCTTTGTGAATCTGGAACCATTTTGACATGTGGAAATATTCATTTTGATGTGCTTAAAGTGTATTGATCATGGTAATTGTCTTTTCTGTGTTAGTTGCAGTCCATTGTGATTTCCTATGGGCTACTGTAATTGCTTTTTAAACTGCTCTGTTGGCTAATTTGGCTTGGGGGCATCAAGGTGACCTCTGCATGTCAGCCTCACTATAATTACAAGACAGGAGTAGCAAAGTCCACCCCAAGAAGAGAAAGTCACAAAGGTGGGGTATCTGCATGAACATCCCAGAGAGGAGCACCATGTAGGGCCATGAGTGCTGGGGAAAACATAAAAAGGACCATTTTTGTCTTTGCCACTCACTGATCCAGTGGCTTTCTACCCCAGGCTGTGTGGAAGACAGCAATAGCTTTGGCCCTAACAGTTATTTGGTAGACCCTAACAGTTATTTGGTAGAATTTCCCACATTCACTTAGTGAACTTAGAAGAAGAGAAACCACATCTGGGTCTGCTGTCATGATTCTTACATTTTGCCTTTTCATTCATTGTTCTTTCTATTCCTTTTTTTTTTTGTTTTGTTTTGTTTTTTGTTTTTTTGTTTTTTGTTTTTTGTTTTTTAATTAAAAGAGCTCTCAGAATTCCTGTAACATATCATTTATATTCTGGGATTACCTGATCAGATATGCGAACTGTCAGTTTCAAGTAAGTTTTCTACGCATATCAGCATCACTGCCCAGGCCTGGGACTACCTCTGGGATTATGCATTGATATCTGTGGTATGTTAGCTATGAAAAAGGAAAATGATCCGGTGTGAAAAGAGTCAGTGTACTCTACACCAAGGTCCTTTATCATATCTTTATTTTGCCATTTGTCCTTCATCATGTCAGATATTAATGAATATGTATATTTATATATCAATAGCAAGCATTTATTGAGCTCTTACCATGATGACCTTCACTTTACAGAGGAAACAAAGACATAAAAGGTAAGAAACTTGCCTATGATGGCTCGCTGCTTTTTTCATAGGAACAATATTGTTTCTTTGATTAAAAAACCTCAGAACACTGTATTACTTGTATTATCAAGTATAAACTCCCAGCCAAACATTACATATACAAAATCACATGCTTTTTATCCCACCATAATACTTCAGTATAAAATTTTCCTCATCAAGACTTCCTTATAATGGTTTATTCTTCCCGTATTTGATGTACCACATCATGATCTGACACGCAAATTTTATATATGGGATTAAAGTTATGATAAAGTCATTCCCTATATTCTAATATTTTGGTTTCATATCTTCATTTTTTAATAAAATGAAATATTGCAGATAAAATTTAAGTCTTATTTGTTCTTTTCTTCAGATCTATTTCCTTCCCACCTTCTCTAGAAGCAGCTACAATTACAAATTTGGGGAGGAGCTTCCAGTATGGTTTTTATGCTTATTATTACAGATATATGCATCTTTAAACAATATGTAGCATTTCCATATGCACTTGTAAAATTTACATAAATGTCAGTGTACTTCATGTTTTCGGCAACTTGCTTTTTTCATCCCACATAGTTTTTTGATAGCCACCTACACTGTAGTTGTAGATTTTTAAGTTCTCTGCAACATATTAATTGTCCTGTGATTACAATGAACTTGAAAATGAAGCTTATTCCAAAAATCTGTAATTACTCCCTGTGTGACAGGGAGGAAAAACTCTTGCCTGAAGAACTTTCTGCCACCTTTGATTTGAAGAGTAGGGTGAGTTGTCTTTCAATGTGAGCTGCAGTTCTGAGGTAAAAAGCATCTGGTCAGGGCTGGGATAGTATGTGCTGACTGGGTGAGGGAATGAGGCGTAGTTTTAAAATACTGTTGTGCCTAGAGCATATGCTACTTAAAATCTCATTCTTCCCTCCCAGCAAGATCCTGTCCCGCTGGTGTCGATGGCTGTATTCCTCTACTCTGGAAAAAAACACAGCTAGAGTAGACAAACATCTCTTTGGCATTTGTCTGATCCATCGTTAAAGATTTAGGTCTGAACCTTCCCTCTGTAGTCGGTGAACATTTGTTGAACACCAACAGTGAAGTATTCACAGGAAATGCAGCTGCTTGCAATAGCATTTCCATCTAAGAAAGAGCCTTGCTATGTTTTTCTCTCTGTCTTTTATTAAAGGTCCACACACGTTCCTGTTGGGGAGGATCAAGTCCAGCACATGGAGCTAGTTCAGGATCTAGCACAAAGTTTCAACAAGAAGTATGGGGAGTTCTTTCCAGTGCCCAAGTCCATTCTAAGTAAGTAACAAACTTACAATTGTTACATCAGGGTATATTCTAAAGAGAGGATTGGACAGTAGACAGGCTTGGAACTTTCTTGGGACTAAGCTCAACGTTCCTGTAGACAGGCTTCTGGATCTGTAGCTAGAGTCCTCATTGTTTTCTGCAGTGTAGGACTAATAAGTAGACCAGGTTGGATTAGTGAAAAAGATGCTGGATTATTGAAAAGGATAACTAAAAATATTTTTAAAGTATGGAAGAGACCAAAAAACTAAAGTAATGGTATTTATAAAGCAGTATATAACTTAAAAAGTATAAATAGATGCTTCTTGACTTACATAATCAGGTTACACCCCGATAAAGCCATTGTAAGTTGAAACCACTGTTAATCAAAAATGCATTTAACACATCTAACCTACTGAACATTACAGCTTAGCCTAGCCCACCTTCAGTGTGCTCAAAACACTTACATTAGTCCATAGTTGGGCAGAGTCATCTAACATAAAGCCTGTTTTATAATAAAATACTGAATGTCTCATGTAATTTATTGAATACCATATGGGAAGTGAAAAACAGAATGGTTTTATGGGTATTTCAAGTACAATTTCTACCGAATGGATATCACTTTTGTACCATTGTAAAGTTGAAAAATCATAATTCAAACCATTGCAAGTTGGGAACTGTCTGTATATACATACATACATACATATATATACACACATATGTATACTGTCTATATTCATACATATGTGTGTATATACATACATACTTTTGTGTGTATATATGCATGTATATACATATATACATATATACACACATATGTATACATACAAAGGGAAATTGTTAATATACATACATATATATGTGTGTATACATATATAGATACACGTACATATATATATGTACACACACACACACAAAGGGGAATTGATAATATACATACATATGTGTGTGTGTTTACATATATAGATCCATATACATATATATATGTACACACACACACAAAGGGGATTAATAATATAGATACATATACATATATATATGTACACACACACACACAAAGGGGATTAATAATATACATACATATATGTGTGTTTACATATATAGATACACATACATATATATATGTACACACACACAAAGGGGAACTGATAATATACATACATAGATGTGTGTGTGTTTACATATATAGGTACACATATATATATGTACACACACAAAGCGAATTGATAATATATATACATATATGTGTGTGTTTACATATATAGATACACACACATATATGTACACACACGCAAAGGGGAACTGATAATATACATACATATATGTGTGTGTGTTTACATATATAGATACACATACATATATATGTATACACACAAAGGGGAATTGATAATATACATACATACATATGTATGTGTATGTTTACATATGTAGATATACATATATATGTATACACACACACACACACAGGGGAATTGATAATTATTGCACTCTGTTTTCTTAAATGAGCAACTGAGATTGAACATATGATCTACCAACTGAATCTGAAAAGTCAGCTTTAGCTTTTGAGGCTATGCTAGTTTGGAGTCTTTTTGAGGAAAGAAGCTGTAAATCCCTGTCAGCATTTTGTAGCAATGTGAACTTGTGGCAGGGGCAAAGATCAGTGAACCTAACCACTGTCCATCTTTATTAAGCTGAAAACATTGCAAAGAAGTATATGTGCTTAGTATCCATTCAGAAACAAAAGGCAAGTATAAATGTCTAAGTTAGTCCAGCAGTTCACACAAATAAATATAAGGTACTCCTTGCATTGAAATCAACCTTATTTTAGGCAATAAGTAATAGTTTAATGTTTTGGCTTTATTTTATCTATTTCAATTTTTTGTGCATCTGTACTAGCCATAAATAGGTAATTAATAACACTATTAAGCACAGCTTAACATCTTGATTCTATCAGAGCAATAAACAAGTCACTTCTCTCTTACATGTATGTGTGTGTGTGTGTGAGAGAGAGAGAGAGAGAGTGTGTGTGTGTGTGTGTGTTGGTATGTACCTATATAATCCTGGGTAAAGAAATGGAAGGACTACCACAAATTGTTAAAATTAGGGGATAGGAAAGGCAGGGGCTGTGGGTGGGAATGATTAAGTATCAGGGAAGAGCAGAGAGGAAAGAGAGAGGAAGAGGGAAGAAATAAACAGTCCTTCCTAAAAAGGTGCACACAGCAAAAACCGTATGACTTCATTTGTGCAAGACTATACATTTTATGCAGATATATGCATTAAAAGATGCCCCAAAATATCAACAGAATATTAACATTTACAATCACATCTTTTCAGATTATCTTTACTTTTATGCTTGAATTTTTCACAACGAGTATTTGCTGTTTGTATAAAGAGATGAAAATAATAGTCGTTGGATATTGTTGGCATTTTTAAGGTCTAGAGGGTGACATTCCTGGTGATTTGTTTGTTTTGTTTTTGTTTTGGTTGTGTGTGTGTGTGTGTGTGTGTGTGCGTGCGCGTTGGTGTCTTTAACCTAGCATCCATGAAGAAGGTAAAATCCCTCCGTGATCCTTCTGCCAAAATGTCAAAATCGGACCCTGACAGACTGGCCACCGTGGGAATAGCAGACAGCCCGGAGGAGATCGTGCGGAAGTTCCGCAAGGCCGTGACGGACTGCACCTCGGAGGTGACCTACGAGCCGGCCGGCCGCCCGGGCGTGTCCAACCTGGTGGCGGTGCACGCGGCGGTGACGGGGCTCCCCGTGCAGGAGGTGGTGCGCCGCAGCGCGGGCATGGACACCGCCCGCTACAAGCTGGCCGTGGCGGACGCCGTCATCGAGAAGTTTGCCCCGATTAAGCGTGAAATTGAAAAACTGAAGCTGGACAAGGACCATTTAGAGAAGGTTTTACAAGCTGGATCTGCAAAAGCCAAAGAATTAGCATACCCTGTGTGCCAGGAGGTGAAGAAATTGGTGGGTTTCCTCTAGGGGGTCTCAGCGAAATCACAGAAAGGCTTTTGTGCCTTGCATTCCATACATTCTGGAAACAGCAGCTTTCCTCACCAGCAGAAAGTGACTGTTTGGGGACATTTAATTTGGCATAGCTGATTATTGGCTTCATTTGATGAATATTACTTTGTACCTTTGAAACACGACAGTGTTCCAGATCCCGTCAACAACATGCTGTGAATAACAACAACAAAAATTAAAGCAGCCATAGCTGTCTGAATCCCTAATTATTGAGGCACACTCCTTGGCCTACACAAATGTGATTGAGGTAAGGAGTCATTTGGGAAATGGAGTACATTTGTGCCTCTCTCTGGAGTACTTACTGCAACAGATGCACACTTACCTACTTCATCCCTTTTATAAAGCAATATTTAGAGGTCTTAGAAGAATTCTTGAGATGCCATTTGATGAGATGCCAATTTGTATTCAGATCTCATAAAAACAAGTCCATTCTTATAATTTGTTTGTCACTGAGAATGGTGCCTGATTTAATGTATTTAAGCTACTTAACTTGCTTTCCAAGAGATGACACCAACTGTTCCAGCAATAACTTGTTTTTTAATTTAGAGATATGGGTTATGATCTTATAAGGAGGTTGCATTATTTCAACTTGATTTATTTATTGTATAAGAGCCCAAGTCCTTGAATTATATTCTTAATAAGTATTTTCTTGCATTCATTTCACTTTAGTCTCACTAATCCCCAGTGAATTAAGAGACTTACTGCCATTTTATACATGACGAAGGTGAGACTCAGAGAATCCAATTAGCTTGTACAGTATCACTCCGTAAAAGAAGCAAATGTGAGAGTAAAATCCTTACACCTTATTCTTAAAAATAGTGCTTGTTTCATGCATACAAAAAAAAAAAAATGCTGAAAGGCAGGACTTTTTAGATTCTAAACGTTCTGATTTTGAACGTGGGTATTGGAATGACTGATGATGTTTATTATCAGTAATTCAGCCAATAGACGCCGACTTAAAATCAGATTCAGCCAACCGTGGTCACATTTACCCATCAAAATCCCTCAGGCAGGTCCCAAGTTCTCCTGCCTATCCTTACTGCAGACACTTTGAAATAGGTTCTGCCAGACTACAATACTAGTCAAGACTGACAAATCAGATATTCCCAATGACTGGCAGCTTCTCATCTTGCCTCTTCCTCAGTTAAGTAATGTCACCCTATTTTTTCTGAGAAGTGTCTGTTCATATCCTTTGCCCACTTTTTGACGGGGTTTTGTTTTTTTCTTTTAAATTTAAGTTCTCTGTAGATTCTGGACACTAGCCCATTGTCAGATGGATTGCAAAAATTTTCTCCCATTCTGTAGGTGACCTGGAGGTATCACTCTTGTGACAGTTTATTTTGCTGTGAAGGTGCTCTTTAGTTTAATTAGATCCCATTTGTCTATTATGGGTTTTGTTGCCATTGCTTTTGGTGAAGTCTTTGCCCATGCTTATGTCCTGAATGGTATTGCCTAGGTTTTCTTCTATGGTTTTTATGGTTTTAGGCCTTATGCTTAAGTCTTTAATCCATCTTGAATTAATTTTTATATAAGGTGTAAGGAAGGGGTCCAGTTTCAGCTTTCTGCATATGGCTAGCCAGTTTTCCCAACACCATTTATTAAGTAATCTTTTCCCCTTTGCTTGTTTTTGTCAGGTTTCTCAAAGATCAGGTAGTTATAGATCTGTGACGTTATTTCTGAGGACTCTGTTCTCTTCCATTGGTCTATATTATCTGTTTGGGTACCAGTACCATGCTGTTTTTTTATGCAGTCAACAAACGTGATAAAAAGCTCATCATCATTGGCCATTAGAAAAATGCAAATCAAAACCACAATGAGATACCTCTTATGCCACTTATAATGGCAATCATTAGAAAGTTAGGAAACAATGGATGCTGGAGAGGATATGGAGAAATAGGAACACTTTTACACTGTCGGTAGGAGTGTCAATTAGTTCAGTCATTGTGAAAAGCAGATTTCTCGAGGATCTAGAACTAGAAGTACCATTTGACCCAGCAATCTCATTACTGGGTATATACCCAAAGGATTATAAGTCATTCTACTATAAAGACACATGCACACGTATGTTTACTGTGGCACTGTTCACAATAGCCAAGACTTGGAACCAACCCAAATGCCCATCAATGATAGACTGGATAAAGAAAATGTGGCACATATACACATTGGAATACTATGCAGCCATAAAAAAGGATGAGTTCATGTCCGTTGTGTCAATTTGCTGAGAATGATGGTTTCCAGATGCATGCATGTCCCTACAAAGGACACAAACTCATTGCTTTTTATGGCTGCATAGTATTCCATGGTGTATTTGTGCCACATGTTCCTTGTCCAGTCTATCATCGATGGACATTTGAGTTGATTCCAGGTCTACCACAGTGCAATCAAATTAGATCTCGGGATTAAGAAACTAACCCATAGCCAAACAACTTCATGGAAACTGGACATTTGGCTCTTGAATGTTGACTGGATAAACAATGAAGTGAAGACAGAAATAAAGATGTTCTTCAAAATCAATGAGAACAAAGACACAATGTACCAGAATCTCTGGGACACATTTAAAGCAGTATCTAGAGGGAAATTTATAGCAATAAATGCCCACGTGAGAAGCAAGAAAAGATCTAAAATTGACACCCTATCATCAAATTTGAAAGAGCTAGAGGAGCAAGATAAAAAAAAAAAAAACTCAAAAGCTAGCAGAAGACAAGAAATAACTAAGAGCAGAACTAAAGGAGATAGAGACACAAAAAAACCCTTCAAAAAATTAATAAATCCAGGAGCTGGTTTTTTGAAAGGATCAAGAAAATAGACCCCTGGCCAGATTAATAAAAAAGAAAAAGGAGAAGAATCAAATAGATGCAATAAAAAACAATAAAGGGGATATCACCAAAGATTCCACAGAAATACAGACTACTATCAGAGATTACTACAAACAACTCTGTGCACACAAACCAGTAGAACTGGAAGAAATGGATACATTACTGTACGCTTGCACCCTCCCAAGCCTAAACCAGGAAGCAGTCAAAACCGTGAGTAGACCAATAACAAGGTCTGAAGTTGAGGCAGCAATTAATAGCTTACCAACCAAAAAAAACCCAGGTCCAGATGGGTTCACAGCCGAAATCTACCAGACGTACAAAGAGGAGTTGGTACCGTTCCTTCTGAAACCATCCCAAACAATCCAAAATGAGAGAATCCTTCCCAAATCATTTTATGAGACCAACATCATTCTGATACCAAAACCTGGCAGAGACTCAACAAGAAAAGAAAACTTCAGGCCAATATTCATGATGAACATAGATGCAAAAATCTTCAATAAAGTACTGGCAAACCGACTGCAACAGCACATTAAAAGGTTTATCCATCACAGTCAAATAGGCTTCATCCTGGGGATGCAAGGCTGGTTCAACATATGCAAGTCTGTAAATGTAATCCACCACATAAACAGAACCAAAGACAAAAACCACATGATTATCTCAGTAGATGCAGAGAAGGCCTTTGACAAAATTCAACATCCCTTTATGCTAAAAACTCTCAATAAACTAGGTATTGATGAAATGTATCTCAAAAAATAATAAAAGCTACTTACAACAAACCAACAGCCAGTATCATACTGAATGGGCAAAAACTGGAAGCATTCTCTTTGAAATCTGTCACTAAACAAGGATGCCCTCTGTCACCACTCCTATTCAGTATAGTATTGGAAGTTCTAGCCAGAGCAGTCAGGCAAGAAAAAGAAAGTGTATTCAGTTAGGAAAGGAGGAAGTCAAATTGTCTCTATTTGCAGACGACATGACTGTATATTTAGAAGACCCCATTGCCTCAGCCCAAAATCTCCTAAAACTGATAAGCAACTTCAGCAAAGTCTTAGGCTACAAAAGCAATGTGCAGAAATCACAAGCATTCCTATAGACCAATAACAGACTTAAAGAGAGCCAAATCAAGAACGAACTGCCATTCACAATTGCTACAAAGAGAATAAAATACCTAGGAATACAACAAACAAGGAACGTAAAGGACCTCTTCAAGGAGAACTACAAACCACTGCTCAAGGAAATAAGAGAGGACACAAACAGATGGAGAAACATTCCATGCTCATGGTTAGGAAGAATCAATATTGTGAAAATGGCCTTACTGCCCAAAGTAATTTATAGATTCAAGGCTATCCTCATCAAGCTACCTATGACCCTTTTCACAGAACTGAAAAAAACCACCTTAAACTTCATATGGAACCAAAAGAGAGCCCTCATAGCCAAGACAATTCTAAGCAAAAAGAACAAAGCTGGAGGCATCATGCTACCTGACTTCAAACTATATTACAAGGCTACAGTATTCAAAACAACATGGTACTGGTACCAAAACAGACATATAGACCAATGGAACAGAGCGGAGGCCTTTGAGGCAAAGCCACACATCTACAACCATCTGATCTTTGACAAATCTGACAAAAACTAGCAATGGGGAAAGGATTCCCTGTTTAATAAATGATGTTGGGAAAAATGGCTAGCCATGTGCAGAAAGCAGAAACTGGACCCCTTCCTGACACCTTACACTAAAATTAGCTCCAGATGGATTAAAGACTTAAACATAAGACCTAACACCATAAAAACCCTAGAAGAAAACCTAGGCAAAACCATTCAGGACATAGGCGTAGGCAAGGACTTCATGACCAAAACACCAAAAGCATTGGCAACAAAAGCCAAAATAGACAAATGGGACCTAATTAAATGCCACAGCTTCTGCACGGCAAAAGAAACAGTCAGTAGAGTGAATCGGCCACCGACAGAATGGGAAAAAATTTTTGTAATCTACCCATCTGACAAAGGGCTGATATCCAGAATCTACAAAGAACTAAAACAGATTTACAAGAAAAAAAGAAACCCATTAAAAAGTGGGTGAAGAACATGAACAGACACTTTTCAAAGACATTTACGAGGCCAACAAAGGTATGAAAACATGCTCATCATCACTGGTCATTAGAGAATTGCAAATTAAAACCACATTGAGATACCATCTCATGCCAGTTAGAATGGAGATCATTAAAACATCTGGAGACAACAGATGCTGGAGAGGATGTAGAGAAATAGGGACACTTTTACACTGTTGGTGGGAGCATAAATTAGTTCAATCATTGTGGAAGACAGTGTGGCGTTTCCTCAAGGACCTGGAAATAGAAATTTCATTTCACCCAGCAATCCCATTACTGCTTATATATCCAAAGGATTATAAATCATTCTATGATAAAGACACATACACACATATGTTCATTGTGACACTGTTTACAATAGCAAGCTAGACCTGGAGTCAACCTCTGTCTAGTCAGGCCCTCAATTGATTGGATGTCAGCCCACTTTGATGAGGGCGTATCTTCTTTATTGAGACTACTGATTCAAAGGCCAATCTCTTGCAGAAACACTCTGACACACACACCCAGAGTAATGCTTTACCAGCCATCTGGATAGCCCTTAACCCAGCCAAGTTGACACATAAAATTATCCATCACACCCAGTGACTTCAGGAAGTTGATAAAAGAGCCAAGGCTGGAATCTAGATCTATTTTCACGTTCCTTCCACTTATCATTTATAGGCCCTTCAGAGTCTTTCTAGTCGAGATGAAAAATGGGGGGAGAAACCTGATTTTTATTTTCCCTGTATGTTTTGTGAAGAGTTGAAATGGTGAAACATATTTCAGATGGTAAGAATAATGGTAATGTAGCTTGGTGCTCTGAAACCTTGCTTCAAACCCACTTGGACAACTGGTCACTCAACACAGTGGGGGTGTTTTGCCCTTTGTAGGTGCCTCATAAACATTTATCAAAAGTATGTGTCAGAAAATGGGCTAGAGATTTCTAATAAAGTGTGATTTTTTTTTTTTTTTTTCAAAAACCCTCCTGATGTACACCATCAAGATGCTTACCATAAAACAGTAACACTCGTGAGTTCCCATTGTATATCAGGCACCATACCACATGTCTTACAACAGTCTTTTTCCAAGTGGGGTCCCCAGACCAGCAACATGAGCATCACCTGAGAACTTATTAGGAATGCAGATTCTCTGACTCTACCTCAGACCTAGTGAATAAAACACCTGGAGGATGAACCCAGTAATTGATGTCTTCACCTTCCAGGTGATACAGATGCATGCTGAACTTTGAGAACCATTGCCTTATTTGCCTTCTCTAATTTAATCTGCCAGTCAATAAAGTAGATACTGTTATCCCCCTCAGATTGCAAAAGTTGAAACCGAGGCATGGGAGGCTGAGCTATGTGCTCGATGTAGTTCTAAATGTAGCTTCTAAAGGAAGATTCAGGTTTCAAATTCAGGTCACCTAATCCAGAGTCCCAGTAGGCCACAGTGACCTGTATAATGTCTTTTTGTATGTACAGGGGCAATGTGCTTTAAGGCAACACTGTCTGATATGGTATGTGTCCATTTAGATTTTAAAAATTGCCTCCTTAGCAGCACTTTGAAGTACCCCATGGTTTCATGTGGTTAATGCCTGTCACAATGGATAAATACAGATGGAGAACATCTCTGTCATAGAACTGTCTGTGGATACTGCTGCTTCAGTATTTAGTTGACTGGTTTTGCTTGCAATAGGTCAAATACATAAAGTTCAGGACTCTTCCTGGAGAGTTCTTCAACTGGACAATTCATGAAGATAGTAAAAGGATTACTTGAGAATGACCATATAGTTTGCCAAACAATATTAAATAATAAGAGCTATTACAGTATGTATTATGTACTTGCCATCTACTGAGCACTTTGTAAGTGCATTTATGTTTAGTATCTTGTTTAAAGTTTTTATCAGCTCTATAAGATAGAAACTATTAATACCAGCTTTTAAAGTAACCTTCAGCAACTTGCCAAAAGTCACACGTTTATGTCTCTAGTTTCTCCTAATTAAGAACTAAGAAATCTCCCTGAACTATTGTGCTTAAGGGAGTAGTCTGCCACTTCTCATTGAGTCTAGAATCTTCTCCAAGTACTTGTGATACTCTCTTGTGTGTCCCATCATATTCTTAGCCCTCACTCTTCCTCCCTGCCTCCTTTCCTCCTCCCCTCTGCTTATTTTAATGCTGTTACAATTATTCCCTCAAACGTTCTTCATTGTACACAGAAGAGTCTTTAGTTTGCTTTCAAATGCAGCCTTTGATTTCTTTCAGTTCACCCTGTCAAGTGTCGTGTGCCCGTATTACTAGTTAAAGGAAATAACTCTGCATGTGACAATTCTTGGTCTCTTTCTCTTTAACACAAGGACTCTGTGTGTGTTCTCATTGACTGTGTGTCCTCGCTATGTGATCAGCATTCTTTTTTCAGTCTGTCAAACTGGAGGCGTCTTTTCAAATGCTTTGGCTGGGAAGAGTCAATCTCTCCCTCAGATTAAGCTGAAAACAAATTCCTATCACTAGCACTAACATTTTCGAACCCCTTTCAAACCACCCCCCTTAAGAAGAACAACCCGAAGGCTTTACTGTTAACCATTTTAAGACCTCATATGTTAACTCTTAACAGTTCTGTTATATTGGCCAGGCAGGGATTATCTTCTTTCTCTAGGAAGGAAACTGGGTTTCAGAGCTTTGGTGACTTTATCCTCAGATACGTAATTCAGCATTATGACAGATGTTTGTGTAGGCACTGAGGAAATGCAATATGACTACAGCTTAGAGGAGGACATGCAGAGATACCAAGTAGCAAATACTGTGTGCACGTGGGAATGAGTAATTCACAAGAATGTTCAAGGAAGGAATATGATCGATATGGGATAGGAGAAAGGGCTTTTCAATAAAAAGTCGGACACAGAAACATGAGAGCATTTAGGGAAAAGCAAATCTATACAATATGTGGATAAGATTAGAATGGAAATAGCATCTGAAATTATAATATTTTATTATTCTTTTTTACCAAAAAAAACACCTGGCAGTTCCGTGAGGATTCACCTGATATACTCAGTGAACAGGCATTTGTGGAGTGCCTGGTCTGCATGTACCATTCAAACACCAAGAATTAGAAATGACACACAGTCTCCACCCTCAGGCGCCTTGTCCACGTGGAGATGGACACTGGAGGCCAGTGAGAGATCGAACAGGAATTATGACCAACGTCTTCTGAGTCTTGTCCCTCTACTGTGCGTTTGCTGTGGCATTAGCTCTTCATAACTTGAAATGTGGTTTCTAGATGTTGCAATCACTTAGCAGTCTTTGAATAAATAAAATATTTAATATTTGATATAACCATGGTGGCTGTATGGAATGCAAACTCCTTTTTTAAAAGGCCCTCCTCACTTCTACTCACCTAAGCACATAGTGAAGCAGGCCTACGGTCGTGAAAATCAAACGATGTGACTTTATGTCAACTCTATTTGGGTTAAAATGGTCTGATTTTACAGATTTTCCTTTTTTTGAGTAATATATAAATATACAGGCTCTTCCTGGGAAAAAGTCACGTCCCATTTCATATCTGTAAATGTAGTGCGGAAGGAGTGCTGTGTGCTTGGCCTTTACCACCAGATCTCCCCACACCAGCCTGTTCTGTAGGGAAACCCATCGAGAGCAATGGTCTGTTCCAATAAATAGGCTGCTCAGAGAGTTCCCTGAGTTTGCAGCAGCCTTTCCGGAAAAGAGGCTTCTGCCAGGATTTTCTTTTTTTTAATGAGAGAGTCTGTGGCTTATCCAGACATGACTGTGGGAACCAGTCCTGGGGAGAAAAGTGTTCCCACCATGAACCAGACGGCCAGTGAGAAAGAAACGTGTTGTTCCTCAGCAATATTCTAGAAGAAAGTTCCTGCACTGAAGGAGGAGGTGAGTACTCATGAGGATGAAGGCCACGAAATTATTTTATTATAGTTTCCTCTCCTGGGTCCCTTACAGAAAAGTTAACAAATAGAACTTCTGACGTTGCTGATTCCGCAGTGAAGTATTATTCTTGCATTTTTTTTTTTCCTGTGCCTTCCTTTTCTACTTGCTCTTTTCTGGTTGTATTTAAAGCTCCTTCATGCATAAAGGTCATTTGCTTTTGCCTCTGGGGCATCCTAATTCATCTCTTCCCGCTTCCCTGTGTCTAGGTCGTTGCCCAGTTTAGCTACCGCTGCCGTTTCTCTTCTCCGTTGCTTTTCCTGCTTAGTTGCTAGAGCAACAAACAAACAACACAAACCCCCTCCTGAGCCCTCTTCTAGCCTGGCGCCTCGGAACTCCCGCGCACGCCCACGCTGTCCTTGCCGTTTGTCACGTGGCAAACGTTCCTGTCGAGCTTTCCCTGCCTCCCATGTAGGTTACATTACTTTCTTCCATGGTCTAACACTGCACACTTACATTGTTACTGAGTGTGTCTTGTGCTCCTCCTCCCCTCTTGCTATTCTGCAAAGGCTGCCACTGTGTTTCGCTCGTAACCACTGTCAGTCCCGTTGTTCTTTCTGCCCCAGCCACCATCGAGACTGCCCATTCTGCACTTCCATGCGTTTCTCACACCTGCAACTTCATAGTCACCAAACCATGTGTTCCTCCATGCTCCTCTAGTGAGGCCAGGACATTCTCATGCTCCTTTGATGTACTGGCATATTGACATGTTGAAGTAAAATGAAAGGGCTTTGCCTTTAGATCCATATTAATCCCAAATTAACAACCTGTGTATTAAGCAGAGGTTATAATTGCTTCCTTATCTCACTCTACTTCCTCCCCAAATATGTACAAATACATAGAGAACCCTTATTGTATTTATTGTTCAGATGTTTGTCACTTTACACATAGATTTGCCATGAAGTTTTTTTGACAGTGACTGCCAACTCTCTCCCAGTATCCTCTTTTTCCTCCTTTTGAAATGAGAGTTCCCTGATACCTCTCGCAGGATGTGCGACGGGTGTGGCTCCCCTGTTTGGTCACCCCACTGTGCAAATCCCTAGCCAGAGCAGGAGCATACAGATGGGCAGGTACAGGGCCCAGGGAGAGTGCTTTGGGTCTGGCCCCACAGTAGTGTCTAGGGGTGGGGACTTGCAACCCCAGTGCTACAATACTCTTTCAGCTTTATCATCGCAGACAACTTGAGTGTTCACCAGCTCAATGGACCCTCTGCGTTTTTACAGGGGCAGGATTCCAATGTCATAGCCTTCTGTATCCCAAGCTCTTGCCCAGTGTCCTGGAAGAATCAGGTAATACAAAGGCTTGAGTATGAATGCAAGATTTCATCGAATGATGGAGGTGGCCCTTAGTGAGATGGATGGGGAGCTGGAAGAATAGGATGGAATGGGAAGGTGATCTTCCCCTGGAGTTGGTCTTACCAGCAACTGGACTCCTTTCTGACTGTCCCCAGCCAAACTTCTCCTGGCATTCAGATGTTCCTCCTCTTCTCTTTTTCTCTGCTGTGCTGTTCCACTGTCCATCTGCTGGTGTGCTGGTTTGCTGGCCTGCCCCTGGAGCCCAGGGTTCAAGGCTTATATGGGTACAGGATAGGGAGCATGGCAAGCTAAAAGGCAGCTTTTGGGGCATAAAAACAGAAATGCCTGTTCTTATTTAGGGCCACAGGGATCCAGGCTGGAGGGTGGGGCCTTTGCAGGGAGATCACCCTTTTCCACCCAGCATTTCCCTATCTCCTGTCCATATCACGTTTTAGTAATAAAACCCTCACTCTGAGTGTTATCAGAGCACATAGCCCCAGGTAGAGAATAAATTTCCCAGCCTACCCAAGGTATGGCTTTGTAAATTAGCTCTAGCCAATGGGTTATGAGCGAAAGTGATTTGTGCGATTTCAGAGTCACATCTTTTTTAAAGCAAAGTGCTTCTCTTTGTCCACACATTCTGGAACAGCATGTTTGACCCATTGCTGAAAGCCGTAAAGAAAAGACGGACAGAGTCAACCCCTCAGCCTGGGTTTCTGGCCTCAGCAAGCACAGCTACCTTTCCACCCTGGACTACTCACCTACCTCTGGACTGTTGTGTGATGAAATAACTTTTATCATATGTAAACTACTTTGTCTTGTGATCTCTGGGTCCCAATACTTTAGGGACTACTCCAACTAATATACTAATCTTACTACACTCTTTGTCTAATGTCTTCTCTTCAACTAGATTGCTTCAATTCGGTGCAACCAACATTTTCTGAAAGCGTTCTCTGTGCTGAGGCGGGGAGTAGTTCTCCAGGTATGGTCCCCAGACAAGCAACATCAGAGTCGCCTGGGAACTCATTAGATATGCAAATCTGCAGACTCCACCCCACACCTACTGAATGAGAAGCTCTAGGGGTATCGATCAGTAATCAATTTTAATAAACCCTTCAGGTGATCTAGATGTACAGATGTTTGAGAATAATTCTGCTGGGATAAAGTGGGTCGGGGGTGGGGGCAGCACTAAAAATGAATAAAAACCAGCTTCTATCCTGAAGGAGTTTACATTGGGGAGACAGAGACATACAGATAGATAATGTTAGGAAAACAGAATTATTATCTTGACTTTCTGCTATTTCCTACTTCCTGTTTTCATCAGATTAACTCACCATAATTTAGCCTATATTGTTTTAGTTTTTATATGTGATTATTTATAAACAGCCTAAAATTTTAAGCCATTTGGGTCTGTGCAAATCCTAAAAGGGGAAATAATTGAAGTTACATTGGTAGTAGAGTGAACAGAGATTTGATCACCAATATTAGAATCTTAGAATTGATGAGGATTCACTGAAACCGAGAAAGACAAGAATGGGGTGTTATTTTTCACAGTGGGTAGTAAAATTACAGTACTTATTACCCTGTAAAGGGTTATATGGCCTAGAAATAAAAACAGTTAAGCATGGATCAGATTTATGAGTGAGAAGGTCATAAAATTCTACTAAGCATGAGTTAGGAATGTTCAAACTATTTCTGAAAATATCTGATATCAATATCATAGAAGGAAACTACCATCTTTGCCATCACCACCTCTCATTATGATCTTCAGTGTTCGGAACCCTAGTCCAGACCAGGCTAGACTAACGCGGTATTGGTTGTGGGCTGGGAAGTAGACTGTGTGAGAATAAAGACTCTCGTCCCTAATGTGTTTTGTAGGAAACCTGTGAACACTTCAGATTTGATAGACGTTAAAGGTAAAGACAATAGGGAGACAATGAATAAACTCATAAAAGAATTATGATTCAAGATTAAAGCCAGTTTGCCATTATTCTTATTAACAAGAGACAACCGAGATAATTGAAATCTGTAGATAATCCAAAACCTAAATAAAATACTGTTATTACTGTACATAGCAAACTGATCTAATGTCTTTGGCACAGGAGCCAAATATTTTGGACAAATATTTTAGCCAAATACTAACATGATGAAGAAGAATTAGCACATTCAAAATTTAGCCGAACCTGGGACTTAGTCAATCTATGATAGGTTCTTTGTGATAATGAAGATGTGGCAGCTGGCATTGCCCTACTTTCCCCAAATTATGTGACTCTTTAAAAAAAAAGGTTTAATTTCCCCACCTACTGTTAGGAACACGAAATTCTTTCTGCATAGATGCTAAAAATTATAAAATAATTTTATAATTATTTTATAATTATATGAGCTTTGGCTCATATATTTTTTAAATCCTGCAGTGTCTTTAAACTATTCTCAGTTTTGTAAAATATAGCCATTTTTTTTCTTTTTTTTTAAATTGCATTTTAAGTTTTGGGGTACATGTGAAGAACATGCAAGATTGTTGCATAGGTACACACATGGCAGTGTGATTTGCTGCCTTCCTCCCCATCACCTGTATCTGGGATTTCTCCCCATGCCATCCTCCCCCAACTCCCCACCCCCTGTTGTCCCTCCCCTATTTCCCTCCAACAGACCCCAGTGTGTGATGCTCCCCTCCCTGTGTCCATGTGTTCTCATTGTTCAACACCCACCTATGAGTGAGAACATGCGGTGTTTGATTTTTCTGCTCCTGTGTCAGTTTGCTGAGAATGATGGCTTCCAGGTTCATCCATGTCCCTACAAAGGACACAAACTCATCATTTTTGATGGCTGCATCGTATTCCATGGTGTATATGTGCCACATTTTCCCTGTCCAGTCTATCATCGATGGGCATTTGGGTTGGTTCCAGGTCTTTGCTATTGTAAACAGTGCTGCAATGAACATTCATGGGCATGTGTCCTTATAGTAGAATGATTTATAATCCTTTGGATATATACCCAATCATTCTCAGCAAACTGACACAAGAGCAGAAAATCAAACACTGCCTGTTCTCACTCATAGGCGGGTGTTGAACAATGAGAACACATGGACACAGGGAGGGGAGCATCACACACTGGGGTCTGTTGGGGGGAAATGGGGGAGGGACAGTGGAGGGGTGGGGAGCTGGAGAGAGATAGCCTGGGGAGAAATGCCAGATATAGGTGAGGGGAAGGAAGGCAGCAAACCACACTGCCATGTGTGTACCTATGCAACAATCTTGCATGTTCTTCACATGTACCCCCAAACCTAAAATGCAATAAAATAAAATAAAAAGAAAAAGAAAAAAGAAAATGGAGACGGAGCATTATGAACTGAATTGTGTTTTTCCCAAATTTACATGTTCAGGTCCTGGTCCCCAGCATGGCAGAATGTGACTGTTTGGGAAGATGGGCCTCTTAAAGAGATAATTATGTTACAACGAGAGCGTTAGGGTATATCCTAACCCAATACGATTTGTGAGCAGAGGGGATTATGACACACAGACAAATACCCAGAGAGAAGACCATGAGAGGACCTGGCAAGAGGGTGGGCATCCACAGAGGCAAGAAAGGCAGCCTCGGGAGACATGAAACCTGCCAGACCTCAATCTCAGCATTCTGCCTCCACAACTGTGAGAAAATAAATTTCTGTGTAAGCCGCTAGTCCGTGGTATTTTGTTATGGCAGCCCTGGCAAACTAATACAGGGTGCTTGTTTTAACAGAGTGTCAAAGGATGGTTTCATTTAAGCAGAAAACGGAATGAGGTGAGAAAGAAAGCAATGTGATACGTGAAGGAAAACCAGTCCAGGCAGAGGGAATAGCAAATGCAAAGGCCTTGAAGCAGAAGCATGCTTGACTTGTTTAAAATGCAGCAAGGAGACCAGTGTGGCCAGAGTCGAGTAAATGAGAAAGACGGTGGAAGGAGGTGAGGTCAGACCAGAGTGACCAGAGAGAATTGTGTTTTTCCCAAATGGGAAATGAGAGGGACAGTGGAAGGAGGTGAGGTCAGACCAGTGTGGCCAGAGAGAATTGTGTTTTTCCCAAATGAGTAAATGAGAGGGACAGTGGAAGGAGGTAAGGTCAGAATGTTGATTGGTAGGGGGGCGGTCAAGGCTTTATAGGCCATGCTAAGGATTTTGGCTTTTACCCTAGGTAAGCAGGATTGGGAAGCCATTGCAGGTTGAGGCTATAAAAGGTTCATGTTGGCTAGTATGTTGAGAAATAGACTACGGGGTCAGAGATGGAAGTGGAAAGAGCAGTTTGGGAGCTATTTTGATCACCCATGCAAAAGGGAAGGCTTGGAGTAAAATAATAGAGTGGAAGTGGTAAGGCATGATAAGATTTGGAATACCTTTTAAGGTGGAGCTGGCAAAATTTGCTGATAGATTGGCTGTGATATTTGAGAGAAAATAAAGAAGTCAAGGATAATTTAAAGATTTTTGACATGAGAAGTTAAGAGATTTTCCATTTACTGAGATGGGAAAGACTGTCGGAGGAACAGATATGGAAAGGTTAAGAGTTTGGATTTGGACATTTGGAGATATTAATTGATCAGCTCTATATTCAAAAGTAGAAGTTGGCCAGGTATGGTGGCCCATGTCTACAATCCCAACAATTTGGGAAGCCAAGGAAGGAAGGTTTCTTGAGCCCTGGAGTTTGAGACCAGCCTGAGCAACATAGTGAGATCCCCATCTCTACAAAAAAAATTATTAAAAAATGGTCAGGTGTGGTGGCACGCGCCTCTAGTCCCAGCCACTCAGGAGGCGTAGGTGGGAGGATCAGTTGAGCCTGGGAGGTCGAGGCTGCAGTGAGCCATGATTGTACCTCTGCACTCCAGCCTGGGCAAGAGTGAGAGCCTGTCTTAAAATCAAATGAAATAAAATAAAAATAAACAAAAGTGGAAGTCAGAGACAGGTCCAGGCTAATTAATGAATTTCAAAATCATCAATACATATCAGGAGTCTTGATGAAATCCCTAGAGTGAGTGTGGACAGGGACAAGAGGAGGTCCAAAGGTTGATCCTGTTTAGAGGTGGAGAGAAAGGAGAAAATACGCAGCGGAGAGCCTGAGGAAGACAGCCAGATGCGGCAAAAGGAAAGGCAAGGTGGAGTACTGATTGCCCTGAAGGCCAAGTGGAAAAGCTGTCTTCAGGAAAAGGACCAGTCTATGTCAAGTACGGTGAGGAGTGAAAATGGACCACTGGATTTAGCAGTGGGTGGATCACTGGTGACCTTGATTAAAGCAGTGTGGGTGGAGAGTGGGGTCAAAAGTCTACTTGAATGTATTTAACAGGGAGTGGAAGGAGAAAAATTGGAGACAGTGTTCTCGCCAACCCTTTCAAGAACTTTTGCTGTAAAGGGAAGCAGAAAAGTGCAATAGTATGACAGTGCTACCGAATCAAAAGGGTTTTCTCACTGTCTTAGTCCATTTTTTTGTTGCTATAACAGAATTCTCAAGACTGGATAATTCATGAAATAGGTTTACGTAGCTCACAGTTCTGGAGGCTGGGAAGTTCATGATGGGGTAGCTGCATCTGGCAGCTTCTGGTGAGGGCCTCATTCATGCCGTGTCGAAACATGGTGGAGAAATGGAAGCGGAATTGGGCTTGTGGAAAAAAAGCACAAAACAGTAGCCGCCACCTCACTTTATAACAACCTACTCTTCTCTCTCAGGAGCTAATCCATTCCTGCAAAAGCTAATCCATTCTTGGAAAGAAGCACTCGTCTGGCAAGAAAGACATGAATGTGCCTTAAATACTTAATCACGTTTTAAAGGCTCCAACTCCCAGCACCATGACACTGGCAGTTAAATTTCAACATGAGTTTAGGAGGGGAGAAACCACATCCAAACCATAGCAGTTCCTTTTTAGAATGGGGGAAGTCATTGCATATTTGGATGAGAATGATCCAGTAGAGAGGGAGAATTTGATGATTGAGAAGTTAGAGAGGACAGTGACTGAAGCAATGGCCTCCTTGAGTAAGTATGAAGGAATGACATCCAACCTGTTCACGTGTGGACAGGATTTAGATGGGAGACCAGAGAAGAGAGAAGGAAGAATATATGGACACAGAAGCAGATGAACTTCTACGTGTGGGAAAAAAAAATTAGAAGTTCTCTTTGCTTCAGTTTTATCAGTGAAACAGGAATCAAGGTCCTCAGCAGAGGGTTGGGATGAGAGAGGATGTGTTGAAGGTTTAAGGGGAGAGGAGTAGGAGGTGTGAAAGAGTCATCTGGGGAAGGGGGAAACGCAGCAGAACTGCCAGGCAGGATATAAGGGCTCTCTTGAGGCTAAGGAACATGAATTTACAGTGAGAGCAGTCAGCACAGTTGACTGTTTTGTTCCAACCACATTCCACTGCGTGGGTGTAGGCAGAGGCAGAACTTAGAACTGGATTTAACCTAGAGCTGGGCTTCTCCAAGTGATTGCAACAGAGGACCAAGAGGTAAAGCACCTGAATACATATGCCGGATGCCACGGTGTGAGTAAGAGTCATGGCATTCACACAGGGCAGGCTGGGAAGGAAGGATGTGCTGGGTGTGAAGATGTAGAACAATGATAAAAATCAGTTGACTGAAGGTCCTGGTGGTGTCAACAAATTGGGGGAGCGAACCGGAAAGACAGGCAGTGTTGGTCAAAGCTTGAAATTAAGATTATGGGGACTCAACTGTTGGTAATGACAAAGATTGAGATACGGCTCAAGGAATGACTGTTGATACAGAGTGGAAAACGTAATCTCTGGAGGAGAGAAGGTGAAGAGTCTAGGGTATTATAAAGGTCATTCGCTTCAATGTGAAACTACCAAAACTATGCTGGGAGAAGCACTAAAGAAAATGAGAATGATCCAGGAATCACATCTTCAGGAGATGAGGAGGCGTGTCTGTAGACTGACAGCATCATTTCCAAAACCTGGGGCAGTGGGGAAATGAAGGAAGAGAAAGGGATAATGACGGGATAACAACCTGGAAGTTTCAAAGAGCAAAAGGGACAATTTCTTTACCTCCAGCTGCCAGTCTTGTGTGTAAATGGAGTACAAGATTCCCCGTAACTCCAGCATGAGCTACATAGCAGGCCTGAGCTGGGTCGTGAGTGTGGAATTTTTCCATCGTCAGCACTTTAGAAGATTATGCTGGGGGCATTCACAAACCTGTGGTTGGCCATGGGGCTGTGATTTCTGAAAACTACAAATGATCTTTCATCATTTAAGCCATTAGCAAACTTTCATAATTCCACTGTTTAGCCCTACTGGCCTGATTTCTGGTCAAACATTCGTTTTTGTATTTGAGAGGGAAGATGAGTAAGGAAGCAACTTACAGCTAATTTAATTCAATTCTTCTTGAGAACTTCCTTAGACTATCTCAGGAATCTCCAGATAGGACTGCTGTCCTCGAGCAAGCTCTCTCAAATAAGAGAGCCCGGAATCTCTGGGGCTCCCCAGGCAGACACAGTCCCTCTAGGAATCTGCTCTGACTTCCTTCGGCAGCTTTGCTCCCAAGGTCTGGAGCCACTGCACGCAGCTGGGACTGGCCACGGTTGCCTCAGGCCACCATTTTGCTTGCTGTGTGTTCCACAGTAATATCACTAAAATGACACCCTTTCTCTAGGCAAAGATGCTATTCTACCCTCGGTACTCTCCGCTTTTAGAGCTAATTCATCAGCATGAACAGTTTGATTTCCCAGAGTGCACCCACATTAGCCAGCAAGAGGAACAGAGCATTGGAGTTAAGTGATGATGCAGTATCCCTGAAGTCATTTCCAAAAGACGCATTCCAGAACTGTTTGGGGCAATCATTTGTCTAAGATACAGAATCCCAGGGTAATTTCTTAGAGGAACAACTCTCCTTTGTTACAGATTCTGGTGTTTTTAAAGATACATCAGCCCCATTACTCTCTACCCAAGTTCAATCCTTTAATTCTTTAAAATTTCTTACCTGATCAAAAGAAACTATTCACTGTTATAGGTAGCGTAGCATGGCGGAGATCGAAAATACTTCTGATTTGGTGGATTTTGGATCAAACCCAGCATTGTTTTTGTGTCCCTTCCAATTTAGTTAACATCCAATTCAGCTACACGGCTTTTTAACACGCTAAGGAAGAAATGTAATAAAGAATAAAAGGTGAAGTAGTCAATGCTAAGAAGGCCAGCACCCTAGGTGCAAGGTGCTAATGGGATGGCGATTCAAGAAAGCAGAAGTCATTCTAGTTGGAAAGTCATAACTTGATCTCCAGTACCTATGCTTGTGATGGGGAAATTTCCTATGAAAAATAATAAAGAGGGGAAAATAGAATGCTCCTTCAAAACATATTCTATGTCTTATTACATGGTCTGGTACAGGCACATAAGCCTACATGATACCTTGGCTCCCATAGGAAAATCCAATTGATTGGCATTCCTTTTCCAAAACTGTAACTTTCTGTGAAGATATATTAAGGTTGTCTCTCCTGATTATCTCTGGCCAAGTGGCATGCACTTATAGGAAAGGATATCATGGATGTGCTTGGAATAAGGGCAAACTAGTGCCCAAGTGGATAGAATCTCTGATGATCTCATTAGTATCCACACGGACTGACTGCTAACCAGTCATCACAGCTTACCCTTTTCTATGCTTTCATATCCTAATAAGGAGGAAAATATGTTACTTCTGGAGAGAGTGTGGGCAGGAAGAGATATGATCCAATCAAAGGAGGAGTCTGAACAGAAATTTTCCTACTCCTGGACCACTATTACCCATTTACAGGGATACTTGACACTATCCAAGGGGATAATTAACTTTCACTGAACATGTTCCATCTTAAGCTGAATCTTCTCCTTCACCATACCCTAAGATGATTAATCAATGTACCCAGCAATATACAAGATGTATATAATGAAAGCAGTAACATTGAGTCTCTGATTTCATGTTCCAGTTCAGTTGGGGAGATAAACTGATTAAGCACAGTCCCTCACAATTAGCAGAAATGGTCTTGCTTTGTAGGATACACATTAGCTAGTGCAAGAAACTTACCAATTTTTAACTAAATGGAGTTAAATAGCCAATCCTGTTTGTGCTCCCTTGCTTTACGTTTTTCAAACACTCAACCAACAATTATTTGTTGAGGGCTGCCAGTTATAAGCAAGGCACTGTATTTAACTCAGGAAAAAACATGGTAAACATGATAATATTCCAAGAATATTAGTACTGATTAGTACCCCTCCCCACCAAATTCAGTGTGACATTCTAAACAAATATTTTTAAAAAATATGATTTAAATCCTCCCTTCCCCTCCTGGTGTGCGTTTTCAATCCTAGTACAAAAGTACTGAAAGTATTTTGGTGGAGTGATGTACAAAAAAAAAGTTTGTAGTGTAAAAGAATGAACGGTTATTAGCACTCTCTTCTGCCCCTGGAAACATGAGGACTCTGCTCTGGGGGTTCCTGTTCTTTTGGAAACCCTCAGCTGGTCTTCAGCAGCAATGATGACATTAAAGAAAATTGCATTCTGCTGCAGAATTCAGTCCCTCATCTTTCTCCTTTCTCTACAACATAAAGCTAGGGGCCCACAGAAGATCTAATATCAAAAGGAAGAGGGTAATACCACTACATAGAGAAGAAAAAAAATAATAATTACCAAATTTCCTGAATAGTAAACAGCTTTAAAAAAAAAAAAAAAAAGAAAAGAAAAGAAAAAGCTGAACCCTTTGATAGCTTGGCCCTTGGTCTGCCCGTGAATACCTTAAGGATTATATCATCAGACTGACTCCAGCCGCTCGCGCTATTGTTTCAGAAAGAAGAAACCAGGAAAAAGGAAAAAAAGAAAAGGGGATGGGTGGAAGCCTTTTGGGGAGGAAAGCCTTTGATTTTGGAAGTGCACTTATCAAATATAAGGCTATAAAGACAAATTGAACAAATTCTCAGCGTCTGTGGGCAGGAGATTTCTGGGGCCGATTTTTTCCTTTTGGGGGGATTAGCATAGCCTTTGGATTCAATAACTTTTCTACCACAGATGACATTCGCTCCAAAGAGAGAGAAAGCGACCTTAGATTGCCCGGAAATGTTATTCCTGAAAACCATCACCTGGGGGCAGTCTTGGGACTGTTAATTTCCTCTGCCTCACGGGTAGAGAATTCCCTACTTTTTTTCCACGATGTACTTTCTTCATCTGTGGATGAGAAGTGGGAAAAACGGGCAAGGGAAAAGGAGGCTAAGGCGCTAGACCTCTCAGTCTCCTCAACCAGCCAGGAGGTGACCCCATGTGAATGCGCCGGACGCTCTTGAAGTCACAGAAGGTTTCCTTTGGCGCTCTGAAACGGAGCGCCTGCAAAGCAGGACACTGGCAGGTCCACGGACACTAACGACCTCCGCGCTGGATGAGATCGAGGAGCCGGCTTTCCCCGGGCGGGGGGATAAGGGAGGCTGCGCCTCCACCCCCAACCCGCACCACCGCACACGCACGCCCGGGCGTTCCCGGCCCACCGCGCCCGGCCAGCCCCTCTGTTCCGAGACCCCCGTCTCCCGCCCACTACCCCGCGGAGCCTTGTCAGCAAAGGAGGACGCGGCGTGGACCCTGCTGGACGGCTCACGAACTCCGGCCGAGCAAGCGGCGGCTTCAGCGCCCAGGCCTCCCCTAGGTCTAGCTGCGGCCACAGTTGTAAGCTCTGGTTCACCACCGAGAGCTCTCCGTGGTTCTCTCCGGGTGCCCAAATCTGGGCATCCCCTGGGGGCCTCACCTAGGGGTGAACCAGAGCTTACCCCCAGGCCGCGGAAGCCGGTCCAGGCTGCCTGCCTCCTCCCTGGGCCGGGCCAGGCAGCCGGGCTGCGAGGCACGTGGCGGCAAAGCTGATCCGGGCTCCGCGTCCGCACCCTGCGCAGTCGGGGCCACCAGGCCACCTGAACCCTTTGTGCTGGTTCCCAATCAGAATGAGCCTTGAGAGCCCCAGTGACCTTCGCGTGCCCGAGGATAGAATATGCGAGAGGGAAGCCGACTGTGGCCTCTCCCGTTTCCCGGGCCGTGCGCGGGTGTGCTGGGTCCCAGCGTCCGCGGGGCGTCCGGGCTTCGCCTAGCCGCCTGTGCGTGCGCGGGGGGTGGGGGACAGTCCCAGCAGCCGCCAGTGCCAGCGCCCGCGGTCAGGCGTGCAGGCCCCAGTTCAGGCACAACCCGAGAGCAGGGAGGCCGAACAAAGCCAGGTCCACACCACAGAACAACCGTGGAGGAACACGTCTCCTTTCTCCCCGACAGGGCCACCCCGTCAAAGAACCAGGCAGCCTCAAAAGTCGGGAAGAGACCCTTCCTGAGGGGACAAAATATCCGGCAGACAACTCAAGAGTTCTTCAAAGGGCTTGGCCTCGGCGGTACCCACGATCCCGTCCCGGAAGTTTCGGGCCCAGTCCCCACACCCCGTGGGCGCCGCACCAGCCGCGCGACTTGAGTCTGGAGGTCCAGGCGGCGGCTCCAAGGAAGTCACGCGTCGCCCGTTTCTTCCGAGGTTGTGCCTACCGGGCAGGCCTTTCCAGAAAAGAAGGGAAGGGCCGTCGATTTTCAGAATCTAAATATGTTGAAACTCAAAACGGCATGGTTACCCTCCTCCCAGAACACGGAAAAGAGGGCAATACCCGGGCTGGGGTGGCGAGGACGCTCAGCCCTTGTTCACCTCCGAGCCCTTAGAAATAAGGCGAGGTTGCCCTTTTGCCCCATCGCCGGCTGCCAAACCCACCCGCGAGGCCGGCTCACCCGGGGAGGTAGCGCGGCCGGGTTGCAGGAGACGACTCCCGGTGCGTCCCAGAGCGCGTGAACTAACAGGCAGCGTCGGGTCCGAAGTCGCCCACTGACGGAGCTGCGCGTTTGGGCGCAGAGCGGGCTTTCTAGAGGACCCGGGTGAGGGATCCGCCCCGCGGCTCTCCCTTCCCGCAGCCTCACATTGCTCCGCGCGGCGGGCGCCCGCCCTGGACGAAGGCAGGCGCAGCGGCTTGTCGCGGGAGTGGCAGAAGACGCCCTCCTCTTCACGGGGTGCCGATGCAGAGTCGCGGGAGTGGCACAAGACGCCCTCCTCTTCACGGGGTGCCGATGTAGCCTCACACCTAGGCTCTACTCTCCTCCAAGACACGAAGAACGTGCAGAACTGCGAAGTGTGTGTTGGCACCTCCCGCTTCCTGAGCTACAACGGCGGGCGGCTGGACTCCCTTTCCCGCCTGGCTCTGGCGCGCGGACAGCCTCCCTGCCTCCCCACTGGCCCGCAACACTGCGGGCCCCGCTGCTGAGATCCAGCCGGGGAAAGCAGCTCACCACCAGGGTTTTCCCTGAGTCGTAGCGGCCGGGTTAGATAAGTTAGCGGGGGTAAGCGCCTGTCTCTCCTGCACAGGTGCAGCGGAAACGTTCATATGCGGTTAAGATCGAGGTTACATTCCCAAAGACTAGGTGGAAAAACAAGAGCGGAACATCCGTTCGCTTCACTAGTTTAAGGTGAAAGTGGCCGGGAGCAGTGGCTCACGCCTGTAATCCAAGCACTTTGGAGGCCAAGGCGGGCGGATCACCTGAGGTCGGGAGTTCAATACCAGCCTGACCAACATGGTGAAAGCATATATATATATATATATATATATATATATATATATATATATATATAAAGGTGAAAGTGAAAATGTTTTCAACTTGACAGAGCTAGGTGTTTTTTTCTGCTGTCTATTTCACTAGACAGAGCTAGGACGAATGGGCCATTAGGGAGGCCGTGTGCAGTTTTATACTATCCTCTTAATCCGTGGAAGAAAAATCTGCAATTCGCAATGTCCTCTCCTCGCTGCTTTAAGAGAATTGTTATTTACTTAGGCTGCGGGTTCTGGGAGCGCTTGAAAGCAGAGGCATCCGGATGAGTTCGGGTGGCATTCAACTGCTACCCCTTACCTTTGCCCCAAGCCTTCTCATGCCATTATTTTCCACTGGAGTCTGTGGCTGGCTTTTCTATTACTTAGTTGTTTTGCCTTCCTCTCCACTCCTTTGTTCTATACACACTCACCAATTAGATCCCCAAAATACAGAATCTCTATATAGGTGTACCTCTCTTTGCTTGGCCTGGATTCAAAGTCGCTGTGCAGGAATGTGCTTGTACCTGCAGATTCGTAGCCAAGGCTGAGCGTCCTCCACTAGCTCCATGAAGCATGGATTGGATTTTACCAACTACTCCATGAAGCCACAGGCAACTGGGTCATTTGCTGCTACAAGGTTAGGGTAGTGTCTGCTGGCCTGGTTACACACTGATATAGCAGATAAGTTTGTAAGGGCACATGAAAATGACTGTTGAAAAGCAAAGCGACCTGTCGGTTAGGAAGAATAAGTTCAAGAGACTTGTTGTACGACATGGTGACTACTGTTAGCAATTTTCAAGAATGTATTGTATTAATGAAACTTGCAAATAGACCTTAGATGTTCTCACCACACACACAAAAACATGTGACGTAATGCATATGTTAATTAGCTCGATTTAGCCATTCTACAACATATATATATATTTCAAAACAACATATATATAATGAATATATACCATTTTTATTTGTCAAATAAAACTTAAAACTAAGTGATATTTTGAGTCTACTTGTGGCGTTACTGAATTTCAAAAGTAAGGAAAACTGAATCCAGCTCCCCACTCTATCCTACTTGTTTTTCTGGGTGTGATTGCTCTGTGTAAGTAATTTGTATAGTCACCTGTATATTTGTGTACACATGTGCCTGTGTGTGTGTGTACATACTGTTGAAGTTTACACCTATGGAAATTGTCCTAAGTCAGTCTCCTCAATGCCATAGTCACTGAAAAGAAATCCATTGGTTGCAGGGTTATTTCCAACCTCAGAATGATTCTGGAAGGGGAACAGACTTTAGGAATGAAAAGCATTATTTTAAAAAGATTTAACATATTTTGCTTCTCAGCATTATCCCCAAAGGTAGTAGATTGGAAGTTGGAGCACAAGGCTGTTCCTCCCCCACTTCCACAACTGCCCAAGAGGAAAAGTGTGAACGCTTAGGACAGCAGCAGACTTGTTACCACCCCTGGCAATGACCCAAACGTCTGCGTATCCTGAGGTCTGAGTCCCAGCACTCAAGAGTTCTGAGTTGTCTCGCAAACCTGCCATGAAGCCAAATTGGAGTTTGCTGGTTGAATTTGTATACACACATACACGCACACACACTCATACACATATTTACAAAGAGTCTGGCAAAATGCCCCGTTCATGGTAGATACTCAACGATTACTTGCTGAGTGAATGCATGAACTTATGTGCATATCCATTCTGTCCAAAGCTAGGGTTTTCTTTTTAAACTGAATAAGTTTGTATGTACATATGTAATACACATGTGACAAAGAATTGTGTGCCTGGGATATAGGAGGATTTTTGTATTTGTTCCTTTTTGCCTTCTAGTTTTACTGAGTAGCTCCCTCTCCTATGTCCCTGCCAAGGCCTTAGGTCTTTATAACCAATTGGTAAAATTATCCAACCCCCACCAAAGCCTGTCAGTCAGCCAGGAAAAGCAAACGCATTGCTTTAGTTACATCCTTGCTTTCCTCACAGATCACACTCATGTTTCTATAAAAGTCCTTGGGCTGATTTCATCCTGCACACCCATACATTCCTTTAAACTCTCTCTAGGAGGTATACTGATTGGGTTTCACAGGCCTGCAGACAGGCAGGCCGCCCCTGTTAGCCCACCCCAGCCTCAGTCAGCATTTTCACAGAGTGGCTGAAGTTCTCAGGACAGCTTAGGGTCTTAATTTGGGAGAGGATCGACAGTTTCAGAAAGGACAGAAGTCACCATTCTCACTCTGCCTAAGACTAGTCTCATAGTCTGTGTGTATGTGTTTTACAAAAGCATGCATTTAATCACAATAATTTGACTTGAGAAACGACACACCTAACACCTCAGAGAGAAGACTTCAGTGCCAGGACTTTGGAGCTTAGTGGATCTCAGTCTTGCCACCCAGAAGACCCTAGGTCTTCATCCCTCTGAGGGAGCTGGAGGGTCTTCTAGACCCTAGTCAGGCCTGCCTGCTGCCACCTAGAGGATGCTGATACCCTCTTCTTCCCACTTTGCCCAGACACCCCCCCCCCCTCCTTTTTTTTTAGGAGTTTCTCTCTTTGCCCAGGCTGGAGTGCAATGGCACAGTCTTGGCTCACTGCAACCTCCACCTCCTGGGTTCAAGTGATTCTCGTGCCTCAGCCTCCCAAGTAGCTGGGATTACAGGCGCCTGCCATCACGCTCAGCTAATTTTTGTATTTTTAGTAGAGTGGGGTTTTACCATGTTGGCCAGGCTGGTCTCTAACTCCTGGCCTCAGGCGATCCTCTGCTTAGGTTTGCCAAAGTTCTGGGATTACAGGTGTGGGCCACCCTCCCAGCCCAGACCATTTTTGACCCTTTCTAAGGAATAGTGGGCTGGAAGGAGCAGCTAGGAGTCCCCCAGTTACTGCACGGGAGGGAAGGAACTAATTTCTCTGCCCTCAGAGCAGATTCAGTCTCCCATAGCCCGAAGAGCCAAGCAAACAGGACAAATAAAGATTCTTCCCTTTCTCTTTCTCCTCCACTCTCCTTTTCCTTTCCCAACCTGTCCTCTCACACTCCCCCTTATACTTTGGGAGTCCCAGAAGTCCATGAAGGGAGTAATCTCTAAAGGCTTTGGCCCCAGAGTCACTGCCTGCTTGTCAAGAGGGTGATGGGGACAGAAAGCTATTTTAAAAGCTCCACTTAAAGCACCCTCCAAAAAAGAAAACCTAGTAGCAGCTGTTAAGGCAAACTGAAATGTTTCAGATCTCATACCCAGCCCCTCAAGAAGAACAATATTCCTTTTTTAAAATGAGATAGAACAATGATCAGGACTCAGAGTGTGTAGGGTAGAGGTGGGACAATGGAGAGGAGTCTAACTTGTTTCTAAGCAAAACAACTACAGAAACGTCAAACTGTGGTTGTCTCCGGAGCAGTTCTGCTATGAGTACCTTCTCCTTTTCCCAGTATGTTCCCCGTCGGTCCCCAGGAAAACATACCCCAGGATCCACATGGGAAACAGGAAGCCCAGACCCCGCAGTTCACTCAGTGAGACGTCTGATTTGAAGCAGGAAACCCGTGAGCCTCAGTTTTTTCACCTGCCTGCCCCACCCACCTCGGAGGCTACGGCCCAGAAGGGCTTTCCTATTTGCTAGCACTTTACTGTTTATAAAGAACCAGAGTGGTGACAACCCAAAGGCATCTCAGTGCAGGGACCTCCGCAGCCTGCAGCCTGCTGCCTTCTCGAAGTTCTCTAGGGGCTACTTTCTGAGTCGCCTTTAAAAAAACGAAACCAAACCCCAACTCAACAGTGTTGAATCAGCTGTTCATTCTACCTGGCCTGCCCCGTGTGAGCTACAGCCACAATCCCTAACAGTCACCCAGGGACAAATTAAGGAATTGAAAATGCTGAGCTTGAGAAGTCGAATTCCTTGCACTATTTGGGGTCGTTAATCACCCAGCAGAAACAGCAAGCAGGGAAAGTAGCCGGAGGGACAGAAAGACAGCGTGTAGGTCTGTGCGCTGGTGTTAGCGGGGCTCAGGTGGTGGGATTCAAATATAGATGTGGACGCGTGTCAGATGTACTCTAAATGGGCACCCAGCCAGCATAGTTGACCAATCCCAGGAACAATTAAGCTGCCCGAATCACCCCAGTTTGACAAAAGAGGAATGTGGTCTCTGCAATTAAGAGACTTGTGCTTGGTTAAGTCGTGAGTCAATGGTCCAGTGAGTCTACTGGTTCACACCCACGTGCGGGTGTTTCCCGAGAGGCACCAGAGTGCGGGGGTGGAGGGGTTAGAGAGAGAGAGAGGAGAGGGAGAGAGAGACAGACTGACTTCTGTGCAGACCAAGAAGGGTGAAACTTCACGAAAAGCCACCTTCCGGAGAGGGGAATCCTGACAAATTCAGTCTCTTCTGGAAACTCCAGGAACCCTGGCCCTGGGGTTGGGTACCCTGGCAGGGGCTTCCAAGAAAGACGCGCTTTTTATGTGCGCCCACCTATGCCTGACTCTGATCCCTTGCCCTTTCGGAACCCACGAGTTTAGGCCTGGATCCCCCTGCTCCGGGGGCGTCGCAGGACAGCACTAAGGCACCGAACTCCTCTCCCTTCCGTAGTCCTGACTGGGGGCGGGGGGGGGGGGCTTCTGGTCACACTTTCTAGCAGGCAGGCTCTGGGGCACAGGGCCGCCCTAGAACATGCCCGGATCATCTCTTCGCAGCTCTATAGTTTTAGGGACAATTTATTCAGTGAAGCTTCTCAGACAATACAAAGTTCTGAGGTTTCCTGGACGTTGTGTTCTGGAGGCGGGGCCGGGACCCGCTGACGGCAGTTTCCCAGCCCTGTTCCCCCTCCCCTGCCCCCTCAGCCGCCGGGCGGCAGAACGAGGCGGCCAGCCGACTCCTGCCCCTCGGCCGGACGAACCGCGGCTGCCGCGCCCGTCACCTCTGCACCTGCCTGGCTGAGGTGAGATGCCTGGCGCGCACCGTGAGCGCGGTGCGCGCAGGCCAGCGCAGAGCTGTAGGGTCTGCCTCGGGGTCGAGGACTTCGAATGACGGGTGGGAGAAGGGCCTGCGAGGCTGGCAAAGAATCACCCTCGGGGGAGCGAAAAGAACATACATTTTTCGGTGACCCAGGGAATGGTCCTAGCTTTGCGGCTCAGGAACCTGGGATCATTTAACGTCAAGTGGTAGGGACGTCAGTTTCCTTATCTGGAAATGAGAATAACACGGTGGCCCCACCCTCCCAAGGTGGGGATAGCTCCCAGATCGGAGATGCAGTCCGGTGGGCGGCTAGGGAAACGTAGAACTCAGGGCAGGAAAGAGCAGGCGCGCTCTCAGCTGCTTTAATCCATCTTTCTTTAGTAGAAAAAAATTACATTTAAAACAGCAATGGCCACATAAGGACAATTCAGATGAAGGGCAAGCGGGCTGACATTGCGCACTTGGGTCTTTCCTGGAAAGACGGCGGCGCTCTGGGAGAAGCCTAGTCCTCCGGCTTGTCCCAGGACCCACCCCAAAGGGCGCTGGGAGCGCGGTGAGGACGTGGCGGTCGCTTTGCGCATCTCACTCCGGAGACAGGTTCCGCAGAAAGAACCCTCCATCTCGGCCGCTTGGCTCCAAGATAATCTCCTGGCGAAAGCTTAGAGACGGCCAGCTCCTCCCGGGGACTCAGCCCCTAGATTTAGCTTCTTCCGCCGCAAAAAACAAACAAACAAAAACCTCCCAAGCCCCGCGAACCAGCAGCGCGCCTCTCCAGGCTTCCGGCGTGGGAGTCCCAGCTACACTTCCGAGCCCTTTGCTTGGTCCGCGTCTGTCCGCTCCTCGATTAGGGAAAGCGCAGTGGGGACGGAGGGAACTGCGGCCTCACGTACCAGGCCTCTGTAGTCCCCCACGCGGCCGGGTCACAAGGAAGCAATGCCACAATTAAGAACCTCCGCTAACCTCTGCCTGGAAAACCTGGTGCTGATCTAGGTCTCCCAAATAATCTGAATATCCCCAGTCCTTCCAGTAGAACAGCTAGCCTGAGCGCAGGGAAAATTGACCAGGAGCCTTCAGCTAGCCTTCTAGCTTTGAGCTAGATTAGGGGAATGGCGACTTGGTGGCTTCTTCACGGTTTCTTGGTGTATTTGGTGACTCTACAGATCCGGATGGGTCCCCCTCATTCTCTTCCTCACCACGCACACCCCGCACACCCCGCGCTCTGGGCAAGTCGGCGTCTCTAGAAGAGCCTCAGGGTTCTGAGTCCCTTGGGGGCGCGCAGAAATGGTCAAGGCAAGGTGTCTTCATAAGCTCTGAAGCTATTCCCTTCCCCGCTGCGCACCCTGCAAAATTGCTGGGGAAGAGAATTTAAAATACGATGGCCCAAATGCACTGTTGAGAACACTTTGCAGTTGGGCAACCTCGACTGCGTCTCTCTCCCCCTCTTTCCTCCCCATCGCTCCTCCTCCAGATGCACCAGAAATCGGCACTTTGATCTTGCAAAGCAGTAATTTATATTTCTTTAATTTTTTTTCCTGTAAAACGATGATTGGACCGGGGAGAAAATAATGCAATCCCCCGGGCACAGAGATGAAGAGCGGCTGTCTGGGCTATGCCGGGGCGAGGCGACGGGACCGTGCACATCTGTTTCCCCCGGGTTTGCAGTTTGCAACGCCTTCCTCTTCCACAGGTTTCTTCGGCGCCCCCTACTCCCCACCAACTTTGGTTGTTTTTTGTTCTCTCTCTCTCTTTCTCTACCCCCCAACCCTCCCTCCTCCCTATCTCTCTGTCTACTCTCTCCCACTCCACCCGGGGAACCAGCTTTACCCCAGGCAGGAAGCTAGGCTTTATTTGTCTTTGACCAAGAGTTGCTGGGCTTACGGTGGGGGCTTTGGGAGCGCAGGAGGGAAAGTCAAGGCTGAGGCTCCAGTTTGGGGAAGTGAATTGAAGAGAGAGGAGAGGAGCTCAGAGAGAAAACCTTCTGCTGCCTTGGAGAGGAAAACTCAAAAGCCCTGCACCCTCTTCCCTAATAGCAGAGGGGTAGGCGGGGACAGCCTCAGACTCAGTGAGTGGAGGGCCAATATTAGCTAGTTTTCACGCGTCTTTCCCGCCACTCAGAGCACAGAGATTTACTGGAATAAGTCTGATGTGCAACCTTTCTCAGCACTTTGCCTAATAACCTCAAATTGGATTAAGATTTGGGAAATATTAACTGCTTAAAGCGCCAAGCATCTGGGCTTCCCACTGATTTCTCCCACCCTCCCGCCAAGCCAAAGGTCCCTCCCTTCTGTGCCTGGGTCAACCTGGCCAAACTCCCACTGCTCTGGAACCTGCTGGGTCTTCCACTTCCTGGGGCCCTCAGCCTCTTAGCCCTTTCTCCTGATAACTACATTCACTTCCTGCACTCTGAGATATCTTCTCTTTGCTCCCTGGCTGCCCAGGGCACTCTGTATCCAACACATCAGTGTTTGAGAAAGGAGTTCAGGAGACCCACCCCTACCTGGCCTTCAGTCTGCAAGCTGGTTCCTCCAGCCACACACCTACCCCCTTCCCCCACTCTCCCTCTTCCAGAGTCTCCTCAGGAGGCTGCTTTGTGCTAGGAACTCTTCGCCCAGGCCTTCAAATCCCAGGCCGTGGGCCACCCTGGCTCTGCTATACATGAAGTGATGGACTTGCTCAGAAGACAGGTTCTAGAACCCCTAGTCCTCTGCCAGTATGTCAAATCCTGACAGTGCCCAGCTGCTTGGGGAAATGGGCCAAGGTGGAGGGCACTGATCTATGCCCCAGACAGGGGTGTGGCCAGGGTCTCAGTAACAGAGGCAGTGTTAACCACTTTCCTTCTATTTTTCTTTCCCTTTTTTCCTTTCTCCATTCCTTTCCTTTTTTCCATTCCTCTCTTTCTTCTTTTTTTCTTAAATTCCGTCTTCTTCCATTCCCTGTCATGTTTGCCTAGGCTTCATTAGCCTTTCTCTGTTCCATAAGGCCACAATCCACATTCCTCAGGCCCGCAGAGGCTGCTAGGACACTTGTCCACCAGCATCTCCAGCCCTAGAGAGAGCCCGTGGAGGGCGCCGTGGGGAAACTGGCAGCAAAACAGGAGCAGCTGGTGTTCGAGCCCCCAGGAGCCTCCCAGAGCCCAAGGCCCAGGTGAGGGTCTCGGTGACTCCACCTTGCACATACCTTTCCTTTGTGCATCTAACATTTCCACTCACTCACCTTCCCCAGAGTCTTCCCCAGGAAGACTTCCCCTTCCCCTAGCTGGGCTTCCAGTCATAGGTTTAAAAAATTCAGGAAAAATAGATGGAAAGAAGCCAAATGGGGGTCCCTGGATGATAGGAGAGGCTGCCCCAGTCAGCCGGCTGGGGGGAAAAATGCATCTGTAGCACAGAGGAAGCTCCCCCAGTGGGCTGTTATTAGAGAGGATAGAGTGGAGCTCCAGGAGCTGCACAGGGCAGACGCCTGGACATCCGCACCAAGGAAACCCAGGCAACACCACCTTACCTCAGAGTTTTAATGCAGCGTTTGCACAGAGCAAGACGGCCAGTGAGACTGGATTTGCCATCCAGGGGAGAGGAAAAAGTAGCCCAAGAGGCTGCCAACATTCCACTGAGAAACCCAAAATGGGGAAAAGTCAAGAGTAAAGAAGGGACATCTTCTTGCATTTCGCCCTCTTCCCGTTCCCTTCTGGATCCCACAGGAAGCGGTGGGTTGGGGCCTGGTGCAGGGTGTCCCAGGGACTAGCTTCTTCCCCTCCACCCCCAAAAGCTTCCTTTACTCCCGGCAGCCCAGGAGGCCCTCCTGGCCAGCCTTTGCTGGGGGCAGGTGGGAGGGGTCTGGAGGAAGGTAGAGTGGGAAAGAGCTGGACCTGTGGCCTCTGCTGGGGGAGGAAGCTGCAGCCACCCGGGCGCTGAAACAAGACCAAACTCACTCCCCTAACCGGAACTCCTCTAAGCCCAGAGGTCTAGAGGGATTTTGCAGCATCACTGCCAAGGTGCATCTTTTGAGGGGTGGGGTGGGGACTTCGATGGTGAGTCTGTCTCTCTCTTTCAGCTGTGTTGCCCAAGGCTAGTCTGTGGCTTGACAGGAGCCCTTCAAATTAAGCCAAAATCTTTTTTCTCCCAGGCTGAGGTTTTTCCTCTGAACTCTGGGGTGCTGCTCCCTTCCATTTGGCTCCAAGGACCTGTGAGGTTTCCCTGTCTTTTTTTTTTTCTCGAGAGGAATATGATTTACAAGTCCTCAGCTACTCTAATAAATAACTGACACCAATAAGTGCTCGGAACCTTAAGACCACTTCTTATTTGCATTGCAAGTGGATCTGAGGTGTAGGGATGACAATTAAAATAAACAGAGGACCCCCAAGTTGAGCCCTGTGAGTGTGTGTGTGTGTGTGTGTGTGTGTGTGTGTGTGTGTGTGAGTTTGGGGGTAGGCGAGAGAAAACTCAGTTTGGAAACATTTGGGGGCCCATCATAGGCAGCTGTGTCTCACTAGAGGTCATCACAGAGTGATGGAGATAGCTCCCATGCTGTATTGACACACTTTGTCCTCAGGGAGCTCCCAATTGGCAGGCAGAGGTGGTCTGCTTGGCACTGGCTACAGACCACCACTGCGAGGGCCGATTCTACTTAAGACTTAATTGCTGTTACCAGCCTACAAGTGGTTGGGGATCCTCAGCCAAGAGATTACTGGTGTGTGGGGGTAAAGGTCCAGAAGCCTTCAGAGAACAGGTGGCTTTGGGGTTGAGCCAAAAAAGGGTAAAAGCCATGCAAAGGGGGATGCTTTTGAGCCCAGGTTGGCTGGAGACCCAAAGAGAGGGCTAGCCAAGGGCTGGTCTGAGGTGAACAGCAGGATCCGCTGAGCAGAATAAGAGCTTAGCAGCATGATCCCAGTTGATTGCCCCCTAGTTCTAGGTGACTGCCTCCAGGGTCCCTTCCTGGAAGCAATCACTGTAGTTCCTGCAGTGGTACGTGTTCTGTTGGGCACCTGGCTGGGCCGCGCTTTGAGTAATGTCAGAGTGCGGGACCCCGCCCCATCATCCCCTTGCTGGAAAGGATGCTTTGAAGGCCTCTCATATGTATTTTAGATCTGGGCAGGCAAGATATTTTGGCCATTGTAAGACAGTTCCATCAGGGCTCCATCTTTCCCTGCTAAGTTACTTGAGTCAGTTGCAACCAGAGAGAGCCTAGGTGTGCACAGAGAAGGGCTGAAGGCAGAGGCGCTAAGAATTCCAGTCCTAGAATTCTTCTTGGAATTTTACCTGCATTAAAAGCTGTGAGATCTTTACCAAGCCATCTCACTCCCCTGCACCTCAGTTTTCTCATGTTTAAAATGGGGCTGGTAATCCCAGTTCTTGGCTTGTAGAGCTCAAAGCGGGTGACACAACTCTAGGTAGAGCACTTAGCAGGGGGTAAGGCATGGAGTAAAAAGCCCAGTAAATATTAGCATTTCTTAATTGGTGCAGACCAGGAGGAGAGGAGATGCAGAATGAAACCGGGTGACAAGAGAAGGCTGTGGAAATAAACACTTATTTTGTTTCTCTGGATAGCAAACACTTTCTGCAGCTTTCTGAGCTGGCTCAGAAGTTCTCATTTCCTGTGGTAAAGGCGGCCAGGGATAGTCATATTGGGTGTTAGTGAAGCCTCCATCCACCATAGTGTCACTGGCCATTGCCTCCCCCCAAGAGTTCTCAAGCCTCGAAGGCCTCTAATGCCACAGATATCATTGATAATTAGGAGAAGATGGATTCATGAATGATTACATTTTGGACATTCCTTTGTTTGCCTAGATTTGTAGGCTGTCTTACGAAGCTCTTGGAAAGTATGTGAATTAAGTATTTTTCGTAGTTACAGATGAACAACTTTCCTCTCCGCTGGCTTCCCAGGGTACTTGGCAGTGGGCCAGGGTACAATGCCTCTTGTGGCTGTTTCAGTGGGACCAGCAGTGGGACTGTTTTCCCCCAACTCTTCCCCAGCAGCAGCTCAAGGGACTCTGGCAATGGTTGCCTCTCAGCAGACACCCACGTATGTGTCTCTAGTCTGAAAGTATGGTCAGGTTATAAAACAACATTTTAAAATTACATATATCAATCTATATCTACTAATTGACTTCATTTGGAGGGCTCATTTGGGGGCAACTGTGTGCCTGATCGTGGTAATCTTATTCTGGCCAGTTTCGATGTCACCAGGGATGCTACACGTACCACTCAGGAGTTCTGGACTCCTTCCCATTCCCTTTGATTTGGTTTCAGGTAGAAGAGGTGGCCCATGAGTTACGGGCCAAAGTCACAGAAAAGCCTCCCAAGAGCTAGCTCACACTCTGCCAGCTCCTCCAACTCCAGCTAAGGCTGTGGGCAGAGGGAAGATCAATTCCAGCTGCTCCAGCTACCTTGACCTTGGCAGGATCAAATGCCCCAGCCCCACATGGGAGCTGCCCAGTTGTTCCGGTGTGGAGAGTGGTTTTCCACTCTCCTTGAATAATGGCGAATAGCCAGTGAACAACCATCCCACTCTCCCTGAATGACCATTTCCACTGGTGGAGGCGGGAGGGGAGATTGAGTGTAAGGGGACTGTAAAAATCCACATATGGATCTTTCTGGGTGATGGCTCAGGGCTGGGTAAGCTCTTGAATTTCCACCTTGGGCATTTTGCTCATAGGTGGCCATTAATTAGCGACAACTGAAATTCAACCACTTCTGGAAAAAATAAATTCATCCTTAAATCAAATACCTGATGCCTCAATTCAGCTGGCTGGAGCTGCTGGTCCTTGTGCCCCAGCAGATTTCAGGGCTAGAGACCCCTCTCCTCTGCCTCTTTTCTGCCAGCCTCAGCCTCCTCACCGCCACCTGGCAGAAACCTGGGATACCCTCTTTCTGTCCCAGGGTTGCTACAGAGTTAGCCTGCAGGGCCTGATGCCTCCTCTCATGTAAGCTTTAGATACTTCTTCCTCTCAGTGGAAAGACTAAAAGGGAGGACCGTGCTTAGTGAAGCACCTGCAAACCCAGCATGAAGTGAGAGATGAAGTCAGATCTAGGGGGTAAACCTGGTAACACTGCGGTTCCTGGAAAGTACATGAAAGAATTCTTTGTAGAACTCATCTAGCTCCCGAGTTTTGTTTTGTTTTGTTTTGTGTTTTCCTCAGGCCCGCTGACTAAAGGGCAAAGGGGCTGCACATGATTAAAAAGAAAGCAAGACAAACCCCTGCTTCTCCAACCTGCCCCAGCATTTCTCACTGTCCGGTCTGTCGGTCCCTACTGAGGATCTTGGGGCTTTGGAAAAAGTCCTAGTCTCCCCCAGGAACTGGGTGGCTCTCCCGAGAAGTGAGGGCTGGAAGCTGGGTACGCCTCATGTTTCATTTCTTTTGTTTCTTACAAGACCTTGACCACGCAGGTAACCCCTTGCAGATAAGGGAGAGGAGGTACGGGACAGTCGCGTGAATGAAGCTTCAAGAAGTCAGGGAGATCCCGGGAGAGTCACGGATTGAGGGCAAGAGACGAAGCAGGAAGAATGCGTGTTGATTTCTGCAGACCTTGGGGGCAACTGAGTGGGGCCAGGATGTTTCCCCACGTGCCTGTGTGTGACGCTGTGTACCCGCACATGTGTTGTTTCCACATTCCTGTTAAATCCTAGAAAGGTCCGTGGATACAACAACGCGTGTGGTGTCGGAGGTGTACGCATGCCTGTGAGTGCCACCGGGTAGGCATATGGCTTTGTGTAGCTGCACATGATACGTGCATGACGCGTGTACTTAGCTTCCTATAAAAGGATATGGTAGTTGCCGATGTACCCGTATCTTTTTCAGGGTGCACGTTGGGGCCTCCAAACTGGCTGACTTTGCATTAGGTTCTATGGGGCTGCCAAGCAATCCCGAGCTCCTGAGAGTGCAGAATGTTACCTTCCAGCCCTGCAGAGGCCAGGCCAAGGTGAGGGCCTGGAGGGCTTCCCAGGGAGCCCCTTCGAGTCGCCCCGAGGCCTGCCTTTCCTCCTTGGTAACCTGAGGCAGGCTCCTCCCTCAGGCTCCCGCAGGCTCCGTGGGCTCAGCTCAGGCTCGAAGGTGGGCATCCTGCATCCTGCATCCTGCAAAGGCTGGCGGGGCCTGAGCTGGAGCCTTGCGTGGCGGGCGCGCACTGCAGACGACGGTCGGGCTGCGGCGGTGCGCAAAACGCCGTAGGGAAAAAGAAGCTGGGCCTGGGGGAACAGGATTTCCTCACTTCTTGGGCGCGGCCCCTCCGGCCTGGCCACACAAGGCTCCCTTTGTGGAGGGGCCCTGATCCAGAGCAGACCGAAGTCAGCGAACAATAGGGCAATTTTGTGGCCCGCCGGCCCGGGCTCTGCCGGCCACACCGCGGCGGCCGAAGGCGAGGAAACCGGGTGGCGCTTTTTTATAGTCACCAATATAAAACTGGGGCTTCCCCCCTTTTCGCTCGCCTCTTGCCCCAGTGCCGATAGAAAGCAGATAAATTTATGAAGGGCAAGCTAAGAGAATAATTACAGGGTGAAGGCCGTTAAATTTTATTTCCAGTCCCAAAGGCAAAACCTGCGATTTTATTGCAAACATCTGGAAGGACCAAGGGATGGGCACGCTGCTGGTTTAAAATAAAAATAAAAGATTTTATTTCGTGAAAACAAAAAAACATCATTGCAGACCTTTCACCCCCACGTACTTTTATTATTTTTTTTAAAAAAGCGTGAGGGGGTGGTTGCTTAACGACTCACGCGGGTCCCGCAGCTCTCTGCGACTTGAACGAACTCGAGCAACCGGAGGTGCGGTCCGCAAGAGTGGGCCCAGGCTGCCTCCGCGGAACCCGGGTTGGGCAGGCGTTTTCAGAAGTCCACTCCTTCTCAGCATCTCACCACGCCCCAGGGTTCCAGACCAGTTATGCCGTCCCATTTCATGCTCCTGGGCTTTTTTATTTGTTTGTTTGTTTGGTTGTTGTTGTTGTTCTTGGTCTTTTGCTTTGGGGCGTCAATTTGGGAAAAGATGTGAAAAACAGAATCGTTGGCCTCACCTCCCCAGAAGATTCGATCACGACAAATAAAATCTCAGGTCTGTCCAGCCCCAGGGTCGATGACCTTTCTTGCTTTGCTTAGTTGTAAAGTTTTAGGCACGCCTTCACTCTGAGGATAGGGAAACGGAGGCATGGGGAAGGGAAGGCCGCACAGTTTGGAGGTGAACCGGGTCTGGTCACTAGGCTCCGCCTCGTCTTGCAGTCTCGTTGGTTTCTTCCCACCCCATAGACGCCTCATAATGTTTTATACCTATCTTGATGGGCGAATTCATTGTAATTCTCTCACCCCCACAGGGTGTCCTGCCCACGTGTTTAGGGGCAGCCTAATATGTCCCGCTGGCCAACTATTTTTAACTTTGTTTTCAATTACTTACTCAAAACTCCAAAATCAAAGCCGGCTGGTGGTTCACCTTGGTACCAGGCATTAGCAGTGGTGTTTAAGGTGCTATTCAGAGTGGGGAAATGGGAGGAAAAGACAGCATGTGGAGGATGAGGGCGCTCCATTTCCGGGAATGCCTGTTTGTGTTTATGACTCTCATCTGATACCGCATCACTGTACTCTTCCTTTGAAAAATCAAAATATCTCGACATGGTTAGTTTTAGGTAACAGTTACTGTACTACCTTTCTCTTTCTAGCTTCTCCCCTGCCAAGAATAGGCCGGGACCTCCACTTCCCCGTAAGCCCCTGCAGGTAGCCTGTGACACCCCAGGGCTCCTCAGACTTCCCAGGTACCTAACAACCTTCGCTTCCTTTTCAGGGACCTGCAGGGAGTAAGTGGCGGCAGACATCTTGCTTGGTCTTTGTCAATCAGTTTCAGGCCTAAAACAGCCCCGAAATGTAACAATTTCAGGGTGGATCGCCTGCAGGATCCACTCAGGGCAAAAAGTTGGAGCCTATAGCAGGGGAAGCTAGGTAGTGCCTAGGGAAAACTGGGGACTCCACCCTTACCCATAAAGAGATAAACTGGGGTAATAAGGAGAGATTTTAAAAGCCCACTGATGTAATCAGTAGAAGGAAAAGTTGTATCACACCTTCAGATTCTTACATGTAATCTCCCAAACCCTCCCTCAACTGCACACGAGTGTACGCCTAAGCACACATATTAAGCCATCCAGCTTTCTCTTTCTCCAGACCTTCCTCCCCATCAGCAGAGTGGCCCACCAAGGAGTGTATGCTTCTGGGAAAGAAGCTTAGATTAACTCTTACAGAGTCACAGGAGTTTTCACTGCTCCTCCCATTTACTTAGAGGAAACCCCTTATTTTCAAGACTGTTAAAACCAGCCTGCTTTCATTTGGGTCCGCTTGGTTTTAGTGGTCTAACCTACAATTCCAGGATATCAGGATATGTGTGTCTCTGGGACAGGGGTGGGAGCAGCCTATGTACAGTCTGAAGGTGGGGTGTGGGAACTTTTCCGACTCTTCAGTCTGAGTCCTGACTCTGCTGAGTGCACGCTTCGGGGTGGATGCAGATGTATGCTGTTGAAGGCATTGATCATTCCTTTTTGTATGTCTCTCAGATGCTGTCTTTGGACACACAGGAACAATCGAGCCTCCAGACCTGCAGTTAGGTTCCTGGATAACCAAAGAGTCCTCCCTTTCTTTCTTTCTTTCTTTCTTTCTTTCTTTCTTTATTATTATTATTTTTTTGAGACGGGGTCTCACTCTGTCACCTAGGCTGGAGTGTAGTGGTACGATCTCGGCTCATTGCAGCCTGAACCTCCCGGGTTCAGGTGATCCTCCCCGTGTCAGCCTCCTGAGTAGCTGGGACTACACGCCCGCACCACCATACCTGGCTAATTTTTGTATTTTTTGTAGAGAGGGGGTTTCGACATGTTGCCCAAGCTAGGTCCTCCTTTTTGAGAAAAATTTCGTGGTCTCAGGAAAGTGAGGACTATGGCATATCCTCTTCTTAGTCCAATCAGGCTTGTGAACGGCTGTGAAAGGCAAAAGGCTCCCGGAGAGAGATGGGAGATACCGGCGATGGGTAGGAGAAAAGAGCTGGGAAAGACTAATGGCCGGCCCCATTGCTACCCCACCAAGCTTGGTAGGGGCAGGCTCCAGCCCTGGCGGAAAACCCCAGGCGACACCAGAGTTGGGAGCCCAGAGAGTGGCCAGAGCCGCTGGGAAAGGAAACTACGCGTTCCTGGCTGCCTTGTCTCCAGCTTCTCTGCTGAAGCCTGGTAGCAGTGAGTGTGCGTTCACTTTCAGCGACGATTCCTGGAAGGAACGCCAAATGGTGACTGAAGTGGGAGATCCTGAGCCTCTCCATCCGGGCTCCCGAAGTCCTCTGGCAGAGCGGCAGGAGACGGGGACCAGGGCCCTGCTTCCAGCTTCCCAGAGTTCTTGTTCGTGCTTCTTGGGGACCTCCAAGCCTGATACACGGGCTCTGGGGAGGTCAGGCTTGGCTGAATCACGCTCATCCGGTGGCTTTTCCCTTATCTTTCTGCATTCCCTGGGTTGCTAGCTTCCTGTCGTTCAGGCTGGATGCTAATTTGGGGCGGGGGTGAAAGTGGGGAGCAAAAGCAGCCTCTTGTCTGAAGAGGCCCAAGGTGCATTCAACGCTGTGGTTGCCTTCAGCAGCAGAGCACTTCCAACTGTAATCCTAAAGACTAGATTTCCCTGGGCCCCTCCGAAGTCCGGCAGAGAATTCAGCGTTTCAGTAGCCTGACAAGCCACGTCTTCTCGCCGCAAGGTGGGAGGACCGATGAGAGCTGATTCTCCTGGGCCTCACATAAACAAGAACAACAACAAAAAAATCTAACACTCTGCGGGCCCCCCAATCTAAACTTTCAGGTTGGGACCCTGCTCAGGGCCTGGCTTTCCGCATGACAAGCCTGTTTGGCCTCTCAGCCTTTCGCCTGCCCCCGGGACCCGACTCTTTCGGGCTTCTTCGCAAAAGCATGGACCCGTCTCGACCAGAGCGCTCGGACTTGAAGATAGCGCTGTGTCTAGGCCCCTGTCCGCGAAATCCGAGACGTTTTTTCAGCTTGGCTAGGACCGACTTCGCAGCCGGTTTGAGTTTTCTCTGAGCTCGGGGGTCTCCTGCCGTCCTCCACCAGTGGCGTAACCTGGGAAGGGATGTGGGAATTAAGAATAGCTAGAAGTGTTGGATTTTAAATTCCTTAGAAATCCATGTTGAATACAGTGCTTAGAGATTGAAAAAGCGGGGGACGGCCAGGGAGAGATCACCTGGCTGGGAGAGCCAGGCTCTCGAGGTAACGGGATTTACAGAGAATGTTGAAAAAGCTCCGTCTCTTCTGTTAAATGTTTCTAGCTGCTCTCGCCTGGCACTTCTCCACAGGTTCTCCGGACCAAAAGCCCGGAATAGGCGAAGCGCAGCCCAGCGTTCGGGTCTCAGGGAAAGTATTTATTTGCAGCGTGCAGAGCCCAGCTGGAATATGCCCGAGGGGCTCTCCCCAAACGCTGCGCTCCTCCGCCCGCCGCCTCTTGCTCTCCAGGCGCCTGTGTCTCCTCCTCCAGGTAGAGCTGGAGGGAGGAAACAATCTTGGAATTTTCAGTTACAAGAGCCTGGTTAGTAACTGGGCTTTTTTGTTTGTTTGTTTGTTTTCTTTTGCCTTAACCGTATTTGCTTAGAAAACGTTTAATAGGAACATTAAAAACCTGTGTGGCGAAATACAGGAAGAATCAGCAGATTCAAACGCACCTGGGGCCGAGGCAAGATTATCGGAATCGGTTTTCTGGCGTTTTGGACAGGTTAACATTTTGTCAGACCCCCAAATTCCGGATCTAAAATGCCTCTGAGCTTGCAGTGTCTATGAAACCCAGCAGATCTGGAAGAAAAACGTGTGGATTTGGGATTTGCAGGGGTTTGTAAAGGCTCAGATTTGACTTCGACTTTCAACTGTCCTACCCTCCTCTCGGAGTAACTCATGGGGGGACCGGGAAGCCAGGGGTTAAAGTCGGCCCAGGAGCGTCCAGGGGACGACAATCGCGCAGCCTTGGCTCGGGCCTCAGTCTCTCCCTTCCTCTCATTGGTTCGCACTCTCGGAGTTTCTCCTGTTCCCTCCTTGCCATTGGTTGGGGGCTGGCTTTTTCCCCCCTCAGTCTTTTTCTTCCTCCCCCCCTCCCTCTCCCTCACCCCTCGGACAGGAGCGCACCGCCTGCCCCCTGTTCCTCGGGAAGGGAGGAATTTAGCGGAAAAAAAAAGTTTCCCAGAAGTTTGGATCAGAGGGAGGACGGGAAGGCAGAGAGGAAGAGAAAGAGGGAGGAGAGAAAGGGAGAGGGAGGGGGGAGAGAGAGGGAGAGAATAATAATAATAACAAAAAACAAGATGAAGTTCAGTGGACACAGCCTGTGAGCGCCTGCCCCGGTGGGTGGGAAGCAGGACTCAGGCGCTCATGCGGCGAGCGGGCGGCGCTCGGGGCGCTAGTTCCTAACAGCTGGGCCAGCGTAGGGGCGCAGGTCCGATCCGGCAGCGGAGGGAGGAGGACGCGGCAGGGGGAGTGTGCAGAGGACCCGCAAGCAGCCGCCTCAGCTTCGGCCTCCTCGCCGCCGCGTCTCCCGGGCCCGGCCCGGTGGGCGCTCCGAGCTTGAGGGCGCGCGCTGCTCCCTCGGTAGCGGGGGCGAGCGGAGGCCGAGGTGTGGGCGGCTAAAATGAGTGAAAGGAGAAGATCTGCAGTCGCCCTGAGCTCGCGAGCACATGCTTTCTCCGTTGAAGCCTTGATCGGCTCAAATAAAAAGCGGAAACTGCGAGACTGGGAGGAGAAGGGGCTGGATCTGTCCATGGAGGCGCTGAGCCCCGCGGGCCCACTCGGAGACACGGAGGACGCGGCGGCACACGGCCTGGAGCCCCACCCGGGTGAGTGCGTCGGTTGAGACTGCGGGAGGCGGGCGGAGAGGGGACGCCGAAGGGCCAGTCGCCAGTGACGGTGAGGAGCAAGGCCCGGCCGTTGACGCCCTGCCTTGCCCCAACATGGGTTTCTTTTTCTTCGCGCAAATGCACTGAGCCTTCCTAAATTCGCTGGAACCAATTTTTGGGGCTGGACTGAGCCTTGGATTTTTCGTCGCCAACCTTAAGCAAGGAGCCCTGTTGGCTCGCATTTTCTTTTCTTTTGCAAGCAGAGCGCAGCTTTCAGGGTGTCCGTGGGTGAAGGGCTGCGGGTCACTGGGGTTGGGAGGGGCGCAGGTCGAAGGCCACTGCGGGAGCGGAGATCTGGGACTCGCTTCTGAGAACTCGGGAGGACTGGCGCTGCGTTCTCCAATCCGCTACCTCAGTCTCAGGGAATGACCAGTTTGTTTCATTTAGCCTTCAACCTCGTTCTCGCTCTTCTCTCACCAACTTTTCCATGGTGGAACATAATTGTATTTCTACTCCTTTGGCGTTTACGGAAACAAGAATGGAAACGATACTCTACTCGCTGGGTCAGGGCCCACACCTCTGTGTATTTAGGGTGTGGGTACGACTGATTTGTGTCTCAGATCTACACGTAACATGTATATTATGTGCACAGAACATGTAAAAAGTAGGGCAGATGTCACGTCTGTATTTTAACAGAACCCTAGGAGGGGAGAAGCCGACTTTAACGTTTTGTATTAAGTGCCAAGATTTCAACTGTGCAAAAACAGCCCGGGGGAACAGCTGTTGTCAGAAGAATCTTGACTGTGCGCGCGCGCACACACACACAACGCTCGACACTTGGTTTAGCGGTTTCAGAAGCTTTCCAGCCCGGACTTCTAAAACCACGCTGGAAGGGGCTCCTGCTGAACAGCCAGAACTGGGGAGTGAATCCCGTTCCGCACCCTGGCAAGCCCGGGGAGGGGGCAGCGGCCTGCACTGGAGTAGAGACGGCCTCAGGCTCAGGAGCTTGGGGATCCCGGCCGCAAAGCTGTCCAACTCAAAGGAGGGACAGCTGTCGCTTACATTTTCTCTTTAGGCAGTGACAGTTCAATTTCCATGCTCCCGAGGCTAATAATAATGCGATTAGCGGGTGACCTGCAGAGACAGGGTTTTATGAATTCTCCGTGTTTTTGTGGCCCGTTACGGTATTTGAGTTTAGTGCTGGGGAATTATTTTTATTAGTCGATGAAAAGAAAATTAAAAGGAGATTTATTTCGTCCATCTAAGCTTTTTCCTGTATTTGAATGCAAGTGCAGGTCCACGCGGACCCCTGCGTGGGCATTCCAGAAAGGGACGCTGGGCTAATGTGTGTTTCCCTTCCCTGGCCAGACCCTATTTTCTCACCTCATTTATCTATTGTCAAGATCTCGCGTCGGCCTTGATACAGTTAGAAATTCTTGCAGGGGTTATGACACCTTAAAACTTGGAAGGTTCTTTTATTTTGTCTTCTCCACCGCGGAAAAAAACCAGAAGTTGTTTAGCTGCGCGTGGCAGACGTCCTGTCCCGGGGAAGTTTTCTCTTGGGAGGCCCCAGTTCGCACGGAGCCCATCTGGGGCCCTATGTTCAAAAGGGGAAATACGCAGGGTCATAATTAGAGACTCAGATCAGAGTTTGCTCTTTCTGCCATTCTCCTCAGTCTGAGTTCCGTTCAGGAGGTGGAAGAGAGAAAAGTTAGGGAATGAGGCAAAAAAGACCATTCCGGGGCGTGAACGTGGGGAAAAGCTCTTGAATTCTGTTTACTTGCTCAGGCGGGGTGGGGGTGGGGTGGACGATCTAACATAGAACTAACTTTATGTAACAGAGTTCGGTTGGTCATTTCTCATTACGTTATTTTTTTTTTTAAAGATAAAGATGGGTATTAATATTAGAGAAAACGAAATATATTTGTAGGGCAAGGGTCTAGGAGGAAGAAGCTGAAAGTCCAGCACCTTGTGGCTTTCTGCGTAGCTGGGCTACAGGCCGGACCTGGCCTTTTAGCGGGCTGGGGAAATCCCCAAGTTGGAGCCCCCGCAATGGCTAAGGCTTTCTTAACGATTTGGTCGTAGGATGAGAAAAGATCTTTTAGAAAAAAGAGAGCGCCGTGGCTGGAGAAGCTGCGGACCGGGGAGCAGAAGAGGTGGAGCTTCGGGCAGCAGACACAGGCGGGAGCGAAAGGCGCGACCAGGGCTTGGGGCTGTTTTTAGGCCTTTCTTTTCTGTAAAGCAGCACCCTACGAACACACACAGGGACACGTTTAAAGATGTGTGTATGGAGGAGTAGTGCAGGCGACCCTCTTGTGCTCAGGGCAGCCTCTCTTCCGGGTGAGCCTCGTTATTATTTCAGCTCTCTTCTTAGGGCCCAGAAGCCGCTGCGTGGCTCTCCCACCACCCCCACGCCGACAGCAAACCGGGAACAGGAAAACAGCAAAACATTGTTTTGGGGGAAGAATGAAACACACACGCGCAGGCACAGGCTCATGCCCAGAGTACTCTCACCGTCTCTCATAATACTGTGTTTTAGTCTCCTCTACCGGAGCCTCGGAATTCCGCGATCTCTAGACAACCCTAGGGTCCGATTTTAATGTTTGACTTTCATTCAAAGACGTGACCTTTTGCTTTTTCACAGCCCGTTTTTCTTTCCGCGTCTGGACAGAGCTGGCTTTGGTTGGCGCCCGAGCACCCGCATCCTGGGGCACCAACCTGCGGCAGCCGGGGATCAGTCCGGCCTGTGCGCTGTAGCCACTCACTCCACCGAGGACGCAGTATGTATTTCAAGTGTTTCAAAAACTCCACCGGGCCTGGTGGCCCTGAAAATCCCCAAGGCTCACTAGACTTCGGGAGAGGGGTCTGTGAGTTACCCTCGCTGTCACACCTACGCCGGCACTTGCCGGCTTTTGGAGAAGCGGCTAGGAGTGCCTCTAGACCGGCCTCGGAGGAGCCTGGCTCTCTAGCCTGCTCGCCCCCGCCCTTTCCGAGAGCAACAGAGGAAATTTTTGAGCCAGGAACGGCTGGAACAGCTGCTCCGGCTGCGGCCTTGCAAGCAGATTTCAGGCGCTCGGCGGCGCCATTTGCGCTCGAACCTCAGCCCCGGCTACTCCCGGAGTACTCAGCTAGGGCTTGGGCCTTTCCCGCCAAAATCTTCTGCTGAGTGCGGCGAAGCCGGGTCTCCTGCGGAGCGAAATAATTCAAACCTTCTGTGGAGGGATTTCCTCCTCCAGAGACTTCAGGCCGGGCCTCGCAGCAGCTGCGCTCCAGAGGCCTGGGAAGGTGGTGGCGCGCGCGGGTGGGCACCTAGACAGGCACATCCAAGGGCACGCGGGCAGATCGACACTCCGCGTACACGTGCACACGTGGCAGGCTCTCGCGTTCTCGCAAGCACCCGTCAGCTCTACTTCTAGTGAAATGAGACAGGAAAAGCCCGCGCGGAAACCGCGGCTGCCCCAGGGCACTTTCTTCCTTGGAGTTATCTAGATCAAGTGGTCATTTGAATTAATCTGACAGTTTATGGTTTGTTGGCTGAAAAAACAACTCCGAGATTTGAATTCTGACATCACCTCTCTACCCACTTGCAACCCCCAATAGGGAAACAGGGCGAACACGGAGGAAGTGACTCTTCACTGACATTTAAGTAACGGATAAAAAGTGATGAGTTCAAGCCAGCGGGAGAGAATGTGTTTGCGTGAGGCAAGCGCCAGCCAGGGCACAGGCCGGAACTCGGACCACAGGGACAGGGTGTTCAGCAAAGGAGTAGAGTGGGATGCCCAAGGGTCTGCTGGAGTGGGGACAAGGAACCTTGGTTCGGCTCTGCTGTGCGCGCCCCTGGGCTGGTGCTGGGCTGGAGGCGCCCCTGGCTCGGAGGAGTCAAGGTTGAGGCCTGGTGAACCTACGCGAGGCACTCGCCTGTCAGGTTAAAACGGTCTTCCTCGGAGGTCACCCCTTTGGTAAGTGACCTTGTGTGAAAGAAAGCAAGAGGGGAGATAAGGTCCGAGTTTGTTCTGGGCCAGTGAGGATTATTGTTCGCCGTGGGGACTACCGCCAAGGGCCTTTTTTCGCGCACTGATCCGATGGTACTAAATTAGACGCCCTTTGGGTACGCAGAGCTGCGTTCCCTGGCAGTGGCGATGGTTATGGAGACGTTCTATGTAAAGCTCCCGCCCGGCGCGGTGGCACAATAGAAACCGGTAAGCAAAGGAAAGTATTTGTAACTTGTTCTCACCCAAAGAAATGATCACGGCAAATGGGGAGTTCAGGGAGTGGGGAAACGCAGATGCAGAGTTTGGACTGTGATGGGGAGGAAGGTAAAATGTGCTGTGGTTTGTACCTCCAGAGGTCCCTCCCCGCGCTTCAGAAGCTGGTAAAGGCAGACCCAGAAATAACAAGCCGGTGTGTGGGTCCTCCCTTTGCTGCCACGAAGTGCTGGGCGACCCTTCACCCGCCTCTGGCGTCCACCTCTGCACATCAGAGACCCGCTGAGGAAAGCACAAACCTCGTGGGTAGCGAAGGCTTTCCCAGGCAGCTCAGCGCACAGTCTACGGGCGATGCAATTCTGACTTCAGAACTTCTACACCCAACCCAAGATTATTTCTTACTGAGCACTATATTTGGGCTCTGAGCTTGCCACTTTGATTTGTATAGGTGAAATTCCCAGAAGGAAAATATCATGGGGGCAACTTCTATGCGGGGAGGCAGGGAGAATTAAATTTCTTAAATAGGAGTTCAGACTGAAATGATGGTGACGCAAATCCTCTGCCACTTTTCTGACACCTCCCATACCAATGACTTCAAATGGTATAAAAATCTTTTAATTATGAAAAAAAGTTTGTTTCAAATATCTTTTAATACAGACAGCACGTGAGGACTGAGTGAAGAATGGCATGCAATGCCTAAACTGGGGACCAAAACTAAAAATACTATGTATCGTGGTTTGTGTTCCCCATTTACCTGTAAACATGGAAACGAGTCCCTCCTCATTAACCCTCATGTTAGTCCACAAGGAGAAAGGGATAAATACATTTTGGCTTACAAGGCCTAAACATTGTGTTCATCCAGTCCTCTCTAGGGCAGTCAATGCTACTACTGAGTGAAATATTTCAGGTCCATAGCAATCGTTCTACTCCCCCTCCCCACCAAAAAAAATTATAAGATGACCGCTTTGAGACCCTGATTATGGACTCTGGTAGAAATTTATTTCTCACACCCGGGAGAAAAATAATGACCTTCTAAATCTGTGAATTCCTTCTCAGAGTGGCTATAATTTGTTGTTGTTGTTGTTTGTTTTTAAAGCAAGGCAGAGCTGTGCAAATTCCACAGGAAGAGGGGGCAGATTGGCATGGTATGTACCGTTCTCCTTTCTGGAAACAGAACTCCATTCTATTATTATTCTGGGAGTGTAGCTGGTGATTGCTTTCTTACTCTCCAAAGATAAAGTAGCTCAATAGGAGAAAATATTTAAATGATTTTCCCATCTGAGCTTTATGTTTTGACCTTTTGAGATACTTTTCACAAAAGGGAAAACTAAGGAACTGGTGGAATGTGGAATCTCCTTTCTTTACTCTTTCTCATCCATGCGGTTTATTTTTGCTTTGCTTTTCCTGGTTTCTAGTAAGCCTGGAATTTTATATGTGCATGACTGAGATACTCAGGGGTCTGCACTGGGAACAGCAATTAGCAAATTTATAAATTAGGGTCCTGTTTACACTTCTTTGGGGAAGGATAATCATTAGTTAATTTCGGTGAGGCCTTTGCTCTAAGTGTCAGGGGTGGAAAATGTGATTTGGTAGGGAGGACCCGCTGTGAAATGGGAAAAAGGGAATTCAAGCAACTAGTGAGGACCAATCAACATTTATTCAATGCCCTTAATGGCTTCACTTTTAGGCACGATATCTTGCTGACTGCAAAACTGGTGATGAGCTTTTGACCAGAGTGAAAACAGGCCTTGCAAATGACTACTTTTCATTTTATACTTTTAATATTAGCTAGTGTTTTATATATTCTATAGATAGCTGTATAAAATGTATGTTCACAAATGTATGTGCTTATACACAAACTTAGGTGTGTGAACACCATATATATCACCAGAAAACTAGATCTACATCAAAATATCAGTTCTGAATGGATGTAGACAAAATTAGGGACAAAAAACTGCCAGTGTGTGTGTGTGTGCGTGTGTGTGTGTGTGTGTGTGTGTGTGTGTGTGTTGCAGCTTAACAAATTGGGAATGTATAAAATTTGGGGAGTGAAAAGCTTTGTCACCCCTTGGTATCATGTGATGATTCTAGAGCATCCCAGATTTGCAACTTCCAGGTAATGAGCATTTTTATTTAACTTGTAAATAAACTCATGACTGTAACCAAAGTCAGAAGTACCAGTCAAGGCGAGGCACAGTGGCTCAGGCCTATAATCCCAGCACCTTGGGAGGCCGAGGCGGGTGGATCACGAGGTCAGGAGTTCAAGACTAGCCTGGCCAAGATGGTGAAACCCAGTCTCTACTAAAAATACAAAAACTAGCCGGCGTGGTGGAGGGCACCTTTAATCCCAGCTACTCAGGAAGCTGAGGCAGGAGAATCGCTTGTGGAGGAGATTTCAGTGAGCAGAGATTGCACAGCTGCACTCCAGCCTGGGCGACAGAGCTCTGTCTCAAACAACAACAAAAAGAAGTACCGGTCAAAATACTAGAAATTGAGACTGTACTGATGCCATTTAAAAGAACAGGGAAAGTGGAAATTTTTCGAACTAAATTTGGCATTTAATCTTGTAATAATGCCATCTCCGTTTTTGATGGGCAGAATGGTGCTTTTAATTCCAAAAAGTGGTTTCGTGTTCTTCCGTGTAGAAAGTAAACGGAATAACTAAGAGAAATCTGAATAACAAAAATGGCTTATGGAAATAACCAGAGAAACATTGTGATTTGGGGAGATTAAGAAGACAAGAAACGCATGTAAAAACTTCCCATTTGCCTTCTTTTATTTTCTACAATATAGTTGGGAAGCCTCAAACGAGCTGACAGTTTCCAACTTGCTGCCATATACCTTAGAGGATTAAAAAACAAAAACACAAACCACCCACTGCAGAAGACGAGTAGAGTTCCCCTGGAAGGGGAACTTGAGAGAGGACATTGTTATAGACCCAGCCCTGAGCCTTGGGTTTTAGCTCCCAGTTCTCAATTGAATGAACCGATTTTCCTAACCCCTCACCGCTGCGTTCTCTCTGAGTGTCTCACGGTCGGGAGCGCGGAGTTTAGGCCGCGGATAGGGGTCCGGGAAGCCTTTTAGCCCCCCTACTTGCCACTCACTTCCCCTCCCCCAGTTTCCTCCACGCGCGATGAAAACGTCCAGTTCTTCGCCCTGTCCGAGAATTTCCGATTCCGTTTCGCCGCGGAAAGGACTGGGATTGCATCTCTTCCCGTGAACCCATCTCTGGGAAAACCGAGCGGTTCGGGGCCCTTCACAGGTCAGAACCGGGCGGTGGCCGCGCCTGCCAGCCCTCGGCCCCTCCGCCCGGCCTCGGCGGCGCAGCGGGGCGGGAGCGGCGGCGGGGTCGGGCGCGGCCGGGCTGCGCGGCTTCGGGGCGCGGCCGGGGTTCCTGTTCTCGCGCCCCGGGGCTCCGCGCTGGCCCGCCGCCTCGCCGCGTGCGCCCGGGGTTATGGCGGGGCCTTGGAAATCCGGGACCCGGGACCCTCAGGGATGGCCACTGCTCTCAGCTCTCATTGGATCCTGGAGAAATGTGGGGACCCTGGGCTAACCCAGAACCCTCGGGGATGGCCACTGCTCATTAGATCCTGAGGAAATGTGGGGACCCTGGGCTAATCGGGAAGGCCCTGGTGAAAGACATCCCCCCACCCCGCGCCCGCCCCAACAGAAAAATCAGGATCCCGCCAACGGCAGACAGAGAAGCAAATGGATCCCAAGGGTCTTACACCTCGCGCCCTGAGGGGAGTTGGAGCTTTTGCTTTCATCAGGCAGAACAAATTTCCGAGGAATCAAACTGACTTCAAACATTAGCAATTAGAAACCAAGAATCCTCTGGCTTGAAGAACTTTTCATCCCTAACCATTTCCAAATGGGTAATTCTAGGGTCAGTCAATATCGTAGCTAGTCTGTTAAAAAGCAAAGTCGTCCTGTGGGATCGAGACGTGAAGGACCCTTGGGTGCCTAAGAGGCAAGGATGCTCACGCCTAGAAAGCGGGCATTGCCCACTGAGACAGAGAAAAGCAAATGATTGTCCTTCTCGTCGCTCTTGGGGATTAAAAAAACGATGAACTAATTCTTTTATTAAAAAAAGAAAAAGAAACCAGACGATGATACAAGCAGAGAAGTGACTACCAGTAGCTTAAATAAGTGTTCTGCAAGAAGCCCACGGGAATGGCTTCCCTTCTGGAGGGAAGTCCTGTCCCGATGCATCCTTGCTCCAGAGCTTTAATCTCTCCAGGATACAGCGCTCAGAATTGTAAACCTAGGAGTTGGGTGCCTTGGGTGGTTTAGTGCTTCCACTCTTGCTCTTGAAAAATAAATAAATGATTTTCGCAGTGGGGAGGGGCAAACACTTGAGGCAACAAGTGGTTGTGAACACAGCAGTGCCTCCCCTGGGTTCAGAGAAGTTTTCTCAATTTAGAAGCTTAATTAAGAATTTGATTTTTTGACATCAAAGGGTGGGGGCTATACCTAGGCCCTATTTAGAAAGAGGGATTTAGTTAGAAAATTAAAGGTATAAACAAGCTTACAGAGGAATACTGAATTGTAAAATATATCAGAAACTTTTTACTTATTTATATGGATATATATGTCTTCACTCTCCTGCAAAGCTTTCAGCACAGACTCTCATGTTCTGTATTATATACATGTTTTTAGGGTAGAAAGAGGGCTAGAGGAGCTTAAATTAGGAGTCCTAGATTTTAGCAATAGCTTTGTAATTGATGTTAGAACCAGGGACGTTTGTTTTAAAAGAAGACATATTAATGTTGAAAAAAAGTTTCAAAGTTGTTTTACAGTCACTGATGAGGCCTCAGTTCCTCCTTTGTGACATGAGGGAGACAAGGCTCAAATGACATCTGAGGCCCTTTCAGCTGCAAGATTGTGTGACCCTAACTATGGTTTTGCTTTTTGAAATATTAACATTTTCTCCTAGTTTGGCCATCACTTGACCCATTCTGACTTTGTTGGAACAAAGGAATTTTACTGCCGTTGGAGAAATTAACAGCAATAGCAACACAAGGCCAAAGAATTAGAAAAAAAAAATAGACTTTTAGAGCTAAAATTAAAAGCTTTCATAAAGTTCTTGAAAAGATTTTATATTAATATCACATGTTCAGAAGTCCAGGATCAGTGATTTCCAGCCCTTATGTATTATGTAATCTATTGTTATTTGCATGAACACTGCTGAAAGGGTTCTATGGCATTAGCGAATTTAAAGGAAATGTAAGTTATTTATGCTTTGAACATTTTCTGTGCCATTCCCAGAAATAACTGGAAAAACTCTGCATTTGAAAAATGAGGGTTGAAAAAGCAACTTCATCGCTGGTGTGTTGAACTGGTGGGCCAATGAAAATCAGTTGCTCCCTCATAACTATTAGAGCCTGCCGAAAAGCACTGGTAACCATTTTCCATGTCTCGTCTGCTAAGCCGAGATCTTGATCTGGCAGGGATGTGAGAATGCTAAAAGGATGACTTAGTAACAGGCAAAATGCTTGTCAACAAGATAGATCAGAAGACAGCTTAGCATTCAAGGCCTCTATTCATAGCTGCTGAACTTGAGGGTAGGGTCAGATGCAAAACTGTGTCCAGCACACACACCTAGGAGGGTTTCTCATGTTTCTATCTTGCAGGATTTTATTTCTTTACAGACTTCTGCAGCTGGGTTCAAATTCCAGTGATGGCTCCCCACCCTCATCTGATGTCCCCATTCTGTGCAGCCCCTGTGCAGACTTCTGTCATCAAGGAGTCTGTGGATTTAGTAGTTGTCCTCTGTCGCTACTACCCTATAAACTACTGTAGGCCAGTAACCTTGTCCTCATTGTTTTTCTATCTCTAGAACCTAGGACAAGTGACTGTTACATAGGAAACAATAAATAATAAAGCTATAATAATAATAACACAATACAAACAACAATAACAAATAGCAACATTTATTAAACAAGCACTCTGTGCCAGTCTCTGTGCTATATATATATATGTGCATATATAACAATTATATGTATATCAAAACACCCGTAAAATACTCTCTCTTATCATTTCTATTTGGTGCAATGAATGAATGAATTATACAATGTAGTGGTTAAAAGCTCAGATACTTGGGGTAAGACTGGTTCTGTCTGCACCCTGGTTTTAACACTTGCTAGTTGTACGACCTTGGGAAAGTTAGTTAATCATCCTCAACCCTAGTTTCTGCATCTATGAAACTGAAATAATAAATGTGTTCACTGAAGGGTTATTTGAGAATTACATGAGATAGTACACATACAGGAACAAAAGATTTAGCACAATGCCTGCTATTCCCATCAATTGAATTGACGATGATGACTCACCTTAGTGAGCAGCTTGGATAAGAAATTGTTGCAAATCGTCGTCTATAGCAGCCATTGCCCCTCTGCCCCCATTCTTTTGCTCTAAATGGAATGTTTGGTACTTGAAGTGGAATCCTCGCTTTGTTTATAGCTTATGGTTAGAAACAGTACAGAATTTGAGTACCTGTGGTGAATAAAGATGAAAGGAATTTTGACAGCTCTTGCTATTGAAGGTTCCACTGAGGCAAAATGCCAACCTGATTGAGCAACTGGGGAAGGGGTGGGGAGTAGCTGGCTGGCACACAGCAGGAAGAGTGGGTGAGCAGAAGCGGGGCTGAGGAGACTCAGCTTTACCAACTCCCCCAGAACTCTGCTCAGAGAAGTCAGGAGGGCCTTTCTGGATGCAGGAAAGTGGAATAACACAAGCATGTTTCTCTTCGGTTCGTTTTTGATATTTCTTTCTGGAGCCCAGAAATACTCAAAAGATCAGGTGTTACCTGATAGGAAATAGGAGGATTCATTCTTTGTTTCTAAAGCCATACTCCAGTATACTGTTAGGATTCTGGGTAAAATGAGCCAGTTGTACCAGTAAGTTGAAGCTGTAGTAGAGGATTGGTAGGTGTTGCTTGGATGAATTAAAACAACAACAACAACCACCACCACAACAATGAAAAGAGTAAAAGAAGAAAGAGTCTAAATTAAAAGAAGCCCTTTAATTAAGCTGAATGTCGGGAAAGAGGAGACCGGGAAGTCTTTTTTAAGAGAAGCAACAGAAACCCCAGGCCTGGTGTGCCCAGCTTAGGACTGGACAATCGACATTTGGCAGCCCTGGTTTGCCCAGTTTTCTTCCTTTTGCAAAACAGAAACCTGGAATTGATCATTTACTATTTGTTTTTAACATTTTTGTTTCACCTTAGACTTTGTTTATATTATTTTCTGGCCACAGAGAGAGAAGGTGGCTTTCCTAGGAAAGAGGAACAGAGAAAAGAAACTTTCCTTAGCCTCCTTCAAGAAGCCTAGGGCCCTTAAGAAGTACTGAGGTCCCGACCATCCAGAGGAAAAGGGAGCCACCCTTTCCTTTTGGAATCCAGTTGTCATTCTTCAAAATAGACTCTGCCCCATGTTTTATCTCCAAGACAGATGCTCCTGTACTTCTCCAATCTTCCAAGCAACGTCTTTGCTTGGCGTCCCCACCTCTAACCAGCAGTACCTTTGATGGATTGAGACCACACTCTGTACCACATACTGGGGGGATGGTTTTATTCACATTCTCTCATTACATCTACCTAGTAGGCCTTGGAGGAAGGTAATTCTTTCCCCATTTTAGAAATGAGGAAATTGAGGCTCAACAGATTAAATAGCTCACGCACAGACACACAGTTCCACTATGCTTTAAGTGACCCACTCAGAATTTAAACCTAGCCCTGTGTGGTTCGAGAGTAATATTCTTAACTACTAGATTACATTGACTGCCTTGTAGATGACTTTTAAGAGCTCTAGGGAGAATGTCAAACCTTTGAAGGTGGAAATTTATGCTTGCCGCTGACGTTTTCACCAAAACAGAAATTGTCAAATTGTGAATGAGAGAGAGCTTATTTATAGTTTCCAGGTCATTACCTTCCTTGCTTGTCATTATTAGTTCCTCTGCTCCTAAGGTGACTTCTACGTACCTGCTAGTAGAGGTCTCTGTGTAGCAGTGATATAGGGTTGATTTTCTAAGCCATGGTCTTTAGAACGGTGCATGCGTAGCCTTCCCATTGTGACCTGCGTTTCTTTGACGTTAATGCACACAAATCTCAGTGTCTGAAGTGTAGTGACTACATATTGAATCTTATCTAAAACCTCTTCGTCCTAAATCTCCTCATGCAATGAAATTCAGGGGAAACTCTAACTGCTCTGTTTTACCCATTCCCTGTTCCATTCACAACGGGATGGAATCTTATTGGTAATTGATTCAAACTGGAACAGCTTAGAAACATATCAGTTGCAACGAAAGGCAATTCGTGCATTTCTAAGTACTGTTGATTTTTTCAAACTCAGTAATCACAGCTGAAATCCCTTTGCCATGGATTGAATTTACAAAGGAAGAGATTCTGATTTCCACAGTGGCTTCTTTTTAATGCCCTAGGATTAGGAAAGTGCCTTGAGGACCCAGGGCAAGTACACCCGCTGTTAGAGTAGAGGCTTTAACTTTAACCTCTGAGTGACTGCTCTGATTCATTTATTTTTGTAACAGCTCTATTTAGAGTAGCCCTGTTTGGTATGGCATCAGTTATTTGCAGAAGTCTCTCATCTCAATGAACTGTGCTCCTCTACTCTTCTAATGCTCTAAGTGGATGAGATGCCAGCAGCGAGTTTCAGAGAAGTTAACAACAGGTTTCATGCTTCTCTGGCACACCTGTTCACTGTCTTTCCATCGCTTTTCTCCACTCCAAGTAACCTTCCTCTCTTAGGAAGTCTGATGTCTCCAGCAGGGATTTGAAGAAAATCCAGCCCCCCGCCCCCGTTTTGGTGTGTGGATTTTAGCATCGATGTGTTTCTTGGCTGTTTAGTTGTACAGTCTGTCATATTCTTGTCTGTTGTGCCCAGTGGTTAAACGAATGGCTTGTAGAAGCTGAAAAGAGAAAGATGTAAAGTCCACCTCTGTTTTAAAGCTCTGCTTTCTGCTGTTGCCAGCCCCACTCTAAGCAGGCAACTGATTGATGGGATTTGATACGCTCTTGCAGCAACGGAAGCATATGAATCTCTGGGTCCATTTCCTTTTCCAAGGAACCCATAGAGAGCCAAACTCTTGAAATATGGAGTGTGGCAGAGGATGGGACGAACACTGCAATCTTGGGTGATTTACTGGATTCATCCATAAGATCTATCAAATTAGAAATGTAGATTCTGCGAGGTATGCAACTATCCAGGCCTTGGTGATTTCATTTTTCCTGCAGCGTTCAGAGCACTAGTTGCATGACCAACATTAATCCTGGGAACATTAGATCCCATCTGGTACAACCGTGCATTACCCAGATTAGACTGTGACATCACAGAGATTTAAAGCATCTCTGTGATATTCTGACTGGGTGGTAGGTACTGCAGGAGGTGCTTCCTAAAAACACAGGTCAATTCGACTGCTGTAGCGGTGAGCAGAGGGTAAGCCAAGTCTCAGCCAGTGTGTATGAGTGTGTGTGTGTGTGTGTATGTGTGTCTATGAGTGTGTGTGTATGTGTGTGTATGTGTGTATGTGTGTGTGTATGAGTGTGTGTATGTGTGTGTGTGTGTGTGTGTGTTTGTGGGTGTGCCTGTGTATGTGTGTGTGTGTAGAAGAGTGTTGGGGGCAGTGCTGACGGATGTTATGAAGGACTGGGTGTAACAGTTCCCGAGCCTGCGTGGGTGAATTGGTTCTGGATGTTAACATTTTTTCTTTGGGGCTTGACTACATTCTTCTTTTTCTTTGCCTGTCTGTTTTCCTGCCCAAATTGCTAGGCCTCCACAGCTGTGTGGCTCATTGCTGGTGAGTGCTGAGAATGAAAAACCTGCTTTATTTCAAGGGTAGTTTTTGGGCATGTGTATAGGTATAGACTTTTGAGGGGTTTTTACTCAGCATTTTTTTTTCTGAATTCTGAGGGCTTTTTTTTGTCCATCGTCTGGTCTGCTGAGTACTAACCCTATCGTGTATTAGATGGCCTCTGCTGGGAGATGAGTGTGACTGTGAGCATGAAAGCAGACAGCCTTCATCTACCAGAAACAGAGAAGGCTGCTTGATATGGGACACTGAGACAGTAGATAGAGGCCCGAGGAGTAGCACCGAACAGCAGGGAAGTGTCAGAGAGACCTGATTTGAGCAGCCATTCTGGCTATGACTTTTAATGCATGACCTAGGCACACGATGCCTCAGCTGTGTACATGTGAAATAAGAGCGATACTATTGCTGCAGGGTTGTGGTGAGACTTACACGAGATAATGAATCTAAGGTGCTTAGCATAGTGTCTGGCACCTACATCATGTCAGTTAACATTGATGTCAAATTGCCCTTTGCCATCTTAGAATACTCCTGTCATATTTGGTGCAAAATTAGGGAGTGCTTAGTGTTATCATCTGTCTATCTTGCTCATAATTATACTTTTCATACATTGAGGCGACTCAGACACTCTTCAGTGTTCTTATGAGAGACCTCTGGCCAGGAGCGGTGGCTCACACCTGTACTCCCAGCAGTTCGGGAGACAGAGGTGGGTAGATCACCTGAGGTCAAGAGTTCAAGACCAGCCTTGCCAACGTGGTGAAACCCTGTCTTTACTAAAAATACAAAAATTAGGCGGGCATGGTAGTGGGAACCCATAATCCCAGCTACTTGGGAGGCTGAGGCTTTTGCCAGGAGGCAGAGGTTGCAGTGAGCCTAGATTTGCCACGGCACTCCAGCCTTGACAGCAAGAGTGAGACTCCATTAAAAAAAAAAAGGAAAGAAAGAAAGGAAAAGAAACTATTTGGAGAGTGTTGGCACAAGAGGGTCCCGCACTACCCTCCTTGGCTACTCTCCACTGCTGCCCTTTTCCTAGCACTTCTCCACACAGGCTTTTTCTCCTCTCCATGCCAGTGTTTCTGCTGTCTGGAGCACCACTCCTCCAGCTTTTCCCCCTAAAATTCTTCCTAAAGAAAGTTTGTTTTATGTTCAAGACCTATCGTGAGCACCAAATATGACAGGAATATTCTAAGATGGAAAAGGGCAGTTTGATATAAATGTTGACACGATGTATAAATTCAAACGTGCTAAGGCTTCAGAACATTATATATGTCCATGCAGAGCTCAGACGTTTAAGTATACTGTCATCGAGGAAAGTTCTTGGATGTACAAATTTTACCTTTAACTTGGAGTTGACTAAAGGGAACTCTTCTTTTAGGGATGTCTTTACGGTTTTCTCTCAAAATGGCGCCAGGATGCTTCTGTGGTTTTCTGGCCACAAAGGAGCCCCAGTTAGCTGTTCTGCGACTCTCAAAGGTGTAGCCAAGATTGACTAATACAAGGGTCCACCTTTGGCCATCATTATCAGCTCCTCTTGAGAGGAGGTCTTCACCAAGTAATCTAACTCGACCATTAATCAAGGCTCCTGTCCTGTCTTTATCATCATAGAATACCTGCAGGCTTTAAACTATTGACAGGACAGTAGTTTGGTTTTAACCTGTTATTTTCTTGGCAGGATGCACACCTGTTCTATTCCTTTTGCCCTATTAGATTGGCATTAACCCTTAGGCTCTTGGGCAATTGATGCCTATACCCAAAGGATTGTTGGCTTTGGCCATCTCTCTTATTCTGTGGCCATCTTTATGCATATGTAAATACATATACACACTCACGCAAAGCTTTTGGTTGATATTTTCTACACTTCAGCATTGTTCACAGAAGAATGGATAAAATAGAAGCTGGTAAAAATTGATATTTTATACCTTTCTTATGACGTGCAACATATTTTTCCTTGAACTATAACTTTTTGGAGGATATATTTATTTTACAAGCACCAACTAGACTGGAAAACCCTGGAAAGCACTGTGTCTTACTCATCTTTGAATTCCTGTTGGCTCTCAGTTAACATTTGTAAAACTGAATTGGTGGTTGTCAGACTTTAGTGGTGGGTTTTATGACCACTATGGCCACTTTACAGATGACGTGGCTTCAAGATGATCCTGAAGTCCAGTATGAGGTGCCTGCTAGTCACCTGCTGGTGTGACCTTGAACATGTCAGTTGATCTCTCTATATTCTGGAATCTCTATAATATGAATAAGACCCCTGGACTTAAGAAAGAAAGGACACTGGACATTTTTGTAGACAGAAATTGTTGAATGCTCATGGAGTCTCTTTGGGAGCTTTTGCCCAATGACGCGTTAGCATTTAGAAACATAATTACTTTGTGGGAACCTGTCTGCCTTCTCTTTTCCTATTTGTTTCAGGATTATGACCACAGCAGCCTCTGTTGTCTGCACAGCAAGGGACAAAAAGAAATAGAATAAAAGTCAATCTGAAAATATCTGGTGTTAAACAGAAGTGCAAAAAATATCTGTAAATGAAAGACAGATTGCATGTGTTTGCCTGAGAGAGCAGAATTGAGTTAAGCTGAAGCAGAATGACAGAAATTTTTCTGGCTTTTCCTTCCCGGGAGCCGTGTGGAAGATGTGCATGAACTGACGGGGCATCCCAGCTCAGGGCTCAGCCCCATGGTACCAGAGAAGGCAGATTGTCAGGAGAAGGAAGGAGAAAAACCCTCTCAAATACAAGGTACTCAATGAGCAAAATGGAGCGCTGAGAAATGTAAGGCAGCTCTGTGAGAATGCATTAAAAAACTGCACGGTCAGAAGAGTCAGCAACAGATATCCGCAGACTGCCAGGTGCTTTTCGGTCCTGTCGAATTACATGTAAAATCCTCAATACTGTTTGATTCTGATGCAGATGGTCAAGGAGAAAAACAGCCTCACTTTGCTATTGCCTTTCTTCTTTGATGCCTTGTGACCTGCCTTCCTGCTGCTGCTTGGAAAGAGATGTTCTGACTACTATGGCAGTTACTTTTCATGACTTGCAAGAGGGGGTCTCTTTAACCCAGATCTTGGTAACATTTCATTGGTTTAGAAGATAAAGGTCTCCTTGATTCAGTGTGAACTCTCCTAGTGTGACCACAGTGGCAGTGGACTGCTAGGGCTGAGCCAGTGTCACTGTGGGTTCTGCGGGGTTGGTAGCTTCCAAGCCATTGTTATATTCTAAATCCTGTAGGGTGGAGGCAGGCGTGGAGGGCCAAACTTACACAAGGGGGCTGTATTAGTCCGTTCTCACACTGCTATAAAGAACCACCTGAGCCTGGGTAATTTATGAATGGAAGACGTTTAATTGACTTACAGTTCCACAGGCTGTACAGCAGGCATGGCTGGAGAAGCCTCAGGAAACTTACAATCATGGCAGAAGTGAAGGGGAAGCCCTCATGTCTTCACATGGCAGCAGGAGAGAGGGAGAGCACAGGGGGACATGCTACACACTTTTAAACAACCAGATACTGTGAGAACTGACTGTCAGAAGAACAGCAAGGGAGAAATCTGCTCACTGATTCAATCACCTTCCACCAGGCCCCTCTCCCAACATCAAGGATTACAATTCAACATGACATTGGGATGGGAGCATAGAACCAAACTATATCAAAGGCCAACAGACGTGGGGTGAATGGATTCCTTGAGCTCCAACTGTGGGAAAAGAGAGTTTCTCAGCACTTACTACGCAAATGATCAGAATAACTTAAGTCTATCTTTCTCTAGTTGAGAATCCTTGATCCTGAATAACGGAGGATACTTCTTCAAGATACATTTGTGGGCCTTTAAATGTTAATAGCCAACAGACTCTAGGAATTGTTGAATAACCTGGTGTTTTTGGAAGCAGTATGGAATATGAGCATGAACTGATAGGAGATCCCAGCTCAGGGCTCAGTCCCGTGGTACCAGGTTCTTATTCTGTATCTTCAAGGGAATGTGACCCAGGTTGTACAAGATGACTCACCAAGATCTGATTGTACGTCATGAAGGACCCAATTTGACACCTCTGAAGAGCAAGGCTCTTCAAATGCTGAAGTGCTCTCTGAGGATGTATATTGTCCATAAAGGTTTAAAAGTTCATTATTCATTCATCTGCGTGCTACTTCTTAATGCTTACAGGGTTCTCTTATAGGCTGCCTTTCATGTCTTTTATTGTCTAGAAGATCAGAATCAGCAGCTCCAGAAAGTAACCCTGGAAGGTCATTGCCTTGACACCCCTATAATAATCACAGAGATCGAAAGCTCCCCTATTTTCTGTTTTATAGTGAAGTGGGTCCTATTGAGTGAAGGAGAAGATGGGATGAACCTGAGCCATAGGCTGCTGGGTGAGGTCTGTCCTTTGAGCTGCGCTAGGTATAGGGAGTAAGTCCATTTGTCCATGATGCTAAGGGACATGGTGCAGATACTCTGGGGAAAGAGATCTTCTGACTGCTGTGCTAGTCGCTTTCCATGACTTGCAAGAAGGTTTTTCTTTAACCCAGATCTTGTTAACAATCCATGCTAGGTGATGTATCGATTATGCCATTTGGGCTGTTCTATCTTAGGAAAACCCCAAAACCTATTTTCTAATCATACCCATACTGATACTTTTCAAAGAAACTGAAGTGCCTGATGTTCAAGATGGAGAGAGAGGACTGGTGTCTTTTTCTTAAAGAGCATCTGGGCAAACAGGGAAGCTCCCTGTGCTCCCTGGCTCTGGGGTTCACTGTAACTGTAATCCAAGTTTCACATCATCTGCTTCTCTTTAGATGGGAAGTGGGGCACCAACACCTTCTTTTGGAAGCCCACATCAGAACAGACCCCCAAACTAGTTTCCATGCTGAGAACTTCTGGGTCTTTCCTTCTTCACCCTACAGCATTGGCAAAACAGCCTGTTTAACTACAAATGCGTTACGTATATATATGCAATATATGTTTGTGTTTGTGTGTGTGTGTATATGCCATCGAAAAAAAGCATTTATGTTTGTTTTTCAGAAAAGTCCTCAGATGATGTTAGGCTGGGCATGGTGGCTCGTGCCTGTAATCCCAGCATTTTAGGAGGCCAAGGTGGGCAGATCACTTGAGGTCAGGAGTTCGAGACCAGCCTGGCCAAAATAGTGAAATCCCATCTCTATTAAAAATACAAAAATTGGGCTGGGCGCGGTGGCTCAAGCCTGTAATCCCAGCACTTTGGGAGGCCGAGGCGGGTGGATCACGAGGTCGAGAGATCAAGACCATCCTGGTCAATATGGTGAAACCCCGTCTCTACTAAAAATACAAAAAATCAGCTGGGCATGGTGGCTCGTGCCTGTAATCCCAGCTACTCAGGAGGCTGAGGCAGGAGAATTGCCTGAACCCAGGAGGCGGAGGTTGCGGTGAGCCGAGATCGTGCCATTGCACTCCAGCCTGGGTAACAAGAGCGAGACTCCGTCTCAAAAAAAAAAAAAATACAAAAATTAGTGTGGTACATGCCTGTAATCACAGCTACTCTGGAGGCTGAGGCAGGAGAATAGCCTAAACCTGGGAGACAGAGGTTGCAGTGAGCTAAGATCACACCACTGCACTCCAGCCCTGGTGACTGGAGTCACTTTGAGATAGAGTGATACCCTATCTCAAAAAAGAAAAAAAGTCCTCAGATGATTTCGATGGGCAGTGAGATTTGGAAAATACTGTTTTGTGTCACTGTCTTTTTCTTAGGAATTTCTAGGAGAAAAAGCCTGAGAAGCACATGTTTGGCAAAAATCGTCACAGTGCTCTGGAACCTGTATTTGTAATGCTATTGTAATAGTTCTACCAGTAAACAAATAAATGTCGTAACTGAGAACATTCATTACTGTAGGTAGGTCAGAAAATTACTTTTTGTTTTAATAGGAGTGACTTGTGGCTACTGAAGTAACATGAGGGCAGTGAGTAATATCTGATTACAGGCTCCCTAAGCAAATGAGGCTGGGATGTTTTTCTGGTTGTGGCAAATACAATTTGTTATTTTATAGAGGTCATGGAAAATGAAACTCCTTCTGAGTTTTAACATTGACAACAGAATACCATTCCGGAAGTGAATTAAATTAGAATTAAATTTAATTTTATGCAGGTAAACTCAGGGAGCTATGCTCCACATTTGCAACTCTTAGGATGATATTTAGACTTGAATGAAACACCAAATCGAATAAGACACAAGTTTAAAAGTGAAACATTTGGGTAACCTCTTCTTTTGTCTACGTGGCTTTAAACAACTGCTTTGACTATTTTGTCTTCTACCTGTCCCTTTCCTTCACTTAACTGATGGATGGTGATTTGCTGAGTTGGCCGATGAGGTTCTGTTTCTATGGAATATAGTTATGTGTTGTCAGGCATATGGAGAGCATAAAACCTTAGCTCAGTGGTGGTAAACACATTCTTTTAAATCATTTCATTTGAAATCTTGCCTAATTATGCTGCTACTTATAGGTCATTTTTATGATTTTTAGATAGCAGTCTTACCGCTGTGAAATCTTGACAATTTTAGTCCTTCATTTTTGAAATTTTCACTTAGATGCTTGGCTAAGTGAAAACAATGCAAAACAATAAATAAAAAAATAAAGATTTGGTGAGTCTGCATGTGAAGGTTGATAATGCGGGTGTCACAAGGTCAATCGTTTTCTTTGTCTCTGGGGGCACTTTGCTTTAAGTCTAACAGTATACTGCAGTGATGATATTAGGGTACAATTGTTTGTTTATATCTGTCCCCTTCACTATATCCGGTATTTCCTATAGGTCATGAGTCTGTCTTTATCTCTGAATGTCTAGTCCTCACATCATTCCTGGCTTGAAATAAGTGTTCTATTAGTTAACATGTGTGGCAATTAATGAATAATCATCGTTTTGGGTTTTGTCTGTGCTGAGCTATCAGATTAACTGTTTTGACTGAAGCAGCTGACTAGAAAATTTAGTCAAATCACTGGCTTTTCTCCAAAAAGATCACTTGCATAATACTGCTAATTTAAGTTAATATTTGTATTGCAGTTTATTTTCTCAAAGTACTTTCTGTCCCAGGCAGAAAGTCACGTTGACAATTGCATTTCATTCTCTCAGAAATATAGAAGATGGAATCACTAGGCTTATCTTAGAAGTCGGAAAGCAAATGAAGACAGCTTAAGCAAGATGACAGCCAGGTATGAGCAGAGCTGTTAGGGTAGATCTGTTGCTTTCCCGTTGAAATCCCCAGCCTCAGTATACTCTCCTTTCCTCAGGGTACCCTCCCCCTTTCCATACTCCTTTCTTTACCCAGGGCAGTGCGGGTGGAAGTTAAGAGGATGTGCTGGAGGCAGGCCGAATACCATTTCACATTCTGAGGGCCTCTGAACATGCAATGAGTTTTCTCCTAGTTCTCCTAGGAATTGGATTGAGGGGCCGGGTGCGATGGCTCAAGCCTGTAATCCCAGAACTTTGGGAGGCTGAGGCAGGTGGATCACGAGGTCAAGAGATCAAGACCATCCTGATCAACATGGTGAAACCCCTGTCTCTACTAAAAATACAAAAAAAAAAAAAAATTAGCTGGGCATGGTGGCGCGTGCCTGTAATCCCAGCTACTCAGGAGGCTGAGGCAGGAGAATTGCCTGAACCCAGGAGGCGGAGGTTGTGGTGAGCCGAGATCACGCCATTGCACTCTAGCCTGGGTAACAAGAGCGAAACTCCTTCCCAAAAAAAAAAAAAAAAAAAAAAAAAAGGAATTGGATTGAGGGTCAGGCCTAGAAGAACATAGCAGTGATGTGGAGGGTTGCCTGTACCTTTTTTGAGGAGCCAGTGTTTCTAAGCCCAGAAAGTTTACCTGCCTGCTTCCTCAACTGCTGCCCAGCAGGCCCAGGAACACCTGCTCCACACTACTTATGAAAACCCCTGCTGGGTGACAGCCCGTTAGGTATCTTCTGTGCATGGGCCTTTGGTTTTCCCTGAAAGACTGAATCAAAGTCTCAAAATCACAAGATTGGTTCTGTTTCCTTCATCTTAAAGTACCAGGCACACCTCTGTGCCTGAGAAGACTGCGCTGGCCCACCAGCTTCTATTCTCTAATAGGCTGTGATACATTTTACTTATTTTCCTTTTTTTACTTATAAATTAAAAAAAGAACTCAGATAATTTGCATACCTTTAAAAAAATCCAAACAGCCCAAAATGAACAGTGAGCAGCATAAAGTAAAGAGCGATCTCCCATCCCTGGTTTCCTCACTTATCCCGGGATAAACACTGTTACAAGTCTCCTTCTGCATCATTCCATACACGTGTGATATATATGAGTCCTTATATGCACATACCCACATACACACACATATACAAACCTTTAAAAGAAGAACAGAAATTGTGGCATAATACATATAGTACTTTAGACTTTATAATTTTAGTTTTGAGCTGTTGTGTTGGAGACTGTCCAATAGCCATTCTTGTGGGTTTTCCACTTCCCCCTCTTTTATTTTTACTTTTTTTGAGACAGAGTCTCACTCCATCACCAGGCACCAGGCTGGAGTGCAGTGGCATGACCTTGGCTCACTGCAACCTCCACCTCCTGGGTTCAAGCAATTCTCCTGCCTCAGCCTCCTGAGCAGCTGGGACTACAGGTATGTGTCACCACGCCCAGCTAATTTTTGTATTTTTAGTAGAGATGGGGTTTCACCATGTTGACCAGGATGGTCTCGATCTCTTGACCTCATGATCCACCTTCCTTGGCCTCCCAAAGTGCTGGGATTACAGGCGTTCCCCTTCTTTTAAAAGTCTCATAGAATTCCATCGTGTGGATCTATCATAATGTTTATTGAACCTATTTTGATGGACTTTCAGGTTGTTTCCAGTCATTTCCTTCTTCAAATAAAGCTCCATGATTATTTTGAGGCATTCCTGTGACAGAATTTGTAGAATAAACTCTAGATGTAGAGTTGTACAGTTGAGGTTATGGCATTTAAAATTTTGATGGTTATTCCAGATTACCCTCCCAAAAGGTTGTTCAGTTTACACTTCCACCCACAGCACATGACAGCCTATTTTTCTATCCATTTGCCAACAATATGTTAGAAAATATTTTTGTCTTTGTTACCTAATACCCTTGTATTTGAAGAGTACAATGCTTGGAAATTGATTTCATCATAAATTCTCTTCGGTCCTCCCCCCAACTTCTCTATTTTCTCTAGGTACAGAGCTTAAGTTTATAGATTTGTAGAGTAATTCTGTTTTCCTTTTAAATAGGCATAGGGTTTTGTTTAATATCTCAGACTTCCCTGTTCCTCTATTTATTACTGATCATTACTTTAACCTATTCTTTCAGGATCCTGGGGTGCAAGTCTTCAGTGCCGGAGGCTTTCAAGGTTTGAGTAAATAAGAAATGGCAGCAAACATTTCTTGTTAGCAAGGAAGAGAATAAAAGGCATGTCACTCAGGTTTTCTGGGTGCAACTTTGGTTCAATTATCTTCAGATGTTTAAAATAAAGGCTGTTTCCAGACCATTTCAAAGAACGGCAGGGCAACCTGCTGAGACCTGTGTGAAATGAACACCCTGTTACAACTAATTAGTGTTACTGTTTTCCTTGCAGTTGGGGGTGAGAGGAAATATATGAAGGGTGTTTATCTCTTCCTGTAGTAGGAAAGATTGGAACCACTGGAAAAGCCTGGAGGGAGACCCAAACCATGACTCCAGCTGGCTATTCCAACCTTTCTCCAGAGTGACTGCAAGCAGCTATGGGCCATGTGGCCGATTCGACCCAGTGCATATGCCTTCTTTGACCATGCACAGCCTTTAGGTTGTTTTTACAAGAGGCCTGAGACAAATAGCCTATTCAATTAAATTTGACAACTATTTATTGAACACTTACAATATGTAGATGAGTAAGGAATAGTCCCTGCCCTAAAAACTTTACAATCTAGGCATAGAGGATAATTGAGTAGATGTTTGGAGCCCCTGGAAGTTTTTAAGGAGGATAATGGTTACTAGCTTAGGCTGGGTTTGAATTTTGACTCTATTCCTCACTGTCTCTGAAAACATGGGTAAGTTGCTTAATTTCTCTTGACCTCCATTTACTTATCTATAAAGGTTTTATCATAAGGATTACGTAAAGTCATCTGCAATTAGTGATCTATTAATGTCAGTAACTATTACGTAATGAGGACTATGTTTTAGGAGGATTCATGTCACAGTTGTAAATGAGATGCTAAAGAGTAGAATGGGGAAAGATAAGAAATGGGGAGATCTGAGTTTAGTCAGGATAGGTTAGCCTCACAGCAGTGGCAAACAAACCCTGAAGTCTTAGTACCTTAATATATATAAGTTTGTTTCTTGTGCCTTAAAGTCCTGGTGGCAAACAACCATTTAGTTTGCTCCTGATTCTGTGGGTCAGGTATTCAGGGCACAGCAGGATGGTTCATCTTTGCTTCATGTTATGTGGGGCTTCAGCTGGGGCAGCTCAACTGGCCGAGATGGCCTAATAGTGGATGTATGTCTGTAGTCTCCATTTTGGCTGTTGGATGATCTCCTCTGTCCTCCATGTGGCTTCTCTTGGTTGCTAGCTTGAGCTTCCTCACTGCATGTCAGCCGGGTTCTAAGAGCATGTGTTCTAAGAGGACAGGCCCCAGCGTGCAAACATGGATCCACCCTTGCATCAGCTTACAAAAGTCCGCTTGGCTAAAGCAAGTCATATTACTAAACTCAGTGTGGGAGGAGACTATAAGGGTACAAACTGATTGCAGAAGTAGAGTTCATTGATTGAGACTCACTGATGTAATAGTCTATAACACTGAGAGAAGTCTGGACATCTTCCAGCACGACTTTCTTCTGAGTGGTGACCCGGGGACCCAGTCTGCTTTCATTTTGTAGTTCTGCCATCTCAACACATGGCTTTCAACATTGCCACGGCTAGGGAAGAGGGTTACAGTGCGGCCTTAGCCTGTAAGTTAACTATGTCACAGTTCTTTGGGCAAAACTAATCATAGCCCCGTCTAAGTACGGAGGACCTTAGCGAGGTAGTTGGATGCTCAGGAGAGGGAAAAATGTTAGAATGAAAGTAGAAAACTTTTCTACTGTCACTAGGGAAGATGCCTGTGGTGCTCCAGTTAAGCTATAAGGCAGGTCTGAAATAAAGTGTTTAGGAAGACTTTATAAAGAAGAGGATGATTCAATGAAAGAGCCCTTGAAATACATGATTAGTAATAGTTTTGATAAAATAATGTCTTAAATCAACTTTTTGCTATATTTTTTAACCTCACAAAAACACATGTTTCCTTCATTTCTGTGAGTTAATATTATACTGTGGTTTTGCTCTAAGGATGTGAGGTCTCGTCATGGATTATTTTATTTACTTAGACATATATTCTCTATACTTCTTTTTCAACAAGAATATTAGACTTTACAGCATAAAGGTTTAAAAAAACTTTCAGAGATAAGACAATTTAATGCAATTTAATGATAAACCTGAATGATAAACTTTTTTTTTTTTTGAGACAAGGGTCTCTCTCTGTTGCCTGGACATACAGTGTTCATTGATTGAGACAGAGAGAGACAAGGGTCTCTCTCTGCCACCTGGCTGGAGAGCAGTGGCATGATCTTGGCTCACTGCAACTGCTGCCTCCCAGGTTCAAGTGATTCTCCTGCCTCAGCCTCCTGAGTAGCTGGGACTACGGGTGCACACCACCACGCCCAGCTAATCTTTGTATTTTTAGTAGAGATGGGGTTTCACTGTGTTGTCCATGATGATCTCGATATCTTGACCTTGTGATCTGCCTGCCTTAGCCTTCCAAAGTGCTAGGATTATAGCCATGAGCCACCATGCCCGACATAAATGATAAACTTTTGAAAGCGACTTGTTTCTTATCTCCATTTTCAAAATATACCATCTTTCTGAAAAGTGGATTCCTTAGAAGTTTTGTTCTTCACTTTTTTCTGGAAAGTTTTAGTTTTTTTTTTGTTTTGTTTTTGTTTCTGTTTTTTTGAGATGGAGACTCGCTCTGTTGCAAGGCTGGAGTGCAGTGGCACAATCTTGGCTCACTGCAACCTCTGCCTCCCATGTTCAAGCGATTCCCCTGCCTCAGCCTCCTGAGTAGCTGGAACTACAGGTGCTGCACCATCAAGCCCAGCTAATTTTTGTGTTTTTAGTAGAGACAGGTTTCACCATGTTGACCAGAATGGTCTCAATCTCCTGACCTTGTGATCCACCCACCTTGGCCTCTCAAGGTGCTGGGATTACAAACGTGAGCCACTGCGCCCAGCTGAAAGTTTTGATTTTGATGGAACTGAGGGGTTGTCCTGAACTAGTTCTGCTTTTAAGATCTCTCCTACCAACTTGTAATTTAATTATGTAATAACCATTTCTAAATTAATACATTTACCTGAATAGTCAGTGTTCATGATTGGTATTTTTCCAAAGATCATCACTGGCATCAATTTTCTAGATTCCTACCGAAGTCTTCATTGTATAGCTAAATAAACCAATAGGGTGAGGAAACCGTGTAAAGGGGTAGAGAGAATCCCTTAAATCCTAGAGGTTACACTTTATGGGGACATGAAAATTTAGCACTTGGTTTGGCCATTTTTGAGAGCACTTTGATATGAGGCACGAGTATTTCATAACGGATTTTAGGCAGTGAAGTGGCTCACTGAAGTTCATGAAGCCTTCTCAGTGTTCCACTTGTCCATCTAGGATATTTTGAGGCTTTGGAACAAAGCAGCATTGTCATTTAAACACTGAATGGAGTGCTGACGGTTGCTTTCGACCACAGAGACAAGAGTAAGTAGCTTGTCTCACCTCTGGGAGAAGTGATGATAGTTACTCTTATCATCATCTGAATTGTCATTATGCACTGAAGAAATGTAGGTACCATTTGAAGTCATGTAGGCAACCAGAATTTGAAGGCCGTTTTTAGGGTTTACCAAAAAAAGCTATAGTCAACTTTTTATTTATCTGATATTAGAACAAATTGTGAGCTTATGTAGCCAAAAATTTTTTTTTAATTGCATTTTAGGTTTTGGGGTACATGTTCACATGTAAGAACATGCAAGACTGTTGCATAGGTCCACACATGGCAGTGTGATTTGCTGCCTTCCGTCCCCTCACCTATATCTGGCATTTCTCCCCATGCTATCTCTCCCCACCTCCCCACACCCCTGTCCCTCCCCCATTTCCCCCCAACAGACCCCAGTGTGTAGTGCTCCCCTTCCTGTGTCCACATGTTCTCATTGTTCAACACCCGCCTATGAGTGAGAACATGCGGTGTTTGATTTTCTGTTCTTGTGTCAGTTTGCTGAGAATGATGGTTTCCAGGTTCATCCATGTCCCTACAAAGAACACAAACCCATCGTTTTTGATGACGTAACCAAAACTTTTAGCCGTGCTGGTCTGTAATAACTGACCTTTATACAGTCTTCCTTAGAGTTCTACAAAAAATGAATGTGGCTTTTGTGTAACTCTGTCCTCATAGAAGAAAGAAATGTTGTTGTCTAGGATTTGGGTTTAACAGACTACAACTTTTGAAAAATTGGTGTATCCTCATGATAAAAATGTTAATCCTGATTTACTTCTTATAGTTCATCTGAAAACGTAGAAGTTGACTGTAACTTAAAAAGTTTTTCCGTAAACATTCATATATTGGGTTGTAGGAGGTCCAAAGCCATTGTCATTTGCTTCACCATGAGCACCATAGTGTCTTGATTATAGGAGGGGGTCTTAACTCAGCACTTGGACTGTACATACCTTGAGGGCAGGGATTATACCTTTATCATTTCTGCATTCCCCTCAGAGCTTACCTGAGAGTCTCCCAGGTGGCAGGTACTAAGGAGATGTTCATGGAAGTGACTCGGCTTATAGTGGGAAAGAACGGGGTTAGGCACATGATACTCCCAGCTCTGCTAGTACTAGATAGGAAATTTTGAGCAAATCACTTTTCTTCCCCAGGTCTCAGGATTCACGTGTAAAATAAGGGGATCTGGTGAGATGAAACATCTGGCCCCTTTTTGGCCTCCATCATCAAGCTTCTGCCTCAGAGAGTCAGAGGAAGGGCCTAGGAACCTGAAGATGACACAGTAATTGGGGCATTCTTCTGACATCTCCGTTCCCCCCGTGCACTTTGGGTAATGCTCCTTTTCACCAGGGAAGATGGCTGCTTTTTCCCCAGCAGCACTTTGCAAACACTGGGACTGTGAAGAGTACATGCTTGATTTCAGTGGAGAGAATGAACCACACTCTCATCATAGCAATAGTTGATTTACTTATTCAGCAAACATGGTACTAGGTGCTGGGAGGTACAAAGATGAATAAACACTATTCTCTGTTCTTAAGAAGACAGATAAGTCATCAGACAAATGTAAAACAGGGTGATGGGTGTCTCTGCAGAATATGGACAGAGTATGGAGCAGAGCCAGAGTTACAAAGGGGGAGCCAGGAAATCATTTCCAGTCTCTCAATTCCCACCAGGTTTCCTACAGCAGGGCCTGGATGAAGGAGGACCTTGTATAAATTTCCAGTCCTTGGGGGCCACCACTCTCCTGCGGCCCCTACAGCCCAGCACAACTGCCACCCCTTTCTTTTGCTCCCCAGCCTTTCCTACTGCTGCTGCTGCCTGAAGATCTCTGGCCATGGCCGCCCAGTGTCAATGACAGCAGCAGTAACAAATTGCTCCTCCCTCACACCAACAGGATGGGTTGGGCCAAGTCCAGGATGATTAAATTGCACTTTGAGCCACTGCTGTGTTGACCAGACCTCGGCTCTGCCCTCCCGCCTCCTTTCAAAGCAACAAGTAGCAAACACTGGGGATGCCTGAGTCAGAGTGGCCGCTTGTCCCTGTTTCCTCACACCAGCTGGACTTTCCAACATGAAGCCCTGATCCAGAGGGAGACTCTGCCGGCTCACTCAATAGCCTGCCTGGGAGGCTGTGTCATCTCCTATAAATTAAACATTTCGCTTCCTACCCTGGCAGGCCTTCCCTGCAGCCCTTCCTTTCATTCTCCAGCTTGGCCTCCTGGTCACCCAATTGTGTTGTGTAAACTTTGGTACGTTTTAGAACTGGCCGCCTCTTCTGTGGTCCTGGGAAGCTGGCAGCTATGGACCTCAAAGCCTGGAGAAGCTCAGTCACTGAGGCTGGCCACCCATTCATTCGCCTCAAAGGTTAGATGAAGGTGCAAGGGCAGTGAGGGGCTGCAGGTGTTTTCTAGGTCTGATTTGCATACAATTGTTTCCATTCAGCTGCAAAAATGCATGGGGTTTTGGAAACCGGAGCTTCCTGGCATGAATCAGATGAAACCTGAACTGGGCGGAAGGTGGCAAGTTTTCCAGTGCAAGCCTAGCAGGTGTACTTGGGTGGAAAGTCACGTCAGGCCCATAAACACAGTAAGATGAAGAGGCTGCCAAAAGCAGAGGCAGAAATAGCCAGGGGGTCCTCCATCCCACCTCACATAAACCACAGGATTCTGCCAGGCTCCCAGTTTTGTTTTGCTCCAGGGATTCTTCGGCTAGCCCTGCAGTTCTCTTGCCAATCTCTAATTTGCTGGGCCTTTTCTTGGAGTGCAGGAGAGATTCAGAGAAGCTGGTCTCAGTCTAGCGCTTCCCTCTGGGAAGCCATAGGAAACATGCCTCTCTACTCCACCCCAAGGTAATATATTCCAGGTGTCTGTATAAGGAGGAGAAATTGTCTCCTAACTAGTTTAATCAGAGCGTCTTTGGATGTACTGAATTTATTTCAGGCATTTGTGCTTATTCTGATTTTGAAGTCAGATTTCATCTCTTTCTCCTTGGGTCTGTGTATAATAGCTCCCCTTACTCCGTAAACTGAGTGCATTCACTAATTAACAATGGTGAGTTAGCGGGGTGGAGTAGGACCAACTCTGTTCTGGAGAATAAAGCTTTATGTTTTTCTAGTGCTCAGAGTGTTAAGGTGGTTTTAGGGGAAACACAATAGTAATGAAACAGGTGCTGCGTGGCAGTAACTCCAGGGAAGGCTCAGCTCAGCTTGACAGGGCTGCTGTGTTTTTTTCCAGCTACAGACACTGGAGCCCCTGCAGTGCTGACAGAGGTTAGGTACTGGAAATATGAAAGACCATCATCTCTCAGGCCCGAGACACCTTGTACATTTCATGTTCAGTTGCAGAAGCCTTGAACACCTGGCAGAACACAGCTGTCTGCCTTCCAAAG